>NC_064640.1:868545822-869915805 GCF_023864345.2 Schistocerca serialis cubense | reverse complement strand
ATTTCCCTAAATCGTTTCAGGCAAATGCCGGGATGGATCCTTTGAAAGGGCACGGCCGATTTACTCCCCAATCCTTCCCTAACCCGAGCTTGTGCTCCGTCTCTGATGACCTCGTTGTCGACGGGACGTTAAACACTAGCCACTACCACCGCTACGGTCGCAGGTTCGAATCCTGCCTCGGGCATGGATGTGTGTGATGTCCTTAGGTTAGTTAGGTTTAATTAGTTCTAAGTCCTAGGCGACTGATGACCTCAGAAGTGAAGTAGCATAGTGCTCAGAGCCATTTGAACCATTTTGAACTAAGTGCTATAAACAAGCCGTTATAAGATATATATCGAGTATTGATCTTAAATGAAAATTTGCTAGCCGGCCGCGGTGGTCTCGCGGTTCTAGGTGCGCAGTCCGGATTCGTGCGACTGCTACGGTCGCAGGTTCGAATCCTGCCTCAGGCATGGATGTGTGTGATGTCCTTAGGTTAGTTAGGTTTAAGTAGTTCTAAGTTCTAGGGGACTAATGACCACAGCAGTTGAGTCCCATAGTGCTCAGAGCCATTTGAACCATTTTTGAAATTTTGCTGTAGTACTGTTAATCAGTAAGACTTCATAATAGCAAATTCCAGTGAAAGATGAAATTCTCGTAAGTACTTACACGCCCAGCTGCGAGTTAACAGGTTCAGAAACGCATTTTGTTTGCTGCGCTGAGCGAGCCAGCGAGTTCAGGACTACTTTCGTGACGTACGTGCTGCGGCCTGTTTCTCTCGTGGGCCTTGGATCGGGAGAGCGGTGTGCTGACCACACGCCCCTCCTATCCGGATTCTCCGCTGAGGATGACACGGCGGTCGGATGGGCCCGATGGGTCACTTTTGGTCTGAAGACGGAGCGTTATTATGTTTGACTGTAAGGTCATGAAACGACAATATCAAAAATGAAAAATCTGTTGTGCACTGCGAAGGCCTTAAACAGATCGGTGTAGCCCATACGACACTGTAACGAAGATGCTCACACAACTTAAGTGGGCAAATTCGAGAAAAAGTGGCGACATTTTTTTGTGAAATCATTATGGGTAAATTTAGGAAAAATTTAATGGATGTGGACTAAGCTATAATTCTGCTGTCTCCAATACATACTTTGCATGTGGATCATGAGAATGAGATAAGAGCGAACAGGGAACGTACAGAGGCATACGGATATTTTTGCCTCATATACGCGAATGAGGTAGGACAGAGAGTTGCTTTTATTGACACAAAGTACCTCTTTCACGCATTGTGCTATGTCTTGGAGAGTCCGTACATTGGCGCTCAAAAGTGTTTCGACAGTGCCATGGTAAAGTGTTTTTGTAGGATAAAGTTGGCAGCATGAAAGTAAACTGGTCAGTGCGAGGACATAAGGGTACACGGAATTCAGTGTTTCTTCCTCAGCACAAGAAACAACACGGGCAGCTAATAACCTCCAGTACCAGACGAAAACATAACAAAAGCTTTTTGGCATATGTTTCCTTTTCTTAATTGTGAATGGTGATCTTCTCGAGACAGAACTCAAGTCATTATTACCACCGAAATGTACAGAAAATTCCACAGATTTGAAAAAGATAGTAATATATGCATTGGAAGAGATAAAATACAAACTAAACACGTTGTATTTTTAGAGTATCTAGACAACTGGTGAGCGTTTGGAATAAAATTTACAGTACTCATTGTTAAATAAACAACGAACCACTATAAGGTTGGTTGGGAGGGGACCAAACAGCGAGGTCATCGGTCCCATTGGATGTAGAAGGAAGTCGGTCGTGCCCGTTCAAAGGAAACACCCCAGCATTTGCCTGAAGCGATTTAGGGAAATCACGAAATACCTATTCAAGACCGCCGGACGCGTGTTTGAACCGCCGTCCTTCCACTATAAGGCAGATCATGAAAAACTACCATCATAGTCGATAGAATTATTAGAAGGCGATCTGTATAACATTTTCAGAGGTCTGCACGACAAATTACTAATGACCGAACAAGCATTCTCGAATAGAAGTTCATGTTACTACAGGAAAATGTGGACTTCGCGAAGAAGGATTGCCGGACTACACTGTTTCCTCAGGTCAGGAAATAGAAAAAAACTTTACTGAAGAACACTGTAAGTGGACAGCAAAACGTTAGTACAAGTTATTACGAAATGATAAAGGAAATTTAATTTGATGTCTTTCTTTGGGATTTAGTATCTTCGTCGTCCTACAGGCGAAAGATACAATTCACGCTATCAGATTCCAACCGTGAAGCATGTAGGAGGAAACAGTGAGATATGGCGATTCTTCCACGCCAAAGGGGCCAATAATTCACAAAAAGGATATCATGAAATGTCCTGAGCACAGGGACATTGTGGATAAACATACGGTGCTACGAGTATATGCTGCAAAACATATGCCACGAAAACGGAATTTTCAAAACGAAAATAACCATTGTTAAGTATGTGTTAAAAATGTCATAGAAAGAAAAAAGAACAAACGTTCTGACGTGGCCAGGCCAATGTACAGATTTGAGTTCGATGGATGATATGTGGGAGGTACTGGACAGATCTCTTAGACGACGAGAGTACCGAGATAAAGCAGATTTCTATGAAATTCTGTAGTCTGAATGGCAAAAGATTCCTGGTAACGTGACAGTACGTCTGATTAAATCTATGCCTGCCAGATGTGCTACTGTAACAGAAGAAAAGGATTATGCACCGAAGTATTAACGTAGCTTGTCACGGAAAGGTGTATTCATTTTGTTTCTTTTCACTGTAATGAAGGTTTGATTTATGGTCAAAAACTTTCGAGCCGCGACATTCTGAATTTTATTTTCCAAAACACGACATATTCAAAAACATTTTTTGTTCGTTGCGGTCCACACCTTTTACACTACTGGCCATTAAAATTGCTACACCACGAAGATGACGTGCTACAGACGTGAAATTTAACCGATAGGAAGAAGATGCAGTGATATGCAAATGATAAGCTTTTAAGAGCAATCACACAAGGTTGACGCCAGTGGCGACACCTACAACGTGCTGACATGAGGAAAGTTTCCAACCGATTTCTCATACACAAACAGCAGTTGACCGGCGTTGCCTCGTGAAACATTGTTGTGATGCCTCTTGTAAGAAGGAGAAATGCGTACCATCACGTTTCCGACTTTGATAAAGGTCGGATTGTAGCCTATCGCGATTGAGGTTTATCGTATCGCGACATTGCTGCTCGCGTTGGTCAGGATCCAATGACTGTTAGCAGAATATGGAATCGGTGGGTACAGGAGGGTAATACGGAACGCCGTGCTGTATCCCAATGGCCTCGTATCACTAGCAGACGAGACGACAGGCATCTTATCCGCATAGCTGTAACGGATCGTGCAGCCACGTCTCGATCCCTGAGTCAACAGATGGGGACGTTTGCAAGACAATAACCATCTGCACGAACAGTTCGACGACGTTTGCAGCAGCATGGACTATGAGCTCGGAAACCGTGGCTGCAGTTACCCTTGACGCTGCGTCACAAACAGGAGCGCCTGCAATGGTGTACTCAACGACGAACCTGGGTGCACGAATGGCAGTGATGACTGGGTGTTGTGTGATGTCCTTAGGTTATTGATTGGCGACTCCATGTTATCTTGTGCACTACGACCAGATAACAGGTATACTTGAAAAAAGAGACAGCATTGGTCGTATATTTTTTACTATTGCAAAATCGATTTTCTCTCACTGAGTGACCATCTTCAGTGCTATATTGTATAACTTAAATTGGGATGCACTGTTGTCACTAAGCTTACAGCAAGCTTAGTGACAACAGTGCATCCCAATTTAAGTTATACAATATAGCACTGAAGATGGTCACTCAGTGACAGAAAATCGATTTTGCAATAGTAAAAACTATACGACCAATGCTGTCTCTTTTTTCAAGTCCTTAGGTTGGTTAGGTTTAAGTAGTTCTAAGTTCTAGGGGACTAATGACCATAGATGTTAAGTCCCATAGTGCTCAGAGCCATTTTTTTGCATGAATGGCAAAACGTCATTTTTTCGGATGAATCCAGATTCAGTTTACAGCATCATGATGGTCACATCAGTGTTTGGCGACATCGCGGTGAACGCACATTGGAATCGTGCATTCGTCATCTCTATACTGGAAAGGGGTAGGTTTCATTGACGCCCTTTATGCCACCTCCTGAGGGGTTTTCGTGTCGAAACGTTTTCCTCTGTCGCCCGTAAGAAAACCGCGTGATTTCAGCGCTGGGGTAGTGTTTCTGACCTTCATCGCAGAACCGTCAAAAGAAGTGGTGAAATGTGGGTAGGAGGAGGTGTGTTGACCTTCCCATCGTGTGACACGTCCACGATGGCATCGCATAGAATTGTGGTGAAATTTGGTGCCAATGTGACGTCATTAACCGACCTTACACCACACACGAACTTCTGAGCTGTGGCTCTTTTGTCCACATGTGTTCGACACCCTAATGTTTGAAGCGTCGCCGACCTCGAGGGTGACGTCACAAGGCGCCACGCATTTGCACCACTACAGAGCAAGGCTGTAGGCACCTTCGAGTCAATTTCAAATTTAAAGTGATACTTCTTCCGCGGTGTATAATATTTGGGCAATGGTCTTGCCGCATTGGATGCACCGGTTCCCGTCAGGTCATCGAAGTGCTGTCGGGTGTGGCCGGCTCCCGGATGGATGACCATCCGGGAATCCACGCGCTGCTGCCATTTTTTGGGGTGCACTCAGCCTCGTGATACCAACTGGGGAGCTACTCGACCGAATAATAGCGACTCCGGTAAAAAAAAAAAAAAAAAAGAAAAAAGAAAGCCATAACGACCGGGAGCGAGGCCTACGAGAAAGACATGCCGCGGCGCGTACTCACGAAGGTAGTCTTCCAGTCGCTCGCTCGCTCAAATCAGCAGGCAAACTACGTTTCTACACCTGTTAACTCGTAACTAGGCGGGTCCGCACAAACTAAAACTGGATCTTCTACTGGAATCCGCTATTATGAAAGCTTACTGTTACTAGTCCTATAATAATAATAATGAGCGTATGGCAATGTTGGCCGGGAGACCCCTAGTGGGGCGGTTCGGCCGCCGCTCCACAAGTTTTTTAACGCCACTACGGCGACTTACGAGTGAATGATGATGAAATGATGAAAGTCACACAACACCCAGTCATCTCGAGGCAGAGGCAATCCCTGACTCCACCAGGAATCGAACCCAGGACGCCGTGCGCGGGAAGCGAGAATGCTACCGCAAGACCACGAGCCGCGGACAGTCCTATAATGATGGGAAGTCAATGGGCCTACTTATGATTTGTTACGGCTGTACTGACGTACAATAAAATAAAATCGTGCTAAAATGATTATCAGTTGCATAAGGCACCAGTTACAGCATGTAATGAGTGCTGTCAAGCAGAAGAGACTAAACGCTATAAAAAAGCCGTTATACCATTCATATCGAGTATTGATCTTAAATTAAATTTTACTGTAGTAGTGTTAATCAGTAAGATTTTATAGTAGCAGATTCCAGTGGAAGATGAATTCTCGTTAGTACTTACACGCCCAGCTGCGAGTTAACAGGTTTAGAAACACATTTTGTCTGCTGAGCTGAGCGGGCGAGTGAGTTCAGGACTACCTTCGTGACGTACGCGCCGCGGCCTGTCTTTCTCGTCGGCCTCGGGCCGGATGAGCGGTGTGCTGACCACACGGCCCTCCTATCCGCATCCTCAGCTGAGGATGACACGGCGGTCAGATGGTCCCGATGGGCCACTTGTGGCCTGAAGACGGAGTGCTATTATGTTTGGCTGTAAGGTCATGAAACGACTATATCAAAAATAAAAAAATCCGTGGTGCACTTCTAAGGCCTTAAACAAATCGGTGTAGCCCATACGACAGTGTAACGAAGATGCTCACACAACTTAAGTGGGCAAATTCGAGAAAAAGTGGCGACATTTTCTTGTGAAATCATGATGGGTAAATTTAGATAACATTTGATCGATGTGGACTTAGCTATAGTTCTGCTGTCTCCAATACATACTTGGATCATGAGAATGAGATAGGAGCGAACAGGGAACGTACAGAGGCGTACGGCTATTTTTGCCTCGCCTTATTTGCGAATGAGGTAGGACAGAGAGTTGCTTTTGTTGGCATGAAGTACCTCCTACACGCATTGTGCTATGTTTTGCGCAGTCCGTACATTGGCGCTCAAAAGTGTTTTGACAGTGCTTTGGACGGCCGCTGTGACCGCGCGGTTCTAGGCGCTTCAGTCTGGAACCGCACGACCGCTACGATCGCAGGTTCTAATCCGGCGTCGGGTTAGGTTAGTGTTTTTTTTAACGCCCCGTCGACAACGAGGTCATTAGAGACGGAGCACAAGCTGGGGTTAGGGAAGGATAGGGAAGGAAATCGGCCGTGCTCTTTGAAAGGAACCATCCCGGCATTTGCCTGAAACGATTTAGGGAAATCACGGAAAACCTAAATCAGGATGGCTGGAGACGAGATTGAACCGTCGTCCTCCAGAATGCGAGTCCAGTGTGTCCTGCTTCGGGCATGGATGTGTGTGATGTCCTTAGGTTAGTTACGTTTAAGTAGTTCTAAGTTCTATGGGACTGATGACCTCAGATGTGAAGTCCCATAGTGCTCAGAGCCATTTGAGCCACAGTGCTTTGATAAAGTGTTTTTGTAGGATAAAGTTGGCAGCATGTAAGTAAAATGGTCAGTGCGAAGACATAAGGATACACGGTATTCAGTGTTTCTTCCTGAGCACAAGAAACAGCACGGGCAGGTAATAACGTCCAGTACCAGACAAAAAGCCGCTCGGAGTGGCCGAGCGGTTCGAGGCGCCATGTCACGGACTCCGCTGCCCTTCCCGCCAGAGGTTCGAGTCCTCCCTATGGCATGGGTGTGTGCGTTGTTCTTAGCATAAATTAGTTTAAGTAGTGTGTATGTCTAGGGACCGATGATCTCAGCAGTTTGGTCCCTTTGTAATTCACACACATTTGAACGTTTTGAACCAGACGAAAACATAACAAAAGCTTTTTGGCATAACATATGTTTCCTTTTCTTAATTGTGGATGGTTATCTTTTCGAGAGAGAACTCAAGTTTTCATTACCACCGAAATGTATAGAAAATTCGACACAGATTTGAAAGAGACAGTAATATATACTTTGGAAGAGGTAAAATACAAACTAAACACGTCGTACTTTTGGAGTATCTAGACAACTGGTGAGCGTTTGGGATAAAAGTTACAGAATCCGTGGTTAAATAAACAACGAACCACAATTAGGTTGGATGGTCGGTTGATTTGGGGAGGGGACCAGACAGCGAGGTCATCGGTCCCACTGGATCAGGGACGGATGTGGAAGTAAGTCGGCCGTACCCTTTCAAAGGAACCACCCCTCCATTTGCCTGAAGCGATTTAGGTAAATCACGAAAAACCTATTCAAGATGGCCGGACTAGTGTTTGAACCGTCGTCCTTCCACGATAAGGCCGATCATAAAAACTACCATCAAAGTCGATAGAATTATTAGAAGGCGATCTGTAGAAGATCTCCAGGACTCTGCACGACAAATTACTGATGACCTGAACAAGCATTTGCGAATAGAAATTAATGTTTCTACAGGAAAATGTGGACTTCGCGAACAAGGATTGCCGGACCGCAGTGTTTCGTCAGTTCAGCAAATAGAGAAAAAACTTTGCTAAAGAACACTGTAAGTGGACAGCAAAACGTTAGTCCACAAGTTATTACGAAGCGATGAAAGTAAATTTAATTTGATGTCTTTCTTTGGCATTTAGTATCTTTGTCGTCCTACAGGCGAAAGATACAATTCAAGCTATCAGATTCCAACCGTGAAGCGTGTAGGACACATTGAGGTATGGCGATTCTTCCTCGTCAAAGGGCCCAATAATTCACAAAGAGGCAAAGAGGATATCATGAAATGTCCTGACTACAGGGACATTGAGGACAAACACACGCTACTACGAGTATATGCTGCAAAGCATATGCCACGAAAACGGAATTTTCAAAACGACAATAACCAAAACCATCTTTAAGTGTGTGTCTAAGAATATGTTAGGAATAAAAAAAAACGAAGGTTCTGACGTGGCCAAGCCATTGCCCAGATTTAAGTTCGATAGAATATATGTGGGAGGTACTGGACAGATCTCTTAGACGACGAGAGTACCGAGATAAAGCAGATTTCTATGAAATTCTGCAGTCTGAATGGCAAAAGATTCCTGGGAACGTGACAGTACGTCTGATTAAATCTATGCCTGCCAGATGTTCTACTGTAACAGAAGAAAAGGATTATGCACTGAAGTATTAACGTAGCTTGTCACGTAAAGGTGTATTCATTTTGTTTCTTTTCACTGTAATGAAGATTTGATTTATGCTCAAAAAACTTTCGAGCCGCGACATTCTGAATTTTATTTTCCAAAACACGACATATTCAAAAACATTTTTTGTTCGTTGCGGTCCACAGCTTTTATAAACTGTAGAAATGACATCATGTCTCACCTTAAGCTTCTGTTCAATTTATAAATATTATATTTTTGACACTGTGTTTTTGAGAGATTTTGTAGATACTACTGTTAACAAAAATCTGTACTGGATAATGATCTTTTACTGAAACCGGTCGCGCAATATAAAGACATTCAACAGCAGCTTAAGGTGTTACATAATGTCATTTCTACACGATATATAGGATGAACCACAACTATATCGATAAAATTTCAGAGACTGTTCAGGGACATTCTAAGTAGTTTAGTATCTGGAACTCACGGTCTCTGACGGCTAGTTACAGATGTATAGCATTTCGTTTGGTTTCTTGCACCATTTAGCTTTGTATCTGCATTCCACTGAACATAGCGCACAACAGTTCCCCATTTCACTTTTAGGCTTCAGGCTTGCATTCAGAATTGCTCTGTTCTGATTTGGGCTTGTTCATCGGGCAGTGTTGATTGTACATTAACAGCGATGCACAGCTGGTTACTGATGAAGAGTTGGCCGAAGTGCGTGGGTTCACCGAACGCAGAGGAAAAGCGGTAAAGCGACGCCTATGCTGATCTTTTTCTGCAGCAACTGCAACCGCATCACAATACAATGTTTCGTCCGAGGATTGTTGCATTACTCTGAGTTGTGTCTTGTGCGATGCGCGTTTTGATTATTGCATATTACAGGCTTCTTCACTGTTGTGACTGCATTTTCACAGAAACAAGGGTGATTACGGTAATAAACTGAATAAATCATAATTAGAATTATTACTGTGTAGTGAGCCACAGGAGACCGTGGGTCCCTTATACCAAAATACTCAGAATGTATCTTTGAACAACCCCTGAAGGTTGGTCGGTGGAGTTATGGTTCACCCCGTACACCACAATCATCATTTCGCAGTAAAAGTACGATATAATGTTTGGTATTTATTTTATGTATGTACAATAAAATCTTAAACATGGCTATAACTTCAGCAATTGTATGGTATTCAAATTGTAGAGGTTGAAAGAATCAGCAAAGCAGTTGCATGTAAAAATTTATTGGAATATTTGACCTATATTTCGACAATTTTTAAATTGTCTTCTTCAAAAGGTTTGATGGAACCTAAAAATTACATTAGTGGTCACAAAAATATCTTCGACAAAGCAAAGAGGCAACTGTAGCTAAAAGACTGTCTGATAAGGATACTCACTTGTTACATTATATGATCATAAAGTACACTGAATAAAGCCAAACGGCTATTGCCATGTGAGACATCCTTCTTAAGAACACAAAAAATCATAAACCTTGACTTAGGACTGCAGGTGGCCCACTACACTTGGCATTTGATCTGCTCATCTGCAATACTATACTGCTGATGTCCTAAGTCATGGTTTGTAATTATTAGTGTTCTTGAGATGGATGTCTCATATGACAAGAGCCATTTA
Source organism: Schistocerca serialis cubense (assembly GCF_023864345.2). NCBI lineage: Eukaryota > Metazoa > Arthropoda > Insecta > Orthoptera > Acrididae > Schistocerca > Schistocerca serialis. The sequence goes on along the minus strand of NC_064640.1, from coordinate 869,905,893 downwards.
GCTTTATTCAATGTACAGTATTTTATCAGCATGTGATGTAACACATGATTTCCCTTAACATAAAATAAGCTGGCTACAGTTGTTAAAGTGTTCTCTTGAAAATATTTTTTAAACAACTAATGTAATTTTCAGGGTCCATTACACTGTCTGATGAAGACTATTTTAAATTTTTCGAAACCAAATGAAGGGTTCCAGCAAACCGTTAGCTGAACCTGGTTAGCTAATTTTTTCAACCTCGTCAGTTATGTACAATAGGTTTAACAAAATTTCCAGCAAAAAAGTTGACATAACAGTCTTTGTCAAATCACTTGTCTTGTGCCACTGCGCGTACATGCTGAGTATAAGTAATATGATAGGGATTCTGCCCTCTGATTTCAGCAACGACCTTCCCAATTTTAGACGGTTTCTCACCTCCTGCGAGGCGTCGAATTAGATACATAAACTCTCTGGAACGTGAACTTATGGTTTTCCTGTGTCCATTCAAACAACGTGAATTCTGGGGTAATTTAAAACTCCAGAAACAACACAGACACTACTGTAGAAGCAAACACACAGAACAAAAACACTCACGACATCATTAACGAAAAAACTTTAACGTACAAATGTAAATTAATACACAGCACAGCAAATACACTGAAGAAACAGGAATTCCACATAGCACAAGGAGAAGAAACAATCTCCAGTCACATTTACAAACACCAACAGGAAAAAGACAAATACCAAGGAACTGGCATATACCAGTTAGATTGTCTGGGAATGACAGACAGAAATTTCAAAACTAGACATAAAGAACACACAGGAAGATGGAAGTATGAAAATAGCCGTTCTACCTTTGCTGAACATGTAATAAACCATGGTTGTGAACCATGTAACGTAGAACAGGATATGTAAATTGTAAGGATGAACAATAGAAAAAACTAACATTACTAGAAAAATTCACATACTAAGGGCTTGTTAATGAACAAGAAAGTAATAAATGACCGGACCAATATACGAAAAAATTCACCGAACATGTTAGCCACTGAAGTAATAACAAACAAAGATGGGTAACGTAACCAGACTAAATAACAACTTAATATTCCAACCTCCCTCACGCACACACAAACACACACACACACACACACACACACACACACACACACACATATATATATATATATATATATATATATATATATATATATATATATATATATATATATATATGTGTGTGTGTGTGTGTGTGTGTGTGTGTGTGTGTGTGTGTGTCAGCAGGGAGGTTGGGATATAAGAAACAGCAGCCGAACTAAAAACAACACAGTGTAGTGAGGTGTTAAGTCGAACTGTTTTATAAAAACGTCGAAAATCGGACATTCTGAGCACGCAGATCAACTAACTGCAACTCTAGAACGGCACTACATAGTAATACGATCACAGATCTTAAGCGTAAATAAATAGTGATTAAACGTCACGAAACTTGTGCTACATGGTGTTCAAAATGTTCAGATGTGTGTGAATTCTTAAGGGACCAAACTGCTGAGATCATCGGTCCCTAGACTTACACACTTAAACTAACTTATGCTAAGAACAACACACATACACCCATGTCCGAGGGAGGACTCGAACCCTCGGTGGGAGGGGACGCGCAGTCCGTGACATGGCGCCTGAAACCGCACGGCCACTCCGCGCGGCTACGTGGTGTTTCTCACATAGCAACAAGAAAATAACAAAAATCTGTAAAGTAGTAACAAATCTATAATTATTATACAACGTGATTATTATGTAGGGTGATCCAAAAGTAACTGTACACACTTCCTGGATGTTGTGTGTACATCAAAATAAGAGTGAAACGTTAAATAAACTTTTGTTTGAAATTGATTTATTTCAGAGTTATGCAGTAGAGCAGGGATCACAAATGCACCAGGAAATTAATTGTGCTCAGAAAGCAACAGTGACCCGAAATTCGACACAACTACGTACTGTCCTTTTACCCCAGGACATGTAGAAAATGATGTTCGTGGAGACGAAGACTGTGGTGTCACCGCCAGACACCACACTTGCTAGGTGGTTGCTTTTAAATCGGCCGCGGTCCGCTAGTATACGACGGACCCGCGTGTCGCCATTGTCAGTAATTGCAGACCGAACGCCGCCACACGGCAGGTCTAGAGAGACTTACTGGCACTCGCGCCAGTTGTACAGCCGACGTTGCTAGGAAAGGTTCACTGAGAATTACGCTCTCATTTGCCGAGACGATAGTTAGCATAGCCTTAAGCTAAGTCAATTGCTACGACCTAGCAAGGCGCCATTTATCCTTTGCAATGTATCTAATGAAGCATACCTCACGCCAGCCTGCGTGAGCTTAACGCGTGCCTTTCGGCTACTTCCGAGTGGGGTGGCTGTCTTGCTATGCCACTACAAAGACAGTCACGTGCTCGACTTCTACCCGCTCTCGGAATTTTGCAAGCTCCGTTCATCTCATTCTGGACAGTTGCAAAGCTATTTTCTGTTCGCCGCTGAATTTGTGCTACGTTCTCAATTGCAGCACCATACACGAGCTCCTTAAGACGGGCCCAAAGGTAGAAGTCCAGGGGTTAAGATCCGGAGATCTAACGGGCCAAGCAACAGGTCCTGCACGACGCGTCGACTTCTCGGAATAAGCATCTCTGAGATACTGTCTTGCCTCCCGACTGAAATGTGCAGGGGCACCTTCGACAATGAACACAGTCGATATGTAGGCGAACACGACACGCCAGAAGCCTGTATTGGCCCATGTAATACTGTGTACCACGAATGACGTTGTCCATAATAACTTGGATATAAAGAAATTCCAGACAAAACTTTATTCACCATTTTACTCTTATTTTGATCCATACATTAGAAAAAAAAGGGTTCAAATGGCTCTAAGCCCTATGGGACTTAACATCTGAGGTCATCAGTCCCCTAGACTTAGAACTACTTAAACCTAACTACAGCACACACATCCATGCCCGAGGCAGGATTCGAACCTGCGACCGTACCAAGGGCGCGGTTTCGGACTGAAGCGACCACAGCGGCCGGCTCCATACATTACATTACACGCAAGAAGTGTGTACAGCTACTATTGAATTACCCTGTATACAAAAACAAACACACATAACAGGTCACTGAAGAGGCTCCACAAATAAGAAGAAACGAAACGCGAATGGCACAATACAAAGCACCTTTCATTTAGTTGCGTTTGACGAACCAGATCTCGAAGTACATAAAGGGTGAACATTAAGAAAACCAGCAAACAGCAGGGACGGATTCCTGACTGAAAATGGAGGAAAAAAGGTCCTATGAACCTGTGTCCGGAAATGGACGGCGTGTGTGTAACGACAAAAAATCATCCCGGAACAGAGTACAGAGCTGCATCGCATCCACGTCAGAACAGATGTTCCAAGTGGCCTCTGTGCAGATCGATGATGCCAGTTCTGGTAAAGGTTGATTAGTCGGTAAAGAGGACTGATGACTGTGATCGTTTGGTGTAAAAAACAGCGACAAAACCCTTCTCGTAGAGAGAAATCCTCTGCTGATAATTCTTGCACTCGTTGCAGGTGATAGGGATTGTAGTGGTTGTCCCGCAGGATACACATAATCGTACTTTGGCTTACACCATATGGCGAGCCACTTGCCCGGAGCTTGTACTAGGGTTCGTCTCAGTATCCTGCAGAACGCGGTCCTCCAAATGTTGTGTACGCACATACGCCGCTTCCCTGCACGTTCATCTGTCTGAAAGGACCCATGATCACACAAACGCCCAAAATGGGATTGAATCGTTGTGTGATGTGGTTGGTGTTTGTGAGGGTACTTGTTTTGCTATAGCCGTGCTGTCTCTCGAGCGTTTCCATCTTCTTGGCCGTACACAAAACACCATCTCGTCTTGTTCCCGACAAGAATACCAGACCGTTCTGCTACTTACAGTACACTGCGTCAATCACGCATCCTGCAATACTACAAGGAACATACGGCTCGTGGTCAGAGGAACTTTCATTCATCAGCGCCATCTACCTTGGCAACGAAGCATTTCCGTACACATGTTCGTAGGACCTTTTTTGCTCTATTTCTAGGCAGGAATCCGTCCTTGCAGTTTGTCGATTACTGTTTGCCCTGTAGAACCAATTAAGGACGATGGAAAAGATAAAAAAAATGGTGATTTAATATTTTTATGTATAATAATTACTAATTTGGTGTATTTTTGCACAGACTATACTTCTATATTTTTACTTCGTTATGTCACTACTCAAATTAGTTTTTTTTATTTTTTTGTATGCTAGAGGTCTGGGGGACAATGGCCGTCCACTTATGTAAGGAAATGAAACAGCTACAGCCATCCTTATGATGTGTTTTATTGTATAGTTACCAGTTTCGGTGCTTCAGTGCACCATCTTCAGGCCTTGTATGCATAAACGGTAGTGAAAGAATCGTTAATTTACCAACAATGTAATACAAAGACGGGTTAAAAACAGAATAAGAATCAAGGTCAAGACTCTACATGTGAATTTTTAGTAATTATTTGATAAAATCAAGAGATACATCAGTTTTCACATACATGAAAGATACCATAGCGAATTTCTTTTCTGTAAATTGTACAAATATACTATTTATTAATAAATTCGTTAATCAGTATTCCATGATCACATAGATAATATTGTGGGTAGAGCAAACTAAAGGCTGCGGTTCATTGGCAGAACACTTAGAAGGTGCAACAGGACTACTAAAGGGACTGCTTACACCACGCTTGTCCGCCCTACTGTGGAGTATTGCTGTGTGGTGTGGGAACCGCATCAGGTGGGACTGACGGATGACATCGAAAAAGTACAAAGAAGGGCAGCTCGTTTTGTATTATGGCGAAATAGGGGAGATAGTGTCACAGACATAATACGTGAATTGGAGTGGCAATCATTAAAACAAAGGCGTTTTTCGTTGCGACGGGATCTTCTCATGAAATTTCATTAACCAGTTTTCTCCTCCGATTACGAAAACATTCTGTGGGCACCCACCGACATAGGGAGAAATAATCATCACGATAAAATAAGAGAAATCAGGGCTCGCACAGAAAAATTTAAGTGATCGTTTTTCCCGCTTGCCGTTTGAAAGTGGAACGATAGAGAGACAGCTTGAAGGTAGTTCACTAAACCCACTGCCAGGCACTTTATTGTAAATAGAAGAGTAATCACGTAGATGTGTAGATATGTAGATTGGCCAGTTGGGCAATGTATTATCTTCACAATCCTGAAATAACCCGTCAAACGACAAAAATAACTGTAGAAAGCGACAAATGTATGAAAGAAAGTGAAAGAAAGTACAACCTCGGAAATAAGTAAATCGAAGAAACATACATACATCCACAAGTAGTCCTTGCACAAGGACGTAATCACATCAAAATTATAAAATGCTAAGCTGAAAACCGAATACAGGCATTTTATCAAATGATTACAGTAAATTCACGTGTGGAGACTAGACCTTGATTATTATTCTGTTTCTAGTCTATCTATGTGCAGGGGTGGCTAGAGGACAAATATAAGGATGTAGAGGCTTATCACACGAGGGGTAAGATAGATACTGCCTACAGGAAAATTAAAGAGACCTTTGGAGAAAAGAGAACCACTTGTATGAATATCAAGAGCTCAGATGGAAACCCAGTTCTAAGCAAAGAATGGAAAGCAGAAAGGTGGAAGGAGTATATAGAGGGTCTATACAAGGCTGAAGTACTTGAAGACAGTATTATGGATATGGAAGAGGATGCAGATGAAGATGAAATGGGAGATATGATACTGCGTGAAGAGTTGGACAGAGCACTGAAAGACCTGAGTCGAAACAAGGCCCCAGGAGTAGATAACATTCCATTAGAACTACTGACAGCCTTGGGAGAGCCAGTCCTGACAAAACTCTACCATCTGATGATCAAGATGTATGAGACCGGCGAAATACCGTCAGACTTCAAGAAGAATATAATAATTCCAATCCCAAAGAAAGCAGGTGTTGACAGATGTGAAAATTACCGAACTATCAGTTTAATAATAAGTCACAGCTGCAAAATACTAATGCGAATTCTTTACAGACGAATGGAAAAACTGGTAGAAGCCGACCTCGGGGAAGATCAGTTTGGATTCCGTAGAAATTTTGGAACACGTGAGGCAATACTGACCCTACGACGCATCTTAGAAGAAAGATCAAGGAAAGGCAAACCTACGTTTCTCGCATTTGTAGACTTAGAGAAAGCTTTTGACAGTGTTGTCTGGAATACTCTCTTTAAAATTCTGAAGGTGGCAGGGGTAAAATACAGGGAGCGAAAGGCTATTTACAATTTGTACAGAAATCAGATGGCAGTTATAAGAGTCGAAGGACATGAAAGGGAAGCAGTGGTTGGGAAGGGAGTGAGACAGGGTTGTAGCCTCTCCCCGATGCTATTCAATCTGTATATTGAGCAAGCAGTAAAGGAAACAAAAGAAAAGTTCGGAGTCGGTATTAAAATCCATGGAGAAGAAATAAAAACTTTGAGGTTCGCCGATGACATTGTAATTCTGTCAGAGACAGCAAAGGACTTGGAAGAGCAGTTGAACGGAATGGACAGTGTCTTGAAAGGAGGGTATAAGATGAACATCAACAAAAGCAAAACGAGGATAATGGAATGTAGTGGAATTAAGTGCTGAGGGAATTAGATTAGGAAATGAGACACTTAAAGTAGTAAAGGAGTTTTGCTATTTGGGGAGCAAAATAACTGATGATGGTGAAAGTAGAGAGGATATAAAATGTAGACTGGCAATGGCAACGAAAGCGTTTCTGAAGAAGAGAAATTTGTTAACATCGATTATTGATTTGAGTGTCAGGAAGTCATTTCTGAAAGTATTTGTATGGAGTGTAGCCATGTATGGAAGTGAAACATGGATGATAAATAGTTTAGACAAGAAGAGAATAGAAGCTTTCGAAATGTGGTGTTACAGAAGAATGCTGAAGATTAGATGGGTAGATCACATAACTAATGAGGAAGTGTTGAATAGGATTGGGGAGAAGAGAAGTTTGTTGCACAACTTGACTAGAAGAAGGGATCGGTTGGTAGGACATGTTCTGAGGCATCAAGGGATCACCAATTTAGTATTTGAGGGCAGCGTGGAGGGTAAAAATCGTAGAGGGAGACCAAGAGATGAATACACTAAGCAGATTCAGAAGTATGTAGGCTGCTGTAGGTACTGGGAGATGAAGAAGCTTGCACATGATAGAGTAGCATGGAGAGCTGCATCAAACTAGTCTCAGGACTGAAGACCACAACAACAACAGTCTATCTTTGTACTGCATGATTGGTAAATTGATGATGCTATCATTACTGTTTCTGCATACAGGCCTGAAGATGGTGCACTGAAGCACCGAAACTGGTAGCCACACAATAAATGATATCATAAGGACGGCTTTAGGTGTTTCATTTCCTTACACGGTTGTTCATTGTTCGGTTTTACCACTGAAAGTACGCTGATGACTGCGGCGTCGAGCACCCTACAAACGAAATCCACCCGTCGATATTCGGAGAGAGGATACAACCCCTGCGTCGTATAGCGCACAGAGCTTGAACGCAACGGCACTCGGGTAGTAGCGTGCGGGAGAGGGCGCGCGAAACCGCAGCGGCGAGGCGCGAGAACCGTTCGGCGACGGGGCGGCCAGCTTTCCGACGCACGAGCACACGCACTCGCTGGCCCAGGTGACGACAGCCGCGATGAGACGCCGGTTTCCGGACGGATAAAGAAATGGCCGGCGTTCGTCGAAGGAGCAGCCTGGCGGGGCGGCTAGGCGGCTACGCCGTTGGCCGCACCGAAACGCCGGCTGGGGCGGCGTGAGCGGTACTTTCCCAGAGGTTAGCCCAGTGACCTACATGGCGGCTACCTGCCGCGGCCGCCGGCCCGCCGGCTCCCACAGTCTTCCCTCTGCAGTGTCTGTGAGTGCAGTGCCGGGCATGCTCTTCCGATGACACCCAAGATCGCACAGGTGAGCGCTTCTGCTGCCTCTGCAGTCACTCGCTGGCTGTCTCATTCCGACACCGTCTAGCATCCACATTTATTGAAATTCCACATCTCGCGGAAACACAGCTTAGAGTGACATAGCTTTGCTACTGTCGGCTTCCTTATAGGCAGTTTTTTAGCAAACTATAAGAACACAGGAGTCAAATATGTTCTTATTACTGTACTGGAGCCTGCACTGCCATATACTTCCCAATTAACTCTGCCTATAGTTTTGTCCGATACCTCTGCCACCACCGGTTTCCTTTACAGTATATCCGGGAGAGATGACGCACAGTTTCAAAATCGCATATGACAGGTACCATGATGCTGTTCTAGTTATTTTTTGTGCAACGAAACACACCAGTTATCCGTGACATACGATATTTTTGATTTTTTCAGTGTAACCTATGAACATAATATTTGACCTTGGAAACGTCTTTACATTGAAGCGTCTGTCCCTTATGTTACGGCTGATATGCCACATCCTAAAAAACCGCAAAAATACCCCGTGTTTTTAAGTCAAAACCAGTATATATCTACATTTATTTTGTCAATATCCTGGAATATGCATGCTAAGCCATTTGACCGAAAATACAAACAAAACAGTTGTGTTTTCATTTATTTAAAAATGTTATTTAATTTGTGCATCAAAAGTATCACTAACGAAAATGTGCGGCATATGTACCGGATATTACCGCGGCATGTATCACGATCTGTAGGGGAGACACTCCGCACCTTATGAAGTCTTGACCTTGATAGCCAAGATGCCAGTACGAGAATCAAGACGGCCGGTGTGGCCGAGCGGTTCTAGGCGCTACAGTCTGGAACCGCGCGACCGCTACGGTCGCAGGTTCGAATCCTGCTTCGGGCATGGATGTGTGTGATGTCCTTAGGTTAGTTAGGTTTAAGTAGTTCTAAGTTCTAGGGGACTGATGACCTCAGCAGTTAAGTCCCATAGTGCTCAGAGCCATTTGAACCATTTTTGAACGAGAATCTATTTAGTATGGACTAAGAACAAATCATGAGGCCGACAGGGTTTTGAAGAGATAGCTATAGACTTATGGACTTACCTCAGTTATCCCCCCCTGGGCTTATGGAAAACTAACTCGACCGAAACGTGAACATTTTTACTATGGCTGGCGCTCACTGAGCAACTGCACTGCCGATACGTGCGCACTGTGTCGGAATTTGGCGAAACTACGAACGGTACACAATCCATACCGCATGCGGCGTCTCTCTCGGATTTACCCAAGGCAGTTTCTTTGTAAGCTGTTTAAAATGTTTGTATGCCTAGAAAAAATATAGGCGTCTAACCTGTAGGGCTGTGATAACATTCTTTTATTGGATTACTGTGCTGGACCCTGCGCTGCAATATACTTTCCAGTTAACACTGCCCAGAGGTTTATCCGATATATCTGCTACTGTCGGCTTCCTTGTAGGCAGTTTCTTACAAAGTGCATAAAATTCTTATATTCCTAAAAACATATGTGAGTGAAGTCTGTAGGACAGTAATGGATTTCTTCAATGGCGTTAATTTTCTCTCCCCTTAAATGTAATTACCAGTTGACTCTTTCTGTAGATTTGTTCGTGTGTTACTTTAAGTTACTGCATCTAGTTTTCATACATGTGGAGTGTGCTTATTCTTCTTATTATTCAACTGTGAAAAAATCTTAAAATTAAGTAACAGTTTAACCCAGGTGCTTTTCATGTTGTGTAAGTCTGACCAGGATCAGAGCGTTTTGCGGATTAGGTCCGTAACTAACACACGCTGCGAGTTGCACAGTATCTGTTTTAATCTGTTTCTCAGGAATGATATCTAGCCGTTCTTGTGGAAGATAAATGCTGTTCGATTTCCCGTTCCAAAGCTTTCCTGCCCTCCCCACTTTTGCACGTTTCGCTTTGTCGGGAAATGATTGTTAAACATTGTTGCACTCAAGCATTAAAATTTCCTCAAACCGAAATTTCTTCTGTAACTGAGCACTGCTAGCCATTACTGTCAACTCTCTTCCCTATGAAGAGAGTAAAAATGACCGACTAGGACATTTGAGATTTCCTACTGTGTGAGAAATCGCACATGCTTGACTCTGTCGTAAGGGAGTAATGTTCCGTGCTTTAGAGGTCAGTGTTGAGGACAGGAGTTAGTGTCGCTTGCGACCTCGTTCCGCGAGTAAACAAGCGCGCTAAGCGAGACGGGCTCCTCGTTAGGCCAGACAGATGGTGGTGCTCTTCTCGTAAAAAAGCGCTGCCTGCAAACTCAGCTCATCAATACGGAGCTTTGCAGCTTGGGTAATTTAGTGACAAGAACGTAAAGTCGCAAACCACGCCCCTGCAAACTTATTTCCCACACTTTTAAAACATCTTCTCTAGGCAGGTATAAGCATACATATAGCGTAGCAATTACATAACACAACTGCTCACTATAATGCAGTTTATTTACCGACCAGTTTCAATCCAGGATTGCTGGCCGGTGTGACCGAGCGGTTCTAGGCCCTTCAGTCTGGAACCGCGCGACCGCTACGGTCGCAGGTTCGAATCCTGCCTCGGGCATGGATGTGTGTGATGTCCTTAGGTTATTTATGTGTACATAGTTCTAAGTTCCAGGGGACTGATGACCACAGAAGTTAAGTCCCATAGTGCTCAGAGCCTTTTGAACCATTTTTCAATCCAAGATCATGTACAAGGTACTGTACAAAAACAAAACAAGAGTTGCAGTAAAATGCTGTGACAGATATGACCAGCAAAGTAAAAAAATTACGACAACCACATTCATAAGAAGATACTTACGTCGAATATGAAATTATTAAACCAACATTACATATTACACATTTTTCTAAATCCAAGGTACATCATTTAAGTCAAGCAGAACAACTCTGAACATAGTAACTATGTGAAATGCAGGCGCTAATCACTACAAATGTAGACATTAAACCGTCTCAAGACAGTCAACAACAGAACCACATATGATCACAATATCATTGTCAAGCGCCATGTAGTACAAAGATAACCAAAACATGGAACATACATGAAGACATCAGAGACTACAAGGTCAAAATGTAAAACACATGTACATAAAAACATTATAAAGCATCTTACGTGAAATATGTAAGAGAGTCAGCTAGAAATAAAGTCTTTTTTTTATAAAACTATAAAACCAACCGGAATTGTTATACAGTACTGTAAAAAAGTTGTTATATAGCTTTATAAAAAGTTGTTATCTAGCCTTTATATAGCTTTGTAAAAAAGGCCTTGACTTCTGTTTTAATCATCTACACATTTTACATAACATGCATTGTAGTATTTGTATAGCATTTTATGTACATTTGTTTTACATTTTGACCTTGCAATCTTCGATGTCTTCAAGTATCTTTCATGTTTGTGTAATATTTGAACTGTGATTCTATTGTTGACTATCCTGAGCCGGTTTAATGTCTTCATCTGTAGTGATTAGCGCCCGCATTTCACATCGTTATTTTGTTCAAAATTGTTCTGCTAGACTTAAATGATTTCCTTGGATTTCGAAAACTCTGTGATATGTGATGTCGGTTTTATAATTGCATATTTGACGTAAGTACCATCTTACGTTATTATCGTAATTTCTTGACCTAGCAGACCATATTGGTCACTGCATTTTACTAGAGTTTTTGTTTTGTTTTTGCGCAGTACCGTGTACATCGTACTGGACCGGAACCGGTTGTTAAATAAATTGCATTAAATTCGGAATTTGTGTTATACATTATCTACTTTATTTCCCATACGTCTCTTCACGACTCTGGTACGAATATTTTTATGAGCAGTGTCTTCGGTAAGTAAACCTCTCATATGTACCACGTGTGGTTTAATATGGGCTATTAAACTTTTTTGAGTCACTATGACCAGACCATGAGAGCGGCCGCAGTCCTCAGTAACTGCCTGACACGACAGTAATTTCTCGATGCGTCGCAAATAATGAATCATTATGTAGGCAACGTAAATTCTCTGACCAGTATGGGATTCATAAGATTTAAACGTGTGCAGAGCGTGTTGGTCAGCTTCTTTGTACTTCCTACGGTCCAAGGTTCGAATCCTGCCTCGGGCATGGATGTGTGTGATGTCCTTATGTTAGATAGATTTAAGTAGTTCTAAGTCTAGGGGACTGATGACCTCAGATGTTAAGTCCGATAGTGCTTAGAGCCATTTGAATCTTTTTTTTTTTTTTTTTTTTTTTTACTTCAAATGGTTCAAATGGCTCTGAGCACTATGGGACTCAACTGCTGAGGTCATAAGTCCCCTAGAACTTAGAACTACTTAAACCTAACTAACCTAAGGACATCACACACATCCATGCCCGAGGCAGGATTCGAACCTGCGACTGTACCTCCTACTGGTTTCCGCAAAGCAGCACAGATCTGGTACACCCTATGATGTACAAACACAACGGAAGTATCTGAAGTTACATTGTCACCAATGCGCACTGCTGACGGCGGGAGGATGTAACACTAGGTATACAATGAAAATTATGAATAAAATCGTGTCGATGGCCACGGGTCGGAAGCGTCAACCTGATACTCTTGCACCCACGTTAGTGACTGGGAAGACTTATCAGTTCATTTATGAACAATTATGACTTAGATAACACTGATTACGCTTTTCTTGCTTCTCCTCTGAAATAAAAAAGAAACGCGTCATGAGAAAACACTCGAGACTATTTCAGAAATCAATGGGAAATACTGGTAGGTTCATATACTCTTTCTCTCCAGCACATAACACCTATTATTTACTTGTATTTATTAATTTACAAAAGTTCTGCGAGGCCATTTGTGTCAAAGCCACTTTGTCGTGGAACGGGTCACTACATATACTGATGAGCTAAAACGTTATGACCACTGCCCAGCCGGCCGTTGTGACCGAGCGGTTCAAGGCGCTACAGCCTGGAACCGCGCGACCGCTACGGTCGCAGGTTCGAATCCTGCCTCGGGCATGGATATGTGTGATGTAATTAGGTTAGTTAGGTTTGAGTAGTTCTAAGTTCTAGGGGACTGACGACCTCAGCAGTTAAATCCCATAGTGCTCAGAGCCATTTGAACCATTTTTGAACCACTGCCCACCGCGAAGTTGAATGCCTCCTGGTGGTGTTGCGGGCACTTCCGTAGTAGGAAAAGAATGTAAGCGGAAGACAGACGAATGGGCAGTCGTTATAGCGAAGATGCAGGCGGCAAAGCGGTTTTGACAAAGGGCACATAGTTGTGGCGCTGCGGATGGAAACGATAATATCTGAAACGGTGAAGCTGTTCACCTTTCGGCGCACTAGTGTTGCGAGCATAGGCCGTATGGTGTTGGACGACCACGTCTCATCACAAAACTTAGAGGTCGAAGAATCCCCCACTGTGTAATCCAGGATAGACGGAGATCTGTGGCAGATCTGACGACAGCGTACAATACTGGTGCAGGCACAATTGTTTCGGTGCACACCGTTCAAAGGCCATTGTTGATCATGGAGCTCCACATCCACATCTACGTGTTCTTGTGTTGACCTATCGACATCGTCAGTTACGACTGCAGTGGGCATAGCATCACTGAGTTTTCACCGTGAATCGATAGAAACGTGTCACCTCGCGAATGAATCGCATTTCTTGTTACACCAGGTCGATGGTCGGGTCCTTACACGCTGTCATCCAGGCGAATGTCTGCACGAACATGCACTGCGCCCCAGATGCAGGCCGATGCGGACAGAATTATGTTATGGGGTAGACTGAGTTGGGCTTCCATGGTGGTAATCGAAGGTATCATGACAGCAGAGATCTATGTTAACATTACTGCGGACCTCCTGCATCGCCGGCCGGAGTGGTCGAGCGGTTCTAGACGCAACAGTCTGGAACCGCGCTGCTGCTACGGTCGCAGGTTCGAATCCTGCCTCGGGCATGTGTGTGTGTGATGTCCCTAGGCTAGTTAGGTTTAAGTAGTTCTAAGTTCTAGGGGACTGATGACCTCTGAAGTTAAGTCCCATAGTGCTCAGAGCCGTCCTTGTTGCAAGGTCAGAATCGTGCTACAGTGGTTTGAGGGGCATTGTAGTGAACTTACATTACTTACATTGATGTCCTGACCAGCAAATGTGTCTGATATGTACCCACTGGAAGACGTATCTGGCGCCAACTGCGTGCCCGTAAACCGCCATCTCGTAATTTGCGGGAATTGCTTGACCTGTGACTAGACATCTGGTGCCACATACTTCTGGAATCCTGTCAAGGACTTGTAGAATCCATGCCAAGTAGAATCTCTGCTGTACTGAGCCTGAAAAGTGGAAAACACGCTGTTACACAGATGGTCATAGTGTTTTGGCTCCTCGGTGTATATAAGTTCCAAAATCTAAAAGTAAATACGAGGATGCCATCAGCAGAGTGTGAAGCAAATGAGAAACGTAGACATGTATAGGGGACTGGAGAGTTATTGTGTTAAAAGACAACATTCTTCTTTATAACACCCCTTAGCTTGAGTAACAGTCTCAGAAATACCTAGTCCCCGCCCATGAACCATGGACCTTGTCGTTGGTGGGGAGGCTTGCGTGCCTCAGCGATACAGATAGCCGTACCGTAGGTGCAACCACAACGGAGCGGTATTTGTTGAGAGGCCAGACAAACGTGTGGTTCCTGTAGAGGGGCTACAGCCTTTTCAGTAGTTGCAGGGGCAACAGTCTGGATGATTGACCGATCTGGCCTTGTAACATTAATCAAAACGGCCTTGCTGTGATGGTACTGCGAACGGCTGAAAGCAAGGGGAAACTACAGCCGTAATTTTTCCCGAGGGCAACATCGAGAATAGATTTAAGTGTCAGGAAGTCGTTTCTGAAAGTATTTGTATGGTGCGTAGTCATGTATGGAAGTGAAACATGGACGATAAATAGTTTAGACAAGAAGAGAATAGAAGCTGTCGAAATGTGGTACTACAGAAGAATGCTGAAGATCAAATGGGTAGATCACATAAGTAATGAGGAGGTACTGAATAGAATTGGGGAGAAGAGAAATTTGTGGCACGACTAGGCGAAGGAATCGGTTAGTAGAACATGTTCTGAGGCATCAAGGGATCACGAATTCAGTATTGGAGGGCAGCGTGGAGGGTAAAAATCTTAGAGGGAGACCAAGAGATGAATACACTAAGCAGATTCAGAAGGATGTAGGCTGCTGTAGGTACTGGGAGATGAAGAAGCTTGCACAGGATAGAGTGGCATGGAGAGCTACATCAAACCAGTCTCTGGACTGAAGACCTCAATAGCAACAACAAACACCTAGTAGTGAAATACAGTACTCTCTGGTGATGGTTTTTGTTCTTTGGGAGTAGTCTGTGACCGTCATAAGGTTGGCTCCACCTCTGCTTTCTTTGCTACATTCTCACCTTTTGTTACTTACTGTTTCAAATAATCCTTTTTATCTGGCATGTAATGATGATTCCATATATCGCCTACTTTTATGAAAAGTTTCATATATTCACTGTAACTCCGCTTACACAAATCGAAGCTCGTTAGAATGCTTTTTGCTCGTTGGTTATCAGTGCACGAATCTTGCGGAAAGCATGGTCGCATCTAAAGTCTCGTTTACAAAGTGATGGATTCGGTCTGTTGTGGTGTAATAATGTCAGCAATTTCGCATATCTTCAATCGGCGGTAACTAAATACTGTATTGTGAATTTTTTCGACAGTCTCGTCGGTTGTTCACGTTCCCAAGTGTTCTGAATGTTTTTCGTCTTCGGTGGATGAAGCAGCACACTTAAATTCACCACCCAGTAATGTAGAAGCTAGCTGCTTTTCTGTGCTCATCGCGGCTGAACCTCTTAAAATGAAACGCTTTATTATAGCTCTTAATTCAATTTTGTTATTTCTCACGGAATTCTAAGCACTCAGACTATTGCAATAAACAAGTAACTAAATATGCAGTATATCACTGCACCACTATAACTTTCCTTGTAAAGGTCATAGTATGTTTACAAAATGGGGCTATATTTATGTTAGGCTGAGAACGTTTACAATGTCCTTCGCATTTAGGCACAACCACGGTATCATAATAATAGTTTCTGACATGATAGCAACAAAATTACGAGAGAAGGGTGAAAATATTTTGGCCCAACAGCAAAGTATTACGTTCCTCCGTTCAACGTTGCATAATTGCGAGTAATGGTGCATTTTGTGCAGCCCTTTATCATGTGAGAAGTACGAATCCAAGCAGATATTTGTGGCTGTAATAACATCACCATCGACCTCATAACAAATTCCAGGTACATATTTTTTTTTGATTGTTTGAAGATAACGAAGACAGAAGATGCCAGATCTGTTGTGTAGAATGGATATTCCACTTATTTATACTTCAAAACCATCAGATTTCCCACCGACAAGGCACCGTGTAGGCAGATCCAATAATCTCACAATTGTTTTCTGATATTTCTGCGCAAAAAAAAAATCTTTCACTTGATCTACAATACTTACGTAGTTTTAATCAGTTATTTTTTACCCTTATCGAAGTAATAAACATGTCCTTTAGCACATAAAATGGTATTCAGCTTTCTGTGTGCTGGCCCACTGTCTCCCGTCTACTGGTCTTCACTTCCTGCCTAACAAATATGGGCACAAAATCAGCGGATTATTTTTAAATCGGTCCAGTGTTTCAAACAAGCGTTCGCTCTCGAATTTGCTATGGTTGGCATCCAACAAAAAGGAGTAGAGTCTTGCACAAAAACTGGGGAAGGATGGGAAAGAAAATCGACCGTGATCTTTTGAAAAGAACCATCCTGGTCTTTGTCTTAAGTGATTTGTGATGACCACTGAAAATCTAAATCTAGATGGCTGGACGTAGGTTTGAACAGCCACACTACCTCATACGAATTAAACGTCTCACCACAGCGTCTCTCCCTTGGTTTACATGTGTAAAATGTCATGTGTAAAATGACTGTAATGTTAAATGTATCACACGTCTTTAATCACCGATCGTCCAACAGCATACAGTCCACATTCTCGATTTTTCATCTGTGGTTACAGTTTTCACGTAGTCGTCTTCAAGATAAATATTTGAATTCCAGCATCGATTTACTAACTGTTGAAAATAAAACCCAGATATTTCTGACAGCTTCACTAATTTTTCACGAATTTTTGTTGGTGCTAAAGCGTTCAAAAGAAAGAACTGGATGACTGCATTAAATTCCACTTCATCCATTTGGACGAAGTCCTCACAGCACTAGATACTTGAAAAATTCTCGCGTGTAAAACTATTTCACAGATCAAGTTGGTGCTTATTACGCTACTGTCATAATTCAACAGAAACATATTTACATTTATATACGAGGTGAAACCTCTACAGTTTGCACTCTTTTTTTTTTTTCGTGAGGCGTTCATCATATCGAAACGAGGTTTTCGAAATATGATAGTGCGGAAGCTAGAACGATATGTTGTTACACGTTTAATTCGTCTAACCTTTGTATCAATCGATAAAGTGAAGTAATTATGGTTCTTTTAACGGCATAAAGCTCTTGAAAAGAGAACTGCAGACACACAACGCTTGTTAATGTTATCAGTGAAACTTTTCCAAAAGTGGTCAAGAAATGAGCTAAAATTGAAACTCTCGGATTCGGCTTAGCAGCGTAAGCACTGTGAAGTGGGGTTCTCGTGCCAGACACAGTCCTTGTATTACGGCGTTCAAATTCCTAACTGTTTCGACAAAATATGTTCAGTTAAATATCAGAACACACACTCATTTGAAATAGTTTTCGTAAGCCACGTCTAATACGAAAGACGTTCGCATATGGCTCCAGTTATAGCAATTGTAGCTGAGCTTGTATATTTGTTGTATAGAGTAGGGCAGAGAGGAATTACGCGTAATCTTAGTATGCAGAACTATCTTTTTGCTGCATATAAATATGGAGTCTAACATGAGAGCCCCACTTGACGGTGTTTACACCGAAATGTTTCCGGTCGTCTTGGCTTTCAACTTTAGCTCATTTCTAGGTGACTTTTGTGAAAAGTTTCACCGCCAATTATTATATTACTGTATCTGTCTTTTCAAGTTATTTCGATTGCCATATATCGTTCCAATTATATATACACTACTGGCCATTAAAATTGCTACACCACGAAGATGACGTGCTAGAGACGCGAAATTTAACCGATAGGAAGAAGATGCTGTGATATGCAAATGGTTAGCTTTTCAGAGCATTCACACAAGGTTGGCGCCGGTGGCGACACCTACAACGTGCTGACATGAGGAAAGTTTCCAACCTACTTCTCATACACAAACAGCAGTTGACCGGCGTTGCCTGGTGAAACGTTGTTGTGATGCCTCGTGTAAGGAGGAGAAATGCGTACCATCACGTTTCCGACTTTGATAAAGGTCGGGTTGTAGCCTATCGCGATTGCGGTTTATCGTATCGCGACACAGCTGCTCGCGTTGATCGAGATCCAATGACTATTAGCAGAATATGGAATCGGTGGGTTCAAGAGGGTAATACCGAACGCCGTACTGGATCCCAACGGCCTCGTATCACTAGCAGTCGACATGACAGGCATCTTATCCGCACGGCTGTAACGGATCGTGCAGCCACGTCTCGATCCCTGAGTCAACAAAAATGGTTCAAATGGCTCTGAGCACTATGCGACTCAACTTCTGAGGTCATCAGTCGCCTAGAACTTAGAACTAATTGAACCTAACTAACCTAAGGACATCACACACATCCATGCCCGAGGCAGGATTCGAACCTGCGACCGTAGCGGTCACGCGGTTCCAGACTGAAGCGCCTTTAACCGCACGGCCACACCAGCCGGCCCTGAGTCAACACATGGGAACATTTGGAAGACAACAACCATCTGCACGAACAGTTCGACGACGTTTGCAGCAGCATGGACTATCAGCTCGGAGACCATGGCTGCGGTTACCCTTGATGCTGCATCACAGACAGGAACGCCTGCGATGGTGTACTCAACGACGAACCTGGGTTGTTTCGGATGAATCCAGGTTCTGTTTACAGCGTCATGATGGTCGCATCCGTGTTTGGTGCCATCGCACATTGGAAGCGTGTATTCGTCATCGCCATACTGGCGTATCACCCTGTGATAGTATGGGGTGCCATTGGTTACACGTCTCGGTCACCTCTTGTTCGCATTGACGGCACTTTGAACAGTGGACGTTACATTTCAGATGTGTTACGACCCGCGGCTCTACCCTTTATTCGATTCCTGCGAAATCCTACATTTCAGCAGGATAATGCACGACCGCATTTTGCAAGCCCTGTACGGGCGTTTCTGGATACAGAAAATGTTCGACTGCTGCTATGGCCAGCACATTCTCTAGATCTCCCACCAACTGAAAACGTCTGGTCAATGGTGGCCGAGCAACTGGCTCGTCATATTACTCCAGTCACTACTCTTGATGAACTGTGGTATCGTGTTGAAGCTGCGTGGGCAGCTGTACCTGTACACGCCATCCTTCTCTGTTTGACTCAATGCCCAGGCGTATCAAGGCCGTTATTACGGCGAGAGGTGATTGTTCTGGGTACTGATTTCTCAGGATTTATGCACCCAAATTGCATGAAAATGTAATCACATGTCAGTTCTAGTATAATATATTTGTCCAATGAATACCCGTTTATCATCTGCATTTCTTCTTGGTGTAGCAATTTTAATGGCCAGTAACTGTTTCAACATCTCGGTTGTTACAATGGTTAAGTGGATTGAACGTGGGACGAAATTACGTGTCGCTCTGCCTCCTATTACTTTCCGAAAATCTCGTTTCGATATCTAGAACGATTCACGAAATAAAAGAAGGTGCAAGTTTTAGATGATATCTCTGTCAAGTGGTGACCGCGAAGGGGTGAATGTTATTGTACATAATTCCTGTGTCACTGCGCTCAAGTAGTTCCAGCAGCAATGTAAATTATACTGTTTTCGCAACTCTACGAGGGGCAGCCGTCAGGAATAAGGACATTGTGTCAGAAAGGCGGGGCTCAGCATGTGGCGTGCCAGCGCGTCGTTCAGAAACAAGGTTAGGCCCGCCGGCTGCGTCTGCTTCCCGCATCCCGCGTCGCGCTGCCCTCCTTTCCTACCAGCACAGCCGAACTGCACGCTTCGCCGCGGAAACTACGCTTTTAGGTGGCAGGTGGCTAACGACCTGTGGAAACACGCTAATTCAAAGGCACTCTTACCTAACTCATAATGTATTCAACAACGACTTCTGCTAGAAAATGCCAAGCCTTAGCGGTTTCGCAGGGTACTGAGCTTGATAATTGTGCAGCCTCTCACACACAGTATCACCTCAACTACTGTGCAAGGGCAATGCAAAAGCTTACCTACTTATCACAATGACGACATTGATAAAAATGAAAGTTTGTTTTTGTTTTGTTGACGTATGGTGCGCTACATGAAGGCGAGTATCAAAAAATTGGCTCTGAGCACTATTGGACTTAACATCTGCGGTCATCAGTCCGCTAAAACTTATAACTACTTAAACCTAACTCACCTAAGGACATCACACATATCCATGCCAGAGGCAGGATTCGAACCTGCGACCGTAGCAGTCACACGGTTCCAGACTGAAGCGCCTAGAACCGCACGGCCACACAGGCTGGCAGAAGGCGAGTATCGAATAGTTTTATTTATAAAACTTCAGAAATAGTAGGGTTATGTATTCATCGGCATAGCTGAGCGCTTTAGCGCTTCACTTCCGGGATTCGGGGAGGTGAGTTTGCCCCGGGTAGAATCCGCATAACGACGAGGGATGGTGATACAGTCAGCCTGGATGTGGTTTTTAGGCGGTTTCCCACATCCAACTAGGTAAATATTGGGTACACGCCACGCAAGTACTCTACACGCAGATAGATGGGGTGCTCAAATCCTATGCTGGGGGGGAGTGATGTCGTTAGGAAGGACATCCAGTCATCAGCTATTACTAACATCACTAACATTCCCAAAATCCATGCAACAAATGCCGACATCGTAGAGAACTGGGAAAAGGCAAGGAAAAAGAAGAAAAGTAGTATCTGAGATTTGTTTCATTCAAATGGATAACCAGAAATACTTCCCCGTCTATAAATTCTAAAGATGAAATAGTTGATATCAACAGAAAGTCATACAACTTGGAGGAGGTACACTAGAAGTCCTCAGTAGACAATAAACACGGTGCTGAAGTCAAATGTTGGAGTAATTCTCTTGAACGAGATGTCTTTGAATGACTGCAACCACAGATGAAAACATCGAGATTGACCAAAATGTGAAACGGGACTTTCAGATGTAAAACGAGCCCCTTGTCCGGTCGTGAAGGCCAAAGTATTGTCTACCGTTCGCTGTGCCATCTTCTGCCTTGCGGCGTAATGCGGATGCGGTATGGAGAGGCATGTGCCAGCCAACGGCTCTCCCAGACTTTCCAGACCGTGGAGCCGTTACTACTCGGTCAAGTAGCTCCTCAATCGGCTTCACGACGCTGCGTGCACCTCGTACCAATCCTCTCACCTAATAAAAATCCATGGCAGTACCTGGAATCGAACCCGGGTCCTCCACCTGGCAGCCATCTACTCTAACCATTTTTTTCCCGGTATTGTTCGTTGCGTTTGGTCTGGGCAGATGTCATACGACATCCACTGAAGCTGCTCTTGATTCCGTTACTCAGATTTTTATTTCGTAGTAGGCAGCACTCTGACCAAACACGCTGAGCTACCGTGCCGGCACCACTCAGCTCCCGAGACGGACGATCAGCTCTACCAAGTATAGTAAATAGCTGCCAGCATAGGCATATCAGATTAAATAATACAGCACATTTCAAAACTACAACTGCCGGCCGGTGTGGCCGAGCGGCTATAGGAGCTTCAGTCTGGAGCCGCGTGACCGCTACGGTCGCAGGTTCGAATCCTGCCTCGGGCATGGATGTATGTGATGTCCTTAGGTTAGTTAGGTTTAAGTAGTTCTAGGGGACTGATGACCTCAGATGTTAAGTCTCATAGCGCTCAGAGCCATTTGAACCATTTTTTGAACAAGTGCAATTAACAATCATTTTATCTTGAAACTCTTCCGTCGGTTCGCGTCTGCACAAAAAAAAGAACAGTAATATGGTTTTGTGGTTCCACCTTGATACAAAAACACTTTTGTTTTTATTTATTTTATTTTCATTCCCAAACTATTTTCAGCAACAATATCGCCTCATCAGCGGTTTTTTTCTTTATTCCTATTTCGTTTACTCACTGCACGGGTTTTACGTTTGTTGCCGTTATTTCTGGCATATGTTCTGTGTTTTTGTTGCCGTTTCTTCGGCATACAGCACATCTGCAAGTTAGTCGGTTGGCTCGCAGTTGCTTTTAAATACAGCAAAAAATAACTTTTGCACCTTGTTATACAAAAAATTAAGACCGAGGTGCAAAAGTTACGTTGTTCTGTGCTTAAAAGTAAGTGCGAGCCGTTCTAACGAACTTGCAGGTGACGTGCTGTATGCCGAAGAAACGACAACAGAAACACAAAGAATATGCCGGATATATAATGATATTTGAAACAGAAAGGTACTGAAGATCTGAGAGGTCTGAAGTATGAACTGTTCCTACATCAAGCTGTTTTATCAGTTTTTACATCCTCTAAAATATCCACTATTGTTACTTTTAAAAAATCTGGGGTCGTAACGTTTTGAGTCGAATAAAGGTGTTCTGGCCACCGAAGATGGGAATTCTGCAAACCTCCCAGAGTTGTAGAGCAGGGATAGAATCTGCTCACTGGAAACCAATTTTACACAGTATAGTGACCTCAATGGGACAAAGTTGACAAATACGTGCATTTTTTGACATAAAAGAATAGTCTCTTACGTTACCAGACGGGAAGTTTTCTTCTTGCCCTAGTAAGTGGGAGACTGAATAACAGTTCCACTTAACTTAGTTTAGAATCTTCTGCTGTTAGTACTGTGCTACCCATTGCTTAACCATGTCGGCGACGTAGGCAATGTTACATCCATTGGCAAGAACGTACAAATCCTGCATTTACAATCGTAAATATGTCTAAATATCGTAAACAATAACCACCTTTGTTCGTGACTAGTGGATCTAATTCAAACAGGACTGTTTATTTTTAATGGCACTTCTTAGAACAGAGACCGGTACGCTGTTCTTTTATTCAAGAGTGAAAATCTACCTAGAAACTGTATTTGTCAGTCCCAATCCGAAACAGTTCGGAAGCTTATAACACCTATACTTAACACATTCAATTCTTAGTTTGCCGTAAGCATAAACTAAGCATTACATCCAGGTGAGGCTTTTTGTCTCCTTCGAGTCATCGTTCATCTCTATAAGCGATTACCTACCACTCAAATATATTCTGGTAAATGTCGATTAATCTAATGGCTGAATTGGTTTATTTGACCCTTACTCGGAGCGCTCGTTTGAAGAATTCTTTTGGCATAATTCTTCTCAAGATGCCACATCTCCGTTCTATGCAATAAACAATAGAACTGACGATGAGTCCATTATTAAGACAACGCTGCAGTAAAGGTGTCAGCGAGCTTATAGCGTAGGACGTCCACAAGCAACTTGTTTCAAATTAGAAACTCAGCTTATACTGCGATCTTCAAAAAGGAAGTAAAGAATACAATTACAGTGATTTGAAATCTACGTTAGCCGTAAATCGGGATTACAAGTCTAGGAACAGAAGTTCTTTTTGCCTATTTACTCACATGGTACAACCATGGTAAGGTTGGCTGTTGATATTCCGCTACGTTAATTGCAAATCTCTTTGTGAAAACCTTCGGCAGTGAAAGACGAGGTGGTTTCAAGATACCCGATAAATACAGGGTGTTTCAAAAATGACCGGTATATTTGAAACGGCAATAAAAACTAAACGAGCAGCGATAGAAATACACCGTTTGTTGCAATATGCTTGGGACAACAGTACATTTTCAGGCGGACAAACTTTCGAAATTACAGTAGTTACAATTTTCAACAACAGATGGCGCTGCATGTGATGTGAAAGATATAGAAGACAACGCAGTCTGTGGGTGCGCCATTCTGTAAGTCGTCTTTCTGCTGTAAGCGTGTGCTGTTCACAACGTGCAAGTGTGCTGTAGACAACATGGTTTATTCCTTAGAACAGAGGATTTTTCTGGTGTTGGAATTCCACCGCCTAGAACACAGTGTTGTTGCAACAAGACGAAGTTTTCAACGGAGGTTTAATGTAACCAAAGGACCGAAAAGCGATACAATAAAGGATCTGTTTGAAAAATTTCAACGGACTGGGAACGTGATGGATGAACGTGCTGGAAAGGTAGGGCGACCGCATACGGCAACCACAGAGGGCAACGCGCAGCTAGTGCAGCAGGAGATCCAACAGCGGCCTCGGCTTTCCGTTCGCCGTGTTGCAGCTGCGGTCCAAATGACGCCAACGTCCATGTATCGTCTCATGCGCCAGAGTTTACACCTCTATCCATACAAAATTCAAACGCGGCAACCCCTCAGCGCCGCTACCATTGCTGCACGAGAGACATTCGCTAACGATATAGTGCACAGGATTGATGACGGCGATATGCATGTGGGCAGCATTTGGTTTACTGACGAAGCTTATTTTTACCTGAACGGCTTCGTCAATAAACAGAACTGGCGCATATGGGGAACCGAAAAGCCCCATGTTGCAGTCCCATCGTCCCTGCATCCTCAAAAAGTACTGGTCTGGGCCGCCATTTCTTCCAAAGGAATCATTGGCCCATTTTTCAGATCCGAAACGATTACTGCATCACGCTATCTGGACATTCTTCGTGAATTTGTGGCGGTACAAACTGCCTTAGACGACACTGCGAACACCTCGTGGATTATGCAAGATGGTGCCCGGCCACATCGCACGGCCGACGTCTTTAATTTCCTGAATGAATATTTCGATGATCGTGTGATTGCTTTGGGCCATCCGAAACACAGGAGGCGGCGTGGATTGGCCTCCCTATTCGCCAGACATGAACCCCCGTGACTTCTTTCTGTGGGGACACTTGAAAGACCAGGTGTACCGCCAGAATCCAGAAACAATTGAACAGCTGAAGCAGTACATCTCATCTGCATGTGAAGCCATTCCGCCAGACACGTTGTCAAAGGTTTCGGGTAATTTCATTCAGAGACTACGCCATATTATTGCTACGCATGGTGGATATGTGGAAAATATCGTACTATAGAGTTTCCCAGACCGCAGCGCCATCTGTTGTTGAAAATTGTAACTACTGTAATTTCGAAAGTTTGTCCGCCTGAAAATGTACTGTTGTCCCAAGCATATTGTAACAAACGGTGTATTTCTATCGCTGCTCGTTTAGTTTTTATTGTCGTTTCAAATATACCGGTCATTTCTGAAACACCCTGTATGAAGTAAGTGTTTCATACACCAACCGCCCTTAGTTTCCTGTTGACCCACTCCGTTATTCACTTAGGAGAAATTCAGACAAGCTGAAGCGGAACTGGCATCGTGACGTACTGTCTGTTAGTGATGGTTCAACAGATGGTTCACACTAATCAGCTTTCATTAGTGTTCGTGTGAGGGTAATAAGTCCTTGAGATACAACACCTCGGTTGGAAATCCTTCCAATATCGTTCTTTGTATAGTTTATGGTACGATTTATTTTTAAAATATTTCCGCGTGGATCGGCATATAGATATTTTGGTCCGCAACTCGTGGTGTAGTGATTAGCGTTGCTGCCTCTGGATCACGGTGTCCCCAGTTTGATTCCAGACCGGGTTGGGGATTTTCTCTACACAAGGACTGTGTTGTCCTCATAATTTCATTATCATTCTTGAAAGTAGCTAGATTGGACTGTGTAAAGATTGGGAGATTGTACGGGAGTTGATGACCGCGTAGTTGAGCGCCCCACAAACAAAACATCATTGATATTTTGTAACTTTAAGGCACGTGTAAGACTCTTACCTTTCTCTCATTTTTACCTTTGAGATTTCACTGCTACTTCACAGTATCTAACTCAAAACAGAACAACAGATTCTACTGTATCATCTGCCTAACCCAATGTTTTCACAAATTCTTCCTAAGCTAACGTTGGCCTGATAATTTACGTTCTGTTACTGGACCGTCAATAAGAGTGTCTTGCAATGTGTTATTTATGCATAGGAGAAAAGAGATAATACAGCCGCCTTCTGTTTGCGGAACGTAAGTTGTTCTTTAGATATCGAGTGAGCTATGCGTGTGTAAGAAATACTCTCAAGAAATCAAGTACTTAAGACCATTTGTTTGTAGAGGGTTAGTGGCCACTTCTGCACAGGTCAGTGCCTGTAATTTGTCTAAAGAAATGTACAATTTAATATTTTTATAAGGAACAGGAGAGAAAAATTAGTCATCAAAAGATCTTTCTTTCTACTGGGATCCTCTGTGCTGGAACAATTAATAGAATGTTGTCGTTGCAAGCCTTTCAGACGGACTCTGTTATATCTTGCTTACTTCCCTACCTCTATAATCGGTGTACTTTTCCTGGTTTACTTTTTACTGTGATTTAGTACTGTGCTGTACTTTTAGTGGGAAATTACGTATTATTTTGTCGTTGCGTAATATAATACACGTATAAATTTGCACTATCGGCATCTCAGTTATATTTTCTGATCGGTATAACTTCTTTAGTCCGAAATGTGTTTTTTACGTAACCCATTTATAAATTAGTGGAAACAGTGTCTGAGATGGCTTTGCTTGAGTGCCTTAAATTGGAACTGTAGTAACGGTTCCTCCACATTGGCTGCTGACAGTTTCCAGTTTTCTTCTGTTTCCACAATAACCTTCATTTGGCTATATCAATGTAGTTACCACATTATCTCGAATACTGCTCTACACTGCTAAGATTAGAATGTTATCTTCTTGGTGTTTCTTTTCGTTAGGCGAAATAAAATTTTTGTTAGCTTTTTACGAAACAGTACGGTAACAAATTATTTGCATCATTTATTGTGCACTTATAAAGCAACTTTTTATGCCTAGTTCCAGTTGATCAATTTCACAGATAAGTGTCAGTGGAACATATTGTCATTGTGTTAATATCATGTCTACAACATCCACTCAGTCACTAAGGCATACAGGCTGTGCTGTATCATCGCACATGAGTGTCTACTGAAGGCTAATATTTACTGCAAAGCATTATGGGACGACGGTTGCAAAATTAAAATTACGGGAATTACAGATTGTGAGAATTATTTGGGCAATCCGTAAGACCAAATCAAAAACACTAATAGGCAAATAGGAGTTCGACAAAGAATATGAAAGAACTGAGGCAGCATATACATGGAATATCTCACGAACGTGTAGGATTCTGTCCATAGCTGCTGGAAGCGAATGAATGAGGCAGACGGCTCCAATAGCCCAGTGTTGGAACCGGTTGTAGGTCAAGCGCGGAGCAGGGCATCTGCCGTCTGTCCGCAGTTATTCTCCTACCTTCGGCTGCATTGCCAGCCCCTGACTAGTCTCAAAAAGCATCAAACTTTAGGTACTGAAATACTCGACGGCCTCCAGATTTTATGATAATTTAAGCCCAAGATACTTACTGCCTGCAAAAGGTCATCACAAATGTAAGTTCCGTAGATGAATCCTGACGATTATGCGCACCCAGCACGCTAAGCTTTTTGTTGGTCCTGGGGTGTTCATTTAGTTGCAAGTTATGCACTAAGAGTACCAGGTGTTCATAAAGAGAAACGAAATTGTAACGTCCTCCGTGTGGGAGTCTCGATTTTTAATTACACTGTATTGGAGAATAGCAGACAGTCACACTATAGTATGTGATCTTTACGAGAACAAGGCACTGCGTGAATTAGGGGCTGGTAAGTATTTGAGGAATCGATGGGGAGGTCTGGTACGGTGATTGGGGAAGGAAAAATGTTTCATGGTAATTAACGTTTGCATTTCCCTGACGACGACCAAGTGAAAGACACTGCCAGCAGCTGGTTACCATGACGGGTGGCAAATTTCTATAGATTATGTCATCACCTCACGAGGGTGATCCTTCTCATCACCCATGACTGATGCACAAGTTCAAGTGGCTCTGATCATTATGGGACTTAACTGCTGAGGTCATCAGTCCCCTAGAACTTAGAACTCCTTAAACCTAACTAACCTAAGGACATCACACACATCCATGCCCGAGGCAGGATTCGAACCTGCGACCGCAACGGTCGCGCGGTTCCAGACTGTAGCGCCTAGAACCGCTCGGCCACCCCGGCCGGCGATGCATAAGTTTTGTTCTCTATCGCAGAGCATCCCTTCCCAGACGTGCTTCATTCAGAGGGTTGAAATAACCTAAATACTCCTATGGTAGTTCAACCCGCCATAAAAAAAAAAAAAGATCTGCTGTTCACAAGAGAATCTAGAACCTAAAACGACAACAAAAACAATACACAAAAACAATATAAGCTGCCAGTAAAGTTACAAAAATACTGAAACACATCACATGAGAATGCGATTCTCTTGTTAAGGCAGAGAAGATACAATCTAAAGACAACGTGACAAAATAAGCATCTTGAGCAGGCTAAAACGCTTCGCTTTTGTGCCTTAATATGAAGTTCGGTGAAGAAGTTCGCTGAAAAATGACATTTTCAAGGTACGTCCTTGTCGAGAACCCAGAAAAGAAGCTGTAAAAATCTGTTTAACAGAAAAAAGAGAAATGAAGTTCAAAACATAGACCTGCCTCTGAACCACCGTTTACTTACTGCAGATATTCTCATTATCAACATATATAATAAACCTCTTGTGCAAAAGAATCACATTGAGCACATAGACACACTGAAACATATCACATGAGAATGCTATTCTCTTGTTAAAACAGAGTACACACAATCTAAAGACCTGGAGCTGAAATCAGTTTCAAGGCAGTTTGTAAATAACGATCAATATAAAATCATACACCACAGTGCGGACCACCTAGTTAGTTAGTTTCATGTTCCATGGATCATTTGCACGATAAATCGTAATCATATAGAACGAGTCATTTTACATTCACAAAGCGCAATGTTAATGCTATAGTTTTGGGCTTATAGCAGAAAAACAAAGTGGTTTAAATGGCTCTGAGCACTCTGGGACTTAATATCTGAGGTCATCAGACCCCTAGAGCTTAGAACTACTTAAATCTAACTAACCGAAGGACATCACACACATCCATGCCCGAGGCAGGATTCGAACTGCGACCGTTGCGGTCGTGCGGTTCCATACTGAAGCGCCTACAACCGCTCGGCCACGTCGGCCGGCGCAGAAAAACAGCCATAACCTTTGTATAATTTTTTAGACCAACTGAAGATGTCACATCGATTTCTAAACATGTTTGAGTAAATAGAAAAAAAAGAGATACAATGTTTTGCGGAAGGTGGAGTTTTAAAACCTTCTCCCTCCCCCTAAAAAGAATGGTACTTGTCTAGATTAGGGTTACGTAATGTATCTCCCGTAAGACTTTCCTTACGTGTCAATGAAATAAAGATTACTTTGATATAAAAAATTTCGCTATCCAAAGTTGCTTATTTAGAGCACCTTGGGTCGGCATTATGACGTCACTAGTGATGGAAATTAATTCACGGTAGCATGCTCCATCTTTCACTATTAGCGGGAAAAGGTTGTGCTTTTTTATTTGGAGAAAACAGTAAATTGTATTAAAGTGAAATATGTTGAAATGTATATTTCTCCAGAAGGTAAGTGAGAAGAGATTAAGACTGGTCAACCGTTCCCTTAGCGACTGCATACTTACTCCTAAGTGTCACACCGGTTCATCTCATCGTTAATTTACCGCTCTGTCTCTTCCATATGACCTAACGAGCGTGCAGCTCAAAGATTCTGTAACATCATATAAATACAGCATTTGAAGAAGACACTACAGTAAAATAAATTATTACCAAATTATAACATTAATTTACGGCAAAATTCTAATTTAAGAAAAATTTCTTGCTTCTCGAAGACCCTATAAAAGGCTCACACAGTGCGATACTGGATCCGGCACGCTTATGTCTCATTCCTGCAACAGGAAGTGCATTATACTCTTCAAGTGACGACAGATTATAAATTGTACCACATAATGGCATATATTCGTATTTAGTGACGCATTATGCAATAGGTCTACGCGACCGCCTTAAGCGATTCGAGGGGATGGGAACGGAAAATAATGTCGCCAGAGTAAATCCGATGACAAAACTTAAAAATTTATACCTCTCTTCAGATATACTACGTCAAAAACACGCAATACAGAAGAAAAGACATCGCCTCTCCGACAGATATTGGAAGTTATCAGAGACAGACAGAAGCAAGTCGCATATACACTACTGGCCATTAAAATTGCTACACCAAGAAGAAATTCAGATGATAAACGGGTATTCATTGGACAAATATATTATACTAGAACTGACATGTGATTACATTTTCATGCAATTTGGGTGCATAGATCCTGAGAAATCAGTACCCGGAACAAACACCTCTGGCCGTAATAACGGCCTTGATACGCCTGAGCATCGAGTCAAACAGAGCTTGCATGGCGTGTACAGGTACGACTGCCCATGCAGCTTCAACACGATACCGCAGTTCATCAAGAGTAGTGACTGGAGTATTGTGACGAGCCAATTGCTCGGCCACCATTGACCAGACGTTTTCAATTGGTCAGAGATCTGGAGAATATGCTGGCCAGGGCAGCAGTCTAACAGTTTCTGTATCCAAAAAGACCCGTACAGGATCTGCAACATGCGGTCGTGCATTACCCTGCTGAAATGTAGGATTTCGCAGGGATCGAATGAAGGGTAGAGCCACGGGTCATAACACATCTGAAATGTAACGTCCACTGTTGAAAGTGCCGTCAATGCGAACAAAAGGTGACCGAGATATGTAACAAATGGCACCCCATACCATCACGCTGGATGATACGCCAGTATGGCGATGACGAATACACGCTTCCAATGTGCGTCCACCGCGATGTCGCCAAACACGGATGCGACCATGATGATGCTGTAAACAGAACCTGGATTCATCCGAAAAAATGACGTTTTGCCATTCGTGCACCCAAGTTCGTCGTTGAGTACACCATCGTAGGCGCTCCTGTCTGTGATGCAGCGTCAAGGGTAACCGCAGCCACGGTCTCCGAGCTGATAGTCCATGCTGCTGCAAAAAGAGCTGTTCGTGCAGATGGTTGTTGTCTTTCAAACGTCCCCATCTGTTGATTCAGGGATCGAGACTTGGCTGCACGATCTGTTACAGCCATTCGTATAAGATGCCTGTCATCTCGACTGCCGGTGATACGAGGCCGTTGGGATCCGGCACGGCGTTCCGTATTACCCCCATGAACCCACCGATTCCATAGTCTGCTAACAGTCATTGGATCTCGACCAACGCGAGCAGCAATGTCGCGATACGATAAACCGCAATCGCAATAGGCTACAGTCCGACCTTTATCAAAGTCGGAAACGTGATTAGTACGCATTTCAACGCCGGTCAACTGCTGTTTGTGTGTGAGAAATCGGCTGGAAACTTTCCTCATGTCAGCACGTTGTAGGTGTCGCCACCGGCGCCAACTTTGTGTGAATGCTCTGAAAAGCTAATCATTTGCATATCACAGCATATTCTTCCTGTCGGTTAAATTTCGCGTCTGTAGCACGTCACCTTCGTGGTGTAGCAATTTTAATGGCCGGTAGTGTATATTCCGACTACTTACCACGCTGCGGTTTTGTTTCAGTTTTCCACACAAGTGAGGTGGTCGGAACAGGCTGTAGGATATTCACAGCAAGGAAGGTAGATTTGTATTTAACATACCGCCGACTACGAGGTCGTTAGAGACGGAGCACAACCTGGGATTGCATACGGATTTGGAAGGACGTCGGCCGTGTCCTTTTTACAGGAACCAAACCTGCGTTCGCCTTAAGCGACTTAGGAAAAACACTTAAAATGTAAAACTGAACGTTCGCTCCTTCGGAATGTAGGTCACTAACGCTATCTCGCTCGGTACTGCATATAGCGCAGCAGATTATATCCACGGCCACGAGAGAGGTTCCGGGTGCACTTCAGCCATAAAAGGGAAAAACTTTCTGCGTTGGAGTAATAGTTGGTGGCGTCCCAGATGGCTGCGAGGGCTGCAAAGTGCTTGGCTGGCTCTGCTGGCGAATTAGCAACAGGGGCTAAGTTGGCCAGCGTTTAATGCGCTGCTACTGAAGAGATGTGGCTCCCCTGTCGTGTATACTGGGACTCGCTACAGAAGAAATGTGGCTCCCCGGCGTGTATTTCTCGCTCCAGCTGCGAGGAATTCTCTGAAGAGACCGCAACGCTTCCAACGCACCCCACGTCTCTCGACACATTCAGTATTCAGCATACCTTGTGCCTCGAGAGGCGAACGCCCAGCGCCCGTTCCGCATCACGGCAAACTCCCTGCTGTGTACTACGAGAAATGAGAAAGCATTCTTCTTCCCACAAGACAACAGGACGGAAACTTTTTTCTTAGTGGTACGTACAAGAAGGAGTTTCTCAAAATGTCGATCCGGGTTTTAATATCCCTGTCCTAGTCTTCCTCACGTGTACATTTCTTTCCTTTGAATGTGGACCAATTACTTCTACGCCCTAGACTCGGTAACCATGACATTTAGTGATCTTACACGTAAGTGACTTTATTTGCACCGTTTTGCCATTACGATGTGAACAAGGATGGGCTGAAAATCTGGGTAAAAATATTTTGTCTATCTCAGTTTCAGTAGTACTTTTTTGGGGAACGACGAAATCTGTATTTCTCGAGTAATAACGTTGGATTTATTCGTAACACTTTCGTCATGATTAGCTTCTACGTTCATAATGTAAAGATATCAGAGGGAAGATTAAGAGACATTTCATTAAGATTCAAAAACAGCTGCTGAACATAACATAAATAGACTTTCTGAAAGTAACGTATAGTTCAACATTTGTCTCCAAATGAAGTGTCTGTCTACTAATCACAATTCATAGAATTAGATTTATGCTACCCTTCTAGTCGTACTCGTTAATACGGCAATGGCGTATTTACCGGGATAAACCGATAAAAATTACATCTCCCTGGCATTTTTCTATGCTATCCGTGCGGTCCTCCTGTACGACACAATTTAGTTGTAATTAGATTGTGGTTCGCCTATGACACTTCCATCATTTCGAAAAAT
The DNA here is from genome assembly GCF_023864345.2 of Schistocerca serialis cubense. NCBI lineage: Eukaryota > Metazoa > Arthropoda > Insecta > Orthoptera > Acrididae > Schistocerca > Schistocerca serialis. The sequence goes on along the minus strand of NC_064640.1, from coordinate 869,872,837 downwards.
TCTTCATAGTTATCTACGAACACTTATATCGCTACAGCGATTTATACTGATAGTGGCTTGAAGCAGTTTTCCTTGTTTACTTAAACTAGTTTTTCGTTTACTCCCTATGTCGCCTCACATACGCACGGCAAAAACCACAGTTTAACTATCTTTGCACGCCTCATCTGCCGGCCGGGGTGGCCGAGCGGTTCTAGGCGCTACAGTCTGGAACCGCGCGACCGCTACGGTCGCAGGTTCGAATCCTGCCTCGGGCATGGATGTGTGTAATGTCCTTAGGTTAGTTAGGTTTAAGTAGTTCTAAGTTCTAGGGGACTGATGACCTTAGAAGTTAAGTCCCATAGTGCTCAGAGCCATTTGAACCATTTTGAACGTCTCATCTACAATTCCGTAGGTATTGCGCTCGTTAGAGGCTACGGTAGAAAATCGTGGATTCTACATTTCACTCCTATCTTAAACGCAATTCTAAAAATGAAGAGAGAACGAAGACCTCTCCCGTGGGCAGCCCAATGTGTTTCTCCTCATTTTCTGTTTCTGTGTCTGTAGTATGTGCGGTAGACAGTTGATTCTCATATTAGCATTTTTGTCAGTATTCCTCCATTCCGGTACTTGATGCAGCTTGACGTCTTGTAGGTAATCTAATCCTAATATAGACTCTGTTGATACAGTTTAATAGAAATTCCGCTAAACTGAGCTGTAGTTACAGATGAGTCATGTATTCCTTTTGGAAGGAATAGATTTTCTAGGTCAGCTGTAGACTGCCACTGTTCTAGAATGAATAGAATCTTCCCTCTCTCTGTCTCCCATGTTATATCTCCAGGCGTCGTTTCTCCAAAGAATTTGCAACATACGACAATTTGGAGATGTGAATCAGTAGTCCTATAGTCGGAGGGTATTACATTTGCTTCGAATCTGTTTCGTTTTAAACTTCTCTCCGCCCATCCGTGCTCCAACATCATCGTGTAGTATAATACTGCTATAAGTTCGAGCAGTGCATGAGAGAGCGTGTGGATTGCCCAGGGTCTATGTGCTTATTGAATTATCGGCGGCAGTTGTTTAATGTGCATTCTCCTTTACTTTTCTAAACGCTAACAGGAAATTTAGTTTCGATCTCTCCGTCGCTCTTAGCGAGGCTACAAGCGCTGTTCCCCAATCACAGTTTTTACCCTCCTCTCTCCCCGCCCTTCTATCACTCTAGTAGTTTCTAGCAGTTGAACATATACAAGCTGTATAGGTTAACCGCCGTCTTTTGGAACTTGTTGAAGTATTTCACTCGCTCTGGCACTATAAATTCTATAGTCATAACTGTGGCTGTCTTCAGCTTCAAGAAGAGCTTGTAATCCACGATGCTTACATAACAGTGCCCTGCTATTAGGTGTCATACTGGACGTGGTTCACTCTTGACTTCCCCCGATCTACAAGTCGGCTCATTGAAGTGTTTCAAGCAAAGCAAGTTTTAAATCTAACCACAAATGATTTCTTTTGGACAACTTCTATTCCATGGACGAATTTTTACTTTAAAACTAGTATTTAATTGCAGGTGCATGAGTAGAGCTGGAAAAAAATTTGTCCCTTAATGCTGAAACGAATCATATGCGCATATCCTGTAAACTGACACGTTCCACATCATTTTGATAAAAATATTGTTCAAGTGGTCTATGTAATACGTAGCAAAGTAACACGTTACTAGAGTAGTATTTAAGATTAAACATAATTATGTTCGTTCTTACAAAATTTAGTCAGTTTACTGCTTAATCCTCTGTAAATGGCCATCATGTAGCTACGATCACAAAGATATCATACACACGCAGCCTATAAACTGACTCGTTCCACACCAGTTAGATAAATATCGTGCAAATGATGTACGAACATATAAATAACTGTCTGTTACAGGGAAACCTGCGGTTTTTGTGAAACCCAAACCAAGGCACATCATTTTGCCACATGCATAGTGATTTGCGGAAGAGATATTCACTTTACCTCCCAGAAAAACGGAACAATAGCGGATTGAACGCCGATCCTTCGGAATTTTAGTTGTGACATCTCTCACGGATTCAGTCGCGTATTCTTTCACTGATACACTGTCCTTATGGTTGTCAAGTGGTCGCAATTCACTACCCACAGACGTATTTGAAAGCTTCCATAAGATGCAGAGCTTTATTTAATGTGTTTCCGGTGAGAAATTAGAGTCAGACATAATGGTGCAATGTATGTGACATCTACTTACCATTTTACTTGTTAGTCTATCAAATACTTTGAAACCATGTAGTTCAGTTAGTGTCGTACTAGTCATCAGTCGGCAGAAACCGGCCAAAATCGTCAGCCATCCGTCAAATAGCATATTCGCTCCTGCACCCGTTTGCAACCTTTATGACCGTACAATATTATACTGAAGCAGTAACAATAAATCCATTATTGAAAATGAGCGAACTGTTTAGGTGGCAGCTGCGTGAATTAAGGGCACTTTGGTTGCATTAACTATGTTTGCGATAGACCCGTGTCCTGTAGTAGTGGCTTTTTTATGCCGTTACTTGAACGAAATGGGACTATAGAAATGGTAACTATTAACAACAATGTACACTACTCGTCGCGAGCAGAGGGTAAGGCTTCTTCTCGTAATGAGAATAAAGTAACACGAGTAGTAGAAGAACTCACGTATCTCTACCGGTAAATTCTTAGGCCGGTTTTCTTTCTTTTTTTCGGTCATTTTTTGAGCCTCCCTGTTGCTACGCAGTTTGCGGAGTCCCATTTCACCATCCAGTCCGTTCGATACTGGTAAGAATAAGCCGAAATTGTCTGCCTCGGTGACACGATTAACCAAGTCACTAACAGTTAAAGTCGCTTTAACTTTGAGACGCCACTTTCTTTGCTACACCACAGATCAGCTTTATTGGACTGCCTGTTCATGGCTGAATTTCGAAGCACCGTCACTGTATTCTGATTTTAGCGTTAGTAATTTCGTCGCCAGTGTGTCCTGCAGTACTCAAAAATGTCTAAAAGGTGGTCGTTAGAGAAAATTGTAGATTTCCTTGAACTGCACGAGGTGCGACCTTGTTTGTGTAATTACAGAAATCAATTACTGCAATGGCGGTAGCGGCTGTGTATTCAGATTCCAGTACTGGCAACATAAGGACATAAATGCACTTGATCACTTGTTCATTGAATTTGAGAAAGCAAGTAACATGGTTTCTGGAGGTAATATAATTTCAGCTCGACTGTAGCTTTTAATAAAGAAACGTGTGTATCTAATCACCAACTATATTACGGTACAAAGCATAATTCCTAAATACGGGCCGGCCGCAGTGGCAGAGCGGTTCTAGGCGCTTCAGTTTGGAACCGTGCGACCGCTACGGTCGCAGGTTCGAATCCTGCCTCGGGCATGGATGTTTGTGATGTCCTTAGGTTAGTTAGGTTTAAGTAGTTCTAAGTTCTAGGGGAGTGATGACCTCAGTTGTTAAGTCTCATAGTGCTCAGAGCCATTTGAACCATTTGAACCTAAATTCGGTATGCAATATCGTAAGTGTTTAGGATATCTGTGGCGTCTTATTTAACTGACTAATGTGAGCACAGGCGTCCATAAGGGGTGGCAAGAGTTGGCAGCCCCCCTCCTCCCCGCCCACCCAATCTTGGGTACAGAATTTCTACATATTACTGAATTCCCACACATTTATAGATATTACTATCTTTGATTTTATTACACCCTATATTTAGCATTACCGAGTGCGACAGGTAATGTTGTGGCTTTAGCAGTGGCTATAGAAGCTCCAAAACGAAATAAGCTAAATGTGTCTACAAAAAGAAGCCAGAAAAAAGGTGCAATAATTATGTCATGTAATAGTCCCTAAACAATGAAGATAGTGGCTATTCTTAAATGTCACAGTATATAAAAACTACAAAATTTCACATCTTAACTGACCACACCGCTCCTCAAGAGTAGGTATAAACAAGAATTAATTTATATTTATATTCATGATCTGGAATCTGCTGGACATTACAGTATTACAGTCAGTTAACTGTGAAAGTAGAACATTATTTCAATTACATAGCCTTGATAATGTGGAAATATTAGACCTGAATTTTTAAAAATTCAGAACGGATCATATGCAACACTATACTTATTAGTTTAAACATTAATTTGTATACATGAAACTTTTAGTTAGTATTGCTTCGTCCAATTCATCTGTGAATTGTTGTGATGTTGACACCACAGTAAACTACTGCACTGAATATAAGTCTATTGTTTCTCTCTTCAGTCGATTCGCTGACACATTGTGAGACGTAAGAATTATGATTTATCCTGCATAAATAAAAGCCTGCTTTGCTTCGAACTGCTTCCTTCATTATTGTGATGTTGCGATACTTTGCCGATGTCAGCTATGCCGGAAACAGCATTTTCAGTAACACTCTCAACTGCTTATATTTCATAGTTTTTTTGGTCTTCAGTACATATGTATGCTGACGAGCCCGGAAAGCCCACTAACACAGCTTTGGTTTGTTTTGTTGTGGTTTTCAGTTCAATCTAACAATGCATTTTCATGGTATATTAAAGTGTGTTTTGAAATCTTTGATCAATGCAAATAATTTTCCTTCAGTCAACATGGATTCCAATGCTAAATGGTACTAAAAAAAAGACAGAGTTAGCTCTAAAAAAGCTGATTTGACATCACTGTATATAACATGCGTTTGATTGGTTGTCATATTTCATGGTTGCAAAATAAGGTGTCAAACTGAGAAGACGTGGACCGCTGTAATTCAGTCCTACGCTATTAAGAGTCGGCTAATTTAAGGTTGTTTTGATGGTTTTCCCATATTTATCCCGTGGACTAGTGGACTGAGTTACACTTCACCCAAATAAATCAAAAAATCTGACTTTGAAAACTTACTTTAGTAAACTTTAAGTCAACTTTAAAAATTGAAGGTATGAAAATAATTCAGTAAGTCAATTAAAATCATGTAATGTGAAGTTTTCTAAGCAAACGAAGAGTTATAGATAGCATCGAACTTGAATAACAGTTTTTGAAGCTAATTAGTCAGTTACATTTTTACTGGTTGCTTCTGTTGATAATGAATAGGATTTTTCATGTTTTCAGACTCTATTTGCATTTCAGAATTTTAGTTTTCAGGACTAACATTACTGATAACGTTGGAAGCTCCTCTTGACGTTTTCCGCATACAAACATATGAAATAATTAAAAGTCTTAGGCGATGCATGAGATGCATTGGGTTTAATCATACGGGGAATGCAATTTCATGCTGTCCAATTGAGAAAGTGGGATCTATATTCATATTTATAATACAAAACGTCTATTTTGATTATCTGTACATATTATTACTTAAGTCCCCCAGTGTGTTTTTCTGTGTGTTAGTGAGGCTAATCTGAGGAACAACTCTAGGCTTTCGACACAGTTTTTTTTTAAAGGCAGAGTGATTCATGAGTAAGGTTTCTGTACATAATTTATAAATATTTTGTGTAAATTCGCTGAACTATGACGAATTAAAGCCTTCCTGTATGATTTCTGTCTGTATGTTCGGGCTGACTTCAGGATCTGCTGTAAGGATTTTTTTTACGGTTTTCACTAACAGACAGAGTAATTGACGAGGAAGATTCGTGTATGTATTTTGCTACCGCTACAACAGATGTGTCGTCCGGCGGTAAATACATAGTGTTACTCACGCGAAGCCATAGCAAGTTTCTAGGATTAATGAAGTGTGCTTAACTTTTAGGTGTGGATGTAATCTGCCTTCAGCAAATATTGATTTGGCACTACCAGTCATTTGACATACAAAATGTTTACTGTATCTCCTGCCAAATTCAGTTCTTACAGTCACCGAATCCGGTACATCAAAAATGGTAATTTTGGAATCCAGTCCCCTGCTGGATGACTCCTGCGGACATCCATGGCTGTGAGCTACAAGAGAAAAAATATTAATTTTCAAATAATTCTTCAGGACAGACTGGAAATATTAACTTTGAAATAAGTCTTCTGAGCATCGTAAATACCATCCAACACATTAAACAAGAACTTTGAAACTGTTCTTCTGGGAACGTGGTGTGTGTATATATATTGGGGAGATGGCAGGTAATCGCCAGGTGCCAGACATTGGAGTTTCACTTGTAGTTTCACGCGAGCAAGTACTGCATGTACTAACGTAAGTATCGGATTTCTTAAAAGAGCTCGATATGCAGCTTAAAAGCTTGAAAAGTCGTCCACGAATGGAACTTCGTTTGCGAGTCCACTTCCTTTATACGCTGATGAACCAAAACATTATGACTACCTACTTAAAAGCGTAATTCAGTAGTGATTCTGCGTGCCAGGATTCGACAAGTACTTGATAGGTTCCCAGAGGTTTGTGGCACCAGATGCCTACGCATAGGTCACACTCTTCCCATGATATACGGGCGGTTGGTTTGTGAGCGTGCAGCTGGCACCATATGGTGTCCAAGTTGGGTTTTATAGGATTCAGATAAGCCGAATTTGATGGCTAAGACATCAACATGAGTTCACTATCATCTTCCTCAAACCACTGCAGCATGATTATGGCCTTGTGACAGGCTCAATTATCCTGCTGAAAGATGCCACCGCCGTTGGGGAAGACACCAAGCGTATACAGGTTGCCCGTAATAATGTTCACGTAGTCCATAGCTGCCATGGTGCCTTCGATTACTACCACAGGTTCCACGGAAGGCCAGGTGAATGTCCCTAATAACATACCCTACGTGATCAAAAGTATCCGGATACCTGGCTGAAAATGACTTACAAGTTCGTGGCGCCGTCCATCGGTAATTCTGGAATTCAGTATGGTGTTGGCCAACACTTAGCCATGATGACAGCTTCCACTCTCGCAGGCATACGTTCAAGCAAATGCTAGAACGTTTCTTGGGGAATGGCAGCACATTCTTCACGGAGTGCTGCACTGAGGAGAGGTATCGTTGTCGATCGGTGAGGCCTGGCACGAAGTGGCGTTCCAAAACATCCCAAAGGTGATGTAAAGGATTCAGGTTAGGATTCTGTGAAGGCCAGTCCATTACAGGGATGTTATTGTCGTGTAACCACTCCGCCACAGGCCGTGCATTATGAACAGGTGCTCGATCGTGTTTAAAGATGCAAGCACCATCCCCGAATTGCTCTTCAAAAGAGGGAAGCAAGCAGGTGCTTAAAACATCAATGTAGGCTTGTGCTGTGATAGTGCCACGCAAAACAACAAGGGACAAGCCCCCTCCATGAAAACCACGACCACACCATAACATCACCGCCTCCGAATTTTGCTGTTGGCACTAGACACGGTGGCAGATGACGTTAACCGGGCATTCGCCATACCCACACCCTGCCATCGGATCGCCACATTGCGTACCGTGATTTGTCACTCCACACAACGTTTTTCCACTGTTAAATCGTCCAGTGATTACGCTCCTTACACCAAGCGAGGCGTCGTTTGACATTTACCGGCGTGACCCTGAAATCCAAGTTTTCTCACCTCCCGTCTAACTGTCATAGTACTTGCAGTGGATCCTGATGCGGTTTGGAATTTCTGTGTGATGGCCTAGATAGATGTCAGCCTACTACACATTACGACTCTCCTCAACTGTCGACGGTCTCTGTCAGTCACCAGACGAGGTCGGCCTGTACGCTTTTGTGCTGTACGTGTCCCTTCACGTTTCCACTTCACTATCACATCGGAAACAGTGGACCTAGGGATGTTTAGGAGTGTGGAAATCTCGCGTACAGACGTATGACACAAGTGACACCCAGTCACCTGACCGCGTTCGCGGTCCGTGAGTTTCGCAGAGCCCTCCATTCTGATCTCTGACGATGTCTAACGACAAGCATCGCCGTTTCCGAGATGCTCGCTCCCAGGCACTGGGCCACAACAATCTGGCTTTTGTCAAAGTCGCTCACGTCAGAGGATTTCCAGTTTTCGTCGCTAAAATGATTCCCCATTCGTCTTTGCTCCGCTCATAACACTTCCCTTACCGCGTCACGTGCCTTCAGCGCCACCAGCATGCAACCTAGCAGTGAGCAGTGGTCATAATGTTTTGCCTCATCAGAGTAAGTGTGTTAGATGCTACCTAGTTATTTTTGCGTAAAATCCGCTTCCGTATCCAACATTATGCTTTCGCTTCAACTTACTGCATTCTGGGCTCAGTGCTAATGGCATAAACTGGATGACAACACCAATGAACGTTCGAATAATACACTTCTGGAAATTGAAATAAGAACACCGTGAATTCATTGTCCCAGGAAGGGGAAACTTTATTGACACATTCCTGGGGTCAGATACATCACATGATCACACTGCCAGAACCACAGGCACATAGACACAGGCAACAGAGCATGCACAATGTCGGCACTAGTACAGTGTATATCCACCTTTCGCAGCAATGCAGGCTGCTATTCTCCCATGGAGACGATCGTAGAGATGCTGGATGTAGTCCTGTGGAACGGCTTGCCATGCCATTTCCACCTGGCGCCTCAGTTGGACCAGCGTTCGTGCTGGACGTGCAGACCGCGTGAGACGACGCTTCATCCAGTCCCAAACATGCTCAATGGGGGACAGATCCGGAGATCTTGCTGGCCAGGGTAGTTGACTTACACCTTCTAGAGCACGTTGGGTGGCACGGGATACATGCGGACGTGCATTGTCCTGTTGGAACAGCAAGTTCCCTTGCCGGTCTAGGAATGGTAGAACGATGGGTTCGATGACGGTTTGGATGTACCGTGCACTATTCAGTGTCCCCTCGACGATCACCAGTGGTGTACGGCCAGTGTAGGAGATCGCTCCCCACACCATGATGCCGGGTGTTGGCCCTGTGTGCCTCAGTCGTATGCAGTACTGATTGTGGCGCTCACCTGCACGGCGCCAAACACGCATACGACCATCATTGGCACCAAGGCAGAAGCGACTCTCATCGCTGAAGACGACACGTCTCCATTCGTCCCTCCATTCACGCCTGTCGCGACACCACTGGAGGCGGGCTGCACGATGTTGGGGCGTGAGCGGAAGGCGGCCTAACGGTGTGCGGGACCGTAGCCCAGCTTCATGGAGACGGTTGCGAATGGTCCTCGCCGATACCCCAGGAGCAACAATGTCCCTAATTTGCTGGGAAGTGGCGGTGCGGTCCCCTACGGCACTGCGTAGGATCCTACGGTCTTGGCGTGCATCCGTGCGTCGCTGCGGTCCGGTCCCAGGTCGACGGGTACGTGCACCTTCCGCCGACCACTGGCGACAACATCGATGTACTGTGGAGACCTCACGCCCCACGTGTTGAGCAATTCGGCGGTACGTCCACCCAGCCTCCCACATGCCCACTATACGCCCTCGCTCAAAGTCCGTCAACTGCACATACGGTTCACGTCCACGCTGTCGCGGCATGCTACCAGTGTTAAAGACTGCGATGGAGCTCCGTATGCCACGGCAAACTGGCTGACACTGACGGCGGCGGTGCACAAATGCTGCGCAGCTAGCGCCATTCGACGGCCAACAGCGCGGTTCCTGGTGTGTCCGCTGTGCCGTGCGTGTGATCATTGCTTGTACAGCCCTCTCGCAGTGTCCGGAGCAAGTATGGTGGGTCTGACACACCGGTGTCAACGTGTTCTTTTTCCCATTTCCAGGAGTGTATCTGTCGGAGTCGTATTGTAAAACGGTTCCACCTGGGTTTCGACAGGAGTGCGTGGAAACAGCGACACACGGCGCCACTGGCGCATCAGCTGTCACGGCTTCGCGTCGGTTGCACGTGGAAAGTCGTGGTAGGCGGCGTTAACGAGAGGAAGCGCTGCGGTGCGCGGCGGAGCGCGCTTGACACCCCTGACCTCGACCGTGGCCGCGTGCCAGCGCTGCGTGGGGAGGAACGAGGCCGCCGCAGTGCCACATCCGGGCCACGATCAAGGCTGCTCGCCCTTGCTACTTGCAAGGCCGCTAGTCACCCCACCTGTGCTGCCGATACTGCTCGCGCTACAACGTTTACACGGATTTACAATGCGCTTTCGGCGAATGTCAGCCCACGTCTACACATAGTGGAGAGAAACAACGTGATAACAGGGTCAGAGCAGGATAAAGGACGTCGGACCGAGCAAAACTTTCTAATTAACCGCTGATCGGAAATACACCACTCTGGAGCTACGCCCATAAAACGACAGCCAATCAGCAACGATGTCGCAGAAGTAGGGGCCTTATTTTCTTTTATTACTTCATCTCTCTCGCCCCATGTGGACGGGGGTTGGCCGCCTGCGGTACAGTATCCCGCCTTTCAGCCGGAACTCTTTACAAAATATAGAGAAGGGGACTACAAAAAGATTTGTGGGTCCAAAATCTAAAAATATTTTTAGAAGTTTATAAAAAGATGATTGTAGGCAGCTACTTATAAAAGTAGAAAGTGGTTTTCTTTGCTTAAAATTTAGAAAAGAAATGAAGGGTCTAACAGGTAATGACAAAGATAAAGAGGCAAAATAAACATATAAAAGACGTTAAAAGGACGGCGACGTTATTTAAAAAGGTGCACTGCACTTTCACTAAAAGCTGGACGATCGGCGCTCGGTAAAATTGTTCAGGTGAGCTTAAACGGTGGGTGTCCTGTATGGGGGAAGAGAATGAACGTAAATATATAAGCCGTTGGGTGGTATCTGGAAATGAAGGTAGGTGGTAGGCTGCATAGCTACGGATGCATGACTAGACATTGTCCGAGCAGCCTTCGGAAAGTCCAGCGGTACCGACCGACCGCTGTGTCATCCTCAGCCCACAGGTGTCACTTGATGCGGATATGGACGGGCATGTGGTCAGCACACTCCTCTACAGGCCGTTGTCAGCTTTCGTGACCGGACGTGCATCTATGCATTTTATAAACTTAAGTCCCCCACATCGTTTTCTGTCTGTATGTTAGGTTAATCTCAGGAACTACTCTCAGGATTTTGATACGGTTTTCATTGATAGATAGACTGACTGACGAGGAGGATTTGAGTATGTAATTTATTGTTTATAGAAATGATGAATGCTTAATATATGCATTGCTACTTGTTCTATATTTAATTGGCATTTGGAGTGACATCTGTAGGCAATTATGGGACCTACAAGCTGGTCAGCTAGAGAGGTGGTGGTATCTGGCAGGAAAAGAAGTCAAGTAACAACCACCGCCACCGAAACCCCAGAGAGCAGTGGTGCTTGATCAGGATCTATAAATCTACTAACGTCCTCCACAGAGTTTTTTTTTTTTTTTTTTTTTTTGTAACGGGTAATCTGAGGAGCTGCTGGAGAGTTTTTGATACGGTTTTCACTGACAGAGTGATTCACATCGAAGTTTTGTTGTATGACACTGTATATTATTAACAGGTCGTCTGACAAAAGGTATTTAGCGATGACTGTGCGAAGTCTGCCCTGTTTTAGCTACTATCTGTTCTGCTGAAGAGGGTAGTTACTAATTAAATTAGCTATAGATCATGGATTCAGCTAAATAGTCAGAGATAGGCAGAGCCTAAATTCCTTGGCTGGTTATGTCAGAGGAAAATTTTCTGTAATGTCTCCAGGATAAAGTTCGACTATTAAATGAAATATGCTAAAAGTAGCGCAATGCTATTAATTTGTTAAGATAATAAGCTGTAGTGCAGAAACAATACTACAGTAAGATAGTGAAGATGTGGGATTGTGGAGTGCATTGTTGTTAACAACGAAATCTAAAGGCCACATGTATTAAATCATGCTAATCTGCGAGATTATGTACAAGGTTTCATTGTAACAAGAACAGTTGATATGTTAGTGTGAACTAAGATAATGGTGAGAAATAAAGCAGAAACTATATTGTAAACAATCTTTTTTCCTCAACTCACATTTTATACAGTAAATGCTCGAAATTCCTGCCTCCAACGTCGCTGCAGAGTGCAGCGAAGGACAAAAACGACACAGGAACACAGCAGAAGCAAAATCAGACGAAATCTCACAGCTACACACATCCAAACACATTCGCTTAGCGGGAAAATGACCGCACGCTCTTCGCTGGATGGTTGTCGTTCTATGGCCTAGCTCCACGTCGGCGCACTTCAGACCTGTGGTTATTTAGAGAGTTTTGCTCGGTTCAGCGCCCTCTACCCTTTTATTATCAAGTCGTTCTTCTCAACCCTGTATTTTGTCAACGACTATAAACGCTATAACAGAGGGTAATTTCTGTTGTACTCTGATATTAGAGTAATTTTATCTTCGTTTTCTGAAGAATGCTTGTTGTTCGTTTTTGTCCCTGAAAGCTGCCTCTTGTAATTTTGTAGGCAAGTGTGTGCAAGAAGTAAGTCGTCCTTCTTCAAAAAAAGGTCCAAGGTAAAATTTTTCAGCGTTTCTGTTACACAGTCTCGACAGTCAAACACCTGTGTCAACATTCATGACACCCATTGCATATCCATACTTTGCTTTGTAAGCTATCTTTTGCAGAAAAACTACTGTGTCTCACCATAATGAGTGGGGGCCTGTTCAAATGGTTCAAATGGCTCTGAGCACTATGCGACTTAACATCTGAGGTCATTTGTCCCCTAGAACTTAGAACTACTTAAACCTAACTAACCTAAGGACATCACACACATCCATGCCTGAGGCAGGATTCGAAACTGCGACCGTAGCGGTCGCGCGGTTCCACACTGTAGGGCCTAGAACCGCTCGGCCACCCCTGCCGGCCAGTGGAGCCCTGTCATTTTCGTTATGCACAGTTGAGATCATGTTATCCTTCCACGTCATATCGCTATAACTTGTTTCTCACTGTGTGCTGTAATTGGCTTTAGTTGTTACTCATTGATTGTGCAAAATTCTCGTGTACATTTTTAACACCAAGTATCACTTAACGTATGGAGGGATACGTTAATAGCATGGAACACGTCATAATATGACATTTTATAATGAATTGTTCCAGGAAAGCTGATTATAGTAGTGATTCTTCCTTAGAACAAACTTGTTTCGTCTATAGCGCCGTTCGCAAGTAAACCGGTAGGTGTTAACAGTTGGTGAGCCTATTTACGTTTATAAAAGTTGTGCGTGCAGATCAATTTACATAATATATACTTAGTCTAGTAGAAATAGAGGCCCATATTGCGTCAGTGAGTAAACTGTCGACTGTCTCTTTATTCTTAGACTGTTATAAGTCACGTAATTTCTATTTGTGTATAATTTAATTGGGAAATACTTTTGACATTTATGTTGACAGTTTCTTCTCTTTGATGCTTTATGTCTACAGCGTAATATTTGCTAGTCAGTGATGTTAGTTGTATTTCATTGATATTATAATTTTGGCATGATTTTCTTCCGTTTACCGTGTGTTTCATTCGTTTTCTATTTACGAAATGTCAATAAAGTTTCTAGATAACTTTTTATGTTTAAGATAGATTTACTCATTGAGAACATGGTTTGGAAATAGTTAATTTGATGATGGAGGGGAGTGTAGGGGGCAAAAATTGTAGACGAAGACCAAAGCTTGAATACAGATAAAAAAATTAAGTGGGTGTAGGCTGTAGCAGTTAGAGACGAAAATACTTGCACAGGATAAGCTAGCATGCTGCATGAGTCAGTCTTCGGTGAGTGAGGTCAGTACAAGAGTTTGGAAACATATAGCCTAGCACGAGGTCCGTTGTAGTGGACTCGGATTACGCGATACTGACGTTACTTGTTAAAAGCTTCAGAGGACTTACACAAGTAAGACTGCTTCATATTTCTGGCTCCTATTGAAAGAATAGGTCGTAGCAAAAAAACAATGTACTGTCGCGGTTTGTATTATTTTTATACCTCCCTAAGTAGACCCTACGAGGTTACTTTGACGTGTGAGTTCTGATGGAAATCTGCGCGTATGTAAGTTCGTCATTACCTGGCTGCTCTTAATGGTCAGTTACCTATCAGTATAGTTATTCTTCCTTCATACAAAGAAACACACCCAACGGTCACCACTAACTTTGTAAAAAAAAATTGTTATGTGGAGGGATTACATCAAAGTTAAAATCATCCAAAGATACTTCCCCTCTCATCGAAAAACACGCTCTAATTTGTGTTTCTGTCTCATCTCGGTAACACATAACAATCTTTATGCGAAGTTTTGTATACATTAAGTTACAACCTTCTCACTAAACAAAATATCACACTTCAGTTTATTTAAGTGTTCTTGAATCTGGACGACACAATTATATTAAAAGATCTACCTCCTTCGGTGTAACACTATAAAGTGTCGTATGTGTGAGCCTGTCGTGAGAAATGTCCATACAGCTATGTTCAAACTAAATTCAGTGGCATCTTAATGAAAGATTAAGCCTAAGACAAATATATTTCTCAGAATTTCAAAGTTCTTCTCGAATCATTTCAGTGTTGGCAGGTCATGTTTACGGTTGCTATCTCTGTATACTAAAGTGGCTATGTGCTGCAGTGATTGGGTAACTCTTCCATCAAAAGCATTCTTGTTGTTATTTCGGATGTAATGCTAACATACAAATTCAGCGTCGAATAAACTAAATTCGATAGCTGCTGTTGTGTGCCCTAAGAACTAGTACTGATTCCACAAGGGAGTTCTCGTTTTACGAACTAAGAAACAATTAGATTTCTAACACTATCAATTTGTTTTTTTTCCCTCTCTGTTAAATTATAATCACGCATCATTTGCTCCACATTCTGTGCGGGGCACATGCTGTATCACGGTGAGAAAGACCGCGGTCATGTGTTGTGAACGACCAAGTACATCACATTTTGTGGTTCGAGCTAGGAAGCAATGTTGTATAGAAGATAATGCTAACAATAATTCATTATTGGATATTCTTGTCTGAACAATTGACGCTTATGATGAAGGCGTTACATTAGCAATGGATCATCATAAGTGGCGGGGAAATTTCTTCCGTCTACGCAGGAATTTCAGCGACTGGTTTTTGCTGGTCCTTATAAGGTTCAGGCGATTCACTAAATTCGACGAATAACAAGCATTTTCTGTCGAATAATTACTGTGGACACCGTGTAGCACTTCCCACGCAACGAAGCCGATTTAGAGGAAACAGAAGAGAGCGTCGTGGTCATTTCACGAGGTGTATGTGGGAGGAAATATTATGTTGTCCAACTCTCCCCGGAAAGTACTCTCTCGAAACTTCAACAGTAAACATATCCGTGATGCACAACGCCTATCTCGTAGCGTGTGTTGCAAATTACAGTGTGAACTTATTTTCAAGCGTTAATGTAAGAGTATCGGCCGAAAATCAACATCAAGATGATGATGTGGAAACTAAAAGAGACTATTGTGACACTAGGCCACTGTTTATCATAGCACACTGCAGTAAGTAACTAGTATGCCAGGACTATCGGGGTGCTATACACTCCCGAATGGAAAGCATGGTAGATATGATCGTCCCGTCGACAGCACGGTTGTTGAACAGGGGTGTAGAAAAGAAGTCGAAATTTATCATCTTGAATGACTCATCCAAAATAATGCAGGTAATCATAAAAAAATTAAATCGGAATTTCTGGTTGTGGATATGTATCTCGCTTCTCCAGATTACAAAGTCCAATGTGTTAATCACAGCACCACCGTACTTCATCGTATACAGTTTCGGTGGGTGCTGATGGGACGTGCCTCAGTTTGATATCGCAGACTGGATTAGACGAACTACTGACAAGCATTTTCATCAACACGCCTTTTCGACTTATCTCCAAACTTACCCAAAAGAATTCTGCCATGATTTGTAATTTCCGTATCATCTGCTTTTCTGATCAACATATAGTTGTATAATATGGGGGAAGCACTATTACGATAATACACATCAGTGGTGCTTTGCTACACAGACCTTGTACTAAGATGATCTACGATCACCGTGGAGACGTATTTAGGATTTGTAAAGGAATAACTGCTGCAGTGTTCGCACTTGTACAGCATTTCCAGTGTGAATAAGGAAGCTTATACATGTATCTTTGCAACATATCCCCACTGAATCTTGTAGTGATGGTAATGAACGAAAGCAGTACCCCTGTAATTTATTCAGAGTTACGTGTTAAATGAGACAGTGTTGTGTGGGTTTCTCTGGAGTGCGCTTTCGTGGAGTATTGTCCTGGCTGATTCTGGAAGTGAAACGAAGGGAGAGGGTGAACCTCGATGATGTCATACCCTATCCTATTCCTCTTGAATGGTACTATCTGAAATAGGGGGGGGGAGGAGGGGATGTAAGATGTTGTGACAGTTGTTGTTGTTGTTGTGGTCTTCAGTCTTGAGACTGGTTTGATGCAGCTCTCCATGCTACTCTATCCTGTGCAAGCTTCTTCATCTCCCAGTACCTACTGCAACCTACATCCTTCTGAATCTGCTTACTGTATTCATCTCTTGGTCTCCCTCTACGATTTTTACTCTCCACGCTGCCCTCCAGTACTAAATTGGTGATCCCTTGATGCCTCAGAACATGTCCTACCAACCGATCCCTTCTTCTGGTCAAGTTGTGCCACAAACTTCTCTTCTCCCCAATCCTATCCAATACCTCCTCATTAGTTATGTGATCTACTCATCTAATCTTCAGCATTCTTCTGTAGCACCACATTTCGAAAGCTTCTATTCTCTTCTTGTCCAAAGTATTTGTTTCACTTCCATACATGGCTACACTCCATACAAATACTTTCAGATATGACTTCCTGACACTTAAATCAATACTTGATGTTAACAAATTTCTCTTCTTCAGAAACACTTTCCTTGCCATTGCCAGTCTGCATCTTATATCCTCTCTACTTCAACCATCATCAGTTATTTTGCTCCCCAAATAGCAAAACTCCTTTACTACTTTAGGTGTCTCATCTAATTGCCTCACCATCACCCGACTTAATTCGACTACATTCCATTATCCTCGTTTTGCTTTTGTTGATGTTCATCTTATATCCTCCTTTCAAGACACTGTCCATTCCATTCAACTGCTCTTCCAAGTCCTTTGCTATCTCTGACAGAATTACAATGTCATCGGCGAACCTCAAAGTTTTTAATTCTTCTCCATGGATTTTAATACCTACTCCGAATTTTTCTTTTGTTTCCCTTACTACTTGTGCCAGTATTTGGTGTGAATATATTCAAATCCTGGTCTGCCTATAATGCTTCCTGTGATTTTAGTGAATCACCTCAGTAAAAAAAGGTCGTAGGCCTTTTCCCTCATAGTACTCGTGTAACTGAGTGGGAGCTCAGTCGTTAGTGACGTAGATGTTGACAAGACATTGAATATCAATATTTCGTCCTCATATCTTTCGAATATCTTTAAGCGGACTGCCAAATTTAAAAGCCCCATCCGAAGCACGTATTGCAATCGGGAGTATCACTGATCCTCGCCGTATGAGACAACACTGAAGAGTGTAGGGCTAAATCCGGGCTGTTTTCGAAAAATGTTCAAAAGTGTGTGAAATCATATGGGACTTAACTGCTAAGGTCATCTGTCCCTAAGCTTACACACTACTTAACCTAAATTATCTTAAGGACAAACACACACACACCCATGCCCGAGGGAGGATTCGAACCTCCGCGGAGACCAGCCGCACAGTCCATGACTGTAGCGCCTTAGACCGCTCGGCTAATACCTTGCGGCCGGCTGTTTTCGACTCATTCTCATAATCAGTGACTGGACACCGACACATCTCACCTTTTTGTAAAAAATCCCAGCGAAATACAGTTTGTCAATGACGGAGATTCGAAACAGCACACATCACTATCGTGCACAGTGTCCTGGGCTACGAAGACGGGCAAATCCCACAGGGTAGGACGTAAACAGCCACTTTTCCCTAAAGGGTTGTAAAGTTGTAAGCGCAGAATTCCGTTGCTGGAAAGGAGTAAGAGAAACAAAGAAAGAAAAAAATCCGCAGGGGGACGGTCCACAGGAACAAAGCAGGGTCATTCTGCTGCTGTGACACGCTTCTCAAAGATACGGCCGCTTACACTGCTTTTGAGAGCGTTGCGTGCCGGCTTTCCTACTTCTGTTTGGCTGGAGAAGGAGGCCACTGGGTCTTCCACGGACTTCACTTTCCCCGGCGTCGCGAGCACTTCCTCATTCCGACGCTGCGACATTTCATTCACTGGGGAGTGACCTGTGAAACTTTGACGTCGGCTGCCGTCGCTGAACATTCACGGGCCAGTTATTTTGCATTCTTTCTTTGTCCAACGTAAATCCTCTTAAATGTGGAGCGCCTCCTACACAAGTTGAGTTATATCTCAGAATCGCAGCCGCGTGTCAGTAGCACGCTTTGCCCTCCCTGGCACGGTCACACATATAAAAACGCGCGTGGCAGCATTCCTCGCTACTGACGCAGCACTTCCTATGCGCATCTTAATAGCACCGACTGCTGCCATCGAGGGCGGATGCCAGATCGTGACCCGCACGTCCGAGATCCGGGGAGGTTCAGATACGGCGAAAGAAACAATTCTGAATCACTTTCGTTTGTCCGCATCTACACCTCCAGACATATTGTCAGCTGGTCCACAGGTATACATCTCCTCAAGCTATGGTTCATCTGGTGGTATCTTCACCAGTCCTACGGGAGTGGTACCCTGGCGACTGAAATTTTACGTGCAGGATTTTTACAGATAATTGTCATTTATTTTTCAATGGTTATAACCTAGATGCTTCGGGATTTGCCTGACACTCTTTCGTAACCTGTGCAAACTTCTAACTGACCAACGCTAGTACAATTCGAGATTGGTCCTGCATAGCGCAGCGAAATTCTGGAATTCGCAATTTGTAACTCCGTTGAGTTTTGCCATTCATAGATACACGTAATCACAGTCAGCCAACATCCTATTAAGTACTGAAACTTCTCTGTAGTTGTGTCAGAAACCTACACACTGCTTTTTTTAAAAATATTTTAATGTAATATGGCTAGCTCTTCTTGTGGCTAATGAATAATTTAGACTGATGCATCTACACATTTTTATCAAAGAACTGCGAAAGTTTTTACTGTTTGTAATGGATTCTTGCGGTTCTTTTTGATTCAATAGTTCCTTGCTTAAGAATGGAATTAAGTAATCCACAGACTGTGTTTGTAATTTTTCAGTATGCATCACTGTATGTTTCTTTTGCGCTTTACACAAGGGGCAGTCAAATCAAAACGAAACAACAGATGGCAAAGCAGTATGCTGTTTATTATTTCAAAACTAATCACCATAACTGTTAATACATGTATCCCATGGTGAGACAAGACTGTCAATGGCGTCATGGAAAAATGTTTGCGGTTGCCTACGGAACCATGGTTGTATCCAGGCGTACATCTCTTCGTCCCAGGCAAGGCGACGGCCAGGGCTCCGAACATATGGAAATCGAATGGAGAGTGAGCGAGACTGTATGGTGGATGTGTAAGGGTATCCCAGCGAAATTTATGCAGCGTAGTCGAAACAACCTGCAAGCAAAACGCCCGCCCACATGTTGCCAAGGTTGTTCCGAGTACGCCGCAGAAGTTACGCGTGGATGCCTCTACACATTCCTGCATGAATTCCCGATCTCTCCATGTGTCACTTCCATATTTTTGGAACCCTGGCGAAAGACATTCGTGGACGTCGATTTTATTCGGACGAAGAGGTGCACGTCTATGTTCAATTGTGATTCACCTTGACCGTCTTGTCTCACAGTGGGATAAATGTGTTAACAGTTTACTTACTTGTTTAATATCTGTCTCCTTTTCATTTAACTGTTCCGAATAAGTTTTCAGTATGTCTATTGGGCTAATATTTTGTTTTGAGCTGATTGGATATTCTTCTGCTGATGTTTGGTGTGGGTACTTGTTAAACCATCTGAGGATACAACTAGTACTTTCCATCAAGACCTTAGTGTACAGACTGAACGATGTGGTACATTGGTTAGAGCTCTGGAGTCGCATTCGGAGCAACATTGTTCAAATTGCCATCCAGACATGCAACATTAGGTCTTCCGTAATTTCCATAAATCTATTAAGGTGAATGCAGGGTTGGTTCCTTTGAAAAGGACACGTCCAATTCCTTACCCGAGCTGTACGAGCCTGTGCTCCAAGCTTGTGCTTCATCGCCGGCATAACATTAGAACATAATTTGCTTTCCTTCTCTTCAATATCATATAGCTAAAACAGGAAGTATGACATTTATCCTATCAAATTTCCCTAGGAAACTCACAAAATAACTCTTAATGGCTTTATATTCTGACAACACGCCGTGCTTATCTCCAACAAAATACTGTATCTAATGATACACTCGGCTCTTTCGCTCGTATGAGTGTGTTTTGTTCAGTAGGTCTCACTATGTTGCTGAATCCCAAGCTGTGAGAAATTTGATAAAAATAGAATCTATTAGTTTTCATTGATTGCTAGCTTGCAGGCCATGATATCTGAAGAGCGCGGATTAGATTTCACATAAAATTTTTTCTGGTATCCCCGGTGGTCACTATGTAGAGGAAAGAGCTTACGTCTGAACTTTTAACATGTTATCTACTGCTGTTATGAATGTAATGAATATGGACATATGTGGGCATAGGTGGTGTGATACGATAGAAGCTATACATTTGTTCCTTTAGCTTAATCATCTATGGGCACAGATTATAATCAAACACTGCCTGGAGGATCAGACAGCAGTCAAGAGTCGTCATTGTCACCCTCCTCACCAAATTTAGCACCACCAACACCACCATCATCATCATCACCGTCATCATCATTGTCATCGTCATCGTCAGTTCATTTTTCCTAGATTATCTCTCATTTCTTCCGCTCACTGGCTCGTTCCGCTGATAGTTCTATCATCGAGAGCAAAAATCTTAAATTTTTATTGGATACCGTCATTTCCTATAGTGACCATATGTTGCTGAACTCGAATGAGAAAATTTCAGTCTAAATTTAACTTTTGCGCTATGTTTTTCTTATTGAAGTTTCACTACGATGCAAAAATGTTCGTGAAGTTAATCGTTTGGTGAAATATCATTTGTGAAACTTTTCTACAGTGTCGTCCTAGAGCTGTAATTGTTCACATATTGTTTTAAAGCTAGGCGATATGCTCTAACATCATAGTGGTAATTGCAGAGCGACAGAAAAAAAATGGTTCAAATGGCTCGGAGCACTATGGGACTTAACTTCTGAGGTCATCAGTCCCCTAGAACTTAGAACTACTTAAACCTAACTAACCTAAGGAAATCACACGCATCCATGCCCGAGGCAGGATTCGAACCTGCAACCGTAGCGGTCGCGCGGTTCCAGACTGTAGCGCCTAGACCCGCTCGGCCAATCCGGCCGGCTGCGACAGAAAACATTTGTCTTTAATTTTAAGGTTTCTGCAGGAGGCAAATATTTTATCTGGGTAAATAACTTTCGTACTCATATTTCGAAAGATAGCCTCAGAATTGGTGGGGCCTTAAAAATCAACGAATTACTTTTTAGAATAATGGACGGCCTTACACATGGCGATGACAACCATTCAATGATTCAGTTTAATTCTGAGAGAAAATAAATCAGTTTTAAAGTATATTCTGTGAATAAACTTTTCTTACCTTCTTTACTTAGTCTATTTCTGTGTATACTTACAAGTCATTGTACTGAGTTATGCTTTAATTTAAGAGCACGCTTTTTTCTTGGGCTTTTAAAACTTTTGTGTCAGTAAAAAAAATATACGGATCATTTACAAAAGAAGAATTACAGGAAAAGAATTTCTTTCATGTGTCGAAACTGTATTCCTTGCAGCTGTCTCCAGTTACATTTCGAGAAAGCAGTTTTGTATATTTCTATGTGACCAATATTTAAGATATAGAATCCCCTACAGTCGACTTGAAAGGTATCGAAACTTTCATATTTGTACAGAGTACCTCTATCGTGTATCTCAGATCTTCTAAAGGTGATTTTCCAGACATACCTGGAAAAATGCATTGGACCTGGTATGTCCGGGAGGGGTGAAACATTATTTGGCCACCCAGAGAAAGTATGAATTACTTCAGGTGATTATAATAGTCGCACATGATAACGGACTTTATAAATGCAAATGCGTACATGATTCCCACAAAAGCATCTATATATCGCAACGTGATTTACATTTTTCAAATTACCTGCCGCACTGAGCCCGTCAATGAAAACGTTTATCTCAGGTATTTCGTCGAATTGTATAGTTACCTATAAAATGGTTTCTTCTTATGAGGCGGGTCAAAAGCTGAAAAGCGAAAACATGGATACAGATCTTTTACTTTTACACAACTGTCCTGCTGTGTGATTTTCATTGTTTCTGATCACTGTTCGGCGTCTTCTTGAGTGAGTCAAACATTAATGGAAACAACATCCATCGATTTCTGTTTTTTTTTCTTCTAGTCTAACAATCTTTCCAGCGTCGAAATGTAAAAATTACGAAGACTCAGAGTTTACTGTTGCGTGGGACAAGTATAGGCATTTTTATTGCTACATTTAGTGTATGTACACGAGCGTCGCTAGAAACCACATACATTAAGTTAGATAACTTTGTATTACAACGTCTTCTATTGCAGTTTGCTGTGCCCCTTATTTTCGCAATGATCATTTTCAAAACGAGTGCTACAGAGCAGATTTCAGTAAAAGGCATATTATAACGTCTTACCTTTTTGTGCTCAAAGTAGTTACTTCGTTGAAATGTGAGTGTATTTTTGCAAGGATGTCTTTTTTTTCTGTCGGTCCCGAGTATGCAGTCACCTCAAGTTAACAAGTAACTGTAGCACTTCATAAAAAAGTGAAATCGCATTACATTTACCTGAATTCTGATTACAGACACAGCTAATCTAATATTCTCGATGATTGGGGCTTCGACATCGTGAGAGTTAGGAGAAACACACCCTCTCCATGAATTGGTATTTACTGCCAACGGCCATCCTTTGGGATCTACAGAAACACAAATATCTCGATTATATATACCAAATGATCGACCGTAATGGTTAATATGACGGTTTTATATTTTAAAGGAGCGCTAGGTCCACTACCTGTAGGGTCACTCAGCTTTAAATTGCCTGTAGGTTTTCTAAAAAAAATGGTTCAAATGGCTCTGAGCACTATGGGACTCAACTTCTGAAGTCATTAGTCCCCTAGAACTTAGAACTAGTGAAACCTAACTAAGCTAAGGACATCACAAACATCCATGCCCGAGGCCGGATTCGAACCTGCGACCGTAGCGGTCTTGCGGTTCCAGACTGCAGCGCCTTTAACCGCACGGCCACTTCGGCCGGCTGTAGGTTTCCTAAATCACTTCTTTTGATTAACGGGAAGGTTTGCACAAGGCAAGGAATGCAATGAAGACTCGAAGCAATGCAACATAAATAGACATTTATCACACAATACAGGCTTTCATGTCATGGGCGGTGTTTGCAGCCATCATTATTTTTGTTATATGGGCATTAGGCGGGCGTCTCAGGCATTTCTTTTTTTTACTATGGGACTTAACATCTGTGGTCATCAGTCCCCTAGAACTTAGAACTACTTAAACCTAACTAACCTAAGGACATCACACACATCCATGCCCGAGGCAGGATTCGAAACTGCGACCGTAGCGGTCACGCAGTTCCAAACTGAAGCGCCTAGAACCGCACGGCCACACCGGCCGGCAGGCACTTTGCTCTGCCTATTGCTATTTCGCCTCCTGATTCTGCAGACATCATCATATCCTATAATGCCTCAAATAGTAGTTTCAAACTCGAACAACCTCAGCAAGCCGAGATGTTTTACATATCTGCACAACGGTCCTGTAGTGACGTCATCAGACCTCTTCCTAAGATCGCGGTGCCGCGCTGATGCGTGTTATGGAGCGTGTAATGTGGTAGAGATGACTTCAGTTGCTCCATTTAACACTAATGCCCGCCAAATTCGTTTTTCTGGTATTCTAGCTATATGAAAATCCAATCATTTCTACGCTAGGACATACGGAGGGGCCATGAAAATTCACAAGCACAGAAATGATTCGAAGTTATCAAGTTGCGGGGCTTAAGCTAAATACAGCAAATAGTGCCGAATCTTCGGCACTAGAAGCCCCTTGACACACAGGCACGAATCCACGGTAGGAAGTGGTCTGATGACATTACGACCCGACGGTTGCGTGGATACATATAAAATTTTGGGTTGCTGAATTTGTTTGAGTTGGAAGCCCCTATCTGGATCTTTATAACTTCTTTTGATGTCTACAGCACTTGAAGACGAAGGGTTAGGCAGAGGAACGTGACTTAGACCACTTTTTAATGTCTATGTAAATAAAATCATTGAGATGCAAGTATGCATTAATCTAGATGAATATTATTAATTAAACTTTTAAGAACCACTTACAAAGAAATAAGAAAATGAATGTTAAGGTTAACCTGTTACTAGAATCTTACGCAGAATGATGAAAATGAGATCCTTCCTGTATTTCGAGCACTAGATGGATAGCTTATTTTCTGTTTTATTGAAATGTATAGCCCATTTGACTTCCCGCGTAACGGTAGCAGGAAGGTTAGGGGTCAACTTCTTATCGATGTAGAGATAATTGTAAATGGTGCTCAAGGAAGGACAAGGATGACACAGCAAATCACCAGTAATCTTTTTCTCCAAAGGCACCATCCTGCCATTCGCCTGAAGTGATTTTGGTCAATCGAGTGAACCTAAATCATGTTGACAGGAGAGGAATACAAAGCCCGCTGCTCACGAAGTTGTCTAGTTGCATAACCAGCGCCCACTCGAATAGTCCTAAAACCGCTGCCATTAACACAGACCAGACTCTCAGTTTGGAGGCAGTCAACTTTGGGAATATGCTAAGCGAAATTTTTGTCACCACCATTTGGCCGCAAAATCGGTAGGCGTCTTCATTTCTAATGGCCAAACCTGCGCTAATGGCGTGGGCTAATTCCAGATACTCTCAGTAGTGTCTCATAGAATTAGGACATGTGGCACTGTTTGTGCTAATCTGCATAACAAGTGTGGCCGTTAAGACAGGTAACTACTTTGCTACTGCCAGCACTTTGCTTCAACCTGACTGTTGTTTTCATCCGTAACAACACAAACACTGCATTCGACAAACACTCATCTAATACATCCAAACGATGCATATCGACTCTTGAGATACTACAACTTGGAAGGGAGACGGCAACTTGTATCAGTATTTCAGTGTATCCTTCCAGTGGTCACATAAATGACATTCGGGTTCCAAATAATGAGCCGTCAGATTGACCTGCTGTAATATTATAACGAAAAACATTTTTCGAATTTTTTAAGTAGCTCACCTTACAGTTTTGATGTACTATGATTGTAATTACCTCTTCACCTTTACTTTTGACTGAGTTCCTGGAATACTATTTACGCAGTAAACTGTTCTGCTTTAGGAAGAAAATAGTTGTAAGACACTCAAGTATCGAAAGAGTTAAATTAACGAAGCCTCGGCGATAAAGCTTTTGGTAGTGCTATTAAAACTAGAATAACAGAAATGATGGAAAATAACAAAACTTTACTTATTGTGCATTTGCAGTATAGGAGGAAGAATACACAATTAAATTTGTAGGTGATATGTTCTACATGTTCCGTAAGGTGTACAACGTGTGAAATTTAGTACACACAGTAACAGTGGCTCTAACTCGGCTGGACATCGAATGGAACTGGCTTAGATGACAGATACGGGTACGTCATTCCATGCAGTTACAACTCTGTGTCAGAGTTTATCAATCGAAGTGGTTAGAGTGTAGTGGAATGCCAGTCTCTCGGCAACTCATTGTCAGATGTTTGCAGCGGGTAAGAGATGTGGAGAATCTGTTGGCCACGACGACAGTCGAGCATCCTCTGTATAGCGGTAGATCAGAACAGCACTGGCACCATTCGGTCTTGCCTTATCTTGTTGGAAGATAACATCACGGAGATCTTGAAGGTATCAACTGGCCTTAACAAGCTGTTCAAATTATCAGCTACGCCAACCAGAGGTGGTTATTTGTGTACACAATGGCTCTCCACACCATTATGCCAGTTGCTGGGCCTATATGATGATGAAGAAAGCATTCTGGCAACGTTCGTTCCCCGTGGAGCCTCCACACACCGACACTTCCATCGTGATGCCGTTCGCCAAACAGGGACTCGTCATAAAGATAATGTGGTGCTACTTTTGTGTCTATTGTTAACGATGGCGCAACTCTTTCTTTCGGCGCGTCAAGGGAATCTGCTACAGTGTTCACCGTGATGACGGTCTGTGGTACTCCAGACGTATTGCGCTCTCCGTGTTGGTACCTGACTTGATGGAAAAAAGCCCATTTCCTGTCTCAAGGTACCACCTGGTAATAATTAAAGCTCTGCTGTTCACGGAAGTGTAGTATCGGCTGTAATTATCGTATGACAGCGAAACTTGATAGATATGCTAATGCGTTAATGCTGAACCGATTTACGCTGGGAAAAATTAGTTCCAATTTTGGCCACCAGGTGCAAACCTGGTGCTGTACAGCATCTCATCGATGTCTCCGGTGCTCATATTGAATAAACTGTGTAAGCGGTGCTCAATAATAAATTCAGCATTATGCTTTTCTCACTTTCTCACTGTCCATGTCCTGTTTCTCATCCATTACACATTGAAATATTTACATACCGGTATATCTTTCTTGCATTCACAGTGCCACATTTGCACTAGTGTCCAAAATCGGAACTAATTTTTCGCAAGCATCAATCGGTTCCGCGTTAACACATTAGAATATTTACCAAGTTTCGCTGCCACACGATAACTGAGACCACGAGGGATCCTTATCAGTCCCCACTCTTTAATTTTAACCACCCGATATGTGACGTGTCTACACGATCCTGGAAGGCCGAGTGAACAATATGTCTGTGTTTTAGATTGCTATTCGCTTGTGGCCATTAAACTCCTGCGTGGCATTGACTATCATCCTTCTGAAGCAATCGATTCCATATTTGCACGACAGTTGTGGGATCCCGACCAATCCGAGCAGCAATATCGATGAACGATATAATGCACAGCAGCTATCAATTTCCGATATGTGCTGGTAAACGTTTCTTCTTTCTACACGAGGCTTAACATGAACCGCTGAAAAGCAGCCTACACTTAAAAAGACTTGTGAATAAGAAACCCACTGCGTAAACTTTTTTTATTTACGGAACTTAGGTGCCGTTACGCCTAAATACTATTTGCAGCATTTCTGGACGTTCAAGAGTTTCGGTTTCAGCAGGTTGGTGCCACCTGTTGCACTTCCCGCAAACAACTGAGTTGCTCTATGGGCGGTTTCCGGATAGCCTCATCTCGCGAATGATGACAAACAGTGGCCACCGAAGTCACGTGATTTAACCCGTTGCAGTTATTTTGTTTGCACATCCGAGCACGTAGTACACTTCATGCCAATTGTCCGTGTCGTCTTCATTATGTTGGAATTTTAGTGACTAGCAGTGTCCATAGTGTTGGCGAACAGAGTGCGAATGTTCATCTAAACAGTCCCAGCGTCAAAAGAAAAGCTTTCCTACTACCGTATACTGGTAGTTGGAGGTCTGTACGCACGTGGCGCCAGACAGTGTGCGCAAATTTGGGTGTGGGGGGCAGCCGTTATCCTCGTGTTGGCTGAGCTATTTAGCGCGCTTCCGTTCACGTACCGCGGCGTACGGGGCACCGCTGCTTCCTGGCTGTAAACACTGACCCAGACGGGCTTCCTGCTGTCGTTCTGGCACACGTTAGTGACTCCACTCTACCTGTGTAACGATTATTCTAATGAGTGTGTACGGTTACGACTTCTAACAGGACAGTTTTGAAGAAAAACTGCGGAGAAGGATTTCATTTTACATTTACACCTGTATGATGTGCAGTTAAAGTATCTGTTCACCACCATTTCAACCTAAATTTAGGTTTGTGACAGTTGCTGAACTGCTTCCGTTTAAATTAGTCAATTTTCAATGCGATAGGGTCTACAGCTGCGATACATTTTTTGAATGATTTCGCGATACCTTTCGCCATTCTCTTTGTTTCATGTACGATTGTACGATATCGCCTATTTTCAAGTATCTAAAGCGGAAGCATTATACATTGGTTGCATTAGTAAACTTGTGATTTTGACATAGGAGCAAGTCGTGCCTGTAGATATACTAGGCGCATTTTAACTTACTTTATGGATGACTCTTTAGTAGTGTATTATGCTACGCACGTCCTTGCTCTTACGACTCCATGTAATACTCATAAAATATATTAGAGAGGTTTTTCGTTATTTCAGGAGCACGTTACTTAAGTCCATGTTGTAACGTACTTAAAACTAGGATTACTATTATTATTTCATAGAAATTTGTTAATTAACCTACATATGCCTTTGTTCTAAATTATATTTAATTATCGTTCATCACTAGTGTAAATATGACGGTATGGTTCAAAATGGTTCAAATGGCTCTGAGCGCTATGGGACTTAACTTCTGAGGTCATCAGTCCCCTAGAACTTAGAACTACTGAAACCTAACCAACCTAAGGACATCACACACATCCATGCCCGAGGCAGGATCCGAACCTGCGACCGTAGCGGTCACGCGGTGCCAGACTGTAGCGCCTAGAACCGCACGGCCACCCCGGCCGGCTATGACGGTATGTAATTTCTCTAAAGTAACTTGTAATTATTTGTTCTCTTATTGGAGGAGCAAGTCATTTTTGAATAGTTGTTACAAAGATCTTAAATATAAAATCGATCACAGCACTGTAATGAAACAGTACTGATAACAATGAGAGTCAAGTAAAAACTGTGATGTTTCGCATTACAGTTATATTTAGTAATGAGTGCAGCGATAATTTTACATTCTATGGTTCTGTAATGCTTCGTTGTAGAACTGGCAAAACGTTGTCTAGGACTTTCGCATTTCGCAGGTCCTTTTGCTCTTTTAAAATTCTGTCTGACTGATGTATAATGTATCTGTGCCTTTCCCTGTGGAATGATGCAAAACGAGATCAACAGGTCATGGATTAATGGATTATTTATGTCAAAGAGGTTTTAAATACTACACTGCTACCACGGAAGCATTGAAATAGGTCGCATAATACAAACACTTAAACAAGATAGAAAAGAAAATGATTTATTTTTAAAGAATTTCCCAGCTATACTACGTGCATTGCGGTTTAAAGGACAAGTATGTTTTTTTGTAATTTGTAACACGGTCAGAGTGGTAGCATTTCTTTCGAATATTTTCTCATTCACCGCACGCAAAAATAGGAATTCATGGGACTCTGACGTTCAAGGGGTTTACTCAATATTAAGCGGCACTCACATCAGAAGTCCTACATCGACGGAGTTACTTTGTAGACTTCACACTCAGGTAGCACTTAACTAGCTGCTTCCACATTGTCATATAGTAAAAGTTTATCAGAACTGGCAGAGTCTCCATTCAGAACACCAACTCTGGGTTTAACATTTTATAGCAACCGGCTCGATTCACCGTGGTGGTGAAGAGAAAGAAGTGCAGTTTTTTAGAAGGCCAGGCTGTGACAGAAGAAACAGGTACAAGAATGCTTTAACTCACCTGAAAAGTTCATGTAGCAATCGTACCAGTTACCTCAGCGTACTTTATCGACAGTTGAAATGATCTTCGTCAACAAATTTGGCATGTGACTGCACTCGGTCACCATTATCTCTGCATGTTGCAGGCAACGGTTTTGTTCATGCTCTGCTAGGAATTGCGTTAGTTGCGATCGGCATTGCTATAGCGCTAGTTTTGTTCATGAGACGATCCAGGAGACCTCATGTAGATCTCGTAGAGTTACGAGAACTAACCACAAGAAATCTCTGACAGCCTGTTTCACATATCCTTCAGCGACACTAGTTTGTGGACGTGAAAACTTTTGTGTATTTCTCGTCGAACAGAACTGCTTTGATTTGCCTGTAATCCTGAAATGGGTCACTTGGGATACCGTTCAGGAAGATTCGTATTTCTCATTATTGTGCTGTATTAAGTTTCGGCCCTTACGAGTCAAGCTATCCGCCATTACAAATCAGACTGCCAGCCTACCTTTGCGCCGCACTATATGTGTACAGTAAAAATGGTGCTTAAGTTACGGGTACATATCACAGTGGACGATAGTCTGTGTGCAGTTCGTAAACAATTTTCCACTCCCATAATGGATATTACTGTATCATTTGGAAAGATGCGTTTCACATGTTCTCCACGATGATACATACTAGTGCTGTCCATGGATAAAATTTCAACTTTCTTACCTTGTCCATTTGACAAAGTGAAGGATACCGTTTTGGTTGACACTGCCTCTTCTGCTGAAACTTATTCTTGGAGCTCGTTGTGTCTATATAACAAGGCTAATTTACTGTTGTCTCTCAGTTCAGAGTATCACCATGCAAACGCCATCGACATCAGAAAAATGTGATATTCTAGTTTTATCAGAGTTTTGTTGTCATTATATTTTATGTTGTCAGTCTCTGTGATGACATTCTGTGGACTGGAGTCTTGTTTCAGGGCTGCATTAATGTGAAGAAGTTTCGTATGTCGTGACATTTTATACAGAAAAGCTTCACTTTCGATCTGTTGCCGAAACAAAAGGGACTGAAAAATTTCCGGTTTTTGAGAGATCACCATAGGCGAGATCATGTGGTACACCCAGAGTCAACAAAACTTTCTATAATCAACTAAGCCGGTAGTTTAACATTACGTTCTTCTGTCATATTCCTTACCTGCAAGAAATTTTTCGTTGACTGATGCACCTGAGCTTCTTAATCAGTTCGTCGAGCCGTTACTTGGGGAAGTAGTCCGATGCTTATGAGAGTCGGTCCTCTGTCTTCTAACTCTTCATCCAGCCAATGTCTCAAATTGTTAACGTTATCACCGTGGACAGATTTTATTAGTCAGTGAATATTTGCTATTATGACAATTTCCGCTAATAATCACAAATGATTGCACTATACTGAAACTGCTAAAGTGAAGCGATGAGCTTCCCGCATGTAGAGCCAATACCACAATAAAAAACTACCTCACGCTATGCTGATGTGGGTAACACATGCTAGTCCGACAGAGCTTGGTGCGTATTCGAAGTGTTCATTGCCAATGTTTGGCCAGAGTGAATATGTTGATCACACGTCTGGGCATCAACGCTCTGGGCTAAATTACAAACCCCTCAGCAGTATCTCACGAAATGAGGAGGCTCTAACACCGTTGGACGTGATCTGTTGATCGAATTTACCGAGCGAGGAGGCGTAGTGGTTAATAACCCTGGACAGCCGGGGCTCAAATCTTGATCGTCAGGGCTGCTAACTGTTAATTCGTAATGGCCTTCGAAGGACTTCATAATATTATGGAATCTGCACTCAATGAACAGGGCCAGCCAGGTATAACCAATACAAACTGTTTACTAAACTGCTGTTGACAGAAGTTTTCTTTAATGTCCTTTATTTCTACCGTTGCAACCTGATAAAAAGAAACGGATACTGCAATGCTTCTTTAAGATCCGAAGGTGTTATCAAACCTTCATCAATCTGTGGCATCCTTTCGAGTAGGTAGTACGTCGTTTAGATGATTTGTTTTTACAGGTTAACTTAGCTAAAACAGGGACTCCAGATATGTAAAGAATAAATAAACATATCAAGGTGCGGTTTTTGCAAGTTATAGCGGATAATATTGCAAATTTCCTGACGTTCACAAGTAATTTTTATCAGTCGCGAAGTACGACATTGGCTTTGTTTTTCTTCTGACAGAGCTATATATTTCTATAGCATTTTAAGGAAGCTTCTAAGAGAACTTCAATGACATAACATGTATGGGACTCGATCAAATGATATCAAGATAACAGTCCTGCAAACCATGGTACCGCCGTAAGGAGAAGAGGTTCCACAAACGTCTGCCCCATTACACCAAATGTAAGCAAACACGTATCTTTGGTACGGTTCGTGTGTTTATTATCACGGCTGTCATACAAAGTGTTCAAAATTTTGACCTTGACCATTGCTACACGATATAAAGTGATTCTGGAGAAACAATACTGGCCATTCAATTCCATCTGAAGTTAACGGTAGTACAGACCTGTGTTGTTAGGCATTTCATACCTTCGGGAGTCGCCGGTGTTTCCTCAGACCTCACGTCTTAATTTATGCCACAGATAAAAGCATAGAAGTGTTAAGTTTGGAGAGTGAGCAGGCATTTGTGTGTTTCCTGAACGACCGTTCCAATAATCTCACAGTGTTACCTTAAGAGGACCTGTCATTCATTACACGTGCGGAATGGGAGAGACATCCTTCGTGTTTGTATCATACTGACTGTCTTATGTCCAGTGGGATTTCTTCCAATAACTACAGCAACAGCATATCTTAGGAATTCGACATACTTGATCGTATTTAGAGTACCATCAATAAAACAGGTATCAGTGATGCTGGGCTTGAAGAACACGTACCAAACGTTGGTAGACCAGGAGCATAGTTTTTATCCAATTCTTTAAGTCATCGTGGATTTTCAACTGACAATTAGTGCATGTTAGAGGCAGGATTCGAGCCTGCGAAGCCGGCCGGTGTGGCCGTGCGGTTCTAGGCGCTTCAGTCTGAACCGCGTGATCGCTACGGTCGCAGGTTCGAATCCTTCCTCGGGCATGGATGTGTGTGATGTCCTTAGGTTAGTTAGGTTTAAGTAGTTCTAAGTTATAGGGGTCTGATGACCACAGATGTTAAGTCCCATAGTGCTCAGAGCCATTCGAACGAACCTGCGACCGTAGTGGTCGCGCGGTTCCAGACAGGAGCGCCTAGAACCGCTCGGCCACCCGGGCCGGCGAACAAACTGATCTGTCGTTGGGAGAAATATATTCGTCTCTCGGGTGACTATGTTGAGAAATAAATACTTAGACGTTAAGAATAAAAGCGCAGAATGCTAATAACGTTTGTTTTATTTAGAAACCCTAAAGTGTTTTCACATAAAACATTGGGAGGCTTTGCTTTTCAGGACGCTCTTGTAAATCATCGCAGCTCACTTATGTTCTGCATTTACAGTTTCAATCATTTGGAAAGAAGGATTCTATCAATTTACGAGTTGATATTTTCACGTTTAAATGTGGCCGTAGCAGTGCTAAAGACAAGCATGCCTTAAGAGCTTGTTACTGAAGATGCTCACTCTGTGCAGAAGCCGAGATATTCTGTTATTTGCAACCGTCACACTTCAGGTTTGCACGATTTCCGAAACTCTGTGTAGTAACATGCTATGGACCAAAAGTCGTGTGTTGTGTACATGGACAGTACTGTTGTCGACAATAAAGCGGAAGTTGTCATAAAAGATTATCTATCAATTCGCTTCTCCCCATAAACACTCCAGTTGCTAACCAGATAGGTCGATGGTGCAGCACCACATTCAAGATGATATGGAGTCGCCATGATGGAACAGCAACAGGCGTAATCTACTAAAGATTGTGAGTGCTCCCCACAGTAGACAATATCTCACAGAAGTAATGGATGCTTTCATATCATTATTTTATCAGAGTTTGTGATCAACTGGAAGTATACTGATGAACCAAAACAGTATGACCACTATCCACCACGAGGTTGGATGCCTCCTGGTGGCTTTGCGGGCACGTGACTCAGTAAGGTAAGAATGTAAGTGGAAGAGAGGCGAATGGGTGGTCACTAATGCGGAAATTCACTGATGTAATAGGTTTTGACAAAAGGCCCATTGTTATGGCGCTGAGGCTTTAAACGAGAATGTCTGAAACCGTTAAGCTGGTCTCCTGTTGGCGTACTATTGTCGTGACCACCTATGGAAAATGGTTGAAGGATGGTGAAATAACGAGTTGGCCATATGGTATTGGGCAACCACGTCTCATCACAAAAATAGAGGTCGGAGGTTCCCCCACTGTGTAATCCAGGATAGGCAGCGATGTGTGAAAGATTTGACGACAGAATACAATGCTGGTCTACATCTACATCTACATGCTTACTCTACAATTCACACTTAAGTGCTTGGCAGAGGGTTCATCGAACCACAATCATACTATCTCCCTGCCATTCCACTCCCGAACAGCGCGCGGGGAAAACGAACACCTAAACCTTTCTGTTCGGGCTCTGATTTCTCTTATTTTATTTTGATGATCATTCCTACCTATGTAGGTTGGGCTCAACCAAATATTTTCGCATTCGGAAGAGAAAGTTGGTGAGTGAAATTTCGTAAATAGATCTCGCCGCGACGAAAAACGTCTTTGCTTTAATGACTTCCATCCCAACTCGCGTATCATATCTGCCACTCTCTCTCCCCTATTACGTGATAATACAAAACGAGCTACCCTTTTTTGCACCCTTTCGATGTCCTCCGTCAATCCCACCTGGTAAGGATCCCACACCGCGCAACACTATTCTAACAGAGGACGAACGAGTGTAGTGTAAGCTGTCTCTTTAGTGGACTTGTTGCATCTTCTAAGTGTCCTGCCAATGAAACGCAACCTTTGGCTCGCTTTCCCCACAGTATTATCTATGTGGCCTTTCCAACTGAAGTTGTTCGTAATTTTTACACCCAGGTACTTAGTTGAATTGACAGCCTTGAGAATTGTACTATTTAGCGAGTGATCGAATTCTAACGGATTTCTTTTGGAACTCATGTGGATCACCTCACACTTTTCGTTATTTAGCGTCAACTGCCACCTGCCACTTCAGTTTTACTCGATGATTTGCCGTCTATTACTACGAACAGCGACCTTCCTAACAGGAAATCACGAATCCAGTCGCAAAACTGAGACTATACCCCATAGGCCCGCAGCTTGATTAGAAGTCGCTTGTGAGGAACGGTGTCAAAAGCTTTCCGGAAGTCTAGAAATACGGAATCAACTTGAGATCCCCTGTCGATAGCGGCCATTACCTCGTGCGAATAAAGAGCTCCGTTGCACAAGAATGATGTTTTCTGAAACCATGCTGATTGCGTATCAATAGATCGTTCCCTTCGAGGTGATTCATAATGTTTGAATACAGTATATGCTCCAAAACCCTACTGCAAACCGACGTCAATGAAATAGGTCTGTAGTTCGAAGGATTACTCCTACTACCCTTCTTAAACACTGGTGCGACCTGCGCAATTTTCCAATCTGCATGCTTTTTCCGTTGCCTCTGTAACAGCGTTCGGACCTGTTTTGTGTACCATGGGGGATCAGTTCCATCTCTTACCAATTTATGAGGTATGAATCTCTCAATTGCTGTTGCTACTATATCTTTGAATTTGAGCCACATCTCGTCTACATTTGCATAGTCAGTTCGGAAGGAATGGAGATTGTCTCTTAGGAAGGCTTCTAGTGACACTTTATCCGCTTTTTCAAATAAAATTATTTTGCGTTTGTTTCTGGTGGATTTGGAAGAAACGGTATTGAGCCTAGCTATAACGACCTTGTGATCACTAATCCCTGTATCAGTCATGATGCTCTCTATTAGCTCTGGATTGTTTGTGGCTAAGAGGCACAGATGTTTCGGAGCACACCGTTCAAGGTCCATATGGAGCTCCACATCACACGATCCCAAGGTGTTCCTGTGTTGAGCCAACGACGTCGTTAGTTATGATTCCAGTGGGCACAGCATCACTGAGTTTTCACCGTGGATCATTAGAAACGTGTCACCTGTCGAATGAAACGCGTTCCTTGTTGCACCAGGTCGATGGTCGGGTCCTTACATGCCGTCATCCAGGCGAATGTCTGCACGAAACATGCACCGCGCCGTAGATGCAGGTCAGTGAGGGCATAACTATGCTGTGGGTCACATTGAGTTAGGCTTCCGTGGGTGGTAATCGAAGGTATCGACAGCAGTACACTACGTGAACATTATTACTGACCACCTGCATCGCTTCATGCTCCAAATCTCCCCTACTGCGATGGCATCTTCCAGTAGGATAACTGTACGTGTTGCAAGATCAGAATCGTGCTACTTTGGTTTGAGGGGCGTTTTTGTGAGCTCTCATTGATGTCTTGGCCAGCAAATGTGCCTGATCTCTAACTACTGGAACACATATTGGGTACCAGCTGCGTACCCATAAACCACCTTCCCGTAATTTGAGGGAATTGCTTCATCTGTGACTAGACAGCTGGTGCCACATACTTCTGGAATCCTGTCAAGGACTTGTAGAATCCATGTCGTGCAGAATATCTGTTGTACCGTGTTTGAAAAGTGGAGCAACA
Source organism: Schistocerca serialis cubense (assembly GCF_023864345.2). Taxonomy (NCBI): domain Eukaryota; kingdom Metazoa; phylum Arthropoda; class Insecta; order Orthoptera; family Acrididae; genus Schistocerca; species Schistocerca serialis. The sequence continues at coordinate 869,836,842 of NC_064640.1, read as the reverse complement.
TGCTATTAAACAGGTGGTCTACTGTTTTGGGTCATCATTGTACACTAACTCGTAATTCGTGAATGCTCTCCAGCAGTGGAAATGTGGACTTACATTAAAGCTTTTTGACGGGTAGCGCCTTGCAACCCATCTTGTTGTATTCACCAAACGCACTTTGCGTCAAACATATAAATGTGGCTAGAACAGAACCCCCTACGACCGAGAAGTTGCTGTTATGTGATGCCTTGCTTGCACGCAGCGACTGTATAGAGTCGTCACAGGGGCAAATAGCGTTATGTGACAGCCAAACACAAACATATGGTAAGACAGATTGACAACAATTTACAATGGTTTATTATTTAAAGTTTTACCATACTTAGCTAGAGTGTGAAGATTGTGTGTGAGAATACTGATCAATGTCTACTCGCACTACTTTGCGTTTAAACGTTGCTATAGACTTAGATCCAGTGAACGACGACTAACATCACTTGTATAATGCTATAATGTTCAGTTGGGCTCTTCTTGGTGGCGACTGTAGTGATGCTCGCCCTCTTAGGAGCTCAGCCATTACTAGGTTGCGCCAGAGTCGTAGCCAACTCGGCGCTCTTCTATGTAGGCTGTGCTCCGTATCTTCTAGAGGAGACGGCACATCCAATACATAACCATGATCATTGGGAACAAAACTAAAATTCAAAGACGACATTGTTGTTCTTCAAAAGAATTACATGATTGCTAATCCAGATCAAACGAAGAAAATTTCTTGATTGGCGTAAATAAATAAATAACACTGTTAAATAATGTGACTATATGGAAATAATAGTTGTCGATTTGCACAATAGTTATCTTGCTTTTCCTCATATTTCACGTATTTTAGACGGTTCCTTTATCCTGTTATTAGGCTGACGTGATATCCACGAAACAATATGAAATAAATAAAAGAGGTTTTCTGTTACCGGTATTGTTGTATACACTGTGCAACAGTAGCTTGGTCATAATGAGACGCTTTTTTCCATTTCGAATTGCGCTATTTCTGAGGGAATTAATCAATGAGTGTGCTAGGGGAAACATATAATAAATTGAGTCATTCTACTTTCATTAAAATTACATTTATCTGTCACCTAATTTCACCTCTCATGAACAATGGACATTGCAGTGGTGGGTGGCTTGATAGTCTGAACGATACATTCATCATCATTGACACGCAAGTCGCCGAAGTGGCGTCCTCTAAAATGATTTGCAATACGGCGGCCACACCCCGAAGGGGATATCCCGGCCAATAAATGCCATGCGATCATTTCATTGCCCGTATCGTAGATGAAACCACAACGGAATGGTATCTGACCAGAGGCCAGACAAACGTGTGGTTCCTGAGAGGGGCAGCAGCCTTTTCAATATTTGCAGGTGTGATTGACTGATCTACCCTTGTGACATCAAACAACATGGCCTTACTGTGCTGGTACTGCAAACGGCTAAAAGCAAGGGGAAACTACAGGCGTTATATTTCCTGTGGAAATGCAGCTCTACTGCCCGGATAACTGATGATGCCATCCTCTTGGGCAAAATATTCCGGAGGTGAAATAGTCACCTATTCGAAACTACTCAAGAGGAATCGTCATCAGGAAAACAAAACAGGCCATCTACAGGTCGGAGAGTAGAACGTTAGATCCCTTAATCAGGCAGGTAGGTTAGAGAATTTAAAAAGAGAATCGGATAGGTTGAAGTTACACACAGTGGCAGTTAGTGAAGTCCTGTGGCAGGATTACTAGGACTCCTGGTCAGGTGAGTATAGAGTTAGAAACATAAAATGAAGTAAAGATAATGCAGAAGTAGGTCTAATAATGAATACGAAAATCGGAATGCGGGTAGGCTTCTATGAGCAGCATAGTGAATCTGTACGCTGAGCAAGCAATAAAGGAAACCAAAGATTAGTTTGGAGAACAAATTAAAGTTCATGGAGAGGAAATGAAAACTTTGAGGTTCGTAGATGGCATTCTAATTCTCTCAGGGACAGCAAAAGACAGAAAGAGCAGTTGAAAGGATTGGGCAGTGTCTTGAAAACAGGATATAACATTAACAAAGACAAAGCAGGGGTAATAGAAGGTAGCAGAATGAAATGCTTATGAAATTCCGAGGGCGCCCTGAAAAGTAATGCTATCGCATTTTGTATGTGAAAACCCTGAAACCTTTTTGAATCAAACAACGCTATTAACATTGTACATCTTCATTCTACGCGCCAAAATATTTGCATCACTCTGCCACTAAAGGGCTCCAAATTGTAGCGCGCATCATGGTGGTGTATGACATAACAACGTGTGTGAGAAACAGCGTACTGTAATCGAGTTTTGAATTCGAGGAGTTCGTCCACACATGGAGCACGCTCTCTTTCAGCATGACAATGCCCAATCACACACGAGCGCTGCGACATCTGCAACAATCCGACGCCTCGGTTTCACTGTCATCGATCATCGTCCATACATTGCCGACTTTTACCTGTTTCCAAAGCTTAAAGAACACCTTCGAGAACTTCACTTTGATAGCGATGAATCGGTGCAAGCTGAGGTGACGTTGTGGCTCCATTAACAAAGTCAAACATTCTACAGTGACGGTATCAACAAACTGATCTGTCGTTGGGAGAAATGTGTTCGTCGCCTGGTGACTATGTTGAGAAATAAATATGTAGACATGTAGCAGGAAGATGTAGAATGTTAATCATGTTTATTTTATTTAGAAATCCGTAAGAGCTTTCATATACAAAATTCGGGGACATTAATTTTCAGCACGCCCACATAGATTAGGGAACGAGTCACTAAAAGTGCCGGCCGGAGTGGCCATGCGGTTCTAGGCGCTACAGTCTGGAACCGCGAGACCGCTACGGTCGCAGGTTCGAATCCTGCCTCGGGCATGGATGTGTGTGAAGTCTTTAGGTTAGTTAGGTTTAAGTAGTTCTAAGTTCTAGGGGACTGATGACCTCAGAAGTTAAGTTCAAAAAAATGGTTCAAATGGCTCTGAGCACTATGGGACTTAACATCTGTGGTCATCAGTCCCGTAGAACTTAGAACTACTTAAACCTAACTAACCTAAGGACATCACACACATCCATGACCGAGGCAGGATTCGAACCTGCGACCGTAGCAGTCGCGCGGTTCCGGACTGAGCGCCTTAACCGCGAGACCACCGCGGCCGGCTCAGAAGTTAAGTCCCATACTCTTCAGAGTCATTTGAACCATTTGAACCGTTCCACTTCAAATCGTTCCGTAAGCATACTCCCAGAAATGTTACAGAAGTAACTGGCAAGAAAAGCTTTTCTGAAGCAGGGAATTTTGTTAACATCAAATATAGATTTAAGTGATAGGAACTCTTTTATGATGGTATTTTTCTGGAGTGTAGCCTAGTATGGGAGTGGAACATAGTCGATAAACAGCTCAGACAATAATAGAGTAGAAGCTTTTGATACGTGGTGCTACAGAAGAATGCTGAAGATTAGATTGGTAGATCTTGTAACCAATGAGCAGGTACGGAGTAGAACAGGGTAGAAAATAAAATAGGGGGGGGGGGAGGGGGTACAGTAGAAATTGTAGAGGGAGATCAAGAGCAGAAGAGCAGAATACAGTAAACAGGTTCAAAAGGATGTCAGCTGCGATAGTTATTCGGAGATGAAGAAGCTTGCACTGGATAGAGTCGCGTGGAGAGCTGGACCAAACCAGTCTTTCGACTGAAGACCACAGCAAAAACAACAACAAGAGGTATTACATATAACCTCTCTTTCTATTTTGAAATTATTTATTCTGAAATTCATTGTGCGAAAACTTCGCATAGAACATTAAACCCGTGCCTCATCAACAGCTCATATAGAACAGTTTGTAAAATCAAACTTAAAATAACTTCCGAAGGTTCATAGAAATCAATAGGAATGACAAGAAAAAGGGCGGACTTAGAAAATAAACGAAAATGCTCGTGGAAAACGCTAAGACGACATTCGAGTAATTCTCATGTATTGACCTTCGCTACCGGATTTGACATCTTCGACAGTATTTTCAGAAGGTCATTCCAATATTTCACTTGGCAGCTTTCCGCAGGCTGTAGCCTTTTCAGATTTTACAGGTCATGTAGTACAGTTCATCTGTTAGCCGTGTGAGCGAAATGCTAAATGACCTGTGAAATGGCAGCTGATATTTACAAGCAGCAGCCTTCTACACTTTACAGGGCGTTCACCCTTTTGGCGACAATATGGCCTTGGCACTTCCAAAGCACCTGCGACGCACTATTACTGCGTATGATCGTCACAGGCTCCTCCAAACAGCTTTTAGCGTGTTATTTATTAGCTTTAAAGATCCTTTTAACCTCCCATTTCTTTTAACACATAAATTACACGCCCAAAGAGGTTTCTGTCTTCAGTATTTAGAGTTTTTTTAAAGCTGATAGATTTACTGAAAGTTATTTGCGTATAGAAGATAGCTGAACGCTACCATCAATCATCAACATGAATACAAAAGGCCATCTTCCGTTTCCAGCCGCTAGCACCACGTATACTAAAATATTATTTGACAAACACTCTTCGCAAGGGTCTTAACAAAGTCCGCCATTCACTCGTACTGTATATTTCTAGAGAAACAGGTGCTAGTGTGAACAATTTGAAGTCGAACACTTCGCATTAATGCATTGTCAACTTTATAAAGGCATCACGTAACAGAGTTCTGAAGCTGGCAGCTTGATACCTCAACAAAAGTATGTATTACGACGATATCACCGCAAAATAACTGCTACTCACCGATTGGTTTCATTCCTTTTTGTTTGAAGGTCTTCGTTTCATTTTAAAACTGGGCGTATTCTTTTAAGAGCCTGGAGCCACGTAAATGTTACGTTTCTGAAAGGATGGTCTGATCACAGTTATTAAATTTATTGGCCGCATTAGGTCCCCCATGTTATCCTTTTAAAAACATTATTTGGCGCAGAAGAAATGAAAAAAAAGAACACAAAATGGAAGTCAAAGCAGTTCTATTTTCCACATTACAATCCGAAGAGCGCTTAAATTATGCGACCATTGGTGGTGATTTTCTTTAAGTCTTAATTTAAATTACTTGAAAGTCATTTAGTTGTTTTAGAAACTATGGCTGCATCAGGATGTTGATGTTGGGTAAGTGTTCAAGGAGACCATACAGCTAAGATCATCAGTTTCCTACTCTACTCCAGATCACTCGAGACTACTCTAGACCACTCTATCGGGTGGGTATGTAAAATTCCGATTTAAAAAATAATTCCGATTAAAAAATCATTTTGTTTGTAACGGGAAACAAACCCACGCTTTCTGTCAATACTGGGCGTCGCATGAAAAGTGTGTTGAGCAGCATCTGTTTGGGCTGATTCCAGCTACACATTGCAAAAACCAAATATATGCAGAAACGTCAGACAAAATGCAAATGACGATTCTTAGGAGGGACGCGTGGTGTATTTGTGAATACTATGGGGATATTTGTTTCTTATAGTGGTGAGGGATATTTTTTAATCTGTGCCCTCTTGCTTTAATTTTCGAAAGTTTCTCCATTTTGTAGATGCAAATCGACAAACACTTTGTAGTGCTGTGGCAGGAATTGATATCCAGAGACTCGACATTCGTTGCTACTACGCTCCTGATGTTACTGGTTTTTCATCTTGACACCGAAGCGCCAGTTTGATTTCCGTGCAGATGTCGGCTTTTGCGCTCTAGAATTGGGTGTCAAGGTATGGGGATCACATTTGACAAGAGGTTAGTCTGTTAAAATCTGCAAGAAAAAGAATCATCGTGGATACAACTGTTTCGCTAGCAGGCTTTGAGAAGTGGAAGCGAACTGTTTCCAACAAACATACTGCACTTCAGCACCCTACGTTGTCTGACAAGTCACTCGGTACTAATGCATATAATGTGGCGTGTTGTTGTTGATCCTTCTTTCGGATGGAGACATCGAGATCTACTTTTGTGGGAGTGAGTTGCGTACCAACAGCGATTTCTGCTCATATATATATTCGCAAAACTCATAACTAATTATGTCGACACTGGATACATCATCCACAGAGGACTTTATACGCTTCTGCTGATACCTCGTGCCTGTTTTCAGACACTAAAAGTCGCTTGGAAAGTGTTTTTAGAAGTTCGATTAAAATAAATACCTTAAAACAACTCAGTGTGGCAATTAAATGTACTAGTATAAGGCAACAACTACGAGTATAAACACAAACTGACACAGGAAATGTTTTGTTTATGGAAGACACAAGTTTTCATGAATTTCTGGATATCTGAGACGTACACCTCAGTATTGTAAATGGAAAATCAGATTTTAATAAAAAATAAAATGACATGCTTAATGATTGAAAATTTACCAGGACAATACAGAAGCTGTACTTAAAATTTTCTCTGTTTTCTTGCCCGACAGATTTTAGTGGCAATTCAGGCATTCTCTGATAAAGTCTGTCATCACGGTTGATAGCAGTCGCCATGTAGAAGTCAAGAAATTTACACATACTAGCGATTGAGCGATATTAGTGTATCCAGTCATGTTGGAAATTAAATAAAACGGCGTCTCTCACCATCGAGCGTCCACTTATAGATACCAGTAAGGGTACAGCTACTACCCCGGCCAAAGGTTTTATTGCACATCCTGGTTTCAACAACTTTCTTGACGACAGAACCCAGTAGCCTATATCAAGGCGGAGGATAAGATTTTTATCTCGTCAAAATCCATCTGCACTGGCTTTGGAGGATATGCTCATCTCTCTTAATGTGGTTTCTGGACAACCTAGAATTCTTAGCCCATTCGTAATCATACATACACAGTGCTTTTCACGGAGCGATCTCTGGCACATTTGGTTTATCTTTATGGTGGACACAAGAAATGGTACTTTACTGCATCTGCCAGGAATAGTGACGGTCAGTCAGGTTCTGTTTCTCGTATTTCTCGACAGTAGGGATACTTCATGTACACTATGTGATCAAAAGTATCAGGACACCTAGCTGAAAATGACTTAAAAGTTCGTGGCGCCCTCCATTGTAATGCTGGGATTCAATATGGTGTTAACCCACCCTTAGCCTCGACGACGACTTCCACTCTCGCAGGCATACGTTCAGATGCTGGAAGATTTCTTGGGGAATGGCAGCCCATTCTTCACGGAATGCTGCACTCAGGAGAGGTATCGATGTCGGTCGGTGAGGCCTGGCACGAAATCGGCGTTCCCAAAGGGATAGGATTCAGGTCAGGACTCTATGCACGCCTGTCCATTACAGGGATGTTAATGTCGTGTTGAAAGATGCAATCGCCAGCCCCGAATTGCTCTTCAATAGTGGGAAGCAATAAGGTGCTGAAAACATCAATGTAGGCCTATGCTGTGATAGTGCCACTCATAACAACAAGGGGCAAGCCCGTCCCCGAAAAACACGACCAGACCATAACACCAGCGCCTCCGAATTTTACTGTTGGCACTACACACGCTGGCAAATGACATTCACCGGGAATTCGCCATACCCACACCCTGCCATCTGATAGCCGCATTACGTAGTGTGATATGTCACTTCACACAACGTTTTTCCACTGTTCAGTCGTCCAATGTTTACGCTCCTTACACCAAGCGAGGCGTCGTTTGGCATTTACCGGCGTGATGTATGGCTAATGAGCAGCCGGACGTCCATGAAATCCATGTTTCCTCACCTCCTGCCTAACTGTCATAGTACCTGTAGTGGGTCCTGATACAGTTTCGAATTCTTGTGTGATGGCTTGGATAAATGTCTGTCTATTACACTTTACGAACATCTTCAACCGTTGGCGGTCTCTGTCAGTCAACAGACGAGGTCGGCCTGTACGCTGTAGTGCTGTACGTGTCCCTTCACGTTTCCACTTCACTACTTCGGAAACAGTGGACCTAGGGATGTTTAGGAGTGCGGAAATCTCGCGTACAGACGTATGACGCAAGTGACACCCTGTCACCTGACCACGTTCGAAGTCCGTGAGTTCCGCGGAGTGCCCCATTCTGCTCTCTCACGATGTCTAATGACTACTGAGGTCGCTGATATGGAGTACCTGGCAGTAGGTGGCAGCACAATCCACCTAATATGAAAAACGTATGTTTTTGGGGTGTCCGGATACTTTTGATCACATTGTGCATGTGCAGCTGACATCTTCCAGCTCCAGGGATCCCCTTTATTTGGGCGCAACAACTTCATTCTTGTGTCACTTACTACTTAACTTTTGATTCAAAAGAGGAAACTGCTAAGCACGATGGCATAATGTGGGTTCACAAATTGATCATTGGTTTTCTCGCCGCAACTGTGTAAACCTTGTTTATGTCTCTTTGGCAGTTCGAGACAGGGTGGATTTCATCAGCATCAAGTAGTCAGATTCTGGTGGAAGTGGGCACATAACGAATGCCTCCCCTAAACTGTCACATTACGGGGTTCTCTGTGTTACCCGTCACGATTAACGTTCGCCTATTACGTCATTTATCCAAGCCAGGAATTCTCGCCTCTGGACAAAGTGTGTACTACAAGAAAAAAAGTTGGGCTCCTCCAAACCGTACCGCTTCTTTGATTCCCGTAACAGACTCCTCCTTAAAGCCGGTAGTTGCATTTTTCCCGGAGCGATTATTTTTTAAATCAACCCTAGTTTCTCTTAATGTTGAAAATGTCCGTTTATATAGACGCCTCCTCCGAGGAATATCATGCCTTATAAAGCAGCAGAATACTAAGTACTGCTGAAGAAGTTTTATATTTGATTTGAACTTGCTTAATCATTTCACTGAAACTTGTCACTGTGTAACTCATTATCTTACCTTGCAATGTTGGGAAATGTACTCATTCACTTCGAATTTGCTTAAACCGTTTCATCAAGTCTGGTACAATACTGCGGTCTACTACACAAATTACATCTGGGCGTAGCACCAATTCGATTTAAACTTGCTTAATCAGTTCTGTTAAACAGTAGTTCTCCCTCCACGAATTGCAGAGGTTACCAGAAGAACTGATGAAATAACTTTACCCTAAAGGGCTGATGGTTCCCAGTGCACACAATACCATACGTCTTTTTTGTTCAAAGCTCTCCCACGGTGCTGTATTAATCAGCTATTTTAACAGAGTTATAGCCTATACATGAGATATGAAGAGTGACTCTGTTTAAAAATTTGCTAATACGAAGCAGTTAGCACAACATCAAGTGAAAGACGTCCCATGAAAATATTCGAGCAGACGTCTTGACAATTTCTGTAACTGCGGTACCCTCAACATAATTATTACTTTTAATGTTTTAATGATCAGCAAGTCAGATACGATCGTAGTGAAAGTGGGAATTTAACGCTCGTGTACGTGAAACCAAAACTGAGCAGTATGCAGGCCCTCACGGGGAAGAAACACGCAATAGTAATGGTTACAGATTAATTGATATTGCTTTATTTAACCGGCTCAGAATTATGAACATAGTATTCAAACATTTAATTAGCCACAAATTCACTTGGGAAGCTAGGGAACTCAGATCAGTGATAGATTATATTCTTTGCAGTAACAAAGTGGTTGGTGTGGTATTGGATGTAAGAATGTTTCGAGGTTCTGAAATTCACTCTGATCACTTCTTCCTAGTAAGCCCCATACGAATAAGACCAAGATGGCGAAAACGCTGTACAATCTATAAAGAACTTGTCTTCCACGTAATCCCGATATACTTTGGTTATACCAAATACGACTTCAAAAATGGCTCTGAGCACTATGGGACTTAACATCTGAGGTCATCAGTCCCATAGAACTTAGATCTACTTAAACCTAACTAACCTAACGACATCACAAACATCCATGCCCGAGGCAGGATTCGAATCTGCGACCGTAGCGGTAGCGCGGTTCCAGACTGAAGCGCCTAGAACCGCTCGGCCACATCGGCCGGCAAATACGACTTGGTGAGCTAGTGAGAATACCACCTATAAAACAAATCTCAAAGGAAGAATGGAATGATCTCAAATACATTCCAAGAGAAGCTGCCTGTCAGAGCCTTGGCAGAAAACCAAAATGGCATAGGAAGAAAGTACTGAGAAAATGGGATGATAATGCCGAATAGGCTGTAAAGAATAAACGAGAAGCATTTGAGAAATATCTCTCAATAAGGAAACAGGGAGATAAAATAATATATCATAGGAGGAGCGCAATCGCGAAAAGAGAAACACGCAGAAAACACATAAAGAGTTGGGAAGCATTTGTTGCCCATTTAGAACACGGTATTTACGAACCCGAACCACAAACGTTCAAAATAATAAAAAATCTGAACACTTAGATTAAAGAGAATGTGAAAGTAAACCACATAAATGGCAACAGAAACAAATAATTACAATTCTGACAGATGATCACGTTCCATAGCAACTTATCGGTAATACATACAAAATTTATAGAACATTTTTATCTGTGTCAAGGAATAGGACAAATTATCAGAGTGGGACAGAATATATGCCCTCATTAAAGTCAGCAGAAACACAGAGCTTAATGACTCACCTTTTGGAGGTGATTTAGCACTTGTAGCATCTTCAGAGGCTGACTTGCAGCGTTCTTTACGCATTTTACAGATTACATCCGAGAAACACAGCATGGACACCAACTCCAGAAAAACAAAAACAGTGGCCTTCTGCGGAAAATACCCAGTACAAAGAAAGATCTTTTTGGCAAATAAAGTCCTAGAAAGAGCGAACACATTCACATATTTAAGTTATAAACTATCCTTTCTGGAAGAAATTGGCCCCCGAAACAGCCACCAGGTATACCAAATCAATGGGAGTAATAAATAATGTGATGAAACCTTCCCTAATCTAGAATCATACCAGAATACGCCTTTATAGTACCTTAGCAACACCTGTACTGTGCAAGGACAGTGAAGTGAAGCCTAGACAGTAAAGGCAAAAGACGCTAAAAGACTAACAGACTGTGAAATGAAATTCTTGAGACGAACAGTTGGTTAGAACAAACAGGATCACAAAAGGAATGAAGATGTGCTGAAGAAACTTAAAATGGCACCCATCACCTATTATATTCAAAATTATCAAAATAGCTGGGGAATACATCTACAACGACTGAGCCCAAAGAGGATCCCAAAGTCCATGCTACATTACCACTCCAATAGTGTAAGATCTATAGGTCGACCAATGAAAAGAAGACAGGAGAACTCGACGAGATCGTAACAAGTCAAGAGGCCTAATAGCTGGAGGAAGATAATGATGAAGATATCGACAAGAAGTTAAAATGGAACGTGGTTTCCCTTAGAGCCGCCGTGTTTAATGACACAACAGCATCGCACGTTACGTAAGATATTTTTGTAAAGCACTATATATTTGACCAGAAACATCCGTTCTACTTAGAAATGCCACCGTCTCTAGATTGAGATTAGATTCGTTTTGTGTAGGTTCACTCCTGTCGCAAGAAGTGGGCCCTACTGGGTGGACCGAGACTGTATCTCCTCATTAAAAGTCACTACTCGGTGAAGTGCGGCTGCTACTAAAATTGTTCGTCCCATTAATTCATTAACTATTCAATTCACTGCTCGCATTCACCCGTTACTAAAGTGTGACGGAGGATGCGAAATTTCATGTATCGTTTGAAACTTTTTGTGAAATACGGGACTTAGCTGTGATAGTTGATTACGTAATTTAAACTGTAAGGACAACCAACAACTTTTACTATCAGCTTACCTTCCCTGTACGTTAATTACAATCCTCGACGTTTTCCAGTGATTGACAGATATAGTTTCGTCTAATCATTCATCGATTAAAAATTGATTAAGTATGGGAGAATGTGCGAAGAATTCAGTCATGAGTGTACAGACAACAGTTTATAAAGTGTAGTCGGGGACGAGGGATGATTCTCTGAGAATCAATAAAAAGTGTACTATTTATTAATTAGGCGATCTTTTAACAAGTAACTATATTAAAGATTCATAATTAAACGGAAATTAATTATTTCTTTGAATTATTCGCATTATTCTTGGAAACACTCAAATTATTGATCCATGGCCTCTTGTACGCAATAACAAGCATGTAAAAATATTAAAATTATTTCTCCACGGACTGTGTGTCTGATGATTTCAGGCATCGATACTTTAGGGTAGAGTTGTAAAACCATCGTACGGCAGTTGTCCTAGTAGTCCTGGACAGTTAAGATCGTAACTATATTACCGGCGTATTGGGTGTGTTGTATATGTAGCGGGGGTTACCTCATTTCGATCTCTCTGTCTACGTATGCCATCGATGCCTCATTACATTCTCCTAGAAACCTGAAGCGGTGAACCGTCTAGGAGCTGAGTGAGGATATATAAAGTGCTGAGTAACCTGCGGAACATCTTTGTTCTACGTAGTCTGCCTGGTACTTAAAAATAAACAGTACTTACGGCAAAAATTTAAATTGTCAATGTTTAGTTCAGGTTTTATTCGAAATTTGTTGATTTGTTACATGAAACAGACGGACATTGTAGTAAAAATAAAAAAGTACACATTTATCATATTGCTCTAGAAGACGCAGTACTGGCAGAAAACGTAAAATTAAAAAAAAAAGAACCAAAACAAAAATATATCAAACATCACTTCAGTACTTCGTCGAGGTTATATAAAACTTGTTTCTGTTATTTACAAACAACTTTCACACTTATCAGTAATAACAGGAAATCACGATGAAGAACGTACAATTGAGTAAAAAATAACAACGATAATTATATAGATTTTTTATGTTTGTGCTTGTTAATTCTACTTACACGAAAAGCAGTTGCTTTCGTTACATCAAAGTGCATAACTTACGCGATCGACTAATGTTTGTTACTTATAGAATGAAATTTATATCTTGTAAGGATATAAATACACCACGGACGGACTCTGCACAGTGTGAGCTTCTAATTGTGTGTAAAACAAAGAAATAAATGTTCAAAAAGCAAAGAGAAATAGTCGGTTCCCAGTTCCTCTGACACATTCATTTGTGCTTCTTCCTCTACCTATGCAACCAATACTACCCGTAATTTACTACGTCATTTATGTAGTATACCAAAACTACAGTACAGTATTTTTGGTATAGCGCAACTGTGGTTGAGGATGATACGACGAGAGCCAAAGTTAACAGATTTGTGTTTATGGACCACAGCAGGTGAGTGTGCCGACATGATGACACGGCAGAAAAGACATCTCTCTCTCAGGCAGCTGTTATCATTCTTCGAGGACCTGTTTGTGGTTCACCAGATGTGCGTCCTGTTGTAGTAGTAGTAGCCACACAGAAGGCGCTGGTGGAAGGTCATGCGCCAACGGCAGCAGAAGTGGCACGTGGAAGACGGGTTCTAGCGGACAATGACTGAGTCGCCTGCCACCAGTGACCCTTAGACGTTGACCCTGTCTCCAGCTTTAGTGTCTAGCTACAGGCGGAAGCGTCCTGGTTCAAATTCCAGGAGAACAGAGACTTTGTTCGCGTGATGCCATGTGGCAATAAGCACACTGACACAGAGAGATAAGCTCCTCCTACATTTACATACATACTCCGCAAACTACCGTACGGTGCATGGCGGAAGGCACTTTGTAAAACTGCTAGCCATTTCCTTTCCGGTTCCACTCGCAAACTGAGTGAGGGAGGGACGACTCTCTACACAGGACATTATGACCAGCGACGTACTACGATGTAAACTCATCCAAGCGATAGCAGCGTCACCTGGTGAGGAATGTTTGCTAGTCAGACACACGCACAGTACATGTAGTATCAGTGAGCGAGCTGTCCATATGTAGAATGGGGAAGTCGCGCGATCTATTTGAGTTTGACCAGGGGCAGATTGTGATGGCTGGAGGCTCGGCACGAGCATTTCGGAAACTGCTCGACATTTTGGGTGCTGGAGGAGGGCTGTGGTGAGTGTCTTCAACATGTGGTGAAACAATGTCCAGACGTCGTCGGGTTGGGCGGACACTCCTCATTGCAGATGTCGGACGTCGTGAGCTGGGCAGACTGATGAAACAGGACAGGCAGCGAACTGGGGCAGAACTAACATCAGACTTTAATGCTGGGCAAATTACAAGTGTGTCTGAACACACAGTGCACCGAACACTCCTAACGATGGGCCTCCGCAGCCGAAGACAAATGCATGTGCCAACGTTAACATCACGACATCGGCAACTACAACTGAAATGGGCACGTCACCATCGGCACTGTACGTTGACACAGTGACAAAGCATTTCATGGTCTGATGAATCCCGATACCTTCGTCATCATGACGATGGGAGGGCCCGAATCCGTCGTCTTCCAGGGGAACAGCTAATTGATACCCGTACTGCGAGACAGAGACGAGCTGGCGGCGGCTCTATTATGCTATGGGGAACATTCATGTGAGCCTCCATGGGTCCAGTGGAGCTCGTGCAAGGCACCATGATGGCCAAGGAGTATTGTATACTGGTTGCAGACGACGAACACCCCTTCGTGACGATCACGTTTCTCGTCTGCAGTGGAGTTTTTCAACAAGATAACAATAAGATGATGTACCATGTCTTAAGGCCAGGAGTGTGATGGAGTGGTTCGAGGAACACAGTGGTGCATTCCAATTGATGTGCTGGCCCCCCAACTTGCCAGATCTGAACCCGATCGAACACATGTGGGGTAGGACTGAACGTAGCTTCGGAGCTCTCCGTAATTATCGGGAATTACGTGACTTGAGTGCAGATGTGGTACCAGCTCCCTCCAGGGTTCTACCAGCACCTCGTTGCTTCCATGCTAAAATGCGTTGTCGCTGTTTCAGGGTCTAAGGTGGACATACGGGCTCTTAGGTAGGTTGTCATAATGTTCTGGCCCTTCGAGGTCCTCATGCGCGATGCTCGGTGATCGAAGCAGAATCGTTTTGTAGTGTGCCGCGAATGCCAGCTATCTAAACTTTCGTCAGTAATGTTTCGTGAAAAGAACATCTCCTTCTCTAACAGAATTCCCACTTGAGTTCACAGAACATGACCGCTATGTTCGTATGTTGATCGTACCTAACGATAACAAATCTTGCACCTAGGCTATGAATTGCTTCGATATCTTCTTTTAATCCAACCTGGTGGGGATCTAAAACACTCGGGCAGTACTCAAGAATGGGTCGCAAAACGCAGATGTTTTCATAGATGAGCGACGGTTTCCTGAAATCTTCACAGTAAACCGAGGTTGAGCATACATCTTTCCCACAACTGGCCTTACACGCTCACTCCAATTCATGTCATTTTGCAACGTTATGTAGGGTATTTAACCGCGACAGTACAGCACACTACTATAATGTAATCGAAATTTGCAGGATTTTTTTTTCTAAGTCATCGGCATAACTTACATTTTTCCACATTTAGAGCAAGCTACGGTCCATCACCCGAAACAGACATTCTTACCAAGTCATCCCATATCGTCCTACAATCACTCAGTGATGACACTTTGCCGTACACTACATCGTCATCAGCAAACAGTCTCAGAGTGCTGCTCGCTCTATCCGCCAGATCGTTTTTATATGTATTGAGAGATAACAATATCGGTCCTTTGACATTTCTGTGGTGCATTACTGACGATGTCAATTTCTCTGATGAACAGTCACCGCCCAGGACAACATAATGGGTGCTAATACCAATAAATAAAAAAAAACTAAGCTAAACTGGGCTCGAACAGGCTATGAAGGCCCAACGGTACCGACCGGCCGCCGTGCCATCCTCAGCCAACGGGCGTCACTGGATGAGGATATGGAGGGGCATGTGGTCAGCACACCGCTCTCCCAGCCGCATGTCAGTTTACGAGACCGGGGCCGCTACTTTTCAAGCAGGTAGCGCCTCAGTTTGCCTCACAAGGGCTCAGTACACCCCGCTTGCCAACAGCGCTCGGCAGACCGGATGGTCACCCGTCCAGGTGCTAGCCCAGCCCGGCAGCACTTAACTTAGTTGATCTGACTGGAACCGGTGTTATCACGGGGCAAGGCCGTTGGGACTAATATTAATAAATATCTAAAAATAATCGATGTGACTCGATGGTTGATCTAGGAGAGAATGATATGCCATTATTATTCTGACGTATAACAACTGGCCACTTAGATTATAGTTTTTTGCAGTTTTCCTAGATCGTTTCAGAAACGTGACTGTCCATCTCCTTCCGAATATTTGTTCAACTGCACTTGTGCTTGCGAGGTCCTCATGCTAATTACAGTCCCTTACATTTGTGGAATGCCAGGATTGAGAGATGCAATGTGACGTTCAGTTTAATCAAACGTATAAGTCACTTTAATTGCGCAATTAACACAACTGCAACTGCGGCTAAGTAGTCCCAAAGCGCGTTTATGAAGATTCACTTGCGTAGCAGAACGAGAATTCACTCTCGCTATCACTGTCTGTCACTCCACGCTCGCTGCCTTTAACTTACCAGGACTGTTTATAATGATTTGCGCCTTGCGTATCGTAGGTTTTAGCACTTTCCAATGACTGCTGTGACTGCTGCAACGCGAACCTATTGTTGTTGTGGTGATCATCCGCCGCACTGTTCTGCTCCAAAGATACAATCATCGACTGAATTCTGGTGCTTTGTAGAGAATATCACGATACTACATACGCTGTCTCTGGTACCCAAGATGTTGACAGAATGTTACAGTGTAACAGTTCACTTTTCTTTCAGTATTTCATTAATTTGTAATACGAGATATTCTTAACATGCAATGTGTGTTCACAGACACTGCACGGGAACTAAGCTAAACCGTGGAAGCACACAGCAACATAAATAACGTACCGACATTGTCACAATTTGTGGTGGTTTATAGATAAGAGAATTTAATATGGTAATCAAAGCTACATTGGAGAAGTTAACGGTAAATGATCACGTTGGCGACTTCGTCAAATATTTTACTGTCCACACTCAAGAGTGCAGTCATTACCACGTCCCTCGTACTGTGTGTTACCTACAAGAGTCACTGATAATTTCCATTGATTCATGCCGCACGCATACTTTCCAGTGGTTCAAATCTTTCATTCAATCACAAACTGTGTGCTGAAACCACATTTTGGTGCCAATATGCAGATAAAGAAACTGTTAGTGTCGTGGAAAGGCATTAGTATGCGTGCCTTATGATATTACTATTACTAAGAGGTTCAGATGGCAACCAGTTATGACTTGTAAACGGTATCTTTAAGCAGATGGGTGAGTCGTTTATGCTAAATGTACGTCATATCAATAACACGAGTTCCTAATCGCTCCACGTCTAATTCTCACATCTACCTATACAGGGTACAGCGGGTATAAATGCAGATATTTCTATTGAGGACTGAGGTTGGTGTACTGATCAACATTACATCAGTATTTATTTCATTTGTAGACTAATAATTATAGTTATTAGGAGTAGTATGTTTTTAGTTTGGTTAGTACATGTGGCAAGAGAAAGCCATTAATGCTTATTTTCCCCTGGGAGGCGAGTCAGGTGTTGAACTTTGGACACTTGGACACAAAACGAAATGGCTCTAAGCACTATCGGACTTAACAGCTGAGATCATCAGTCCCCTAAACTTAGAACTACTTAAACCTAACTAATCTAAGGACATCAAACACGTCCATGCCCGAGGCAGGATTCGAACCTGCGACCGTGGCAGCCGCGTGGTTCCGGACTGAAGCGCCTAGAACCGCTCGGCCACCACTGCGGCTGGACACAAAACGGTTAGTCTACATCGATAGGTGTATTCCACTTAGGTGTAGTTACGGCCATACAGAAAACATCGGATTGTAAAGTTTGTGACGTGTTTGTGGGAAGACTGTTCGACGCAGAGAAAAAACAACCAACATAGTGATGTGTGTACGTATTAAGGCACTACACATAAAAATACCTCCACTTATACCCGTTAAAACGTATATACTCCGCAAGCAACTGTATAGCGCATGGCGCGGGTTACATCGTACTAATAGTACTGATTTTCTATCATATTTCAGTCACGTATTTTGTGAGGGAAAAATGAGTGTCTACACGCCTCTGTACGTGCCCCATTCTCTCTTCTCGATTTGCGATGATCTCTACGCTAGATGTAAGTGGTGACAGCATGACGGTCGCATAGTCTTCTTCACATATAAATAGCTTCTATAAATTTACGCAACACTCTTTGAAGACAACGACGTCGTCTTTCTTCCAAGGATTCCCATTAAAGTTCCCAAACATTTCTTCTGCACTCTCGTGTGGGGTATAATGGCCTGTTGTGATCCTAACAGCGCAGCTGTGAACTCATTCAGTGAGCGCTGTCGTGCCAAGTTACTAAGGACTCGAACTTGGGAACGATACTCTGCTATTAGTCACACTAGCGTCTTTTACGCTATTTCCTTGTAAGATGGATGACAATGTCCTAGAACCCTTACAACAAATCGAAGTTTTCCATTCGTTTTCCCTAACAGGAATTATACGTGATCGTCCGTTTGATGTCACTTCTTAGTGTTTGCCCTGAATACCTATACTATGCGGCTGGCTCAAGATGTTCACCAGTAATCTTGCAATAAAGTACCGCACACATCTTTCTCTTTGTTACAGGCATTATCTAGCATTTATTCACGTTTAAAGGGAGCTATCATTCATTGCACCAAGTGGAAACTTTGTCCATGTTTTTCTGTATTTTCTGATGATCGTCCGACAACGATACTTTCCTGTACCTAACGGTATCGTCATAGAACAACCTCATAGTGCTATAGAGTCCATATGGTAAAACATCTATGTATATTGAGAACGTTAGAGGTCTTATCGCATGCTGTATGAGCATGTCACTTACATTAAGAACCATGAGTAAGTGACCTATGCAACAGCATTGAAACGTAAACTTCAACTTCGCTCAGCTAAGCGGTTTCTGTTTCAACAAGTTCACTCTGGGGTGTACCACCGGTTCCTCCCATCCGACTGCGTGTACCGCCAGTGAATCACACTCACCTCTACCAGTTATGCTGCCAGCAACACAAAAACGTCTGATATATTGCCTATGTACCAGGCGCAGCGAACAGCTCTGTATACAATTTTGTGCGACCCTTCAACGAGAGATCTTCCTGAACAAATGTGATTAATTTAGCGTAAAATTATTTTGAGCTATCTCTCGTGTTAAAAATAAAAGTCCGATATATTAAAATAACAGCTAGGGTGTCTGAATGCGACCGCTGCCCCACTGCGAGAAAAAGGGAAAGCAGAGCCGCCAGGTGAAAAAAAAAAAAAAAAAACACGAATACGCCTGCCGCCCCACAACAAGAAACACAATGCGCAGCGCCGGCGTAAACGTGTTAAGCGATACATCAGTCTTGATTTACATCACAAGAGTTTCCACTGCTGCTAGTCTGCTGCTGGGTATATTATATAAGTTCTCACTTCACATTAAATTAGATCTAAGCTAAACCTGTATCTGTACCACAGCTGAGTAATCCTTTGCAATTTGTCAGTGTTTTTCGAAAGTAAATAGGAGAGTTTGATATACTAACAAAAACTAACTATGACAAGTAAACCAATTGCAAGTGTCGTTCAGTTGCGATGGAGTACTTCATCTCAAATGACGTGACTATGGGTGGCAAGTAAGACCTATTAAACAACTGTAAATACATGTGAACGAATTTTAAAATTTGCCAAAAATATATCGACCAATTTATGCACCATAATGTTGAGGGTCTCTTTCAGTTCCTGTTTACTTCCTAATACATGATAACGGAAAGACGGTTCTGCCATGAGCAAACACAAATTCTTCTTGTTTAGCTCCCAGACACGTTTCGGTGAGGTTTCATCATCGTCAGTGGATTCAGTTATTTTCTGTCAAATAACATGTAAATAAATTTTGCATGATAATATATACAAGTTTCAGATTACGGTCACTACATTTATAACATTATTAACAGGAAGAATATTTACCTTAATGTCACATTCTGATGCTTATTGGCTCTCTGACATTTGCACTATAGGTGCACCTCTTCCTCCAGTTTGTAATCTGCAATTAACCGGAATTTTTCGGTATTATGTTACGTATCTTAACAAAAATCTTTGTCTTAAAAATTAACTACCGCTTTCTCCCATTTTTCATAGTTTCATTTTAAGCCTAACAATTTGGCAAACATACCTAACATAATGTTGAAAGGTCCTGATTAATTGGAGATGATAAAGTGGAGCAAAATATCAGTTGCACTGAAAATGACTGACAATCACACAATCATCAGTATGTGATACCAAAGTACATATTTTTTCCGTTAGCTGTTTTATACGTGTATACAATAAAATCTCAAGGTTGTATACATTGTCATACAAAATTTCTTGACATGTTTTTTAACATAGTCCAAACACGCCTTGAAGGCCCAGGAATACCACCGGCCGCCGTGTCAACCTTTAGGCGTCACTGGATGCAGGCACGGAGGGACATGTCGCCAGCACACAGCTCCCCTGGCCGTTGCCAGTCGCTATGACTGGTGCCACTACTTCTCAACCAAGTAGCTTCTCAATCGGCCTCACAAGGGCTGAGTGCGCCCCGCTTGCCAACAGCGCTCGGCAGACCCGGAAGGTGACCCATCGAAGTGCGAGCCAGGCCCGACATCGTTTAAATCTGTTGATTTGATGGGAAACGGTGTCACCACTGCGGCAAGGCCGTTGGCATCTTTACATGTTATTTGACAGAAAATAAATAAACTCACTGACGAAGACGAACTTGACGGAAGCATGTTTGCTTTTTAAACAAAAAATGTTCAAATGTGTGTGAAATCTTATGGGACTCAAGTGCTAAGGTCATCAGTCCCTAAGCTTACACACTACTTAACCTAAATTATCCTAAGGACAAACACACACACCCATGCCCGAGGGAAGACTCGAACCTCCGTCGCGACCAGCCGCACAGTCCATGACTGCAGCGTCTCAGACCTCGCGGCTAATCCCGCGCGGCGCTTTTTAAACAAGAAGAATTTGTGTTGCTCAGGGTAGAACAATATTTCCATAATTATATGGATTGACCAATCCATGCCGGCCGCTGTGGCCTGGCGGTTCTAGGCGCTCCAGTCCGGAACCGCGCTGCTGCTACGGTTGCAAGTTCGAATCCTGCCTCGGGCATTAATGTGTGTGTTCTCCTTAGGTTAGTTAGGTTTAAGTAGTTCTAAGTCTAGGGGACTGATGACCTCAGATGTTAAGTCCCATAGTGCTTAGAGCCATTTGTATCATTCGATCAATCCATACTTCCTAGACAGATTCATCTGGTCATCAATTTATTCAGAAATTTCATTGCATTAGAATCCCTCCTGCCATTCACAGTTATTTCGAAGTCCTGTCTCATTGGTTCTGAAGGAAACCTCAGCACTTAATTCTGAAAATGAGGAACTGTACTTGAAGTTATACTTTAGTTTGGGTGTGTGAGTTGTTTCAGAAATCGGTACAATGCAGCAGTTAAAAGTATGACTGAGTTCAAAGAAGATCTGCATGTTGTCTGAATTATATGCTTGGTTAA
Organism: Schistocerca serialis cubense; assembly: GCF_023864345.2. Classification (NCBI taxonomy): domain Eukaryota; kingdom Metazoa; phylum Arthropoda; class Insecta; order Orthoptera; family Acrididae; genus Schistocerca; species Schistocerca serialis. The sequence goes on along the minus strand of NC_064640.1, from coordinate 869,815,446 downwards.
CATAACAGAGTTCAATGAACGTACAGTAGATGTAAAGGGAGATGACGAAAATTCTCAGAGCTCGAAGTTATACATGTTTCCTCGATGATTAGATATTGCTTCGGCATCAAAGGTGTTCCCTCGTTCTCAGCGTCATTGTTCTCGCTCAAATTTCGCAGTGCTAGGAAAAGATAATCAAGGAGGCCATGGAAACAGGAATTTGCGGTGACAGTGCTGGTAGAGATATGGGATTACGCACTAAGTAATGACCGAAGCGAGCGTGACAAAGGGAGATTGCAAGAAATATGTTCTCCATAGCTTACATCTGACGCTTGATCGTTGGAGTTATGCTCTCTAGAGCAGTAGGGACAACTTTCACATCTGCCGGGTCCCGTCATCTCTGCTACTATCAGTAGCTTCCCTTGCGAAAAAATGCTAAATAATGTTGATAATTTGACATTTTATCCGGATTTATGTAACAGATTCACCGGAGACCATTTATACAAGAAATATGGCCGTGAAACTGTGTGGCTTTGTCAGAAAGCTTGAGCGAATTCGGATATTACTTTTGAATGTGTGCTGTAACTGAAACTATATCTGCTCGGATGTTGTCTCAATCTCAGACCTTTGTTTAAATACTTATTAAAGATAAGAATACAAGTATTATACATATTTTTCATTGTAGCGGTATTAATCCTTACTATATGAACGATAACGATGAGGAAAGTAAACGCACAAGGTAGGATAGGCCAAGAACTGTGGCATTCTCCTTGATCAATTACAGGAATCCACGGTAAATCTGTAACTCGACGGCCACGCTAGAATTTGAACACCACTCCTTTTGAATACGAGTCCAGTGTTTCAAACACAGTCACTTCCTCAGTAGGTCATCTTTCAGAACACACTTAGGATTACATATATAAAGTAGCGGTAACATACACTGATCAGCCAAAACATTATGACGACTGCTCACCACGGGCCGGCCTGGTGTGGCCGGGCGGTTCTAGGCGCTACAGTCTGAAATCGCGCGACCGCTACAGTCGCAGGTTGGAATCCTGCCTCGGGCATGGATGTGTGTGATGTCCTTAGGTTAGTTAGGTTTAAGTAGTTCTAAGTTCTAGGGGACTGATGACCACAGCAGTTAAGTCCCATAGTGCTCAGAGCCATTTGAACCATTTTGTCCACCGCGACGTTAGATGCCGCCTGGTGGCGTTGCATGCACGTGACGCGGTAATAAAAGTATGTAAGGGGAACATACACGGACAGGAGATCACCCTAGCGAAGATATGGGTTGCAAATGAATTCATTCAGATAAGCAACCTTGACAAAAGGTAGATTATTATTACGCAGAGCCTGTGAACGATTATCTCGAAAACGACGAAGCTGATCAAATATTCAACAGCTACTGTCGTGAGCATCTACGAAAAGATGTAAAAGGAAGTGAAACTACCACAAGGCGCAAAATGGTTGGATGTCCACGACTATTCACAAGCGTGGGGTTTGGATGCTTGTCTGTTCTGTAAAGGAGGATAGATAGTGATCTGTGGTATCTCTGCCGAAAGAACACAATGCTGGTGCACGCACAAATGTTTCGGAGCAGACCGTTCATCGTACTTTGTTGGACATCGAGCCCCTGCAGACCACCTCCATGTGTTCATACGTTGACCCAACGACACCGTCAATTACGATTGTAGTGGGCATGGGACCATCGGCATTCGTACGTCAATCAATGGAAACGTGATGACTCTTCGGATGAATCACATTTTTACTACACTAGGTCTATTGTCGTCTCCACAAACGCCGTCATCGGCGTGAATGGCGGTTCGAAACATTCAGTGCGCCACGGGGGCAGTGGTGGGAGAAGTTTTATGCCATGGAAGATGTTCTCCTGCGCTTGCATGGGACCTGTGGTAGTAATAGAAGACAGGCAGACAGCTGCGAACCACCTGCATCCCTTCATCCTTGATGTTTTCCCCGACGGCGATGTCATGTTCCAGCAGTATAACTGTCCGCGTCTCGGAGCCGGAACCGTGCCACAGTGGTCTGGGGAGCATTATAGTGAACTCAGGTTGATGTCTCGCTGACCAAATCCGCCTTATGTAAATCCTATGGACCCCATCTTGGTCGCTATCAGGTCACATCAGCGCTTACCTAAATCAGCGGCCCATTATTTACGCGAACTACATGACCTGTGCATAAACATCTAATACCACATACCTACACAAACCTACCAACAAACTGTCGGATCCCTGACACGCAGAATCAGTGATGCATTTCGTTCGAAAGACGGACAAACAAGCTATAAAGCAGGTGCTCATTATGTTTTGGCTCATTAGTGTATACCACTCCTACTGCGCTTTCCATTCCTAGGCACGCGGCAGCAATTCCCCTCTCCTTCTCCTGCCCCTTTAAAGTTTCGTAGCACGCTGTTCCATCGTGTCATGATCAATCTCTTACAAATTTAACAAAAAATGGTAAATTAACAGTAAAATTTTCATATTATTATGAAAACGAAAGGAGTCATACAATTTTCTGTATACTCCCACCGAAGCAGAACAGAGAGAGCCTTTGCAGAAAAAGCATAAATACGCTAGTTTTCCACCTTTCACGGATTGGATTCTTCCTTTTGGACTTAGACTGAAATCTAATTCAAATCCAAGAGACTGAATTCGTAACCCGCCTTTTCAACAGAAATTCAGCTGTTTGGTTCACTGGCGAAAAACGGGTGATGTGAGACTCGACAGTGTAAGTGACAACGGCTGCAAGTGCACATGAAATAGAAATCCATTGAAATAACTGACTAAAAGTAGGTAACATCAAAGAGCATCGTTTTTTGTTGAAAGACGAAAATAGGTTAGAATCCTGCCTCGGGCATGGATGTGTGTGATGTCCTTACATTAGTTAGGTTTAAGTAGTTCTACGTTCTAGCGGACTGATGACCTCAGATGTTAAGTCCCATAGTGCTTAGAGCCATTTGAACCATTTTTGATGAAAATAGAAGAATTAAAGCCAGTATGCTGTGCTTTACCAAATGTCAAAATCCAAAAGAGAGACCTAACAGTGCTGAAACCAATACAATTAGCTTTTTTGGGTCCTGCTAGATAAAGTGATTAAGACACATAAGGTAATGCTTGATTTTTCAGTATGTACATTTATACTATACAAATACTGTGCGCCATTTAAATGGCTTCCCACTGATGGAGACGGACTGAATGAGGAAGCTGTATGTTCTTAGACTTTTCATTGAAATTAGACATCTATTTATGTTTCTTTACTCGGCTTGACAACAATGTTTTTACCATCTGTGAAAAAGGATTCTGCCTCCTGAGTCTGATTCCATAAAATTTCGGCTATACGAGAAATCACACAGATTTGAAGGTTGTAGATTCATCAGTATATGTAGGGATTACAATCACGAACGACTTAAACAGGAATCATCTCACAGTAAACTTTGTGGGAAATGTGACCCAAATACTGTGTTTTATTGGTACAAAGCATAGACGCTGGAACAAATCTACTGAAGAGATTGCCAACAATACACTTGCTCGTCCTCTTCTGCAGTATTGCGGTGCGGTATGGGATTGTTAGTAGATTGCCGGAGGTCATCGAAAAAGTTCAAGAAGGACAGTTCATTTTGTATTATCACGAAACAGTGGAGAGAGTATGATGGCTATGACAAGCATATTGGGGCTGCAATAATTAAAACAAAGGCCCTTTTCGCTGCAGCGAGATCTTTTCGCAAAATTTCATTCACCAATCTTCTCCTCCGAGAGTGGTTTTGCATACCCTCTGCCAAGCGCTTAAATCCGAATGGCAGAGTAATCATGTAGATATGGTTCAAATGGCTCTGAGCACTATGGGACTCAACTGCTGAGGTCATTAGTCCCCTAGAACTTAGAACTAGTTAAACCTAACTAACCTAAGGACATCACAAACATCCATGCCCGAGGCAGGATTCGAACCTGCGACCGTAGCGGTCTTGCGGTTCCAGACTGCAGCGCCTTTAACCGCACGGCCACTTCGGACGGCATGTAGATATAGATGAAGATGAAATACAGTTCTGTGTCCGTGACACAGAGCAAGAGCAGCACGGGGGTCGTGATAGAACACTGCGAAACGACGTCTGTTGTAATCTTTCCCCATTCAGATTATGTGGTGTCCTTCTGTGAGTCATATGAGTTGATGGTCTTCATATCAGGAACGGCTATTTTATAAACGAAGGAAATAATCTGATTTGGACAGCAGATGGTTATGATGTTCATCCATTTTCTTAGAAACTGTATTTTTGATACACTACTGGCCATTAAAATTGCTACACCACGAAGATGACGTGCTACAGACGCGGAATTTAACCGACAGGAAGAAGATGTTGTGATATGCAAATGATTAGCTTTTCAGAGCATTCACACAAGGTTGGCGCCGGAGGCGACACCTACAACGTGCTGACACGAGGGAAGTTTCTAGCCGATTTCTCATACATAAACAGCAGTTGACTGGCGTTGCCTGGTGAAACGTTGTTGTGATGCCTCGTGTAAGGAGGAGAAATGAGTACCATCACGTTTCCGACTTTGATAAAGGTCGGATTGTAGCCTATCGCGATTGCGGTTTATTGTATCGCGATATTGCTGCTCGCGTTGGTCGGGATCCAATGACTGTTAGCAGAATATGGAATCGGTGGGTTCAGGAGGGTAATACGGAACGCCGTGCGGGATCTCAACGGCTTCGTATCACTAGCAGTGGAGATGACAGGCATCTTATCCGCATGGCTGTAACTGATCGTACAGCCACGTCTCGATCCCTGAGTCAACAGATGGGGACGTTTGCAAGACAACAACCATTGGATGAACAGTTCGACGACGTTTGCAGCAGCATGGACTATCAGCTCGGAGACCATGGCTGCGGTTACCCTTGACGCTGCATCACAGACAGGAGCGCCTGCGATGGTGCACTCAGCGACGAACCTGGGTGCACGAATGGCAAAACGTTATTTTTTCGGATGACTCCAGGTTCTTTTTACAGCATCATGATGGTCGCATCCGTGTTTGGCGACATCGCGGTGAACGCACATTGGAAGCGTGTATTCGTCATCGCCATACTGGCGTATCACCCGGCGTGATTCTATGGGGTGCCATTGATTACACGTCTAGGTCATCTCTTGTTCGCATTGACGACACTTTGAACAGTGGACGTTCATTTCAGATGTTTTACGACCCGTGGCTCTATCCTTCATTCGATCCCTGCGAAACCCTACATTTCAGCAGGATAATGCATGACCGCATGTTGCAGTTCCTGTACGGGCCTTTCTGTATACAGTAAATGTTCGACTGCTGCCCTGGCAAGCACATTCTCCAGATCTCTCACCCATTGAAAACCTCTGGTCAATGGTGGCCGAGCAACTGGCTCGTCACAATATGCCAGTCACTTGATGAACTATGGTATCGTGTTGAAGCTGCATGGGCAGCTGTACCTGTACACGCCATCCAAGCTCTGTTTGACACAATGCCCAGGCGTGTCAAGGCCGTCATTACGGCCAGAGGTGGTTGTTCTGGGTACTGATTTCTCAGGATCTATGCACCCAAATTGTGTGAAAATGTAATGAAATGTCAGTTCTAGTATAATATATTTGTCCAATGAATGCCCGTTAATCATATGCATTTATTCTTGGTGTAGCAATTTTAATGGCCAGTAGTGTAGATGTGCTACAAAGTGGTACCAAAAGTTTGGACTATGTCCGGATTTCAGTGTGGTAACAGCATGTGTGGTGTGTTTCAGATGATGGCACGGCTGCTGTGGTTGGCGCTGCTGCTCCACGGCGGTCTGGCCTCGCAGAACGCAGCAAAGCAAGGTACAGCCTCTTCTGCCAACGATCCACTTGCAGCTCTTCACGAGACGCGGAGAGCGAATAATATTGGAGCTAGTCTGCTGCAACGAATGCCTTGTATGATACACGAAGCACTCACGAGGAATAAATTTGTAATTCTTTCCCTTCGGACGAAATGTAGAACTTCTGCGAGGGAAATATGCTTGAAGATTCATGTGTTCTTGACTGCAATCGGTTTTCCGACCATACTGGTCGCTTAGTGATGTAGATTAATCGGCAAGGCTCATTTTTCTTTCATAATTTTTGGAGGTGCATCCTATTGTTTAATTATTGAGAGTTCTGCAAATATTTATTTATTTTATGCTCAGCACTTCACTCATGGTAGTAATCGGATATGTGGACAGATGAATACTTCCATATTGTGCTGCAGAGACGCCGTGTATCTCGTACACAGCGACAGATTGTATCCGAAACAATAAATAAATAAACAAATTAGGATTATAATTCACATAAGACTCCATACATATTGTTTCCAATATGTGTAGTGAGTAAGCTTCTTCACTACACGTTATGCTTGATGGAGTCTCCTAAAACTATATCTCTAGTCATTACTTCGATAACTGCCTTGTGGAACTGGGCCTACAATCACTGATCTGACGTATAAAGTTAGTTGCACAATGACGAGATAAAAGTCATGGGATAACGATATGCACATATACAGACGGCGGTAGTATCGCGTACACGAGGTATAAAGGGGCAGTGCATTGGAAAAGGTTTCCGACGTATGGTCACACAACTAGAATTGACAGACTATGAACGCATCTAGCTGCAACTAGATGAACAGCTGCTTATCATTTATAATTTCCTTTTTCTTTTTACCAGTTGGACTTTTCACTTTTGGTCTCTCTCTCTCTCTCTAGCACTCATACAGTATCTCTCTCTCTCTCTCTCTCTCTCTCTCTCTCTCTCTCTCTCTCTCTCACACACACACACACACACACACACACACACTCACAGCTTTGAAGTGATAAGCTAGTTTAAAAAATCATTGTCCTTAGATCATAGATTTGTAATGTAACCCACTCTATAATCCATGTCAAATCTCTGAATATTATTGAAGAATGAGTACTGATAACGCAATTATTAATGCATGTATTAAACAACTGGCATGTGTTTCTTGATGATAAATGTATTCTACAATGTTAATCTGTTTTCACTGAAAAAACTAAAAAAAATGCTTAATTGTCAGATGTAGAGGCATTTGATACAGACTACAGTTTTCTATTCTGCTCCTTTCTGCATCTGCTTTCGTATGACTGTGCTGCTGTGAAGGTAAAATGAGAACACTAACATAAAAAAGACTTAATAACAAAGAATTGATGCCCAAGACGCTGGAATTGTTTGATTCCGATACTAGTCGGAAGACAAAAATCATCGTGTAAATGCTTTATTGTGGTGACGAGGTTTAAGAGTAACTTGTGAACTGGGAGAAGGTGCCTTAAACATTCTAGGCGCACCAGTTATTTCTGCTGCTACAGAGTGTTCGTTTAGCACTTTTGGATGGATTCATAGTAAAAAAAATAAACAGACTCACAATAGAGAGAGGTGCAAAACTAACCAACTCGCCTATAACTGGAAGTTGGTGAATCGAGCAGGAACACGACCTAAGACAGTTGGTCCCAGGGGAAAATCTGTACTGAATAGTCCAGGCAAAGACAAACTGGAAAGGAAGCCAATAGTCACTGAGGAATCAGATGCACGACAATCTGAAGCAGAGTCGGAACTTCATGATTCTTCTTCAACTTAAGAAAATCAAGAAATTGATTGGTAACATCTTTTAAATTTTTGTGTAGTAGTATAGTACAAGTAAAAATACTATAGGCTAGCCACTTAATATAACCCACTTTTATTTTTAAAAAATGACTGTTAAACTTGAATGTAGTTTCCATTTTTATTACATTCTGCCCTAGGAATTGACGTTATTAAAGACGTAAACAGTAGTTGCCTTTTAAAGTCCAATTTATTTTCCTTAATAACCCTCTCGTAATTCTCAAGGAGGTTTTTAAACTTGGTTGCCCAACCACTAAAGAAGCAGTGTTGCAAAACACATTTCCAATACAAAATATCAGCCTGATTTTTTTTATAAGCGCTACGTATCAATTAATCTTTAAAAAAGCATAAATTCCGGAGCATTTTCGAATTTTGGGCATTTTCGTAGGCATTGATCCTGAGCATTTACCCCAACTAATAAATGCCCAGGCATTTTATACCGTTACCCGCCGCATATGGGCACCCTTACCAGAAGATGATAAGGCAGCCGATCGGCACTAATGGCTCATCATGAGTCGGAACGTAAAGCTGGTAGCTAGACTATGGTTAATACCACAGGGTGAACAATGATCTTAATATTATTTTAAAGCAATTATAAGTGAAGTAGAAAAGAGATCCTAGTTTCAGATAACGACAGAAGCGTATAGTCGAAAGTTATGACCAATTCCGTATCAGGAGATCTGAACATCGGGATGCTGTGGAGATATGAAATGTTGGAGATATCCGCACGTGAGTAAGTGATAAGAAAGGTGACTGCTTTCATTTAAGATGTATAGCCTGCAAAAATTTTCATTAGCTCTTTTAGAGGAGCTATGGGAGCGAAAACAGCAAGCCTAGCAAAGCACATAGAGAGGAGCATAGCTGAGGGAGACGCATCTCTCACTCACTGCAGACACTAGAGCCAATGTTTCTACTACATACAGAGCGTCTTCCTTCTTTTCCGAAAAGGAGACCAAGACAGTTGCTGCAATGGAACTACTTCATCACTCACCCCTCCACAAACAAACAGTCTGCGTACAAAACAGAGAAATGAAACAGAAGCTGCTACAGTGCTGTTGCGCACATATTGGTTGAACGTTAGGATTCGTTGTGGGTGGATCTAGCACAGCAGTGGCCGAAAGACTTCTTATATCTATTGATTCTGAATTAGGGAAACCAGCAGTAGAAAACTTATTTACGAATACGCTATCTGATCAAAAGTATCCGGACACCTATTAGCGGACATTCGTATGGGTTGTGTCCACATTTCGCCTGTATGACTGCTCGAAGTCTGCTGAGGATACTTTTAATGTAGTGTCTGAATGTCTGTAGAGCCCATTACTCCACAAGAGCCGTAACCAGGGAAAGTTCTGATGTTGGGCGCTTTGGTCTGGAGCGAAGTCGACGTTCTGACTCATCCCAAAGGCGTTCCATTCGGTTCAGCCCATCTCAGGAATGTTATTATCCATAAATCATTGACTTACATATGCTGCTACATGACACTGTGACGTATCATGTTGATATGAACGATCATCTCCGAATTATTCCACTACGGTACGCAGTACATAACGCCGTAAAATGTTCTCACACTTTTGCGCATTAAGCGTTTTCTTAAGCACAAAAGTGGAACGCACACTAAGCACGAGGAACACCCCCCCCCCCTCCCCATGCCCTAAAACCACGTTATCCATACTTCACTGATGGTACTACTCATGATGGCTGGTAATATCCTCCAGGCATTCGACAAACCCAGACGCTTCCATCGTGTGGTCACAGACACTAATACGACCTATTCTTGAGTACTGCTCGAGCGTTTGGGATCCCTATCAGGTCGGATTGAGGGAGGACATAGAATCATTTCAGAGGCAGGCTGCTAGATTTGTTACTGGTAGGTTTGATCATCACGCGAGTGTTATGGAAATGCTTCAGGAACTCGGGTGTTAGTCTCTAGAGGAAAGGAGGCGTTCTTTTCGTGATTCACTACTGAGGAAGTTTAGAGAACCAGCATTTGAGGCTGACTGCAGTACAATTTTACTGCCGCCAACTTACATTTCGCGGAAAGACCACAAAAACAAGATAAGAGAGATTAGGGCTCGTACAGAGGCATATAGGCAGTCATTTTTCCCTCGTTCTGTTTGGGAGTGGAACAAGGAGAGAAGATGCTAGTTGTGGTACGAGGTACCCTCCGCCATGCACCGTATGGTGGATTGCGGAGTATGTATGTAGATGTAGATGTAGATGTAGACTGTCACACCAAACACTCGTTTCCAGTCAGTCACTGTCTAGTTGAGTTGCTCTTTACGCCACCTCAAGCGTCGCTTACAAAGGAAACTCCCCATCGCATCCCCACAGACTTTATCGTAAAATGGCCCAGTGGATAGCCCGTCAAAAACCGAGCGTAGATCAAGCGTTGAAACAGGAAGAAGGTGTACTGAATTGTGAAAAAAGAAGCAAATTAGAAACAAAATCAGATGGTTCAAATGGCTCTGAGCACTATGGGACTTAACTGCTGAGGTCATCAGTCCGCTAGAACGTCTAAACCTAACTAACCTAAGGACATCACACACATCCATGTCCGAGGCAGGATTCGAACCTGCGACCGTAGCGATCGCGCGGTTCCAGACTGTAGCGCCTAGAGCCGGCAAAATTAGAAACAGTGAACGGTCCAAGCTCAAGATGTTGAATGTCGAGCGACTTCGGAGAACCACGCCATCGTGCTTATGTGGGCACGGTGTTGGGCTGCGAAACCGGAGATGCGTGCTCCAACCTTTCTCAAGCCCAACTTTTTTCCACAAAATTATGAAGTTTCCGTCCGCTCATTGGCTTGTCTATTCTCCCTCTGTAGTCTTGGTAATTGTCATACTATTGATTATAGAATATGAGTCATGTGGTAAGAATATTTTACCGTCGCAAGTAAATGTGATGAATAGTGAGAGCAGGTGAGATGCCGCATTGACCTCTCACAGAAGTGAAAACAACGAATAAACGAGTGTGAACTATGTTACAACAAAGGAATTCAAGATTGATAACTTCCAAAACGGAACGTATGACATAACGTGTAGTACTTGTGTAGAACAAATGGGAGGCACGTACGTCTGAAGGTCCCTTCATTACACTTAGCTGTTGCAAACGGGCGTGACATATCAACACAGACACAAATTTGAATGTCATATATAAGAGACTATCACTCTCGATTGCGGTAATGCCTTCTTCAGAAGATATACCTGAGTCTATAATTTGTCTAAGAGGGCATGGTCTAGAAATAAAACTAAAAGAGCCTGAATAGGCGTAGTCACATTTTATTTCTAGACCATGCCCTTATAGATAAATGATAGATTCAGTTATATCTTCTGAAGACGGCTCAATTATTTGGGCTGAAACCTAGGTAAAGGTTGGTTTCATTACCGCAATAGAGGCTGATAGTTTCTTAGATTATCACGATTGCTGACTGTGCTGCAATGTTGAAAGTACAAAAATTTGAATGTAAAGAACAGATACGTCAATGACCGGACGGATAATTCATAATTTTGTGAAGAAGAAAATGGGCACAAGGAAGATTTGAACACAGATCTCCCCCATTGCTGTGCAACACCTTGACCACATAACCACGACGTCGTGGCTGCTGAAGTGTGCTCGATGTTGCAAATCTTGAGCTCGGACCGTTCATTGTTTCAATTCTCCCTCTTTTTTGACATTTCAGCATATCTTCTTCTGATTCCAGACTCGATCTGTGATCGGTTGTTGATGGGCTGTCCACTACCTTGCCATTAAATCTGAGAGGGTGGGATGGAGAGTTTGCGTTGTTAGTACTGGCTTCCGAAGTTTGTGAATTGTGAGGTGTTGATCGACCATTGAACCCTGTACTTCTTGACTCCCTACGCACAGTTATTTTCCAGATGGACTGCAGCACATTGGAGTTCGCGAGTGATTCCTTCCTCTGGTGTCATGTGATTTATTACAACAACCCTCCACAAAGTTCGACGGTCCCTATCCGTCAGTAAATGAGCTCTGTAAGTTAAAGGTTTAGCTGTGGTTGTTCCTTCGCGTTTCCACTTCACAGTCACATCACCAACAGTCGCATTCGGCAGTTTTAGAGGGGTTGAAATATCCATAATGGATTTGTTTCTTTAATGAGAAGCTAACGTTCGAAGTCACTGAGTTTTCCTCAGCGACCCATTCTTTTGTTACCGCTTCTCTACTGACAACACAATGCTCCCCACCTCCTTTTATTCTCGCGGATCTGCCTCTGCTGACACCTAGTGGTCAATTTCGCGTCACATAGGGATGTCCGGATAATTTTGAGCGGATAAGAGTAGTCTGTTATAAGTAATGCAACAAAACACCCCACTTATGACTCTCTGTGTCTCCAGATGTTAGAAGGATCTGAATGTGGTGCTATGTACACATGTGATCAAAAGAATCCGAACACCCCAAAAAAACATACGTTTTTCATATTATTTGCATTGTGCTGCCACCTACTGCCAGGTATTCCATATCAGCGACCTGAGTAGTCATTAGACACCGTGAGAGAGAGCAGAATGGGGCGCTCTGCGGAACTCACGGACTTCGAACGTGGTCACGTGATTGGGTGTCACTAGTGTCATACGTCTGTACGCGAGATTTCCACACTCCTAAACATCCCTAGGTCCACTCCTTCCGATGTCATAGTGAAGTGGAAACATGAAGGGACACGTACAGCACAACAGCGTACAGACCGACCTCGTCTGTTGACTGACAGAGACCACCGACAGTTGAAGAGGGTCCTCATGTGTAATAGGCAGACACCTATCCAGACCATCACACAATAATTCCAAACTGCATCAGGATCCACTGCAAGTACTATGACAGTTAGGCGGGAGGTGAGAGAACGGATTTCATGGTCGAGCGGTTGCTCATTAGCCACACATCACGCCGGTAAATGCTAAACGACGTCTCGCTTGGTGTAAGGAGCGTAAGCATTGGACGATTGCACAGTGGAAAAACGTTGTATGGAGTGACGAATCACGGTACACAATGTGGTGATCCGATGACAAGGTGTGGGTATGGCAAATGCCCGGTGAAAGTCATCTGCCAGCGTGTGTAGTGTCAACAGTAAAATTCGAAGGCGGTGGTGTTATGGTGTGGTCGTGCTTCTCGTGGAGGGGGCTTGCACCCCTTGTTGTTTGGCGTGTGGCACTATCACAGCACAGGCGTACATTGATGTTTTAAGCACCTTCTTGCTTCCCACTGTTGAAGAGCAATTCGGGGATGGCGACTGCATCTTTCAACACTATCGAGCACCTGTTCATAATGCACGGCCTGTGGCGGAGTGGTAACACAACAGTACATCCCTGTAATGGACTGGCCTGCACAGAGTCCTGACGTGAATCCTATAAAACACCTTTGGGATGTTTTGGAACACCGACTTCGTGTCAGCTCTCACCGACCGACATCGATACCTCTCGTCAGTGCCGCACTCCGTGAAGAATGGGCTGCCAATCCCCATGAAACCTTCCAGCACTTTCTCTGCCTCGTGATGACTGGGTGTTGTGTGATGTCCTTAGGTTAGTTAGGTTTAAGTAGTTCTAAGTTCTAGGGGACTGATGACCATAGATGTTAAGTCCCATAGTGCTCAGAGCCATTTGAACCTTCCAGCACCTAACTGAACGTAGGCCTGCGAGTATGGAAGCTGTCATTAAGGCTAAGGGTGGGCCATCACCACACTGAATTCCAGCATTACCGATGGAGGGCGCCACGAACTTGAAAGTTATTTTCAGCTTGGTGTCCGGATATTTTTGATCACATAGTGTAGCATTTTTGTACCGAGAGGGAACTTGGCATCGAGAATTAATAATTTATTTACGACTTCTCATTTCCCCTGCGCATTTAGAGAAGTGAAGCTGATATACTCGGGCACTTTGGCGGCAGTGGTGTGTGTTATAACCTAGCGCGATTCCGCTATACCAGGAAAAAGACCTGAGTGGTGACAGCGAAGTACTATCAGCGTTTTCAATTACCTCTCCATGCGAAAGCTAATATTGTAGAGCGCTTCAAATGCACTCTACTTTGATCTCCTAGCTCTTACGCGCCTTTATCGACGACAGCGCCATTTGCTTCCATTAAACGGATTACTATCCAGGGACGCCTACATGTTGACGAAATTTGATTGCGCTTCCGCCGGAATTAATATGGAGGAAAGAGCTCCTCGGTGTTGTAACTTGATTGCAACTCTTTTATAGCTAATAAAGTTTCCTGAGAGATGCGAGTGGGACAATCAGATTTCTGCACTCTTTGATATGGCCGATTGAGCTTCCGAATTCGTCCCGCCTGATTCAGAGAAAGAGTAAATGCTTCATTTTTGCGGGTGAAACTATAAAGGAACGGCAGTATGTATGACGTAATTTCATTTTTTCTTTGACGGAAAAGGTAAAATTTCCCCCGAGAAGAGAATGGACCTGGCTTCAGTCTTGTCTAAGTTTTAAATTGTCGCTTGCAAATTTATATTTTATAATACAGCGACAGATAGAGAGACAGTGGTACGATGATCTGTTCTTCCTGTTTAAATTCTACCTTTCTCTGAGTGTGTTATAATAATGAAAAGCAATTTTTGGTTGCAAGAACCTACGTGCTTTTATTAATATGCACGAAAGCTAGATGAGAGGTTATTTTTCTAACGTTCACCTAAGATATAACAGAGGGCGCGCATGTGTGTTATGATCAGAAAAAGCTGACTGCAAAATGAAAACTCCCACGGCAGAAATTGTTAAAAATATTCATATTTTCCAGGATATTAAATGGTTCAAATGGCTCTGAGCACTATGCGACTTAACTTCTGAGGCCATCAGTCGCCTAGAAGTTAGAACTAATTAAACCTAACTAACCTAAGGACATCACACACATCCATGCCCGAGGCAGGATTCGAACCGGGGACCGTAGCGGGCGCTCGGCTCCAGATTGTAGCGCCTAGAACCGCACGGCCACTCCGGCCGGCTTTCCAGGATATTACGCTGCGATCGAACTTTCTCCAATAAAATCAGTCGGATGACGACATAACAGTTCGGAAAATGTATATAGAGGTGATTATTACTTCTTACTTACAACACTGTATCTTTCCGTACACATCCGAATTTATCTGATTTTCTTCTCTCGATTTTCACGTGAATTTTGTGATGAAGCAAGTTATAAGTTTCTTGAAAGTATTGGAATTTGAGGTCTTGAAATATTGTCGCAGAAGCCTTCCGTGATGTAAAACGCCTCTCTTGCACTCTCCCAGTGTATTTTTTCTCTGTATTTCCAATTGATGATGACAAACAAATATCTGTAGATCATGGACTCATGTCAGCATTGATCAGTTTCAGATCCACATACAAGTGTAAATGATTCAACCCTGAAGATGATCATTGCAGCCCGAAATCGATTATCTATGGATATTTAATTTCCAACTTTGACCAGAATCAAAGAGAAAAATTGCTGGAGCGCTATAATCTTCATGGCAACAACGCCGTAACCGTCCCATTGGATGAACTGTAACGTAACCACAGCGAAGGACACGTGATTCAGTTTTTAACATTTACGGAATTTAAAATATTCTTTAATCCGCAAAAATATTTTCTTTATTTTCTAGTCATTTTCGATTGTATCGTCATCATCAAATATGTCTGTCTTACTAAACTGGGATACAGTATATAAAAACTTGTATCCAAGATAAGCACTGTCAGCAGATGTACAATATAACAAAACTGCACGGTTAAGAAATGAAGATTTTCATTAACTTAGGGTCACCGTCATCATACTGTGCTTGCAGCTGTGGCGAAAGCAACTCATCTTGTAGGTGGTAATACAGTATGTTGACGGTGAACGTACACTACAGGTAATTAATGTTTGTTTACCGTACGCTTCTATTATGCTGTACATCTTTTGAAAATGCCTATCTTGGCTACAAATTTTTATGATTTATGTGCTAGGGTAGTAAGACAGGCGTATCTCATGATGAGACCATAGATCGAAACCGGTTATAAAATTAAGAAAAAAATTGCATTCAGAGACTGTTTTAAATTCTACAAACCTCCCACTGAAGTTTGTTGATATGTTTCTGTGGCGCTCTTACCTTTACATGTGACGAATACCAGAGTTGTTCCCTGAACTTTCTCTGTCTTCCTTTAATCGAAATGTGTAAGGGTGCCAGACCCTCAAACACTCAGCAAATCGTAGACCAACGGTTTCTTAAGCAGCTTCTTCGGGGATGAATGACACTTCTTTGGGATTCTTTCCTGAGGTCTCTATCCCGCAGCTTCCTTCTCCAGTGCTACGTTTATGTCATCGTTCCACCTTAAATTACTCCCGTCAGATACTCAATATTTCAGAATGTATCCTTCATTTTACGGCAGATATTGAGCGGGTTTGGAATTTCCTAATAGATTAAAACTGTTTGCCAGACCGAAACTCGAACCAGGCACTTGCCTTTTGTGGGCACACACACACACACACACACACACACACACACACACACACACCAACTGAGCTATTCAGGTACAATACACGACACACTTTCACAGCTTCTATTCTGCCAATAGTTATACTACTTTCCAGACTTTCCAGAAGCTCTCATGCATACCTTGTTGCACAGCACTCCTGGATGACAGAACACTGCAGAAAGATGGCTTAGCCACAGTCTGTCGGTTGTTTCCAGAAATAATCTCTCACTCGGCAGCGGAATGTGCGTTGCTTTGAAATTTCTTGACAGATGAACAGTAAAAGACAAGGTTCTAGATTCAAGTCCCAGTCCGGTACATAATTTTTATCTATCAGGAAGTTTCAAAAGAGCATACATTCCGCTGCCGAGTGAAAGACTCTTTGTTAAAAGAACTCAAGCTTTCGCTAAGCCATCTCTCCACAACATCTTTTCTTGCAGGAGTGGTAGTCCAGCAAGATATACAGGAAAACTTCTGTGAAGTAGGAAAGAGGGATTCGCAGAAATAAAGCTGTGATGGCGGGCCGTGAGCTGTATGTGGATAGCTCACTCGGTAAGATTGTTGCACGTGAAACGGTAACTCCAGATTTCGAATTCCGGTCCGACAAACGGATTTAATAAATCAGGATATTTCAAACACTCTAGATGCTACACAATATTTGCACGAAGCTTAACATCTGCAAGCCTAACTGCATTTAACAAAAGACGACGATGTCTCATCACCAAGAATGGCATATTGGGTTGTGTTTCCTAGATAATTTCAGTAAAATCACAGACCTATTCTAATATTCAGTATGCACTTACTTATGAGGGAACTCTCCATCGCACACCCCTCAGATTTAGAGGTAAGATGGCCCAGTGGACACTCTGTCAAAAACTGAAGACAGATCAAGCATCAAAAAAGGAGGAAAGTGTACTGAACGGTGAAAAAGAAAGAAAAATAGGAACAGTTAACGGTCCAAGTAAAAGAAGTGCAATAACAAGCAGCATTAATTAGCAACGGTTTCGTTGGTAAGTGTTGGGCTGCCAAGCGCGCTAGCCGTGTTCGAAACTCGCTCGTGCCGCTTATTTATTTATTTCTTTTGTCACAACATTATGAACTGTCCGTCCGGTCACGGAAATGTTTGTTATCTTTCTGTAGTTTTGGCCGTTGTCATACTATACATTGGTTATAGAATAAGAGTCATGTGGTAAAAATACGTTACCGTAGCAAGTAAATGAGATGAATAGCGAGAGCAAGCGAGATACCACATAGACGTCTCACAGAAATGAAAACAACAAATAAATGGGTGTGAACTATGTTAGAACAAAAGAATACAAGAGTCAACACTTCCAAAACGGAATGCAACTTCAAAAACGTTAAAAACATATGTTTCGACAGAGCACAGAGAAGCTGTGTGAGTGTGAAACTGTTGCGTTCATTCGTTGCAGCTTATGTGACAAACTATTATGTTTTCATCATTTCCTTGGGAGTGATCACATTCACATTCATACAAACACCTGTATCGGACAGGACGCATATCTCACTCACCTACCAGTCGTACAAATTGGGTACGTCGATAAGAGATTCCTATCATATGACACGCGTACTATCACGAATGCCGTGTATGACACATCAGACGTGTTTTCCGCCGGAGTGGCCGAGCGGTTCTAGGCGCTACAGTCTGGAACCAAGCGACCGCTACGGTCGCAGGGTCGAGTCCTGCCTCGGGCAAGGGTGTGTGTGATGTCCTTCGGTTACTTAGGTTTAAGTAGTTCTAAGTTGTAGGGGACTTATGACCTAAGATGTTGAGTCCAATAGTGCTCAGAGTCATTTGAACCATTTTTGAAGACGTGTTTTCCGGTGCAGGATTCTGTTAACTTATAGCCTTGTCATCTAATGTTTGCGGTTCCCATTCGAAAGCCACCACCTTTCGACTGCTAATACAGCAGTTGTGCAGAATCAACTGTCCTTATAGGTCGCTACCTTACACCTCTCTGTTGCAAACATATGTTACACCAACGAACACAAATTTGAATAAAGCGAACAGCGGAAAAAGAATTGGCATGATACAGGATTGAACACGGCTCACGCACCTGGCAAGCCAATACCGTAACCACTTCACAACGATGCCATTTCTCTCCCCTCTTGCTCTATACTGCACTTCTTGTTCTTGGATCGTTCACTGTTTCTACTATGCTTTTTTTTCACAGTTCAGTACACCTACTTCCTGTTTTCATGCTTTATCTGTGTTCAGTTTTTGACGGGCTGTCCACTGGGCTCTCTTACCATTAAATCTGAGGGGGCTGCGATGAAGAGTTTCCCATCCTACCTCACTACGGTATGGAAATATAGCGAAGGGTTAGAGACACCGATGAAACTCAATGTCGGTGTGGTCTATCTGAGAAGCTTATAGTAGTGTTTCAGGTTAGGTTGTGCTGAGAAATAATTTTTAAGGAAAAAAATTGATACGATATTCTGTTTCCGAGTTTATTGGCATTAGCCAGACACAATTAGTGTCAGTTGTTTTCACAGCGTAGAGAAGAGCACATGGTACTACTCAGTCTTTGGCTCGGATTCGATTCTTACTATCGCACCATGTACAATATTTGTATCGCTCTCTTGTTCAGTTTTAGGAAGCCAAATAAAGAACACGTTTGGTGACACCGTTCAAAAATGGCTCTGAGCACTATGGGACTTAACATCTGTGGTCATCAGTCCCCTAGAGATTAGAACTACTTAAACCTAACTAACCTAAGGACATCACACACATCCATGCCCGAGACAGGATTCGAACCTGCGACCGTAGCGGTCACGCGGCTCCAGACTGAAGCGCCTAGAACCGCACGGCCGCACCGGCCGGTGGTGACACCGTCTCTGATGGTCCGCTTGATCTGCGCGCAACGGGTTGACTGACTAACTTCTGTACTAATTAACTCGGAAACCGCTTAATGTACTGAATTCACTCTGAGTAATTATTTCTCAGCACAAGCCACACTGCAACATCCTTACAAGCTTTCCAAGCTGTTTCTGACTCCTATATAAAGTCCTCAGGACAGAGGAAGTTGAATTTCATAAGCTTGACGGACAAAATTTTAGCAACCCACTTAAAAGATCACACTGGTCGCTTTGTAGCGATGCAGATGATCTAGAATTGGTACCAGGTAGTCACGAGACCCTTCAGAGCTGCCGCAAAATGGTTCAAATGGCTCTGAGCACTATGGGACTTAACATCTGAGGTCATCAGTCCCCTAGAACTTAGAACTACTCAAACCTAACTAACCTAAGGACATCACACACATCCATGCCCGAGGCAGGATTCGAACCTGCGACCGTAGCGGTCGCACGGTTCCAGACTGAAGCGCGTAGAACCGCTCGGTCACATCGGCCGGCAGAGCTGCCGTAATTATAACAGTGTAGTTTTGTACATGTACTAGTTGGTTGTTTGGAATTAGAGGAGAAATACTGGTTGCAGAAAAGAGCCATCGGGTTTGCACGTGCCCATGATCACACCGTGAATGAGTATGATTCAACTGTTGATGTATCAACGCGGACAGTCCAAGGTGTCTACAAGGAATGGTTTACCACTCGCAGTCGTGTGCCACTGCGAAGAACAGTTGTTGTAGGAAGATCCCAAACAACAGTGACTGATTTACGAATGCCACTCCTTGTCAGTGACAGTCAGTTTAAATCTCGAAAGAAACTGCTATTTTCAGTGAATACACGTTCATCTCAACTAGTTTCCGAACGAACATTGCTAAGAGAACTGCATGTAGTAGACTTTGGTGTCGGGTGTGTTGCAAAAACCAGTTTCCGAACGAACATTGCTAAGAGAACTGCATGTAGTAGACTTTGGTGTCGGGTGTGTTGCAAAACGCCTATACACGCAGTGGTACATAGAATGGAATTCTTGTTGGTCAAACACATGCACTGAAAGTGGTTGACAGTAAGCCTCTTTTCAAGCGAAGCAAGGCATCTAGTGCGCCGACAGATCAAAGAGGCGTTTAAACTGCCGTGTGTGGAGGGTTTGTTTCATGTCAGGGGTGGCTTTATATGTTGGGAACAGTTTTCGTATCATGAATTGGGCACACTTATTCATGTTATAGTGAACCTGAACCAGGTTGTTCATTTCAACATTCTTGATTATACGTGTCGGCCTTCCTTTTACATCTTCGTGATGAGTATGCTGAAGAATCTCTCGTCCTTCAGGACGTCAACAACCATAATCTCGTGGATGTAAGCATACGTCCTTGGTTTGAAGAACACTCAGGGGCCTTATCGTACCCTGACTGGCCCGCTAAACCTACTGAGCTCTGTCCCATACAATTTGTCTTACATTGCTTGGTACTGTGGGTGAAACGTAGCTGTCAAAACCCATGAGGTATGGTAGCTCCACAGGATCGAAAATGATGTGTGGAGTGGCTGACTGGGACACCCCGAGGGGCAAGTTCAGTCGCCTAGCTGGATAAATTTTTTTCCTACGTGCACAGCAGCACCTTTCCGAAATGGGAGAGCATAAAACGAAGAACTTACACATAATCGTCAATGAATGGCTTCAGCTGCATGTCGCATACCTAAAGATACTTGTGGACTCTTCTTCGCCGCATTGAGGCCATTATCGAGGCCAGAAACGGTGTTACACGGTATTAGCGTCATGTCATGCGGGCCTGATTTACATCGACATAAACACGCAGCAAGCTATAATACGGTGCGCGTCAAAGGGTACCTAGTAACACTGTTAGTTATACCCTTTCCTGCTCCACACGCAAATAGATAGAGGAAAAACCAGCTGGCTACGTTCTTCCGTATGAGCCCGGTTTCTCGCATCTTGTCTTCGCGGTCCTTATATAAGATGCATGTTCGTGGCAGTAAAGTCATTCTGCATTTTTCGCAAATATCGGTTTTCTAAACTTTGTCAATAGTGGTTCGTGGAAAGAACGTTTTCTTCCCTCGAGGGATTCCTGACTAAGTCCATGGAACATTTCCG
This sequence comes from Schistocerca serialis cubense, assembly GCF_023864345.2. Taxonomy (NCBI): domain Eukaryota; kingdom Metazoa; phylum Arthropoda; class Insecta; order Orthoptera; family Acrididae; genus Schistocerca; species Schistocerca serialis. The sequence continues at coordinate 869,794,421 of NC_064640.1, read as the reverse complement.
TAACAGTCGTATGTTGGTACACGCCTCGGAAGGGCTTCAAAGTTTTCCTTTAAGCCGACGTGGTGAGAATCTCAACCACTGGACCAGTACTCAAGAATAGGTCGCACAAACCTTCTGAAAGTAGTCTCCTTTATAGATGTCCTACACTTTCCCAGGATTCTCCTCTTACACCGAAGAGGACCATTCGCCTTCCCTGTAAACGGCCTTACGTGCTCGTTTTATTTTGCAGTTTGCTACGTTAAGCCGATATGTTTAATCGACGTGATTGTGTCAAGCAGCACATCACTGATATCGTGTTCGAACACGACAGGGTCGTTTTTCTTATTCATTTTCATTAACATATATTTTTTCACATTTACAGCAATCTGCCATTCATCACACCAAGCAAACGTTGTATCCGAGTCATCAGGTATCATCCTACAGTCATTCGAAGGCGACACTTCCCCACATTACAACGCCATCAGACTGCTACTGCCGCTGTCTGTCAGATTGTTTATGTATTAGAGAACAATACTGGGTTCTACTACCCTTTCCTGGGGGCACTCCTAGCAATACCTCTGACTCACGAAAGCACTCAGGTTCAGGACAACTTGCTCACCTCCATTACCTGAAAAGCTATACAATTGGTTCTTGTGGAATACATAGTGATTCATACGAGTACCCAAAAAATCAACTATATTATGTTTTGCCGGCCGCGGTGGTCTCGCGGTTCTAGGAGCGCAGTCCGGAACCGCGCGACTGCTACGGTCGCAGGTTCGAATCCTGCCTCTGGCATGGATGTGTGTGATGTCTTTAGGTTAGTTAGGTTTAAGTAGTTCTAAGTTCTAGGGGACTGATGACCACAGCTGTTAAGTCCCATAGTGCTCAGAGCCATTTGAACCATTTTTTTATGTTTTAAAATAAATAACTGGTAGTCAAATGAAAACAAGACAGATGGAAATTAAGTAAACTGTTCACTCTTTCAAAAGTAATCATCGTAATCGTTAATAAATTTATTCCACTTAGGGACAAGATGGTCAGTGTCTTAACGGAAAAATGTTTACGGTTGCCTACGGAACCACGATTGTATACCGACCTCTTCGTCGGAAGCAAACTCACAGAACGGGCTCCAAACACATGGAAGTCGAATGGGGAGAGGTCGGAACTGTATAGAGGATGTGTAACGGCCTCCCAGCGAAATAGCTGCAGCGTAGTCGAAACAACCTGCCAACAAAACTCCCACTCACATGTTGCCCAATTTGTTTCAATTACGCTGCATTACTTTCGCTGGGAATCCCTTACACATCCTCCATACAGTCACGACCTCTCCCCATATGAATTCCATATTTTTGGAGCCCCGAAGAAAGACGTTCGCGGTCATCAATTTGCTTCGGAATAAGATGTGCACGCCTGAGTACCATCATAGTTCTGTAGTCTCCCCGTCCCCACCCTCTTGTTGCCCAAAGCTGGCTTGTTAATGTTTGGAGTAAATCAGTAACTTGGGAGGCCGATCACATTTCTACAGCACTGGCCACGATAAGATAGTGACACACTGCAGCGAGTGACAGGCACAGTCGAATTTAAATAACCAGTTCTGTTAATAACAAAAATACTTATCTTTCTTGTTGCTTTTCTTTGTTGTATATTGATGGCCCGTTGGGCATTTTATTTCTGTGTTTTATCTTTGTATAATCGTCTAGAGTGTGTCCGGGTTGATGTTTCGATAATAATATGAATTCTGGTGGACTTTCTGCAGAATTATATATATATATTTTCAATCGCCGGCCGGAGTGGAACCGCGCGACCGCTACGGTCGCAGGTTCGAATCCTACCTCGGGCATGGATGTGTGTGATGTCCTTAGGTTAGTTAGGTTTAAGTAGTTCTAAGTTCTAGGGGACTGATGACCTCAGAAGTTAAGTCCCATAGCGCTCAGAGCCATTTGAGCCATTTTCAGTCATTTCACTTCAGAATGCATGTCAATAAAACACACATATCTCGTTCTCCATCCTCGCACTTCAAACTCGTACAACGAACTGCCCAAGAGAACAAACATTTACCTCTAACGACAAAGAAATTACTAATTACTATCATACATCGATTTATTTATGCAGAACAATCATTGGCACGTATATTTCATAAATAAAATACAATTAATTGTCTATGTTTTTTGACAAGTCCATAATCATCCTGGTAATTACATTAAGTATTTATAAACGTTGACATTTAAACATTTTCGCATAGTTATGTAGAAGTGGATTTTTGGATTTTATATCTTCGGTGCGGTATCGTTCACTTCATATGATCTAAGATCGGTTGAACATTTATCTCACCATTATCAGTTTTATTACAGTAGGCAACCGCAAACAGTTTTTCATGAAGGCTCTGACAGTTCTGTCTTATAGTTGGATAAATATATTAACAGCTACAGCGATTACTTTTGGAATAATAAACAGTTTACTTACTTTTTCTCTATCTGTCTCATTTTCATTTGACTGCCCGTTATACATAATAATTTTAGGGTTACATTATTAATTTTTCGGATGAAGGGTTTATCAGAAATCTGTCACTGTTGCAGTACATATATTTTTGGCGTCTAGTTTAGAATCGACTTATTTATCCTCAAGCCAGACTTACTGAGGCTGCATTGAATGTGCCTGATCTTAATGACAACCATCTAAAATTAGCAATACATGCATCACACAGTGACGGTAGATGAATGTCACAATACACATATGCTCACCATATAAGTCAGCATCATGTTGATGTTTGGATTGAGACTGAACCGTTCTGTTCGAAACTAATCGCCAAAAATATATGTGCTACAACTGTAAAAGATTTGTAATAAACTCTTCGCGAAATAAAAGGGCTGCTGGTTCCACAGCAACAAAACGTTGAAGTTACATAGTTTGTCAAATTCCTGATTGATCTCGAAGTAGTGAAGTATATGTGTTTAATCGTGTTGATGCAGGTCGCAAGCTGTTCGGCGGGTACCGTATCGTGCCGAAGGCGTGCCGCTCGCCGGAGATGGAGCCCACGGAGCGCGGGGTATGCATGTTCAACCTGGAGTGCACACAGCGCATGGGCACGGTGGTGGGCACCTGCGTCGACGGCTTCCTGTTCGGTACGTGCTGCCGCCTGCCGCCCGACGCCGACGAGCTGGCCCTGCCCGACGACATCCCCGCGGAGGACGTGCTCAACGCCGCCGACGCGCCGCCGCCACCGTCGCCGGCAGCGCCACCGCCACCCCCGCCGCCCCCGCCCGGGCTCTTCGACGGCCTACTGCTGACGCCGGCCCACATGCCGCAGCCGCAACCGCCGCCCGACACCGTCCTCGTCCACCAGAACGGCTCGCACGTCCACGACTCGGGCGACCTGCAGGACCTGTTCGAGCCCGCCACGCACTACAACGTGTCCGGCCCTCACGAGCCCGAGACCGACATTCTGTTCGAAGCTAGTCGACCCGAGCCCGAGCTCAGCACGTTCAGCTACGTCGGCAGTAACGCGGTAGCGGCAGACGTGTCCCAGACCCAAGACGGCAGCCCCTTACTCCACACTACAGAGAAGTCCTCGACGACTGCTGGAACTTCCTATTCAACTGCCGGCACCAGTAAATCCACTTCGTTCTCCTACACATATTACAGCTCGCCTGGTTTAGAACACACACCTGAAAATAAACTCACCACCCAGCCACTGCCACCTGGAGGCTATATCACTCTTTTCTCCACAACAACGAGTCCTATTGCCGATTCCACTAGGCCAGGAAATGTTCCTCCCTCGCAACCAGATAACGACGACACTAGACTGACGTATTCGTCCCCAAAATTCACGACCGCGCCAGACTCTTACTCTTCGACGCGCAAAGCGACGACTAAACCTGTGTTTACGACAGCAGTACATTACACTTTCAGACAGGAGACGACTACGAGGAAACTGACTCCAGACGACGATGGAATGGTGCAAATAGCTACCATCAGTGCTGACGACAAATTCACTAAACCACCAATGAGTACGAGTATTACCAGTAATAATGCCGACTCCATAAACCAAATAATAACTATGCTCAACGAGACAGGTCTCGACATCCTGGACCCTCAACCCGAACCTTTACCTGAGGTGACACTTACATCTACAGCCTCTAGCGGGCAGCAGAGTGGGCTCTCCACATGGGTGTCTGTCGATGACAAACCGCAGTGGACCTCCCACAATACAATTAGTCCGACATCTCTGGGAACCGAAAGCTCCTCGAAGAAACCTCTATTTTCTTCTACCACTTATTATACTACAAAGACGACATCTAGACCTTCAATATATACAACATCTGCACTGAACTTTCCAGAAAAGGACTCTGTGAGTCCTGTCGTCTTCCCAACCTTGCAAGAGGTGCCCCTGACATCTGTTCCCACTCACTCTAAGCCACCTGCTCCAACGGTAATAGTGCTGAGCCCGCCTAACTCAGCTTATACCACTCAAAACTTTCCGACAGTACATATTTCCACTAGGAGGCCGCCACCATACACCTTCTACACACCAGCAGCTGACGAAGTTACTAGTGAATCGGTAACGAAGAAACCCTCCTTCTCACAGAGACCTACTTCAACCGCGACGAAACTGGCAAGCACGACTGTCAAAGTAACTCCAGTTACTTCCCGACCATCGACTACTGTGACAGTCCGACCAATCTCCAGTCACGTCCCACCTATTACTAAACGCCCTCCTACAGTTACTGCTGTGACTGGAACCTTAGGTACTACTACCGTGACTAAAAGACCTACGACATACTCGACATCGACGGAGTACGATCAGGTAACGTCAATCGCTGACCTCGTGAACTTTCCACCAGTGCGGAACCCGCAGCTGAACATGAGCGTATCGCAGCAGGAGACTCTGCAAGTTGTGCTGGCGACAGAACCGAGTTCCGAGCCGAGTCACGAGGTACCACTGGTGCCGGACGACAACGACATTACCACGCCGGAATTCGTGGAGGACGAGAAGTTCGACGATAAGATGCAGGCGTTCGTGAACAAGATAGTGCAGTCGCTGCAGGGCAACTTCCAGGATCTGGAGGAGGTGATCTACAAGCCGCGCAACGTGACGACGGTGGCGCCGCCAGGGGCGCAGTCGACGACTCGTCGGCCTACTCGTCGGCCGACGCAGCCCGGCAGCACGACTCGTCGGCCGACGCGCCGCCCCAGCACGGGCTCGACGACTCGCCGCCCCGCCACCGCAGCCGCCGTGGCAGCCTCCACCACGAGGAGACCCTCCGCCACCCCCACCAGGCGGCCGTCGACACCCAACAGGCGGCCAACCACCGCCAGTACCACCAGAAGGCCGTCGTCCTCGCAGAGTACCACAAGGTATAGTAAACAAAAATTACTTCAATATCAGTCCCATTAGTTTATTTCTCCAATAATCATTCTACAGTGATGTAGAACGCCGTCAACGAAAATATGCAGTAAGGAATACGAGCAGACATGTGTCTTTTATGAGGAGAGGTGACGACCGTAGTCTTGTTGAAGGAACCATCCCAGCATTTGACTGAAATGATTTAGGAAAGTAATGTAATCCTCGCATAACATTCGGTACCTGTGCAATCGACTGTCATTATGTGTGCTTCATTAGCGCAAAAGGCATCAAAGGAAATACAGGGTGTCCAGAAAAGGGCTCCCTGATTTCAAAATTAAATATTTCGAAAACAAAGATCGATAGAGGAATGCAGTAAACGGTATGTTTATTGTGAAAGCTGTAAGAAGTTTATACAGCAGTTTGAAATAATAATTACAAAAGCTGTTAACAGATGGCGCTGTACGCTATACAGCTCATATCAGCATACATAAGTGAAATAATCGTATGAAAACAATCTTTGCAAAGAATCACATCACAATGTTTTCAAATATTTCGCCATTGGCACTACAGAGGTGGCGCAAACGAAGAATGAAATTCGCCATCACATTTCGTAGTGTCTCAACCGAAATGGAGTCACATGCCACAGAGATCGCCGATTCAAGCTCGTCCATTGTGGCGGGATGCTTCGGGTAGACCATGTCTTTCACTGTGCCACACAAAAAAAAGTCACAGGGAGTCAAATTCGGCGAATATGGAGGCCAATCCATGCCTGCACAAGTAAATTTGGGATATTCCAAAGCAATGACTCGATTCCCGAAGTATTCCTCAAGAAAGCGAAACACTTGTTCGGTCCGATGTGGTCGGGCTCCATCTTGCATAAACCATTCAGTACCTGGTCGATCCTCTAACGCTTGCCGTGTGGCGACAAATTGTTCCAAAATTGCAACGTAACGTGCACCAGTGACCGTTCCTCGAATGAAAAAAGGGCCAATAATGCCTCTGTTGCATACTGCAGCCCACACAGTAACTTTAGGAGAATACAGGGGTTTCGCTTCACACCAATATCGCTTTTCTGAACCCCAAAATCGCCAGTTCTGCTTATTCACGTATCCATTCAGGTGGAAGTGTGCTTCATCTGTAAACCAGATGCAGCCAACATCAAATCCTTCACTATCAGTCATTGTGAGCATCTGATTAGCAAAGGCAACCCTTTGTTGCACAGCTCGTACGGGTATGGCCCGGTGCGTTTGAATTTTGAATGGAAACATGTGTAGGCTTTTTCTCAGTATTTTCTGCGTGCTGGAACGCTTCAAACCAGTCTCAGATGCAATTCTACGGACGGATGACATTGGATTTCGCTGAATAATTCCAGAAACTGTGGCGATATTTTCAGGCGTAACTGCGGTTTGCTTGCGGCCAACATGCCCCACTAGATCATCAGTTACGCTGCCTGTTCGTTGAAATTTTGCGAAGAGCTTAGGAATGGTTTTCGCATCGGGTCCTTTTGGAACATTAAATCGTGCTTGAAAACTTCGCCTTGTTGCCGTAGGACTCTCTTCTATCCTGTGGTACTCTAGCACTAGAAAAATGCGTTGTTCAATGGAGTACATGGTTTTAATCTCTTCATTCGGTACGCTAACCTCCTTTCACGTTTCAGTAATGGAACAGATCGCTCTGGGCTTCGGATCACTATTTATACTAGGCATTACGTATGGCGATTACAGCGCCATCTGTTAGCAGCTTTTGTAACTATTATTTCAAACTGCTGTATAAACTTCTTACAGCTTTCACAATAAACATACCGTTTACTGCATTCCTCTATCGATCTTTGTTTTCGAGGTATTTAATTTTGAAATCAGGGAGTCCTTTTCTGGACACCCTGTATATCGTAAGTGTACAACTATTCGTTATAATGACACATGGATACCGGGTGATCAAAAAGTCAGTATAAATTTGAAAACTTGATAAACCACGGAATAATGTAGATAGAGAGGTAAAAATTGACACTCATGCTTGGAATGACATGGGGTTTTATTAGAACCAAAAAGAAACAAAGTTCACAAACTGTCCGACAGATGCGCGTCGTTTGGTGATGATCGTGTGCTCAGCCGCCACTTACGTCATGCTTGGCCTCCCAGGTCCCAAGGCCTCTGTCCGTGCGATTATTGACTTTGTGGTTACTTGAAGCCGCAAGTGTATCGTGGTCGACCGACAGCTCTAGGGATGCTGAAACACAACATCCACCGCCAATGCATAACCATAACTCCAGACATGCTTTGCAGTGCTGTTCATAACATTATTCCTCGACTACAGCTATTGTTGAGGAAATTGGGTGGACATATTGAGCATTTCCTGTAAAGAACATCATCTTTTATTTGTCTTACTTTATTATGCTAATTATTGCTATTCTGATCAGATGAAGCGCCATCTGTCGGACATTTTTTGAACTTTTGTATTTTTTTGGTTCTAATAAAACCCCATGTCATCACAAGCATGTGTGTCAATTTGTATTTCTCTATCTACATTATTCCGTGATTTATTCAGTTTTCAAATTTATACTGACTTTTTGATCACCCGGTATATTGTACTAATAACGAATTGGTACAAACATGGGTAATTATAAAGATTAATTTTGATCAGTTAGACGAAATTGGCTTTTAATAACAGAGCTGCAGTTGTTGAAATTTTAATAATAGAAGGAAATAGAATGGTTGCCAGCCATGAAGTGGACAATTATTCTTAAAACTGAATGAGTTAGATTGAATTCCACAACAATGAATGACACGTGCACGGGCGACAACGGTCATTACTTACACGGGAGCTCAATTCAATACGCAGGCGAACACAAAATTTATTTGATGAGTCATTCTGATATTCAGCATTTTATAATTAAGTAAAATCAAAGCTAAATAAATTATTATCTCGAGCGACGCGGAGAGACGTAGCGTAACCATAATGTTTAATGTTATCGATTTTAACTAACCACTCTTTCCAAATAGTCTAAACTCAGTGCCAAAAATATGATAATTAACAATAATGACACAAAAAATAGCAGCAATGTACTAATGCAACGCAAAAACACGATAACCAAGAGATCGATACATGAAATTACCAAACACACAAAATGAATAATATACACACATCAAAAAAAGTTTTGCATCACCCCGGTTCCCAGAACTCCTGAAGATAGACTTTGGCTGTGGATATTGTATCACAGACACAGTCCCTTTGACTGTTCAGAGATGTCACTAAACCCACCCAAGCCATGCATGTACAGCACCTATTAGACATAGGGGGTCCGACAGCCGACCAGTTCCAGTCATTCCACCAGGAAAGAGGTACACGGCTCGAGTTGTCTATAGTTCAACTATATCTAGACGGTCCATACCGCGGTTCGATCGCGTCCGCATTGTTACTTTCTGTCAGGAAAGGGAAGTATTCAGGCATCTCGGAGTGAACCAAAGCGATGTTGTTCGGACATGGAGGAGTTACAGAGAGACAGGAATTGTCGATGACAGGCCTCGCTCAGGCCGCCCAAGGACTACCACTGCAGTGGATGACCGCTACCTACGGATTATGGCTCGGAGGAACCCTGACAGCAACGCCACCATGTTGAGTAATGCTTTTCGTGCAACCACCGGACGTCGTGTTACGAATAAAACTGTGAGCAATAGGCTGCATGATGCGCAACTTCACTGTCGACGTCCATGGCGAGGTCCATCTTTGCAACCACGCAGCGTGGTACAGATAGTCCCAGCAACATGCCGAATGGACCGCTCAGGATTGGCATCACGTTTTCTTCAACGATGAGTGTCAGATATGCCTTCAACCATACAATCGTTGGAGACGTGTTTGAAGGCACCCTGATCAGGTTGAACCCCTTAGGCACACTGTCCAGCGTGTGCAGCAAGGTGGAGGTTCCCTGCTGTTTTGAGGTGGCATTTTGTGGGGCCGAAGTACGCCGCTGGTGGTGATGGAAGGCGCCATAATGGCTGTACGATACGTGAATGTCATCCTCTGACCGATAGTGCTACCATATCGGCAGCATATTGGCGAGGCATTCGTTTTCATGGACGACAATTCGTGCCACCATCGTGCACATCTTGTGAATAACTTCCTTCAGGATAACGACATCGCTCGATTAGAGTGGGCAGCATGTTCTCCACACGTGAACCCTATCGAATATGCCTGGGGTAGATTGAAAAGGGCTGTTTACGGACGACGTGACCCACCAACCACTCTGAGGGATCTACGCCGAATCGCCGTTGAGGGGTGGGACAATCTGGACAAACAGTGCCTTGATGAACTTGTAGATAGTATGCCACGACGAATACAGGCATGCATCAATGCAAGAGGACGTGCTACTGGGTATTAGAGGTACATGTGTGTACAGCAATCTGGACCACCACGTCTGAAGGTCTCGCTGTATGGTGGTACAACATGAAATGTGTGGTTTTCATGAGCGATAAAAAGGGCGGAAATGATGTTTATGTTGATCTCTATTCCAATTTTCTGTACAGGTTCCGGAACACTCGGAATTGAGGTGTTGCAAAACTTTTTTTGATGTGTGTATTTGAAGAAGTTTATAAAATCCACTATCTTCTGCCAGATATCAGAATTTCAGCAGAGTATGAACATAACTTTCAAATAGTTAATTAATATTGCGGAAGTAAAAAATTTACGTAATGGCTTTGATTAACTAAAAGAAATTGCTCTTTCAATTTAAGAGAGAAGTTCTTTACTTTGTGGCGAATTCATCATTTTTACATTGAAATATTTCTCTCATTCATAATACGATTCTCGGCTGTTACAATGATAAGACATCGACCCTGCTTACAGCAGTAAATACTGTAAGGCTATGACTAAGTCACACACACTAAAGATATCATCCAAAGAAAACTTTACAAAACTGGCAAGTCTTTTACATTGCTGGTTGCCTCAAATGGTACAGTCTTACTTCACTTGAAGCTCCTGGCGCAACGTATTAGTTCGTCGGCCGCAGTTACATTGACCATGGCTCATCTTCCAGTTGTGAGTAGCTTTTAAATATCCTTTAGCCACACAGTAGTTTTCCTTTATAATTCTCGTAAGCCTCTTCATTAATGTACACTGTGCTGTGGTCTGCATAACTACAGGGTTATTACAAATGATTGAAGCGATTTCACAGCTATACAATAACTTTATTATTTGAGATATTTTCACAATGCTTTGCACACACATACAGAAACTCAAAAAGTTTCTTTAGGCATTCACAAATGTTCGATATGTGCCCCTTTAGTGATTCGGCAGACATCAACCCGATAATCAAGTTCCTCCCACACTCTGTGCAGCATGTCCCCATCAATGAGTTCGAAAGCATCGTTGATGCGAGCTCGCAGTTCTGGCACGTTTCTTGGTAGAGGAGGTTTAAACACTGAATCTTTCACATAACCTCACATAAAGAAATCGCATGGGGTTAAGTTGGGAGAGCGTGGAGGCCATGACATGAATTGCTGATCATGATCTCTACCACTATCGATCCATCGGTTTTCCAATCTCCTGTTTAAGAAATGCCGAACATCATGATGGAAGTGCGGTGGAGCACCATCCTGTTGAAAGATGAAGTCGGCGCTGTCGGTCTGCAGTTGTGGCATGAGCCAATTTTCCAGCATGTCCAGATACACGTGTCCTGTAACGTTTTTTTCGCAGAAGAAAAAAGGGCCGTAAACTTTAAACTGTGAGATTGCACAAAACACGTTAACTTTTAGTGAATTGCGAATTTGCTGCACGAATGCGTGAGGATTCTCTACCGCCCAGATTCGCACATTGTGTCTGTTCACTTCACCATTAAGAAAAAATGTTGCTTCATCACTGAAAACAAGTTTCGCACTGAACGCATCCTCTTCAATGAGTTGTTGCAACCGCGCCGAAAATTCAAAGCGTTTGACTTTGTCATCGGGTGTCAGGGCTTGTAGCAATTGTAAACGGTAAGGCTTCTGCTTTAGCCTTTTCCGTAAGATTTTCCAAACCGTCGGCTGTGGTACGTTTAGCTCCCTGCTTGCTTTATTCGTCGACTTCTGCGGGCTACGCGTGAAACTTGCCCGCACGCGTTCAACCGTTTCTTCGCTCACTGCAGGCCGACCCGTTGATTTCCCCTTACAGAGGCATCCAGAAGCTTTAAACTGCGTATACCATCGCCGAATGGAGTTAGCAGTTGGTGGATCTTTGTTGAACTTCGTCCTGAAATGTCGCTGCACTGTTATGACTGACTGATGTGAGTGCATTTCAAGCACGACATACGCTTTCTCGGCTCCTGTCGCCATTTTGTCTCACTGCGCTCTCGAGCGCTCTGGCGGCAGAAACCTGAAGTGCGGCTTCAGTCGAACAAAACTTTATGAGTTTTTCTACGTATCTGTAGTGTGTCGTGCCCATATGTCAATGAATAGAGCTACAGTGAATTTATGAAATCGCTTCAATCATTTGTAATAGCCCTGTACTTCCATTTGACATCCACCAGACCTTGCTGCACACTTGCCTCCACGCTGTAGTCACATACACTCACTTGCTCGCGCTTTTTCCTCGCAGATCTTTCACTGCTTACTTCCGACCTCTCGCTCTTTCGTTCGTCACAGATTGTACGTATAGTCTGCATAGGATACGGTGGCCGATGCGCAGTGACCAATTTTCGTCCAAAGCGCTGGGCGAGTTCATTCGTTTGGCGATGACAGAATCGGGGCGCACACCCTGTAATCTTTCGCAAACGATTTTACAGAAACTATTCGACAAAAAATTTCATATTTGCTTCACTTGTAGTTTAATATGTCAGATTCATTATGATGTGCCCACCATTTCGTTAATGGTCATAGTTAATGTGATATTTACGTGGCAGTAAGACACTGTCCGATATTCGAAAAAGTTTGCACTGAAAAGGAGGGCTCGCTATGATTTTGAGTTTGGTGCTCATTACACTATATGTTGCTGCATATGAAATTTAGGTAACATATTGAATATTTATTTGGCCTTGGGTGAAGGTCTCTATCTCTCTTGAGAAATTTGATCTGACGTAGCGCACCCATTTGCGATCGCACTGCGCCGTCGATAAAGCCCGAGTGGAATATCCACACCATTCCTTATATTTCATAAATGAGATTTTGGCAAATGATAGCATACAAAGAGGAGAGTACTTTTCTATATGGTTATTATTCAAAACTTCATTATCTACCGTGTTATTCTACTAACTACGGACTTTCCCAATGAAAGAACGTAATTTTTAAGGGCCATCGATAGCCAGTGAAATGAGTACTATGGGTTTTGAAACAACGTAAGTGAAGTCGTTACACTTTTATTTTGTACCAAGGATATGCTTTTTCATGACATACTGACTTTACTTTTCCTCAGTTCCTCGCTCAATAAACCGCTTTCTCAGAATTCTTTTCAACTGCACCTGCAGGGCATGTTAGCTAGGTGAGACTGTGTAAACTCCGCTGTGTTTTGGCAAAAGAAGCAAATTTTAACGTGGCAACCAGAGAAATGTGAAGGTTTTACACAAAATTCGCCACTCATGATGCTTCTCTGAAAGTTAATGGTTAACAAGCCAGGCGAAAATAAATCGCTGCGTTTTTGGCAAAATTCTTTTTATTGACTAACCAAAGCAGAGGTGAGAGTAGATCGTTTTGAATGACTACCATGCAAGTATAGGTGTGGATGGCCCCACTTAATATTTACAGAAAATGTGTGTGTAGGCTTCAGTTTAGAAGGGCACTTCTTCTCCAGTGCTCGCATTTCCCCTACAGCGCCTGCCTTAACCCCCACCGTTACTGTTCCCCCCATGCCTGCCCTGCCATCTGCGCATCTAGCGGAAATGGCATTCTGTGCGCATTATACAATCCAGATCAGATCTTTGATTCTATACAGTGCAATATCCATGTCATTGCCAATGTGTTTACTTTTCAAAATTTATGAAATCGTTTGCGTCTGCTTACTTCAAATTAATACCACTATATAACAATTGATCATTATTGACAAAGCAACAAAGAAAATATTTATAGTCTTGATAAAAGAACATCGAAATATACAAAAGAACACTGCAGCATAGTGTGATGTACTCTCTTATAGTTTTACAGTAATCTTGGCAAAATGGGGGAATTCCTTCGATTTTTTACTATATATAAGAATAAAAAGTAACTGTCTGTTGACTGTGACTGGTTTAGATTATGATAGCCGTCATCTGACCACAATTAATTTAACCACACCACATGAAGAGCCGGTGCACGAATCCACTATGTGCTACCAAAAGGTAGCCATCACCAACACCCTACATCTATAGTCAGCTTATCTCCCTGTCGAAAGATGCGTAGCAGCTTCGAGACTCAGATGCGGTAATACCATTTCAAGTTTCGCTTCCCAAAGGAAGAAGATCAGGATTCAATATCCCATTGACGATGTGCTCGTTAAAGATGGAGCAAAAGCTCGGGCAGGACAATAAAGGCGCCTGTGTGTCCTACAGGAACCATCCCTGCATTCAATTTATGCGATGTGGGAGAAAAAACATGAAACCCAAATCTGAAGAGCTGGAGGGAAATTTGAACTCAACTGCTACAGAATACGAGTCTCGTGCATTAACCACTGCACTTTCTCGCCTCGTAATTCCTCTTCCGCCAATAGCAGTCCACTAATCTCCGAGGCACCATTTTATTTTATTCACCTATGTTCCCCCTCGCTCTAATGAAATATTATAGTGACATCGAAGCAGTACAGGTAAATGGCAAAACGAGTTTTTCAACAAGACCACCCCAATTGGTTTCGATATATTTGTCTAAAAACTAGAGCACCACATCGAATAATGTTGGCATCGACAGGACATGCAACCTTCCTTCCTTCAGTATTTTGTGTATATACTCTTGCCATTATGTTTTGATATATATTTCTTAGATTCCAAGCATTATTCTCTCAGTCTCATGTAGTAACTCATGAATGATCAGTATCACTTTGCTGTAATTAGAACATTTCGAAGTCCATTAGTATTTAACTTGTTACTCCGTTTCCAGCGAAAACCATTACACTTATTTTAAGCGTTGATATTTTAAGCCATAGGCAATAATTTAAACGAAACTCATATTTTGCTGAATACCTAGATACCTCTTCCTTTTCTTTTCCAGACTAACTTTATTTGTATGGAATGCTCAACTTGTAAAAAATATTGAGTATGTTCCGCTAATTTTTCTCTTTATTTTAGTTCCGGGTAGTTTACATAAAGTCTATTATCCTCTTGTTGGCGTTACTAAATCATATTCTGCGTCACGGAACAAATATTTAATCTAACAAGTATTAGATGGCAACTGTGTCATGGATGTAGATGATATTCGACACATTCGTTCTTCAATAAAAGCAATCGTCACCTATTTCGACCTTTAACTTCACATTCCACAGTTATTTTCTTTATAAAACCGAAATAGAAGTTTATTGTTTGTTGAATCTTAACGGCTACAACCAGTTGCGAAACGGTCAGGTTGTCAAATAGTAAAGGCGTCAATGCCTTAATTTACGGACTCGGGTTGAAGTCCACTTCCTGATATTTAGGGAACTCTTTCTCTTATTAAAACACACTTTCCAAAAAACAATCGATATTTCATTATCCATTAGATGGGGATGCAGTGCCAGTGCAAATCGTGGCATTTATTTGCAACATTTGGTCTACCAAAGCGTTGTGCTTCTGCTGTTTCTACGAGAAGTTACATAGCAGCGCCCGTGAAGTGCAGAATGTGTAAGCTGAAATTACGTTAATGTCATAGTGTAATGGTGTTTGGGTTGTTTTTGATATGAAAGTATAAGTTTATAGTAACATACTAATACAGAATGGAAAAAATATTAATCGCGAAAGGAAACGAAAATTAGAATTTGACTAGTATTCGCGATTTTTTTCCACATCAAACGAATAAAATGCTATTGAACATTGCAACGATTATTTTCCAAAAAAGTTATTTTACATAGACTGACTTTTGTCAACATCTGAAGACGGAATTTAAACCGTGTCCATGTGCCCAGAGCATTACACCTTCACACGCCCCCGCTCAAACTGTCTGTAGACATTAGGACTTGGGCGACAGTAAAACTTCCTATATCCATTTCCTCAAAAACTATAAAGTGTAGAACTAAAAGGAGAAATAGATATAAATTTATTTCACTGAAGAATATCTGTGCGAAATTTCATCTCATCCAGTGTTTCATACCTGCCGGTCTCCTTCCATAAGAGGCCACATGACATCATACACATGCAAGTTATAACCAACCTGTTTCCCACCATGATGCACTGACCCAACAGTAAATACGTATCGAGCATAAGACGATAATGTTTTACAGATTAATGAAGGTACAATTTAGCGGAGCTTTCCAACGAATCTAAAGAGGAGCAGAAAACAGGGCCGCAATTTCGCTCGATCATTCTCGTGGGGGTGCATGATGTCTAATGATATCAATGATGACTTTTATTCCTCCGGTAAGCAAATTTGTTACGGAATGGATGATAGCTGTTTCTTCACCGTCTAAATCTGAGAAGAATTCTACTTTACGCTAGTTATGGGTATTTGGATATGAATTAAGAAAACTCATATTCATTTATGTCGTTTGTATGTTCGATGGCCATCGAGTAAAGTACCATTAAACTCGAGAGTAACAGCTGAGAGCAGATAAAAATATTGACATGACGTTTGCCAACTCGTAAGCTATGTCTTTAATACCGAAGAGTTCTGTAATTCACTCCAAGAATTTGTAGTATTAAAAATGATGATTATCTGAAAAAAAAACTTTTAACTAAGGTGAAGACAGCATTTCAGAGACATCTCTAAAAAGGTAACAGAAGATATGACTCTCCAGGTTTCAGTATTCTTCGTAAATGACATGTTGAAACTTTCAAACTGAAAACCAATCAGACTGCTGAATGATGTTTCCCATTAACAGCGTAAGTTCTACTTTCAGAATTATATTACAGAGTTTTTTGATGGAACAAATTTGATGTAAATGGCTCTTGCATATACTCCACATTCTGCTTTTCTAGAGAATTTATGTCTAATGTCGTTTCAGACAGTCAAAGAATTCTAACGTTTGCATCCAGGGTTAATCAAGAAAATTATCTTAAGTCATCAATGCAGCAATGTTTATGCAAGAACAGTGGAAACGTGTCGGTGATGATGGCGGAGTTGGTGGTGGTGGTGGTGGTGGTGGTGGTGGTGGTTGCGGATCTGCACCTTTCGCCAAGATCAGAATCTTCAGAGACAGAGCAGTTTGCTCGATTTTCTCCAAGAAATGGACACTTGGCTAACCATTACACAATTAAAACTAATGGAATTGCTTTCAGAATCTGTGGAAACTCTAAAGTGGATTCCACATATGACAAACGGATCACGAACTCGCCAATGTTGGTGGAACGCATAACCGCAGAGCGGCCTTGGTTCCAGGAAACACTTCACGAACCACACTGTTCACTGTTGCATACGCATTGCTGTTGTGTTGTGGGTGAGCTGCTATGATACAAGGAGTGACTTGCAACACGACAGGCGGCCGCTGGCGGGTTCGACGACCAGACCGTCGACGACGCGGAGGCCGACTAAGCGGCCCAGCTCGACGCGACCTCGGCCCACCACGACCACCACCGTCTCGACCACACCCACCACCACCACCACCACCACCACCACCACTACCACGACTACCACGACTACCGCGAGGACGACTGCTGCACAGGCCGCTGTCGAGGCGGAGACGACGGCCCTCGTCACAGAAAAGCCCGATCTCTCAACAGAGACAGAGGCGACGGTCACCGCCACGCCAAAGCCAATCGATTACAGGAATGGTAAGAGACACTGGTGCATCTCTGACACCTATATTCAACATACTTAAAACTTACTTCCAGTTACTTATGCAGCTCCTGCAGGGATTGTTATCTAAAGCATCATAGATCACAGCGTACCCGTGGAAGGCACAACAATTATACCGACAGATTAAACGTCTTCAGTTCACTGATGTACATGATGAATTCTATTATATACTGGTGCTCCTATACAGGATATTCCTAAACATTTGCCACAGTTAGAGGGGGCGGACTGGGGGGAGGGGGGGGGGACATCCGGGACGAATCCTAAGATCAAAACAATAGAAAATTTTTCCAATCAACGTACGTTGGTAGTGAAGTGCTGGTACTGTAAAGAAGAAAGTGGCACCACATCTCCTATCACAAACTACTACAGTAATATACACTACTGGCCATTAAAATTGCTACACCAGGAAGATGACGTGCTACAGACGCGAAATTTAACCGACAGGTAGAAGATGCTGTGATATGCAAATGATTAGCTTTTCAGAGCATTCACACAAGGTTGGCGCCGGTGGCGACACCTGCAACGTGCTGACATGAGGACAGGTTTCAACCGATTTCTCATACACAAACAGCAGTTGACCGGCGTTGCCTGATGAAACGTTGTTGTGATACCTCGTGTGGAGGAGAGATGCGTACCATTACGTTTCCGACTTTGATAAAGGTCGGATTGTAGCCTATCGTGATTGCGGTTTATCGTATCGCGACATTGCTGCTCGCTTTGGCCGAGATCCAATGACTGGTAGCAGAATATGGATTCGGTGGGTTCAGGAGGAACGCCGTGCTGGATCCCAACGGCCTCGTATCAGTAGCAGTCGAGATGACAGACATCTTATCAACATTGGTGTAACGGATCGTGCAGCCACGTCTCGATCCCTGAGTCAACAGATGGGGACGTTTGCAAGACAACAACCATCCTCACGAACAGTTCGACGACGTTTGCAGCAGCATGGACTATCAGCTCGGAGACCACGGCTGCGGTTACCCTTGACGCTGCATCACAGACAGGAGCGCCTGCGATGGTGTGCTCAACGACGAACCTGGGTGCACCAATGGCAAAACGTCATTTTTTCGGATGAATCCAGGTTCTGTTTACAGCATCATGATGGTCGCATCCGTGTTTGGCGACATCGCGGTGAACGCACATATGAAGCGTGTATGCGTCATCGCCATACTGGCGTATCACACGGCGTGATGGTATGGGGTGCCATTGGTTACACGTCTCGGTCACCTCTTGTTCGCATTGACAGCACTTTGAACAGTGGACGTTACATTTCAGATGTGTTACGACCAGTGGCTCTACCCTTCAATCGATCCCTGCGAAACCCTACATTTCAGCAGGATTGTGCACGACCGCATGTTACAGGTCCTGTACGGGCCTTTCTGGATCCAGAAAATGTTCGACTGCTACCCTGTCAAGCACATTCTCCAGATCTCTCACAAACTGAAAATGTCTAGTCAATGGTGGCCGAGCAATTGGCTCGTCACAATACGCCAGTCACTACTCTTGATGAACTGTGGCATCGTGTTGAAGCTGCATAGGCAGCTGTACCTGTACACCCCATCGAAGCTCTGTTTGACCCAACGCCCAGGCGTATCAAGGCCGTTATTACGGCCAGAGGTGGTTGTTCTGGGTACTGATTTCTCAGGATCTATGCACCCAAATTGCGTGAAAATGTAATCACATGTCAGTTCCAGTATAATATATTTGTCCAATGAATACCCGTTTATCATCTGCATTTCTTGTTGGTGTAGCAATTTTAATGGCCAGTAGTGTATGTGTTGAGGAGACGGATTACACCAACTCATTTTCAGTAAGAAACAAGCACTCGATACACAAATGGCCCCTGCCTAATTTACTCCAGTATTATGTAGAGTGCAGAGAAACCGTTCCGTAAGGCGAGTAGTGAACGATGCAACAGAGCAAGCAGCTGGTCAAGTGTAAGGTATACATGGTCAGTTATGAAAGAGGAGAAAAAGGCGACATGGTGTTCATATATGGCCACGCATACGTCTTCGGCCTGGATTCTCATTGACTGGAATAAAATTGTCTTCAGTGATGAGTCCTGCTTCGCATTGGGCCGCGATGACAAGCGAAGACGTGTCTGGAGCCGCCCCGGACTTCGGTGGAATAGCAACCTGTCTGTCGCCCGCCATACTACCCATGAACCAGCAGTGATGGTCTGGGATGTGACTTCATTTCATAGCAGGATATCTTTGGTTGTCACCCTTACAACAGAGCGGAACGTTGACGATATTCTACGCGCCGTTTTGTTGCCCTTCATAGCAAGAAATCCTGGTCTTACACTTCAGCAAGATAATGCCCGGCCGCACATGCCGAAAGTTTCTACTGCTTGTCTCCGTGTTTGCCGAACCCCACCTTGGCCAGCAAGGTCGCAGGATCTCTCCCCAGCTGAGAACGTTTGGAGTATAATGGACAAGGCCCTCCAACCAGTTCGGGATTTTGACGATCTAACGCATTAATTTGACAGAATGTGGCACGATATCCTCAAGAGGACATCCAACAATTCAATCAGTCAGTCAGAGTTTGGCACGATATTCCTCATGACGTCCAACAATTCATTCAATCAATCAATCACTCAATCAACTGCTTACATTAGGACCAGACGTGAACCAACGTGTTATTGACTTGTTCAATTTGTTAAGCTCTTTCTCTTGAATAAACCATCCAATTTTTTATAAATTTTAAATACTTATTTGTCTGTACATGTACATTATATCTACCGATTTCCATCCCACTGGGATAATTCTTTCGTGGTGCGTCGTCCTTTTCATCTTGGGGTGTATTTTGATGAAGAAAGGTACTGCAAGGCCTTGGCTTAAAAAAAAAAAGATGAATTACGTACTTCAGACGATCATCATTATCTGTCACATAATACAGGTATAGGGAATATGGAATCCTTATAACTACAGAAAGATCGGTCCTGCTAGGTTACCACGCGCAACAGCTGTGGAATCTAGGCAGTTAGTATTTTCTCCATTCATTGTCCGATCAAAGGATTTTTCTGCTTGGGTGAGACATTCCATTTTTACCAACACGTTAGGAGTGACACAAAGAAGAAATAGAGGGTCTGGTTTCAAAAGCCGCCATAAAGGCCTGTAGAACAATGTGCTAACACCATGGCCCTCTGACACCGCCTTCCAGTAACAATTTTAGTGAACGGTAAACAGCGGCAGGTTGTGTCCAATTTTAATACTCTTATAGCTTTTTACTATATTTTAAAATATTTTTCTATTGTTTGCCACATCGCTGTCACACAGACAAAGGGTGGAAAGACATCCAAAGGCGCACAAACTGCTGAAATTACAATAGCATTCCATTTCAACCATCATTTTGGCCTTTTCCGCAATTTTCCGCAACTGCTATAGGATAATCTTGAAATTTTTCATCTTCCCTTTCTTATTTCTGTGGCTTGACTCCCTTCTTAACTTCACATAACCTGAGATCAATTTGGAGAGGGGCAATGTACTCCATCTGTTTGTAAATAGTCTAAATTTTGTTCTACATGTTTTCCTGTTTTTATTGTTGTGTTATGATTGCCAGGCGGAGAAGGGGAATAAGTCCAGAAATCAACTATATGGACGCGAAGAACCTCCTACAACATTACACTCACGCTAACGCAATTGAGTTCTTGATGTGAGGGTCTTTTGTGTCTCACATGATAAGGATCTATACATAACAATGTGTGTGTACATCATCTGCAGTTCTTATATATAAAAGATAGATTTTTATGGCAGAAAAATGTTTGTGTGGGGATTAGTTAGTCACCGAAAGAATTTTATTTACGAAAACACTAATGTTCTGAAACGCCTTTTTCATTCATCAAATAACATCTCAGAAAACCATATCTGTCGTAAGGAACCATCGTGAAATGACGAATGATACTCTGTTTTAGATTCACAATCAAAAAATATTTCTTTAGCGAAAGACGGCAAAATATAGACAATAATTAATCGAGCCCGTTGTAAGGTTTTCAGTCGATGCTTTGAGTGAACTGATAGATGAAGCGAAAATGTACACATAAAGGAATTATTAGTGAATGTTTCCGAAATGCACTATATGGTTATAAGTATGTGAACACCTTCCTGAAGGCGTAAAGTCAGGCTGTGCATTCAACAGTACGTAACTGCAAGAAAATAGAGGTAATAATGTAACTGTCAATCGGCAGTTCCTGCTGCTAACGGAATTCTCAAATTATTGTATTACTTCTACGGTTGAAAAATCTGTGATACGCTATTTATGTTCTCTGAATTAAGAAGGAGCACTATTAGGGTTCAACGATCCGTCGACATCGAGGTCAGTAGAGACGGAGCGGAACACACGCTCGGTGGGAGAAAGGAAATAGGATGTGCCAATTCAAAGGAACCATTCCGGCATTTGCCTAGAGCGATTTACGGAAATCACGAAATACCAAAATCTGGATGGGCGGACGGTGATTTGAACCATCGTCCCCCGGTATGAGAGTACAGTGTGCTAAATATTGCGCCACCTGCTGGAGACAGATCGAGTGTGCAGTATGGATACCTTTGACACAACTGAACTGTGTGCCTTCACAGCAGACATTACACTTCTGACACGTTAAGACCAGTGACTGCACGCTGTAGTCGATGTCATCGCGACGTTGAATTTCAACATCATAATACAGGACTTCATGTTAGCCTGCTGTCCTGTCAATACAGTGGGTATTCGGCTGTTGCCCTGGCCAGTACATTCTGCATATGACTGGCCGTTGTTTCTGAGAGTCTGGAAGGGCACACGCGCCAGCCTGTGCTGCTGATGAACTCTGGTATAGAGCTGAATCAGGATGGAATGCCGTACCAATACCTGTCGTCTAAGTTCAGTTTGTCTTGATGTCCAGCCGGGTTAAAGCCGTTCTTGCAGCCTTAGATGCAACTCCGTGTGCTAAACTGCGCACTCCGTATGCCTCCAAATCACCTAGTAGTTAGTTAGCTATTTAGTTAGTTGCATGTTACATATATCATTTCAACAATTCCGTTATCGAAGTGATGTGGAACGAGACTGTTTACAGTATATGTATGCATGATTAGTGTTAACATTAATGAACACATTATTTATTTAGTCCTACTCATGCTGCCACACTTAAAGCTTGTGTTTTCTTAGTTCTGTTATTTTTAGCTTTTTTTACAGGCTACCAATTTTTAAATAAAATTGGTCCATGAATTAAAAAGCAATCGTCCAGTAGAAATTATTTTAGGTTAGATTTTAAAATTTGCTTTGTTACATGTCAAACTTTTATGTTATTGTACAAATGCTCGATGATTTTTGTTGCCGCAAAGGACTTGGAATAGCAGCTGAACGGAATGGATAGTGTCTTGAAAGGAGGATATAAGATGAACATCAAAAAAAGCAAGACGAGGATAATGGAATGTAGTCGAATTAACATCGAGTATAGATTTAAGCGTCAGGAAGTCATTTCTGAAAGTATTTGTGTGGAGTGTAGCCATATATGGATGTGAAACATAGACGATAAATAGTTTAGACAAGAAGAGAATAGAAGCTTTCGAAATGTGGTGCTACAGAAGAATGCTGAAGATTAGAAGGGTAGATCACATAACTGATGAAGAAGTATTGAATAGGATTGGGGAGAAGAGAAGTTTGTTTTGTGGCACAACTTGACTAGAAGAAGGGATCGGTTGGTAAGACATGTTCTGAGACATCAAGGGATCACCAATTTAGTATTGGAGGGCAGCGTGGAGGGTAAAAATCGTAGAGGGAGACAAAGAGACGAATACACTAAGCAGATTCAGAAGGATGTAGGTTGAAATAGGTACTGGGAGATGAAGAAGCTTGCACAGGATAGAGCAGCATGGAGAGCTGCATGAAACCAGTCTCAGGACTGAAGACCACAACAACAACAACAATATTGAACTTCTTTCTGAGCCACTGACAGCTTTAATAATAGTTAATGATGGTCTTTCTTCCGCTCTGATGTTGTAGGTATGGATCTCACTGTTCCTCTCAAACTATCGCGGATTATTTATGACGAATTTCGTAAACGAATATACGAGGGCTATTCTGAAAGTAAGGAACGATAGGTATCGAAATAGAAACCACAGTGAAAATCAAAACTGTTTTTTTTTTGCAATGCTTAGCCATACCTTTCAGCTACTTTTCTATATAGTCGCCGCTCATTCTTAGTCATCTGTCGTAGCGTTGTACCAACTTTTCAATTCCCTCGTTATAGAAGACAGCCGCCAGTGTTTTTCGACAATTTTCTACTCTGGATTGCAGCTCGTTGTCTGTGTGAAAATATTTTCTTCATATCCAGCGGTTCATTTGAGCAGAGATGGACCTCAGGGGTAGCCAATTGCGGGCTGTATTGTGGGTGATCGAACACTTCCCATCGAAAACGCTGCAGGACCATCTTCATTGCCCATGCAGAGTGCGGCCGAGAATTGTCGTGTAGAATGAACGACATGACAGTCATGTTATGTGGATTGCATAGCTTCAGGCGAAATATTTCGCCAGGCTCTCATATTTGGTGGGAGACGCTAATTTCTAGCCATCTTTACGTTCTCACTGTGAACTCAGAACTGAAGCGAGCGACATGATGCGATCAATGGGCGTACTAGACACAGTGCCCAACGCATCTGTACAAAGCGTCATCAGATTTTCACTGTATTTTCCATTTCGCGACCGATCGTTCCTTACTTTCCGAATAACCCTCATATGTATTTTTACAGCGCAGTTGAAAAGCAAAGGTCTTTGATAAGGTACCTACAAGACGTTCGTGGGTAAACACCATATATTATTCTTACTGCTCGTTTTTGTGCCATCGATACTTTCTTTTTTAAGTGGTGAGTTAAACAGAAAATTATTCCATAAGACATTATTGAGTGAGCATATGCAGAATATGCCAAAACGTTAATTCGTTTGTTTCCAAGATTGGCATTTACACGAATAGCAAAAGCAGCTGATTTCATTGTTTGAGAAACTCAGTAATATGCTTCTTCCAGTTCAGGTTGTCATCAAGATGTACACTCAAAAATACGGAGCATTATACTCCAATTACTGACTCCTGCTCATTTGCTACACAGATGTTAGTATTACCCTGTTTGTTGTGCAGAACAGAATATAGTGTGTTTTTTTTTATTATTAATTTAGGGAGAGTCCACTTTCTAAGAATCTTTTAATAATTATTTTGATAACATCATTTATAGTCTTTTCTTTTGCTTTCTCTCTGATGCAATTTATCATAACACCAGTATTGTCTGCAAAAAGTACCAATTCTGCTTATTGAATGTTAAGTCGAAGATCAATCACATATATAACGAATAGGAGTGGACCCAAAATTGAACCCTGTGGGACCCTCTTTGTGATTTATATGGTATACGCGACATTGGTAAACTTTCGTTACTTGCTATCCCTGCAGCTATAATGATGAGCAGTGTAATTAGGCAACAGAATCTTTCTCTTCAATAAACTGAAGCTTGTGTGATGACGCTGTGTTGCAGAGTGCGGCGTGCGGCCGCTGATGCAGACGGTGAAGACGGGACGCATCGTGGGCGGCAAGGGCGCCACGTTCGGCGAGTGGCCGTGGCAGGCGCTGGTGCGCGAGACCACGTGGCTCGGCCTCTTCACCAAGAACAAGTGCGGCGGCGTCCTCATCACCAACAAGTTCGTCATCACGGCCGCCCACTGCCAGCCGGGGTCAGTACTTAGCTCTGTACGCCGATACTCCAGACGGCCGAACCAACTTTTCCATGCAACACTTAATTCTCGATGCCGCACAAAGAAAGTGAAGCATTATTAAGTAATCGCAGTAAAAACGTAAATATTAAACAGCGATACAAGTAAGCGATGGCATTTTGAGATGACACCCAATGCTACAGTATGGTATTCTACTTATTTATTTATTTGTTTAATTTGGCAATGTTAGGACTTCCAGGCCATTTCTCACGTCGGACCATACATCTGTAGTGAGTTGTCAATTCAAAATGCGCACTTCATGAATGGTAACTAATAATAATAATAGTGTTAATGGATGCAGTAATCATTACAGCAGGGGAAGCACAGTGTCAGCACGTGATAACAATAATAATATGATTTTTTAATTTTATCCATATTTTGGAGGTATAGATTAAATAATGTCTTCAGTCACAAGTTTTTCGTGTTTTATTAACTACACGATGCATTTCGGACCCTGTGGGTCCATTGTCATGTGTAATTTGTCTTAATACATGTTTTATTTCTTCTCCTGAATGAGGTGAAATGCATATTCCTGTCACGAAAAGGTTTAATGTTAGGTTATGAATTTCGTTAAGTCGAACGCGGAAAATATGTGCAAAATATGGAAAATGAACAGTGTAAACTTACCACATAATCCAAGGAAACCATTTTCAACGTTTTATTAGCGGCAAACATTCTTTTCTCCGTCCTTTTAGTACATGTCACTTCACTCAGGACGTACATTTGCACACACATGTTTATAAACACTTCACAGATGTTTTTGTACATGGTGTTGTCAAAGGTGAATTTATTCGTAGTGCTAAGGATATAACTATAAACAATTGACATATGCAAGGAATAACTTTACAATAGGTCTTTAAAATTACTGAAATAACTATGGCTTGCGAAATCTGTTTGTTCATTTAACATAGATTCTGGTTCTTTGATTTTGTGGAGGTATATCTCCAGTTGTCCTAATAGACTTAGGGTCTTACCATTGGGTTCGTTATGTAGTATTGCCAAATTGTTTTCTAGACTGTTGACGACATGTTTCCTTTCCAACATATGTTGTGCAATGACTGGTTTTTCGAAATTTTTGAGCCTGACAGCATTTACATGTTCTTGAAAACGGGTCTTGAAGTTTCTGCCTGTTTTCTCTACATAGTCGGCAGGACAACTGGGGAATGATACTTTGTAGACTCCGCTGTTGTTGTATGTTTGTGTATTTGATTTTACGTTATGAATGAGTAGGTTTCCTAACTTATTACTGGTTGAGAATGCAACTGTTACACTTATTTTTCTGAAAACGTTGGCTATATTTTGTGATATGAGGCCTAGGTGTGGGATACTGGTGAATATTTTCTCTTCTTTCACAGTGTGTCCCTTCGTTGTCTTGCTTTTGTGTATTTGCCTGCTTAAATTGTCAGTTGTTTTGGCTGTGTAGCCATTGCTTATGCAGTGCTCTTTATTGTATCTATCTCATTCTTGACAGTGTTTTCTTCTAAATCAAAGGAGTGTACTCTGTGTAGCATGGACCTACATGCAGCATGTTAGTGTGGTGAAATAGCATGATGAGTTGTCCAGTGTTATGTCTGTATATGTGCGTTTTCTGTGTATGCTGAACTTGTGTTTTTGTTTGTGGTTGGTGATTTTTAGATCCAGGAAGTTTAGGCTCTTGTTGTCCTCATGTTATATTGTGAATTTCATGTTTTTGTGGAAAGAAGTGAATGCTACTAGTAGTTCTTCGAGCTCATTTTTGTTCCATCAAACAGTAGAAAGGTGTCATCAACATATCTGCAGTAATATACAATTTTCCTTGAGTCTATTGTCTTCATTAAAGAATTTACTTTCCAGATGATTGAGAAATATGTCTGCCAAAAGTTATATCTTTAGCACTACGAATAAATTCATCTTTGACAACACCATGTACAATAACATCTGTGAAGTGTTTATAAACGTTAGTGTGCAAATGTACATCCTGAATGAAGTGACATGTACTAAAACGACGGAGAAAAGAATGTTTGCCGATAATATAACGTTGAAAATGCTTTCTTTGGATTATGTGGTAAGTTTACACTGTTCATTTTCCATATTTTGCACATATTTTCCGCGTTCGACTCAACGAAATTCGTAACCTAACATTAAACCTTTTCGTGACAGGAATATGCATTTCACCTCATTCAGGAGAAGAAATAAAACATGTATTAAGACAAATTATACATGACGATGGACCCACAGGGTCCGAAATGCATCGTGTAGTTAATAAAACACGAAAAAGTTGTCACTGAAGGCGTTGTTTAATTCATACCTCCAATGTTATTAATAATATGTATACAGCGTGAACATTAATGAAACAGAAAAACTGCAGGGACGGAATCCTGACTGGAAATGGAAGGAAAAGGTCCTATGAATATGTGTCCAGAAATGGGCGGCGTGCGTGCAACGACAACAAATCGTCCCGGAATACAGTACAGAGCTGCATCGCATCCACGTCACAACAGATGTTCAAAGTGGCCCCAATGGGATGCAATGCACGCGTTCAACGTCGCATCTTGGATTGCTGCACTCTTTTGCACGTTCCGACTTCCCTTCGAATAGCGTCACAGGATTCGTGAACACGCTGTTGAAGGGTCTGCACATCAGGAACTGGTTCAGTATACACAACGCCATTCAGATGCCACCAGAGGTAAAAATCCAGGGTGTCTAATCCCGGTGATCTATCAGGCCATGCTATAGGGCCTCCGAGTCCTATCAAATGTCCGGAGGAGATGTTGAGATGTCGGTGAACTGTAACGCGGAATTGGGGTGGTGCTCCGTTATGCAGGAACTACATAACCTTTCGTATTGCCAAAGGTACATTCTCAAGCAGCCCGGGCAGAGTATTCCGCAGAAAGTCAAGGTACGTTCCTCTGTCGAGGCGTTGCGGAATAATAATCAGTCCAAGTATGTGGTTAACAAATATCATTGCCCACGCATTGATGCTGAATCGACGCTGATGAGACACCTCAACGGCTCCCCGAGTATTGTTTGTACCCCACAAATGACGACTATGAAGATTGATAACGTCAGCTCTGGTAAAGATTGCTTCCTCAGTAAACATGGCTGATGACAGACATCCTACAATTGTGATGGTCTGGTGCAAAAACCGTCGACAAAATCCTCTCCGTAGAGGGAAATCTGCTGCTGATAATCCCTACATTCGTAGCAGGTGACAGCTGTGGTAACGGTTGTCATGCAGGATACACATAATAGTTCTTTATCTTACACCATGTTGCCGGGCCACTTGAGTGGAGTCAATATCGTGTTGAACCCAGTCCTCTACATCTGGAGTACGCACAGTCCACCGCCTCTCTGTACGGTGTGAAAGGACCCACGATCATACAAACGCCTAAAAAGGGCTTGAAATATTGTGTAGTGTAGTTGGTGTCTATGAGGGCACTTGTTTTGATATAGCCGTGCTGCCTCTCGACCATTAGGCCGTACACAAACACCCTCTCGGCTTGTTCCCGGCATGAATACCGGACCATTCTGCTGCTTACAGAACGCTGCGTCAATCACACAGGCTGCAACACACAAGGAACACACAGCATGTGATCAGAGGAACTTTCATTCGTCGGCGCCATCTACCACGGTAACGATGTATTTCCGGACACATGTTCATAGAACATTTTTTCCTCCACTTCCAGTCAGGAATCCGTCCCTGCAGTTTTTCGGTTTTAGTAATAAATTTATGATATTTCAGAAACGACGGCCTAGTTTATACAGTGTCCAGTAATTTCTCCTTACGTTTGTAACGGCAGCGAACAGAAATGTGTGACAGCAGTACAAAAAAAATCTCGGTAATAACTTGACTGGTGATTGGTCTGGAGAAGGTTAAGGATAATCAGGTAAGAGTAGGAGATAGATGAAAGAAATAAAAAATACATTGGGATGATGAAGATGTGGTGTAGCTTACAATTGGTTCGCCTCTTACTTTAAGAACAGAAAGCAGAAGGTAATTCAACGCAATATTGAGAGTGGTAGTGATGTTCAGTCCCAATGGGGCACTATTAAGTGGGGCGTTCCCAAGGCTCAGTGCTGGGGCCACTGCTGTTTCTTATTTATATAAATGATATGCCTTCTAGTATTACAGGTGATTCAAAAATATTTCTGTTTGCTGATGACACCAGCTTGGTAGTGAACGATCTTGTGTGTAATATTGAAACATTATCAAATAATGTAGTTCATGAAATAAGTTCGTGGCTTGTGGAAAATAATTTGATGCTAAATCACAGCAAGACTCAGTTTTTATAGTTTCTAACTCACAATTCAACAAGAACTGATATTTTGATCAGACAGAATGGGCATATTATAAGCGAGACGGAACAGTTCAAGTTCCTAGGCGTTCGGATAGATAGTAAGCTGTTGTGGAAAGCCCATGTTCGGGATCTTGTTCAGAAACTAAATGCTGCTTTATTTACCATTAGAACAGTATCTGAAATAAGTGACAGTTCAACACGAAAAGTAGTCTACTTCGCTTATTTTCATACGCTTATGTCGTATGGTATTATTTTTTGGGTAATTCTTCTGATTCAAAAAGAGTATTTTTGGCTCATAAACGAGCTGTTCGAGCTATATGTGGTGTAAGTTTAAGAACCTCTTGTCGACCCCTATTCAATAGTCTGGGAATTCTGACATTGCCCTCACAGTATATATTTTCTTTAATGTCGTTTGTTGTTAGCAATATTAGCTTATTCCCAAGAGTTAGTAGCTTTCACTCAGTTAATACTAGGCAGAAATCAAATCTGCATGTGGAATGCACTTCCTTGACTCTTGTGCAGAAGGGAGTGCAGTATTCTGCTGCATCCATTTTCCATAGACTACCACAAGAACTCAAAAATCTTAGCAGTAGCCCAAACACTTTTAAGTCTAAACTGAAGAGTTTCCTCATGGCTCACTCCTATTCTGTCGAGGAGCTCCTGGAAGAGCTGAAAAATTAAGCAAATTCCAGTGTTACATTGTTGATTTTCTTTATTTAAACTTACGACTTGTCGCCTGAATATGTTTCTTATATTTCATGTTATCTGTTTCTACTACCGTGTTATAATTTCATGTATTGACTCGTTCCATGACCATGGAGACTTCTCCTTAATTTGGTCCCACGGAACAATAAATAATAAAAACATGGAAGTATTGGCAGAAATACTGGTTCACTGTTGCACACACGGAAAACTGAGATGTTCCCAGAGGAAGGCTGCACAAAGGTATCAATGTAGACAAGTCTTCGGTGTCTTTTCAGGGTGTTGCATCCTTTCCTCTTTAGATTCCAGACCACATTTCGCATGCATTGACTTCTGCTAAGCGTCTTTATGTCAGCTGCCAAATAGTCTTACATCATTCGTTTACAGTCAACATGTTAGCGCTAAAGTTAAAAGAAAAATGAGAACCAATATCTGCTCTACAAAGAACATTTCGACTGGGCCAGGTGGCATAGGGGTATAACGTTGAAGTCGCATTCTGGTAAGCGGCTGTTCAAATACCCGTCCTGTCATACAAATTTTAGTTTCCTGGGGTTTTTTCTGAATCTCTTAGGACAAATGCCTGGCCTCCTTTCATTTTAAGGTTTCAGCGTTCTGAGT
Organism: Schistocerca serialis cubense; assembly: GCF_023864345.2. Lineage (NCBI taxonomy): Eukaryota > Metazoa > Arthropoda > Insecta > Orthoptera > Acrididae > Schistocerca > Schistocerca serialis. The sequence goes on along the minus strand of NC_064640.1, from coordinate 869,763,924 downwards.
AAAAAGTGACTGAGCGGGCATTTTCGATTTGACATGTGGGCTTCGGAACGTGCTGGAGCCTAGATTTAAAACTTTCGAAACATATCAGTTCTTCTGAGGAACACACACAATTTATTATAATCGAGATGGCTAACGATATCCAGGGTCCATCTCACTACTAGGTTCAACACTCACCTGATAGAAAGTGTACGCAGAAGCATACTAGTCACCTGGGGGCTCATGTGGCCATCATTGTAACCAAATGCAAACGATACTTGTCCGATATGTAACCTGTTATTAGCCTGACTATATAAATGCCTTCGGATAAGATTATAGTTTTTGGCATGCACTGCCGATGCAGGCATTAGTTCATTATTTATCAACGCGGTCCTTCATTCAATTTTGTGATATGCTGAAGCTCTTATTTGATGTTACTTCAGAAAATGTTGATTCTTTGTTGTTGACATCATCAGTTATACTAACAATGGTCATTTCATTTCTCTCCGATAATTTGTTCTTGATTACGCAATTTTTGTTGCGTATTATAGACTGTAATTAGAATGATATGAGTCAAGGAGACGGTCGCCTCTTTTAGAAAAGTTAGAAGTTTGCAAACACACAGGAAATGTCTTTATTATTATTATTATTATTATTATTATTATTATTATTATTGTCATTATGGTTTATCAACTTAACCATCTGCAAATCATATTGTACTAAGCTCTTTACATACTACGTTTAGTGTCACTTCTCATTTTCTGATAGTTTATCTACCTTGTTTTATGAGAAACTTACCTTAGCACCTGTTCCTTGTTAATCACCTCTCAGTGTCCATTATTATGACAACTATTGGTCGAAACTGCGTAGTTGGTCACTACTTTTCACGTTTTTACGCGTGTACGCTTTATCACCATGAATTTGTTTCATTCTTTCCAGGTTGGAAAATGTCATCATCGCCATAACAATTTTATTATTGTACAGATTTCATGAGTTTTGAATTTGTTAAATCAATCCATGCAGGATTGATTTTGTCCATTCATTTAAGATAATGAGTAACCCAGCCAACTTTGAAAGCAAAAAACACTGCCTCTTCTGTTAGACTTCATATACCATGTGTAAGCTTGTACATCTTTAAAGGATCTTTGGACTAACTGCTGTCATGACGAACGAACCACTGCAGAAAAACTGCAACTGAATCAGCTACTTATTTTTTAGTTTTCATATAATGTCCACATTTCTAACCGTTCTTTAAATTAAATTATTTCGTAATTTCTTTATTTTCAGTTTTCAAGCTAAACTGTAGGCACTGGAAGCTCAGCTGGACTGAATGGACAGTGCCTCGACAAGAGGTTATAAGATGATTGTGAATGAAAGCAAAATAAAGTTAACAGAATGTACCTGAATAAAACTAAGTGATGCTGAGGCAGTTAGATCAGGACATGATAAACAAAAAGCAGTAAATGCGTTTTGCTATTTGGGCTGCAAAAGAACTGACGATGGAGGAAGTACAGAGGGTTCGAAAGGCAGACCGGCAGTAGCCGGAAAGGCATTTCTTAAATAGAGAAATTTATTAACAACGAATATGAATTTCCATCGTCATTTTCTTCCATTTTTTATCGTTTCCTAATTGCTTCAAAGTTCATGGAGGTAGTCGATGTGATCAAAAGTATCCGGACACCTATCTGAAAGTAACTTACAAGTTAGTGGCGTCCTCCATCGGTAATGCTGGAATTCAATATGGTGTTGGCCCACCGTTAGCCTTGATGACAGCTTCCAGTCTCGCAGGCCTACGTTCAATCAGGTGCTGGAAGGTTTCTTGGGGAATGCAGCCCATTCTTCACCGAGTGCTGAACTGAGGAGAGATATCGATGTCGTTCGGTGATGCCTGACACGAAGTCTGCGTTCCAAAACATCCCAAAGGGTTCTATAGGATTCAGGTCAGGACTCCGTGGCAGCCAATCCGTTACAGGGATGTTGCTGTCGTGTAACCAATCCGCCACAGGCCATGCATTATGAACAGGTGCTCGATCGTGTTGAAAGATGCAATCGCCATACCCGAATTGCTCTTCAATACTTGGAAGCAAGAAGGTGCTTAAAACATCAATGTAAGCCTGTGCTGTGATAGTGCCACGCAAAACAACAAGGGGTGCAAGCCCCTCCTTGAAAAACACGACTACACCATAACACCACCGCCTCCGAAATTTACTGTTGTCACTGCACACGCTGGCAGATAACGTCCACCGGGCATTCGCCATACCCACACCCTGGCATCGGATCGCCACATTGTCGTGATTCGTCACTCCACACAACGTTTTTCCACTGTTCAATCGTCCAATGTTTACACTCCTTACACAAAGCGGGATATCGTTTGGCATTTACCGGCATGACGTACGGCTTATGAGCAGCCGCTCGACCATGAAATCCAAGCTTACTCACCTCCCGCCTAACTGTCATAGTACTTGCAGTGGATGCTGATGCAGTTTGGAATTCCTGTGCGATGGTCTGATAGATGTCTGCCTCTTACACATTACGACCCTCTTCAACTCCGGCGGTCTCTATCAGTCAACAGACGAGGTCGGCCTGTAGGCTTTTGTGCTGTACGTGTCCTTTCACGTTTCCACTTCACTATCACATCGGGAACAGTGAACCTAATAGGATGTTTAGGAGTGTGGAAATCTCAAGTACAGACGTATGGCACAAGTGACACCCAATCACCTGACCACGTTCGAAGTCCGTGAGTTCCGCGGAGCGCCACACTCTGATCTCTCACAATGTCTAATGATTACTGACATCGCTGATTCGGAGTACCTGGCAGTAGGAGGCAGCACAATGTACCTAATATGAAAAACGTATGTTTTTGGGGGAGTTCGGATACTTTTGATCACATAGCGTATGTTACATCCTTGCCGCTAAATGAAAGGCAGTTTGCTTTTGGCTATACGTGTTTTATTTGTAAAGCTTCTTCAGTGGTTTGAACACATGTTTGTTTTTGTACAGGATGTTCGTAAATTCCCGTTACAGACTTCTATTACTTGTAGAGGGGAGTAAGTTAATAATATTCTGAATAGAGACCCATGTCCGGAAATGTACCGTTTCCGCACTACAACTATTTGATAACATGGTAGTAAGGCGACCACTTTTTACAAGTTATTTTTTAGTCGTGACACAGTACATCACTTGTTTTACTTGTCTTACGGTTCCACTCACTAATAAACAAAGAAACAAAAAGGAAACTTAATAAGTTTTCACAAACACTCTTCCAATTCGGATGTGCGGCTTCTCCTTGGAACACTACAGTCACGTCTGCTGATTGTGAAGGTACCCCTCTCTGGAAGTCGTATTGTAATTGTGGCGAAAAGGTTATGCGATGGAGTAGGACGTTGTGGTTAATGAGCTTGATAAATGTGACAAGCAACTCTTCCATTACCGTGAGCTTCGCCACACAGTGCGATCATTTTGGCGTATTCTGCAAACGTGTACTCAACGATGTTGCTCTAAAACTCACGCTCAACTGAATGAGCCTCGAACGAGGTAAGAGTGGTAGAATGGACGTCAAATGACATCAGCGAATCCGATGCATCCCTGCTGCATACCTTCCTAGTTAACTTGTTTTCAAACGGCTGCAGCACGGAAACGGTACGCTTCCGGACAAGGGTTCCTATTCCAAATATTATATACTCACACCCCTCAACAAGTTCTAGAAGTTTTAAACGTAATTTCCGAACACACTGTGTAAATGCATTGTGTAATAGTTACATGTGTGTAACTACACTCCTGGAAATGGAAAAAAGAACACATTGACACCGGTGTGTCAGACCCACCATACTTACTCCGGACACTGCGAGAGGGCTGTACAAGCAATGATCACACGCACGGAACAGCAGACACACCAGGAACCGCGGTGTTGGCCGTCGAATGGCGCTAGCTGCGCAGCATTTGTGCACCGCCGCCGTCAGTGTCAGCCAGTTTGCCGTGGCATACGGAGCTCCATCGCAGTCTTTAACACCGGTAGCATGCCGCGACAGCGTGGACGTGAACCGTATGTGCAGTTGACGGACTTTGAGCGAGGGCGTATAGTGGGCATGCGGGAGGCCGGGTGGACGTACCGCCGAATTGCTCAACACGTGGGGCGTGAGGTCTCCACAGTACATCGATGTTGTCGCCAGTGGTCGGTGGAAGGTGCACGTGCCCGTCGACCTGGGACCGGACCGCAGCGACACACGAATGCACGCCAAGACCGTAGGATCCTACGCAGTGCCGTAAGGGACCGCACCGCCACTTCCCATCAAATTAGGGACACTGTTGCTCTTGGGGTATCGGCGAGGACCATTCGCAACCGTCTCCATGAAGCTGGGCTACGGTCCCGCACACCGTTAGGCCGTCTTCCGCTCACGCCCCAACATCGTGCAGCCCGCCTCCAGTGGTGTCGCGACAGGCGTGAATGGAGGGACGAATGGAGACGTGTCGTCTTCAGCGATGAGAGTCGCTTCTGCCTTGGTGCCAATGATGGTCGTATGCGTGTTTGGCGCCGTGCAGGTGAGCGCCACAATCAGGACTGCATACGACCGAGGCACACAGGGCCAACACCCGGCATCATGGTGTGGGGAGCGATCTCCTATACTGGCCGTACACCACTGGTGATCGTCGAGGGGACACTGAATAGTGCACGGTACATCCAAACCGTCATCGAACCCATCGTTCTACCATTTTTAGACCGGCAAGGCAACTTGCTGTTCCAACAGGACAATGCACGTCCGCATGTATCCCGTGCCACCCAACGTGCTCTAGAAGGTGTAAGTCAACTACCCTGGCCAGCAAGATCTCCGGATCTGTCCCCCATTGAGCATGTTTGGTACTGGATGAAGCGTCGTCTCACGCGGTCTGCACGTCCAGCACGAACGCTGGTCCAACTGAGGCGCCAGGTGGAAATGGCATGGCAAGCCGTTCCACAGGACTACATCCAGCATCTCTACGATCGTCTCCATGGGAGAATAGCAGCCTGCATTGCTGCGAAAGGTGGATATACAATGTACTAGTGCCGACATTGTGCATGCTCTGTTGCCTGTGTCTATGTGCCTGTGGTTCTGTCAGTGTGATCATGCGATGTATCTGACCCCAGGAATGTGTCAATAAAGTTTCCCCTTCCTGGGACAATGAATTCACGGTGTTCTTATTTCAATTTCCAGGAGTGTATATTACGTTTTCTCATGTTTCTCTTTTGTTTTTGAGGTTAGAACCAACTACTGCAGCACAAGTTTCGTGAGGTAAATTATCGTTTGGTGTTACTTACGATTTGCAAAGTTGCTAGTTCATGTGTGTGGTGCTGGAGATGTGTTTATTTGGTCCCCATATTCCAGATAGCCGGTTTCCGGCGTTTTTTTTTTATCAACACTACAAACAGGCAACAAAAGGGCAAAATATTCGGAAACGAGTGGATCGGATAACTCATGAAGAGATTTTGTATTGTGTTGTGAAAAAAAAGAAGTTTATGGCACAACTTGACTAATACAAGGAGCTGGTTGATAGAATACATCCTGAGCCATCAATAAATCGCCCGTTTCGTAATGGAGGGGAATGTGTGGAGTAAAAATTGCAGAGGGTGACCAAGGTTTACCTACAGTCAGCAACTTCTTGTGGATAGAGGTTGAAATAATTATGCAGAAATGAAGAGGCTTGCACTAGATAGACAAACGTGGATCGCTGCATCCAGTCAGTCTTCAGGTTGAAATCTACCACAAACAATGATACTCCTAAGGGAGTCTCATTTCTTGTTCATCTGGCGAATATCAGATTACACTTTTCGTCACGTGCTTGAGAATCAGATAATTGGGCTGGGTAAGACTGATTCATCAACTTTTCTCCGCTTACTGCACACTTCCTGTCAACCGCAGGTGGAGGGAAAACTTTGATCACGTGTATCTACACACTCTTATGTGTGTGTGTGTGTGTGTGTGTGTGTGTGTGTGTGTGTGTGTGTGTGTGTGTGCTCCTCGACTGCGAGGAAAACAAAAGACGAGCTGGCACGATAGCAGTGGAGAAGCAGGTGTGGAGACAAGTTTCAACATGAGCGGCGCGTTGCAGGTTCCTGGCAAACCTCGTGGTGGTGTTGGGCGAGTACGATATCACGGGCGAGCTGGAGTCGAAGCGATCCGTGACGAAGAACGTGCGGCGCGTAATCGTTCACCGACACTACGACGCGGCTACGTTCGCCAACGACCTCGCCCTTCTGGAAATGGACTATCCGGTGACGTTCGACGAGCACATCGTGCCGATCTGCATGCCCAGAGAGAACGAAGACTTCACAGGCCGCATGGCTACGGTCACCGGCTGGGGCCGCCTCAAATACGGTCAGTATCTCCATTACTGTTTCGCCATCTGTGTATCCCTTTCCACTTTACGCAGAAAACTGTGTTAAACTCCATCGACAAAAGTTCAGAATTTGTTCTTGGACATTTTCTGAGTATTTTGGTGTAAGGTACCCATAGTTTTCGCTGTCTAGAGTAATAATGTAATTACGATTCATTTGGTTTGTTAGCTCAGATATCTTTGTTTTTGTGACAATACCTAAACAACAGTACAGTGAACATGCCTTTAATATGCAGTCACTAAGACTGAAGATTAGGTCTTTCGTAGGTGCCTATGCATAGTGCCATGCTGTGCTCTAAATAGCGTCGTTAGGCGCCCTTCCATTGCATTCAGTGTACCCATAAATGATGTGCATATCGGCCAAGTGTTCATCAATAAACGTATCCGTACTGCTGTATATCACGGCTAACGTACAACTAACACTGCCAAAAAAACACATCTGATAGCGAGCCGAGCGGTATTGAATTCAAACTTGTGAGCGAAGACTGAAGTGGGCATTTCTGTTGTCAACATGAAGTACTGTCAGTGAATGGAAAAAGTTTGCTTCCATATGAGACATACAGCACATACCGTCGACATTTGCACGGATGCGCAGATATTTTCACTGCAGCACAGATCAAAAAATAATGGGGATAAGATACCAAATGAAATACAGTTCCTTTGTAGCAAGCTACCGGAGTGGTCCCTTATAGCAACATATCCAGGATATATCGATGATCAATTTCTGAAATTCTGTTGGTGGAGTTCAGGTTCACACTGTATACAGTGTTGTTATCATCTGATTCATTAATTTCTGCAATACTATGACTTCCTCTACAGGGGTTCAGATTTTATGTCACCTTCGTCAAAACGATTCAAAAATTACACCTTAACCTTCTGTTCATGACCAGGTCATTACAAATTGAACAGTCTGATATAGTACAAAGATAGGAAAGGAAATCATTGATGTCTTTTTCAAAGAAACCATACCGGAATTTGCCTTAAACGACTTAGTAAATTAGGAAAAACACAAATTTGAGTGGTCCGGCGAGAATTTCAAACCCACCCCTCATAAATACTTCACCACCTAGCTAGGTAACAGTGCTAGAATTAACTTGTTACTATGGTGACGCTGGATCAAAACGTCGTTTCCAGATCGCGATAATGTGGGTTCTAATTGTCGTGCTGTCATCCTGTCTCAGGCTTGCCTCGATTCGCCTTTACCATGCCAAGACACTTCCGAACAAGATATTTGAAATTATTTCTGTATTCCCCGTCTGATTCCTTCCCTTTTTAAGAGAAAACTGAGCCAGTGCTCTGCCAATCACGCCCTCGACTTCGACCGAATTTTACAAGGTAATTGAAATTTTGAAAAAGATAATTTTTCGAATTTATTAACATCTTTGAAAGTCGTTGACGTATTGATCTTTGGGTTACTCCTTGAGAAAATAGTCTGGCACATGATTAAGAAGTCTTCTGATGCGAGGAAGCCGCATTTTAAGAACAACATACTTTTGAAAATGTGCGCCATTTCAGGAAACATTGACAAATGTTAGGAAACATTTCGAGCAGCCGCTCGCCTCAGAACTGCAGGAGGAAACCTACGGGTTCACAGAATTCAAGGCATCGTTCACATTATGGAACCATGAAAGACGTCTGTTTATACGGTAACATGAGTACCTTAATACTTGTATTGCTCAGAAGTTTTCTTCAGACTGCTGAAAAACTTGTCATAAATGAATTTGATGTTCTTGGTGGCCTTGTAAATCCCAGTCAGTACCTAAGTACTGCATTAGGCATGACCGAGTGGGGTGGCACAGAGGTTAAGGCACCGGGGAGGACGACGTTTCAAGGCCCGTCTGGGCACCCAGATTTAGACTGCCACTGGTTTGTCTCATCTGGTTAAGGTAAATTTCAGGATGGGTTGCTTAGAAAGGACGTAGAGGATTTGCTTCCCCCTCATCCTCCAGTCCGAGCAAGTGCTCCGTCACAAGTGACCTCGTCGTTGAGGGGACACTTAATCACGGTTCATTTTACATTAGAAACTGGACTCGAGAAACCGTAAATCTCAATCACTACCTGAGTAGAAGGGAGGTGAAGACGTCTTTAGTATGCAGTCCACCTAAAATTGGGTCTCGCAGTGCTACATTAAGTGCGGGAGACGAAGGATGCTTCAGATACTAGTCAGCCATTTTGTCTTACGTCTTCCATGATTCACCTTCATCATGCCAGATTAATTCCTGAACGGCTTTTTCGACTGTGCTACGTGTGATTTCTTCACGACTCTTTGGACAAACCGAGCTAATACTCTTTACCGCCCGAGCATTACACCTTCATCGAGGTTAGACCACTGATGAATTCGTTGCCACTTATACGTCTGCCAAATAACGAAACCTCTCTGAGACAGCGCTGCCTAACATGGTGTAGGAAAACCGTTGGCATTCAAAACAGTTTCCAGTCGTCTCGGAATGAATAAATTCAGGTCCTGTATGGGTTTCAAGGGAATCCAACAGCACTCTTCTTGCAAATTAGTGGCAAGTCAGTTAACGATGATGGGATGGGTAGCAATCACGCCCTTCTCTCTCCAAAGTAGACCACAAAGGCTCAATAATAATGAGAAGTAGTCACTGTGGTGACCAGGGAAGGTGCGACACTTCATCCTCGTGCTCACAAAAACAGTCCTGGACAATGCGAGCTACGCGACAGGGGCCCAGTTGTTCGGAACGCAGAATCACCATTTGGGAACAAACATTCCACCTCATCAGCCAAAATGGTCACGTAAACATTAGCAGTAATGCGACCTATCAGAGTAACCATGAGACCCACAGACTACCATGGACTGCCGAAATTGTAAACAGTGTGCAACAAGAATCGTACTACCAAATGACTTTCTTCTATTCCTCCATATTCCAGGTTTTATGGCTTAGGCCCATCGTTTTCCTATTATGGGCATTTGAACCACTGATGAGTGGCTTTCGAATTCCATCTCTCACTACAGTTACCTACTTATCGAGCTCCCTTTGTGTTGATTTGGTGCTGACAGGGTTCGCGAGACGTTCAGATTTGCAGTCACTTTTGCAGCTGTCGTCCTTATATATTTCGCCACAAACTTCTTCATTAACCGTCTGTCACTGTCACTCAACACACAGTTTCTTCTGCGTTGTGACTTAACGGATGATGTTTTCCTGCTTCGATAGGGCGCCTCTTGAAACACCGACCACTTCGGCTCCCTTGGTTACGGAAGCAGCCACCATAAGAGCACTAACAATCTGACTGTGTTCCAATTCACTCAACTCCGACATAACGCACTCTCAACTACACAGAACCCTGTTGCGACCACGACTGACGCTTGCAATGTATTGAGGACATTGCACAGGTACCGTTCATATTCAGTTAAAACAGTGCAATCGACAGGCTTGGCTAGCACATGCATTCATGGTCAAGCATGCATTTCTCACGGTTTTTCCATGGTTTTGTCCAAACCCTGTAGTCCCCACCTGCAGATAGGCAACCCAATGAACAGAGTTCCAAAGCGCGCTGCTGTCGCACCTTCCTGGACAATTCGTGTCAGGGACTTAAATCTCTTGCACGACCCGCCAGGGTAGCTGAGAGCGCTAACGCGCTGCTTCCTGGACTCGGGTAGGCCCGCCGGCCCCGGATCGATTCCGCCCGGCGGATTAACGACGACGCCCGATGTGCCGGCCAGCCTGGATGTGGTTTTTAAGCGGTTTTCCACATCCCTCTAGGTGAATACCGGGCTGGTTCCCATGTTCTGCCTCAGTTACACGGCTCGCAGGCATCTGAACACTTTCGCACTATTCCACGGATTACACTCGATGCAGACAGTTGGGATACACTAATTCCATGCCAGGGGGTATGGGGTGGCGGCAGGAAGGGTATCTGGCCACTCCTTAAACATTAACATGCCAAATCCGATTAACAATTGCTGACCCTGCGTAGCTGCGGGACAAGGCTCAAGCGATAGATGGACTTAAATCTCTTGCACGAACATGTTGACATTTGCCGGTCACAAACGGTGCTCATATAGATCGCCTGTAATGCGATGCTCTATCAACTGATATGTGTCTTTTTCAGTATTCCTTATAGTTTTCACATAGCCATCTTTTGAAACCCCAAGGGTTCTTGTGAATAGCCCTGTAATTGCTAGCTCTACACTTGGAAACGTGTAGACTCTAACTAAAAATCGTGAATTTAAGTTTCGATGTTAATCTGTATGTAATGTGCTGTTTTCTTCTGGTACTGAACCTGTCCCTACACAGATCTGCCATTGTGATGATGAGTTACGATGCGTTGTTTGAAGGGTGTTAGAAGACGATGGCGAAGTATATAACTGTGCATTAGTTAAGGAATTCAGAGATTTCCAGTAATCACTATTTACGACTGTTTTGACCATACTTGTGCGTGTTTTGTTCAGGGGGCGGAGTGCCGAGTGTGCTGCAGGAGGTGCAGGTGCCTGTCATTGAGAACAGCGTCTGCCAAGAGATGTTCCAGACCGCCGGCCACTCCAAAGTCATCCTCAACAGCTTCCTGTGCGCCGGATATGCCAATGGCCAAAAGGATTCCTGCGAGGTAACTACCATACTTTTCTGCATTACAGAAGAATTTCACTTTCACATATCACTACACAGTTCCGTCAACTTCTTCCCTCTTGTGCTAGTGATGGTGTATTAATGCTTGTAAAATAAGTCATAACTTATTTGTCGCTGTATCAAAAAATACACTACTGGCCATTAAAATTGCTACACCACTAAGATGACGTGCTACAGACAGGAAGAAGATGCTGTGATATGCAAATGATTAGCTTTTCAGAGCATTCACACAAGGTTGGCGCCAGTGGCGACACCTAGAACGTGCTGACATGAGGAAAGTTTCCAACTGATTTCTCATACACAAACAGCAGTTGACCGGCGTTGCCTGGTAAACGTTGTTGTGATGCCTCGTGTAAGGAGGAGAAATGCGTACCATCACGTTTCCGACTTTGATAAAGGTCGTATTGTAGCTTACCGCGATTGTAGTTTATCGTATCGCGACGTTGCTGCTCGCGTTCGTCAAGATCCAATGACTATTAGCAGAATATGGAATCGGTGGGTTCAGGAGGGTAATACGGAACGCCGTGCTGGATCCCAATGGCCTCGTATCACTAGCAGTCGAGATGACAGGCATCTTATCCGCATGGCTGTAACGGATCGTACAGCCACGTCTCGATCCCTGAGTCAACAGGTGGGGACGTTTGCAAGACAACAAACATCTGCGCGAACAGTTCGACGACGTTTGCAGCAGCATGGACTATCAGCTTGGAGACCATGGCTTGACGCTGCATCACAGACAGGAGCGCCTGCGATGGTGTACTCAACGACGAACCTGGGTGCACGAATGGCAAAACGTCATTTTTTCGGATGAATCCGGGTTCTGTTCACAGCATCGTGATGGTCGCATCCGTGTTTGGCGACATCGCGGTGAACGCACATTGGAAGCGTGTATTCGTCATCGCCATACTGGCGTATCACGAGGCGTGATGGTATGGGTGCCATTGGTTACACATCTCGGTCACCTCTTGTTCGCATTGACGGCACTTTGAACAGTGGACGTTACATCTGAGACGTGTTACGACCCGTGGCTCTGCCCTTCATTCGATCCCTGCGAAACCCTACATTTCAGCAGGATAATGCACGACCGCATGTTGCAGGTCCTGTACGGGCCTTTCTGGATACAGAAAATGTTCGATTGCTGCCCTGGCCAGCACATTCTCCAGATCTCTCACCAATTGAAAACGTCAGGTAAATGGTGGCCGAGCAACTGGCTCGTCACAATACGCCAGTCACTACTCTTGATGAACTGTGGTATCGTGTTGAAGGTACCTATACACGCCATCCAAGCTCTGTTGAACTCAATGCCCAGGCGTCTCAAGGCCGTTATTACGGCCAGAGGTGGTTGTTCTGGGTTCAGATTTCTCAGGATCTATTCACCTAAATTGCGTGAAAATGTAATCACATGTCAGTTCTAGTATAATATATTTGTCCAATGAATACCCGTTTATTATCTACATTTCTTCTTGGTGTAGCAATTTTAATGGCCAGTAGTGTATTTAAGACTGATCTTCAAATATTACCAGATGAAAATTTATCTGTTCCAAAAGCAAAGTGGTCATCAACCTGAAGACAGAATTTGAAGAACACATTTCTCTGCTGGACAGAAGGTGCTTTTGGAAATGGTATACTTTAGTCTTGATCTGATGTGTGAAGCCACTGGCCAACCAATTTATAATACGATTTGGTCGAACTGCAAAACATTGGATGTGTGGTGTGAGAGCCACCCACGTGACATTCACACCTGTTGTTGACTTCCGTGTCGTGTCTGAAACGGTCTCTGTGACCAGTTTAAAAGAATCACTTAAGTCTTAAAAAGTTACTAGAGCCTCTCATGGACAAAACTGAGTTTTGCGCCTCTCACATACTTCCGTTTGGTCCATAAACACCAATGCTTACCCGTCAGTTGATGAAACTGCTGCAGGGTTGGGCTAATTCAATTGTCTTCTTCAAGAGACTAATAAAGATGGGGCCACAGTAGTAGTGACAAACATATGTTACAGACTGAAAAAACACTTTTATTGTATTAATTTAAAACTATTGCGGCGCTGTTACTAATTATGGATATAGTTTCCTTGATATCGAGCAAGTTTATGGTGCAAGGTTCCTAATCACCAGTCTTTACGCTAATGTCCTGGTCTGGACTCCAATCCTCTTCGCACTGTCTCAGGGAGTGAGGGTACGAGACTGTTGATGGTGATCCGTCCGTCAGATGGGAACTTCTAACTCGGGGGTTCTCTTAGTGATATTCGAGAGGAGTACGCTACTTGCTGGTACTGGATTTCATTCTCTCCCTTTTCTCATCGTTATCAAACAACACGAATATAACACTCACGATACAACTCTTGTACATCCGCAAAGGGAAAGACCAACGTACGTGGAGGAAGAATACCCATTCCGATAGGTGGCTGAACCCACACCGTAGGAAATACCAGCCCAGAGTGCCATATGATAAATACATTTTTACATCGAACTATTCTGTTTCACACCGTGAAATGCATAATTATTTGACGCAAAAAGCACAGCTGTGATGGAACGACCCATTGATCTTCATTCCGTTGTTATTGAAGTCTAGTGATTTGAATATATCTTCTAATGGAAGGGTGAACAGTTTCAGAGAGATGGTGTCACCATGGCGGACTCTTTTGCCGATTTGGATCTTACCGGTGACAAGGTATTCATGCACTCTGTAATTGTTGCCTATTGATATATGTATTTCAGGAGCTTTGTATACCTTGAATTAACCCTGCCCAAATCTCCACGGAGTCCAAATCTTTTCTATAATCCCTAAAGCCCAGATGAATCCTAACGTCATAATCGGTTGTTTTCTTTAAAAGAAGGCGACTAGTCTCGCTGCGATCTTTCCGAAATCCTGCTTGCTCAGCAAGTTGATATAAATCCAGTTCTCTTCTGTGGCGCTTTGTTATAGTTTTAGTTATTTGAAAAGAGGCAAAATGGCAACTCATCGGATCACACGACACTCCTCCAGTCTGATACTCTCCCATTTCTGTGTAGTTTGGCCCACTGAAGGCTTGCAGCTTTACGTGCCACTTTGATAAATAGCCCTTTGCGGAATTTTCGATTTCATATATCCGTTGCAGTCTCTTTCCTTCGCAGTGCTCGCTCGGAAACTGGTTCACATGGATCTACGTTACCGAGACAAGCACTTTCTGCCTGGTTTGAAACTAGTTGTCATTGATAAAACGTGACACCCTTCTCTGTTCCCTATCAGTAAGAATCTTTTTACGGAGACTGTTCTTACGCCATGTTACATGACTGCGAGCCATACACTATTCCTTGCAGAGACGTTGGACAGTACACGCCGATACACCAGGAAATCGGGCAACTTCATTCACTGTGTAGTCGTGTGCACATCCACAGAGCTCCTTTCTGCCTTTCTGTCAGGTCACTACCATCTAACAACGCCCATCCCCCTCCTCCCCCCCCCCCCCTCCCGGCCCATAAGTACAATTTCTTTTTCATGAATTAACGTCAACAGTGGAGAGCCACATCATTGCCTGGTACCATTTCTCTACTACGACATGTGATCAAAAAATACGGTGAATGAATTCCTTTAGGAGCAACTGCCGACTCTACCACCATTTGATGTAATTTCTCTGATATCCTGATGCGTTGAGACAGTGTCAAGTTGGAACACGTCATGATTTATCAATCAGCGATCAAAGACGTTACAGTGAGGTTGTGGTTACCGTATCTGTCGCGCGTCATGTATTCCGAACAACGGGTAAACAGTTCTGTTTCAAGTCGCAAGAATGTTTCAAAGAAAGTCATGAAATTGGTGTATGGCGTTAATACTCTAACTTTGAAGACAGTTTAAAAGGGGTAGAGCGATTTAAAAGCGGAAATGGTTAGGTAAAATCTGGACCATTAACCGCAAAAAACCGTGCGAAAAAATGGTAAAAAACCATTTGTTCAAACAGGCGAATAACTATTCAAGGGCTTACCGCAGAACTTAGCATCTGGTACGGGTCCGGGAAAAATTTTTAAGCGATAATTTGCAAATGAGACGTGCGAGAGAAAAATTTGTTCCCAGACTTTTGAGTGATGAATAGAAGGAAAATCGTTTGTCAGTTTGCACGGAGCTGAAGAATCATCTCCATTCAGATTCGGACTTCATGTCCAAAATTGTAACCGGAGGTGGAACTTGGGTCTATGGTTATGACCCTCAGACGACAATTCAGAGATTCCAGTGGACAATCAGTGAATCTAATTGATCCACAAGCCACGTCAGTTAAAATCTAATATTAAGGTCATGCTCACTGTTATTTTTTCGATATTAAGGGTATAGTGCTATCACAGTTCTTTCCAAGGGGAGCAACTGTAAACGCCGAATTTTTCAAGGGCGTACTGCGAAGTTTGTGAAACGATGTGCGAAGAAAGAGACCAAAAAAATGGGGCAATGGCTTCCTTTTTCATGACGACAACGCGCCGTGCCACACCTCACTTATGATTCGCAGTTTTTCGCGGTATTCCTGTCTCTCCACATCCGCCTTACCACATTTAGCACCATGCGGTGTTAAGCTATTCCCAAAAATTAAAACCGCGCTTAAAGGAAAACGTTTTGACAACATTCCTGACACTGAGAGAGCCATGACAGATCAAAAGAAGCCTTCCAGAAATGCATCCATTATTGGATTCAACTTTTAGCTTTGAGATAAGTAACTTGAAGGCGATTAAATCAAATTCCATCCTAGCCTATTACTTTGCTTCAAATAAAATTGTTTACCGTACTTTTTGATCACACCTGGTACCTCTAACGCTCCAAAGCGACCAGTGTGCTCTTTCAAGGAGCTGACTGATGCAGGGTGGGGTAAATAAAAGTGGCGTGGAGAACTGAGTTCCAAGGCACAAAGAAAACAAAGGAAGAAAGGAAATACAGTAGTAACTTGAGTATAGCTTATGTTGAAAGTGACCACCATTCATCTCTTGACGCTTTTGGGTCCTGGGCAGCAATCTGCTGAATGCGAATCGAAGCTGGACTCTGGAATTGCTGCATTCTCATCCGGAATGTTCTGTAGCAGTTCTTGAAGACTATGAGGGTTGTTGCGATACACTTTAGACTTGACGGCTATCCACACAAAGTAATAGTAGACTGACAGATCCGGTTACCTGGGCGGCCAGCTAGGGCTGCGGCCAGATTGACCTCTGCTAACAACTTTGCCAGCCTTGAAGATTGTGTAAATGTGCTCCAAGGTTCGTCCGGCTATATGGCCAGATGTTCCATCCTGTTGAAAGTAACTGTAGGTCTTTTCATCCTCTGTTAAATCTGCCACAAATTCACGTCCAGTCGTATCCACTCGTCCAAGCTCCTTTTATTTGCCACGCCCATGTTTTGTCTGCTGTGCTTAGCACACAGAACTTGGACGTAAGTGAGAAACACTCGAGCAGAAAGAAGATGTACAATCGTTTCAACGTTATCGTTGCTGAGCACGCTCTATGGTACTAGTTCGCAAATCGTCAGAGATTGAGTTTGCTACGCCCAGAAGCTCCGTTCTATAGGGAGCTCCTTATCTTTGAATGCTCGTGAAGGCGCTTGTCTCAGAGTCTGTTGTATGTGTGCAGGGGGACAGCGGCGGCCCGCTAATGATGGAACGGGACGACGGTCGCTGGGTGCTGGTGGGTACCGTGTCCCACGGTATCAAGTGCGCCTCCCCCTACCTGCCCGGAGTCTACATGCGCACCACCTACTACAAGCCCTGGCTACAGAGCATCACCGGCGTGCAGTGACTCTAACCACGACCCCATTAGTGGTGTCTCGAGGATGGACTTCCTACATAAAGCATCTCACAAGTGCGAAAGTATTGACTGCCATAATCATTTTAAATTAATTTATATTTAACTTATATTTATTACACAGTAAATTATGTGCAGTTACTGTATCAGTAATGAAGCACTTCCCAACAGGAGAAATAGTATCTACTGTGCAGTACGTAAAATTCGACATATCAGCAACCAGAAGGTTGCCAGAAGAGCAAAAACAATTGCAAAGGTTGACTAAAATTTCGACTCATGCAGAAGTTTACCGTTTTCAATTCTTATAGGAAAAATGTATCTCGAGCAACTCCATTTTATGTTGTTAGAACAGAAATTTATTCCCAGAAGCTTTCATTTTACTAACAGTGGCTGATCAGGTTTTTCTGGCACATTAATCTACCTGACTCAGTCGACAAGATCTCACATATATATTTCCTACTTCAAAGTGGCACCACACGTGGCCACTTTTAGTATCGTGCAATAATGAATTAATAATTTACTGTGCCTGTAAAAGTTGAAAGTTGAACTGTCTTCTTACCGAGAAGGATCAATGGCATTAGTAATGTAAGACTGAAACACCTAAAACCAAACAACTGTAACAGAAAATTTTAAAAATTGTTCTGTTTTTAGTCGAGAAACATTGTTATAGAAGAGATTTTATTCCACTGCAGTGCTTATCTGAACATTTTATACTCCAACAATATTATTTATTTTGTTTACATTAGAAATATTATAACATATTAACTTTTAAGATATTTGTTACAAAATGAAGAGCAAACGTATTTAATTTGTAAATGTTATTTTCATTTTAGTACCTAAATCATGTGTTAAATACACTATAAGTCTAAGCTACTGTAAATACGAAGTGTTATTGTTATATATGTGAAAACACATTGCTGGAAATAATGTTTGTTACTGCTGATGACTCCTGTTTGGTAAAAAGGATTATATCTGTTCGTTTAAACTGTATACAAGTATGCCAGTGAGGAAAGCACATCAGTAATAAAACACATAATTTCTGTTTTGAGAAAAAGGATTATGGATACTTGTCCAAACTGTACACAAATATCCCTGTGAGGAAAGCATGTCACTAATAAAACACACAGCTTCAAAAGCAACATTTATTGATGCATAGCTATTCAGTTTACCACATACCAGAGATAACTGGAGGTATAAATGAAAATAATACAGTTAAATAAATAAAAACAGTTTTCCTTCAAAAATCGAAACTTTTATTTCCTTCCCCCCAGTTCCCATTTTTAAAGAAATTTTTGATTAGTATGTTGAATACCTGTCACAAAAATGTGAGTTTAAAACAGACTGCAACTGAGAAAACTACAACTATATCAACAATCCACATTTAATCTCTTGTTCTGCAGATTTCATTTTTTAATGGAGATGCTTGACCAGTGTAACACAGGATTTCCCAAACTGTGTTCCAGCGATCAGTGGTGTTCCATGGGAAGTTAATAAGTACTCTGCGAAAAACTTTAAATAGTATGGCGTTTCCTTTTTTTGACGTTTTGACAGTACTAATTATTTTTTATTTTATTATGATTTCTGTGTTATTAGTTAAGATTTGAAATTAAAGTAATCACTTCATAAAACAAGTATTTCTAATTTTAAAAATATTTATTAACCTTTAATTCAAGTACGGTGGTCCATCAAAGTAACAGAATTCCCAAAGTATTCCATCAGAGGAAAAATTCTGGAACCTCTGGTCTAACATATAATGAACCCACACAAGAGGTAAGTGTGCAGCAGTGTGTAACAAAATAAAAAGATTTACTGGTACAGGAACTATATTACAAAGACAAATACACATGCAGATATTTAAAAAATCATTGAAATGCTGACAGAGTGTCACTAATGTTTTCCTGTGATAATAAAATTCAAACAACTTCAATTATAGCACACAGTTTCTCAGCATTTCCACACAGAAGAAGGTTACCTAAGGTGTTTTCATCTCATACATTTTCCATCAGAGAGTATTTATTTCGAGTGAGCCTAACAAGGAAATGAAATGTGGATAAACAATGAAGACAGAAGAATGCTGAAGATTATATGGGTATATGAAGTAACTGGTAACTGATGATGAGGTTCTGAATCGAATTGACTGAAAGAAGGCACTGGTTGATAGGACACATCCTGAAGTACTGAGGAATAGCTAAATTCATAATGGAAGAAGTATGGAGCGGGAGGTGAGAATGGGAGGAGGCACCACTGAAGATGTAGAATAGAATAAGCAGGCTCAGATGAGTGTAGGGTACAGTACTGATCCAGTTATTAAAAAGACTTGCACACGACAGGCTAGCACAGAGAGCAACATCACACCAATCTTTCAACTAATAACTACAATACTCCCCATCAGCAAAAAGAGATCAGGTGAAGCTGCTGGCCACAGAATGCTATCCGACTGTTAGTGATTTCTGTCAAGATAGCTGCTGCTCATTGTTGATACAATTAGCGATCACCAATTTGTTGGGTCCAGTGTAAGCACTAGATTCTTGACACAGCAGCATACTGTTAAGGTACCTGGAATGGATGTCTTTGCTATTGTGGGAGCTCACAATAAATGCCTAGTTTTTGAACTATAGAGTATGACACTTGGTTTCACTGGGGCTCCTCCAAATAAGCTTCACTGATAATTCTTGCTTAGACAAAAGTAGGATCCATCACAAAACATAATCTGCTGCCATTCTGTATCTCACAATGATTACCAGACAATGTTTCAATGTTTCCTCAGATTCACAGTCACTCGTGGAGCCATTAAAAAATGAGTGTAATTCTTCATGATAAGGACCTTTAGCAGTAGACATACAGAGTGATAGATCCTTGTGATTTAAAGTGATTTATGTAGACAGTTTCCAGATTAAATTAATCAGTATTTCCCTCTCTGAACTTGTTAAAGCCAACAGGCAAATAATGACCCTGTTGCTGCTTCATTCTGGCAGCAACTCTTTACATTCATATTCTCACACATCGGTACACAGAAAAATACAGATAAGGAATTCATAATTCACTACAGTTCCTTCATGTGGATTTCAAGTTTTCTAACTACTAAACTAATTAACTTCCTAGCATTGTGTTAAGTACTGCAGTTTACTTTTGCAAAGGTCTCCTGTTCTGATCTTGGTGACTGTCTTAATGTTTTTCTCTGGGTCCACTAAATGATTCAGTGTCCACTCTGACTTATTAGGTCAACCAAGAAGTTGCTTGAAATGGCAACAAATCTGAAGGATGATACTAAGCTGTGAGTCACATACAACTGTAACCTCTGAAAGATGGAGGGAATTATAAAGCTAGTGGTAAACATCTATGATGGAAATTTGTGAACAAATGGTATAGTCTGACAGATAAAAAAGTTTTCTGGAATGGAAATTTACCATTCAGCTCAAGTGAATTGTTCAGTTGCTATAAATTCATTGGGCACTGTATGGTATATGGCATATCACATAAATGTCTGTTTGTGTAGCAACACCATAACCATAAATTTAAACATGTTAATGCCTTATCAGAACAAAAAAGTACTTAAGTTTAGAAATATAAATTTATACAATCATGTCATTAACAATTTATTCTATTGTTCAGAGAAATTAATCATAATCTATTATATTAGTAACATTATACAGACTGCTTGATAATGGACCCCAATAACATAATGAGAACATGTTCCCCTTAAATATGTCATTATTTGGTGATTGCTTTACATTTCTTTACTACACAAGATTTCTATGATAGACACGAATTAAATATCAGACACTAACAATTTCCACACATACTACAATCACATTAGCTGATGCATGATTGTTAGTCAATTGATACATTTCCATCTTGTTATCAAGCCACACGTTTTAAAAGTTTTCCAGCA
Organism: Schistocerca serialis cubense; assembly: GCF_023864345.2. NCBI lineage: Eukaryota > Metazoa > Arthropoda > Insecta > Orthoptera > Acrididae > Schistocerca > Schistocerca serialis. The sequence goes on along the minus strand of NC_064640.1, from coordinate 869,743,347 downwards.
CAAAATTTAGTGATTAGGGTTATAGTAACTTCAGTCAGTTAATGTAATCTATTTATTTTCCAGGGATCATTTGCACAATAAATCATTATGATGTGGAATGAGTCAGTTTCATTCACTTTGCAAATTAATTTGTAAATATGGCTACATGCTGAATATTTCTATGTTTGTTTTAATTATTAACTCAAAAGACGTGAGTTAGTAATTCTGTCTACCACCCTTTATACATTCAATAATAGAAATCCTGCAATAGAACAGAAGGAGTTGTCAAAGAGAAACTTTTTCAGTTTGTCTTCAAATTTTATTTTGCTGTCTGCCAGATATTTTATATCACTGCGTAAGTTATACAAAATTATAGTTGTGGCACTGTGCACCCCTTTTTGTGCTAAATACAACTTTAATGTGGAGTAATGAATGTCGTTTTTCCTTCTGGTTTTCTAATTATGGACATCATCATTCCTTTTGAACTGCATTGGATTATATGCAACAAACATCATGAGGGAATAAGTATACTGTGTAGCAATAGTCAGAATGCCCAACCCTTTAAACAGATGCCTACAAGATGTTGATACGTGAGCACAACAAATTATTCTTACAGCACATTTTTGTGCAATGAAGACTTCCTTTCTTAAATATCAATACCCCAGAACATTATTCCATATGACATTACTAAATTAAAATATGTCAACTTACTAACTTGTCTCTCCTCAACATCTGTAATTATTCTAAGTGCAAATCTGGCTGAACTAACTTGTTTTATGAGCTGAAAGCCACAGTTTTCCTGTCTTCTGTTCTTGTAAGTGTGATTGGATCAATTACAATACTAGTGTCATCTGCAAAAAGAGATACTTCTGCTTGTTGTATATTAGATGGAAGATGATTTAAAAATATATGATTGACAACAGCAGACCTATGATTGACCTTGGGGAGCTCTATATGTGATTTCTCCCTGGCAGAATATTGTCCCTGGAGTACATCGGTTTAAGTTCAACTTTTAGCACTCTTTTGCTTAAATAACAGATTAATCATTGGCTGGCTATGCCACCAGTCCCATAAAACTTCAGTTTATCTAGGAGAATACTCTGATTCATAGTCAAAAGCCATGGCTGAATCGCATAAAGTACCAACCAGTGTTGTTTTGTTATTTAATACTTGTAAAATTTGGTATGTGAACATGTAAAAGGCATTCACAGTAGAGCAACTCTTCTGAAATTCAAATTGTGATTTGCTGAAGATATTGTTGCTGCTTAGGCGAGATATTATTCTAGAATACATCACCTTCTCAGAAATTTTGAAAAAAAAATGTCAGCAGTGAAACAAGTCCTTAATTATTGACATCTGTACTATCACCTTTCTTAAAGAGAGATGTTTGTTTCATTCATACTACATCTATTTTTCCTGTATCTTATCACTTTGTGACATTTTGTTATTTTAGCTCTCTGTTCCAATTACAGTTAATGTCTTACTTAATGAAAAAAATGCTTGCATTTGTGGGTGGTATCACATATGATTTATTCTATTAGCGTCTATGGCAACGTACGTGACTCTATACACCTGAATTAATATCGATTTTCTCTATTCAGTAAACTTTGAGTTTGGAAATTTACTGCAGCAAGTAGGCAATAATGCCTCCCACTGACTGAAAATGCCTCATTCAAGGCACTGGTGCCCTATAATGTACTTCCATAATTATAGGAACTTCATGGCAGTAAATATTGTTGTCACTTGTACTACTCTCAAGAAATGACTGGTTGTTTTTGTGTGCTCAGGAGATATTACTTGGACGTTTATGCTCACATGTCTGGTGTATATGATAGTAGCACTTTATTAACTATACTAGTGGAGGCTGATGCATATGAAGATCATGGAAGACCTCAGGCTTTTCTAGATTTTGGTTTGGAAGACTTTTCGTGCTACTGAAGCTGTTGACTTGCTCCAAATATCATGCAATTTCATCTCCTTGAGTCGACTTGTGCCCTCCTTGTTACAACCGTGAGAATATTTGGCATACTTCTGATTTTAGTCCCATTTAATTCTAAAATGATTGGTTTAAGAATATCATTGGTACATTGTGTTTTATAGGTGCTTCATTAAGACTATGTGGTGTATTTTTTTTAATTTTTTGCACAGTTGTTCATTTTGTTCAATAGCAACAGTGTTTGACAGACGATTTCCTAAATAGTTATTTATGTTTTTTGTGGCATATGAACATATATTTTTAATTGATCATACACACTATAGGTTGTTCTACATTTGTTGAAGGTTTTATGGTTCCTAGAACTGATATTTTTCTATTTAGTAGCAGCACTGTAGTTATATCAAACTTAAAACTGTTAAGATTTTTCCTTGTACCAGCTCACTTTAGTGGCAGGTTATGGTGGAAGAATGTTTAAGCACAAGGTTACAGAACAACAGAGGTTGATGGAATGAAATAACTGCAGCTTGTAACTTGTAAATTATAAATCTGCATGCTCAACATCCCATCATATTAAAGAAGGGACTCAGGACCCATTGGAGTAGCATAAATATTTCACAGTTAACATACACTCAGGAGGAGCTGAGCTAACATACCTTTACTGTGAATTTCCTTACCCATTGTAGATGAATGTAGAAATAGTAAATTTGAAAATCCCATGGCTGACTTCTAGCCCCTTTGAGGTTCTATGGACTTTCCAAGGCTAATGATGTTCATCAGTGTAATATTTAGCCATATCAAATGCAACAGATAAAACATTTTTCACATTGGGAATAAAGAATCCTTACATTGCTCCCAAGTAAACACAGGACAGTTTGTATATATACCAGTATATTAGCTGACCATTTATTCTAAGTTCAATGCTTTCATTGAAGTGATATGATATAAAGAGATATTCACAAACTTTGCTCAGTAATCACACATTATTATTTGGAGATGGTAAATGAGAACAAAAAATAAAGTTTAGGAGAAGATAATGGAAATTGCTTGCATTCATTGAGCATTATTAAAGTTTATGCAGAGAACTGGAGAACAGTATGCTGCTTGATATTTTATTTTGGTATATGCTTACTTAAGCTTTATTATCTTCATCACTACATTTGCAAACAATCGCATTTCTCTGCAATTTAATAATACATAATTTACAAAAATTTTAAATTTTTTATTTTTTGCATTTGATGTATTCACATCCAGACGTTGTAGATGGAAATATGCCAATTTTGAGTAATCCATAATTTCTGTCTGTAGTTGTTGGTTGTAACATAATTTTCAGCAACTTTTTATATCTGTTCAATAATTTGATGTTGCACATATATTATAATATGTTTTTCAGTATGTGAGATTTGTAGAAACGCAAAATTGGCAGTTAGTTGTTTACTCAGAGATAATTATGTTGGTGTGGGTCGTGTATCTGTGGGACTGTTATTACTTGCCGTTGGGGACAGCTCGGCTCGAAACGAGACCAACCAATAGAATTTCAAGGTAGATAGAGCCAATAGGATTGCTTCGCTTTGGATGAACCTGGCGTGAACAACTCTATCTTTGGTGTTTACATGTCATCTTCAATAACATGGACTGCATACGCGCCAATCTTTTGAGATAGTTATTGGTTTTCTCATTTATAGCTGAAATTTGGCATTAATTTTAACAATAAATAGTCTTGTCATGTTGCCTTTTCACATGTAGATGTACAGTTAACGTAGTTACTGCGAAATTCCTTATGTTAGTACGATAGTTACCGTTTTTACATGCGGCCAAGTGAAACGTGTTGACAACTCTTTTTACGAGCAACAAAATTACGCATCATCAGTAAATACCTTTTTTCCTTGCACTGACAGTCTTGTAGTGGTACGATTACTTAGGAGAGGAAGACAAAATACCTGTTTGGCAACAGCTTTTTGACGATTTTTCAACTATACTAGTGAAATGTTTCGTTACTTTTTTATAAGAAGTGCAATGGTGTATTTTGTCACTGCTGTTATTTTTGTGAAAAAAGGGAGGTAAACATAACGTTGTTCATATTGTCAATGTTGTTGTGGTCTTCAGTCCTGAGATTGGTTTGATGCAGCTCTCCACGCTAATCTATCCTGTGCAAGCTCCTTCGTCTCCCAGTACCTACTGCAACCTACATCCTTCTGAATCTGCTTAGTGTATTCATCTCTTGGTCTCCCTCTACGATTTTTACCCTCCAATGCTAAATTTGTGATCCCTTGATGCCTCAGGACATGTCCCACCAACCGATCCCTTCTTCTAGTCAAGTTGTGCCACAAACTTCTCTTCTCCCCAATCCTATTCAATACCTCCTCATTAGTTACGTGATCCACCCACCTAATCTACAACATTCTTCTGTTAATATGCGTGTGCTTATTGTGCTGGAACATTCATGTATTGTTTGGATCCATTGATATGTTTGTAACTTGTAGCACTTAGTTTAATGAATATCAGTCTTGAAGAACTTTGTTGCTTGCTACAATTATGTGTTTATTTTGTTATTAAATGATCATTTATCTTATAACAAAAAAATGGCAGTGTATATGCCGCGAAAAAATCACATAAAGCTGGTAGAAAAATAATTTGTAACATCGCAATGTAAAATTCCTTTGAACGTTTCAGTTTAGTTTCATGTGGATTTATTCAAAGCCATCCACTTCTGCAACTTTTTCGATATCCCTCTAGATTGGTAATAAAGTTATTCCTGTGACAAACTTAACTCATTATGTTGTATGCAGTATCAGCACGTATCACAAGAAACAATTTTGTACACAATAGAGAATGGACTTTGAGATTAAGGTGTTCGACTCTGGTTTGTTCCGTAATTTTCGCACTTTAGACATGTTTTAATTTCATTATATTTGGGCCTAGTGAAAGTGGTTAAGATTTTACACGTAAAGGGTGTAAAGCAAAGTTGTCCCATTCCCTAACTGTAGCTTCACACACATGTACTGCATGTAATATTTAGTGGCTTTTGTTCTGTAAGTGTTACAATTAGTGCAGCAAACTGACTGGGATATGGCATGTTCCATGGTAGCTTAACATAAGTAGGGTCAAGGCACCACTGACGGCCCGATTAAGGACAATTGCTATACAAATTAGTTTACAGATTACTTCAGTAATTCTATGGTTTCAAATTCTGTGGGGAGCGAGTGTTCTAAATTATATAACAAAAGCAAACGAAAATATTGAAAATGAAATGGCACATTTCCCCAATTTTTGCCATGTTAAACCTCACTATGACCAGACATTTCCTTACTTTTGGCTGCTACCTATTACAATGAAACTGAGGCTTTACATAATTTCAGAATCTATTTGCAGAACAGTAATTTATTCTTTGTACAAACATCAGGGTGGCCACCAAATTTGAATTTTCAAATTCAATGTTGTCATGTATTATATTTACTGTATGGGTTTAGGCATACATACTACACTGGAAAGAACAAATTGCTTGTTTTAAAAATATATGATGTCCGATATGAACCATGTCAAGATGTACACCACATACAGCATGACTGACCAAGTGGAGTGATCATCTGAAGGATAGTGCACATCAAAATGTCACATGGCTGCATTTATGCAACACTGTCTGTTTGCTTAAGCCAGACATATTAGGGTCAACTGAAGGGTTAAATGGCCAGTACATGAAAATAGTGACACAGAACAGAGATATTAAAATCCACAGTCACATCTCATGGATTAATGATGGTAGAATGTTACAGTTAATCTTGAAAGAAAACTTGAAGTTTCTCATTAAATTTTGTTGAGGTATTCATAATCTTACATTGATTTGTTTACAAAAAAATTCCTTTTGCAGCAAATTGTCATTACACCTACACTATGCAATATGAAGTTACACAACTGTGTATTAGCTATATTTGAATAAACTGTGGCGACTCATCAATGATTACTTGGTGATGTGACAGTTTGAATGTTTGTCAGGAAAGCTGATTTTTCATCCCATCAAGCCGGTTGAGACAAGTGATAAAGTGTGTGTAACAGGTACAACATACACCCTGCATATCCCTGCCCATCTGCATTAGCTTCCCTGCATGTTTGACTTTGACCGACCATTCTGTAGCACACTTACCAATGTATACTTTCTCAAACATCAATTTCTGACATAATTTTAGGTGCTTCAGCTGACACTTTTGTTTTCAGGGATTGTAACACATTAATTTTAGATTTCATTCCTTTTCTGGATAATTTTTGTCCTTGTTGTTTTTCAGTTTCACTTAGTTGCTTCTTTTGTCATCTATGTACAAGCAACTTGGATTACACATAGACAGAATCAAACTTCTGTTGATTTTAAAATTGTCAACACTGTGCAAGCATTATGAGCAAGAATACTTTTCACTCAAACTCTCAACAATACACCCAGAAACTTCCTGACAGATTAAAACTGTGTGCCAGACCAAGACTCGAACTCGGGCAAGTGCTCTCTTATCTGAACTACCCATGTACAACTCAAACCCCAACCTCATTTCTGCCAGTACATCACTGCCTACTCAAGTTTGAGTCTAGCTCTGGCACACATTCTCAATCTGACAGGAAGTTTCATATCAGCGCACATGCTGCTACAGAGTGAGCATCAATTCTGGAAATACATTCAGTTTATTGAAAAACCTCTTTCTACAACAGCATTTCCAGGCAAAAGTACTGACATTTCAAGAAATTCTACAAAATTACAACATTCTTTTGTGGCAATGTAATGAGGTTCATCCAACCAAGTTTCACTTATTTTGAAAAATGCCAATTTTTTTCTTTTTGAATATGAGCATCGTTACAAATATTGACAAATTGTTGTTTGACACAAACACAAATTTTCACCAGAAAGAGAATTTAAAGTCATAATGTCAATCTTTATACAGCTGTTTCTTGATTTAATGCTGCTGATAGGTCCAAACATGAAATTGCATGAGTAGGTTTATATTTCAGTGGTTCGCCTTCAAGTAGCTTTTGTATTATACCAATAATACAGGAATACATTTCTTCTTTTAGCCTCAAGATGTCAGTCAGTCAAGTCCTTAACTTTCTTTTGGTACCTTTGCAGTGAAATCCAAAATACACGAAGCATTGTGCAGTGATCAGATTCTTAACATTCTTCATATCAGCCTACACGAGGTATTTTCCGATTATGCAAAATGTCTGAACTGAAAACTTGCTGCAATGATCAGGTGGTACAAGTGAACAACTCATTACACAAAAAATAAGCCATAGGTACATCAGTTAGAAAATCACATAAAATTTTTTGAAAGGATGTGCTGTCAGTGAAAAAAAAGCTAATTTTTGACCTAAGAATTTGTCTCCAACTGTTAAGATAGAGTTTTCAAACACTCTGAATCAGGTAAGAGTTTAATTCTAAGCCAATTGAGAAATATAAGTTCTTAGATGTGGGAGAATTTAAAAGCTAGTTGGCCCACATTTACAATCCATTTTGTGCCACAAAATTGCAAAGGAAAACCTGAAGACACTATATATTCTGTATATTGACACCTTCGCGTAGGCAAATCGTGAAACACACAATACAAGGCTCTGAAAATAGTGGTCTTTCCTAATTTGTTTCTGACACTCCAGTTTTAAAAGTGCAATGAACTATATGCAGGTTACAACCACCTAACTGCAAGAGTTTCATGTTACCAGAAATTTATTTTACTTCATTATTCAAAAACTTCCAAGCTGGAAAATTTTAGAAATATTCAGCAAATTAAAAGGTCCTTTCAAAGCATAGGCTCTTTGGCATTGAATAAAGACAGAAACAAAGTATCAGGTCGAGATCAGCGACTTATTTCAAATCCCAAAAACTAACATGGATGTCCATTCGTTTGTTGTTTTATTTTTGTATGACGTCGGTGCTGTATACAGTCTGACATAAGTAATGTGCGGCCGTTGGCCACATAATTGTATGAAGCTGCTCACATTTGTTGAGTGAAACTACACAAAATAAAGAAAAATTATATGTAACTTGTGGCTGGTCTACAATTTCAATATCCAACAGTCGCTGGTTCCCTGCAGATGATGCTTGCTTTTGCTAACATGAAATTGCGTTCACAGCTTACACTGCCAATGCAGTCACTCATACGAATTGTCTCTCATTATTACCTTGGCACACTTAAACATTGCAACACGTAAGATACACCAGGGTCATCAGGACACATTTACATTTTGAGTATGTTATGGGAAAAAATTAAACAGTTGATTGGAATTTAAATATTAAATTTTTAATTATGATTTATTAATACAATTTTAAGACTACATTCATAATTTGTCATCATATCTTATAGACTTTATGAAGTAATACAGTGACGTACAAAACATACAGAACGTGAAAAAAAAGTTTTCAAATATTCTACACATCAGCTACAAATATTAAGATACACAATTGAAACTTCATATATAAACAGAAAATAGATTTTAAATCAAAATTATAAACCAAAAGAAAAGATTAAATTCAGTACAAAAGTTTCTGGAGGCATAACTTACAAGAAAATTTTACTGTAACTTTTAGCTGAATGTACAGCAATTATAAAAATATTTCACAGTATCATGAATTGCAATAAAATCTTAGTTTTTGAAAATTAAGTTTCTTTCCAGTCAGTTTCAGAAACTTGATTCATCCAAACTTCCAAAACTGTTCGCACATAGAACAATGGAACTTCCAAACACAATGGTGCTCGACATCTGGCACATGATTTAGTTTATCTGTGAGTTTCCTGGCATCACAGGTTGCTGAAACATCAAATCGAGGGCAAAATAATAGACATTTCAAGGGTATAGTTGCTTCAAAATTCAGTCTACCAGTGCCGTTTATAGCATACAACCAATCCAGTTCTTCACACACTTATCTAAAAGCCCCCAAAAATAACAAAAACCAACAATTATCTTGATTTACGTATTGTCAGTTACTTTTGAGACAGAATTTTGCTTTACTTATCTGGTAATGATGTAGTCTTTTTTCAATGGTTCCGAGTACTATCTCTGAAATAATTTCATTGTTGAAAAGCAGTTCCCAAAATGAAAGTGTCCTTTTGTTTAGCTGTATGCAATGTTAAAAGGCTACATAGTAGGCAACATAATGTTAAGTACTTGAACAAGGTGAAACAGATCAATATAGAGAATCTGCCCTCTTAGCATATTGTAGTACAAAAATAGTATCTAGAAATAATGGTGCACAAATATTTTATCTGTTGCTAATTTGATATGTCCTGACCTCTTCTATAAAGCTTTTAAGTATACCAACATTTCCATTCAGACAATGGATCCAAATCACACCATATCTCTTCTGCCAGGTATTATTTCCAATCCACAGCATCACAAAGAGGTAAAATAAAGATACATTGTTTGTGTAGTTCTATTTCTTTCTCAGTGAAAACAAACAAATTGTGCTTAATTTTGAATGATACATCCTTAAATAATATGCTTGAACATGTTGCTGAATATAATTGATTTATTTAGTATGTGCTTAAACATTACTACTGTTAACTATTTACTTCTATGGGACACAGCAGGTGACAATTTTTGTAAAGTCATACAATGTAGACTTTCATGGCCAACATTTTCTTGAGTCAAAATTTCCAGGTTAAAAGGCCATGGTTGATGTATAAAATTACTTCTTCCTGACGTTTCATCTCTAACTGCGGGAGACATCTTTCGAGGTAGAATGGAAGTTACAATTGTACCTCTGAAGATGTCTCCCGCACTTGGAGTAGTAGTTTTATACACTGACCACAGCCTTTCAACCCATAAACTATACCTCAAGAATTCTTGTAAGGTTAGTATTATCTGATGGAAACTATAAATAAGTTGTTACCATGAACAGTGCAGTGAGCTTATTCAGTTTCAAAAGTTATCTGTCTAAGAGAAATTAGCATAAGACATAAGACTCATTGCACCTCAAATGTAGAGAAAACCATAATTTAAATACTGATCATCCTGATCTGGAAATGTAATACTGTCAAGTATAACCTTTGGATGTTTGTTAACTTTGCAGGTGAGACTAACACAGGGGATGGGATGATGGTTTACACTATATGTTGCGAAGGAAAAAAAAGACACAATTTTATCCAATTGTCAACATCCCACAGCAATCAGTCGAGCAATGGAAGTTTGTCAGTTCCAGATGGGTTAATCTCAGTTTTTACTTTGGTGATTTTTTTGTTTTTAAAGATCACATTTATTGACATATTTTTGGCAGTAAATAAAATACTTAAAAGTCACTGCCCAGTTTGGTGCTCTCCTGACATGCACTGGGCACAGACACACAATGGTAGCACTAGTACCTTATGTGTATCAAAAGTGTAATCAAGTATATTTCACAAGCCAGTGGTGAAAACTGCAAACAGTTTGGAACTAGTAAGGAATGTTGGGCTAAGACTTTATTAATTTTAGACACAATTAACGATTAGTAAAGATTATTGTGGCACAATGTGTAACGTCACATGACATTTACAAGCTAAATGTAACTAATCCTATTACAAAACAGTAGTTATGCTTCAATATGGAACAGTAAGTGGGCAGTGGATAATGTGTGTTCAAAACAATGAACAATTTGTGAGTTCCTTCTCAAGTACTGGAAATACCATAAGAAATTGTGTGAAAAGATAATCTTAGACTACAGGATTCAAGAGCAACCACATTAATGGAACTTTGGATTAGAAATTTAGGTAATACAGTTGCTCTGAAAATCACAGTAGAGATGAGATGCACAGAAGCCTCAACGTAACCAATACTAAGAACAAAAAGTTAGGCCCAAATACAATCAAGTGTGCACACTATCAAATAATTATTTGTAGGACATACTGAGAATCTGTCAACTTGACACACTCATCTTCACGAATACTACAGTGTCTATTGGTGGCCACTGTCGTACCAGGAAGCTTGGTGTAATCTTATGGCACTTTAATTCTCCGACTCGTCACAGGACAAGTAACTTATTAACTTATTGCTGCGGATTAGCTGGTGCACTCATGCTCCTTGTGGCATGACAATGAGGAAACAAGAAGATATCACATTTATATGGGTTAAACTTTACTTACGGCTTAGGCGCCCTTGTGCGGTGATGTTGGCAACGACCGTGCAGTGCTGGAAATTATTCTCTAATATTTCATTTCTTGTAAGCACTTTTTCTAAATGTTTGCTTTACTAGGATAATTAATTTACTGAGCAGACGCGGGTACATGCAAGAACACGTCAACCATAGAGTAGGAACAGGATTAATTATTTATTTCATGGTTGGTTGCTGTTGACATCAGCACAGCACGCCACCTGAACCGCAAGTAAAATTTTACCATTATATGTAACTGACAGGGTGAAACGGCTAACAACGAAACAGGCATCCAAAGTTAGGAGGAAAAATCCCTAAATTCTCAAAAGAAGCATTCTGGCTATTAGTCTGGAGGGAGTTTCAAAAATAGTGAAAAAATGAACCTGTGTTGTTAGATTAGGAATTGACTGTCACACCAATGAATGGAAGTCTAGTATGTTAAGAACTGCACATCCACACTCTCATTGGAAAACTTTTAGTCTCATCACATACAGTACGAGCGTGTTACACTCCTGAACACAGAACAAAGAGATAATCAATGCATAAAGTAACTACCATATCCCCCAACAATCAATCCTCATGTAAGGTCTACTAATAGCATTTAAAGAGTTCACTGCATACCTTTGCAGCTAGCAGAACTAAACTTTGATTATTTTGGCTAAAAACATCTTGGCTAACTGTGTTGAAATAAATTTTTTTAAAACCTTTCCAAACAGCAAAAATGTTGTGAGCACATATCAGGTGCTGAAAAGTGGTGTGAAGGGGAAAAAAATTTCAAAAATTAATGTTTATAATTTGTGAGGGCAGTAGGAAGCCATTAAACTAGCATTATGTCATTTAGCTACTCACAAGTTTCAAATATTAGCAATTAACACATTCGCTGTTGGCTTATGCATGTGCTATTAACTTGTAATAAGTGTCAATTGCAGAATATGTTAAGCATTGAATCAAGAGTAAACAGAATATTGTGTTGCTGGTCACTGCTTCAACTTACAGAGACAGTCTTCACAAAGAGTACATTTTTAGACATCTGAGCGGCATGGGAGAGAATTATGGAGAAAAACACTCATACAAAGTGAGTTCACAATCTTGCCTATATACCGTATGGCACACTCCATCTATCACATCCATGCTGTCTCACAACCAACCTGTGTTTTAAAAATCTATTTATAGTGAGTCATAACTTGAATGAAAATTATAAAAATGTTGGGTATTTTCTATGTTGACAACTTCATTTACTTCAAGCTAAAAAGATTGTTCAACTAATCAAACTTTTGAAATTATGCTCTAAAGGCTGAAGATGTCAATATCTAGTGGTGGTTATATCATACTGAGTGCTGACTACCACACTGCATTGTCTTATTTAGCCTTTTCATTTGGTGTTTACTGCATCTGACACTTTCTCCTCAGTGAGCAAGGTAAGATTCTCTGAATTCAAGTTTAGTGAGGAGTAAAATAAAGTGTGTATGATATTATTATAAGGAAGACTATGGAGTGAAATTTAGCCTCATTTAAAAACTATTGCTAAATATAATTCTTGGTGTAACTTGCATGTAATGTCCATTAAGGATGTAAACTGTAGTGTTTCTTATGGATTAAGGTGAAAGAGTTTACTTCCTATCTGCAGTGATTCAAAAGTTACAGCATTTTTTAATTTTCCTAGTGAAGTGTACTTCATGTGCGAGGTGTACTGGGACAAGTGAACAAATCGCCAGTGCAGACAACATGATTCACAACAAGGATGTATGTGATCCTGATACAGTTTAATTCGTAACCAAGACAATTGCCTATGCCTGTAATGTGAAATATTGGCCATAACATCATCAATACAGAAAGAATGTATCACACTATTATATAGCTATATTTGTACTAATATATTTTGTGAAGAAAAACCAGTCTGACAAGTGGTAAAAAAATTTCAATTAAACAAAAGGACACTTGTCTTTGGTATAAATCAGAAATGAAATGTCATAAGGAAGGCTGTAGTTGACAAGCAAAATTTCAGATCAGAAAGGATCCACAAATACTGCCTGAATTTATAATACCATTCGGGTCAACAGAAACATCCGATCTCACGCGTCGGCTTTGACCCGTGACGTAAGGGTGTTGTGGTGTGTGACGTCATTACGGCGCGGAGTTTGGTTTGTGAGTGTGGCGTGTTTGTAGATGTTGCCTCGTTGACGTTACCTTAGTAGGAGTTTTAGGGCCTGTAATATATAGTTTACCTTTTTACTGTACTTTTTGTTTTAACGTCGTCTATGAGGCTTTTATCAGTTTGCCATTAGATTGTTCAATCTTTATGGTCTATATGTTTTGTCGCTACTCGTTATGTCTAATGAATCAATATTGTTTTTTTCTTTTTTTTTTATTTGTTTCTTTTTTTTATCTTTTGATTGACCTACACATTGATCTGTAGCGTAGCCCTGAATACGAAGTTAGGTCGGGAGTTTTTTTTTGGCGGGGGGGGGGGGGGGTCAGGGGGGGCGCAGCCCCTCCCCCCCCTGCTTGGCCTTGAGTACCACTTGTTTATTATTATCTTTGTTTGCTATCAATGTTAGCAGATTGTTCTTGTGAAACCTTTGTGTGTGTTGTTTTTCTATGTGTTTTCGTCTTTGTGATACGTATGCAACGTTTCTATATCCGCCATATTGGAATTGTCGTTTCCGCTATATTTGTGACGTCATGGGTCAAAGCCGACGGGTTAGATCGGACGCTTCCGTATTTCCTACCATTCCATAGCCGTGTTGCAGAACATGCGCTGTAGTAAGGGAAGGCACTGATACCATCTTATCCTGCCCTGTCACTGGTTTAAATGTGGGAGAACAGCACGTGCAATCAGCATTTAAAACCAAATTGCTATAAATAACTTACAAGGGACTATGGCATAAAGCTGGAATAACATTTTATAATAAAGAGATGCACTAATGCCTGAATTCATAGAAAATCACCATTTGTTGAGCTGTGTAGCAACACACGCACTGTTCCGATGGATGGATGTGGTACCACCACAGCCTCTTTTGGTATTGGTTGAATTGTGGAAGTTGAGCCTGCAGGCAGAAATGCAAACTAAGTTACAGTAAGTAATTTATAAGGAGCTGTGACAAAAATAAACAATGGCATAACACAGAGGTGCACTAATATCTTGATTCATAGTACTCACTATTCCTCGGGCTGTGTTTCTGCACATACGATGTAGCGAGAGACGGACTAGATACCACCTCAGCCTGTTTTGCTATTGGCTGAATCATGGGAGTTGAGCCTGCAAGGAGAATTGCAAACCGGATTGCTGTAACTTATGAGGAACTATGGCATAAAACTAGAATGATATTTTATAACAAAAAGGTACGTTAATACCTGGATTTATAATACTCACGATTCGTCGGGCTGTGCTGTAGGGCACATGCTGTAATGGGGAATGGACCTGCTACACCCTCTGTATTTTTTATTGTTGGTTGCTTTTGAACAGCTGAACCTGCAAACAGTATATTATATTAGACTGCTGACATTAACGGATAATAGAGCACTGGTTAAGTTTTACTTATAGCTCAGGCGGCGTGGTGCTGTGATACTGGCAATGACCGTTTATTTATTCTGTATATTTTGTTTCTTGTAAATACTTGTTCTAAATGTTTGCTTTACAAGGATAATTAAATTACTGAGCAAACAAGGGTACATACGAGAACCTGACAACTAGAGAACAGGAACAGCATTAATTGTTTACTTCATAATTGATCATTGCCATCAGCAGCACACTATGCCACTTGAGTCATACGTAGAATTTTACCAGACTGCTTCATTACAAGCATTTTTTGCTGCAGGGATGTACGTTGTTGGGAGGGGAAGGGGGCGGGGGCACTAGTAACATACCTTTTTCCACAAGTGCATCTTCTTTGTCTGCCAGTAGAGATAATTTGATCAAACTGGATTCTTCTGAATTTGGTAGCACCAGGGATGCATTATTACTCCTTTTGTTTTTCTTTGTAGAGTACAGTCTACGTTGAGGTAAAATCTTTTGTGATTGTTTCCTTTCTATTTGCAGCGGTGCCTGTTTTTGCTGCAACATTCAGACACCTACAGTTGCCTTTAGTGATGATAACATTTTTTTAGCAGTTTTCAAGTCATTTGAGGTCAGCTCAGATACAATACCAGAAAACTCTGCGATAAGTTCCCTTCTTTGGACTGACAAAGGTACAGAATCATTAACACTTTTTTTCGTTACCTCCGCTAGTATTTCTGTTTTCTCATCTACAACAGAAATATCTTCACTCTCAGTAAATGTAACTTCACTATTTCTTAGGTGTTCAGAAGGTTGCTGCTTTAACTGAATCTGGCAAACACTATGTATGTGCTTGCACATATTCCATTTGATGGTATCGTCAATACATCATGAAAGAAGGTTTTATACATGGAAGAACCCTGGAGATACTAAAAGGTATCAGATAGATTATATAATGGTAAGACAGAGATTTAGGAACCAGGTTTTAAATTGTAAGACATTTCCAGGGGCAGATGTGGACTCTGACCACAATCTATTGGTTATGACCTGTAGATTAAAACTGAAGAAACTGCAAAAAGGTGGGAATTTAAGGAGATGGGACCTGGATAAACTAAAAGAACCAGAGGTTGTACAGAGATTCAGGGAGAGCATAAGGGAGCAATTGACAGGAATGGGGGAAATAAATACAGTAGAAGAAGAATGGGTAGCTTTGAGGGATGAAGTAGTGAAGGCAGCAGTGGATCAAGTAGGTAAAAAGACGAGGGCTAGTAGAAATCCTTGGGTAACAGAAGAAATATTGAATTTAATTGATGAAAGGAGAAAATATAAAAATGCAGTAAGTGAAACAGGCAAAAAGGAATACAAACGTCTCAAAAATGAGATCGACAGGAAGTGCAAAATGGCTAAGCAGGGATGGCTAGAGGACAAATGTAAGGATGTAGAGGCCTATCTCACTAGGGGTAAGATAGATACCGCCTACAGGAAAATTAAAGAGACCTTTGGAGATAAGAGAACGACTTGTATGAATATCAAGAGCTCAGATGGAAATCCAGTTCTAAGCAAAGAAGGGAAAGCAGAAAGGTGGAAGGAGTATATAGAGAGTCTATACAAGGGCGATGTACTTGAGGACAATATTATGGAAATGGAAGAGGATGTAGATGAAGATGAAATGGGAGATATGATACTGCGTGAAGAGTTTGACAGAGCACTGAAAGACCTGAGTCGAAACAAGGCCCCCGGAGTAGACAATATTCCATTGGAACTACTGACGGCCGTGGGAGAGCCAGTCCTGACAAAACTCTACCATCTGGTGAGCAAGATGTATGAAACAGGCGAAATACCCACAGACTTCAAGAAGAATATAATAATTCCAATTCCAAAGAAAGCAGGTGTTGACAGATGTGAAAATTACCGAACTATCAGTTTAATAAGTCACAGCTGCAAAATACTAACACGAATTCTTTACAGACGAATGGAAAAACTAGTAGAAGCCAACCTCGGGGAAGATCAGTTTGGATTCCGTAGAAACACTGGAACACGTGAGGCAATACTGACCTTACGACTTATCTTAGAAGAAAGATTAAGGAAAGGCAAACGTACGTTTCTAGCATTTGTAGACTTAGAGAAAGCTTTTGACAATGTTGACTGGAATACTCTCTTTCAAATTCTAAAGGTGGCAGGGGTAAAATACAGGGAGCGAAAGGCTATTTACAATTTGTACAGAAACCAGATGGCAGTCATAAGAGTCGAGGGACATGAAAGGGAAGCAGTGGTTGGGAAGGGAGTAAGACAGGGTTGTAGCCTCTCCCCGATGTTGTTCAATCTGTATATTGAGCAAGCAGTAAAGGAAACAAAAGAAAAATTCGGATTAGGTATTAAAATTCATGGAGTAGAAATAAAAACTTTGAGGTTCGCCGATGACATTGTAATTCTGTCAGAGACAGCAAAGGACTTGGAAGAGCAGTTGAATGGAATGGACAGTGTCTTGAAAGGAGGATATAAGATGAACATCAACAAAAGCAAAACGAGGATAATGGAATGTAGTCGAATTAAGTCGGGTGATGGTGAGGCAATTAGATGAGACACCTAAAGTAGTAAAGGAGTTTTGCTATTTGGGGAGCAAAATAACTGATGATGGTTGAAGTAGAGAGGATATAAGATGCAGACTGGCAATGGCAAGGAAAGTGTTTCTGAAGAAGAGAAATTTGTTAACATCGAGTATTGATTGAAGTGTCAGGAAGTCATATCTGAAAGTATTTGTATGGAGTGTAGCCATGTATGGAAGTGAAACAAATACTTTGGACAAGAAGAGAATAGAAGCTTTCGAAATGTGGTGCTACAGAAGAATGCTGAAGATTAGATGGGTAGATCACATAACTAATGAGGAAGTATTGAATAGGATTGGGGAGAAGAGAAGTTTGTGGCACAACTTGACCAGAAGAAGGGATCGGTTGGTAGGACATGTTCTGAGGCATCAAGGGATCACCAATTTAGTATTGGAGGGGAGCGTGGAGGGTAAAAATCGTAGAGGGAGACCAAGAGATGAATACACTAAGCAGATTCAGAAGGATGTAGGTTGCAGTAGGTACTGGGAGATGAAAAAGCTTGCACAGGATAGAGTAGCATGGAGAGCTGCATCAAACCAGTCTCAGGACTGAAGACCACAACAACAACAACAGTCAATATATGTACAAGAATACCTATGAATGCAAGCCCTGCATTTAATGCGCATCAATCTGCAGTTGCACTGAAAGTCATTATCATATACAAAATAATCTGTTGACCTTCTTGAAGAAGAACGCACTTTACAACCAGAAAACTCCATAGTAATGAAGTCCTCCTTAATATTATTCCCTGATTTATGCCGAAGGCGAATGTCCTTAAGTTTACTCGTCAGTTTACCTTTATTTAGCACAAAAAGCCTGTCAAACAGCTTGTGCTTCACAAATGACATCAATGCAAAAATAGCTTTGTCTAAACGCTTGACACATTTACTACCTAGATATATATATTTAATAGTGCGATGCATTCTTTCTATATGCATGTTGGTATTGATTCCAGCATTCAATCTATGGCAATATGCCCAACAATTTGCATTCCCAACATAGTTGTCTCGGAAGTATGTGGCAAATTGAACTGTATCAGGATCACATTCCAATCTCTCTAGCACAATATTTAACATCTCATCAAATGAATCTACATCCTGCTCATGCATCAAAGTTCTGATTTGCTTCTTTCTTCACCTTGTTTTTCTACACCTTGAATCTTACATTTGATATTCTTCCTCCAACATCTATCAACATGCCATGTACAATAAAGTCGCATAGATGGAGCTGCCCTGACATAATTCCATGCAATAAAGAAAGACTCGGCCAAATCCGACATAAAAACATTTGGCGAAATTGATCCAACCTGCCTCTTTATGTGCTGGAAAAATATGGACAGCATCTGGGAGTCATTCCAGTTAGATATTAGAAACGCGCATGGAAACCCTTGTCTTAGATCGTCTAGCACTAATAGAGTTATAAGTTCAAAATTATATCCATTAAGACCATGTGTCCCATCAACACAAACGCAGTCGTTCCCATATTTCTTTAATATCTCGCCTTGAGCATTGTTCATAATTATCAATGCAAAATCAGAGCGCTTTAATTGTGGGTACGAATCAAAGACTACATCCTGTGGTTTATAGAAAAGCACACAAGGACTGTCTCCACCATTTACTTCATTTACCCATGCTTCTACACTTATTGCATCATTATGGTGTCTTATTGACTTGAAGGACAAATTATAAGACTGATCTATATTATGTAGATCCTGTCTCGTAATCAAATGTATCCTTTCCAAGTTCGAATCTACAACTGTATCTCGAATTTTGTCTAATATGACAGAGAATGGTATGCCACTTGCTATATCTGCAGCAATACTTTCCCTTTCTCTTTTTGTTAGTTGCAGATGACATAACTCGGATTTGTGGCCAACATGGGTTGAAACATATTTCACAGAGCAGGTTCCATTCTTTTTCATATCTACTCTCATATTAGCAGGGCACAGTGCATCAATCTTACTACTACCTTGCAATTTAAGACATCGCACGTTTTTTCCTCTAGACACAAACTTACCAGACCGGTGACAAATATAAGAAACAACTTCTGAATCAACCTTAGCATGGGAACCACGACGTTTGACGAACTTTGAGAGCGTTGTCTGCTCAGTTTCCTCCTTCCACTTCTGAAATTCATCAGCGGTGCTAAAATGTAATATTTCACATTTCACATCTACCTCATGTGCCGACCGTAAATGTTCAAACAGGCACTTTTCAGAAGTACTTCTTTCATTACACAGGGCGCACACAAACAATTTTTTCTGCTCTATTTGCAGTCCATGAACCTCTAACAGGTGTCTATTCAAATTTCCTTTTTTAGGATAGACCTTATCGCACACATGACACTGAAAAATCATGTTGGACACAAAAATTTCACTGCTTACACGGACAACTCCACAGCACAAAGTAACAGGGCAAAATACACTTATTCCATACGTATCTGCTGACAAAACCGCATGTGTGTGTAACTTTCGAATGAGAAAAATGTCTGCGCCACGGCTCTTTCGAAACGAGCAATCCTATTGGATATCGCTACCCTGAAATGCTATTGGTTATTTTCGTTTCGAGCCGAGCTCTCCCTAAAGGTTTCTCTGTTATTGATGTGTTTGTAATCTCTGGTGTTTTCGTTATACTTTATAAAAATTTCAATGAATTTTTTAAATAACTTTGTGTGCCTGAAATCGGCTTGTACGTTTAGTATGTCGTAGGGATAACCCTTGGTGTGTATGTATATTTCAAATTCCACCAAAATATTCACGATTGGACCTTTTGGGATTTTTTGCAGGATTTGTAGTGCGTTTTCAGTGTTGTCAAATTCGTGAGTTTAATTTTAGAATGTGTACCTGTAAAGAAGTTGCAATTAGTTTCTCTCGTGTGGCATTCTCTGAATCTAACGATGAAATTTCTTCCCCTGTGTTCTACAAAAAATTCTGTGCAGTTATTTCAGTTAATTTTGTAGATTCTAGAGTCTAAATTTTTCTGGAGTATGGTTTTCCCATACGTAGTTTTGTGTTAATATTATTTGTTGTTCTGAAGGATAATTTCACATTTGTATTTTTTGGCATGGTGTTTATTTTATTGGGAAGTTTCAACACAGTTTGTTGGTATTTAGCGTTATTTTGTGGGGTCTTTTTTAGGGTGTTTTTTCCTACAGCTAAACAACAACAAATATGGATAAATGCTTCGTGGTGCGTCATCTTATTTGTCTTAGAGTGCATTTATGTATGTTCCAGACCTCCTCCTAAGCCACTGGACCGATGTCCATGAAACTTGGTGCACAACCACTTACAATCTGGAAAGAATCACTTTGGGGGTAAGAATCACCTACCCAGCAAAGGGAAGGGGTGGGATGAAAGATTTCATACATCCAGTATTTGATAATGAGAGCACTTAGTGACTTGCAACAAACTTCACACATAATTTCATATTCTTACGAATTTTTTTTGCAACAAACTTTACACATAATTTCATATTCTTACGAAATTTTTTCTTTCGAACAGTCCCACAAAATGATGAAAAATAAGTTTGTGACTTACATTTTCGGCGTTCATGCAGTAAAACTGTCGCATCATTCATGACGTTTAAATTTATTACTTTTTTACGACTAACTCTACTCGCAACACATTTTGCAGACAGTATCCACATATGTCGCTAAATGTACGGTCAAAATTATATCACTGTATGACATGTAGTTCAGGAGATAAGAAATCACAAACAATAAGCTGCGCCGAAACGAAACTGCAGGGTGAAATTCATTAGAGATGTAAGTGACGTATGGCTACAAATATATGTGAAATATACTTAATATATGCTACATATATAAACACGTAGGTATGTGGGCAAAGCTCCAGATAAAAGCCTACTTTTAAACCCCTGGATCGATTTCAACGAAGCTTGGTACACGTGTTACTTATACTCTGGAAATAAATACTGTGAGGGTAAGAACCACCTGCCTGCTAGTGGGGGCGGAGGTGATAACTTAGTAATGGTGAGAGAAGGTGGATGATCTGCACGGAGAGAGGGACGGAGGAGATGGATACAGATACGGGGAGGAGGAGATCGACAGAGAATGAAGAGGGGGAATGGACACATAAAAGGAAGAGTAGGAGATGGATAGAGAGAGGGGAAGGAGGAGATAGAAATTGGGGAGGAGGAACCATAGGGGGTAAGGAGGAGATAGAAGGGGGTCAAGGAGGTAGACAGAGGGGGAAGGAGTAGTTGGACAGAGGGGTGGTTGACCAGGTGAACAGATGGAGTGGGGTGGAGCAGATGGAAAGAGAGAATCAGGAGTTGCATATTAGCTGGGAGAGGGGTAGGAGGGAATGAAATGAGAGTGGGGAGTGGAGGAGGCAGACAGAGAAGGGGGAGAAGGAGTTGGACACAGGTATGATGGAGGAGGTGTACAGAGAGAGAAGGGAACTGGGGAGAAGGACATGGACAGAGGAGGTGATGGGCAAAGAGAGGGGATAGGAGGAGGTGGTCAGAGGGACGGCGGAAAAGAACATGGACTGAGAGAGGGGTAAGAGTGAGATGCATAGAGAAGGGGAAGGAAATGGGCAGAGAGAAAGTAGTAGTAGAGGGACAGAGAGAGGGAGGAGTAGCAGATGGATAGAGAGAGGGGGATGGAGTAGATGAGCAGCAAGAGAGAGGACTAGCAGATCGACAGAGAGAGGGGAAAGCAGATGAGCAGGCAGAGAGAGGGCAGGAGGCAATGTACAGAGAGGGAAGTGGTAGAGACAGACAGAGGGCGAACATGGAGATGGACTGATAGAAATGGAATAAATACATACCTGGGTAATGTCACAAACTCAGACAGTTGTACATAAATGTGCAAGTGGGGGAAATACCAGCCATTGGAAATAGAAGTAGAAAATGGTACAAAGATACCCCGAGTATTCAAAAATTATACTGATAGACAGTAACTACAAAGAATACTAATCACTTCAAGTAATCATTTTAATAATTATATTATACATCCAACTGAAAGGAAACTTATTTTTAAAAATAATCTAATTTTGTTTCTTCTTTATAGTTTTTTAAAATTCATTACTAATTGATGTTTGCTTAGAATTAGTAGTATGCCTGATGTAAACTACAGTAAGTTATTGACCTGTATAATGAAACTTATTTTCTATTCCCACATTAAGTTATTTTATAATTTCAGATTCACATATTTCCTGTAAATTATCAATTAGTAATAATGTCTACCAAAGTGGAATTAGTTTTTCCAAATTATACACTCTTAATATCATTAACATATGTTCCACAAGTCATAAATGGAAGACATAAGTAACCAATGAGTAGATAAAGACTGAGTGACTGAAGTAGCATAAGATTGTGAAAATAAAATGTAGGATAATACAAATCTGTTTAAAGAAAGCTGGTCGAAATGGCACAGAGTTAACTTGAGAAGAAAACTACTGAAGATATTTCTTTGTGTAAAGTGGAATAACATCTCTCTCTCACTTCTACCCCCCCCCCCCACCCCCACCCCCCACCCCCCACCACCACCACAACAACAAATCACAAACACATTTAGAAAACGTATATAATTTTCATCTGTACCTCTGGATTTGTTTGTACAGTTATTGCAGGTTGCACTTGTAATCTTTAATATGAATATTAATGCTCATAACGTAAATATGATTAAAAGGCACATCTTTCTGTCTTTGCAAAAATCACAGCTGGAATAATGCAAACAATCAGGTTAAGACTTACATTTACTTTGCTTGTAGATTATTCTTGCCACTCATGCTCATGAAGTCTAATAGGATGAGGTCTATGGGCTTCAGTGAATGTAAATGTGCTGTTATGGCATGTAAATCGTTTTGGAATGTTAAATTCAGGCAACATGTATTCCCATGACTGAAAACTGGAAGAACACGCAAAACTTGTACTCAAAGGACATAATTCTTACAGCAGCAGGGGTTCATATTGCTGGATGTATGTCAAGACAATCACAGTTACATA
Source organism: Schistocerca serialis cubense (assembly GCF_023864345.2). Taxonomy (NCBI): domain Eukaryota; kingdom Metazoa; phylum Arthropoda; class Insecta; order Orthoptera; family Acrididae; genus Schistocerca; species Schistocerca serialis. Next base: position 869,720,270 of record NC_064640.1, on the reverse strand, counting down.
AAGTAATGTAGCAATATAACTTACCATTATTCACATTGCACTACTCACATACGAGGTAGTAATACTAACAATGTCTCTCCTCCATGGAATAAGAGTTCGCACTGAACTATCAGTGTTGTGATACATGTTGTAATCGTGTCAAAAATGAAAGATCATCAATTTAATTAATGAAATGAAGTTATTAAGAATTACTCAGTAGCATAATATTTTCTTAAAGGTACCGGCACATACATTCAGATTTAATAGCTGGTCATCTGCCTGAAGAACTTTGTAACTCAAAACTGTTAATTCTACCTCCTCACAAATTGTTCACTGATTCTTACAAAACACCACAAATGGTGTTCTTAGCTATCATGCACTGAAGATAATCCAGCTATCATATTTCTAACAATATTATCAATATCAGAATTAAAAGTGAAAACATTGGAAAATCTCCTTTGCACACAGATAAGACATACATCAGTCACTATGAAATAATGATAAGACAGGACAGTGAGACTTATAATACACAGGAGAACTAAACCACATAAGGAAAGCTATGTATTTTGAGGTAAATAGCAATCGCAGATTTGATAAATATATAAGTAAGTGATTACAGTGTACACTGATTTCTGTTAGTAGTGTGTGAAGAATCTCATTTTTCTTTCTTTGTAGGCACAAGTCAACAAAACAATGAGTTCAGACTGCAGCTAGTGAATCATGTTAATAAGACATACAGCTGTGTTATTGGTGATAAGAAGAGAATGACATCAGTACAAGAGGGAAGTAAATGGTGTAAATTTCTGATATGAGCATGGGAATAAACAAGTATTACATGTTATTACATGAAATAGAAAGAAAATTTAATGAAGGAATGTGCACATTGATGACGTAAACTAATCTTCTCAGTGAGCTCTACATTTAACATAATACTGATATAAATCACCAGGACTTCAGAAGGAAAAGGAGAAAGGAAGAAAACAAAAGTTCTGAGGCAGACACTAATTAACTGACATAGCTAGAAGAAAAGGTACACAATTGTGTGTAACATATGATCCCAGAAATAAACAGAGGTATAGAAGGTCGGGTTCTAAACAGATTTCAGCAAATTGAAGCAAAAAACATTCCAGTTGAATGACAGTGATGGTAGTGGTGGTGCTGCAAATGATGTTACAGGAGATAAAACTTACGGTTATGATTCTATGTCTATATAAATATTTGGCCAGAGAAACAATTTGCCATTCAACTTCTAATAAAAAATTTTATCTCTTGATGACATAAATGTTGGAGTGTAGAAATGGATGGGCAATACATAGTAAGTTCCCAAGCTTGGAATATTGAACCATTCAAGACTGTGTGTAAGCAGTAGAGTACATCACAACAGACACTACTAACAGTAGACCTTCTCACTGGTAAACAAATGCAGAAAGGCTCAATCTGTGTAGTCCATTTGTCAATGGTTCCATAAATTCATATATCAAGGCTTACATGTTTGAACTGTTAGACACACTATCATTTATCATGATCTCTGAAACACTGAACTAATTAACTTGCTCATTAAATGGTTGAAAAGGCATATATCAATTGCTAAGACATTCCACAGAAAAACACAATTATGGTATGTGTGTTCCAATAATTTTTTTCAGCTTCTGTCAGAGTTAAAAAATAAGACCTCTATTTCTGTCATGTTTAATGAGCTTTTTACGCTGTCTGGTTAGGTCATAAAATGAAATAGTAGATACAAGTCTGACAGGGTACCACACTTGGTATTTGATACATCATTTAATGAGAAAATAACAGAGTAACATGGTGGTTTGACTTGAAAGACAATCTTCCAAACTCTCTTTTCAAAGACACCCCAGGAGACACTGAACAATGTAAATCACTGAATTGCACTGCTGAGGAAACTTCATATCTTTGTTCAGGTGATTATACTTCTAGGACTGATCATATGCATTAATTATCCATGACCTCTGATCTTCCACCACCTAAATATTTTCTGTTGAGTTATTGTTGAGTGTATGTTCCAAGATCTAAGTTAGTCACATTCATGGACTTTCAAGAAAATTATGAAGGGGCAGTTGATACCATTACACAGGTCTTGTGCGCTTATGAAATATGTGTTGTCTTTTATAATACTTGCAAAGTTATGTTTCATTATTATGAACCATTTGGCTGAATGATATTAACACCTGAAAAAAAATTTTTTTCTTTACGTAGGATCTGTACCATACCAATTACACCACCAATAATATAGGTACTGGCATATTTATCAGCTCATACAAACTGTTTCTAACTGCACAGAACAAAACAGCGTAAAAAAACTCCTCAGTAAAATCAAATAGACATACTCCTATAACATCAGGCTTCAAATTTCTCACTTATTTAAAATGATAGTGAGGGGACCTAGTTAACAGAAAGAAACTGGAATTCAGATGATCATAATTTCTGACAGGAATGCTGAGAATTAAGTGAAGATATAGATTAAAGAAGGAAAAGTGATATAGCTTGATGTGGGTGCAATCTTCTTATAGTGACTAGAAATACTACTTCTGGAGAACAAAAATCATCAATTATATGATTTTTTTAAAGTTGTAAACGTAGATACTGCTATTTTGGTAAGTGTATATGATTGATGAAACTTGAAAATCTAGAAGAAATGTTGTTATAAGTAAAAACTTAAATCTGTGTTCCAGAATTACACTTCATCCTGGGTACCAGCTTTTCGCAAGCAGCGTGCTATCAAATAAAAAAAAGGGATTCTCATTTTAGAGACAGATTCCATTTTATAGAGTTTCTTAAATTATCTATACTACAGGAATTTTTGCTAAGGACAGTCTGTTTGCAGAAATGTTAATGTTTGTTACATGCAGGTAATTATTTTTCCTTTTTTATGTTGCCAAAGAAGTTACTACCAACTTTTTTGAACTCTGAAATATATTTTCAGGTTGTTATGAGGTACTTTAGAGCTGCACACTTTCATCTCACAGAAATACCCTTGGATTTTCTGTAGCATAGACAGAATGAAACATGTTGATGTAAATTTTGTCTGCAGCATAACTGACAGTGTGCAAATACCCAGATTTCATTTGTCCAATATTTGAGAATTAGAGCACTTAAAGATTTCCAATAAACTTTAAGCATAATTTCAAATATTTTCTAAGTTTTTTTCATTCAGATATTTAACGTCAAATTTTCAACACATAAACGCATTTGTAAATTAAACATGCGTTTGAAGCCGTTTGACGCCACCGTCACATATTGCTGTTTGATATCAGTTCATTTTTTTTGCCCATTATTTTGCAGTTTCATTTGTGGACACTGGATGTGTGTACATGGAGCGGAAGCTTCGCTCCCTGCTAGCAGTTCAGATCGCCCAAGTACAGTCTAAGGTCTCCTTTGAAGGCAGAGGGCAATCTGTGACTCTCATTAGGTCAAACACTCCTCTCAAGGATGTTGAGCGACCTTCGTGCAAGCAAGGGTGTGGCCTGCTCTAGAGCTTTTATGTGAAGACGGTGGGCACCTACCCACGTGCTGGACGCTAAATGTCGCAACCGCCTGGCCACCCCTCTTGATAATCTGAGCATGACATTTATGCCTTTCTGCGCTAACCTCGAAGTCCAGACACCGCAGTGGCACTCGACTATTGTGGAAGAGTCGGTTCCGTTTCGTTCCAAAAATGTGGTTTATCCATTGACACAATATAAGTGACACTGCTTCAGCGCAGTGCCATTTCTTGATGGTAAAATGTACGCCTTGTACGCAGAAAGTGTTACGTTTGCTATTTTTTCCCACGAGTTTTCGGAAAATTTGTTACACTTCCCGTCCGTCACATTGGCAGTAGCTTGTTCTTGTCCCATCTATATTGAATTTTAGAAAGGTTGGACGTTGGGCAGGAGAAAGTAAATTTTTGATCATTCGAGGATGATCCATTGGAGGAGTCAGGAGCTGAGCGCCATCTGGGACTATTGGCACACTTTAATGATCTTGGGGAGATGTAAGTTTTCGTAATCCGTGGTAGCACGATCGGTAATCCGAGCAGCTCAATTCTCATACGTTTCGTGCATGCAACCTGAATTGTTGCTTTAATTCTAATTTATATTTTCTTTCTTCAATCTTGCATTGGCGAGCTGTACAGATAGGGATATTTCTGTGTTTCACTCTCTGTGCTGCCTTCCTTTCATTTGGTACCTACCACAGGGTTAGCGTCACTTTTCTTCACATCTACATCTACGTGATGACTCTGCTATTCACAATGAAGTGTCTGGCAGAGGGTTCAGTGAACCACCTTCAAGCTGTCTCTCTACCGTTCCACCCTCGAACGGCACGCGGGAAAAACGAGCACTTAAATTTATCTGTGCGAGCCCTGATTTCTCTTATTTTATCGTGATGATCATTTCTCCCTATGTAGGTGGATGGCAACAGAATGTTTTCGCAATCGGGGGAGGAAACTGGTGACTGAAATTTCATGAGAAATTCCCGTCGCAACGAAACACGCCTTTGTTTTAATAACTGCCACCCCAATTCACGTATCATGTCCGTGACATTACCTCGCCTGTTTCGCGATAATACAAAACTAGCCGCCCTTCTTTGCACTTTTTCGATGTCATCTGTCACTCCCATCTGACGCGGATCCCACACCGCACAGCAATAATCCAGAATAGGGCGGACAAGGGTGGTATAAGCAGTATCTTTAGTAGACCTGTTGCACCTTCTAAGAGTTCTGCCAATGAATCACAGTCTTTGGTTTGCTCTACCCACAATATTATCTATGTGATCGTTCCAATTTAGATTATTTGTAATTGTAATCCCTAAGTATTTACAGCCTTCAGATTTGTGTGACTTATAGCGTAATCGAAATTAAGCTGATTTCTTTTAGTACTCATGTTAATAACTTCACACTTTTCTTTATTCAGGGTCAACTGCAACTTTTCGCAACATACAGATATCTTATCTCAATCATTTTGCAAGTCGTTTTGATCATCTGATGACTTCACAAGACGGTAAATGACAACATCAACTGCAAACAATCTAAGACGGCTACTCAGATTGTCTCCTATGTCGTTAATATACACTACCGTCCATTGAAATTGCTACACCAAGAATAAATGCAGATGATAAACTGGTATTTATTGGACAAATATATTATACTAGAACTGACATGTGATTACATTTTCACGCAATTTGGGTGCATAGATCCTGAAAAATCAGTACCGACAACAAATAACCAACAACAGCCTTATACGCCTGGACATTGAGTCAAACAGAGCTTGGATGGCGTGTGCAGAGACAGCTGCCCATGCAGCTTCAACACGAGTAGTGACTGGAGTATTGTGACGAGCCAGTTGCTCGGCCACCATTGACCAGACGTTTTCAATTGGGGAGAGATCTGGAGAATGTGCTGGCCAGGGCAGCAGTCGAACATTTTCTGTATCCAGAAAGACCCGTACAGGACCTGCAACATGCGGTCGTGCATTATCCAGCTGAAATGTAGGGTTTCGCAGGGATCGAATGAAGGGTAGAGACACGGGTCGTAACACATTTGAAATGTAACGTCCAGTGTTCAAAGTGCCGTCAACGTGAACAAGAGGTGACCGAGACGTGTAACCCATGGCACCCCATACCATCACGCCGGGTGATACGTCAGTATGGCGATGACGAATACACGCTTCCAATGTGCGTTCACCGCGATGTCGCCAAACACGGATGCGACCATCATGATGCTGTAAACAGAACCTGGAGTAATCCGAAAAAATGACGTTTTGCCATTTGTGCACCCAGGTTCGTCGTTCAGTACACCTTCGCAGGCGCTCCTGTATGTGATGCAGCGTCAAGGGTAACCGCAGCCATGATATCCGAGTTGATAGACCATGCTGCTGCAAACGCCGTCGAACTGTTGGTGCAGATGGGTGTTGTCTTGTAATCGTCCCCATCTGTTGACTCAGGGATCGAGACGTGGCTGCACGATCCGTTACAGCCACGCTGATAAGATGCCTGTCATCTCCACTGCTAGTAATACGTGGTCGTTGGGATCCAGCACGGCGTTCCGTATTACACTCCTGAACCCACCGATTCCATATTCTGCTAACAGTCATTGGATCTTGACCAACGCGAACAGCAAGGTCGCGATACGATAAACCGCAATCGCGACAGTCTACAATCCGACCTTTAATAAAGTCGGAAACATTATGGTACTAGTTTCCTCTCCTTACACGAGGCATCACAACAACGTTTCACGAGGCAACGCCGGTTAGCTGCTGTTTGTGTATGAGAAATCGGTTGGAAACTTTCCTGATGTCAGCACGTAGTAGGTGTCGCCACCGGCGCCAGCCTTGTGTGAATGCTCTGAAAAGCTAATCATTTGCATATCACAGCATCTTCCTCCTGTCGGCTAAATTTCGCGTCTGTAGCATGTCATGTTCGTGGTGTAGCAATTTTAATGGCAGGTAGTGTAGATCAGGAACAATTGAGGGCCTATAACACTTCCTTGAGGAACGCCGGATATCACTTCTGTTTTACTCGATGACTTTCCGTGTATTACTACGAATTGTGGCCTTTCTGACAGGAAATCACGAATCCAGTCACACAACAGAGGCGATACTCCGTAGGCACGCAGTTTGGTTAAAAGGCGCTTGTGAGAAACGGCGTCGAAAGCCTTCCGGAAATCTAAAAATATGGAATCAATTTGACATCCCCTGTCGATAGCACTTATTACTTCATGAGTATAAAGAGCTAGTTGTGTTTCACAAGAACGATATTTTCTGAATGCGTGCTGACTATGTGTCAATAAATCGTTTTCTTCGAAGTACTTCATAATGTTCGAATACAGTATATGTTCCAAAACCCTAATGCAGATCGACGTTAGTGATATATGCCTGTAATTCAGTGCATTACTCCTACTTCCCTTTTTGGATGTTGGTGTGACTTGAACAATTTCCCAGTCTTTAGGTACGGATCTTTCTGTGAGCGAGTGGTTGTCTATAATTGCTAAATGTTGTTGTTGTGGTCTTCAGTCCTGAGACTGGTTTGATGCAGCTCTCCATGCTACTCTAACCTGTGCAAACTTCTTCATCTCCCAGTACCTACTGCAAGCTACATCCTGCTGTATCTGTTTAGTGTATTCATCTCTTGGTCTCCCTCTACGATTTTTACCCTCCACGCTGCACTCAAATACTAAATTGGTGATCCCTTGATGCCTCAGAATATGCCCTACCAATCGATTCCTTCTTCTAGTCAAGTTGTGTCACAAATTTCTCTTCTCCCCAATTCTATTCAATACCTCCTAATTAGTTATGTGACCTACCCATCTAATCTTCAGCATTCTTCTGTAGCACCACATTTCGAAAGCTTCTATGCTCTTCTTGTCTAAAGCCGGCCGAAGTGGCCGTGCGGTTCTAGACGCTGCAGTCTGGAACCGCGCGACCGCAACGGTCGCAGGTTCGAATCCTGCCTCGGGCTTGGATGTGTGTGATGTCCTTAGGTTAGTTAGGTTTAAGTAGTTCTAAGTTCTAGGGGACTGATGACCTCAGAAGTTGAGTCCCATAGTACTCAGAGCCATTTGAACTATTTTTCTCTTCTTGTCTAAACTATTTATCGTCCATGTTTCACTTCCATACATGGGTACACACCATACAAATACTTTCAGAAACGACTTCCTGACACTTCAATCAATACTCGATGTTAACAAATTTCTCTTCTTTCCTTGCCATTGCCAGTCTACATTTTATATCCTCTCTACTTCGACCATCATCAGTTATTTTGCTCCCCAAACAGCAAAACTCCCTTACTACTTTAAGTTTCTCATATCCTAATCTAATTCCCTCAGTATCACCCGACTTAATTCGACTACATTCCATTATCCTCGTTTTCCTTTTGTTGATGTTCATCTTTTAACCTCCTTTCATGACAGTGTCCATTCCATTCAACTGCTCTTCCAAGTCCTTTGCTGTCTCTGACAGAATTACAATGTCATCGGCGAACCTCAAAGTTTTTATTCCTTCTCCATGGATTTTAATACCTACTCCGAACTTTTCTTTTGTTTCCTTTACTGCTTGCTCAATATACAGATTGAATAGCATCGGGGAGAGGCTACAACACTGTCTCACTCCCTTCCCAACCACCGCTTGCCTTTCATGTCCCTCGACTCGTATAACTGCCATCTGCTTTTTGTACAAATTGTAAATGGCCTTTCGCTCCCTGTATTTTACCCCTGCCACCTTCAGAATTTGAAAGAGAGTATTCCAGCCAACAATGTCAAAAGCTTTCTCTAAGTCTACAAATGCTAGAAACGTAGGTTTGCCTTTCCTTAATCTTTCTTCTAAGATAAGTCGTAGGGTCAGTATTGCCTCACGTGTTCCAACATTTCTACGGAATCCAAACTGATGTTCCTCGAGGTCGGCTTGTACCAGTTTTTCCATTCGTCTGTAAAGAATCCGTGTTAGTATTTTGCAGCCGTGGCTTGTTAAACTGATAGTTCGGTAATTTTCACATCTGTCAACACCTGCTTTCTTTGGGAATGGAATTATTATATTCTTCTTGAAGTCTGAGGATACTTCGCCTGTCTCATACATCATGCTCACTACATGGTAGAGTTTTGTTAGCCTCTCTCAAGGCTGTCAGTAGTTCCAATGGAATGTTGTCTACTCCCGGGGCCTTGTTTCGATTCAGGTCTTTCAGTGCTCTGTCAAACTCTTCACGCAGTATGATATCTCCCATTTCATCTTCATCTATATCCTCTTCCATTTCCATAATATTGCCCTCAAGTACATCGCCCTTGTATAGACCCTCTAAATACTCCTTCCACCTTTCTGCTTTCCCTTCTTTGCTTAGAACTGGGTTTCCATCAAAGCTCTTGATATTCATGCAAGTGGTTCTCCTTTCTCCAAAGGTCTCTGTAATTTTCCTGTAGGCAGTATCTATCTTACCCCTAGTGAGATAAGCCTCTATATCCTTACATTTGTCCTCTAGCCATCCCTCCTTAGCCATTTTGCACTTCCTGTCGATCTCATTTTTCAGACGTTTGTATTCCTTTTTGCCTGCTTCATTTACTGCATTTTTATATTTTCTCCTTTCATCAACTAAATTCTATATTTCTTCTCTTACCCAAGGATTTCTATTAGCTCCCGTCTTTTTACCTACTTGATCCTCTGCTGCCTTCACTATTTCATCCCTCAAAGCTGCCCATTCTTCTTCTACTGTATTTCTTTCCCCCATTCCTGTTTATTGTTCCCTTATGCTCTCCCTGAAACTCTGTACAACCTCTGGTTTAGTCAATTTATCCAAGTCCCATCTCCTCAAATTCCCACCTTTTTGCAGTTTCTTCAGTTTTAATCTAGAGTTCATAACCAATAGATTGTGGTCAGAGTCCACATCTGCCCCTGGAAATGTCTTACAATTTAAAACCTGGTTCCTAAATCTCTGTCTTACCATTATATAATATATCTGAAACCTTCTAGTATCTCCAGGGTTCTTCCATGTATACAACCTTCTTTCATGATTCTTGAATCAAGTGTTATCTATGATTAAGTTGTGCTCTGTGCAAAATTCTACCAGGCGGCTTCCTCTTTCATTTCTTAGCCCCAATCGATATTCACCTACTACGTTTCTTTCTCTTCCTTTTCCTACTGTCGAATTGTAGTCACCCATGACTATTAAATTTTCGTCTCCCTTCGCTACCTCAAAAATTTCTTTTATCTCATCATACATTTCATCAATTTCTTCATCATCTGCAGAGCTAGTCGGCATATAAACTTGTACTACTGTAGTAGGCGTGGGTTCCGTATCTATCTTGGCCACAATAATGCGTTCACTATGCTGTTTGTAGTAACTTACCCGCACTCCTATTTTTTTATTCAATACTAAACCTACTCGTGCATTACCCCTATTTGATTTTGTATTTATAACCCTGTATTCACCTGACCAAAAGTCTTGTTCCTCCTGCCACCGAACTTCACTAATTCCCACTATATCTAACTTTAACCTATCCATTTCCATTTTTAAATTTTCTAACCTACCTGCCCGATTAAGAGAGCTGACATTCCACGCTCCGATCCGTAGAACGCCAGTTTTCTTTCTCCTGAAAACGACGTCCTCTTGAGTAACCCGCGCCCGGAGGTCCGAATGGGGGACTATTTTCCTCCAGAATATTTTATCCAAGAGGACGCCATCATCATTTAATCATACAGTAAAGCTGCATGCCCTCGGGAAAAATTACGGCTGTAGTTTCCCCTTGCTTTCAGCCGTTCGCAGTACCACAACAGCAAGGCCGTTTTGGTTAGTGTTACAAGGTGAGATCAGTCAATCATCATGACTGTTGCCCCTGCAACTACTGAAAAGGCTGCTGCCCCTCCTCAGGAACCACACGTTTGTCTGGGCTCTCAACAGATACCCCTCCGTTGTGGTTGCACCTACGGTACGGCTATCTGTATCGTTGAGGCACGCAAGCCTCCCCACAAATGGCAAGGTCCATGATTCATGGGGGGGGGCAGGAATTGCTAATATGAAGCTAGACTGATAAATTGCTAAATATGGAGCTATTTTATCAGCATACTGTGAGAGGAACCTGACTGGTATACAATCTGGACCAGACGCCTTGGCTTTATTAACTGATTTAAGCTGCTATGTTAAACTGAGGATATCTACTTCTATGTTTCTTATCTTGGCAGTTGTTCCTGATTAAAATTCAGGAATATTTACATCGTCTTATTTGGTGAAGGACTTTCGGAAAACCATGTTTAATAAATCTGCTTTAGTGGCACTGTCATGAGTGACTTCACAGTTGTTATCGCGCAGTGAAGGTATTGATTGCGTCTTGCCACTGGTGTGCTTTATTTATGACCAGAATCTCTTTGGGTTTTCTGCCACATTTCGAGACAGAATTTCGTTGTGGAATTATTAAAAGCATCTCGCATTGAAGTATGCACGATATTTAGAACTTCTGTAAAACTTTGCCAATCTTGGGGATTTTGCGTTCTTTTAAATTTGGCATGTTTGTTCGTTGCTACTGCAACAACGATCTGACCCGTTTTGTGTACCATGGGGGGATCAGTACCACCACTTATAAGTTTATGTGCTCTCAATTGCTATCGATACTATCACTTTGAAAACATTCCACAACTTTTCTACACTTACATGATCAGGTCGGAAGGAGTGATGACTGTCTCTTAAAAAGGCGTTGAGAGCATTTTTATCAGCTTTTTTAAATAGATATACTTTGCGTTTCTTCTTGATGGTTGTAGGTGTTACGGTATTCAGCCTAGCAGCAACTGTCTTGTGGTCGCTAATCTCTGTATTCGTCACAATACTCACCACTTGTCCAGGATCATTTGTTGCCGAAAGGTCAACTATGCTTTCGCAACCATTTACGCTTCGAGTGGGCTCATGAACTAATTGTTCAAAATAATGTTCTGAGAAAGCATTCAGTATAATTTCGGATGACGTTTTATGTCTGCCTCCGGCTTTAAATGTATAATTTTTCCATCATATCGAGGGTATATTGAAGTCACCACCGACTATAATTGTATGAGCGGGGTACTTATTCAAAATGAGTCGTCAGTTTTCTTTGAACTGTTCAGCAACTACACTCCTGGAAATGGAAAAAAGAACACATTGACACCGGTGTGTCAAACCCACCATACTTGCTCCGGACACTGCGAGAGGGCTGTACAAGCAATGATCACACGCACGGCACAGCGGACACACCAGGAACCGCGGTGTTGGCCGTCGAATGGCGCTAGCTGCGCAGCATTTGTGCACCGCCGCCGTCAGTGTCAGCCAGTTTGCCGTGGCATACGGAGCTCCATCGCAGTCTTTAACACTGGTAGCATGCCGCGACAGCGTGGACGCGAACCGTATGTGCAGTTGACGGACTTTGAGCGAGGGCGTATAGTGGGCATGCGGGAGGCCGGGTGGACGTACCGCCGAATTGCTCAACACGTGGGGCGTGAGGTCTCCACAGTACATCGATGTTGTCGCCAGTGGTCGGCGGAAGGTGCACGTGCCCGTCGACCTGGGACCGGACAGCAGCGACGCACGGATGCATGCCAAGACCGTAGGATCCTACGCAGTGCCGTAGGGGACCGCACCGCCACTTCCCAGCAAATTAGGGACACTGTTGCTCCTGGGGTATCGGCGAGGACCATTCGCAACCGTCTCCATGAAGCTGGGCTACGGTCCCGCACACCGTTAGGCCGTCTTCCGCTCACGCCCCAACATCGTGCAGCCCGCCTCCAGTGGTGTCGCGACAGGCGTGAATGGAGGGACGAATGGAGACGTGTCGTCTTCAGCGATGAGAGTCGCTTCTGCCTTGGTGCCAATGATGGTCGTATGCGTGTTTGGCGCCGTGCAGGTGAGCGCCACAATCAGGACTGCATACGACCGAGGCACACAGGGCCAACACCCGGCATCATGGTGTGGGGAGCGATCTCCTACACTGGCCGTACACCACTGGTGATCGTCGAGGGGACACTGAATAGTGCACGGTACATCCAAACCGTCATCGAACCCATCGTTCTACCATTCCTAGACCGGCAAGGGAACTTGCTGTTCCAACAGGACAATGCACGTCCGCATGTATCCCGTGCCACCCAACGTGCTCTAGAAGGTGTAAGTCAACTACCCTGGCCAGCAAGATCTCCGGATCTGTCCCCCATTGAGCATGTTTGGGACTGGATGAAGCGTCGTCTCACGCGGTCTGCACGTCCAGCACGAACGCAGGTCCAACTGAGGCGCCAGGTGGAAATGGCATGGCAAGCCGTTCCACAGGACTACATCCAGCATCTCTACGATCGTCTCCATGGGAGAATAGCAGCCTGCATTGCTGCGAAAGGTGGATATACACTGTACTAGTGCCGACATTGTGCATGCTCTGTTGCCTGTGTCTATGTGCCTGTGGTTCTGTCAGTGTGATCATGTGATGTATCTGACCCCAGGAATGTGTCAATAAAGTTTCCCCTTCCTGGGACAATGAATTCACGGTGTTCTTATTTCAATTTCCAGGAGTGTATATCTTCTGAATCGGGGGTCGGTAAAACATTCCAATTAATAGTTTAGTCCGATTGTCATACTACCCATACTATTTCACACGAATTATCTAATTCAATTTCGCTACAAGGCAAACAACCCCTGAGAGCAATAAATACATCAACACCAACTCTATTTGATCTATCCTTTCTGAACACTGTTAAATCGTTTGAAAAAATTTCGGCTGAACCTATTTCCGGCTTTAGCCAGCTCTCTGTACCTACAACTATTTGAGCTTCAGTGCTTTCTATTAGGGCTTGGAGCTCTGTTTCTTTGCCAACACAGCTAAGACAATTTACAACTACAATACCAATCGTTTCTACAACTACCTTACTGTGTTTTACCTGCCCACTTTAAGAGGACGCCACTTCTTTGGTTCCCTGAGACCCTCTAAACTAAAAAACCGCCCGGTCCCTCCCACAGAGCCCCCGGTACCCGTGTAGCCGCCTCCTGTGTGTAGTGGACCCCTGACCTATTAAGCGGAACCCGGAAACCCACCACCCGATGGCGCAAGTCAAGGAATCTGCAGCCTACTACATGGTCACAGAACCGCCTGAGCCTCTGATTCAGACCCTTCACTCGGCTCTGCACCAAAGGACCATAGTCAGTTCTATCGACGATGCTGCAGATGGTGAGCTCCGCCTTAATCTCGGAAGCAAGACTGGCAGTCTTTACCATTTCCACTAGCCGCCCGAAACCAGACAGAATCTGCTCTGATCAAAAGCGACACACGTCATTGGCACCGACATGAGCCACCACCTGCAGTTGGCTGCACCCTGTACTCTTCATGGCATCCGGAAGCACCCTTTCCACATCCTGAATGACTCCCCCCGGAATGCACATGGAGTGCACACTGGCTTCCTTCCCCTCCTTGGCAGCCATGTTTCTAAGGGGCTCCATTAAGCTCCTAATGTTGGAGCTCCCAACTACCAGGAAACCCACCCTCTGTGAATGCCCAGACCTTGTGGGCCGAGAAGCTTCCTCTGGAACAGGGTGGAGGGCTGCATCCGGCTCAGAGACATCGTCAGCCACAGATAACGCCCGAAACCTGTTCGTCAAACGAACCGGGGAGGCCCTACGATTGGACCCGTAGAAAGCTTTTCGCTGCCTGCCAGACTTTGAAATGATTTCCCACACGACCACAGGTGAGGGGTCAACCTTAGTGCAGGCAGTACCCGGGACGGTCACAGCAGTGGACCGATCGGAGGACACGTAGGACGTGCTCGACGTCCCTCGCATCCCTGCGTTCGATCCCCCACAGTGACGCCCTTGGCAGCAGCCCCAAGCTATATGACGGAGCCAACGCAGCCTGGAGCTGTGAACGAATGGCCGCCAACTCAGCTCGCATATGTACACAAGAATCACAGTTCCTATCCATTACTGCAGTCGTTCCTGTTTGAAGCTCGTAAAAATATGTAACAAACGAACGGTGTACTCGCCTTATTAACAGCAAGAAATCGAAGTGCTCTCTCACTGACGGTCTAACTGACAATGAGCTGTTCCAACCAAACAAATAAAAGCCTGTATGATATGAGGGTCGATAGCAACGGTGGTACTATATACTACACTGTCATTGAAATAAAAGAATGTGCCTACCAAGCACTCAACACGCAAGAAATTACAAAACCAAACTAGTAACTACACAGATAACTGAAAATAAGTCGCTCCTGTCTGAAGCTCGTAAAAATATGTAACAAGCGAACGGTGTACTCGCCTTATTAGTAGCAGGAACTAGCGGTGCGCTCTCGCTGACGGTGTAACCGACACTGAGCTCGTCTAACCAAACAAACAAAAGCCTGTACGACACGAGGGTCGATACAACGGTCGATAGCAATGGCGGTACTGTACACTACACTGTTATTGAAATAAAAGTTTGCGCCTACTAAGCCCTCAAACACGCAAGAAAATACAAAATTAAACTAGTAACTACACGGATAACTAAAAATAAGTCGCTCCTGTCTGAAGCTCGTAAAAATATGTAACAAGCGAATGCTGTACTTGCCTTATTAGTAGCAGGAACACGCGGTGCGCTCTCGCTGAGCAAACGTATATACAGGAGGAGAGAGATGCGGTAAAAATCATATCGAGTTCTCTATTGGATGAAGTTAGTGGAGCTTTAAGGGGCTCCGGAACGCCCTATACTTGCAATGTTAAAATAACGCTTATAAATTACATCTTTCCTCACAAAGTATTTGAGGTAGGAAGTTGAACTTTTTACAGATTATTTATTGGAATATGGGCTACAACTTAACACAGGGATTTTACAAAATTTTAGTTCAGTTATTAAAGATGATTTTTTTTCAATTGTAATGAAAATTCACAACATTTTTTTGCAATTTTTTATTTATATATTCAAAAATATAAAGTTTTTTTGGAAAAAGGCTGTGTTAAATTATGCAGAAGGTACTGTGTAACATTTACTGAAAGTTTGAAACAAATATGTTTGGAAGATCCTTAGAAAACATGTAATTAGTATGAGAAAATAAAAGTTTTGGGAATCGAGCGACAAAGATTGGATTAACTTTTTAGTGCATTCCAGGTTCATAGGATGGATTATCTTCATCCTCTGCAAACTCCTCCTCCAGCTTCCTCTTGTTCCTCCTCCTGTTTACTCTTGCTTGTATTTCTAGACTCTTTACAGCCCTGTCTGCAGCCCGAAGGCGTTCCTTGTCTAAAGCAAGCATCGCTCGTTGTTGTGTTCGTAGATTTTGCTACCATTTTCTTCAGTTGCAGTTACTGCAACACTGTTCCAAAAGATGGTCATGTATGAACACTTATCACATTTCAGTTGTATTGCACTAGCAAGTCCTACGTGCTTTATTATGGAGAGTTCCAGACCAACTTCACTACAATGAATACATCTTACACAGTTTGAAAAAATTCCTTTGAGAACCGACATATCAAATATTTCATTCACATCCGATTCGCCCATAAAACATTCATAGTTTTCACTCATTGAACCAAGCTTCTTCTGTGAAGTATTTTCTTTCCCACTTTGACTGCTATGGGCAGGTGTACTTGAGAGGTTAGGTTCACTCACTTGGTTATCGTCTTTATTGTTTACAGTAATAACACATACCTTTGGCTTTCCAACATTTCTCCTTTTCTTAAAAGCCTTCAGAGGATTTCTAATAACTTTACTTTTACTCATTATTATACTTCAACAAAACAGAGACTCAAGAAACAGAATTAATTACGAATATTTTCGAGATAACGACAGAGTAAATAAACATGAAACAATCGACAATCACACCAGCGATATATATTGAACCATCACAGGTTAGCCACAACACATACTTTATCTCACATCACTAAAATGTACCTGATGAACACGGACGTTAATAATAACATCATTTGACAGCAGTTTAACTGCGCCACAGTGGGTCACGCCCATGTAGAACACATTTCAAAAAAAATTTAAAAATAGTTGTAGTCTTCGGAATTGAATAAATTATATATCTATTAAAAGGTAATAGTCTGCAGATTTAGAAAACGCAAAAAAGTAAAAATTGAACTTTTCATGATTTTGAGCCTTTCCGGAGCCCCTTAAGAGTTCGTAATTTTTCTCTGTTGGATGGTACAGAATAATGAAGATAGCATGTTAGGCTGGTAGACGTGAATGGGCCCTGAGGGATGCGGATCTGCTTCGGACAGCAGTACTGGTATGTAGTTTGGGGGCGCAGCACAATGCAGTAGCAAAATCCTCGTCCTTCTCCCAGTTTCCATACTGTCTTTCATACTACTTCGTGTTGCAGGAGCAGGCTTCGTTTGGCGCTGACGTTACACATCGTACACTGTTTACTAGTGACAGTAATCATTAACGGACTTCTGCATAGGATGGATGTGGTTGAATGAAATGGCTTGATTCCAAATCCCACACACAATTTCTACCTGAGCGTGTAACACTAAAGATCTGAAAAGCCTGTGTACATTTCTTACGACCTCAATCAGCACACCATCTATGGTTGTGATCCTTCTCAATCAACCTTCGCCTATAACCCACTGGACATATCGCAGAACCTCTGACACGACATCGAGACAGAATAAGTTACAAGTACTGGAGAAATATCTAGCGGCGGCATGAGGGAGTTGCAAATACCAGTTTTATACCACGTTCCTTAGCTGAATCACTTTCAAAATTCTGTGATTTTATCACGGGGTTGCATCGTGGGCTACGTTTAAGCGCACTGTTGGTCTGATAATATACACTCCAGCGATCACCGTCTATATTCAGTGTGGCGGTATTTGTCTGGAAAAACCAATTCATTCGGAGGTAATGTCATAAGCTGATTTATAAAGCGGGTATGGATTTTAACATGAATACTTGTGTGCACCTGTAAAACCAAGACCGATTGTGATAGTATTCTGGTTGTGTTTTTTTAACATATAGCGGATTGTAAGACGATTACGCCTCTCTTTCTGAGACACAGTGGTCGCACTCGCAGGAGAAGCTTATGAGACAGGTCCACCCATCGCTGATTTTCTCTCAGTATTATTTTGTATCGACAGCAATCAGTTATTGGCAGAGTATTATACTTAGTAGTAGGGCGTGTGTGACCGGTTCGCCTTGAGCATCAAAGAATGGTACAGATATTTCTATTTCCAGAGCCACAGCCGTCAGCGGGGTGTATTTCTGATACTTCGCTCATAGTCGAATATCGTCCAATTGAAACCGCGATGACAACATTTAATTGTAAGTATAGCGATCAAATATGTTTGCGGCTGGTTTCCTAGGATAATTCAGTCTAGGAGAGCGTGGCGTGCCGGAGGTGGCCTATGGCCGGAATGATTCACGTTTCCGGCTAACAATAGGAGCTGCCCAAATGGAGAGGCCTGTTGGGATGCAGGAATGTAACGAACTTAACTGTGTCGTCCTCTAGACGGCCGAATAGCGAACATACAGTTAGTATGTGTTGGATAGCTTCCGTGCCGGCCGCGGTGGTCTAGCGGTTCTAGGCGCTCAGTCCGGAACCGCGCGACTGCTACGGTCGCAGGTTCGAATCCTGCCTCGGGCATAGATGTTTGTGCTGTCCTTAGGTTAGTTAGGTTTAAGTAGTTCTAAGTTCTAGGGGACTGATGACCACAGATGTTAAGTCTCATAGTGCTCAGAGCTATTTGAACCATTTGGATAGCTTCCGTGATCGCATGGAAATTTGAGAATATTCAATATGGAAGTGTGTTTGCACTGGACTATTACTCCCTCCCATGTAAATTGTCCGTTTGACTGCTTATGCACATTTCGCGCCTATATTTAGTTGAATGAACATCGATGGTGGTGTGTGCGTCCAGGAGGTGAAAGACAGGTGGAAGACACGTTTGCTGGTTCTCTAGACATGAGGAAAACCTTAGTTGACTTTGTAAATTATAGCGATTATTTGGAATCTGTTGCATCACCAACATCGGTACTCATGAGTGGAAATACCAGTTTTTTTTTCGAGTATTCACGTGAAGGTCTTCACAGACAGGATAAGTTACTAGTTACTCAGTGGTTTACAGTACGCTCCACCTCGCTAAGTTTTCGGGTTTTAGAGAAATAATTTCCAGTCTATATATTTGGAATTATGTTGTGCGATACACCTATGCAAGCGATATTGCTATAAGCTTCATATCGAGAAGTATCGCGTAAATGGTATAATATTCTGGCAAATCATGTGAAAATACCAGAGTCTGGAGATTGGTGTAGAAAGCAAGCACGCCGGTCGGGACCGGAAACGGTGACGCCTTTGTGCCGAGGGGAACCGACCCTGCCTTTGTACAACAGTCTTCGAGGTATATGGTATATGTACGAGTGTCTCGCGAAAATGGCATGATATTTTGGCAGACCATGTGAAATTACCTATGTTCTTGCAATTCCAGAGTCTGGAGATGGGTGTGAAAAGCAAGCAAGCAAGCAAGTCGGGGCCAGAAACAGTAACGCCTTTGTGCCAATGGGAGGTGACCCCGGCTTTGTACAACAGTTCAGAGAGTGACTTCGGTCCACTGAAGGCGCTCGGGTCACATGTCAGGAGTGGATGACCGCCCGACTTCGAGGAAATATCTAGTGCACGAAGGAGTATACCTACGGTGCATGTGCTTATGCTGTCTGTCTTCGCGGTATATGTACGAGTGTCTGGAGTTGGTTGGTTGGTTGGTTGGTTGGCTTGAAAGAGGGGGGGGGGAGGAAGGGACCAAACTGCGAGGTCATTGGTCACTTGTTCCTGGTAAAATAATTACACAAGGGAATGAAGAAAAGAAAGGAGACGTACAGCACAATAACAGGAGAAAGGAAGAACCAGATGAACGACAGGACAACCAACACTACTATGGACAAAACAGGAAAAGGAAACCACAGAGAGAAGCAAGAAACAGGTAGAAGGGGTAAAAACAAGAGAGCAGCGACCGTGGCTGGCCGATCACTAGAATAAAAATTAAAAGCCAACCACTCTGAGACGCATTAAAACATCCACCCTAAAAGCATTAGAGGGGGATCACAAAGGGACAAAGGACATGCACTAAAACTTATACACAATGATAAAACGCACCGTCACGTATAAAACGTAAAACTAAATTAGTCGATGACGTGTTGTCAGCTAAAATTAATGGCAGCGAGTCGGGTAACTGAAGAGTTTATCGCAGGGCAGTCAAAGAAGGTCAGCTCACCAAGATATAGGCTATTGTCAGCTAGGCGCCACACCGACACTAAGGTGGGTTATCACGGTGCAGGAGGTAGCTGTGTGTCACCATAGCATGGCCAATGCAGAGCTGGCAGAGAGTCCCTGCAAGAGCCCCGCATGGAGGACTGCGACACATTCGTTGTCTCCTTAATGGCACACAGTTTGTTTTGCGTGCTGAGGTAACGCCATTTCGTCTCCCAAAGCAGCAAAACCTTGCGGTGTAGTACTGATCGCAAGTCAGTTGCAGAGAGGCCGATCTCCACAAGCGGTTTCCGCATAGCCTGTTTGGCCAGCCTGTCAGCAAATTCGTTGCTTGTGATTCCGACATAACCTGCGGTCCAGACCACTGAATGACTGGACCGTTCCAGGGCATAGGTGGACACCTGGATGATCGCTGCCAAAGGATGACCAGGGTAGCACTGGTCGATAGATTGTAGGCTGCTCAAGGAGACAATACACAGAAGAAACGACTCCCCAGGGCATGAACGGATGTGCTCAAAAGCACGAAATATAGCCACCAGCTCGGCAGTGAAAACATTGCAGCCATCGGGCAAGGAATGCTGTTCGATATGTCCTCCATGGACATACACGAAGTCAACGTGTGCATCAGACATCGAGCCATCGGTGTAAACCACTTCATAGCCTCGGTACATTTCAAGAATCGAGAGGAAGTGGCAGCAGAGACCCGCAGGGTTAACTGAGTCCTTAGGGCCATGTGAAAGGTCCAGGTAAAGCCGCGGCATAGGTGTACACCACGGAGGTGTACGTGAATGGACCTCAAGTATAGGTGGTAAAGGCAAGGACTCCAGTTCAGAAAGAAGGGATCGGACACGAACTGCAACTGTAAGCCCTGACCTGAGCCTCCGATGTGGGAGATGAACCGCCATGGGTGGGAATGGTAGACGATGATTCGGATGCGCAGGAGAACTACGAACGTGTGCAACGTAACTGGCCAGCAGCTGTGCATGCCTAATCTGCAATGGTGGGACTCCAGCCTCCACATGGACACTGGTTACCGGACTCGTCCTAAAAGCTCCTGTCGCTAGGTGAACGCCACAGCAGTGCACTGGGTCGAGCAAACGCAACGCATAGGCAGCCACTGAACCATAAACCAGACTCCCATAGTCAGGGTGGGACTGATCAAGGGCTCTGTAGAGCTGCAGCAGCGGAGAGCGATCTGCACCATAGTTGGTGTTGCTCAGGCAGTGGAGGGCATTGAGGTGCTGCCAGCACTTCCGCTTAAGCTGACGAAGGTGAGAAAGCCAAGTCAATCGGGCATCGAAAACCAGTCCGAAGAATCGATATGTCTCCACTACAATGAGTGGATCGTCATTAAGGTAAAGTTCTGGTTCCGGATGAACGGTACGACGCCGACAGAGCTGCATAACACACGACTTTGCGACCGAAAACTGGAAACCGTGGGCTAGAGCCCATGACTGCGCGTTGTGGATGGCTCCCTGTAGGCGCCGCTCAGCAGTACGAAATGCAGAGGTCGTCTGCATACAGAGAAGGTGAGACACACAGCCCTACAGCTGCTGCTAGACCATTAATGGCCACTAAAAATCGAGAAACACTCAATACAGAGCCCTGCAGGACCCCATTCTCCTGGATATGAGGCGAACTATGGGAGGCAACGGCTTGGACACGGAAAGTATGAAGCGACAGGAAATTTTGTATAAAAATCGGGAGTGGGACTCGGAGACCCCACTCATATAATGTGGCAAGGATATGATGTCAGGTGGTGTCATACGCTTTTTGTAAATAAAAAAAGATGGCAAACAGTTGTTGGCGTCTGGAAAAAGCTGTTCGGATGGCAGACTCGAGGGACACAAGATTATCAGTGGTAGAGCGAACCTAACGGAAGCCGCCCTGACATGGAGCCAGTAGTCCATGTGACTCCAGGACCCAACCCAAACGCCGACACACCGTACGTTCCAGCAGCTTACAAAGAACGTTGGTGAGGCTGATGGGCCGATAGCTGTCCACATCAAGCGGGTTTTTACCGGCTTTGTGCACCGGAGTGATGGTGCTCTCCCACCATTGCGATGGAAAGACGCTATCGTACCAGATCCAGTTGAAGAATACGAGGAGATGTCGCTTGTGGTCAGATGAGAGATCCTTAATCATCTGACTGTGGTTCCGATCCGGCCTGCTGTGTCGAAGCAATGTGCAAGGGCACTGTGGAGCTCCCACTCTGTAAATGGGGCGGTATAGGATTCACTGTGGCGTGTTGTGAACGAGAGGACTTTCCCTTCCAGCCGCTGTCTGAGAGTGCGAAAGGCTGGGGGTAATTCTCTGACGCAGAGGCTCGATCATAGTGCTCAGCAAAGTACTCGGCAATCGCGTTTGTGTCGGTAGATAACACGCCATTTATGTTAACACCGGGAACACCTGTTGGTGTCTGATACCCGAAAACACGTTCAATCTTTGCCCAGACTTGGGAAGGGGACGTATGGCACCCAGTGGTCCACACATGTCTCTCTCAACACTCTTGCTTCCGTCGTTTGGTAAGCTGGCGAACACGGGCACAGAGCCATTTAAAGGCTATGAGGTGCTCCAAGGAAGGGTGCCACTTATACCGCCGTAGAGCTCGCCGACGCTCTTTAATTGCTTCAGCAACTCCTGGCGACCACCAAGGGACTGCCTTTCACCGCGGCCACCCTAAAGAGCGAGAGATCGTGTTTTATGCCACATAAACGATTGTTGTAGTCACCTGCTCAATCATCACATCGATGTTACCATGTGGGAGAGATTCAACGGTGACAGCAGAGGTGAAAGTTTCCCAGTTCGCCTTGTTTAAAAGGCATCTGGGAAGGCGTCCATGGGCCTGACGCCAGGGCAGTGACAGGAAGATGGGGGAAGATGGGAAAGTGGTCACTATCACACTGGTCGTCATGTGCTCTCCAGCAGATAGATGAGAGAAATCCAGGGCTGTAAATTGATAAACCAACGGCTGAGTAACTGCCATGATCCCCACTGAAATGTGTGGCAGCCCCAGTATTTAAGAGGCAGAGGTCGAACTGACACTGTAAAATTTCGACATCTCTGGCTCGGCCAGTAAGCTCGGTGCCACCCCACAAGGAATTATGGGCATTAAAATCTCCTGAAGGTAGGAAAGGCTTAGGGAGTTGATCAATCAGTACAGTTAATACATTCAGGGATACTGCACCATCTGGAGGAAGATATACATTGCAGACAGTTATTTCCTGCATCGTCCTTATTCAGACAGCCACAGCTTCAAGAGGGGTTCAGGGACACAGGTTCACTATATATAACATAAACGAAAACTCCACCTGACACTTGATTTCAGTCGCTACGATTACTGTAGAATCCCTTATAGCCACGGAGGGCAGGGGTCCGCATTGCTGGGAACCAGGTTTCCTGGAGGGCAATACAGAAAGCAGTTGTAAACCTTAACAGTTGCCACAGCTTAGCCAGGCGGTGGAAAAAACCACCACAACTCCATTGGAGGATGACGTCATCGTGAGACTGGGATGGCAAGAAACATTCAATGAAGCAGTTTATGCCTCAGGGTCACCTGCTGCCACTGACTTTTTGCCTGAGCGACCAGCGAGATCTAGGTCCTCAGTGGACACCAGAATCTGCACCTCTCCGCAGATGCAGAGTTTGTAGGCAGCGGTGGTGTGGGAGCCACCGCAATTCCCTTGGTCTTGGGGACCTTCTTTTTGGATTTCTCTCGCAACTTCTTGGGTTTCCCTGGCTGGGAGGACTTCACTGATTCAGTCTCCAGGACTGAGGATGAGCGTGAAGCCCTATGACCAGCTGCTTTTGGGCTCTTCAGCCACTGGCGGGTGTCATCTCTCCCACTAGAAGAAACCTGGGAAGGGAGTGACCCCAAGGGACATCTTCCTAGCGAGAGGAGCCAAAGAAAACTTACACTTCTCCCACTCAGAAGTGGGGACTGATATCCCCAATAGCTGGGTGGGTGGTGCTCCTGAAATAAGTGGTGTGGAAGCAACAGGGAAGGTAGTGCCCCCAACCATCAAGGGGGCAGGTGTAGTCTTCTGGTTCTGAGAAGCGACAGGAATGTGAGGAAGTGATGTGGCGACAACTGTTCTCATAGTGGCGGCGTAAGAGGAGGTCATAGCCACAGGATGCAGGCGCTCAAATTTCCTTTTAGCCTCAGTGTAGCTCAGTCGGTCCAGAGCCTCATATTCCATGATTTTTCTCTCTTTCTGTGAAATCCTGCAGTCTGGTGAGCAAGGTGAATGATGCTCTCTGCAGTTGATACAGATGGGAGGCGGGGCACATGGAGTATTTGGGTGTGACTGATGTCAACAATCTTGACATGTGGTGCTGGAAGTACAGCAGGAAGACAAAGGGCCAAACTTACAGCACTCAAAGCACTGCATCAGGGGAGGGATATATGGCTTGATGTCACAGTGGTAGAGCATCACCTTGACCTTCTCGGGCAATGTGTCACACTCGGAGGCCAAGATGAAGGCACTGGTGGCAACCTGATTATCTCTTGGACCCCGATGGCTGTGCTGGACGAAATGAACACCTCACCGCTCTAAATTGGTGTGCAGCTCGTCATCAGACTGGAAAATATGATCCCTGTGGAATGTAATACTCTGGACCATATTTATGCTCTTATGGGGTGTGATGGTAACAGAAACATCCCCCAACTTGTCAAAATCGAGTAATGCCTGTGACTGGGCAGAGGATGTTTTTATCAAGACTGACCAAGAGCGCATTTTGGACAAGCCCTGGACCTCCCTAAACTTGTCCTCCAAATGCTCCACAAAAATCTGAGGCTTCATGGACATGAAATATTCTGCATCACCTCTCATACATAGGAGGTACTGGAGCATATAAGCTTCACCGTCATCCTTAGCCTGACGTTCCTCCCATGGTGTGGGCTGGCAGGGGAATGATTTGGGGTCATGTTTCTTAGCATTGAAGTTAGACTTTGCTCACTTAGAGACTGCTGGCAGTGGACCACCAGCAGGAGATGCTTCATGGCATGTCATCCACCGTGATGCCACTCACTCTGACCAGGGGCCCTCCCCATGGGCGCCACCCAGCCACAGCAAGGGCCACCTGGCAGGATGGCTATTGCTGGGAGTCCTGATGCCCCAGGGAGATGGGCATCTACTCCATGGCATACATGAGGAGTTAATGGCGCAGGCATCAGTAGAGCAATCCCTGTGTTGTCAGGGGGTTACAACAAACAGGGTACATGGCAGCCCCACCACAATGGACTGACTACCGTACTGGCTATGAGGTGCTAAAAAGTCCATGGTCATCGTCTGTGCAGAAAGCAACACTGCATGGTGCATGGTGAAAAACGCACTCAGGAAGGTGTCCTCGCCCAAGAGATGGAGAATGAGTAGGACTGTAATGCGATGACGAGAAAGTGGGTTAAAGGTCTCAATGCATGATGGACATGATGCACCATGTAAGGCGCCCTTCCTCAATTGGCTCACTCTTTGGGAAAATTTAGAAAGATGGAGGTTAAACCCAACAGGGGACCATCAAATAAAAGCCAAAACGTGTGATATTTCTTTTAGTAGCTTCTTATGACAGGCAGGAATAACTCGGGACTATTTTAACCCCAGGGAACCACAGGAGGGGGGGGGGGGGGGAGGATCTGGCAGTCGATAGCTATATGCATGATACAAAAGGGGCTATTTTATATGGCGCAGGATACGATTTGTATGTTCGCTACATCGGCACGGTACCTGGTGATATATTGTTGGGTTGGAGATAGGTTTCACACTCTCATATTCAAGCTTCCATCCTCAGTAGCGGAGTAGTGTAATTCAGTAAGAGTCTTTCCATATCTAACGATCTGTAGGTCACTTTGCAGGGTATAATTGTCAGTGCAATATGGCGATGTGTACAAACTAGGTTTTGCTGCTGAAACTCTCAGCAGCAAAAAGAAAAGAAAGGTGGACAGTGCTTACACACCAGCGGCATTGACAATTTGGCGGGTAAATTCAGTAAGAGCCAATCATAATGCTCCATTCATTCACAAGACATACTTGGTGCTGGGGCTTAGGAGTCTTTACATATCAGTGAGAACGTTTGTGTTTTGGAGATGTTTGCTGAAAGCAGGACTTAATGATTTCCAGGAAGGGTAACACTTGATGGACGGGGCGCCATGTTAGGACCATCAGGGGGAATGCATTCGGTGTTAGTCTGGGCTTTTTTCGTAAACAGGTTCTGTTAGGAAAAGAATTTACATTCGGACAAGCTGAAACATCACAAAAGCTCCTACAAAAGCGACCATTAACTATTTATGGGACACTATACAATTTCCTAGAGGTCGATGTGGCTCTTATTTACATAGCCATGTGACATCAGTATAACATTGAGCACCTTTTAGATGCGCTTGCGATGGTGAGTCGCTACTGGAACATCTCCCGGCGATGTGTCAGTCATGCTGGGCAGGTATACACTCGTGCACAGCTAGACTCAGCTCACATGTCCCATTACGGTCTCTAGGGACAATGCATCCTCTGCTCTTCTGGGAAGCATTGGAACAGATTTCTATAGTGCGAAGGTAGAGAGATATTGCGCCAGCAATGGTGAACAAATGAGCGCCCAAAGGGTGCCTTGGCTCTTATTTATATAGACATGTGATGTCAGCATAACACTCGATGAACTGTGACTGTAGACGCGACTTTCACCTGCTGGCTGCCGTCAGCAGCAGTGCGAGAGCAATAGCTCACGCTCTGGCACTGGCTTGCATCCGGCTGTTGCTCACGGAGGCATGTGTGTACACTGGGGCCTCTGATACGTTGTGGGTGACGATAGTCCTAAGGCGTTTTTATACATTCTTTGAGTATTTGTGCACTACATTATTTTCGCCTGCTTAAGGGTTGTGAACGTGTTGGCAAAACATTATAAGTGCAGTATTTACGTGATTTACAAGTTGTTTGCATGGCTGTGCATCGTGGTGGCTCACGTCGGCTGCATGTGCGCGATGGAACCTTTCTTCGGGACAGTTCACTGATATGTCACGGTTGACGATAGTTCAAAATCATTTTTTATGTGCAATGAGTGTTTGTGCTCTGCATTATTTCCGGCTGTTTAAGCATCGTGAGCGTGTTAGCAGAACATTATACAGCATTATTTAGGTAATTTACGAGTAGTTTGCGGGTCCATATACTGTGTAGTGTGACACCAAGCACGTCAGAGCTAGTGTTTTGTCTCAGTGTAATAAATGAACTATGTGAAATTCGTCGCTAAATAAAGTGTTCCAAAATAAATAAGGTACACTTCTTCCTCTCTCCAGCAGCCCAGCACCAGCTGAGTCCTTTTCCCGCCATATTTACTCCCCAGACCGCCATCTTGGATTACGTCATGGAAGGGATGACAGTGCCCTCTGGTGTCAGTACTGTGTACTAGGTCAGTTGGACTTCAGACCTAATGGTGAAGACACTGGATGGAGTTACTGCCTCAAATTGTTTAAATGTATGCTGCGTGCAAAATAGACTTACGTTCTTCCTGTCCAGCAGCCCAGCACAGGTTGAGTCCTTTCCCAGCCAATTCCTGGGAAGAGGTGGTGGTCAGACGACTTAGGTTAGTGGAAGTAACCTTTTTTCCCTCCATTTGCTTAGGTTAGTGCAGGTAGCCATGATGTGCTGCATTGTCTGGCTGGAATTTGAACTTCCCAGTATTTTCTGGGGGAGAGGGTTAGGTTAGTGGAGGTAGCCCAATTGACCTAACTTCCCACCAAAATTTTAACTTCCTGCCAAGATGTCATTGCAATGTTGCCATATCTATCACTGCCATTTTGGATCCGCCATTTTGAATAAATTTGGCAACAATGGAGAATGGCATGGGACACACATTGTTCCACTACTGCAGTGGTGTTATGGTGTGGTCGCGTTTTTCACAGTGGGGGCTTGCACCCCTTGTTGTTTTGAGTGGCACTATCACAGCACCGGTGTACATTGATGTTTTAAACATCTTGCTTCCCACTGCTGAAGAGCAATTTGGGGATGGTGATTGCTCCTTTCAACACAATCGAGCACCTGTTCATAATGCATGGCCTTTGGTGGAGTGGTTACGCGACCTTAATATCCCTGTAATGGACTGGCCTGCACGGAGTCCTGACCTGAATCATATAGAACACCTTTGAGATATTTAGGAATCCCGACTTCGTGCCAGGCCCACACCATATTGAATTCAAGTGTTACCAATGGAGGGCGCCACGAACTTGTAAGTCATTTTCAGCCAGGTGTCCGGATACTTTTGATCATGTAGTGTACATGCTCTCACTGTTTCTCAATCAGACACCACTCTCACCAAGTGAATTGTGTTCGTACAGGAGAGTTTCAATCCCATCATCACAAATGATTTGGTTATCATTATGAGCCGACAAAGCGATTTTACACAGCAGTTCAGTGCACACCTAATGCTCTCGATACCGGATGCTAGAATGCTGCACCAAATGCAGTGGCTGTGATGGAGCACCGTTAACACCTGTGTACAGGCAGGGCATATAGTCTTCAATCTGAATTCCACATGATGCACGCCTTTCCTCACTTCTAGGTGGCTCCTTCCAATGTGCAATATGCATACATCTTGGATATTAGACCCACAAACTCCACAGTCGGTGACCCATTCCCTCGTCTTTCATTTGGCCGATAACCTATTTTTTCTGTTAAGCAATATCTTAAGGATTATCGACCGTGTATGAAGATGCATCGAATTCTTCACCGTAGCACCTCATTACTTCACATGGATTGCAGTTCTTCACCCAATGGATGAAGCTATCTGTATCCATATACCACAACTTAGGACTAGCGAAATGAGGTGTCGCAAACTGACAATGAAACAGTTACATGTGGAATTTGGATAGATCTAGTATGCACATCTCCACATAGACAGATTTCGTGAACTCTACTGCAGTTTTCGACATCTCCGTAGCAATTAGTTCGTGCTGTAGATAGTGGCCTGTTTGAAACTTGGTCTGGTGACAAATCGGTTTAAAAACGTATTCAGTGGGGACGCAAATACATGGAACACAACACTATGAAAAATATATTTAACGAGAGGAATTTTCGCAGGAGACTCCTTGGACTCTTCCACCTGCTTACCTAGAATCTCCAGTAACTGGTCAGTCTCATCGAGATTATGTACCAAGACAAGGAGAAAAGAATTGTAAACTTATTCTAACGTAAATATATACAGGGTTATTACAAATGATTGAAGCGATTTCACAGCTCTGCAATAACTTTATTATTTGAGATATTTTCACAATGCTTTGCACACACATACAAAAACTCAAAAAGTTTTTTTAGGCATTCACAAATGTTCGATATGTGCCCCTTTAGTGATTCGGCAGACATCAAGCCGATAATCAAGTTCCTTCCACACTCGGCGCAGCATGTCCCCATCAATGAGTTCGAAAGCATCGTTGATGCGAGCTCGCAGTTCTGGCACGTTTCTTGGTAGAGGAGGTTTAAACACTGAATCTTTCACATAACCCCACAGAAAGAAATTGCATGGGGTTAAGTCAGGAGAGCGTGGAGGCCATGACATGAATTGCTGGTCATGATCTCCACCACGACCGATCCATCGGTTTTCCAATCTCATGTTTAAGAAATGCCGAACATCATGATGGAAGTGCGGTGGAGCACCATCCTGTTGATAGATGAAGTCGGCGCTGTCGGTCTCCAGTTGTGGCATGAGCCAATTTTCCAGCATGTCCAGATACACGTGTCCTGTAACGTTTTTTTTTTTTTTTTTTGCAGAAGAAAAAGGGGCCGTAAAGTTTAAACTGTGAGATTGCACAAAACACATTAACTTTTGGTGAATTGCGAATTTGCTGCACGAATGCGTGAGGATTCTCTATCGCCCAGATTCGCACATTGTGTCTGTTCACTTCACCATTAAGAAAAAATGTTGCTTCATCACCGAAAACAAGTTTCGCACTGAACACATCCTCTTCCATGAGCTGTTGCAACCGCGCCAAAAATCCAAGCGTTTGACTTTGTCATCGGGTGTCAGGGCTTGTAGCAATTGTAAACGGTAAGGCTTCTGTTTTAGCCTTTCCCGTAAGATTTTCCAAACCGTCGGCTGTGGTACGTTTAGCTCCCTGCTTGCTTTATTCGTCGACTTCCGCGGGCTACGCGTGAAACTTGCCCGCACGCGTTCAACCGTTTCTTCGCTCACTGCAGGCCGACCCGTTGATTTCCCCTTACAGAGGCATCCAGAAGCTTTAAACTGTGCATACCATCGCCGAATGGAGTTAGCAGTTGGTGGATCTTTGTTGAACTTCGTCCTGTAGTGTCGTTGCACTGTTATGACTGACTGATGTGAGTGCATTTCAAGCACGACATACGCTTTCTCGGCTCCTGTCGCCATTTTGTCTCACTGAGCTCTCGAGCGCTCTGGCGGCAGAAACCTGAAGTGCGGCTTCAGCCGAACAAAACTTTATGAGTTTTTCTGTGTATCTGTAGTGTGTCGTGACCATATGTCAATGAATGGAGCTACAGTGAATTTATGAAATCGCTTCAATCATTTGTAATAGCCCTGTATGTAGAGGGTCGAATGATTAGAGTAATTAAGTTTGTTAAAAAAAATGGTTCAAATGGCTCTGAGCACTATGGGACTTAACAGCTGTGGTCATCAGTCCCCTAGAACTTAGAACTACTTAAACCTAACTAACCTAAGGACATCACACACATCCATGCCCGAGGCAGGATTCGAACCTGGGACCGTAGCAGTCGCACGGTTCCGGACTGCGCGCCTAGAACCGCGAGACCACCGCGGCCGGCAATTAAGTTTGTTACAGTTAGGAGTTTTTCAGTAATGAAGTTAGTTAAAATGTGAAGAAATATTGGGGACCGGATGTCATATGTGTTTTACATTCTGCTGCGCAGCTGAGTGTTATGGTACAACGATGCAAGTGGGTTGGCGGAGCGCCATGTTAAGTAACACGAAGGACAACACTGCGTCACTGACCAGCAGAGGACGTAAGAAGAAGCATCTCACTGTATCCCAGGCTGTCAACATCGAGGGTGGTAATCAGTCAGTTACGCCCTCCAAGCAGCAGCAGAATATTCCACCGACCTACTGAGGATGAAGAACCACAAACGTCAGCAGCAGAAAGCCGTATTGAAGGATCAGACTGACAGCCAGCCCGTCATCATCGACCATCATCAGGCACTGGAGTGACACAGAGCCTGTGTCAGTCAGTGCTGTCACCAGGTCAGAGTTATCACTGTCATCGTAATAGTACTGTCGTAATGCAAGTCGTCACCTAGGAGGCGCCAGAATGACGCCGCAGCTGTAGTCATCACCGCCACTATCGTCAGACGCTATCAGCAGACAGATGCCTGTAATGGGAGTCATCACCTGGAGCGAGTTGTGTAACACGCTGTCGCTATCGTCCTGGGACACTGCCTACACGAATACCGTGAATGGGGATGGAGCTGGGGACCCTGGTCCACCGACGCCAGACAGCTGCCACTGGGGATGGTCACTGAGACAGGGCATTGACCTGTCCCAATGGCGCCAATGCCACGCCTCCCAGCTGCGACCACAACAGATGATGATGCGGTTAGATCGGTAATTTTGTGGGAAGCAGAGCACGGGGTTCCTGCCGATTTTTTTTGGGGGGGGGGGGATTACAACCAGAAATGTCAAGAGAGGTTTGTTTGGAATTTCCCAAGTATTTGAGTGTAGCAATGGATATTGCATTATCGTTAGAGCAAATAGAGTCATTTGCTAGGTCACGTGCATGTCAGACTGTGTTCAGTATGGACATAAATTGGTTTCATTGTAGATGAAAGGATCATGTACAAAGAGATTGTAAGCAGCAACTTTGCAGGTGTTGTAATAAATCTGATCACTCGGATCGGCAATGCCATAATAGAAATCAGCAACAATGGAAATTTCAGTTGCAGGGTAGATCTTATGGGCAGCAGTTAAATGACTCAGAGCGCAGGATCCACTATGCCATGCTCCCAATAAGAGTTAGCAAATGTAAGAAAGCAGTGGTAGACTTTTCTCTGATCGTCTGTGTGGGGGATAAACTATGCATAATGTTGTTGGATATCGGTTCTTAGATAGCAGTTGCAGGTAAGCGAGTATTTGGAGCAAATAGGTCTAGTGTAACACGCTGGACGTTAAGTGGCATAGATGAAGGGCGTGTAAATTCACTCAGTTTTGGACTGTTGAAGTTCTGATTGGGAGAGCTTAACTTCCAGGTGGATGCAGAATTTCTTCCTGTGGTTAGCGGCAGGTACGTCGTTATTCTCGGACTCGATTTCGTGGTTGCACATCGCACATTAATTGACCTGGAACGGTGTATGGTAGAACTGGATGGAACTCTATTTCAGCTAGGCTCTGCAGCACGAATACCTGCACTGTCGCAAGGTCCTCCCCATGGCCAGGGGAAACCAATTAGCCTGTGTACAAGGCCCCTTAAGGTCAATTCGTGGGATCTCACCTGAAAGGTACAGGAAAGGTAGTCTGAATTGGTGTTGGCACTGACCTGTCAGTGAACTTGTGGTAAATCATTGACTCTTTGCCAGATCCACATAATGGAGTGCTACATGCAGTTAGTTGTTTTATTTGACACAGCATGTCCAACGTACTCGAGGTAGACGGTACAAATGTAGTGACTGACAGTACTGATCATTTTGGTCTGGAGTAAATAAAGTTGTCGCGGGATACCCTGGTTGCGAATTTAGAAGTGTTAGATGAGAATTAACTACACCGTGATTTTACAGCAAATTACACAATGACAGGATGGTCTGTCAACTGGTCAGCATTAAAGAGTCTGGTGGCACATTTTGAAGGACAGGACAGAGCAGTAGTTGAAAACCTGTTGAATGAGTAGCTGGAATTACTTAATCCGTTGGGTCCATTACCCGCGACACTGCTTGTTCAGCACCAAATACCTACTGGAAGTGAAGCACCCATCTATAAATGACCATATCGAGTTTCAAAGCATTTACAGTTGATTATGGAAGAGTTTATAGATCAGCAACTAAGGGTTGTCATCATAGAACCTAGTTGTAGTCTCTGGTCTGTTCCCATTGTAAGTAAAAAATCACTAGGTGGTGGCAAAGCATATCGTTTCTGTTGTGACTACCGGTTCTTCAACCAGAAAACGGTGTTGGATGATGCTTATCCTATGCCTAATATAACAGAGACTGGAAAACTTGGCTCAGCTTCAGTACTTCACAACACTGGATTTGCGTATTGGTTACCACCAGGTGGGTGTATCAAGCAAAATGATAAAGCAGAGGGCAGTGCTAATGCTAACCTATAGCGGGTATTACACGACGATCCGCCGCGAACGGTACTGGTCTAGCGCGATAGACATCTAGTGGTAGAACGGGTGAAACTACGAAAATTAGCAGACACACTACGCGCGCGACAGAATAGACAGCAGTTAGAAACTGCCGTCAATCCGCGCATGTGCACTAGGCAGCGATAACTTGCGCATGCGCAGAAGGGGCTACCGCAGAGCTTTCTGCTTGTCATTTGCTTACTCCCTCCACATGAACCATGGACCGTGCCGTTGGTGGGGAGGCTTGTGTGTCTCAGCGATACAGGTAGCCGTACTGTAGGTGAAACCACAACACGGGGTATCTGTTGAGAGGCCAGACAAATGTGTGGTTCCTGAAGAGGGGCAGCAACCTTATCAGTAGTTGCAGGGGCTGATCTGGCCTTGTAACACTAACCAAAACGGCCTTGCTGTGCTGGTACTACGAATGGCTGAAAGCAAGGGGAAACTACAGCCGTAATTTTTCCTGAGGGCATGCGGCTTTACTGTATGGTTAAATGATGATGGCATCCTCTTGGGTAAAATGTTCCGGAGGTAAAATAGTTCCCCATTCGGATCTCCGGCCGGGGACTACTCAGGAGGACATTGTTATCAGGAGAAACAAAACTGGCGTTCTGCGGATCGGAGCATGGAATGTCAGATCCCTTAATCGGGCAGGTAGGTCAGAAAATTTGAAAAGAGAAATGGATAGGTTAAAGTTAGATATAGTGGGAATTAGCGAATTTCGGTGGCAGGAGGAAGAAGACTTCTGGTCCGGTGAATATAGGGTTATACATACAAAATCAAATAGGGGTAATGCAGGAGTAAGTTTAACAATGAATAAAAAAAATAGCAGTGTGGGTAAGCTACTACAAACAGCATAGTGAACGCCTTATTGTGGCCAAGATAGACACGAAGCCCACGCCTACCACAGTAGTACAAGTTTATATTCCAACTAGCTCTAATAGTCATGTTGTTGTTGTTGTGGTCTTCAGTCCTGAGACTGGTTTGATGCAGCTCTCCATGCTACTCTATCCTGTGCAAGCTTTTTCATCTCCCAGTACCTACTGCAACCTACATCCTTCTGAATCTGCTTAGTGTATTCATCTCTAGGTCTCCCTCTACGATTTTTACCCTCCACGCTGCCCTCCAATACTAAATTGGTGATCCCTTGATGCCTCAGAACATGTCCTACCTAATAGTCATGGGTGACTGGAATTCGATAGTAGGGAAAGGAAGAGAAGGAAACGTAGTAGGTGAATATGGACTGGGGGTAAGAAATGAAAGAGGAAGCCGACTAGTAGAATTTTGCACAGAGCATAACTTAATCATAGCTAACACTTGGTTCAAGAATCATAAAAGAAGGTTGAATACATGAAAGAAGCCCAGAGATACTGAAAGGTCTAAGATAGATCATATAATGGTAAGACAGAGATTCAGGAACCAGGTTTTAAACTGTAAGACATTTCCAGGGACAGATGTGGACTCTCACCACAATCTATTGGTTATAAACAGTAGATTAAAACTGAAGAAACTGCAAAAAGGTGGGAATTTGAGGAGATGGGACCTGGATAAACTGAAAGAACCAGAGGTTGAGAGAGTTTCAGGAAGAGTATTAGGGAACAATTGACAGGAATGGGGGAAAGAAATACAGTAGAAGAAGAATGGGTAGCTTTGAGGGATGAAATAGTGAAGGCAGCAGAGGATCAAGTAGGTAAAAAGACGAGAGCTAATAGAAATCCTTGGGTAAGAGAAGAAATATAGAATTTAGTTGATGAAAGGAGAAAATATAAAAATGCAGTAAATGAAGCCAGCAAAAAGGAATACAAACGTCTCAAAAATGAGATCGACAGGAAGTGCAAAATGGCTAAGGAGGGATGGCTAGAGGACAAATGTAAGGATGTAGAGGCTTATCTCACTGCCTACAGGAAAATTACAGAGACCTTTGGAGAAAGGAGAACCACTTGCATGAATATCAAGAGCTTTGATGGAAACCCAGTTCTGAGCAAAGAAGGGAAAGCAGAAAGGTGGAAGGAGTATATAGAGGGTCTATACAAGGGCGATGTACTTGAGGACAATATTATGGAAATGGAGGAGGATATAGATGAAGATGAAATGGGAGATATGATACTGCGTGAAGAGTTTGACAGAGCACTGAAACACCTGAGTCGAAACAAGACCCTGGGAGTAGGCAACATTCCATTAGAGCTACTGACAGCCTTGAGAGAGCTAGGCCTGACAAAACTCTGCCATCTAGTGAGCATGATGTATGAGACAGGCGAAGTATCCTCAGACTTCAAGAAGAACATAATAATTCCATTCCCAAAGAAAGCAGGTGTTGACAGATGTGAAAATTACCGAACTATCAGTTTAACAAGCCACGGCAGCAAAATACTAACACGGATTCTTTACAGATGAATGGAAAAACTGGTACGAACCGATCTCGGGGAACATCAGTTTGGATTCCGTAGACATGTTGGAACACGTGTGGCAATACTGACCCTACGACTTATCTTTGAAGATAGATTAAGGAAAGGCAAACCTACGTTTCCATCATTTGTGGACTTAGAGAAAGTTTTTTACAATGTTGACTGGAATACTCTCTTTCAAATTATGTAGGTGACAGGGGTAAAATACAGGGAGCGAAAGGCTATTTACAATTTGTACAGAAACCAGATGGCAGTTGTCAGAGTCGAGGGGCATGAAAGGAAAGCAGTGGTTGGGAAGGGAGTGAGACTAATATGCAAAGAACTGTGACTGACGCCCAAACAACAGGGATTTTCATGTATTGAGAATAAAAAATAGCGCATTGAGGATGGCTAGCTACTAGCCGAAATCTGGACTTGCATAATAAAACCTAAAAAGGACGACCGATTGCTGCACTCTATAATTTATAAATTTCTTATTAAATGGGAAGCTAGAGTTCAAGGAAATAATATCAACGTATGACGCTGCAGTATATCATACGGTCGCCCTTGAGTTGCTCGCCGGCCGCAGTGACCGAGCGGCCCTCGGCGCTTCAGTCCGGAACCACGCAGCTGCTACGGTCGCAGGTTCGAATCTGCCTCGGGCATGGATGTGTGTGATGTCCTTAGGTTAGTTAGGTTTAAGTAGTTCTAAGTCTAGGGGATTGATGACCTCAGATGTTAAGTCCCATAGTGCTCAGAGCCATTTTGAACTTAATATAGAATTTACTATTGAAATGGAAACGAGTAATTCAATAAATTATTTAAACCTCACTATTAGCAAAAATAACACTGAACACAATTTTAAAATATACAGGAAGCCTACCACCAGCAGTTGCATCATAAATGTAGAACATGTCACCCCTCTTCGCATAAATTTGCATATTTCAACTCCATGACCAATAGATTAATAAATTTACCGCTAAATAAAGAAACAATCGATAAGCAACTTGAAATACTACAATATATAGCTTACAAGAATAACTGTGACCCTATGATCGTCGCCTAATTGTATAACAAACGAATGAAACGAAAACAAAACACACTATACACCGACATCCACCTAGTTAGAGACAACAGCACACAAACTAGATTTAAATACATACCCACAGTATATTCAGGTAACAGTTCCAACGAAATTAACGCACTTTTCAAAAACACGGTAATTAAATTCGCTTTTCGCACTAACAACCATTTAAGAAAGATACTATACCTCGCAACCACCAGGAATTCTCAATGCTCTGAATAATGAATTTACAGTATCTCAGGCGATAACTGCAGTGACTTCCACATAGGTCAGACAGGGCGTAAATTCATCACACGATCCCTAGAACACGTAAGAGTCAGTGAAAACAACCAATCAAGTTTCTACCTACATCTAAAAACCGGAAACTACTTAGCACAAAACATCGAAACTGCTCTAACAATATTACATAAAACGCTAAAATGGTTAGAAATGAATATTTTGCCGGCCGCGGTGGCCGAGCAGTTCTAGCGCTTCAGTACGGAACCGCGCGACTGCTACGGTCGCAGGTTCGAATCCTGCCTCGGGCATGGATGTGTGTGATGTCCTTAGGTTAGTTAGGTTTAAGTAGTTCTAAGTTCTAGGGGACCGATGACCTCCGATGTTAAGTCCCATAGTGCTCAGAGCCATTTGAACCATATTTTGAATATTTTGGAAGAACTTGAGATATATATTCACACAAAAAAATATCCGAAGGAAATTCTTAATGAACACACCAATTTAAAACAGAAAAATTATTTAGATAACTTTACTGATTTAATCGATAACGGTTGAGAGCGAAAGAGTGGATACACATGCCAGAAACAACTAAAGACATCGCACCTCTAACCAAAATATGTTCTCACATAAATGTAAGGCATCTGTGGTGTCAACTGTCATAAATTGCGCTAAATATTTACGATTTACACTAGAATATCACACCCTGCTGTACAAAACCTAACAGCATAAAATCAATGCGACACCGAAATTTTTCGAATTTCACATAAAGTGTAACAAGAACAGTCACACCAAATATTATTTATTTGTCAGAAAAATGTTGACGTAAGTTCAGAACCAAATATAGGATACAATACCTAAAGATAAAACTACCTCTTATAATAGTTTGTTACTGTGTAGATATAAGACATCCTTGGTATGAACTGTCAAAAATTACAAGAAGTATTATACCAAAATATTAGGCCACACTGTATAAAACATTATACAATCGACGTGAAATAGATATTTTAGAATTTCACGTGAAATTTAACTAAAACAGTCACAAGATACAGTCACTCCAGATGTTACATACGCGTCAGGAAAACGTAGATGTAAATGTCCCTCTTACTTACATAATGTAGAAATATAAAGATTGTTGGTGTAATTCATGATAATGAAAATTACGACTACAGTTTGTGTTATACCCCATTAAGCCATGAAATTCTTCTCTTATAAAAATCAAGCCTAACATTTCTGTGGAACTATAGCCCATTGTAATTCTCATACTTTGTAAACTCAGGTACTTGAAAATGGGAATCTTCCGAAATAGCTGTCGTAATACTCAACAAATATTTTAAGCATTGATACTGCAACCTTACTTACAATGCCCTTTCAAGACATATATCTCTCTGCAGGCCCAATCATCAAGAAATTAATTAAAAGTGTGTTGCATTGTGGAGTTATCATTATCTCTGAACTATGCTCCCCCACTGTTACAACGAAGGATAACATCATGCAACGAATTTAAACTCCTAGTGAAAATTGTCGTTCCACCTAACTGCACCTCAAGTATTCGGTAGATCGATTGTTAGAGCGATAAACTGTCGAATTTTATAAGACGATGTCCATCGATCGCTGGTTCGAATCTAACCCCAAAAAAACATTTTAACTTATTTGTAAAATGACTCGACAGTAGTGTCGTATGGAAACCAAATCACAATTACAAAACTACACCACACCAATGAGAAACAGAATATTATTGTGTTTTCCATGCTGTTTACATGTGCTTACATTTGCAATCGCTGTTTACACACATCACGTTCAAAAAAACATTTTCTAGTTAATATGACCACATATTTTTCGCTTTATTATAAATTATGTTGTTATATTCGTACTGACTAGCTAGGATCCATATTGTTTAAACTTTTGCAGTTTCATCGTCTTACATAACGATGAAGTAAGTCTGCTTCAGACGCTAACGTTAGTTTACACACACAAACATCACAGTACTTTCAAAAAAATGGCTCTGAGCACTATGGGACTCAACTGCTGAGGTCATTAGTCCCCTAAAACTTAGAACTAGTTAAACCTAACTAACCTAAGGACATCACAAACATCCATGCCCGAGGCAGGATTCGAACCTGCGACCGTAGCGGTCTTGCGGTTCCAGACTGCAGCGCCTTTAACCGCACGGCCACTTCGGCCGGCTACAGTACTTTCGTTTGAGTCACCTACATGTTGTAGACGCTTTACATCGCTCTGTATAATCTCATCATCCCACACCTCGTTGTACTGCGGACGTATAGTTGTATCTTCATTACTAGGAATGCTTTCCATTAGTGTATTATACATCTTTTTGATTTGCAGCTCCTTGTATTGTCCGTATTTGAAGTTAAATTTGCTGGATGTGAGGTCCGCCAGTTATGCAAGACACCGTTTTCCTCAGTACCCAAACATGTTTTTATGCTGAAATGTGAACATTTTTGTTAAATGATTATAAAATTATGTGCATTTTTAGTTCAAACAACACATCGTTTCTTTTTGTAAATACCTTCACATTTGGCGTGCATGAATTTTCTGGATCACTTTTGTATTAATTACTACAGGTAGCTTGTCATCTGCAACCAGACGATGGTGACGAGAAAGTTTTTTGCTGGGAGTTAACCTATCTTCTAGAACGTAATTTAGTTTTTCGTGATGATTTCACGCCTATTTTCGTATTTACTTACGTTTTCGTGTGGTAAGCACTTCCATTCTTCGCATAATGCTGAGATGTTGTGATGCACAAGTAACTATTACAAGTATTTTCCACAAATAACGTAATACAACACTTTTCACTACACGAGAAGACAATATGACTGTGGTTTGTTATGTGTTCCAGCCCAGTCAGTGTTCATTTGTTCACCAGAGAATTCGGCGGCAAATTTGAATTTTGTTTCCATTTTATCTTTGTGTGTGTGTGTATGTGGGCGTCTGTGTGTGTGTTTTCTGTGCACTTCTTAGCTGTGTGTTTTGTCTTTTACTTGGTATTCCTTTTGTGTGTAAATCTACATCTACATCTACGTCCATACTCCGCAAGCCACCTGACGGTGTGTGGCGGAGGGTACCTTCAGTACCTCTATCGGTTCTCCCTTCTATTCCAGTCTCGTATTGTTCGTGGAAAGAAGGACTGTCGGTATGCTTCTGTGTGGGCTCTAATCTCTCTGGTTTTATCCTCATGGTCTCCTCGCGAGATATACGTAGGAGGGGGCAATATACTGCTTGACTCTTCGGTGAAGGTATGTTCTCGAAACTTCAATAAAAGCCCGTACCGAGCTACTGAACGTCTCTCCTGCAGAGTCTTCCACTGGAGTTTATCTATCATCTCCGTAACGCTTTCGCGATTACTAAATGATCCTGTAACGAAGCGCGCTGCTCTCCGTTGGATCTTCTCTATCTCTTCTATCAACCCTATCTGGTACGGATCCCACACTGCTGAGCAGTATTCAAGCAGTGGGCGAACAAGCGTACTGTAACCTACTTCCTTTGTTTTCGGATTGCATTTCCTTAGGATTCTTCCAATGAATCTCAGTCTGGCATCTGTTTTACCGACGATCAACATTATATGATCATTCCATTTTAAATCACTCCTAATGCGTACTCCCAGATAATTTATGGTATTAACTGCTTCCAGTTGCTGACCTGCTATTTTGTAGCTAAATGATAAAGGATCTATCTTTCTGTATATTCGCAGCACATTACACTTGTCTACATTGAGATTCAATTGCCATTCCCTGCACCATGCGTCAATTCGC
Source organism: Schistocerca serialis cubense (assembly GCF_023864345.2). NCBI lineage: Eukaryota > Metazoa > Arthropoda > Insecta > Orthoptera > Acrididae > Schistocerca > Schistocerca serialis. The sequence goes on along the minus strand of NC_064640.1, from coordinate 869,679,882 downwards.
TGCAGATCCTCCTGCATTTCAATACAATTTTCCATTGTTACAACCTCTCGGTACACCACAGCATCATCTGCAAAAAGCCTCAGTGAACTTCCGATGTCATCCACCAGGTCATTTATGTATATTGTGAATAGCAACGGTCCTATGACACTCCCCTGCGGCACACCTGAAATCACTCTTACTTCGGAAGACTTCTCTCCATTGAGAATAACATGCTGCGTTCTGTTATCTAGGAACTCCTCAATCCAATCACACAATTGGTCTGATAGTCCATATGCTCTTACTTTGTTCATTAAACGACTGTGGGGAACTGTATCGAACGCCTTGCGGAAGTCAAGAAACACGGCATCTACCTGTGAACCCGTGTCTATGGCCCTCTGAGTCTCGTGGACGAATAGCGCGAGCTGGGTTTCACATGACCATCTTTTTCGAAACCCATGCTGATTCCTACAGAGTAGATTTCTAGTCTCCAGAAAAGTCATTATACTCGAACACAATACGTGTTCCAAAATTCTGCAACTGATCGACGTTAGAGATATAGGCCTATAGTTCTGCACATCTGTTCGACGTCCCTTCTTGAAAACGGGGATGACCTGTGCCCTTTTCCAATCCTTTGGAAAGCTACGCTCTTCTAGAGACCTACGGTACACCGCTGCAAGAAGGGGGGCAAGTTCCTTCGCGTACTCCGTGTAAAATTGAACTGGTATCCCATCAGGTCCAGAGGCCTTTCCTCTTTTGAGCGATTTTAATTGTTTCTCTATCCCTCTGTCGTCTATTTCGATATCTACCATTTTGTCATCTGTGCGACAATCTAGAGAAGGAACTACAGTGCAATCTTCCTCTGTGAAACAACTTTGGAAAAAGACATTTAGTATTTCGGCCTTTAGTCTGTCATCCTCTGTTTCAGTACCATTTTGGTCACAGAGTGTCTGGACATTTTGTTTTGATCCACCTACCGCTTTGACATAAGACCAAAATTTCTTAGGATTTTCTGCCAAGTCAGTACATAGAACTTTACTTTCGAATTCATTGAACGCCTCTCGCATAGCCCTCCTCACACTACATTTCGCTTCGTGTAATTTTTGTTTGTCTGCAAGGCTTTGGCTATGTTTATGTTTGCTGTGAAGTTCCCTTTGCTTCCGCAGCAGTTTTCTAACTCGGTTGTTGTACCACGGTGGCTCTTTCCCATCTCTTACGATCTTGCTTGGCACATACTCATCTAACGCACAATGTACGACGGTTTTGAACTTCGTCCACTGATCCTCAACACTATCTGTGCTTGAGACAAAACTTTTGTGTTGAGCGAACAGGTACTCTGAAATCTGCTTTTTGTCACTTTTTCTAAACAGAAAAATCTTCCTACCCTTTTTAATATTCCCATTTACGGCTGAAATCATCGATGCCGTAACCGCTTTATGATCGCTGATTCCCTGTTCTGCGTTAACTTTTTCAAATAGTTCGGGTCTGTTTGTCACCAGAAGGTCTAATATGTTATCCCCACGAGTCGGTTCTCTGTTTAACTGCTCAAGGTAGTTTTCAGATAAAGCACTTAAATGGTGCATCTTTGCAGATTTTAGTGTATCTATTTTGTGTGTGTGTGGGGGGGGGGGTTGCATGCATGAGTGTGGGTGTGTGTAGACCTATCTGTTTGTGCTGTTTTTATTTGCAAAGTTCCTTCAGTGTGTTAAATAGTGTGCCCTTGCAGAGTGTAGTGTATTCGTTTAAGACCTGTTTTCCTTCTGCTATTGCCTTCTGTATATGGAAGTTTTCCTCAATGGTCAGTTTGCTGAATAGGCTGTGGCTGGGTTTTAGTATTCTTAAGTCTGTTTCTATTGTGGTTGGGTGGTGATTCTTGGCTCCAAGGTGGTCAGCAAATGTGCTATGGGAGCTGTTGCATTTTAAAGCTCTGAGATGTTTGGAATATCTTGTTTTGAAGTTTCTGCATGTTTGTCCTATGTGTACTGACAGGACAATGTTGCATGTGAGTTCATATATTCTTGATCTGTTAAATTTATCCATGGGTGTTTCTTGTGTTCTGATCTTTTTCTGTGTTGTGTTCTCCATCCTGTATCCTATTTGGAGTCCCTGTTTCTTTAATATGTTGTCTATTCTGTGAACAATCTTGTTATTGTCGGTGAGTATGTGCCACTTCGTTTTGTGTGTGTGGGTTGTTGATCTGTTGCGTCTTGTATGTGGTCATTGTTTGTGTTTTGTGTTGTTCTGTACTGGGTGAGGTTTTGTGTGTGTATGGTGTGTTCATTTTTGTATTGTTTGCATATTTTTTTGATTTAACTTCTCTACAATATGGTAGTATAACCATTTTCTATTGCTATTTGTTTTATTGTGTTTAGTTCTTATGTGTAGTTCTGTTTGTTCATGGGTGTTCTGTTTAATCTGGGGAGCATGAATCTGAAGTTTGCATGCTTATGTGTCAATGGGTGGTTTGATAGGTTGTGAATGGTGGTGCTTGTGGTTGTCGGTTTCCTGAATATTGTGAAGTTGTGTGTGTTGTTTGTTTTTTTTTTTTTGTATGGTGAGATCTAGAAAGTGCAGTGTGTTGTTAGTTTCTGTTTCTAATGCGAAGTTAATTTTTGGGTGTAAGTTGTTTATTTCATGGCGTAGCTGTTCTGTGTGTGTGTGTGTGTGGTTCATCAGTCAGGCATATTATGTCATCGACATAACGGTACCAATATATAACTTTGTAGTTCATTGGCTTTATGTGTCTGAAGTTCATGTTCTCCAGGTTGTTCATGAATATGTTAGCTAGGAGGCCACTGATTGGTGATTCCTGTTCAGAATAAAATTCTTTGTTGAATACAAAATAATTTTGTGATGTTATGGTCTTGAGTATGTTTGTTATTTCATTGATTTGTGTGTCTGGTATGTTTCCTTGCTGTTTTAATCTTTGTGTGATGACGTTGATTGTTTCATTTATTAGAATGCAAGTGTACTTTGATGTGACGTCAAATGATATGAAGGTTTCTGTGTCCAGTATGTGTATGTTCTTGATTCTGTCTATTAACTCTTTGAGTTTTCCAGATTCCTGTTGTTATCAAACGTGTACAGCTTTTTTCAGTAGCGTGTGTGTTTGTTGGGCTAGGTGGTAGGATGGAGCATTTTGGAAGTTAATGACGGTTCTTAATGGGATATTATCCTTGTGAACCTTTTATAAGGCATTTAGGGTGGGTGCTTTTGGATTTTTCTGTGTCATCCCCTTTACCTGGCCTTTTGAGAATGTATTATTGACTGATGGTCGACAATCTTGAGCGAGTTTAATGATGTTGCAGGGAGCATGGAGAAGAATGTCCGTCATTGCACATATCGTCGCTCTAAATGGGTGGAGCATAAACGATCAACTTTCGGAAGGCTACCACTATCAGCGTTCACAAAATTTCTTTCTACTATTACTTAACAGTTGTAATTGCATTTTCCATTACCAAATAGCTAAAGTGTTTGCAGTAAAATTGCGAAAAAACCTCGTAACTTCGGCTAACGCTTCTATAACACAAGTATAGCTTCGTCTAACTCCTAGCCTCTAACGTCACCACAGCATCAGTCAATAACAGAGCGTTTTCGATCATGTGACCATATCTTTATATTTAATGATTTTTAAGCTTTAATTACATAAAAACAACAGATATATTGTGAGAACATTGACTGTAAATGCTATTTAAATGTTATAAGCAATCAGAATAACAACAATCTGACCAATATATTTAACATTGAAAAATAGCCTATTAGTAGGGACCAGTTCATCAACATCAGCCGCTTGTGTATTCCTCGTGGTGATTGGAGGTATATATTTCTTGTTCAAGAGAAGAGTTACCCAAATTCCACCGTTCGCAACCTTCAGTCTACAGGTTAGAACACTTCTGAATAGCAACCCACAACAAGGCAGTGTAATCAGTGAACAGTCACGAAGGCAGAGGCCAAGAGTGCTCAAGCACCAGAAGGAACAATGGTGTACAAGTGTGAGAAGTGTGGTGTAGTTAATAGTGACAAGCCAGAAAATATAGTGTCAAAGGACGTGAACCATGTAAATATAGCACAAGACCAGCATTGGTAGAGGGTTCAAAACCATGCAAATAGAGTCAAGGCAGAATTGGGGGACGCATTCTTTCTGCAGTAGGGGAGAATGTAGAGGGGCTAATGATTAGGGCAATAGAGTTAGTGAAAGGTAGGACTTTTACAGTGATGAAGTTAGTTAAAATGTGAAGGAATATTAGGAGTCTGAAGTCACATGTGTGTTACATTATATAGCACAACTCAGTGGCATGGTACCATGACACAAGTGGTTCGGCGAAGTGCCGAGTTAAGTAACACGAAGGAGAACACTGTGTCACTGACCAGCAGACGATGTGACAAGAAGCACCTCATTTGCACGCCAGGGCGTCAACATCGAGGGCAGTAAATGAGTCAATTACTCCAGTCAAGCAACACCAGAATATTCCACCAACCTACAGAGGAGGAAGAACCATAAACATTAATAGCAGCATGTCATACATAAGGACCGGCAGGCAGCTCGTCATCACCAATCATCATGAGGTGTTGGAATTATGCAGAGCCTGTGTCAATCAGCGCTGCCACGAGTTGGGAATCTTTGCTGTCATCGCAGTCCTCTTAAGAACCACCGTTCTAAAGCAGGTCGTCGCCTAGGAGGCGCCAGAGTGACGCCGCCGCTGTAGTCACCACCACTATTGTCATCGGACGCTGTTAACAGACTGCTGTCTGTAATGGGAGTCACTGCCTGGGGCACGCTGTGCTGCCGCACCATCGCGACCATCCTGGGATGCTGCCTCCATGAACACCATGACCAGGGCTAGAGCCAGGGACCCTGGTCTGCTGATGCCAGACAGCCATCACAAGGGATGGTCGCTGAGACAGGGCACTGACCTGCAGCCACAGTCACAACAGAGGCACACAGCGGGTGGTTCCAGCTACTGTAGCATGATCCAGCCAGGCTGAAGCACTACTGCTGAGGTAGCAGATTCCATTTATTCCTAGGCAGCTACAAACACAACAGTGGACACACTTGTGAGCATCCACTGGCCACCCTCTTGGCCACTGATAATATTATGAGTGGGAGCCAATCTCGCCCAGAGGGTCAACAACCAATGTATTGCAGTTGATCAATAAATGTTGTTAATCTGTCATCAGGAACTATCCATGGACATAATCCCACCATCCTCTTCCTCACGCCCAGCAGAGAACCCAAGTTCGAATCTGGCGACTGGGAATGGAGTCCTGTGTCTGTTTACATATCCTACGAAATTTGAACACTAAATTATGTACTTACGCGCCTGATGTGCTGGTGGAATCGCAGCTGCAGGCTGTTCTACGACCTGAGGGGCCTGTATAACCTCATCAACCGACATTTTTCAACCTCCAGCTCCCAAACTAATTACTCCTGAATTTGATGAATGAATTCTGTAACAACAACAAAGAAAGAAATGTTCAAATGGCTCTGAGCACTATGGGACTTAACATCTGGGCTCATCAGTCCCCTAAAACTTAGAACTACTTAAACCTAATTAACCTAAGGACATCACACACATCCATGCTTGAGGCAGGATTCGATCCTGCGACCATAGCGGTCACGTGGTTACAGATTGAAGCGCCTAGAACCGCTCGTCCACACCGGCCGGCACAACAAAGAGAGTTTTGATCTCTCTCTCTCTCTCTCTCTCTCTCTCTCTCTCTCTCACTGTCTCTCTCTTAACACACACACACACACACACACACACACACAGAGAGAGAGAGAGAGAGAGAGAGAGAGAGAGAGAGAGAGAGAGACATGGTATAAGCAGACAGGACAGCAAACTATCACCGAGGTGTAGGAAGAGTTGCCACCTACCAATCTACAAGTGCAATAGCTGCTGATGAACTTGTACACAGATACATGGCAAGTGGGGATAGGGCAGCAAACTATTACTGAAATGTAGATAGAGTAACCTCCTAGCGATCTACAAGTGTATAACTGCTGATGAAGTTGTAGACACATACATACATACATAGTATGAGGGAATAGGACAGCAAACTATCACTGAAGTATAAGATGAGTTGCCCCCTACCAATCTACAAGAGATATAACTCCTGAGGAACTTGTACACAAACACAAATACACGGTTTTATCGAAAACTGAATTGTTGAGAACGATAATATGTAGTTGCATGGCAATTCTTCTTTAGCCAGTCTCAGGTGTTTGTCACTGGCACTGCTGGTGGATGAGGAACACTTCATGGTGATCACAGAGAGGCAAACAAGATAAGATGAGTTGCCCCCTACCAATCTACAAGTGATATAACTTCTGAGGAACTTGTACATAAACACAGATACACGGTTTTATCGAAAACTGAATTGTTGAGGACGATAATATGTAGTTGCATGGCAATTCTTCTTTAGCCAGTCTCAGGTGCTTGCCGCTGGCACTGCTGGTGGATGAGGAACACTTGATGGTGATCACAGAGAGGCAAACAATCACAGCTATGGACTAAGAGAGAATGAAGAACACTGCGGAGGGGGTTGGATTTATATAACATCAAGCTCCTCATCGTAATTTGGCGGCAGTCAATAGGATTGCAGGAACTCCGACCAGAAAGTTGGAGTAAGTCCGCTAGTCTACCTGTCTCGACATGTTAGACTGAGAGTCTATGTCCTGCCTATGTGCAGGTGTTACCATTGTCTTTGACAGGCAGAGACCGACTGGGTGCGCGCGCGCCCACCTGAGCCAGGACAATGCCGTCCGTAAGCAGGTAGCACGACAAAAGGCTCGAGCGTTACGGACTTCAGCTGGCTGATACAATAGCCACACACAAGCCACGGGAGCCCACCACCTGTGGCTGCGTGCCAGCCAACGTAGCACCGTCAATTGAATGACAGACGCGTCTGCGCACACTTCAAGGAGGAAGATGTCCTCGTCTGGGAACGAAGTACTAGCGCACGAAGCGCTTCTCCTTCTGACATGATGGTTTGGGGAGAAAAATTCTTGGCGTTATCGTGAGGGGTCTTACCAACGTTATTGAACCGCTATTTTTTCACTATACAGAAATTTACTACATGCTGTTTTCTGTGTGTAGAACAGTTTATGGTTTTGATTCACTATCTTTTTTGGGACTGTGTAATTAGAAAAATTTTTTTTGATGCTTTCTGTTGTGATATCTGGTTTTGTTGTGTGACCTTTTCATCATGGTTTTCGATGTAGGTGTGTTTTTATACTCGTACAGATAAAGTTCTTATATCTTTAGCAAGCAGTGTGTTATTAGAACAAGTGTTTTTTGTCAGAGTTTTTCAGATGTTTCTCTATGTGTAGTTTGAAGTATTCCACGATATGTGGTGAGTTACAAAGCGTTTTTCGATGTGTATGCGAGATCATGGTTTCTTGTTTCGCTTATCGATGTTTGAGCGTTTTTCTGTGTGTGGATACTGTTTTTTTTTCACAAGAGCGCTTTTCTATCATCCTTCCAATTTTCAGAAATTGTGTTTATTTTATTTTCAAGCAGCAAGGTTTTAGAGTAATAGACACTTCAGTTTCCCTGCCAATATTTAGGAAATTGTTCCAGCAGGATAGTACACATATAAATGAATGAACACAATTCAAAAGACAGCACCTTACGTCCCTACTCCCTAACAGCTCTGCACAGATTGAGTCTTTTTCCCATCAGTTTGCAAGTGGGGGAGGGGATGGGAAGTGGAAGAGGGGAAGGGAAGTGGGGGAGGAGGGGGTGTGTGCGTGGTGACATCATCAGTGCAACGTTAACACAACGTTCCCACGTGTCACCCAGGAAGAGCCACTATCTTGAATAGATTAAAACTATCCCAGTTCTCTTTTTATACCCCTACTTTGTTCGACTGTTTGGGATCCCTAACAGGTGGGATTAAAGGAAGATATTGAAGCAGATCCGAGGTGGCCTGCTAGTTTTCTTACCGGTATGTTCAAACAACAAGCAGGTCCTAAAGAGATGCTTCAGAACACAATTCGGAATCCCTTGAGGAATGGCTACATTCTTTTCGAGGACAGCTACTGAGAAAATTTAGAGAACCAGCATTTGAAGCTGCCGCCAACACCGCAAGATCAGGTACGAGAAATTAGAGCTCATTAAGGAGGCATTTAGACAGTCGTTTATCCCTCGCTATATTTGCGATTGGAAAAGATAAGGCAATTACTACCAGTGGTACAGGGTACCCTCCACCATGCACCGTACTGTCGCTTGCGCCGTATGTCTGTAGATGTAGACTGGATAGCTAGAGGTAGACCAAATACTTATTCTCCACGTTCACTTGGCTCAGATCCGCTGGGCTTCTTTCCAAAGGATTATGTTGATTATTTACGCAAGATTTATCAGTAATAAAGCCTTGCTTCTTGGGTGACTTGTGGCAGAATCTGAGCCGTATGTCTGTAGATGTAGAATGGATAGCTAGAGGTAGACCAAATACTTATTCTACACGTTACTTGGCTTAGATCCGCTGGGCTTCTTTCCAAAGGATTATGTTGATTATTTACGCAAGATTTATCAGTAATAAAGCCTTGCTTCTTGGGTGACTTGTGGCTGAATCTGAGCCAGAACGCATTATTCTAAGTGTATTTCAGGGTCGAAAGAACCCGTTACGGCAATGAGGCAAATACTGTATTCAGGTATTTCTAACATTTTGTGTGGGATGCAGTATGGTAGTCGTAAACTGCAAAACAATATAAACCAAATGAAAACCTGTTTCAGCTGATATACTACACACATCAAAAACAGTTTTGCATCACCCCACTTTCCAGAACTCCTGAAGACCGACGTTGACTGTGGATCCCAGACACAGTCCCTTTGTTCAGAGATGTCACTAAATCCTCCCAAAGATGTAAACAACCATGCATGAGCAGCGTCTATTAGACGTAGGGGGTCCGACAGCCGATCAGTTACAGTCATTCCACCAGGAAGGAGGTACACGGCTCGTGCTGTCTGTATTTCAACAATGCCTTAGACGGTCAATACCGCGGTTCGATTGCGTCCGCACTGTTACTTTGTGACAGGAAGAGCCCTCAACAAGGGAAGTGTCCAGGCGTCACGGAGTGAGCCAAAGTGATGTTGTTCGGACATGGAGGAAATAGAGAGAGACAGGAACTGTCGAAGACGTGCCTCGCTCAGGCCGCCCAAGGACTACTACTGCAGAGGATGACCGCTACCTATGGATTATGACTCGGAGGAAACCTGACAGCAACGCCACCACGTTGAATAATGCTTTTCGTGTAGCCACAGGACGTCGTGTTACGACTCAAACTGTGCGCAATAGGCTGCATGATGCTCAACTTTACTCCCAACGTCCATGGTGGGGTCCGTATTTGCAACCACGACACCATGCAATACAGATGGTCCCAACAACATTCCGAATGGACCACTCAGGATTGCCTTCACGTTCACTTCACCGATGAGTATCGCATGTGCGTTCAACCAGACAATCGTCGGAGACGTGTTTGGAGGCAACCCGATGAGGCTGAACGCCTTAGACACACTGTCCAGCGAGTGCTGCAAGGTGGAGGTTCCCTGCTGTTTTGAGGTGGCATTGTGTGGGGCTGACGTACGCCGCTGGTGGTCATGGAAGGCACCATAACGGCTGTACGATACGTGAAGGTCATCCTCCGACCGATAGTGCAACTATATCGCCAGCATATTGGCGAGGCATTCGACTTCATCGACAACAATTCGCGCCCCCGTGATTGTGATTGACTTTCTTCAGGATAACGACATCGCTCGACTAGAGTGGCCAGTATGTTCTCCAGACATGAACCCTACCGAACATGCCTGGGATGGATTGAAATGGGCTGTTTGTGGACGACGTGATCTACCAGTCACTCTGAGGAATCTACGCCGAATCGCCGTTGAGGAGTGGGACAATCTGGACCAACAGTGCCTCAATGAACTTGTGGATAGTATGCCGCGACGAATACAGGTATGCATCAATGCAGGAGGACGTGCTACTGGGTATCAGAGGTACCGGTGTGTACAGCAGTCTGGACCACCACCGCTGAAGGTCTCGCTGTATGGTCGTACAACAGGCAGTGTGTAGTTTTCATGAGCAATAAAAAGGGTGGAAATGATGTTTATGTTGATCTCTCTTCCAATCTTCTGTACAGTTTCCGGAACTCTCGGAGCCGAGGTGATGCAAAACTATTGATGTGTGTATATATGCGAATGACGTACCTCTGAAACTTTTCAGTTACGGGTCCATACTAATATAATTTTTTCTTCTTATTTTCACACGAGTAATCCGGTTTCGAAGTACTGACCACTCCTTTTGACACATCCTATATTGTTGGGCAGGGAACAATAACCTTCTTTGTTATTCCTCCAATATAAATGTGTTTACTTCATCGTTCCTTGTGCCTTCAACACTCATTTGGTAGCTTTACATACTGCTTGTGTCTTAGTAAAGGGAGGCCTTAGCTACATGTGAAAGTCACATGGCGCATCCGCAATTTGTACTGTGTATAATTACAATGACTCGAAGCCACTTTTACGGGATTTTCTATTACCTATAGAGTGATATGGATAGAAATCCTATTAGCGCAGTGCAAAGAGTGAATTATTTCCGCTTTTGATTTTGCATAATTCACTTAAAAAAGACACGCTGCAAAATGTGATATTTCCAACCTTATCTATACGATTATGTTGACCTAACAGCTTATCCCATTGAAGTTTTCGAAATCAAATATCTGTTTGTCATGGCATGCTTTATATATGTGAAAATTCATATTGTTTCCCATTACCACAATCACTATTTTCCAAACCAGAAAGAAGCCATTAGGGGAAAATACTTTTCATATTTGTTCGGATACCATCTGTGACTCAGAAGTCTACGGTTGTTTTTCCAAAGCTGTTTCACAGAGGAATACTGCACTGTAGTTCCTTCTCTAGATTGTCGCACAGATGACAAAATGGTAGATATCGAAATAGATGACAGAGGGACAGAGAAACAATTAAAATCGCTCAAAAGAGGAAAGTCCGCTGGACCTGATGGGATACCAGTTCGATTTTACACAGAGTACGCGAAGGAACTTGCCCCCCTTCTTGCAGCGGTGTACCGTAGGTCTCTAGAAGAGCATAGTGTTCCAAAAGATTGGATAAGGGCACAGGTCATCCCCGTTTTCAAAAAAGGACGTCGAACAGATGTGCAGAACTATAGACCTATATCTCTAACGTCGATCAGTTGTAGAATTTTGGAACACGTATTATGTTCGAGTATAATGACTTTTCTGGAGACTAGAAACCTACTCTTTAGGAATCAGCATGGGTTTCGAAAAAGACGATCGTGTGAAACCCATCTCGCGCTACTCGTCCACGAGACTCAGAGGGCCATAGACACGGGTTCCCAGGTAGATGCCGTGTTTCTTGACTTGCGCAAGGCGTTCGATACAGTTCCCTACAGTCGTTTAATGAACAAAGTAAGAGCATATGGACTATCAGACCAATTGTGTGATTGGATTAAAGTGTTCCTAGATAAGAGAACGCAGCATGTCATTCTCAATGGGGAGAAGTCTTCCGAAGTAAGAGTGATTTCAGGTGTGCCGCAGGGGAGTGTCGTAGGACCGTTGCTATTCACAATATTCGTACATGACCTTGTGGATAACATCGGAAGTTCACTGAGGCGTTTTGTGGATGATGCTGTAGTATATCGAGAGCTTGCAACAATGGAAAATTGTACTGAAATACAGGAGGATCTGCAACGAATTGACGCATGGTGCAGGGAATGGCAATTGAATCTTAATGCAGACAAGTGTAATGTGCTGCGAATACATAGAAAGAAAGATCCTTTATCATTTAGCTACAATATAGCAGGTCAGCCACTGGAAGCAGTTAATTCCATAAATTATCTGGAGTAGGCATTAGGAGTGATTTAAAATGGAATGACCGTATAAAATTAATCGTCGGTAAAGCAGATGCCAGACTGAGTTTCATTGGAAGAATCCTAAGGAAATGCAGTCCGAAAACAAAGGAAGTAGGTTACAGTACACTTGTTCGCCCACTGCTTGAATTCTGCTCACCGATGTGGGATCCGTACCAGATAGGGTGGATAGAAAAGATAGAGAAGGTCCAATGGAGAACAGCGCGCTTCGTTACAGGATCATTTTGTAGTGGCGAAAGCGTTACGGAGGTGATAGATAAACTCCAGTGGAATACTCTGCAAGAGAGACGCTCAGAAGCTCGGTACGGGCTTTTGTTCAAGTTTCGAGAACATACCTTCACCGAGGAGTCAAGCAGTATATTGCTCCCTCCAACGTATATCTCGCGAAGAGACCATGAGGATAAAATCAGAGAGATTAGAGCCCACACAGAGGCGTACCGACAATCTTTCTTTCCACGAACAGTACGAGACTGGAATAGAAGGGAGAACCGATAGAGGTACACAAGGTACCCTCCGCCACACACCATCAGGTGCCTTGCGGAGTGTGGATGTAGATGTAGATGTTAATTTAGTTAGTTAAATCTACTGTCGTTCTCAAGTTTTTCTTCATCCACTTAAGAAAAAAATCTTAGAAATCCTTAAATGTCTAATGAGTACAATGACTCATATCCGAAAAAGCTCTTAGACCTAAATATTTACGTGTCCTAATTCTTTTAAATTCATAAAACATTTAACACTAATCCACTTTTTTCGAATCTACAGTTTTATATAATAAACAATGATACCATAGATATGAATGCACTGCTCGCGCGAAACGTAGTGGCTATTTTACTCATATACATATTAGAAAAATAAAGCAATGCAACGTGAGTTTACAATATTTTTCAGTCGCTTGTACATGTTCGATTACCTGTAATGATAACTACATTTATTCCCATGACGAAAGCAACTTTCAACCGAAATACTCTCATTTTTTTTTTATATCTGTTAAAAGACCAGCATGTTTTGCTGTTATCTGGTATTTCCATAAGACACAAAGTTTTGACACGCTAGTGACAATCATATTCGCTTGCAGTACTTCAGTTGACGTCATATGGAATACGGCGTTACTGGAAAATGTGAAAGTTTTGGAAATAATAACTGGCGTCAGCAATCCAGAGAGCGGGAACTAAGTTTGAGGATTTGGTTTGTCGGTTGGATAATAATGTCTTTGGTGTGACGGAGTGCAGGGATCCCGCCAATACAACTGCAACGTGGCACGTGCACGAGTTGAGCGTAGAGGTCTCTCAGTGAGTAGCTGGTCGGTTATCGGTGAGTCTTGTTTTCTTATTTTTTGCTGTTTATTTGCGTCTTGCGTTGCGTATATGTTCTTTCGCATGTGTTTTGAGTGAATTTTCGTGAGGTAGTAAGAAGTAAATGTAAGGAGGTTTAATTTTTGCGTGTGTGTTGGTAATTTTCAAAAATGTTAGCGTTGAGCAGCCATATTTGCTGCTATAGTGGCTCTCGAAACTTCATTCCAAAGGCATATGGAACGCCGCACTGTAGAAATTTCCGCGTCTGAAGCTCGTTGCGAATGGAAACCTTGTAACTTTGAACCAATACGTTTACGGTATAGTTTCCCTACGAGTGTTGGGTGCTCGTAACTTGAAGCGTAAAAGTTATCTGAATTCTGCGAGTAACTGCAGATTTAATGAAATACCTAGTAACAGTAAAATCAGAATAAATAAATAATGCTTATTATTTAGATCTTAAAGAGTGTCCGAGGCTTAAAATTTATGAATACAATACTCGGCAATGTTTAGCCCCGCTCTAATTCGTGTAAATATTTACGCGGGTCCATACCAGAAAATATTTGTAAGATATGCAATAGACGCTACAGATACAGATTGTAAATGATTTTGAAACTATTTTAATTACAAGAGTTTTATATGCGTCGTATACTTTGTTTGGTGTCCCGGTGTACATTCTAGCGAAACAAGGTGGGGGCGTGGTCCTTAACCTTTTAGGTTACTGCATGGTTTGTGGAGTGAATCGAAGTTTAATGTGAACAGCAATATCGCAAATTACATTGCGAAGTGATTGATAGTGTTTGATTTTGCGTAGGAGAAATATAAGATACTGTCTGCTTTGAACATGTTACAGTAGCTATGTCACATCCTGGTGCATATTTTCTCACTGGTTCTCACATTCTAGTTTGTTTTGAGATTATTAAGATCTCTGTATGAGAAACTGCTCTTTCGGCAGGAGTTAGAATACCTCGTCGATTTATCGGTCTGTTTTTTTTATACTCGATTAGTTTCGTGATAGTTTCCCTTGCGATGATTCGATTTATTCCTTATGCTTGTATCTCCTTAACTGCGTATTGCAGTTAGTCTTGAGGTATGTAGCGGAAGTGTAATTTGAAAATGTTTCCATTAGAGCTGCTTTAACGATGCTCAACTTTTTTGTTACTGTGATATAGCATTGTAGTCGTAACTGGAAATCGCTTCCGGTGCAGTAATTTGCGTACCTAAACATTTTGCGTATCCAAATATGGCGGATGTAACTTGACAGTATTGTTCGCGCAAAGTTGACACTCGGAGCGGTGGCTGATGGGAGCGACTGTAAATGATAAATGCTTTTACGGTCGCTCCCGTCAGCCACTGCGCAGTGTCAGCTTTGTTTACACGCGTAGTAGCCATATTGTTTGTCCACGGTACGTTGAAGATTGGCGCGGTGGCTGTCGGTCACGGTCGTCTCTCCGCATTGTGGCTGTCGAGGGGTGCGGAGCGGTGAGGGGGAAGGCAGTGTCTGTTGCTTGCACCAGTGCTGCCATAATTACCCCGTTTCGTGCTGACACGAAATCAGAGGCGGCACTCGGGGAAATATTGACCGCTTAAATGACACTTCCGCCAGACCGGAAATTAATTTGACTTTGATGCTCGAGAGTTCTACCTGCAGTGTATATATTCATCGAAAACAAAACGAGATGAATGTACAACTTACGAACTATGACGGTGGAAACGATTTATACTGTTTACACCCTGCTTTTATCATACTGCACCAAAGCAGTAACGTTCGCAAGGTGTAACTGTCTGAAAGAACTGTCAATGATCACCAAAAGGTCCCCCATATTTGATTAAAAATCGATCGAGGGTGTAATATCGATGACAATTTCAATTATTCCATGTCATGTCCAGTACCCCTGCTCCAGGTACAGAACGTTCCAGCAGTATTAACAAGATTATGCGATCTTCCCTTAGCCATGTTGCTAGTGACATTGGTCTCCCTGAAATTTTTATTGATCTATATCTGTCGTATTGGGTCCTGATCGCAGTATTAGGGCGATAAACGCGCTACTTTGGGGTCAACAGAAACATCCGATCTCACGCGTCGGCTTTGACCCGTGACGTAAGGGTGTTGTGGTGTGTGACGTCATTACGGCGCGAAGTTTGGTTTGTGAGTGTGGCGTGTTTGTAGATGTTGCCTCGTTGGCGTTACCTTAGTAGGAGTTTTAGGGCCTGTAATATATAGTTTACCTTTTTACTGTACTTTTTGTTTTAACGTCGTCTATGAGGCTTTTATCAGTTTGCCATTAGATTGTTCAATCTTTATGGTCTATATGTTTTGTCGCTACTCGTTATGTCTAAGGAGTCAATATTTTTTTTTATTTGTTTCTTTTTTTATCTTTTGATTGACCTACACATTGATCTGTAGCGTAGCCCTGAGTACGAGGTTAGGTTGGGAGGTTTTTTTTTTTTTTTTTTTTTTTTTTTTTTTTTTTTTTTTTTTTTTTTTTTTTTTTTTTTTGAGGGGGATCAGGGGGGGGGGCGCAGCCCCCCCCCCTGCCTGGCTTTGGGTACCACTTGTTTATTATTCTTTGTTTGCTATCAATGTTAGCAGATTGTTCTTGTGAAACCTTTGTGTGTGTTGTTTTTCTATGTGTTTTCGTCTTTGTGATACGTATGCAACGTTTCTATATCCGCCATATTGGAATTGTCGTTTCCGCTATATTTGTTACGTCATGGGTCAAAGCCGACGGGTTAGATCGGACGCTTCCGTATTTCCCTACTTTGTGCCCTCTGCTCTTAGCGATTTTATCCACGACGTACTTTTACGGCTGCTTTTTCATTTATTGAAGATAACAGTTCAGCCTTCCTGAGTGAGCCGTTTATTTGCCCATCTTGCAACCACTCCAATATCGCAATCCTGAAATAGGCATTCTTTTGCTGTCCCTGCTATGGTATGGCACATTATCCACACAGTGATAGAATTTGGTGGGGTCGACAGAAGCGTCCGATCCCGCGCGTCGGCTTTGACCCTAACGTAAGGGTGTTGTGGTGTGACGTCACGACGGCGCGGAGTTTGGCTTGTGCGTGTAGCGTGTTTCTAGATGTCGTCGTGTTGTGGTTTGTTGTGCCCTCTCGTGGTATGTTCAGGTTAACGACTTTGCGGTTTTCTGTGAAGGTTAATTTAGTGTTGTTCGCTGTACGTTGTGTGGTAATTTTAGTAAAATTAATCGGTTGTTCTTGTTCAGGAATGGATATGACGGATAAAATTAACAGTGCCCGTCTGAGGGAAATGATGGGGAACACTCCTTTGCAACTGATAAAGTTTTTCAAGCTTTTCGGTTTAATTGCCGAGGTTGTGAAATGCTCTGTTCGTGGCGGAGAAATAAATTTGGCTAAAGTTCCGGCGTCTCGGACCAGGGACGGTTATATGTGGCGCTGTCGAAAAGACATTTGGCGCCCCACACGGCGCGGTTCCTGGTTCGAGAAGTCTAGGTTGGGCATGCGCGAGATTGTTCTGGTGACTTATTATTTTTGTTATCGATCCCCACATAGTTTTTGCGCGCATGAGACTGGTGTGAGAGGAGTGTGCTTCATTGGTTTTCTTTTTGCTGTGAAGTGTTTTCCGAGTTCATTAATTACAGCGGTAAGTAAAGATGTGTGTGAGTGCTTCTGTGTGTGTCGAGGCCAACCTAGTTTGTAGCTCCGGAACTTTTTTGAGGTAAGTTTTTATTTTTTGTTTTGGGTGTGTTGGGGTCGAGGGAAGTGTTCTATTGCAATGTGTGGATGTGAATGTTGGTATTGGTATCGGGAGATGTTCTTGAGCTACATAGGTCAAGGGAAGTGTTTGATCCTAATTTATGGGATCGGGAGCTGCTGTTGAGCTATATAGGTCAAGGGAAGTGTCCGATTCCAGATGATATTGTCTAATGGTATTTGGGGGGTTTTGTGATGTCTGTTTTTTTCGTCGTTTAGCGTTTTTGTATGGGGGCGGGTGTCTAAATTTGTTTATATTTAGTTTGTCACCACCCAAAAACCCCCATTTCCGCTCTTGTCCCGTTAGTGTCATCGGGCTTTTTGTGGTGTGTGTGTGTGTGTGTGTGTGTGTGTGTGTGTGTGTGTGTGTGTGTGTGTGTGTTCGATGTATTTGCGTCTTCATAAGTAAGTTTTTTCGATGTATTTGCGTCTTCATAAGTAAGTTTTTTCGATGTATTTGCGTCTTCATAAGTAAGTTTTTTCGATGTATTTGCGTCTTCATAAGTTTTTTCGATGTATTTGCGTCTTCATAAGTTTTTTCGATGTATTTGCGTCTTCATAAGTTTTTTCGATGTATTTGCGTCTTCATAAGTTTTTTCGATGTATTTGCGTCTTCATAAGTTTTTTCGATGTATTTGCGTCTTCATAAGTTTTTCGATGTATTTGCGTCTTCATAAGTTTTTTCGATGTATTTGCGTCTTCATAAGTTTTTTCGATGTACTTGCGTCTTCATAAGTTTTTTCGATGTACTTGCGTCTTCATAAGTTTTTTCGATGTACTTGCGTCTTCATAAGTTTTTTCGATGTACTTGCGTCTTCATAATGTGTACGTAACTTTATATGCGCCATTTTGGAATCGTGGTTTATGGTAGTTTCCGCCATATTTGTGACGTCATGGGTCAAAGCAGACGGCAGGGATCGGACGCTTCCGTATTTCCCATCTTGCTGCAAGTACTTGCTGAGGTTCTTTTCGTGCGGGTTCTTATGTGAGTTTGAGAAGTTTTCAGTACCGGTGCAAAAATGTCATTGACGAAAAGACATGAGTCAAAACAAACACACCGTCGGATCCTCCAAACACACATAATTGGCACCACCGTTCAATGAAATGTTAAATGAGTTTACCAATCACTTTTCGTCAGAAGGAAAAGTAGAAAGACAGAGTAGACGTCTTTAAATTTTAGCTGATTTTTGTTACTGTAAACATCAATGCATTAAATGTGAGAAAAGCAGTGAATACTGCCTGCGAAAGTCGGAGTACTGAAAACCCCGTCTGTCGGGAGACCGCGCTGCATTTTTGTCGTGTTATCGAATATCGGATAATACAATACACCAGAGATGCTAGAAATTTGTGTAAGGCATCCTACAGGTTTTTAATCCCAAAAAAGTCCTCAGTTTTAGTTAACTGAGTTTTCTTGGTAAAATATGTATTTCGCTACTGTGCTATTTATTTTTTAGTCACGACTTTTATTAATAATGATGCAACAGTTGCGATTGCTCTGGTTTTTAAGAATAAACACATTTCTGTAACAAGTACTTGTTTTGTAAATAAAACTGCCTTTTCCTGCTGCTAATTACTTTATCCCATACGCGTTTCGCCTTCTCCTGTTCTAAGGCATCAGTGGGATCTGTTACATACAGTTTTGTTAGTTTTAGATTATTAAACAGTTCACTTCGCGATGTTTTTGTAAAAAGTAATTACTTAAGATTTGCTGATCTGAATTTCCTCACATCTGGTCTGGAGGTCGCACTACCACTTTTATCACTGCCATATGACGACATCTTTGTGTTCTCGCCATCAACACACTGTTCACGTTTCTCACTTTTTTTGGTGGAGTATTCTTTTGTCACTCGATAAGACTATTTCGTCGTACACTGTCTTCACAACGTAAATATTGCGACACGTAAAGGTTTTTACAAAAATCGCGAAGTGAACTGGTTAATAATCTAAAACTAACAAAACTGTATCGTTATAGATTCCACTGTTGCCTTAGAACAGAAGGCGAAACACATATGGGATAAATAAAGTAACGAGCAGCAGGAAAAGGCAGTTTTATTTACAAAACAAGTATTTATGTGCTTGCTGCGGAGTATGGCCACACAAACTTGTTCTGTAACAAGTACTTGCGGCGAGTTCCCGAAATTTGCCCCAGTGGCTTTAAGTAATTTAAGATTTTGTTCAAATGTAAACCTCAGGAAGTGCTTATAGAGGTTACTTGCTAATGGACCTTCTGTAGTACTTGGAGCATCTAGTGGCAGCTTCCCGTTGGCAGCGCTCGGAGAGGAATATCTTTAAAGTAGTGCTGTTTTCCTCCGCATCTGGCAGCACTAGCGAAATCGTAAAGTTACCGTGGCTGTAGTACTTAGCCTGAAAAGCATATACTGTCACTCTTCAAAGCCGACAGTAAGTATAGAAATTTCAACTTATCCTAAGTTGTCGGTTGCAAATTCTTACACGTTAGTTGGTGGGGCAAGACTGCGTGGCAGATATTTGGATTAGTAACCCAGAAATCCCCATGCTTCTTAAATCATAACATTTAGAGTACAAACGTGTCTGTTTAGCCATCAGAATTCATTGGCCCATATGTGGTCGTGGAAGGAGCCCCTACATGATTATCATGTGCCGATAAATTTTGAAAACCAAACCAACGGCAAGCAGACGTATGACGTCACCCGCCTCAACACCGTGTTAAAAAACGACTGTTTAGTAACCTCACCTTATCGCTCTCTTAGTGTTCTAAGATTAAATTCTGTTAAGTCAAAGCCGTAGCATACCCCAGAAATGGCTACAGAAACCATGACCTATTCTGAATAAGAGCCATGTATTTCTGGCAAGTAAGAGGTGTCATTACTTCAATCGCATCCATTTAAGATGTCGTACATCCCAACCTAGCCAAATCTATGATGAAAAACAGCAAATATTTCTGACAACCAAAATTATCTATAAAACCATAGCTCTGTTTATTTCGATGCTGTATGGGTTAATTTGTGTGGACGCAACGAAAGTCAGTGGCATTGGCTAAATAGGCAGTCTGCAGTGTTATCTGGATTGGCTAACCAGATCACATGTACTATACTTAGATTATGTAACAAAAGCAAATCGCATAACGCAGTCGCGATTTCAGATTTAGAAGCTATCGTGCCGTATTTGGTGGAGCTCGTATGTGTACTTGGCAGTGGCGAAGCATGGGATTTTTTGTGGGGTAGGCAGAGAATTTCGAAGAAAGAATTTTAAAACAAATCTCAAACACGCATACTACTACAGAAATTATGATAAATGTTATACATTCGTAAAAATATAACATAGTAATGCACCGTTAAATCTTATTATAAAGTTGCTCTACCCTCTTGGCCTTTTCCTGGGCGTCAACATCGATGACAAGAGATATGAAACCTTGTCGACTGGTTGAAGATTTCAGTTCCCTTCTCTATAGCCAAACTTGCAAAGTTTGACAGTGTCGTTTGTCATTGAGTATCGAAGGTAGGCTTTAACACGTTTTAATGCACTCACGCTTCTTTGTAAGATCCATTGGTTGCTGGAATTGCAAGAACCAACCATAGTAACTTCACACATACAGGTAACATTTTTAATCCATTATTTATAATGGATTTAAGGACGTCTTAAGGCTCTCGACGTTTATGCTCACTGCTTTAAATAAACGTAAGTTCTCTTTCCAGTTTTTCATCATCAATAAAAGATATATTTTAAGTAGTTTTTAAACTTCATGTGAAGGGAAGTTGTTTACTACAACCTTAGAACTTTCTCATTAACAAGGTGTGTAAAATGTTACATGTAAGTTCTGCAACCTATTTTCGATGTTTACTACTACCGTCAGTTATTTCGAATTCTAGCCTTCGCAATTTCTGAATACTTCTGTTTCGTTAAAATTAATTTCAGGTACCCATGCTGAATTTAAGACTTAGCTTCTTACTACGCATTTTAGGGGTCAACGGAGACGTCCGATCCCACCCGTCTTTGACCTGTGACGTAAAGGTGTTGACGTCATTACGGCACGGAGTTGTTGGTTTTGTTTGTAGATATCGTCGTGTTACGGCGCGGACTAGTTTGAGTTGCTTGTGTTGTTGGGGTTGGTGGTGTCCTCTCGGGTTTGTATGGTCCGACTGTTATTTGCTGTATTGGGTTCATTTGATTTTTGATGATGGCAGTGAGCAGTATTTCGGTGTGCTTGTGATTGAACTGAAATTGGTTTGAGAGTCATAAATTAATTTTTTTAGGTGATTGCGTTGTCGACAGGTGTTACTGGTTTGTCGTGCGGTAAGGCGTTTAATTTATTGTGGCTTCTTTTGTTAGGTATGGATATGACTGTAAAATACAATAGCTCGGTTGCGTGCGGAGATGGGCGAGGACATCTCTCATAAAGTTTCTGCAGATTTTCGGACTCTTACCAGAACTTGAAATGTATATACAGGGAGAACGAGGCCGGCGAGAGGCCTGGCTTCTCTGATCAGATACGGTTATGTGGCGGTGTCGGAGGGATAACCTTTGGCGCTCCGGCAGCTGGCGGTACCTAGTTCGAGAAATCTAGGTTGACAATGAGATTGTTTTGATGACTTATTGTTTTTGTTATAGTCTTCTATCATATTTTGCGCTTATAAGACTGGAGTGAGAAAAGTTGGGTGGGCTGGGGGTGGTGGTAGATACTTGAACCACAGTTTAGGAATGGGAGGGTTAAGTCTGCGGTTGATTTATGGGTGTGGGAGGCCGTTATTTCATGGGGAGGGTGTATACGGATCGTTTCTCAGTGTTTTGGAGGGCTAAGAGGGAATGGGTGGGGTTAATTGAAGAGTATATAGAGAAGCGGACTAGTACAGTGTTAGATGATTTTTCGTGGTATAGGGGGTTGAGGAAGAGGGGTTATGATCATTTAGTTGTAAATCAGTGTGTTCAAAAATTACGAAACTGGACTGTCTGTCAATACATTAGAGCGGTTTTGGGGGCGGTTAAATTAGTCGTAGGGCGGGGAAGAGGCGCTCTTCTAACCTGCAATCTCATTTATGAGTATGGATGCCGGGAGAGCGTTCCTCAGAGTACTGTATTTTTTGCGGGCACTTAACACGTACAGGCCAAGGTGATTAGTTGAGGGGTTTTGTACGTGGGTGGAAGGGACGGGTTGTGGGTAATGGTTGTGGTTTTGAGTTGGGTGGGGGAGTTGTTTTGTTACAGAGGATCTGTTTTGTTGCAGTTTTTGAGTCGTGATTGTTTATTTTGTGGTTTTTATTTGCTGGCGAATTTTTTTCTGGGGGAGGGAGGTTAGGGGTTGGTAGGCTGGGGTTTGGGAGTTTTAGGTTTTTGTGTTTGATTGGGGTGGCTAACGTAGTGTGTAGCGCCGGAATTTTTTTGTGGTAAGTAACTTTTCTGGGACCTATTGTTAGCGAGTTGTTTTGTGGGGTCTTTGTGTTATGGGTTTGGTTTTGTATCGCAGCTATAGGTGTTTGTTTTTGGTATCGTCAACTGTGGTTGATCTATATAGCTTAAGTGTCAGATTCTAATTTTTGTTTTGGGTGTTGGTTTTTGTGGTATCTATAGTGGCGGTGTGGTTCTAATTTTTGTAGTAGTTGCGTTTTATTTTGTGGTATCGACAATTGCGGTTGAGCTATGTAGGTGAAGGCAAGCGACAGATCCCTGTCGATTTTGTGGGTGCAGCGGAATGTGGGAATTGTTTTTCATTGATTTTGTCGTTTTCTGTGGTTTGGGATTATGCCCATCCAGAAACCTCAAATTTCTCGCGCTTGTCCCTTAAGTTTGATTATATTTTTGAAGGGAAATATTAGTCGTATTTTTATGTATTGTCTTTATGTAGTGACGTCATAGACGCCATACTGGGTACAGTGAAAATGGTTATTTCAGCCATATTGTCACGGGTCAAAGCAGATGGATGGAATCGAACGCTTCTGTAATCCTAACGTGCCTTTCATTAGTCTTAATGCAGTTTTCAATTCCAAGCTTACAGCGTCTTCCGTCGACAGTTCATCTTTGCAAGATGTCTGACAAGATGCTTTTATGCTGGAAAATAGAATTGTACAGCTACAGGAGCAAGTCTGGTCATCCATATGTAATTTAGTCCAATTGCCTGATGGGAAAAATTGCCATCCCATCCTTTATAGTATATTACATCGTTAAATGCTGCTCTCGGGTCCCTAGTGAAGAAAAATGGTTTGTACAGCGCGTGAATGAAAATTCAACCTTGTTTCACAAGGACCTTTAATTTAAATCCCCTTTACCTCAGTTCCGTTCCTTTACTGGAACGGCCAAAAAATGCTTGAAATACTGATAAATTTGCCATATTTTTAATTGCACAGTTATTTCAGAAGAATGGAGGACTAGGCTCAGCTGATATACATGACAGTGGATATAGCATGAGGATACGCTTGCTTCACGATGGACTGGACATCATAATTTTTCCGTGCAGTTGCACTGCAGCTGCCTCATGTTTGGGCCACTAATTCGTTTTTACCAATATTACAACTGACATCTTGGGTTGTCGGGTGTTCTGCCGGATATAAGCGTCGTACTTGCACGATATTTCGGTCACGTAGCTCGAGACCTTCATCAGGTGCGACCTGATGAAGAGCTAGATCATGCCATGAAGTATGAGGATACCAAGATTCTAGCACAAACACCCAGATTTTGGGACAGTGTCATAAGAGAATCGATTGAGATTAAAATGGCTGACGATCTTATGAATCGTGACACAGGGTACCAGCTAAGCAGAGCCTGGGATCCGGCTCTGGAATTGTTAAAGGAGCAACGGGGCCAGCTGCAACACTACACAAACAGAAGAACCAGAGATATGGAGATGGTAAACGAGCCCCTGACGGACTGCCAGGAGCACCAGACCGAAGATGGAACACCCAGAAGTGGGACTGGTGGGCGCGGACCGCAGAGGGAACATCCAGAGCCGCAGCAGATGAAAAACGGAACGGCAACGCTCCAACAGGTCGTGGTGAGCGGGCGCGGACCGCAGGGGGAACGCATGGTACCCCAGACCGTAGATGAAACCCCCAGGAGCGGGTTTGGTGGGCGCGGACCGCAGAGGGAACACCTAGAACCGCAGCGGACGGAAAACGGAGCAGCAACGCTCCAGCAGGTCACAGGGAATGGGCGCGGACCACAGAGGAAGCGCCTGCAGCCGTTGGTGGAGGGGGAAGTCCATAGGCATAAATACTGGACCAGGTCCACTCGAGGAGCAGTCTCAGGTCGCACCTGATGAAGGTCTCGAGCTACGTGACCGAAATATCGTGCAAGTACGACGCTTATATCCGGCAGAACACCCGACAACCCAAGATGTCATTAGATCGCCGGGAAAGCCTGAAGAGTTACAATATTACAACTGCTTAGCACTTGGAGCAAAACAGTGACTGTCTTGGCCACTCCGGTCTTTAGATACATTATAAGTCTCTACGAATCTCTTGTATTTCTTCTGATTAGTTATTTGCAAAAAGAAAATTTACTCATTCGACTTCTAGTAGAGGTTCGTTGTTTCGTCGGCTTGTATTGATACAAAAAGACTATTTTAATTTGAAATCTGTTCTTTAACAACATCCGTAATGCAAGCTGCTAAATCGTCAGAGGAAGTGCTCTTAAATACTCCATCTGATGCTAAATGATCCATGTATGGTTCTTCTCCCAATAAATTAAAGTTCTAAAATTCCTTTATTTGCTCACCTCAGATTCGTCATGACTTCGAAGTGCAGTGCTGAAATGGCTTCGAAACCTCTCCATTACTTAGGTTTTGATCAATCTTCTCGTTATTTCAAAGCGTGTTGCTTCTGAAAGGATGGTCAAATCTTACTGTGCCTAGCCGAGTGTATGTAACAGCTGCTGTGATACATGCAGTGGAATATTCGAAAGGGAATTTTGAAGACTCTTCGCCTACTCCCCACTTACGCCGTTCAAAACCATCATTACCCATTCCCCCCCCCCAGGAGGTCCACAAATCTTTTGTGGATACGTGCATGGCGAGCACGGGGCCCCGAGCCATTGCAGCCTTCTTTCTCTCCTGGGCTGCATTTCCTTTCCCTTCCCCTCCTTTCCCCTCGATGCTCCTTTCCCCTCGCCCTCTCCTCTCCCTCTGTTGGTGTCCTTGCTTATGTTGGCCCCCGCTATCCTCCTGGTTCTGTTGGTTTTACACTCCGGCTTTGTTGCATAATCATCTCCTCCTTTTGGCATTCCTTGGTCCCCCTCTGGGGTTTGACCTCCATTACAAAATTTCTCCTCCGTAGTGTGAGCCATTTGGGGAAGAGCACCTTACCTAGTGTCTCCTACATGCGCCTTCCTAGTACATTTCACCTTTTCTTTCACGTCGTTGTCTGATGCTAGGGTGCATAGCCAGCACGGTAGCCAGCCCGTGTGGTGGGGTCGCTATGTACCCTTTTGGTTGAGCCCCCTAAAGACACAGGGATCACACTTCTGATACCTGAGCTGTGACCACCTCATGCATGCCTTGGAGTGGTTGCTCGTCATCCTGGAGCATCGGAACTCCCGGCAATGGCCGCCGTGCCAGACGGCCCTTGCTGTGGCTGGGTGGTGCCCGTGAGGAGAGCCCCTGATCAGAGTGGATAGTACCAGGGCGGACGCTATGCAGATGAAACGCATGTGGGTCCAAAACTCTGGCCATTCTTCTGCGGCCATCTCTCTGCGTGGAACCGATTCCTCAAGTGCTGCTTCTCTTGCCCCTTCGTCTAGTTTGCACTAGGACTGATGGAGATACTTTCACCAGTGTCAAACCTTTATTCTTTGTGGAACACATTGAAGGCAAGTTTGGCAAAGTGGACTCCCTGAGCAAGATGCGGTCGGGTTCGTTGCTGATAAAAACTACTTCAGCTGCCCAATCTGCGGCCCTTCGTGCCTGTACACATCTTGGCACAATTCCTGTGTCCATTACCCCTCACCAGTCTCTAAATATGGTACAAGGTATGATTTTTCACAGGGACCTCATCCTTCAAACTGATGAGGAACTTCGGGACAATCTCGGATGGCGGGGTGTTCACTTTGTGTGGCGTGTTCAGAAGGGTCCTAAAGATAATTGTATTGATACTGGTGCCTATATCCTGGCCTTTGAAGGGATACCCTTCCTGAGAAAGTTAAGATTATGGTCTATCGCTGTGATGTGAAGCCGTACATCCCACCTCCTATGAGGTGTTTTAAGTGCTTGTGTTTTGGCCACATGTCTTCTCGCTGTTCCCAGGACCCTCTCTGTGGTGACTGTGGACGTCCACTCCACGAGGGGAGTCCCTGTGTTCCCCCTCCTGTATGTGTAAATTGTCATGGTAGTCATTCTCCACGTTCACCAGATTGCCCAGTATATAAGAAAGAAAAAAAGATACAGGAGTATAAGTCCCTTGATCGTTTAACCTACACAGAGGCCCGTAAGAAATATGCACGACTCCACCCTGTGTCCATGACATCTAGTTACGCCTTGGTTACATCTTCACCCCTTCCTTACCCCCATCCCGGACCCCTCTCCTCCCCCCCTCCCCTGCAGCTCCCACACCTCCTATGGGCGCTGCTCCCCCTCCCCAGCCGGAGAAGTGTCCCACTCCTTCGGCGTCTGCCGGTCAAGGGTGCCTCTCCCGGGATGCCCTTTCCCGGCACCTTCCAGGTCAAAGGTCTGCTGCCGCGCGGCGACCGCGAGAGCCGCGGTCTGTCGGCCCCCAGGTCGCCCGGTCTCTTTCTGTTCCTGATCTTGCTGCAGCTGGCTCCTTTATGCCACACAGCCCTCCACGATCTCAGCCTGAAAAGAAGAAACATAAGTCCCGGAACAAAGAGCCTCTGGTGTCACCGGAGGTCCCTTCCCGACTTCACAACCGGATTCTGACCTGTCGTTCATGGATGTCGCCCCCTCCTTGTCGGTGACGGGTGGGGATCCAGCAGTATGACTGTATTTAGCGTGTTCAGCCCTCCTTTAAACCATCGTTCTGTGGTTCTCCAATGGAATTGTAATGGCTACTATCGTCACCTTCTGGAATTGAAATCCCTTCTTTCGTTCTACTCTGCAGCTTGTGTGGTTCTCCAGGAATCTCATTTTACTGATGCTCACTCACCGACCCTCCGTGGGTTCCGTGTTTTCTGTCGAAATCGGGTCGGACCCTTGCGGGCTTCTGGTGGCGTTTGTACGTTGGTCCGTACAGACATTGCTAGCACGTGGATTCCTCTCCAAACTACATTGGAAGCGGTTGCTGTTAGGGTCCACTTAGACTCTGCAGTCACAGTTTGCAATCTTTATCTCCCTCCTGACAGGACTCTTACACCTGCTGCCTTAACCACCCTTCAGCAACTTCCTCCTCCCTTCCTCCTGCTTGGGGATTTTAATGCTCATCATCCTTTGTGGGGCAGTGCCTTTCCATCTAGACGAGGTCTTCTTATAGACCAATTTATTGCAGACCACGACCTGTGCCTTCTTAATGATGGCTCCCTTACTCATTTCAGTGCTGGTTGTGGTACCTTTTCTGCCATTGATCTTTCTCTTTCTTCTCCCTCTCTCCTCCTTTCATTACACTGGTCGCCACACGACGACCTTTGTGATAGTGACCATTTCCCGTTGATTATCACGCTCCCTTCCCGCTCCCCGATGGACAGGTTACCTCGTTGGTCTTTCCACCGCGCCGATTGGCCTCTATACACTGCACAGGTCGAGTTTTCTCCCTCTTTGTCGGGTTGTATTGATGACGTCCTCCGTGATGTGTCTGACGCGATTGTTCGCGCTGCTAACCTTGCTGTCCCGCGCTCATCTGGACCATTTCGTCGCTGGCAAGTCCCGTGGTGGAGTACGGCCATTGCCATCCGTGATCGCCGTCGAGCTTTGCAACACTTTAAGAGGCACCCATCCGTAGCCAGCCTTACTATCTTTAAACACCTTCGCGCCAAAGCCTGTTATTTAATCAAACAGAGCAAGCGGATATGTTGGGAACGATTCGTTTCTTCCCTTGGTTCCACTGTCCCTCTGTGACGGGTATGGGCTACACTTCGCTCTCTCCAAGGTTGCCATTGGCAGTCCACCCTCCCAGGCCTTCACCTCCCTGATGGCATTTCTACGGACCCATTAGTTCTTGCAGAACATCTTGCGACCCATTTTGCAGTGGCGTCAGCGTCAGCCTCAGCCTCCTATCCAGCTGCTTTCCTTCATCAAAAACAGCTGGCTGAAGCTTCCACCTCATGTTTCACCCCTTGTGAGTCAGAATCTTACAACGAACCTTTTACTGAATGGGAATTTCTTTCTGCTCTATCTTCTTCTCATGATACGGCCCCTGGCCCAGATTCCATTCATAAACAACTGCTTCAACATCTCAGTGCTCCACAATGGCAACATCTTCGGGTGTTTAACCGTATCTGGCTCCAGGGTGACTTCCCTTCTCAGTGGAGGGATAGCATTGTGGTTCCTGTCCTTAAGCCTGGTAGGAACCCCCTATCTGTTGACAGCTATCGGCCAATTAGTTTGACCAATGTTGTTTGTAAGTTACTTGAATGGATGGTAGCCCGTCGGCTCACTTGGGTCCTCGAATCTCGGGATCTATTGTCCTCTTACCAGTGTGGCTTTCGAGAGGGACGATCTCCAATCGATCATTTACTTCTCTTGGAATCCGCCGTTCGGCAGGCTTTTTCCCAGCGCCGCCATTTGGTTGCAGTGTTTTTTGACCTTCGCAAGGTCTATGACACGGCCTGGCGCCATCACATCTTACTTACCCTTCATCAGTGGGGTCTTCAGGGCCCACTCCCGATTTTTATCCGCCAGTTCCTGATCCATCGGTCATTCACAGTTCGAGTTGGTACTGCTTTTAGTTCTCCACGGACCCAGGAGACGGGCATCCCACAGGGTTCTGTCTTGAGTGTCCTTTTCCTCATTGCTATCGATGGACTTGTGGCCTCTGTCGGTCCCTTGGTCGCCCCTGCCCAGCATGTGGATGATTTCTGCATTTGGGTTAGTTCCTCCTCGATGGCATCTGCAGAACGGCAGCTCCAGGTGGCTATACGGCGTGCTTCTGCATGGACCCTCTCACACAGGTTTCAATTCTCTCCTTTAAAATCGCGGGTGGTCCACTTCTGTCGCCGTACTACGATCCACCCTGATCCAGAGCTCTATCTCGCTGCACAACGATTGCCTGTGGTTCCACAGTTTCGTTTCCTGGGTCTTCTTTTCGACAACAAGCTCACTTGGCTGCCCCATATCAGACTCCTGAAGGTAGGATGTTTCCGTAACCTCAATGTCCTTTGCTTCCTTGCCCACTCCTCTTGGGGGGCGGACCGTTCCCTCCTCCTCCGTCTTTATCGTGCTCTAGTTCTTTCTCGTTTGGACTATGGTTGTCACGTTTATGGTTCAGCTGCTCCTTTCACACTGCACGTGCTGGATCCAGTCCACCATAGTGGTATCCGTTTGGCCACCGGTGCCTTCCCTACTAGCCCTGTTGATAGTCTCCTGGTTGAAGCTGGGATCCCCCCCCCCCTTTCTGTTCGGCGGTCCCAGCTTCTGGTGTTTTATGCCCTCACTATCCGTTCTTCTCCCACTCATCCTTCCTATTTTATACTGTTCCCAGACCATGGACATCGCCCACCAGACTCCCGCCCTCGGGCGGGTTTAGCGGTTAGCCTGCGCCTTGCGTCTCTTTACCGTGATTTTCAGCTTCCTTCTTTGTCCTGTCTTCCTCGCTTCCTCCCCTCCACCCCTCCTTGGTTAGTTCCTCGGCCTCGAATTCGGATGGATCTCCGCCGCGGGCCGAAAGATTCCATCCCCCCCGGTGGTGTTCCGTTCCTTTTTCCGCCAAATTTTATGGGAGTTTCGGGATGCTGTTGTTTTTTACACTGATGGCTCTAAATCTGCTGATCATGTTGGGTATGCCTTCACGTCCTCTGTTGGAACGGAAAATCATCTGCTGCCACCTACATGTGGGGTGTTTACTGCAGAATTGATGGCAATTTCCCGGGCCTTACCTTTATTAAACAGTCCCAACACTACCGCGTTTTGTTATGTACGGACTCGATGAGTGGCCTTCTTGCTATTGACCGGTGTTTTTTCGCGCCATCCCTTGGTCTCTGCCATCCATGACCATCTCGCTGATATTCACCGTGCAGCTTGTTCCATTGACTTCCTGTGGGTCTCTGGCCATGTGGGTATCCCGGGTAATGAGCTCGCTGATTGGTTGGGCTGGGGGAGCAGTTACTTACCCCCTGTTTTCTGTAACCCCTCCTGCAGCGGATTTACGGCTTCACATCAAATCCCACTTCGCACAGTCATGGGCCAATTCTTGGGAGGCTACTCCCCTGTCTAATAAACTTCGTGCAATTAAGGTGTCACCAGGTCCATGGCGTGCTTCCTTTCGCCTCTCCCGAAAGGACTCGACCACACTGTGTCGTCTCCGCATTGGCCATACCAGGCTGACCCATGGTTTTCTTTTGCGTGATGAGCCACCCCCACCACGTGGTTGTGGAGCCTTCCAGTCAGTGGCCCACATTTTGGTTGAATGCCCCCTTCTTTTGGCTCTGCGTGCTAAGTACAGACTCGCCCACACTTTACCTTTTATGTTGGCTGACGATTCCCGTATGGTCTCTGGTTCTCGATTTCCTCCGGGAGAGTGGTTTTTATTCTCAGTTAAGGTTTTTAATCTCTCTCTGGTGTTGGGATAGGGCGGTGAGTGTTTGGGTGTCTCCCACTGTAGGCAGTGTTCAGATATTCCCGATTCACCTCCCTGACCGAAATCCTCTTTTCTTCCCCTTTTACTCTGTTTTTACCCTTTTTTTTAAGGCTTGGTTAGTCTTTCTATTCCCATACGTACTTTCTGCATTATAGCAGTTGTACCTTTTAAGTCACAGGTGGTCTTGCCTATGCTGCTTCAGCATAGTGTTGGGTTCGTTCTCTTGCCGACTTCCCTCATCTGTTTTTTACCAATGACAACGTGACTGCCCTTTTACGTTTTTCCCTTTTTCCGTTTTATTGTTCTGACTTTTCTGAGATGTCCCGTTAGCGGAGTGGAGTATATTTGAAACACGGGACTGATGACCTTGCTGTTTGGTCCCTTAAACCTCAAACAACCAACCAACCATTACCCATTCCAAAATAGCACACAGTAAAAACACTTTTTCCTTACAACGCTACCACTTAACCACTGTTTTGAATTGTACCAGTGTTTGGGAACGTCTTACAAATTTTCCAAAAGATTTAATAGACTGACTTGGCGTCGGCTTTCTTCCTTCCACAAGGAGTTTCTTCCAAAGACGAGAGAAAATGTAAGATTTTAAATTAACAAATTCAGTGGTATTGCGTTGAAATAAGTGCGTCCACGAGAATTGGAAGTAATCAGCAATAGCATGAAACTTCCTGGCAGATTAAAACTGTGTGCCGGCCCGGGACTCTAACTCGGGACCTTTGCCTTTCGCGGGCAAGAGCTATACCAACTGAGTTACCCAAGCACGACTCACGACCCGTCCTCACAGCTTTAATTCCGCCAGTACCTCGTCTCCTACCTTCCTTTCTAGAAGCAATAGCATGCTTTAAAACTTAATGACTTTAACATTAGCCTTTCGATAAGTGTGAGATTGACGACATATCGCACGTGACAGGGCACACAGATACATAGCACAACTACGTAAATTTGAAATACAAAATTCATGTTAAGTTTCACCATCAGCACGTGTAGTACAGCTGACCTGAAAACCTACAGAGACGCTACAGAACTATCAAAGTTTGAAATAAAGGCTAGTAAATTTTAATCTGACGAACAATGAATACATCTATTTGCTGTCATCTTGCAACGTCAAATGGTGCGTTCATATTTCTTTTCTATGAATGTCTCCTTGTTGTGTTTTTAGTAAACACTAGAATTAAGAGTTAATAATTTCTCATTCTGCCCGGCTTGTTGCTAGCGTGCTAAACGGTGCGAAGTAGCGTAATCTACTATGGAACTGCTGAAAGACTTGTCATTACATTTAGCTGTGTATCTACCTGCTGGCGAGAAGCAGAATCAAACGCTAGCTTTTAAAAACCGTAACAGGGTTGTAGAAAGCCCAGTCAGCCACGTAAATGAAACGGGCTTTCCGTGTGTGCTCATAACAAGCACAGAATTCAGAACTGTTACTGGTTACAAAGCTAGAGGAGTGATGCTTTATACTGGCGGGTGCAAACACACAGTTGAAACGTAAAATATTTGAGAACATTTAAGAGGGTACGTGATCAGATCGGATTAAATTCGGTACGAGCGAATTTTTTAAGTTTTTGGGTAGGCTCGGCCTTGGAGCCGTAATGGACGCTTCGCCACTGACACTTGGCTGTTGCGCAAGTATGGAGTTTCAGTGCTACAGCGCATTGAATATCAGAGACGTCCATTGTCGGTTTGTTGATCCATAGTGCCCGAAAGTCCGATACGGATGTATAAAAATTTAACCAAAGTGACTTCGTAACGCCTGCTGCGGGAAAGGTGATCACTTTTGTAAATTTCGGGAAATCCGGGGCTTCCCTGTAAAAGGTTCTCACGTAATTTGCAGACTTAATGCATGAGCTTGATGGAACAAAATTTTGATAAAGTGGCTTGTAACAACATTTTGAGTGTCCACTACAAGCAGCAGAGGTACTAAAATCAGATTTTAGCAAGTGATAGTAGAAAACGGTACCTTGAACGCATTGAAAATATTGGTAATATTAAACTACTGTGGTGAAGTTGAATGAGAGTGGTAAAGTGACCTGCAAATTAGTTGCAGAAACATAGTTATGCACCACATTGGTGCAGAAAGTCTAACAGCTGAGTAGCGTTGCTGTAACCCTGCGTTGTGGTTGGATTATGAAAGATGTGGTTCCGAGAACTAGGCTTCTTAGATCAATCTGTGTAACATACGTAAGTGCGTGTTTAATGAATATAGTGTTGTTTGGACTTGTAAATATGTAATATGGTGAGCTAAATATTAGTGTACTGACATGAAGTTATCTTACAGATCGAGGGAGCAATGGACGACAGGAGAGAGAATGGAACAGTCCAGCGCAAAAAGAAACTGAGTCTTCGGGGCAACAAACTTAGAAAGAAACTTTCTAGTTATTCAGAGGGTAAGTTCACACTTATTCACCTAAGTGTTTCACCCACATTCTGCTGGTGGGTTTTTGAAGAATGTAATTTCCAAAGTGGAGATAGTGCATTCTTTTCGGTGAGACGTTCGTGCTAAGTTTGGTATTACGACAGTACAGAGTACAAAATACCATGCGAAAACTGTAACAGTTCCTTGCACTTAAACTTAGAAGTGAAAGGTGGTGCGATTTTGATGGAATTAGCGACGTGGTGCAGGGATTAATTGCACAGTCTCGAAGAACAAAGTCGAAACCACCTTCAATCCATAAATATTTAACGTTCTCGTAATATCCGTAAACAGACGAGTGCTACGATGTTTTCTTTCTAAACACCACTGAATTCCTTCCCCCGTGAGGTTTATGACCTTGTCCGTCGGATGTTACTCTAAACTCCTATTTTTAAAGAGTGAAATTTAACTTGTTTAAGTATATAATACTACAGCGTTTTTACAACGGTTAAAAAGGCCCTAAACTACAGTGATGAGAATAAATGTACTACTGCACATGTATTGCCCTTCCATGGAGTACTTCTCGTCAGTACCCCGTGGGCTAGTGCTAGTTCAACGCAGATTTGAGTGCTGCTGCCATTTAGAAAAAATTTAAAAATTCCAAAACGGGCAAATGTTTCTAATTATCTCGTTGCCTCAATTTATGGAAAGTGCGAAATCTAATTCAGCAGCACTGTACAGAGGACATAGTAATAATTGCACCACGTGCTCGTCGGCTTGTCTGGATTTGTGAAGTTCTACTGTACTCTAGAAATTAGATAGAATGATCGGACTGTGTGTATTCAGAAAGGGCCCGAATAGTAAATGTGTGCCCAAATTTAACTTTCCTTCCATGAAATTGCACATACATACGGTAGCTAAAGGAAATTTTCTTTAGGTAAGACATATGATCATGATGGCTGAAGAAACAGTTGCTGTGAACTTAATCATTTTTAAGCAAAAATAAAGAACTAAAACACCCAATTCTGTATTTCCCAAAAAAGAGAACATTAATAAAGCTGTAGAACAAGTGGCTACTCCATCAAAACACGTTTTCAAAAATTGTTAGATGCTAAAATATGTGCAGTAAAATGTGACTAATAGTCTTAGGATATCAATGTTTCTCAGAAAATGTTTCTAGGCAGTGATATTGCAAAATAGGTTTCATGTGACCAACTAAGTGTGCAAACTTGGTCAGGTTTTGGGTAGCACCATATTTTGGGAATATACTACATAAGAAAGTTGATGTGGATAGTTTCCACACTATGCATTCATGAAGTGTTAAACCTTTTCTGGCCAAACAAATGAATTTACACGTTATTTGGATGTAAACAACAAAGTAGAAACACACTATCTTCTACTTTCGTAGGTCACAGTACTGCTGAGGCTATAAAAGCGTTTTGTGATATACTGGACTTAGAAAAGTTATTTGACTAGTACTTAATTGCAAACTATTCAGTTTGATTCAAGGAAACTTAGACCTCAAACAGGTCCTTAATTTAGGTCACTGTGGCCTGCAGGTGTTGAATAATCCTTCTAAGAAGTGTTTAGAGGTTGGCTTTATACGCTTTGTTTACAGCACTTCCCTGGCTGTTCGAGGATTCCCCCTCACGTAGATGGGATTTATTAAAAATTTCAAACAGTAAGAAAATGCCATGTAATTTTTGTACACATAGGCAGTTTGAAAATATTCTGGCAGCAGAGAAGACATAACAAAAATGGCAGGATGTGAAACTTTGTTTCTGGTATGGGGGGAAACCAATTTAACAAACCAGGTTCAAAATTTTGTTAGTAGAAATAGCTGCCAAAGATAATCTGATAAGTGAAACTTAATTTTTTTCTTATCTGTTGCTGCTCTAGTAACCCCATTCTTGAAAAAGTATCAAAGTGTTAATGTAATGGACCTTTTTTGGCTGATCTAACGTAGATTGTTTAACTTTTTATAAATTTTGTAAGGATGCACAGATAAACTGATCTACACAAACATCCAAAATTTGATTTGGAAGATTAATCTATGCATACAGAACTTCATAATTGTCTTTTTAGGGAACTTGATAGCAAAAATTTACTTCCTGAGATTGATACTGTTAAGATCTGACACTCATTTTTTGATTTCATTAGTTACAAACTGATAAATCTCCAATGAATTCACTAATGGTCTGAGGATTATCTTTAGATCCAAGGCAAATGCCATTAAATTGCTTTTACTATTAAACTGAAATGAAATTGGTGATAACGGGTAAACAGATAATTTTCTCGTTAATGACAAGAGTCCAGTTGCATGAAATGTAGTTCGCGTTGCAGCGCCACCTCTTGAGGTGATTTTGTATTAGGCTTCAGTACTGGCATACGACGCTGTGTCGCATTATGCTTACTACCTGAGCCCCCATCTTACTTGCTCCTGTGAACGGGAATGTGTTACGCAGGTCTTGGTGCCTCTCGCGTCCATCTAGAAAAGGTAATGATTTTACTAATTTATATATCTGGTTTTTATCGAGTTTAACGAAGGCGATGTTGGCCTGATATATTAGACGATGCACTTCAGCTACACTGACTAAAGGATTCATCTAAGAAATACCAAATCAAGGTATTTGCTCTTTCAATAGTTGATCTGTTTATACTTATAGGTTATCAAAGTCTGCATAACACGATCACGATTCTTAAATAGATGTATTTGTTCTGTTTCCTATGTAGATAAACTGAGGATGCCTAAATAAGGCGAACTGCGTCGTTGAAGAATAAAAAACTAAAATTACAACCAAGACTGTTTTTAACCAATATAGTTGGCAGTACACTAGGCATATTAAATAGTTCACATAATAAACAACAATGTGCTGCATTAAAGATTAATCCACTATTATTCAATCTGAGTGTAAAGGGAAGCTCAGGTGTATCATAATTTTTACAAGTGAGAAAATTATACCTTCAGAACATCGTTTAAGAAATGGATGATAAAGATGCGTTAAAATTCTAGGCAATCGTCTCTTGACCCTTAGGGGGCTCAGGATTTAGTTGCTGGGTACAGGCTTGGCGACCCCAGGGTCCCTGAGCTGGGGACTAGGAAGTGCCACCAGTCCTCAGAATGAAATTGGTGATAACAGGTAAACAGATAATATTCTCGTTAATGACAAATGCCCAGTAGCATGATTTCTCAGGCTACACCCACTCCAGCGTCTTGTAATTGTGACGTGGATACCAAAATAGTGTCTTTTATGGTAACAAGTTGTGTTGGTACCGAATGCTAGAATTGATGCCCTCAACTTAAGAACAGCCTTAGAAAGTAGTTCAAATGATTGAGCAATGTATTATA
Organism: Schistocerca serialis cubense; assembly: GCF_023864345.2. Lineage (NCBI taxonomy): Eukaryota > Metazoa > Arthropoda > Insecta > Orthoptera > Acrididae > Schistocerca > Schistocerca serialis. The sequence goes on along the minus strand of NC_064640.1, from coordinate 869,643,618 downwards.
TCCAGAACAATTTTTACAGATCCTACTTTCCAGCAGCAGTTTCTTCGTTTGTAGTTGAATGGTTGACCTTTTACCTGATCCATCAACCACTGTAGTCTGTTTTATTCTAGTCAACTATTTGCTCTCCTCTTAAGTGTCATCTATTTTGTGTTATTGCAGTGTTCATTTTAGCTAAGTGCCCCTTGGTGTTACCTCCCTCTGGGTGCAGAGGTTACGCTTTTACTTTATAGTCCTTTTACAAGTATGTCTGTCTGGAACTGGGGACTGATGACCTCGATGTTTAACCCCCATCAAACCCCTAAACCAACCAATCGTCTTTTGGGAGATGATTCATAAACAAGTCTCTCACAGCTGTACACTCTACTAAGAGTACTGCCGATTCAGGTCAATTTAACTTGACTGTTTACACATATGCAAATCATTTTCACGTCTTTGATCCTTGATCAGTAGATAATCATTCAGTATGTATGTAACATTTCACGGGGTAAGTATAATCTTATAAATTTCAAAATTATGCCTTGATCTACTAATGGATATAGAAACAACAAGTTAATTCATCGTCAATCAGTAAAGAGCGTGTGGTGGTTAACTTGTAGTAATCGAATAAATTGTAGGAGTTAACAGGGTAAATCATACTATAGGTTGCATCTAGCTTTCGCCCAATTGATAGTAGGATCTGTAAAAATTGTTCTGGATATAATACACTGCTCAATCATTTGAACTACTTTCTAAGGCTGTTCTTAAGTTGAGGGCATCAATTCTAGCATTCGATAAACTATCAGTAATCCTTAACAAAAGTGTTAAAGTATGTGTGCACTTGCAGCATTTAATCCTTGGAATAGTTCTTGGATATTTGTGTTAGTTTCATTACAAATTATGTGGAAATGTGAGATAAATTGCTTTACAATCTGTTCAGTGAAAACTGTGGTTAGTAATGGTTTTCTGCATATTCTTTAATACGAAAACAGAGAGGTTAGTTGAATCTGCACAAGACTGTTGTTAAAGAGCTAATATTTTGCCTTTAACTTCCAGTGGATCTCTACTAGTTGAAGTACAAAATACAGTAAGGATACTCCCTCCAAAATCAAACCAGGCACGTTTACACCTAATTACAGTTGTATGTGACAAAAGCTTTAAGACAGTAAATCTCTTGTGAATACTTAGCAAATGCAGACTCTACCTGCATTTTGGCTGTGATCCAGTTATACCAAGATGTACCCATTTCCAGAATTGTATCATTACCCTCAACAGAACGAATTAGATCATTTTGCTTCGTTACAGAATTGAACTGCTGCTGGATTTCGCTCAGATTATACTTCAGGGCAAGTTTTATGTTACTTGTTGAAACTACCATGTCTGATTGTGGTTCAAACAAAACCTGTATTGTGGTATTATTACTACAGCATTAGTAGAGTATGCTATTATAGCAAATAGTTAATAATGAACATAAAATAGTTTCTTGTGGTAACCTGTGGAAGAAAAAGTTTTCACTTGTGCACTTCAGTACTAAATTTTCACTACCCAGTCACACAAGCACATTGCTGAAATACAAACGCTTTGCACTCTCACGCATTTCACTCGTTTACGCAGATTGTTGGGGTGTCTGGAACAGGATCGTTCAGAACGTAGTGATGCCTCGGCCTCGAAGTCTGGACTGCGTTCTCGCAGTTCTCGCTTCCTGGCTTTGAGAATAGCAAGTCTGCCTCTGTCGGTCCTCGTCTCGAGATACTACTGGAAAGCTACCCAGAAATGGCTTTACACGATTGACATGACAATCGAACGAAATGGCAGTTTGAGCTTAAGAGTGACTGGCGAAAACACCTCCAATATAGGATATGGTCCTTCCCAAAACGTCTTAAATTTTCTTACTTTTAACACCACATTGCTCAGATACAAAGTATCTCCAACCTGATACTGTGGCACTGCTGCGTGGCAGAAGTGTTGTCTTGCTTGCTGAAGAAAAGATTTATTTCGCTGTTTCACTCCCCCTTCATGCTTCCTTTAGTTTGCGTGTTAGATCCCTTACGTGTTGTTTGCTGATTCCGGCAGTCGATCAAGCAAAGTCCAAGGGTGAATGTGGTCTTCTTCCATAGACCATCGCATAAGGACTTAGGCCAGTTGAGCTGTGCATTTTGGCATTGTAACAACTTACCATCCCAATTGTGTTTGCTGCTCACATAATGGCTAACCATTTTAATAATTGTTCTGTGGACTCGCTCGACTCTTCAATTTCCATCAGGGTGTGCGGTGTACTCCTTAAGAGTTATTTGCATGAGCTTAAAAGTCTAAGTAATTCACTCATAAAATTCGTTCCTTGATCAATAATTATACTTAATGGTGATCCAAACTTAAGAATCCTTCTTCTGCAAAAACTCCAGCGATAGTCTCAGTGCTCTGACCAGGTAATGGTATCATGAGAAGGTATGTAGAGAAATGATCTAACATTGTCAATATGTATTTGTTTCTATCTTTAGTCTCAGGCAATGGTCCTACGACATCTAGTCTACATGTTCAAATGGTTCACTTGTCTCTGGCAGTTCTTGCAATGGTGCTCTTTTTCCTACATTATTCCATAATTTGCATCGTGGATCTACTTGAGCTGCCTTTAACTCTTCTCGACTTCTTGTAACACAAACCTTGGCTTTTCGGCTCATTACATCAGCATTCACATGTTGCTTACAAAGTCGGTGAATAACCTTAAATTGGTACTCGCTCAGTCTTAATGCCCATCATGTTAATCTGTAACTTGGATCCTTTAAGCTCAATAACCATTAAGTGCGACATGGTCTGTAATTACTGTAAGTTCTATTCCTGTTGAGAAACACTTTACGTGTTATACCAAGAACCAAACCACAAAGCTCCTTCTCAGTAGTATAATTACCTTCTGCTTTGTTCGTCTGGAAGCAAATTACATGTTCATGACCAACTTCTTGAGACAAGATTGCACCTGTGGCGAAACTGGATGCACCTGTTGAAATAATAAAAGGTTTACTGAAATCTGGCTAGGCTAACACTGGGGCTGTGGTTAGAGCAGTTTTAAGTTCATCCATTGCCGTTTTGCACTCTGTTGACAAATTAAATATGACTCCTTTCTTCAGTAGCTGTCACTGGACGTACTGTATTCGCATAACTGGCTATAAATCATCTGTAGAAATTTGACAATTCCAAGAATGATTGTAGTTCTTTCAAATTCTGTGGTTCAGGAAAATTCTTCACATCTTCAATTAATTTTGGATCAAGTCGAACACCTTCACCAGTTACAACATGACAAAGATAGTTAACTTTACTTTGTGCAGAATGACATTTATCTATTGATAAAGACAGGTTTGCACTTACACGCTCAAAAACAGCTTGTAGTCTCTCAGTATGCTGCTTCATGTTTTCACCAAAAATTATCAAGGTAAATATGTGCTTGTGTTGGGGTGAGCTCCCGTAAAACTGAATCCATCAGGTGTTGAAATGTAGCTGGAGCATTACGAAGTCCAAACGGCAAACGAAGATACTTGTATACTCCTGGTGCTGTTACAAATGAAGTTTTTGCTTGATCATCTGGATGCACTGTTAACTGGTTATAGCCCCTTGTTAGATCACATACTGAAAAAATTCATCTGTCCACGTAATCAAAAGTTTCCACCAAATTTGGTAAGGGGTAAATGTCAGGTGTGGTCACAGCAAAGATCGGTAATCAACACACAAATGGAACTGTGGTTCTCCAGAAATTGATTTCTTCTTTACAATTAAAACAGGCGGACACCACGGTGGGTCTGAAGGACCTGTTGGTTTTATAATTCATCTAAATCTAAATCACATTTAAATGCCTGGCAGAGGCTTCACCGAACCACCTTCACAATTCACTATTATTCCAATCTCTTACAGCTCGCGGAAATAATGAACACCTATATCTTTCCGTAAGAGCTCTGCTTTCCCTATTTTATCGTGGTGATCGTTCCTCCCTATGTAGGTCTGTGTCGACAAAACATTTTCGCATTCGGAGGAGTAAGTTGGTGATTGTAATTTCGTGAGAAGATTCCATCGCAATGAAAAACGCCTTTCTTTTAGCGATTGCCAGCCCAAATCCTGTATCACTTCTGTGACTCTCCTCCATATTTCGCGATAATACAAAACGTGCTGTCTTTCTTCGAACTTCTTCGATGTACTCCGTCAGTCCTATATGGTAAGGGTTCCACACCGCACAGCAGTATTCTAAAAGAGGACGGACGAGCGTAGTGTAAGCAGTCTCCTTCGTAGGTCTGCTACATTTAAGTGTCCTGCCAATGAAATGCAGTCTTCGGTTAGCCTGCCTCACAGCATTTTGTGTTCCTTCCAATTTAAGTTGTTCATAATTGTAATAACTAGATATTTAGTTGAATTTACGGCTTTTAGATTACTGACTTATCGTGGAACCGAAGTTTGAGTTCCTTTTAGCACTCATGTGGATGACCTCACACATTTCGTTATTTCGGGTCATCCATTCAGATATCTTTTCTAAATCGTTTTGCAGTTTGGTCTCATCTTCTGATGACTTCATTAGTCGATAAACAGCGTCATCAGCAAACATCATAAGGCGGCTGCTCAAATTGTCTCCCAAATCGTTTATATAGATTAGGAACAACAAAGGGCCTACAATACAACCTTGGGGAACGCCAGAAATCACTTCTGTTTTACTCGATGACTTGCCGTCAATTATTACGAACTGTGACATCTGACAGAAAATCACAAATCCAGTCACATAACTGAGACGATATGCCATAAGCATGCAATTTGACTAAGAGTCGCTTGTGTGGTACCGTGTCAAAAGCCTTCCGGAAATCCAGAAATACGGAATCGGTCTGACATCCCTTGTCAATAGCACTCACCACTTCATGTGAACGAAGAGATAGTTCTTTCACAGGAACGATGTTTCGTAAACCCATGTTCACTGTGTCAATAGGCAGTTTTCTTAGAGATAATTTATAATGTTCGATCACAATGTTACAAAATCCTGCTGCATATCGAAGTTACCGATATGAGCCTGTGATTTAGTGGCTTACTCCTACCTTTCTTGAATATTGGTGTGACCTGTGCAACTTTCCGGTTTTTGGGTACGGATCTTTCGTCGAGCGAACGGTTGTGTACGAGAAGTATGGAGCTAATGCATCAGCATACTCCGAAAGGAACGTAATTGGTATACAGTCTGGACCAGAAGACTTGCTTTTATTAAGTGATTAGAGTTGCTTCACTACTCCGATGATATTTACTTCTACGTTACTCATGTTAGCAGTTGTTCTCGATACGAATTCTGGAATAATTACTTCGTCTTTTGTGAAGGCATTTCGGAGCGCTGTTTTAGTAACTCTGCTTTGGCCGCACTGTCTTAGATAGTATCTCCATTGCTATCGAGCAGAGAAGGCATTGTTTCTTGGCGCTAACATACTTCACATACGACCAGAATCTCTTTGGCTTTTCTGCCAGGCGTCGAGACAGTTTGGTTGTCGAAGCTTTTTTAAGCATCTCGCATTGAAGTCCGCTCTAAATTTCGAGCTTCTGTAAAAGACCGCCAATCTTGGGATTTTGCGTCTGTTTAAATTTGGCATGTTTCTTTCGTTGTTTCTGCAACAGTGCTATAACCAGTTTTGTGTACCAAGGAAGATCAGCTCCGTCGTTTATTTGGTATAAATCTCTCAATTGTTGCCGATACTATTTCTTTGAATTTAAGCCAGATATGGTCTACACTTAAATTATTAATTTGGAATGAGCGGAGATTCCCTCAGGAAAGCGTCAAGTGAGTTTTTATCTGCTTTTTTGAATAGGTATATCTCGCTACCACAACCCTGTGTTCACTAATCCTCAAATCGGTTTTGATGCTCGTTCTTAAATCAGGATTATTTGTTGCTAAGAGATAAAGTGCGTGTTCACAACCGTCTACTATTCGCGTGGGCTCGTGAACTAACTGCTCGAAATGATTTTCAGATAATGCATTTAGCATAATTTCGGATGATATTTTATGCGTACCTCCGGAATTGAACATGTATTTTCGCCATTCAGCAACTGTATCATCTGAACTGGGAGGTCGGTAAAAGGGTCCAATTATTTCATTCCGTGGCCAACAATGATCTCTGCCCATACTAACTCACAGGAAGTATCTACTTAAATTTCGCGACAAATTAAACTACGTCTGACAGCAACAAACACGCCACCGCTAACCGTGTTTAGGCTATCCTTTCGGAACACCGGCTTCTAATTGTTCTTCAACCATGTCTTCAACCAACTCTTTGACTGAATGGTATACGGTAAGGGTTCTGTGTGATTGTGACTACATTCCCTGTATGAATACAATGCTGAACCAAATGAGTGACAGATAAATTTCCACGTTCTCGGAATAAATCTGCATACTCCAACAAAACAGGCGCTGAATTCATCAGCTGTCAGATTCTACCTTCTTCCAAATCTTGCTCTTCAGTTCATTATTAACTTTGTCTCCTCGTTACAATTTTGCGGTACTGTTACAGAAATGTTTATAACTGAATTATTTGTTACTTCGTCTGGCATCTGTATTAAGTCACTCTTACGCTCGACACTCACCATTGTAGCGACACCTACACTTCTAGCAACATAACAATTCATTGTATTCAATAACTCACTTTTCTCACATCTGTATATCTGTGTCAGATACGTCCCCGTCTTCGTCTGCGACTGATGAAACGAGCACGTCACTGAGCAGCTGCGACACGAGCGGCTGCAGCGCATCTGACACCAGCAGCTACAGTACGTCAGACACCAGCTACTCCAGCGAAGACAGCTCCACTTCAAACAACAGCACTACCTCCAGCGGCGGCTCATCTTCCAGTAGCTCCGCAATAAGTTCCACTGAAGACAGTACCTCAACTGCTTCCAGTTCCTCCGTCCAAGACGCCAACACGGAATCCTCATCGAGCGAAGATTCTTCAGCCCAGATACTTGCTGACAAAACTGCTAAATTGCGTGTTTGGACGTCAACAGATTCTGATGAAGGTAAGACTGCTACTTCTCCATAAAACGCTTAAAATTTGTATAGCCAAACTAATCAAACCGCGTATTTTTCCTTAGAAAAAAAGTTCGTCCATCACTCAATTTTAACAGTTGTACCGCGAAAGTTGTCAAGTTGAAAGTTTAAAAATTTCTGCTTTTTATGTAGTTTTCGTGGAGACATTTCCATTTCTTTCAGATTTCATTGCAATAGAATTGGAAAAAGTACTGAATTTCTCACACTATATAAAAAATCGCGGCAGGAGTCACTCTTGCCGCTTGGTTTCTCCACATACCTATGGCGCCTGAAAGTACCGATCATCAGCAGTTATGATGCACGTGACTGACGTATGGCCATAACGCATGTTGGAGCCTAAAGTTGTAGGTTCAAATACAGGTATTGAAAATGGCTAGTAAAATCCGACAAGGAATTAGTGAAATGCTTCGAACCATTTGCAGCTAGTTTCAGAACTAGATTTACGGTGTCCAAAGTAGACATGAGTAGTGCTATGTCAGACCCTGCTAAATAAAGTGAAAGTAATTCTGATAAATCAGGAGAAATTACACCAATGACAATCCCAGCACTACGAAACCTCCATCAGATTTCATTCCGGGTGGCTCAACATTATATAGATCAGAGGAAGACAAGAAGGTGTCAGTGAACATGTTTTGTGGGCAATTCGTAGAGTGACAGTAGGTGACTTTAGGTTTTTATTCACCAGGAATACGGCAAAAGCAAAGTTCTAAATCAGACAGGAGGAAAGACGCCACTTGCTAAGAGAAGCATAAAATCACAGAACTGCTATATCTTGGCTGCTGTTCTGGAATAACACGCTACAATATAGAAATATGTCCAAACTAAAGCCCATAGTCAACTTTTAAAGTATTTCTTCCTGAAGTAGATGCAATTATTGCAGTTTAATATGCTCGATGCTTCGTCATTCAGGGATGGAAATTTGTGTCCTACACTCAAAGCTGTGTATTACATCTCTAGCGATGTAATGGGAGGAGATTTGGTGATATGAAAATTTTAGTTTTCTCTCAAAGAGATAAGGTCAGTGTCAAGACAAGTTTGCTTCGCTATATCACAATTTCATTTGCAGTTTCCTGCTTTACCGTGTGGAACGAAATACCAGAATTGAACACAGCTTTACCACTACGGTCAGATGCCGATTTACATGGATGGGAAGAGAAATTTGGCACGCATTTCGGTTAGCAGCGAATATGAACCAAATATATGTTAAAAACAAGGAAATGCCTAGAAAACGTTGATCAGCATCAAAACTACTTAGTTTCCATGAAGCTTTTAAGATATTGTTTAAAAAGTGGTAGGAGTGAAATTTCTTACTCTTTGCACCTAGCCGAAATGAGTCAGAATAAGCCTACTGGTGCAGTGAATCGTTCAGATATTAGTAATGTCAAAAGCATCTCTTCATGAAACTCACCAAGGATGGTGAGAAGACATTGTCGATTTATGAAGGCAAGGAAATGAGAATATTATCCTCAGTAAGTCATTCCAATGTAGAAATTGGGAATGATTGCAAGTCTTGCAGAAGCTGTAGAATTCAATACTGCAACAAAATACGGATATACTAAACGAGTTGGCTGGAAAACATTCTATGATAGTAGCTTTGTGATGGCTACCAAAATTGACGATGTATTATTTCGCTGGAATAAATTCCTGGATTCTTCAGAGAAGTCAGAGTGAAAATTTATCTGTAAGCAGTTAATGCAGAATTTCAGTGATGGACATAAACACGTGACAAACGGTGGCGCAAAATTTCCTGTAAACAGCAGTAGGTCAAATAAAAAGTGTAAAACCCCCCAGGGGTCCACAACTCTTTTGTGGATACGTGCGTAGCGAGCACGGGACCCCGAGCTAATGTGGCCCTCCTTCCTTTCAGGGCTGCATACCCTCCCTTTCCGCATCCTTCCCTGTCCCCCATCTTCGCCCCCCTCACCCCTGGCTCTTTCCTTCCCTTTCTCCCCCTCTGGGAGTATGGTTTGTGCCTACGTCTGGAGACGGACGCTCGAAACTGTTACAAATTTCTTGCTTTCTACACTTGCAAGTCTTCGTCCTTCCTCTGTCCTCTTTTCCTTCCCTCTTCTCTTTGCCCTTTTCTCCGCTGCGGTGTTTGAGACCCCTCTTCTTTCCTTTCCCTTTCTCATTTTCCTCCCTGTGCGTGTCTGAAGGTCGACCCACGCACTTCCATGCGTAGCCGGTGACGGGGTAACGCGTAATTCCCCGCCCCGGGTAGACAGGTAGGACACGTACATACCCCCTGGTAATGGCCAGGCCCAGGGAGGGGTGATTACCCGAGCTGATACCTTCCGAAAGTGCCGATTGGTCCCTCCGTCCGTTTGTTGGGAGGTGTGACCTGAGGTGTGAACAATCACCTAAGGCGGGAGTGCCCTCAGAGAGGGCCCCCACAAGGGAGGAGCGCGCCATTGGAGACGCCAGTAATCACGGGGGATTCTTCCACATTGGGTTCCTCACCTTCCACTATGTCTGCTCATAAGCGTAAGTTCACTGAGTCTCAGCCACAGACAGTTCTTCCATCGTTGCCACAGTTCCTTGTTGTTTCTCGGTCTGACGAAGGTCACGACTTCTCCACAGTCAACCCTTTCATTATTCAGAAAGGTGTCGACGCAATTGCGGGTCCTGTAAAGTCTTGTTCCAGATTACGGAACGGCACCCTGTTGTTAGAAACACACAGTGCCCTCCAGGCTCAAAAATTGCTGCGTACTTCTCTGCTCCACACCTTCCCTGTCCGGGTGGAACCGCACCGTACCTTAAATTCCTCGCGTGGAGTCGTTTATACGCGCTCCCTCGATGGATTGTCTGACGAAGAAATTCAGCACTATCTGTCTGACCAGGGCGTCACAGCTGTTCATCGGGTTATGAAAAGGGTTGATTCGAACATCATTCCAACCCGCACTGTCTTCTTGACATTTGACAAAGTTCAACTCCCTTCAAAAATCAAAGCAGGCTATGAGATAATTTCCATTCGCCCTTATGTCCCAAACCCTACGCATTGCTATCGATGTCAGCGGTTCAACCACACCAGCCAGTCCTGTTCCAATCCGGCCAAATGTGTTACGTGTGGCAGGGATGCCCATGAGGGTGCTTGTCCACCTCCATCCCCTCGCTGCATCAACTGTATGGGTGACCACGCTGCTTCCTCTCGAGATTGCCCTGTTTTTAAGGACGAAAAGCTGATCCAGGAAATAAGGGTGAAGGAAAAGGTGTCGACCTTTGCTGCTCGAAAGTTACTCGCCAGTCGACAGCCCACCGTGCCTCAGGAAGGTAAATACAGCGCTGTCCTTGCTTCTCCTCGACCAACAAAGGAGGCGGCCACGCAGACTTGCGACTTCACCTTTAGTACCACGGTCGTCAGATCGGCCAGCGCAAAGATCGCCCGTTCAACCTCACCCCTTTCGCCTGCCCACTCTATGGCTCACCCTTCGTCGGGTTCTGTTAAATCTCGAGCCCAAAAGTCAGACGCCAAGTCTTCGAAAAAAGAGCATTCTCGTGAAGAGTTTTTACGTACCGCAACTTCACAACCATCGGTTCCTCCTTCATCTAAACATCATACTTCTAAGAAGGCTACGAAGAAACACAGTTCCTCTCCTTCTCCGCCAAGGCGTGTCCCATCTACAGCACCACCTGGCGGAAATCGCCCTCGGCCATCTTCTGTGTCGCCGAGGCGCACTGCTGGTGGCCGGTCAACTGGCCGATCGTTGGTGGCAGGAGCTGCTCCTGACCAACCTATGGATCAGGATCTTCTGCCATTCCATGCTGTCGGTCGCAAGCTCTGAGCAGTCGAGTTGACAGCGACCTTGGTCACGTTCCTCCATTTTCTGTTCACCCTATGTCCATTATCCACTGGAATATCCGCGGTATTCAAGCCAATCTGGATGAATTGTCGATCCTCTTACGATCCTACTCGCCGGTCATCTTCTGTCTTCAGGAAACAAAGCTGCGTCCCCATGACTGCTTTGTTCTCCCTCATTTTCAGTCCGTCCGATATGATCTCCCCTCTGTTGAAGGCACTCCAGCACATGGAGGACTCATGATTCTTCTCCATGAAACTCTCCATTATCACCCAATCCATTTAAACACTTCCTTCCAAGCTGTCGCCGTCCGTCTTTCCCTTTCCGGATACGCGTTCTCTCTTTGTACGGTATACATTCCATTGTCTACACCAATGGCACGAGCTGATCTCCTTCATCTTCTTGATCAGCTTCCACCCCCCTATTTGCTGGTTGGGGACTTCAATGCCCACCATCCGCTTTGGGGATCTCCACATCCTTGTCCACGTGGCTCACTATTGCTAGACGTCTTCCACCTAGCGGATCTAGTCTGCCTCAACACTGGGGTCCCCACATTTTTGTCGGCCTCCACGACAAATTTATCTCATTTGGACCTCGCGGTCGGTACTGTTCCGCTAGCTCGGCGCTTCGAATGGTTCGCCCTTGATGATACACACTCGAGTGACCACTTTCCATGTGTTCTTAGACTGCAGCCTCAACTGCCATATATGCGCTAGCGACGCTGGAAGTTTGCCCAAGCCGATTGGACACTTTTTTCGTCTCTAGCGACATTCGATGACCGTCGCTTTCCCAGCGTCGACGATGAGGTCACCCATTTTACCGACGTTATTCTCACAGCTGCGGAACGTTCAATACCACGCACCTTCGAATTGCCCCGGCGCCCCCAGTTCCTTGGTGGAACGAGGCATGCCGTGACGCAATACGTGAGCGGCGACGTGCTCTTCGCATTTTCCGTCACCATCCAACTTTGGCCAACTGTATCCGATATAAGCAGCTCCGTGCGCGATGCCGTCGCGTCATCCGCGATAGCAAGAAGGCAAGCTGGAAATTCTTTATTAGCTCATTTAACACCTTCACTCCCTCCTCGGAAGTTTGGAGTCGGCTTCGACGGTTCTCAGGCGCGCCTAGTTTCTCCCCGGTCTCTGGGCTCACTGTCGCGCATGATACCTTAGTGGACCCCGTCGCAATTTCTAACTCATTGGGTCAGCACTTTGCTGAGATTTCGAGCTCTTCAAATCACCCGCCAGCGTTTCTCCCGAAGAAACGTGCAGCGGAAGTGCGACATCTTGCTTTCTCCTCTCAAAATCACGAAAGCTACAATACTGTTTTCTCCATGCGGGAACTCCGACATGCCCTCTCTTCTTCTCGCTCCTCCGCCCCAGGACCGGATGGTATCCATGTCCAAATGTTGCTGCATTTATCAACCCATAGCCTGCGTTACCTCCTTCGCCTATATAATCGAATTTGGACCGACAGTACCTTTCCCAGGCGATGGCGGGAAGCTATTGTCGTTCCCGTTCCGAAACCTGGAAAGGACAAACATCTCCCCTCTAGCTATCGCCCCATTTCTCTCACGAGTAGTGTCTGTAAGGTTTTGGAGCGTATGGTGAATTACCGTTTAGCTTGGTGGCTGGAATCCCGCAGTCTTTTAACACCAGCCCAATGCGGATTCCGAAAGCATCGTTCTGCCGTTGACCATCTTGTTGCTCTCTCCACTTATATCATGAACAATTTTCTCCGGAAACGCCAAACGGTAGCAATATTTTTTGATCTGGAGAGAGCATACGATACCTGTTGGAGGACAGGCATCCTCCGCGCACTGTTCTCTTGGGGCTTTCGAGGCCGGCTGCCCCTTTTCTTCGCGAATTTATGGCAGAGCGCACATTTAGGGTACCCTGTTTTCTCCCAAGAAAACAGGGTACCCCAGGGCTCAGTGCTGAGTGTTGTACTGTTTGCCATTGCCATCAATCCAATTATGGATTGTCTCCTTCCTGATGTCTCGAGCTCCCTCTTTGTGGACGATTTTGCGATCTACTACAGCTCTCAACGGACCAGCCTTCTTGAACGACGTCTTCAAGGATGTCTCGATCGCCTCCACTCTTGGAGCATCGAAACCGGCTTCCGTTTTGCTCCCAGTAAGACCGTTTGTGTTAATTTTTGGCGATGCAAGGAGTTTCTTCCGCCCTCCTTACATCTAGGTCCTGTCCACCTTCCGTTTTCAAACGTCGCTAAATTCTTGGGTCTTATGTTTGACAAAACTGTGCTGGTCCTCCCACGTTTCCTATCTTTCGGCTCGCTGTCTGCGATCCCTCAACACCCTCCGTGTCCTGAGTGGTACCTCCTGGGGAGCGGACCGAGTGGTCCTTCTCCGCCTCTATCGCGCCTTAGTGCGCTCGAAATTGGACTATGGAAGCATAGTCTACCCCTCTGCTCGGCCATCTATTCTTCGGCGTCTCGACTCTATACACCACCGTGGATTACGTTTGGTGTCTGGAGCTTTTTACACCAGCCCTGTGGAAAGCCTTTATACTGAGACTGCTGAACCTCCACTGTCCAATCGGCGAGCAGTCCTTCTGAGTCGTTATGCTAGCCATCTCTCTTCCATGCCTGCTAATCCAGCCCATGACCTTTTTTTCGACGCCTCCTTTGATGTAGGGTATGCAGGCTGCCCCTCCTCCCTACTACCACCGGGAGTCCGCTTCTGTCAACTGCTCCATTCTCTTTCCTTCTGCTTTCCTAAAACCTTCTTGACACCTTGGGGTACAGCACCGCCTTGGCTCCGTCCCCGGATCTGCCTGCTCCGTGACCTTTGTCGATTTCCCAAGGATGGTACCCCTTCACTTGTTTATCGTCGGGCATTTGCTGCTCTATGTGCACAAATGACGGACGCCACATTTATTTACACCGACGACTCGAAAACATCGTTAGGTGTAGGGAGTGCCTATATTGTTGGCGACACCCCAAATCACTTTCGGCTTCCCAACCAGTGTTCGGTTTATACTGCGGAGCTTTACACTGTCCTCCAGGCTGTCCACTACATCCGCCGCCATCAGCAGATACAGTATGTTATCTGCTCAGATTCTCTCAGCTATCTCCTCAGTCTCCAAGCTCTTTATCCTGTGCACCCTCTGGTCCACCGGATTCAGGACTGTCTGCGCTTGCTCCACCTGGGGGGTGTCTCGGTGGCGTTCCTCTGGCTCCCGGGACACGTTGGTATCTGTGGAAATGAGGTGGCCGATATTGCAGCCAAGGCTGCAGTCTCTCTTCCTCGGCCAGCTATTCAATCGATTCCCTTCGCCGATCTACGGAGCGTTTCATGTCGACATGTTGTTCATTTATGGCACACGCATTGGTCGACACTTACCCGTAATAAATTGCGGGACGTGAAAGCTCTTCCTTGTGCTTGGACCACCTCCTCCCGAACGCGTCGTCGGGGGAGGTAATTTTAACTAGACTCCGGATAGGGCACTGTCTTTTTAGCCATCGACATCTTTTAAGCGGCGATCCTCCACCACTCTGCCCCCACTGCTTTCAGCTGTGGACGGTAAGACACCTTTTGAGTGCCCCTATTTTAACCCTTTACGCTCCCGTCTACAGCTATCGCCTGATATATCGTCGATTTTAGCAGATGACACGCGCTCAGCCGACCGCGTTCTCAAGTTTATTAGTGCCAGTGAAATGGCGTCAGTCATTTGAAGCTTTTTTGGGGACAACCAACCCCTTTCTGTAGTGGGTTTTTAAGCCTTCCTTCTGCTATTAGTTTCTCCAATTTTATGACTTTCGTTCCCATTGCTGCTGGTTTTCGGTTTTTTACTGTTTCCTAAGTCACGGACGGGGCGCTAATGACCATAGCAGTTTTGCGCCCTAAAATCAAAACAAAAAAAAGTGTAAAATGTACATTCCAGTTCAGTAAGTTAAAGCTCAACAAGACGATTGGTGTGACACCTGTAAGAAATCTAATTGTGGAAAATGGAAGAAAGTAATCGTGGAACAACGTAGTTCGCTTTCAGAACACCTGATAAGTTTTGCTTTTTACAGTAGTCTTAAACCAAAATAAAGGCAATCACTAGTACCTACAAATGAAAAAAGTAGAAAACTTCAGTTCGAATGTTCTTTCCATGAAGTTTCGACCATATATCATAAAATGGCATAGCTCTGCTAATTTTGGTCAAACTGCCTGCTGCCTCGGTTTTAGATGTGTAAATCATTTCTAGCGTTAAAATATTTCAGATGTGATGCTCTTTTCTTCAGTAACTTAGTATTTAGTTGGATGCAGTAGCTCTTGTAATTATTTTTGTGGAAAAGTACATTCAATACTGGCCAGCTATACAGTGAAGATAAATTCCTCTTTGTGGAAAGCAATTTACCTTTGTAACATACTTAATACCTTAATTTGCTGAGTAATATCTTTGGTTTTCAAAGATATCCTATTGATTAAACGAAGTATTGGGTTTTTCAGTAAAACTTAGACTAGTAGGAAAATGGTTAGAGGACAAACAATGCTATTATTTGTTCCCATTAGTTTTATGTGCAGTGTATTTAGCATATGCAAAACATCGACTGCAAACTAGGAAACATCTGTTCCCATTGTTTACGTAGTCTTTAAACGACAACCACTTGATTCTCTTCTTTACAAGCACATAAGCTCAGATTTCATGACTGCACCACATAATAGTAAAAAGACTTGTATGGTCGAAGGCACAAGTGTTGCTGAATACAGCCAGTAATGTCTCCATTAACGTTTTCATCTTGTGGATGGTTCAATCACAATCTTTATAATTCTAACCGTCAGTGATTTGCATTATGAAAAGTTTTTGATAGTTTCCAATCTTCCCTATTGAGAGACTAACAAGACAGTAGTCTATTGTTGACTTTTGCATTTATTCTGAGTAAATATGTTCAGGCTGATGCATTTTCCTTTTTAGAGTAATACCTCACTTTTGTATAGTTGTAAACTCACACGCTGACATGTGTCGCTTCATACCAGTTGGAGTGTTGTATCTGATAACACTGTTCCATCATACTACTCGCCCTTGATTTTGTACCTCTTAGATCTTCTCATGGAACAGTCTTGTTTCCTTGTTCAAACATACTTTGTCCTCTGACAGTTGTGTGCATCACTGTTTACATTTTTGAAGCTTCTTGAGTTGCAGGTTCAGAGATGCACCTTCATCTTTGTAGCTGAGAATAGTGTAGCATTCTCTGCAGCCACTGTTTAAGCTGCATATAAAAAGTATTAAAGAAATTTCATCTTTTTGCAGGTGAGGACTAAACAGTAACCGAAAGGAATTGGATCTACTGCAATGCAGCATTTCTTGGTGCTGTCTACTGAATCCACAAAACCTGTTTAAATTTGTACTGAGATAAAAATTGGATGTAAAAATGTTCTCACTTCTTGAAAGTTTTGTAATAGATCAAAATCTTTAGATTTCTAGAGTACTCTTTAATATATAAGCTGTACATTTTTAGTTTCCTTGCTGACACTCTAAATTTTAATGTAATTCCTGATGTTAAAACGACTCTTTGGTATTAGGGGAAGGTTCAGTGTTAATAAGTGCCTGGAAAAATTTAATATTTTAAAGGAAAAGAATATCTTGGTTTGTGGAGACTAAAAATATATTTGAAAATGTCATTTTCTGTTAGTACCATTTGTGTATTGTGTATGTGGACACACACACACACACACACACACACACACACACACACACACACACACACACACACACACACACACACACACACACACACACATAAAGTATTGGATTTGGGATTTATAACTTGAAACAGTTTCTATTTGTAACTTAAATCTTATGGCAAAGATACAGAAAGCAATAAACCAATAAAGTAATATATAAATTTGTGTGTTGCCTTTCAGTGATGCAGATCAGTCAGAGGGATAAAAAGTTAGACATTTTTGAAATACATGGCATATGTTGTCTTAACACAGGCCAGCTATAACTTAGTCCCTAGTGCAAAGAGAACACATTATTTATGGAGATGGAAGTAATTGATTAATGTAAGCAACTGCACATGCTTGTAGCAGATTACAGCAAAAGGGACACAATTTTGAAAATTTAGTCTCTTGAAAACCTTAAAGTATGGGAACATTAGTTGGACAGCTAAAGCGTTTAGTTAAAATCAGAATCGTCACAGCAAGGCAAGGTCTGAGGAGTACAGTGATGTCGAATTCTGTGTGTACCATTAAATTCGAAAGATTTAATGTTGACATAGATGGGTCTACTAGATACTGTAACTGGTGCTGGCTACCGGAATAACTACCAGCCATTAATGCAATGTAGATTTTATCACCCCAGCGGAGGAAATTGGTGTAAAACATTTATTGAACTGAGTAGTCAAACAGCAAAGAAAGTTATTGTAGACGTGTTCTCGTACTAGATTTCTCGTAAAAGGCACTTCAGATCTCTGTGAATGGACATGTGAAATTTGTGTGAAAAACCTGGCAGTGAAAAGTATTGTGGTTAAATATATTTGGTTTGAAATTAGTGATATTTAAATTAGTGATATTTCACATAGGCATAACTGTCAATATTAAAATTAGTGATGGAAGTGAAATTAGCAGTGTGACAATCTATTGCATTTCTTCTAGTAAATTTACATAGATCTGAAATGTTCAGAACTGCTAGCAACAATTGCAGGTCATAAATTTCCTAGTGCTAGAGGTTGAGGTAAGATAATGTCCAATCTAGTGCTGCATACTTTCTATAAACTATTTGACAGGAAAATCTGGCAAAGACAAAGGCTCTACCTAAGGAAAACTGTAGTATTGTAATACTACTCCATCAAATGCAATCCTGATTACATGAACAAAGTTTTCCAAGCACGGTGCACCCATATGGATAATTTATAAGCTTGCATAATACAAAGAGTTATTGTCTAATCCTGAAAACCAGATAGGTATCACCATCAGTCAGTGATAGATTACTATCGATAACAGTACTGTCAACACTAAAGAATGGAAATCCATAACTGAATTTTGGAATGAATAAAAACTTAAACTTAAATGTAACACTTCAGTTTTTCACAACCTATGAGAAACAAGAAATACCCGATGTCGAACAGAAATATACTAAGATAAATTACCGAACACTATAACTGAAAGTGAGCTGAAAACACTACAGAAATGAATCGTTTCTTGATGTATTCTTCAATAAGAAGCTATTATGTAAGATTAACTGTTGTCAAGCAGGAAGATGTTAAATATGTCCTGAGGTCAGTTCATTTTCTCCACATTACCTGCAGTTTCTGTGTATTTTCTGTAAAAGATACCATGTAGCTCTCAACCATTATTGTAAACAAACATCGCAGAAAGATTTCTCAACCTTGCAATTACTGTTATCAGGTCATCGTTCAGCTGAGAGGAATACTCAGTTTGGGATGAGATATTCCGAGCTGCATCTAAGAGTAGTGATAGGCAACGTTTGTCCTTAAATATTCATTGTTCTGATCGCAATTTGCCCAGAGGTCACAGAGTAATAACTGCAAAAGTACACAAGTGTCTCTGGTCTATTTGCTACCCAAAACTCTTCCTTCAAGTGCACAAACAAGAAATGTTCTGCACAGGTCAAAAGGTAAGTCCACTGGGAGATTTCACTGACATTATTCAATATAAAAGGAACTAGTTTGAACTATCACTGTAGCTGCATATTGCAATGAATGAACGAGGGAGATACTGGCTGAGAATTGTAGAGCAATACCGTATGTACCAACAAGTTTTCTGTAAACACTGGGCCGGCCGGTGTGGCCATGCTGTTCCAGGCACTTCAGTCTGGAACCGCGCGACCGCTACAGCCGCAGGTTCGAATCCTGCCTCGGGAATGGATGTGTGAGATGTCCTTAGGTTAGTTAGGTTTAAGTAGTTCTAAGTTCTAGGGGACTGATGACCACAGATGTTACGTCCCATAGTGCTCAGAGCCATTTTTTGACAGTTATGGCAACGCTTAAATCCTTTGTAAAGAGGTACTGCAAACTGTTTACTAAAAGGAATATACTGGTCAATCTGACCGGTGAGCATTGTTTAACGTGTTATTAAATAGTGTTTTAATTTACATTTATTTTTAGACATTTAATGTGCCTTGATGGTCCATAATTTCTGTAAAAGACAAACGTCTATTAAAAACCTGAAAGTATTATGAACACTTACCGTAAAGGTAAAAATTTTATACAAGTATGGTGGCAAAACTATCGGGGGAAGACAAAGAAGGAAAGGTCTTACACTGTGCCAAATGCACTAGTCACAGTTGACGAACACAAACTCCCTGAAAATGAGCTACAGCTACTTAATTTGGAGGTGATATTCTGGACCAGACGTCTCATCTGTAAAATGTCATTTGGCTGACACAGGCCTATGGACGTGTTCAACGTCCTAGACTTTGTTGGAATCAATATGTGGATCCTTCAGGCACACAACAGGAGAGAGTTAGCTGGAGAAAGTTTTCAAATTACTCTCCTGTGTGTAGCATCAAGGAAAAGACATGTTCATTGCGAACTCTGATACAAGTAAGGTACCAGTATGGAGACCTTCCCTATATAATGCAAAAGTTCGAGAACTGAATCTGTGTGTGCAGTGCAAGAAATTGTGGTCCATGTGCTGGAAGTATGCAGCACGTGTGCACAGTGTGTTAAAAGGTGGTGGCTTTGACTGAAGATGTCACTTATTTTGGCGTTATTACTACAGCAGTTACAATTTTTCGTACTAAGTGTTTGACCTGTTCGGGGTTTTGACTGAGTAAAAGACCTACAGATCAAAATAAGTTTGCGTTTCTAAGGTCAGTTTAAATTTATTCCATATTTACAATGTGTTCCCTACTTCGAATTTTATTTAGTTAAATATACTTTCTATATAATTTTTAAGCTTAACTCATTTGTATAATAAGCATAATGCGTTACTAACCTATAGGCAAAGTACTGAAGTAAATTAAGTAAAACGGAAAACAAAGAAAAACTTGACCGGTTAAAATGACTGGTAGTGGTCCTCGAAGGTAGCTCGCTATTGCCGGTTCTGCTAGTGTTATCTGCTTGCAAATGCCCACAATTGCTTCAAGAAAATGTTGCAGCGAAAGAATGCGATAAAAATGTTAGCTTGGCTTAGGATGTACTGTCGGGCTTAGAAGTACTGGAAAGGAACTGAACCCCATTACACGTAGTTTTCTTGCAGCCCAAATAAGTTCAATGGAGGTCCTCTTATATCTCAGTATATCTGTTAGAATATACAGTAGGGATACAGGAGATATCTAGACAACTAATCTGGATGACAGTCCAGATGCAGTTAATGTGTTGCTAACATGAGACACCTATTTAGAAAATGAGACAATGACATTTCAAAAACATAAACTAATAACTTTATTTTCACACATTTATTAATTCTTCGTCAGAAATGGTCAATAAGATTGTGCAAGGAAGGAATCTTTAAAGTTTAAACTTTCACGATACTTCAAAGCAACCTTGCTTTCTAAAACACTTTGCAACCACCTATTATTCATCATATGCTTGACGAGTGGTTTTTGCATGGTGTTTAGTGAACTAGAAAGGAAAATCGCGATTAACAGTGTTAAGACTTCCATGGAAGCCTTCAAATAGTAATTTCACTGTGTTCATGATGGCATGTGATCTATGTGCAACTACTTACCCTATAGCCGTTGTTAGTGGTTTAGCTGAGGGCGTTGTGGCACAACCCACGTCCTTGCCGGATTTCCTCACTGTTCCCTTACCCTCACCCTTGTATATCATGGACTGTTGCAATGTTCCCCATTTCTTTCTCACAGACTGTCATACGTCTACAGTGAGGTCAAAAATTGCTGGGAAATTAATCAGGAAATATAATTTTCATATGTATAAAATATCAGTTAACACGTTCACTGCCACTGTAATTGGCCTTGCTTTGCCACGTAACCAATATTTTTCTTAATAGAATCTGAAAATATATTGCTAAAAGTAATATAACATGTATTTATTTTATAAGTACACAATCAAATTTACTCTCGTGAATCAAAGTTGTTTTGGGGCGCACTAAGGCGTCAGTGGCATATCAGGCCATATTCTGTAGCGGGTGGCCGTGGACGCGCCAATGCGTCTAGTGTATTGTTCCTGGTTAGTGTGACAGTTTAGGTTACTACAATTTCATTTTATATTCATAAATGAAACGAAACATCCTACTGACAAACGACATATTTATTGGACAAAAAATATAGTAGAAACATTCAAATACAAACACAAGATCTCGAAGAAACTTCTGAAATAAAATGTATGTCAAATCTAAGAAAAATACAATCTAGAGCTTTATCCATTACACTCTCAAACAAATAAAATAAATACAAAGTTTACGAATAGTACCGACACATAACTGTCGAAAAATAAATGAGCAACGAAAGTGCTATCTGCCTTTAGAGGTGGTGAATAACACAACAATTCAAACAATATCCTGCTTTATTTGGGCAATCTAGGCACTCGTAAATCGTGTCTGTTCGTTGTCCACGGCTGGCGCATGATCTGCACTTTTTTCGCGGTGTTTTTGATTTTCCATTTGATTCTCGTTTTACCACAACATGTTGGGGATTTCTGACTGGCCGTTCTACCTGCTTTCGTGGCAATAGTGCTCTTATAATACTGAGTCTAAATTCTTGGAGGGGCATTTTTGTGCCACAATATTTATTGTGTAGGGCATGTGCGTTTGTCAGTATCATTTCCACAACGTGGATAAAAAGTTTCTTGTACCAGCGTATGGTTTTGCGTTCCGAGAGGTAATATGATAACATCTGATCGTGCCGATCAACTCCCGCCATAAATTTATTGTAGTTTACAATGGCCAAGGGCTTAGATTTCTTCTCCTTTCTTTTGGTTTCAACCTCAACCATTTCATTTGTAAATGCATTAGAAATGTAGCAAACCTCCCTCTTATCACGCCACTTACCTATCATAACTCCTTCCGCAAATCTGGCAACGGCTTCACCTTTTCGTAGTTTTGCTTCCTGTATTTCCTTGGGTGTATCCTTCCTATTCGCCCTCAGAGTTCCCGTGCAGTGGGTCTTCTTATCCAGGAGCAGCTTTGCCAATGCGAAGCTGTTATAGTAATTGTCCATGTACACATGGTGACCAGCATTCAACTTTTCATCTAGTAAATGAAGAACAATTTTTTGCGCATGGCCTCTTCCTCCTAAATCGTCCAGCATGCCAGTGTATACCGCGAATTTTAGGACCATTCCAGTGGGAGTTGTCAAAATATATAGCTTTATGCCATATTTGTGCTTTTTGTTTTTGATGTATTGGCGGAAAAGTAATCGTCCACGCCAAAGGATCATTGATTCGTCCAGAGACAGTTCCCGTCCAGGGTAGTAAACTTGGCACATCCTTTCATTGAAAAAATTGATAACGGGACGTATTTTATACAACCTGTCGGATGGTGTTGGTTTGCCCTGTTTTGGATTTTCAGAAAAGTGTAATGCACGTAGTATTAGCAGAAAACGATTTCGTGAAATACTATCGGCAATTCCTTTCACGTTGAATAAAGCGTCCTTTTTCCAATAGTCCTGCAAATTCCTCATCTTTACATTTCCCATGTGCAGGAAAACTCCCAAGAACACTAACAATTCGCCAACAGTCACATCTTTCCAACAGTTTATTCGTGATTGTCCTTTGGTTCCCGCAGAAAGGAATAATTCAATCGCGTTTCGATTTGTTTCTTCTACAACTGTCAATAGAAATTCGTCCGTCAGCAAAAGACGAAAATAATCTAAGGGAGTGTTTTCCGTCGGTTGAATAAGCAGTCCCTCATTTTTTATAAATGGGCAATTTATCATTCCAACTGGCTCTCTTTCCCACGCAACAGTTGTATCAGCTGCGTTATCTCTTGTTACCACTCCTTCTGCCATTTCCCTGTCGCTAGGATTCACAGCCATTTCTACAGTCTCATCTAAAACAAACTCGGCTCCGTCAGACTCTTCACTGGATTCCACGCCGTCCTCCTCACTGGCCAGTTCCGTTTCCGAATCGCTTTCTTCTAATATTCGTAATAATTCCGCATCCGTTAGTTTTTGTACGTTTCTTGTGTCCTGTGTTTTACGTTTCTTAGGTTCTGAAGGGCCCGCCGTGTCACGATTGTCTTCCATTTTCAGTCCCACAACAGAGAAAAACTGTAGGGAAAACACACGAACCGCACCCGCAAAAATTGAAAACAATACGTTCTTAGAGTGCCTGCGCAATGAACCACACCGAATGGCTGTGCCCGACTAAACTGTGGCGCTGAGAAACAGCTGAGTGTCTCGCCGCGCAGGCGCGTCGACGGCATATGCACTAGTATCGGCCGGACGCGCTGGTGCGCCGATGGCAGTGAACGTGTTAAAGTTGGCAGACCTAGCCCAGTTTACATTTATGATGGAAGTAGATATTCAAAGATGGCTGATGGAGGAATACTGACTGTTCTGTGACGTCAAAACAGGTGACAATCTGACTCCAAATAAATACAACTCCAAGCTGTCAGAATCAAAGATGATGAAAGGTGATGGCCAAGAGATTGACACAGTTCTACGTCAGAGGCAAGATGGCGGACCAGCGATATTGGTACAGTCCTGTGGCGTCGGAGAAATGTAGACCTGGGGATGCTGGTACAGTCTGGGGGTTGCCATATTTTCCAAATCACTGGTGCAGTCGGCATGTTTGCCAGGCCACTTCTTTAACTACAGTATCATGTCTCGACAGCAAATTAAAAGGATTGGGTTTCATGGGATGTTAAGACCCATTTGTGCTGTGCTTTACCAATTGCCGCCACTTCTGGGAAAGGAAGCAATGAAGTGTGTGTTATTTAAACATACATCGGACTGGAGACGTTCTTTCGCAGTCTTCGCCTGGTGTTAGCCACATAAGCCCATAATGGGTAGGACTGTGCAGCCAGCCAGTAAGGCCCTTCTCTCGAAGTCTGCTAGTAGTCAGCCATGTGTATGTATGATGACACAGCTGAGTTGTTTGCTTGTGCCACCACACTTGATAGCGTAGTGTTAGGTGTAGTGTTCATATTTCGACACTTCAATTAATAGTGGACTACAGATCTACACTACGTGATCAAAAGCATTTGGACACACCCAAATACAAGTTCTTCATATTAGATGCATTGTGCCGCCACCTGCCGCCAGGTACTCCTTATCAGCGACTTCTGTAGTCACTAGACATCGTGAGAGCAGAATAGGGCGCTCTGCGGAACTCAACGGACTTCGAACGCGGTCAGGTGACACTTGTCATACGTCTGTACGCGAGATTTCCACACTCTTAAACATCCCTAGGTCCATTGTTTCCGATGTGAGAGTGAAGTGCAAACGTGAAGGGACGCATACAGCACAAAAGCGTACAGGCTGACTTCGTCTTTGGTCTGACAGCCGGCAGTAAACAGGATTTCTTAACTGCAGCAGTATCCAGTACAAGTAATAAGATAGGTAGGCAGAGGTGAGAACTTGGATTTCATGGACGAGCGGCTGCTCATAAGCGACACGTCACGCTGGTAAATGTCAAACGACGCCTCGCTTGCTGTAAGGAGCGTAAATATTGGGCGGTTGAACAGAGGAAAAACGCTGTGTGGAGTACGCAATGTGGCGAGCCGATGCCAGGGTGTGGGTATGCCGAATGCCTGGTGAACGTAATATACCAGCGTGAGTAGTGCCAACAGTAAAATTCGGAGGCAGTGGTGTTATGGTGTGGTCGTGTTTTCCGTGGATGGGGCTTGCACCCCTTGTTTTGCGTGGCACTATCACAGCACAGGTCTACATCGATGTTTGAAGCACCTTTTTGCTTCCCACTGTTGAACAGCAATTCGGTAATGGCGATTGCAACTTTCAATCAAAACGATTGAGCACCTATTCATAATGCACGGCTTGTGGCGGAGTGGTCATACTACTTCCCTGTAATGGGCTGGCCTGCACAGGGTCCTGACCTGAATCCCAAAGAAAACTTTTGGGATGTTCTGGAACGCAACTTCGTGCCAGGCCTCGCCGACCGACATCGATACCTCCCTGATTGAACGTATACCTGCGAGAGTGGAAGCTGTCATCAAGGATACGGGTGGACCAACACAATACTGAAGTCCAGCATTACCAATGGAGGACGCCATGAACTTGTCAAAAGTCAGGTGTTCGGATACTTTTGATCATAGTGTACCTGTTAACTGTAAAAATTGAACACTTCTGTAGAGCTGGACGAAAAATTACATCACACATTGGCGTCGGCACTGCAGTTGCTTTTAACAAGCCTAGATTTACTTGTGCATTTGGTCAAGCAGATACTGTAATTCGGTGTTACTTTCTTCAGGTTTGAACAACATAAAATACTTAATGAGGAAGCAGTACGTCTATATAAATTGACAACTTCTAGATACAGCTCTGGTTTTTAATAAAACTCATGCTACTAGATCAGAAGTAAGGCGACGTTGTCGTTAGCACTTGTTGCAGAGTTGACTGACACGCAGTGTGCACTGATGTAAATACTCTTAACGCAGCAATGGCATATGGAGTGTGGGTCTGTTGATGTCTCCTTTGCTGCATCAAGTGTCCTTACTTGTGCCGTCGTGGGCTACCAACTGTGTCATGGGACTTCGTTCTTAGGGCAGCATACCTCCCTCCCCAAAAAAAGTCTGTGCTGTCATCGTTTAGTTATGTGACGATGGGTGGGGGGGGGGGGGGGGGGCGGGCGGGCGTGAATACTACAGACGTAGACGAGGATGCAGGGAGTGTAATGACAGCAGATCCTTGACCAAACCCCGATTTCTGCTTTGACTGAGGCCACAGGCCGAAAAGCCAGTCATAGGGGGCACCCCCTTTGCCAGTGATGCGGCTCACTCGACGGAAGTAAATGGGCGTCGTGATAACTGTCTATGGCAGTGCCTACACGGATATTGGCTCATGACGTAGGACTGTCAGCAGCATCTGCGATGGCAATCTCTCGGCGACGGCCGGAGAGGCAGAGATAACTGCTGTCGTGAATCCCAGTGGCGTGTGTGTGCGTCACGATCACTGACACAAGAGCGACACAGTGTTTTCTGGTGATGCTGATGCCCCACAGAGGAACCTTCAACGATGTAAGAGGAACGACCCCAAGTCTTGTGTAATGACACTGATCCAGTCGCAGTTTCTTGCCAAAAACCAAAAAAACACAAATTTCATCCTACAGCTGAAACGTTGCCTGACCTTACGGATCGAACTGTCCACGTATAATGAAACAAGATATGGTGACAATGGCCATGTAATAATTCTGCCTAGACTTCACTTCCTGTGGCAAGGAGCTGTATGAAGAAAGAAACATCTTTAAAGCCTGCTTCCATGTGTGGGAGGAACAGAGGCTCTCCATGTGACTTTTGAACATCTGAACGAACAGTTAAGCTTCGCCACTAGGGTGAAAAGGAGCAGTAGTTACATGGTGTATGCCATTGTTGGCGCAGAACTTGAAAAGACCTTAGATACTAGATAGAAGGCAAAGCCGATAGACTAAGAGACGTAGTGTTGTGTACATAGTTCCCCATAGTCAGCGTGTACACAACTTTCCCACTAGAGTGCGCCCCGCTAAGCACAACAGTGCAGGCGCAGCGCTCGTCCGTCTCCGCACTACAAGATGGCGCTGCCTTAGAGATGGACCAGATTCTGCTTCCGCCGATCCGCGTATCAATATGTAACGCAGCCAATGAGATTGCTGCTAACCTAGAACCTTTCCTCCTCACAGATCACACTCGCGCAGTGATACCTGAATGCGCGAGGTATTATAACGAGTGTACAGACCTCCGATTAGTCAGTCTGCATTTGTCTGCACCAGTCTGTATGAGTCTGCATTAGTCTGTACCAATCTATAGTCAAGTTTCAGTTTGCGCCTAATAAGATTATCATATTCCTGTACATAGCCATGAAGAGAAATGTATAGACACTTTGTCAAGTATCAGAGACATGTGAGAATAAGATTAACGTACCAAGACCAAAGGAACTTCAGATTGTCAATTGTAAACAGCATCCAGAATCGTTACGTAATTTCTATGCTTTTTATTATTTTAATAAATGTGCGGAAATTAATCAAGTTCTGTTTAAAGTTGGTCACCATAAATCTGCTACTCTAAGCGTGCAAGTGGCATTTCTATCGTCTGACCTAACGGCAGAAGATAAACACGCCACAGTAAGACCACGAGACATACTGCTGACACTCGCCTACTTCATTAGAGCGACAAGTCAAATAATCTGATGGTGTGTGTACCGAAGGTCTTAATACACGCACACCACACATAGTGGTGGTGGGTGTCATGAGGACTGTAAAATAAAATTTACTATGTGCGTCTGCCACCGAAAACCATTGTTGGAGAATGAATCCGCGATTTGAATGTGTGTACATCGCCACCGTCCGGGCGGATGTGGCCGCTGGTAACAGCGTTGTGGCGGAGCGAATTGGCGCTCAGCGCAAACATTGCGGTGAGATGTCATTTGCTGAATTTGTGCGTTCGTGCCCTGCCGAGTACAGTAACTTCGGCCAAGTTACTTTGTGCTTACTGCGTCCCAGTGACTTGAACAATGATAAAACGTGCCGCCGAAGGGACCGAGAAATCGCAACCCAAGCATCGTCCTCTGTATTCAGTAGAACACTGACGACACGGGTAGCACGTGACGATGCGGAAAGTAGCGACGCGCCACAGGTTGGGAATTTCGTGTAAACTACGGGCCACCCGTGACGCACATATTGCAGGACTGCTCAAAGAGCGGGGTCAGAAGCAGTTGTCTCGGCAAAACGCCGAAAATCGAGAGGAAAATTTTGAAGAATTTCAAAACTGTGTCAATTTGATAAAATTGTTCCTTATACGAATCAAACGCTGTGTCGGTACCGACCTGTAACAGTCAGCGATCGAATGTTGTGCAGTGGACCTGTAAAATAACTTATTGATTATTAGATAACAAGAGTCCAAAATTGCCATTTTTGTGCTGTCCACGGTGTGAGAATACCCGAAATATTGGACAAAGACGTTAAAGGTCAATCAGTAGTCAAATAAAACTTCTGACCATACTAGTCTTAGTGTAATGTGGTAATAACATAGATAATGGCGAGTGCCTGTTTAAGTTAACTCTAATTACACTATGCTTAAAGTTTTTATGCAAAAACAGGTCGATAAGGATAAGGCCTCGTAAGAGTATGCATCTACAGCTACCACTAGAGGCGTAGCTGGATCAAAAGGAATCGGGCAACGATAAATTAACAATACGTCCTTTAACCGCTGAAATGCCCCCTTAATGCTACGAGCCGCCGGCAGCTGATTTATGATTGCAGATGTGTGAATTCGCAGGATGAATACCCTGTGCATTTGACATGTCCTAAATGTTAACGTGCTTCATGGAGGTAGCACTTTTTTGTTAAAACTTAAGCCAGCTACAGCAAACAATTGACAGTCTAAATTGGACAAAGTTTCAGCAGGCGTATGACCTGCGACAAAAATATCATCCAGATAGTTTATAAAAGAAGGGGCCTTTCCTGTTAATTTTTCCAGGAATGTTGAAATATAGGAGCTGTGAATCACTTCTGAACGGTAGACTTTGAAACTAGATCAAACATTGGTGAGTGAGTGTTCACAATAGTTCTTTGACTGCTCCCCCAGCGCTAACTGTAAGTATGCCTCAGATGACAGGAAATCAATCCATGGGGTATGCTGTTGCTTTGAAATAAGAATAGACGTAAACTTCCTGATGAATTTTTGGGATTGACTAAGACGGTTGCCCATTCACTTGTGGAAACGGGTTGTATCACCCCATTGTGTCTCCCCTGTTGCAGTTCCTGGAACGGCCTGCTCACGTGTAGCATGGGGGACAGGTCTTGCATGAAAAAATCATAGGTGCACATTATATTTAACAGTAATTTCCGCCTGAATATCTTGAGCTGCTCCTAAACCTGGTTCAGTTGACTCCACGCATTGCACAAGTCAAACTTTGGCGTGAGTCCCCGTAACACTGATTTGTAAGACAGTCTTGTATTCACTGTCCAAACCAAATACGTTTGCCCTGTTTTTAGAACATAGTACAAAAAATGCGACATTCCTTGTAAAGTCGCGAAAAGTTGCTGGCAAACTGCACTTGCCAAGTACCGGTATTGCCTTTCCGCTCTTTGCAGATAAAAGAGGTTTCTGTAGCCGTGTGCTACTGATCATTCCATAGGTGTCTTTATTAATGAAGGGAACACGGGCACCTGTATCTAACTGCAATTTGTCATTTGAAGCACTCTTAAGTTTACAAAAGTTTGTTCTTCTGTCTGTGAACTACAGTAAGTTTCCGTAACGCGGAAATGCGAGCCTCTATTGGCGCCAGCTGTCATGATTGTGACAACATGACTTTCACTTCTTGAAAGCTTATGATGAAGCCGTGCTCGCGACAGGTGCCTGCCCTGGCTGCTTTGTAAACATTGTCCAGATATGACATATCACACATGAAGCTTCGCATCACAAGGCCAAGCAATTCTATCACGATCTGAAAAACATTGAGGACAATACTTCACCTTAATCTGATGTACAGGTACAGCTCGTGTACCACATGCCTGCAAGTGTTTACCTCTACGTTTACTGTTGATATGAACCCTGGTTTTGTTCACCTATCATTAGCACAAACTTCACCTTTGCCTTGTGTGGTATGAACAAGAGAGATAGTGTCTCAGAATCAACTTCAGTAGCGTCCACAGTAGTTGAGACTACAATAGACAAAATTGTTTTCAGTTGTGGTTCCGACAACTTCAGGATTGCAGCTCAAATGGGTGCCTCTTATAAATGTGGTGTGATTATATCATGTAACAGAACATTACTATAGCTTAGCCCACAAGAAAGACGAAAAAATTTGGCTTCCGACCATTGATAAAAAGCGATGTTCGCCATATCTGTAATGTCGTATGCTGTGAACTGTTTTTCTAGTGTCGGCGTTATTCTGACCATTCCTCTTCTTCACTGTTAAACTGGAGAAACTTGGAGCAGAAACCGGGTGTGGAGCTGCTTGTTGCAACAGTAGGGTTGTCATTTGTTGGAGACTGAAGCGGTCGTTCAATCTGCTGCCCCTGAAAAGGAACATCATTTCTCGCGGGGTTCCGACATGGTTAAACACTTACATGATTCTCAAGGGTATTTTCGTCCCATCGTTCAACTACAAGAAAATGCGTGTTTTTCTAACCACCCCTAAAGTCAGAAACAGGCTGCAATCAAATAAATCTTAAACAGACTGAACACGATCCCCCCAAACACTTTTGATTACCAAAAAGAGCTGAGAATTATAAAACACTAAAAATTGACACAAAGAAACAGTGGTACACAAATAACTAAAAACTAACCAAACCACCATAAAAACCATAACAAATTAACACATGAGATGGGTAACATCGAAAAAAAAAGGTATAAGCATTGCTCTCGCAAGGAACTCAACAGAAAAGCACATCCCGAAACTGAAATCAAAACCATACACATAACAACAATCGGGTATCTATCAGCTTAGTTGCAGAGATGTTGAAAAAATATGCACTAGGATGATTGGGAGGACATCCAACACAAGATGCAGAGACCATATCAGAACAATGTCTTGCGCGGATACCGTGCAGTTGAGCACCCCACAAATCCATCATCGGAGCACTGAAGTACGGTACAAACCATTAAACATTTACAGATCATCTGAAAGCGAAATACCACAGACCAAGCAATATTGAAAAAGGTACGAACATCATAGGAATCAGTATAGACAGACGCCCCTCTCCCTTTCAAAGAAAATTCCCACATACACAAAGTATTAACACAAAATACAGTTGCTCAGTGACTAAATAAACAGGAGAAACCAGACGCTATATAAAATAACTCACCTCCCCCTTTCACTTTTTGCTCCCCATTGTTTCGTCTAACTGACGCTTCGTCACACTACTTTGCCCTTATGTCCACTCATATTTGTTTCTCTCCTACCCCCCCCCCCCCCCCATTTTCTTTGAAAATATTAAAACAGCAACGTAAATAGAATAACACACATGCAATTAACTGAAAAAGGATAGATCAAAGACAAACTAGTGACAATGTTATGTTGGCAACACTACAAAACATTACACACCAAGTGTAAGAAAAAGTGTACTGTGTAAAATAGTAAGAAATGCAGAGTTACGCACAGCAACGAACAATTAGATATAAAGCATCAGTGTCGGATGAAGTAAGACAGCAAAGACGCGATAGCAGACATTTCCTGATGTAGGCGAGAAACCAAGCAGAAATCACGGTTGAGTAAAAACCCACAGATTAACGAACTGTCTCTTGATATTAAATACAAATCAGATCGTAAGTATCTTTAATTACAGACCACTGATGACGTTTTAATGATTTTGGTCGCTGTGATTCACAGGGGAGACTAGTGCGAAATTCAGTGCACTGCAATACACCAGCAACAACCCTTGCCGCAACTGTAGTGCCGGACCAATAAACACTTCAGACATTTGCTTCGGACAGCCTGTATACAGAATAGGCATCGGTCGCGAGCACTGCTTCAGCGTAGTTGCCGGGAAGTGAATGGCGTCTTGGCACAATCATTACAGCCGGTGCCACCAAAGGCTCGTGTGGGTCCTATCAAGCGTAGATTTACTTCTGGAGAAGATCGAACACACATTACGACACACACAAAATATTAGATCACTTTATTAAAGTTTGAACAATATAAAATTCTTTACTTGGAAACAATTCATGTCCATAGGAATGTCTGTGTATTTGCCGGCCGCGGTGGCCGTGCGGTTCTAGGCGCTGCAGTCCGGTCGCAGGTTCGAATCCTGCCTCGGGCATGGTTGTGTGTTATGTCCTTAGGTTAGTTAGGTTTAAGTAGTTCTAAGTTCTAGGGGACTGATGACCTAAGATGTTAAGTCCCATAGTGGAAAAAAATGTCTGTATTTGACTTGCTGACCACCATCACCTATTACTTTGATGTAATATGATAGTCCAGTCATGGACTGCGCGGCTGGTCCAGGCGGAGGTTCGAGTCCTCCATCGGGCATGGGTGTGTGTGTTTGTCCTTAGGATAATTTAGGTTAAGTAGTGTGTAAGCTTAGGGACTGATGACCTTAGCAGTTAAGTCCCATAAGATTTCACACACATTTCAACATTTTTTTTAGTATGATAATATCCCTCTGAAGGTACAGTTGACTATAACTTCAGTATTCAGTTCTGACTTCTAATACGACTCGCCCTGCAAGACCTGAAGTAAGACGATGCTGTCGGCTAAGTAGTGACTGGAGAGTGGGCTGAGAGGAACTGCGCTCTGACATAAGTACTCGTCCCACAGCGGTGGCGTATGCAACCTCTTGGGGCGTGTTTACGCCGACGTCGTAGCTGTCCTGCTTCAGGCAACGACGGTCCTTGTGAATCCGTCGTCAGGTTCCAACTTTGCCATGGGACCTCATTCTTCAGCCGACACCACTGTTTTAATGGTGTAAATGTGCCCGTTCTTACAGAAAATGACTAGAGTTTAACAAACTAGATTTGTATGTTATATCTTTTTTTCCTTTTCCTAAAAATTGATTTAATATTTGAGATAATGTGTTTTTACAAAAAATATGCGCCTCCACATGTCGGACTAGTTCATTCACTTAACATTTCACGCTTTTCAACACAAGTTGGACTAGTTCATATAACTGCATATACTATAGTTACAAAAAAATTTAACAATTTCCGGAAAGAAAGAAATGTGTACAAAATGGCTCGGAGGCCAATTTGTATTTTTACAATCGATGAACGTATGTGTCCTTCCAAAACCGTGGAATAGTTGTAGCACATTTATTAATGCTAGCAGCAGTGAAACGTAACCTACTGTGCACACAGTATATAAAACACACACATTGCGTGACCTCTATCTTACATACTTACTCGCGCGCGAACACACACACACACACACACACACACACACACACACACACACACACACACACACACACACACACACACAAAAAAAACGCTATAATTCATACGCATATTGGGCAAAACTTAACTTGCACAAGCATGAAATCTCACGTAACTCTTAGATATGAGGTGATGCTGAAAAGTAAAGCCCCGAATATTTTATGTCAAAACTCTTAAAGGTTATCTAAATAGAACAGACCTTATTAACACGCCTTCATTCTTAATGTCTTCATATTTGCAGCACTCTGCCGTTAGATACGAATTATAGTGCATAGTGTAGCGATGTGCAACATCACTATGTCAGAGCGTGAGAAACAGCACGGTGTAATTTTCAACGGAAGTGTTCGTCCACATATGGAGCACCCTCTGCTTCAGCATGGCAACGCGAGACCACACACTAGCACCTCGTCGTCTGCAACCATCTGATGCCTTGGCTTCACTGCCATCAATAGTCCTAGATACAGGCCCGACTTAGCCTCATGTAATTTTCACCTGTTTCCAAAACTTAAACAGTTCTCTTGCTGGAAGAAATGTGTTCGTTACCAGGGTGACTGCTGAGAAATAAATATGGAGAGATGAAGAATAAAGATGTAGAATGTTAACAGCGTTTGTTGAGTTTAAAATGGTTTAAGAGTTTTCACGCAAAAATATCTGAGGCGTCACTTTCCAACATGGCGTTCCTCTCTCTCTCTCTCTCTCTCTCTCTCTCTCTCTCTCTCTCTCTCTCTCTCGCGCGCGCGCTCTGCATACACTAGGGTTCTGATTCCACTTCTCGACACTTCGCGACAGACCGATTTTGAGTTACCATCCAATAAGCAAATGTCTTCTTGAATGCTCACTTGGTGCACCGTATGCAGAGGGGGAGATGGAGCACCGCCAGCGGAAGGACGCAGGCGGCCGCTGTGACCGAGCGGTTCTAGGCGCTTCAGTCCGGAACCGCGCGTCTGCTACGGTCACAGGTTCTAATCCTGCCTCGGGCATGGATGTGTGTGATGTCCTTAGGTTAGTCAGGTTTAAGTGGTTCTAAGTCTAGGGGACTGATGACCTCAGATGTTAAGTCCCATAGCGCTCAGAGCCACTTTTCCTTTCTGACGAGATGTCAACATCGACAGCTGTTGTTGTAGATACAATGATATGTTTCCCTTTTTTGTAGTTGCCATTGGTCTTCTATGTATTAACACCACTAGCACTATAGCAGTGTTGTGAGTTTCTCGTCGACTAAGCAGTTCAACCACGCTCTGTGACTGATGCAGTGCTCACCACTGGATACCTGAAGTACCACCTCCTGTTGTCATTAGCAGCCAATATTGTGGTTGCATGGCAGACAATATGTGAGGCGTCAAATGCCGTAAACATCACTGGCCTTTGCGATCTCGCACTCAAGGGATTCCTTGTAAGGGTAACACCTGTGTCTGTATTTGACAGTCGGCATGACAACGCCAAACCACACACGAGTCCAGCGAGATCTGCAACAATCCGATGCCCTGAGTTCACTGTCATCGATCATCTTCCTTTCAATTCCAACTTGGCCCCATTCAATTTTCATCTGTTTCCAACAACTGAAGACCACCTTCGAGAATTTTACTTCGACAGTAATGAAGTGGCGCAAGCAGAGGCAAGGTTGTGGCTCGGTTAACAAAGTCAAACATTCTACGGTGGTACATTACTGGCCATTAAAATTGCTACACCACGAAGGTGACGTGCTACAGACGCGAAATTCAACCGACAGGAAGAAGATGCTGTGATATGCAAATGATTAGCTTTTCAGAGCATTCACACAAGGTTGGCGCTGGCGGCGACACCTACAACGTGCTGACATGAGGAAAGTTTCCAACCGATTTCTCATACACAAACAGCACTTGACCGGCCGTTACCTGGTGAAACGTTGTTGTGATGCTTCGTGTAAGGAGGAGAAATGCGTGCCATCACGTTTCCGACTTTGATAAAGGTCGGATTGTAGCCTTTCGCGATTGCGGTTTATCTTATCGCGACATTGCTGCTCGCGTTGGTCGAGATCCAGTGACTGTTAGCAGAATATGGAATCGGTTTGTTCAGTAGGGTAATAGCCGTGCTGGATCCCAACGGTCTCATATCACTAGCAGTCGAGATGACAGGCATCTTATCCGCATGGCTGTAACGGATCGTGCAGCCACGTCTCGACGTTTGCAAGACAACAACCGTCTGCACGAACAGTTCGACGACGTTTGCAGCAGCATGGGCTATCAGCTCGTAGACCATGGCTGCGGTTATCCTTGACGCTGCATCAAAGACAGGAGCGCCAGTGATGGTGTACTCAACGACGAACCTGGGTGCACGAATGGCAAAACGTCATTTTTTCGGATTAATCCAGGTTCTGTTTACAGCATCATGACGGTCGCATCCGTGTTTGTCGACATCGCTGTGAACGCACATCGGAAGCGTGTGTTCGTCATCGCCATACTGGCGTATCACCCGTCGTGATGGTATGGGGTGCCATTGGTTACACGTTTCGGTCACCTCTTGTTGGCATTGACGGCACTTGAACAGTGGACGTTACATTTCAGATGTGTTACGACCCGTGGCTCTACCTTTCATTCGAACCCTGCGAAACCCTACATTTCAGCAGGATAATGGACGACCGCATGTTGCAGGTCCTGTATGGACCTTTCTGGATGCAGAAAATGTTCGAGTGCTGCCCTGGCCAGCACATTCTCCAGATCTGTCACCAACTGAAAACGTCTGGTCAATGGTGGCCGAGCAACTGGCTCGTCACAATACGCCAGTCACTACTCTTGGTGAACTGTGGTATCGTGTTGAAGCTGCACGGGCAGCTGTACCCATCCAAGATCTGTTTGACTCAATGCCCAGGCGTATCAAGGCCGTTATTACGGCCAGAGGTGGTTGTTCTGGGTACTGATTTGTCAGGATCTATGTAGCCAAATTGCGTGAAAATGTAATCACATGTCAGTTCTAGTATAATATATTTGTCCAATGAATACCCGTTTATCATCTGCATTTCTTCTTGGTGTAGCAATTTTAATGGCCAGTAGTGTATATGCGCCATCTCGGTTATGGAGAGTGTAACTGATTGCCCCTTTCCAGGTTCGATTCTCATTATGGACGGGAGGGCGATGTGTATGACACACTCCTCCACAGTTTATTAAGTTTCACTTTTAAGTATATATGTTTATAAATTTGAGATGGATTCCTTGTGACCAAATGTTGTCTAGTGTTTGCATTTGTTGGTGTGGCCTCAGAATTCCACATATCAGACTCCTTCACTTCATCTTTTTCATTTTTTTAGAATGTTTCAGGGGCAGTCAATTAAAACGAGAGAGATGAATAAAAAGTAAATAAGCTGTTTATTAGTTCAAATGGAATCGCCATATCTGTTGATACATTTATCCCACTGTGAGACAAAACGGTCCATGCCATCATGGAAACCGTTTGCGGTTGTTCTTACGAGAGCTTCTCTTCGTCGAAAGTAAATCGACGGCTGTCTTTCTCCAGGGCTCCAATAGCATGGAAATCGGGACTGTATGGAGAATATGCAAGGGCTTTCCAGCGAAACTTCTGTAGTGTAGTGGAAACAACCTTGACAACATGTGTGCCCGCTGAGAGCAGGATTTGTCCGACGGCTGCTGGTCATCGTCAAAGACTGTTGAGGTGGCCATTCAACAATCGAAGACTCAGGGATTCAGTCAAATGGTTCAAATGGCTCTGAGCACTATGGGACTTAACATCTATGGTCATCAGTCCCCTAGAACTTAGAACTACTTAAACCTAACTAACCTAAGGACAGCACACAACACCCAGTCATCACGAAGCAGAGAAAATCCCTGACCCCGCCGGGAATCGAACCCGGGAACCCGGGCGTGGGAAGCGAGAACGCTACCGCACGACCACGAGCTGCGGACGGGATTCAGTCCCATGGGTTCAGCTGGGATGTGTGTCAGTCATATTTTGAGCCAGTATCATGTACAGATGTAGGACGTCTCTCGTCGCTTTGGAAGGTAACATGAGGTGATCGGATCCTCCAATCTTTTTTCTATACCTGGAGTCAACGTTTCCGCGATGGATTCTTCTTTCAAGGTGATAATGCACGAGCACACCATGCACACTAAGTGAACTACTTTCTCCAGGAGGCAAGAACCTATAGCGAAGCTGGACAAAAATATGGAAACACTGAAAACAAACCACATTTCCGTGCATAATATGGTGTAGGAAACCAGATGGCATTCAAAACAGCTTCCAGTCATCTCTGAATGGATAAATACAGGTCCTGTATGGGTTTCAAGAGAATCTTATACAGTTCTTCCTGCAACATAGTAGCAAATTCAAGTAACGACGGTGGTTGTGTATAGAGATCATGCGCCCTTCTCTCTAAAGTAGACCGCAAAGGCATAATAATATTGAGATATGGTGATTGTGGTTGTCAGGGAGGATGCGACAGTTCACCCTCGTGCTTAGAAAACCAGTTCTGGACGATGCTAGATGTTTGAACAGGGGTTCCGGCCCCTTTGAACACAGCACAACAATTGGGGAACAAGCACTGTACCAAGGAATGAAAGTGATCAGCGAAAATGTTCAATAATCCTTAGCTGTAATGCGAACTTGTAGAGTAACGTTGAGGCCCATGCAATACCACGATATGGCCCGAATCTCCGCCATGGTACACTCTTGCTACGTAAACTCGGCCACAAGCTGGAAAAAGTATAAAACAAAACTCATTCGACCAAATGACATTCTTCCATTGCTCTACAGTTGAGGTTTTATAGCACCGGCACCACGTTTTCCTGTTGCGGGCATTTACATCACTGATGAATGGTTTTTAGAATTACAGCTGTCCCTGCAAATTCCTTGAATATGGAGCCCCCTTAGTGTTGTTTTGGTGTTGACAGATTTCGCGAGTGACCTTCCGTCACGTCCATTCAACACACACTTTTTTCCACGTTGCGACTTAGCGGGTGGCGTTTCTCCGTTTTCCCTGTATGCGGTATAAATCTTCGATACCCACCGTGATTAAATGACGAAATTCGGAAAATTCTGAGGAAGCAAAGGCTATTGGACTCTCTGTTCAAAAGTGAGCGCGCAAATGACAGAGCAAAGTTTAATAGAGATTCACACGTCTGTGAAAAGGTCTTTGTGCGAAGCATACAACAAATACCACCGTCATGCTTTGGGTAAAGATCTGGCGGAGAACAAGAAAAAGTTGTGGTCCTATTGTAAGACGTGTATATATCTATTGCCTATTGTCAAACCACAATTTATGAAAGATGTTTATATTTTATTAATAGGATTAAGTTGAAATAATTAATATTTGTCATTTTGGAAATAATTGTGGTAGCAGGGAATGTCTGCACCAAAGTATTGTTGGCGGGAGAGACCGCACATTGATATAATTTTAAAAAGGGTGGGAGAGACCCACGTATGGATACATTTTAAGAAAAGAGCGAGAAAGATCGCGCTTTGATACATTTGTAATGGTAGCAGCGATTGTCTGCATCAGAAAGCATTGTTGGCAGGAGAGACCGCACTTTAGCGTTCGTAGGAAGTCAGTAGTAAGCGAGATGTGAAGCGAGTCGGTAGCAGGTCTGAAGCGAGAGGTTGAGAGGAGTGGTGTGCCTGCCAGCCACCAGCTATGATTTACAAGAGATTATAAACGGATGTACAGAGGCATCAGCTAACTATTATCATAAGAGGAACTTCTTCTTCTTCTTCTTCTTCGTTTCACCCAACTTTGGGGTACGTTGAATCAATCACTTCTGTGTGTTCTGTGCCTTTCTTTTCGCCCAGTACTGCTTCATTCTTTCTGATCTTGCTTTTCTTTCCTCATCAGAGATGACAATCGTTCTTTTCTTTCTATTTTGGAGCTGGAATCCCTCTTTTCTGTCTTTGCTTATCATTTTTGCGGTCCTGTCTGTGAGCATTTTTTCTGTGATGTGTAGTTCTCTTAAGTCTTTCTCTGTTTGGATAAACCAATTTGGTTTGGATTTTTTATTCCTGAAGTAGTCAAACATTCTTTTTGTAAGTCTATTTGGGTTCATTCTGAGAATGTGCCCATAAAACTCAATTCTTCTTTTCCTCATTGTATCCGAAAGTTTTTCTGTGGTTTTGTAGAGTGTTTCATTTTTGGTATGAATTTGTTTGTCGTTATGAAATTTGGGCTTAAAATTTTTCTCAATATTTTTCTTTCTTTGATCTCTAGCCTTTCAATTGGGCCATGGTTAGTGATAGATAATGTCTCAGCTGCATATAGTGCTTCTGGTTTAATGACAGTGTTGTAATGTTTTATTTTTGAATTCCATGAGAGGGACTTTTTATTATAAGTATTTTTAGTAAGCTGAAAGGCTAGTTCAACTTTGTTTCTTCTTAATTCTATTGCTTTTTTCTCAAGGGCGTTCCAGCTAATCCATTCACCAAGATATTTGAATTCTTTAACAATTTCGATCTTTTGGTCTCTTACTTTAAGATATTTCATTGGCTTTTTTATATTTGTGATTATTTTGGTTTTTTCAAAAGAAATTTTAAGGCCTATTTTCTCTGCTTGTTTCTGTAATTCGAGGATCTGTTCTTTGGCTTCTTCCCATGTTTCAGCTAGTAGGGCCATATCATCTGCAAATGCTAGGCAATTAACCTTGATGCCTTTGTTTTTTGTTCCTAGTCGGATTCCACTATTGATTTTCTTGTTCCATTCTCTTACTATTTTTTCTAGGGCACAGTTAAATAACAATGGAGAGAGTCCATCACCTTGTCGTACTCCAGTTTTTATCTCAAATAGGTCTGAGAGTTCTCCCATAAATTTAATTTTGGAGTATGTGTTGGTGATGGTTTCTCTAATTAGGTTTGTAGTTTTATTGTCTAGGTTCAATTCTTTTAATATGGAGATTAGAGATTCCCTGTCTATGGAGTCGTACGCCTTTTGAAAGTCAATGAATGTGATGACATACGCTTTTGCTCTCGATTTTTGGTAGGCCATAAGATTTTTGAGGTTTAGAATTTGTTCTGGGCAGGATCTTCCCTTCCTGAAGCCTGCCTGGTATTCTCCAAGTTGACAATCTAGCTGGGGTTCTGCTCTGTTCAAAAGGACTTTAGACAGTATTTTGTATGTTACGTCAAGGAGCGAAATCCCTCTGTAATTGTTGGGGTCTGTTCTGGATCCCCTCTTATGAATTGGGTGAATGAGGGCCATCTTCCATTCATCCGGAATTCTTTCTGTTTTCCATATTTCTTCAAATATGTTGTGGAGAGATTCTATGGCATTTCTATTGACATTTTTCCACAGTTCAGCTGTAATTTGGTTCTCTCCCGAAGCCTTATAGTTTTTGAGATTCAAAATGATTGATTGTAGTTCCTCGACGGTGGGTGGTTCTGAGTTAGGACTTGTTGAAGTTGAGTTGCTGAAATCCATTTTTTCAATTGGTTCTTTATAGTTGAGAAGGTTTCTGAAATATTCCCTCAAAATTTTGCAATTATCCCTGTTGTTGTGTGCAATATTACCATTTTTATCTTGTAATTGGAGTGTCGGTGGGCTGTACTTGGTTATTTTTTGTTTAAAAGTTCTGTAAAAGCTCCTAGTCTTGTTTTTGTTGAAGTCTTTGGTGATCTGCAAAAGGAGTTGATCTTCTTGTGCTTTTTTAATTCTTTTGAGGTTTTTACTCACTAGTTTTCTTACACTCAGGAAATTTTGCCTATTATATTCATTTTTCTGAGATTGCATCTGTTGCCATGCTTTCTTTCTTTGCTCAATAAGTTTGTCACATTCCTCTGTCCACCATGCGTGTTTTTTGATTTTGGTTATAGGTGCTATTTCTTCAGCTTTGGTTAGTATGCTTTCCTTCATTTGATCCCAATTTTGGTTCCTTATATCTTGAGTCGCGAGGGGAAACTCCTTCGAATTCATTATCTTTTCTGGATCGTATCTTCTGCTTTTGGGTTTACTGTTTCTATCTTTCCTTTTGGGGATAATTTTGAGTTTTATTTTAGAAAGATAGTGATCAGAATCCAAGTTTGCTCCTCTGAGTACTTTGACATTTTGTGTTTCTGTATGGTGTTTCCATTTTATCGCCACATGATCAAGTTGAAATTCACCCAAGTGTGGGTTTGGTGAGGTCCATGTCTTCTATTTTCTGGGTAGTCTCTTAAAGGCTGTGGATTTCAGGATCAAGCCATGCGCTTGGCAGAGTTCTACTAATCTGACTCCATTTTCGTTAGTTCTATTGTGCGCTGGGTAGTTTCCAACAATATTTTTGTATTTCTTCTCTTTTCCTACTTGAGCATTGAAGTCCCCCGTAAGTATGATGTTGTGTTTGTCTGGGATCTTTTGCACCACGTCATCTAGTTGTTCCCAAAAACGTTCCACCTTTTCCTTATTTTTAATATTGTCTTCAT
Source organism: Schistocerca serialis cubense (assembly GCF_023864345.2). Classification (NCBI taxonomy): domain Eukaryota; kingdom Metazoa; phylum Arthropoda; class Insecta; order Orthoptera; family Acrididae; genus Schistocerca; species Schistocerca serialis. Next base: position 869,602,526 of record NC_064640.1, on the reverse strand, counting down.
TTATGGGGGCATGTGCATTCACAATTGTGTATACTCTATTAGCAGATTTAAAAGTGAGTGTGGAGAGTCTTTCCGATTGTGATTGAAAGCTGATAATGCAGTCTAAAATACTTTTATCTATTATAAAGCCCGTTCCGAGGTGGGGTGTGTTTTTCATTATTCTTTTGCCTACCTTTCCTAGGAACTAATATTATTGAATTATTTTTTTTTTTGAGAAACTCAAGACTGCTGAAGGTATGTTTGCGCAATGCTAGTTATAAGATTATTGTAAAAAGTAAGTCTCATTTGAACGTTTGTAAAATTATTTCATTACCAAGAGTAAATATTTGAAGAATCGTTTTCAGCACATAATTAATTTTTGCCAGCAATATTGCATTACTGATTATAATCCATCCCAAAAACCATCAATGTAAAACTTTGCAAAATTTTATTGTTGTCAAGAAAAAGTTTAACTATGAATTACGTAACTTCAGTCAAATTAATTAAAGAATAACGTCAGCTTTGCTATTAAAGAATAACGTCAGCTTTGGTAATAAATCCAGCCACTTATTATGACAGCCCACCAGCAGCTAATAGAGTATAGTAAAACAGAGTAAGTATATTCATGTAGCAGTTCGATGTAGCAGTCAGATGACGATCCAGTAACAGTAAAAAAGGTAAGGAACAGTTTTGGGCTATTGCAGGTAGCGACTGAGGGCCACGACGACGACACATGCTGTGTTTCGTCGAAATAATCAGCAAATCACTTTTAATAAGGAGCATTTAAATTTGTATGCGAAGATTGTACTTATTATTGAGAAAGAGAATTAATTTCAAAGGTAAGATTTCATTTGTTATTATTAAGCAAGAGATAGAAATCCTAAGGGAAGGTTTCATAGGTTATTGTAGAAGGGTGAGAGGTGGCATGAGCTCCCTCTCATATTTCTATCTTACGATTCTCCTCTCTAATTGCATGTGGTGGAAAGTTGCTATTCCTTCACACGCGGACTTCCCACGCAGCGTCTCTCGTCACCCGGGTGGTCCGGTGACAGGCGGGCTCCGCTGATTTTGAAAGGGTGTGAGGGAGTCGAGTGAATGCTTTCCAGACGCCGACATTGTCAAAAGACACGCCCGGAGAGGCCTGAAGTAGCGGCTGGGCTAGAGGTTCCGTTACTTCGCAGAAACTTAGCGAAAACACTTTCTGGCGAGCTACCAGCGAGGCGTGGGAATGACTTGTGTACCCAGGCAGTTGTGGCGGGAAAATTCCCGCGCTTTCTGCAAAATAGTAACTGTGATTGGCTTGCTCAGGGCATAGCTCCGTGACGTAGCAAAATCAGCGCAGAAGTTGGCGCCAAGAATCTCCATTGGTGGAATGGTAGTGCTCCGGCAATGGAGTGGAATTTTCCGCCAGTTTTCGAGTTGCTGATTGGAACGGTTAACCACGGCCACTGTCGTGGGGGCGGGAATGTTCTGTGTTCGGTTTTGTATGGGTGCTCTTGTGGGGAGTCGGCTCTCGCCTTTCGGTCGAGGACGTCGAAGCAACCAACCATCGCCTCCGGTACGCCAAATCGTGTTCTTGCAGTTAAGAAGACAGATTGGTAATGTATGTCCGCAGCACCGGCAGACAGGGATTTTCCTAGGTGATAATCAGAGCTCAGCAGAGCGCGCCTGTTCGTCTTTTTCTAACTTTGTTCTGTCTTGGGTAGCAGCAATTAATGTTGGGTTGGCTATGTGTTTTCTCTTAAGATTTGAGTTACAAGGAATTGGCTCCACATACCACTTCGTCATAATCCTCACAATCTAGTTTAGGGAGAACTTCACATTCACAGCGTTTGTTTGAGTATCCAATTTGAGCCAATTTGATGTATTGTAAATGTTTCATGTGTTTTTGTTTATTATTTTGTGTTTAGTCTTAATAAATCATATTGTTATTTTGGACAGAACTTTCATTCTGTTAATCGGTAGCGCAACCCTATCATTCCTCACTATGTTAATGAAACCTTCGTTTATTTAACTTATTTATCAAATTAAATTATTGGAGGTGCCAAACTCTCTTCTACTCCACTGGCAGGGTTGATTAGAGTCAGTTCGCGTATTTTTTTTTATCCTTGTGCAACAGCAAAAGTCGGAGTTAGAATAGGGGGGGGCTTAGAGCATCATTTACATATGTAGATTCTAGAAGAATTTAGTGTTAAATACACTGCTAGCCCCGGCACCTCGCAAGGGAAGGTTGCGTAACAAAAGAGATATAGAGGAGACGGGAAGGTTTCACTATGTAAAATCGCTAAGCGGGTTTATGGCTTCCATCAAGTCACTCGTTGACCAGCCTGGTTTGGAAGCAGGAGATAGCAAATTGAAGGCGGAAGTTTTAAATTCCACGATTCAGAAATTGTTCACGCAGGAGAATCGTACAAACGTACCGTCGTTTGACCATCGCACAGAGTCCCGTATGGATGACATAGTCATAAACATCCCTGGCGTAGAGGAACAACTGGAAGAGTTGGAAACAAATAAGTTTCCAGGTCCTGATGGGATCCCAATTCTGTTTTACTAAGAGTACTCTACGACATTGGCCCCTTAGTTAGTTTGCACTTATCGTGAATCTCTCGACCACCTCAAAGTGCCATGCGACTGAGAAAGTGCAGATGACTCCTGTACACAAGAACGGTAAAATAACAGACCAATATCCTTAACATCCATTTGCTGTAGAATTCTAGAGCATATTCTGAGTTCGAATATAAAAAGTATCCTAGAGCCCGTAAAGCTCATGTCCACGTATCAGCACGGCTTTAGAAAGGATTTTTCGTGTGAAATCCAGCTTGCTATTTTCTCACATGATATAATGCGAACTATGGAAGAAGGTCAACAGGCGGATTCCATATTTCTGGAGTTCCGAAAAGCATTCGACACGGCACCCCATTGCAGACTGTTAACGAAGGTATGTGCATACAGAATAGGCTCCCAGGTATGCGACTGGCTCGAAGATTTCATACGTAATAGGACGAAGAATGTTGTACTCAACGGCGAGTGTTCATCGGATACAGGGGTAACACTTGGAGTGTCCCAGGGAAGTGTAATGGGAACGTTGCTATTTTCTGTATACGTAAATGACCTGGCAGATAGGGTGGGCAGCAATCTGGCGTTGTTCGCTGATGATTCTGTGGTGTACAGAAGATATCGAAGATAAGTGACTGTAGGCTGATAAAAGATGACTTAGACAAAATTTTTGGGTAGTGTGATGAATGGTAATTGACTCTTAATGAGGGAAAGTGTGATTTAATGCGGATCAGTAGGAAGAACAAACCCGTAATGTTCGGTTACAACATTAGTGGTGTTCTGCTTAACACAGTTACTTTGTTTAAATGTCTTGGCGTAATGTTGTGAAGCGATGTGAAGTGGAACAAGCATGTGAGGATTGTAGTACGGGAGGCGAATGGGCGACTTCGGTTTATTGGGAGAATTTTAGGAAAGTGTGGTTCATGTGTAAAGGAGACCGCATATAGGACGCTAGTGCTACATATTCTGGAGTAATGCTGGAGAGTTGGGATCCGCACCAGGTCGGATTGAAAGGACACACCGAAGCAATTCAGAGGCGAGCTGCTAGATTTGTTACTGGTAGGGTCGATCAGCATTCAAGTGTTACGGATAGGCTTCGGGAGCCTAGGTAGGAATTCCTGGAAGGAAGAAGACATTCATTGCGGAGAACACTACTCAGAAAGTTTAGAGAACCGTCATTTGAAGCTGACTGTAGAACGATCCTACCGCCGCAAACTTACATTTCGCATAGAGACCACGGAGATAAGATACGAGATATTAGGGCTCATACGGAGGCATATAGACAGTCATTTTTCCCTCGTTCTATCTGCGAGTGGGAACGACTACTTGTGGTACAGGGTACCCTCCGCCACGCACCATATGGTGGCCTACGGACTATCTATGTAGACTTAGATGTAGATGTATATACGGTGCCTCTTGAAACATCAAACAATTCATAATTTTTGAGAATATTTCTCGTGGAGAACAGCGGTTTTTCTTAGTCTCGCCCCGCAAGAAACTTTTCTTTTTTTTTTTTTTTTTTGGTGGTGGGGGGGATGTTGTTCGGTTTCGATCAGTTACTGACCACCTTCAGATCTCACACCATATTAACAGGCTGTGGCGGTGAACGGAGCAGACGTTACGAACTCCACGAACCTCAACTCAACTCCACCACCTACCAACATGGTATAAGGTGTGAAGATGTTCAGTAACTGAGCGAAACCGGTAACCACAAAATAAAGATTTATTGCGGTCGAGACTGTTTATGTTCCTTCAATTCGACTGCCACGGTTATTGTAGCACCCACTAAACGAAGATCAAAATTTGACCACGTTAGAATTCATTTAGCTCCGACACAATGCACTCACCATTACAACCAACACTGTCCTGACCGCGACTGACGTATTGAGGACAATGCATTGGTGCCGTTCGTGGTCAAACACAATGGCGCAACCTGAAGGCTCAGCTAGTATTTGCATTTATGTTCAAGCATACATTTATTGCGGTCTTCCCATATTTTTTTCCGTCCCCTGTATCAGCTGACACGAACAAAACAGCGTGCTTGAGACCAATTAAAACTTCCGGCACATCATCGCAGGAACCATCCTACGGACTGGATGACCTCAATAGGGTTGCTGCCCAAGAGTAAGACAGGCTCGAGCAGAAACGTGTCAGATATGTTGTGGACAGCATCTCAAGCAGATTCCACGCATATTGCAAAGCTCGGGTGCGACACTGCGGTATTGTACACCTTGTGTCAACAAAGTAGAAACACTAATTTTATTCTTGCCGTATGAGCGGCGTCAGCACAGTAGCCACAGTGGCAGTCTAAACCAGGAACTAATGCCCATTGGACTAGTCAGTTGTGAGGAGACAGGTTCAAGCAACGGAGTGCACCTGTAGTGTGTCACAAATCGGATTATAGCGACATCTCTAAATGAAGTGTTCAGGCATTCTAGAAAACGTTTTGAAGAAGACATGAAATGTATTGGTAGTGGCGAATACGAACAACAGTCAGCTGTACAAGAGAATGACAATAATGAAAATTTGTGGTAGACAGGGACTCGAACGCGGATTATCCGCTTTACGAGAGCAGTCGCCTTTAGCGTTCGGTTAGCCGTGCACGACTCACGGCCAGACCGAACTTCCATGCTTGTCGTTCCTGTGCTACAACTTTTTAGGAGGACATTTTAATTGAAAGTCGGTGCCTGGTATTGGCGGATAAATACGATACTGGGAAAGAGCATTGGTAGTTCCAGTTTTCAAGAAGGGTCGTCGAGCAGATGCGCAAAACTATAGCCCTCGATCTCTGACATCGATCTGTTGTACAATTTTAGAACATGTTTTCTGCTCGCGTATCATGTCATGTCTGGAAACCCAGAATCTACTCTGTAGGAATCAACATGGATTCCGGAAACAGCGATCGTGTGAGACCCAATTCGCTTTATTTGTTCATGAGACCCAGAAAATGTTAGATACAGGCTCCGAGGTAGATGCCATTTTCCTTGACTTCCGGAAGGCGTTCGATACAGTTCCGCACTGTCGCCTGATAAACAAAGTAAGAGCCTACGGAATATCAAACCAGCCGTGTGGCTGGATTGAAGAGTTTTTAGCAAACAGAACACATCATGTTGTTCTCAATGGAGAGACGTCTGCAGACGTTAAAGTAACCTCTGGCGTGCCGCAGGGGAATGTTATGGGACCACTGCTTTTCACAATATATATAAATGACCTAGTAGATAGTGTCGGAAGTTCCATGCGGCTTTTCGCGGATGATGCTGTAGTATACAGAGAAGTTGCAGCATTAGAAAATTGCAGCTAAATGCAGGAAGATCAGCGGCGGATAGGCACATGGTACAGGGAGTGGCAACAGACCCATAACATAGACAAATGTAATGTATTGCGAATACATAGAAAGAAGGATCCTTTATTGTATGATTATATGATAGCGGAACAAACACTGCTAGCAGTTACTTCTGTAAAATATCTGGGAGTATGCGTACGGAACGATTTAAAGTGGAATGATCATATAAAATTAATTGTTTGTAAGGCGGGTGCCAGGTTGAGATTCATTGGGAGAGTCCTTAGAAAATGTAGTCCATCAACAAAAGGAGGTGGCTTACAAACCACTCGTTCGACCTATTCTTGGGTATTGCTTATCAGTGTGGGATCTGTACCAGGTCGGGTTGACAGAGGAGATATTTAGCAAACTCAAGTGGCAGACTCTGCAAGAGAGGCGCTTTGCATCGCGGTGTAGCTTGCTGTCCAGGTTTCGAGAGGGTGCGTTTCTGGATGAAGTATCGAATATATTGCTTCCCCTACTTATACCTCCCGAGGAGATCACGAATGTAAAATTAGAGAGATTCGAGCACGCACGGAGGCTTTCCGGCAGTCGTTCTTCCCGTGAGCCATTCGCGAGTGGAACGGGAGATAATGACAGTGGCACGTAAAGTGTCCTCCGCCACACACCGTTGGGTGGCTTGCGGAGTATAAATGTAGATGTAGATGTAGTTGTAGATGTACTGCGGTGCCTGTGTTGTTAGGAAGAACAATGCAATGTTCCTTCGGACATTGGACCTGCGGATACATTTCATGAATTTCATAACGACTTTCGTCACCGCAGTGTCTGTTCCGACGCACCTGCATTTATGTCCGAAGCAACATTGCATCGTTCCTCTTAACAATACAGGCACTACAAAATCGTATTGTGTAAAAGAAAAAATTGCCTGCAAAGTCTGTCCCGCTCATCTCGGCTTCCGAACAAAAACAACCACACGTACTAGGGACAGAAAGTTGGATGAAACCAGACGTAAACAGAAATGAAATGCTAAACTCAGACTGGAATGTATACCGCAGAGACAGGCTGGACATTGAAGGGGGAGACGTGTTTATAGCGATAAGAAGTGCAATAGTATCGAAGGAAATTGACGGAGATCCGAAATGTGAAATAATTTGAGTGAAGGTCACGGTTAAAGCAGGCTCAGACATGGTAATTGGATGTCTCTATAGGCCCACTGGCTCCGCAGCTGTTGTGGCTGAGCACCTGAAGGATAATTTGGAAAATATTTGGAGTAGATTTCCCCATCATGTTATAGTTCTGGGTGGAGATTTTAATTTGCCGGATATAGACTGGGAGACTCAAACGTTCGTAACGGGTGGCAGGGACAAAGAATACAGTGAATTTTTTTTAAGTGCTTTATCTGAAAATTACCTTGAGCAGTTAAACAGAGAACCGACTCGTGGCGATAACATGTTAGACCTTCTGGTGACAAACAGAACCGAACTATATGAAACAGTTAACGCAGAACAGGGAATTAACGACCATTAAGTGGTTACTGCATCGATTATTTCAGCCGTAATTAGAAATATTAAAAAAGGTAGGAAGATTTTTCTGTTTAGCAAAAGTGACAAAAAGCAGATTACAGAGTACCTGATGGCTCAACACAAAAGTTTTGTCTCAAGTACAGATAGTGTTGAGGATCGGTGGACAAAGTTCAAAACCATCGTACAATATGCGTTAGATGAGTATGTGCCAAGCAAGATCGTAAGAGATGGAAAAGAGCCACCGTGGTACAACAGCCGAGATAGAAAACTGCTGCGGAAGCAAAGGGAACTTCACAGCAAACATAAACATAGCCAAAGCCTTGCAGACAAACAAAAATTACGCGAAGCGAAATGTAGTGTGAGGAGGGCTATGCGAGAGGCGTTCAATGAATTCGAAAGTAAAGTTCTATGTACTGACTTGGCAGAAAATCGTAAGAAATTTTGGTCTTATCTCAAAGCGGTAGGTGGATCAAAACAAAATGTCCAGACACTCTGTGACCAAAATGGTACTGAAACAGAGGATGACAGACTAAAGGCCGAAATACTAAATGTCTTTTTCCAAAGCTGTTTCACAAAGGAAGACTGCACTGTAGTTCCTTCTCTAGACTGTCGCACAGATGACAAAATGGTAGATATCGGAACAGACGACAGAGGGATGGAGAAACAATTAAAATCGCTGAAAAGAGGAAAGGCCGCTGGACGTGATGGGATACCAATTCGATTTTACACAGAGTACGCGAAGGAACTTGCCCCCTTTTTGCAGCGGTGTACCGTAGGTCTCTAGAAGAGCGTAGCGTTGCAAAGGATTGGAAAAGGGCACAGGTCGTCCCCGTTTTCAAGAAGGGACGTCGAACAGATGTGCAGAACTATAGACCTATATCTCTAATGTCGATCAGTTGTAGAATTTTGGAACACGTATTATGTTCGAGTATAATGACTTTTCTGGAGTCTAGAAATCTAGGAATTCTAGGAATCAGCATGGGTTTCGAAAAAGACGGTCTTGTGAAACCCATCTCGCGCTATTCGTCCACGAGACTCAGAGGGCCATAGACACAGGTTCCCAGGTAGATGCGGTGTTTCTTGACTTCCGCAAGGCGTTCGATACAGTTCCCCACAGTCGTTTAATGAACAAAGTAAGAGCATATGGACTATCAGACCAATTGTGTGATTGGATTGAAGAGTTCCTAGATAACAGAAAGCAGCATGTCATTCTCAATGGAGAGGTGTCTTCCGAAGTAAGAGTGATTTCAGGTGTGCTGCAGAGGAGTGTCGTGGGACTGTTGCTATTCACAATATATATAAATGACCTTGTGGATAACATAGGAAGTTCACTGAGGCTTTTTGCGGATGATGCTGTAGTATATCGAGAGGTTGTAACAAAGGAAAATTGTACTGAAATCTACATCTACATCCATACTTCGCAAGCCACCTGACGGTGTGTGGCGGAGGCTACCCTGAGTACCTCTATCGGTTCTCCCTTCTATTCCAGTCTCGTATTGTTCGTGGAAAGAAGGATTGTCGGTATGCTTCTGTGTGGGCTCTAATCTCTCTGATTTTATCCTCATGGTCTCTTCGCGAGATATACGTAGGAGGGAGCAATATAATGCTTGAGATTTCGGTGAAGGTATGTTCTCGAAACTTTAACAAAAGCCCGTACCGAGCTACTGAGCGTCTCTCCTGCAGAGTCTTCCACTGGGGTTTATCTATCATCTCCGTAACGCAGGAGGATCTGCAACGAATTGACGCATGGTGCAGGTAATGGCAATTGAATCTCAATGTAGACAAGTGTAATATGCTGCGAATACATAGAAAGATAGATCCCTTATCATTTAGCTACAAATAGCAGGTCAGCAACTGGGAGCAGTTAATTCCCTAAATTATCTGGGAGTACGCATTAGGAGTGATTTAAAATGGAATGATCATATGAAGTTGATCGTTGGGAAAGCAGATGCCAGACTGACATTCATTGGAAGAATCCTAAGGAAATGCAATCCGAAAACAAAGGCAGTGGGTTACAGTACGCTTGTTCGCCCACTGCTTGAATACTGCTCAGCAGTGTGGGATCCGTACCAGATAGGGTTGATAGAAGAGATAGAGAAGATCCAACGGAGAGCAGCGCGCTTCGTTATAGGATCATTTAGTAATCGCGACAGCGTTACGGAGATGATAGATAAACTCCAGTGGAAGACTCTGCAGGAGAGACGCTCAGTAGCTCGGTACGGGCTTTTGTTCAAGTTTCGAGAACATACCTTCACCGAGGAGTCAAGCAGTATATTGCTCCCTCCTACGTATATCTCGCGAAGAGACCATGAGGATAAAATCAGAGAGATTAGAGCACACACAGAAGCATACCGACAATCCTTCTTTCCACGAACAATACGAGACTGGAATAGAGGGGAGAACCGGTAGAGGTACTCAAGGTACCCTCCGCCACACACCGTCAGGTGGCTTGCGGAGTATGTATGTAGATGTAGATGTAGATGTAGATGTAGACGCCTACCGCGACGTGACTGAAATGAAAAACACTTACAAAATCATCAGTAGTGACGAGACTTGATGTTACCTACAAGAATCTGCCATCAAACGAAAAGTGCAGAATTTCACCTGAAGGGTTAATGCTTTACTACATAATCGACGTTGAAGTCATTACGCGCAAGATGAGCAATATTCCAAAGAAGAATTTTTCTAAAACAGTTTCACGTAGCTGTATGTGGCCGCGCGGGGCAGCCGCGCAGTCTCGGGCGCCTTGTCACGGTCCGCGCGCCTCCCTCCGTTGGATCGAGTCCTCCCTCGGGCATGCCTGTTTGTTGTCCTTAGCGTATGTCAGTTTAAGTTAGACTAAATGGTGTGTAAGCTTAGGGACCGATGACCTCAGCAGTTTGGTCCCATAAGATCTTACCACAAATTTAAATAATTTCCAGCTACATGAACGTACGGTGCGTTGCGCTCAAGTGGGGCGAGGGGGAGACTGTGTAGAACACATGAAGCGCTGAAACTGCCATCTTAACTTTTCTATATTTTTTATTAACCCAGTCTCGAAACTTTTTGGACTGTCGGCGTTGTTACCCGACAACAGAGTTTGATTTCACAGATGTATACCTCTAACAGACTGCCTTTGTTTTCACAACTAGCTGTTCCTGGCCACGTGTTGCTGTGGCTCAATGTGGCTAAATGGAATATAAATAAATGAGAAAGCACGCGTTTCTAATTTGTAAAGGAATTGGATATTCGTTCTAAACTCTCTCTCTCTCTTCCCTCCCTCCCTCCTGTCTCTGTGCATCTCTTCCTCCCCCCTTTCTTGTCCGTCACGTCCTCCCCCCTCTCTCTCCATCTCCTGCCGCCCCCTTTCTCTCTCTGTCCATCACCTCCTTTCCCATTTCTCTGCCAACCTTCTTCTCCCTCTCTCTGTCCATCTGCACCTTTCCATTTTCTATGTACATTTCCTCCCAGCCCTCTGTCCATCGTCACTTCCACCCTGTGTCTGACCTACAGCTTTTTTTTATATAGCCTATGTCCTTCAGAACGTTCATTAGAGTATTGCGTAAGAATTTGAAGTAAATCGGTCAATAACTTTTCGAGATTTTTGGTAATAACGTTTCCCCACAACATATTACACTACTGCCCATTAAAATTGATACACCACGAAGATGACGTGTTCAAGAAGCGAAAGTTAACCGACAGGAAGAAGATGCTGTAATATGCAAATGATTAGCTTTTCAGAACATTCACCCAAGGTTGGCGCCGGTGGCGACACCTACAACGTGCTGACATGAGGAAATTTTCCAACCGATTTCTCATACACAAACAGCAGTTGACCGGCGTTGCCTGGTGAAACGTTGTTGTGATTCCTCGTGTAAGGAGGAGAAATGCGTACCATCATGTTTCCGACTTTGATAAAGGTCGGATTGTAGCTTATCGCGATTGCGGTTTGTCGTACCGCGACATTGCTGCTCGCGTTGGTCGAGATTCAATGACTGTTAGCAGATATGGAATCGGTGGGTTCAGGATGGTAATACGGAACGCCGTACTGGATCCCAACGGCCTCGTATCACTAGCAGTCGAGATGACAGGCATCTTATCTGCATGGCTGTAACGGATCGTGCAGCCACGTCTAGATCCCTGAGTCAACAGATGGGGACGTTTGCAAGACAACTATCTGCACGAACAGTTCGACGACGTTTGCAGGAGCATGGACTATCAGCTCGGAGACCATGGCTGCGGTTACCCTTGACGCTGCATCACAGACAGGAGCGCCTGCGATGGTGTACTCAACAACGAACCTGGGTGCGCGAATGGCTAAACGTCATTTTTTTAGGTGAATCCAGGTTCTGTTTACAGTATCATGATGGTCGCATCCGTGTTTGGCGACATCGCGGTGAACGCACACTGGAGCCTGTATTCGTCATCGCCATAAAGGCGTATCACCCGGCGTGATGGTATGGGGTGCCATTGGTTACACGTCTCGGTCACCTCTTGCTGGCATTAACGGCACCTTTGAACAGTGGACGTTACATTTCAGATGTATTATGAACCGTGGCTCTACCCTTAATTCGATCACTGCGAAACCCTACATTTCAGCAGGATAATGCACGACCGCATGTTACAGGTCCTGTACGGGATACAGAAAATGTTCGACTGCTGCCCTGGCCAGCACATTCTCCAGATCTCTCACCAATTGAAAACGTTTGGTCAATGGTGGCCGAGCAACTGGCTCGTCACAGTACACCAGTCACTACTCTTGATGAACTGTGGTATCGTGTTGAAGCTGCATGGGCAGCTGTACCTGCACTCGCCATCCAAGCTCTGTTTGAGACAATGCCCAGGCGTATCAAGGCCGTTATTACGGCCATTGGTGGTTGTTCTGGGTACTGATTTGTCTGGATCTATGCACCCAAATTGCGTGAAAATGTAACCACATGTCAGTTCTAGTATAATATATTTGTCCGATGAATACCCGTTTATCATCTGCATTTCTTCTTGGTGTAGCAATTTTAATGGCCAGTAGTGAACATATTTATTTATATACTGTATATTTAAAAAATAGGTATAGAAAAGTACGTGCGTATTCGAACTGGACGATGTGTGAAAATTTCGAATCAATCTGGGAAAACCATTCGAAGATTTAAGATTTTGAACAAACTAACTTTTACGCTTTTATTTATACTGATCATCCAGAACATTATGGCCACCTATCTAATAGCCGGTATGTCCACATTTGGCACGGATAACAGCGGCAACACGTCGTGTCATAGAATGACCGACGCCTTGGTAGCTCGCTGGAGGGAGCTGGCACCACATCTGCACACAAAAGTCACCTAATTCCCGTAAAATTCCAGGGATGTGGGCGATGAGCTCTGACGCCACGTTCAATCACATCCGAGATGTATTCGGTATGATTCAGACCTGGGGGGGGGGGGGGGGGGGGCAGCACATCAGGTGGTACTCGCCACTTTGTTCCTCTAAGCACTCCATCACATTCCTGGCCTTGTAGATGGCGCATTACCTTCTTGAAAAATGCCACTGCCGTCGAGAAACATGATTGTCATGATGGAGTATATGTGGTCTGCAGTCAGTGTAGGATACTTCTTGGCCGTCAGGGCGCCTTGTACGAGATCCACTGGACCCATGGGTACTGACGTGAATGTTTCCTAGAGCATAATGGAGCCGCCGCCAGGTTGTTTCCGTCCCGCAGTACAAATGACAATTAGCTGTTGCCCTGAAAGACGACTGATTCGCACCCTCCCATCGGCTTGATGAAGAAGATATCGGGATGCATCAGACCATGCAACGATCTGACACTGCACCAACGTCCAGTGCCGATGGCCATGTGCCTATTTTAGTAGTAGTTGCCGATGTGGTGTTAACATTGGCACATGCATGGGTCGTCGGCTGCGGAGGCCTATCATTGGGAGTGTTCGATACACTGTGCCCAGAATTTATGTCTGATGTCAGTTCCGCCACAGTTCGCCGCTTGTTCTGTTTTACCAGTCTGCCCAGTTTACGACGTCCGAAATCTGTAATGAGCGGTGTCCGCCCAAACCCACGCCGTCTGGACGTGGTTTCACCTTAGTTTCGCCTCGTGTTGAAGACACTCACCACTGTATTACTCGAACACACGACAAGTCATGCAGTTTCCGAAAAGCTCATGCCGAGCCTCCAGACTACCACTATCTGCTTTCGGTCAAACTGAGATAGACCGCGCGCCTTCCCCATTCTACACACGCACAACACGCTCACTGATACTTTTTGTACCGTACGTGTGTCTGACTAGCAGTCATTCCCCGCCAGGTGACGCTGCTATCGCCTGGACGCGTTTATACCGATAGAAATTTGGTGGTCATAATGTTCTGCCTGATACGTGTGTAACAGCTGCAGATCATTGTGGCACTGGTTTTACAAGACTTTAGCATGTAGTCAAAGGAATATACCAACACATGTTCCCTATGTATTTTACGCGAGTGAGGTTACCGAGTTCTGAGCTGGTGCCAAATCACGTCTCATATGTGTTCAATCGGACTGATATTTGACGAATTTGGTGCCCAGAATATCATCTGAAATTCTTCTTGGCAGACAACTAGATGTTGGAAGATTGTATCTTGTGACACTGAAACTGCCTTAGTTAGAAAATGCCGGAGGATACAGCGATGTAGTGGCACGATATCTTTAGTGTTTCTCGTTTACAAGACTTTCAGCGATGAGTATACTCAGTTTTGAACATACATTTCCTCGCGTTTACTTCCGTAACATACATTTCCTTTTGGCGTTATTCCTACACAGCTTAAGACAGCTGCATATAAAGAAAGCGACTGGCGCTAATTTTTCTCACTCTTTCAATTGTCCTGTATTTAATAACACTAGGAGAAAATTAGTCACATGTATGTTACCGAAATTAACTTGGACAATTGTATTGTCTGGTAATATTATAGATATAAAACGCGGACCAAGAGCAGATGTAGTGCAACTGTCTATCTGTTGTTGTCATTTGTATGCAACGACGTGTTCGTAAGTTTTAGGTTGCATTGTGAGTTGTAAGTGCTGAAAGTCACAAGCATAATTGAGGCTTGTCTTGAAAATGTAATGAGATACTATCTACCCATAGTTTATACTAGCAGCAAAGAAGTTTCCCACTCCAGGTGACTGAAAAATACAATTAAAACAACTACATTGTCAATGTAATCATGAAATTATCGTTTCATATCAGTGTAAAAGGGTTTTGTAGTTTCTCACAATAATTATAAGACTTTCTTTTGTATAACATTTATTCGTATCAGATAGTGGCTCTGAAGCTACAAATATAAAACTCTAAGCTCTTCCACTACTAAATATCTCGTTTTGAACTCGAATATCTTTAGTGCCTTTTACCATTCTACGCGAAACAAATTGTAGTAACCTCAGTCTTCTCCACACGAGACTGTTGATGACTCCGGCGGTAGAATCCTTGCAGATGTTTACTGAAGATGTGATTTACCATAAATTTTCCCGTAGTTCAAAGTATAACTTCATAGAAATATATTTTCAGAATAAGCGTGCCTGTATATAATTTCGTCTATTTTTTATGTACTGTAATCTTCAATAAAATTACGAGTAGCTGCTTGGAATTAACATACTCTCATGAGTACAGATTTGCATGTGCATTTTTTCCCTCCATAGCTAATTGCATTTCTTATAGCTATGTGGAACAAGGACGCAAAGTGAATACGGAAAACGCAGAATCTTTCTTAGCTATGCGCCTTTTGATCTGTGCAGAATCTTTAAGTCCGACTACGACTGAAATATGTAATGTCTAAAATGAAAATTTACGTATAAAATTATTGATGGATTGTTTATAAAGGTACTTAAAATAATTTAGACACCACTGCAGGATATAATTTTGCACTTACCCGATACAGCGAATATCTTCATTTGGCTTATTCTGTTGCATTTTTCCTCCAGTAGACGGATGAATCGTTCTATATCGCAGAACTACGTATAATACAGAGGTTGCCACTGGTAACTGAGAGCTGAGTAGGTGGGAGGTGGACACGTGGGAGGCTGTCGGTCGGATCAATACAGCTACCACCCACGCGCCGCCCCCACCTGTTCACGTTTCGCATCTCGCTCGCATTACCTCATGTCACAGGATTTTGGCGGGTGGAGTGGTGGGAGGCTGCAGGTCAAATCAATACAGCTGGCACCCACGTGTCGCCCCCACCTGTTCACATTTCACATCTCACTCGCACTGCCTCGTGTCACAGAATTTTGGCGGGTGGGGTGGTGGGAGGCTGCCCGTCAGATCAATACAGCTACCACCCACGTGTCACTCCCACCAGTTCACATTTCACATCTCACTCGCACTGCCTCGAGTCACAGAATTTTGGTGGGTGTAGTGGTGGGAGGCTGCCGGTCAAATCAATACAGCTACCACCCACGTGTCGCCCCCACCTGTTCACATTTCACATCTCCCTCGCATTTCTATTGCTTTAATGAAGGCATTACCTAATAAAATAGATATTGCCGTATAATTGTATTCTGTTGGTAGACGAAGTTTAGTATGAATCCATTTAGCTGAAGCATTATTAGTGGACGGGGAAATGTATTTAAAATCTACGAGAATAATATTTATTTATTTATCCTGCTACTTTAGGACCACAATGCGCTTACTTAAATCTGTGCAGATAGTCTTCTTGTTTTACATGGCATTCATTGCGACACATTTATCATAAGACATCTTTCGTCATTACAGAATTCAGCACCTGGAATTAGGAAGGACATAAACACTGAAAATAGCTAGAGCTGTGGCAGAAAGAACGCCATTTATATTTGTTAGTGAAAAGGATGACGATAAATATATATTAGAGACTGGTTGATTAAAATTGTGGGCACTGTCAGGACGTGAAAGAAGGGATGGGAGGAGGAGAGAGAGAGGGTAACTTGGCAGACTGCAAGTAATGAATAGGGGTATAGTATTGTGTGTTAACCGGGGACCTAGAAACGACGGAGAGGCTCCGTCCCCACCGCAGCCGCAGTGGTCCACTTCACCCTTCCGCCGCCCCACACCAAGCCCAGGGTTATTGTGCGGTTCGGCCCCCGGTGGACCCCCCAGGGAACGTCTCACACCAGACGAGTGTAACCCCTACGTTTGTGTGGTAGAGTAATGGTGGTGTACGCGTACGTGGAGAACTTGTTTGCGCAGCAATCGCCGACATAGCGTAACTGAGGCGGAATAAGGGGAACCAGCCCGCATTCGCCGAGGCAGATGGAAAACCACCTAAAAACCATCCACAGACTGGCCGGTTCACCGGACCTCGACACAAATCCGCCGGGCGGATTCGTGCCGTGGACCAGGCGCTCCTTCCCGCCCGGAAAGCCGCGCGTTAGACCGCACGGCCAACCGGGCGGGCAATGAATAGGTCTAACAGAAAGATGCGTGACTGGCTGGCAGATTGAAAAGAGACGGAAGCGTAACTCGGAGGAAATGCTTCAGTTTGACAGAGAGAAACGACCATAAAAGAGGGACATTCAATAAGTAATGCAACCTATTTTTTTTTCTCCGCCAATTTCGATTGAAAAAGTGAGGAATTTGTTGTGGGTCGTCGTGGAATATTTCTGCTTCATGAAGTTCCGATAGGTGGTGGCACTATGCGTAGCCTCCAAAATGATGCCTGTAACAGATGTGCATTCCAAGCAGAGAGCTTCTTTTGGCGGTAAACCAGAGCGCCACATATATTCATAGGCGTTTGCAGAATGTCTACAGGTTTCGTTTTGTCGCGATATAATTTCGTCGTTTCAATGTATTGTAATAGCCGATAAGTAAGATAACCTAAGGGAAAAGGACGTGATATTTATCATTTCATTTAACTAAAGTCTATGTTGATGCGTCTTTTCTAAAAAAAAAATTCGTACTGTGTCCAGCTATGCAAGTATTCGTACAGAGACGGCAAACACCATCCGTGCATCGTTGGCCGAGAGTAGAGCTTGGGAGCGCCAAAGATCATCCTGGGCGAGCTGGCCGCTAGAAGAGAAACCGACGGCCACGAGTTTCTCTGTTTTAATTGTTAAGGAATAATTGTAGCGCCCTACTTTGTCCGAATTAATGGTTCAGCTACAGTACTGAATGGGGTTTGCGTCAGTTACTATTGAGGAGCTGAGGAGAGAGCGAGCTGGGCTCGGTAAGACGACATTGTGTTACTGCATGTGTGTTAGGCCACGTTTACAAGAGTCATGACTGATACTTACACGACGCAAATTGTATCGATTATATCGTCAGTGCGAAATTTTCCGCGATTTTATTGAAAGAGTATAGGAAGCTGTTCTAAGACTGAGTTGCGTTTAAAATGCAAGGTACGAAGAGTGAAGTAACTGGTCTAGGGCATGGTGATTACAATTATTTTGTGAATTTTGTCAGAGTCGGGCTCCTCATATTTTGTGCTATATTTGACGAAAGTTCAAGTGATATTAAGCTGGCACGGGCTTAGTCAAGAGTGGCTTTTACGCTGTGTCAGTATTTGATGGAAGTACTCGTGAGTCGTTAAAATACGACGATACTAAAATTCTGACTTAAATTATTTTGTCTGAAGTGGTTCACGTCGAGATGCCTGTGATACTAGTTAGTGCACACGCCAGTGGGTTTGGGTATTGCAGATTGTGAGGGGAGATTTATGAAGGCATGCTCTAAGGTAGTTGAGGACCAGCTGTGAGTTCTTTTTCTGAGTCGTAGTACGTGGTAGTAACGTTGTTGTGTATGTGGAGTAATTGCTTATCATGTACTATTCTCAATATTTTTCTTGATCTGTGAATCAAGTGCAGAAAACCTCGGATCGTAGAGAGTTATTATAGACAGCGTATTTTGCCCGTACGTGTTGTTAGTGACGTAATCATTTCAAAGCGGAAGTTCCAACTACTACCATTATTTCTGTTGAAAAAGTGATCATTGACTCTAAATTTAGGATTTGGTAGTCAGGCTGCTAGAGGCCAACACCTGAAGAGGCTTATATTTAGAAAATCTGAAAGTTGAGTTAAGATATAAAGCGGTGGGGGCAGCTAAGATTTAAGCTGACTCGTTTAGTCTGGGGCTATAAGTTTTTTTTTTTTTCACATTCGACATTTGATCATTGTAAAGCATTTACATTTAAAAGGAAATAGACAACAAGCTTTCGTTAGTTAAAAATAAATTTCAGTTCTCGAGTGGTTATTTACCTTCCATGAAAAAAAAAGTATTTCAGTAACTGATCTTAATAAAGAAAGAATCTGAAAGGAAAGCAAAAGTTATAGTTTTATATTTCTGACATTTAACAAGAAGCGCTAGCACGCACAAGTCAGTGACTTGATCTAGACAGTTGAATTGAGTGTAGTTAAGCCAAAGAGGGTCATTGAGAAAGTGTAGCGCCTTACGGCTTAAGACATTGTAGCTATATCATAACACCGAAACATTACGATTAATTAAGTGCTGGAGTTGGCGAGAATATTTCTAAAAGGTTTTCGAAAGGAATGAGCAGATGTATATCTAAAGATTGTACTAAACTTTTATTAATTGCGGAACAAATAACCAGAGGTAGCGCCTAAAGAAGTTTATGTACGTTGTCTTATTAACAGTTTGTATCTCTGGAACTGGATATCAGAATATACAGGGTGAGCACAAAGTCTTGGCCTGACTATAAAAATTTGTTACAGAATAACCGTTTGACATAATAATTTACATTTGATGCCGTTACATAGGTTAATGTTACTAGTTTTGTTTGAGACCACTTACGTTAGTAAACCTCAACGTGTGCTCCCTTGGTAGTTCGGAGAATGTCGCGGTGGTATTCCAGTTCCCGCTATGTGTTTCGTAACATGTGTTCTGTCACAGTACCCACAGCAGCTTGTATCCTAGCTTTCAGTTCGTCGACATCAGCAACTGGTGTGACGATGACTCTGTCCTTGATATAGCCCCAGAAAAAAAAGTCAAGGGGCGTAACGACTGATGAGCGGGGTGGCCAGGGTGTTGGAGCGTTCCTTCCAATTCACCGACCTGGAAATGTTTCATCCAGGAAATCACGCACAATCAAAGCCCAGTGGGGAGGGGGGAGGATTCTCCATCTTGCTGGAAAATTATCCATGGTTGATATTGTTCAAACTGTGGGACTAACACATGTTACGAAACACCTGGCGGGAACTGGAATACCGCCTCGACATTCTCCGATTCAAATTGTTCAAATGGCTCTGAGCACTATGCGACTTTACTTCTGAGGTCATCAGTCGCCTAGAACTTAGAAGTAATTAAACCTAACTAACCTAAGGACATCACACACATCCATGCCCGAGGCAGGATTCGAACCTGCGACCGTAGCGGTCGCTCGGCTCCAGACTGTAGCGCCTAGAACCGCACGGCCACTCTGGCCGGCGACATTCTCCGAGCTAACAAGGGAGCACACGATGAGATTTACTAACGTAAGTGGTCTTAAAAATAACTAGTAACACTAATCTATGTAACGGCATCAAATTTAAATTATTCTGTGAAACGGTTATTCTGTAATAAATTGTTATAATCGGGGCAAGACTTTGTGCTCACCCTGTCTTATAAAAATAATTTGATTCCGAAACCTTCCAGCACTTCAGGGATTCGTAAGTAATTGATGGTATGTAAATATTAAAGCCTTACCTGTTATGTTCATGCAGGTCGTATTTTAATGCGAGAAAATATATTTTAGTTATTCAGTCGAATGTTGCTACGTGCTAACTCGGGTATCCATATATTGTGTGAATTCTTCACGAAAAAAATAATAAACGCTGAAGAGTCTGAATAATTTAAATGATACGGCTTAATATTACAACGTTATTCTATAACAACGTTATTGACATTTGATAAGAGTAATTCAAAGTATATTCAAATATCACTGCGAGTGTTGTAGTCGAGCAGTCGCTTCATTAGCAGTGACTTGGCTTGTGCTCTCGCTCCATTGTATGTTGATGGTTCGGTTTTTCTGTTTCTGTGTGTAGGCTTATTGAAGGTGTATTATGGAGCTTGGAGATAGAATTACCAATTAGATTAAGCATACGATTACTTATTGGTCACAACGTTGCTCGTACAGAGTTTCCAGAAATCTGTGTTGTTCTGAGAAGTTGGCTGGAATTTGTAGCGCCTTTCCACGAGTAATTATCAATTTTATTTTATTTATACATTTTTTCTCAATTTTCTCTTGCACTAGGATGGAGTGGTGGCCGAACGTTTCAACAGCGCTAGTTACTCGGCCGCTCGTAGGCTGCA
Source organism: Schistocerca serialis cubense (assembly GCF_023864345.2). NCBI lineage: Eukaryota > Metazoa > Arthropoda > Insecta > Orthoptera > Acrididae > Schistocerca > Schistocerca serialis. The sequence continues at coordinate 869,581,963 of NC_064640.1, read as the reverse complement.
ATTCCGGCACAGCGCACAGTAGAAGGCATACACGCCCTCCCAATAAGGTGGCGTAAGGCCGTCGCATTGAACGAAGATTATGTTTAAAAATAGGGTTCTGTAGCCAAAAGGGTGGGGAATGATATTTTGTTTTGGAATCCTGAATAAAACCAACCTGCTTTCGGGAAAAAATGTGTTGCATTACTTATTCAACGCGTCTCGTGTAATAAAATTGTACTATTATACGGTGGTCTCCAGAATTTAAAGACGGAGCAAAAGTTTGGATTCGACAGAGATGGAGAGGGAAACAGACCACGTTCTTTACAGAGAAACCAACTCTGTATTTGCATTACGAGATTTAGGGGAATCACGGAACACTTATATTTCCATATTTGTAAGAGAATGCTTTTACAACTACCGTTTCTCATTCATTCGTTAGATAGAGCTCTTACATTGCCCTATTTTGTGTTGTCATCAATAAATGTCGGACAATGTATCTGAAAGTTTGTGCGTTATGTAGTGGGGAAAGGTGTTTAAGCACACAGAAGAACTTATGAGAGCGTCTCCAATGAACCGAGTGAATAAGTACACAAGCAACAAAAAAAGAAACTCTAAAGTTGATCGTAATAGAAGTTATTCCTTGCCTTCTTCCACTATGAGAATCGGCTCACCCAGCTATTTATGAGGCATTACAATTAATGTGCAATCAGAATTTTCATAGGCACGAGTCGTTACCAGACAAGGTAGCTACATCAAAAATAAAAACTTCGCACGAAATACGGAACTATTTTGGCAAGTCTGTTCTGCTAACTGCAAGTTAAACCAGTGAGTTATCAAAGCTTCTCATGAAAAGCATGTTCACATGATGTTTGCAATTATTATTCAGATGAGGAAGGTAATACGCATATGGTAGATTTCTTTGACTGACGAAGTAAACGTCAAACACTTCGTTACTTACCGTGGTAATTCAAATTGTTGCTTAGAAAGATCACTTTTCATCTAAGTTAAATGTGTTCCTTCCTGATGTTTCTCTAGGAACATAAAAAATCTAGCCCTCATGCTGTTGGACTGTTTGTCACACTTATATATTCTCGTCTGGTATTAACTATAGGATATCATTTGTAATACCACGTCATGTAGACGTTTGACGCCTCTCGGCTTCATAGATTTTCCTAGTGTTTAAAGAGATTTAGACAGTCTCGTATAGTGTTGCATTTTAAACGGTTTTGTGTACGTCAGCTCAAGTTTTAAAAAAAATCTAACAAGGAATACCTTGAGTGCGAGTTCGCAAATTCAGTCTTTAGTAAGGTTCATTTCAAACTGTTGTGTTAACTGTTATCAAAGGGAAAAGATTGACTGCTACTGACTCACTATGTGCATCTGGAGGACGACAGAAAATGAGTGTCCTGGGAGGTGCACAGATCAACATTCTATGGGATGTATCTTTACACTTCAGAAAATCGACATCGTCAACATTAAAGGGATATTCAAAACAAACCAATAACTTGCACCGTGAACACTGAATGAAAAATGGCGCACCACAGTGATCACAAGGGTTCCCACCGTCAACATCGAAGGCGAGCTCGTCGGGAGTTACTAACTGTGCAGGATGTGCAGCTAAATATCCACTCTTAAAGAATGCATATAGAATCATATTGGTGTAACGGGGTGATATGAACTGATGCAATGTGATGGCATGCAACCGAATGCGAAGCAGTCTGTCTTGAAACTTATCGTGAAAATGGCTATCCTTTGAGGCTTAACTGCAGATAGCGTGATGTCATGCTTTATAGGCACAGGTAAAACAAATATCCAGTGGCTGAAATTGTCCAGTGGTTCCCGGTATGGGTATGGTATGAACTGGAATGTCACACACTTTTCAGGAGGGATAGTTTTGCTCTAAAGCAACGCGATTTTTATAATCAGACCAAGAACCAAATAAAAGCAAGTCATTTTGACCAGCTGTGGTCAAAAGCAGTGCTCATATCATAGTCGTAGTCCTCTTACGCCCATTTTCCCACTCTTGCCTGCAGTGATGCAAATATTCGCTGCTGCCCTTGCAAGATCACGCACGCGGGAATGTATCGTAGGGGACAGAGCACCTCCAATTCCTCGCGACACAATAAATAGTTCTCCAGTCAATTTACCATTCAGATTAACTGTCAGCATATTTGTATACGAACGCGTCAAGGCATTGGTGGTCATTCATCTTGATAGAAGTCTCTTGGTAACTCTAATTTGCAAAGTTCCTTTCATATGCATTTCCTCTTCAAATCCCGATTGCTCAAAGTTGAAAACAAATTCCTTACTAAATGATGGAATAAGTTTGTTTGTCTCATCTACAAATTTTGGGGCCGATTCTGCAGTTTGCAGTCCGTCGTTAGGTTGTCGCTTCGTTTGAACAGTATCACGCTCCTTCTGTAAACTGTATCGACTATCCTCGAAACACGCAATAATCAGTATTTGTTATCAAGTGCGCCTTGTCATCCCTTGAATGTCCATGATTTTTCTTATAGTTTACACGGGCATACTGCCACAGACTAATTCTAAATCTGTTCATAACTGCTTTTTTTTTGCCTATGCCGCGGACGAGCTTCCATGTACGTAATTACGTAATTATGTTTCGTATCCACTCCTTGGACAACGATTGTCCTTTACTACGTTTCACTGGGGACGGGATTTGTGGCTCTCTGTCCAACAAGGATTATAAACTACATGGCTCCCCACCTGCTTCGATATCACATTCACTTGTTAAGCACGTATCGACGTTACTGTACTTCTCATGTATCGTGTCGGCACTGTCGAGCGTATACGACACCACACATTCCAGTGACTCATCTTGCAGAAACTGTGGTATTTCATCTGTCACTTTTGTCTCACTCTGCGAAATTCTTTGCATTCCTTCCTGCGAAATGTCAACTTCGGAGACTTTTGTTGTAGATGTGAAAGGTAGCTGTCTTCTTTGCCATTACGATTTTCAAGAAATTGTGAATTTGATAACTGTGCTCAACCTCTGTGGTATCGATATAATCATTTTATTTGTTACTCTGTTCTTGTGACCACAGATGAAGGTCAGAGAGGCTACTTCTTATGAAGAGTGTGTGTGTTGGACTGTCTGGCTATGTACTTGATTCAAAAAGGATGGAAGGTTGTCTGCCGTATAGTGGAGGCAGCATTATTTAAAATGATTTTGAACTAATATGTTTTGAGGAGAGAAAATGAGATTATTGTAATGGAAGAATGTTAATAGACTAATTTTTAATGTAATTCAGTTTCGTTATATTTTTGCGACAGTATAGCGTCTGATTGTTAGAAGATTGCGTATGGCTGAAGTTTTACAGTAGAAATTTTATAATGCAACATATGGTTTTGTTTTGCAGTTGAAACAAGTATCAAGGAAAGTAATTGTACATAGAAAATTTATTAATAAATATTTTACTAATGTGTCGATGTGTGTGAACTTCACAAAATGTGTGTTATTGTCATTGCTTAATGAAGCATAGTAATACTCGGAGTCTTTGTTCTCATTTATCAGTCGGTAAGATCAGTTCTCATTCTTTATACACTGGACTCGCATTCGGGAGGACAACGGTTCAAAGCCGCGTCCGGCAATCCTGACTTATGTTTTCCGTGATTTCCCTAAATCGCTTCAGGTAAATGAAGCGATGGTTCCTTTGAAAGGGCGCGGCCGACTTCCTTCACCATCCTTCACTAATCCGATGGGACCGATGACCTCGTTGTTTGGTTCCCACCTCCAAACCAACCAACCTCTTTCTTCATTCTGTACTTTCATGACTGTGTTTGTATACACGGATTGGACATCGCCGTTTGTGTACCGTGAAGCATTTTGTGAAAACTGGTAAGATATCGTCTTCCATAGCGCATCGCAAGTACGGCAAATGAAATTTGATTTTTGGCAGTTTCAGCAGTATATTAATAATTACAGGTTTCAGAACAGACCAGCATTCCATGCACACAGGTAGGCCAATGAATTTTATTACCATCAACATTCATGTCCATTGTAAGGCACAGTGGTTGTCAGAGTATATTTGTGAAAATAATATTGTATCAGTTCAGAGGCTTAATATCAGTAGAAGATTTGCGTAAAGTGCTATTTTGTGGGTTTTCAAGCAGTTTAGTCGGAAAGTCAGATACTTTAAATTTTATATTCATTTGCTGTGTAATTATAACTACAGTTCTGATTCTGCGTTTGTTTATTAGACTAAGGATAAAGATTAACTACATTCAGGGCCATATTTTAATCTATATCATTTTGCTTTGCAGTCAGATGGTTTACATAAATTTCATTGAAAACGGGTCACTTCTTCACAGGCGACTTGTTTTACGTACCGGTTTCTCTGCATTCCTCAGCGTGTAGGTTGAGCTCCACATACTCCGTTAAAAATTTAATTTTTAACATAGTTCTGTTCCCCTGCACTGAGATTTACGTATTTCGATATCAAAATAAGTTTTATGCATTTCTCGGTTACCAACCCGACACTTGCAAACACGAGTTTAAATATCAAACTTTCACCTGTCGATCATTCCTGCGAGATACTTATATATATGGTAGTCTGCTGATTTTTGCAGTCAGATAAAGATTTGTTTTGCAACCACAAATTAAAATTTCAATTACATGCTTTGACTTAGCAATTACTTTCAAGCTTTGTGACGCAACAGTTGATGTGATAATACATTGTAGACCATTACAGTAACACAGTTTGTTTTACATGTTTATTACCAGTGAACGACATGACACATTTTCTGGATTACGGTTAAATTTGCTTATGTATGAATAGAACTATTCTGTATTCTCTGCAACTTTAAAGACTGATATTACGAAAAGTGGTTTATTCTAAGGTGTGAACTTCTGAAATATTACAGAGTGTTCTGCAAGTGTGATTCTTTCATTTTAGTCATTTGTAGTGTCATATTGCACTTAGAATAATTGGTTTTGCCATTGAACTTTGTTATTGCTAATGATATACTCCCAGTTAAAAGTATTCTTGTTTATGGAATCCTGAAGTGTTATATTGTTAGACAGACAGTGATCTTTGTTGGTGCATACTACTTTTTGTCCTTCACTGAAAAGTAGGTATTCCATTGCACAGCGATATTATGAAAAACTTGGATTTGCATTCATTCAGCGAATTCTGTCAGTAATAACTTATACACTTTTCTGTTTTCATTAACATTTGTAGGAAGTGATCTTTAGAAATGATCTGTGTAGTATTGATCTTCTGTGTGTGAGAGTTTGACTTCTTCTTTGCTGCTTTACGATAATTACATGAAAATTTCGAATGCTACCACAGCTAAGTCAAACACTAGAGCAGCAACTAATACAAATTTTGGTAATTCCTTGGACAGAGAAGGGACTATTGAACAGGGATCCTCTCACAATACTGATTTAACTGTGAGAAATAGGACAATGCCTGACAGGATTTATTGGGGTAATTTTTCGGCATTAAACATGGAACAAGAATATGCAGTTGTGTGTTCTGCTTTGGAACCTGAGTCTGGACATATCACATCTGTCAAGTTCTGTAGCTAACGATTCAGGTTTTGCATCCACAACTGTTGAAGAAACTGAGCAAGTCTGTAGCCCTTCCTACAGTTGTGCCAAAGATGGGGAACAGTGATTTTTTGTTAAGTATTCTGAAGGTGTTATCAGAGTACAATAAAGAACCGAACGAAAAGTTTCAAGAACGTGACAGAAAATTTGAAGAACGTGACAGAAAACTGGACAAAAGTCTGTAGAACGTGACATAAATTTGAACAACGTGATAGAAGGGATTAATGAAGGTGTTAGGGAAGAAATTAAGTGGGTAAAGAATGAGATGAAAGAGTTTAGGGAAAATGAAGTGGGATTTCAACCTTGTAATAAATAATTTAAAATCTAGAGCGGAACTCATTGAAACAGCCGAAACTGCACAATTAAAACAGTAGCATAGTCGTTTTGGAAGCAATATACAAAGACCTGAAAAGCAGTTGCATCGCTAAAGGCTAGAGGGACAGATTCATAAGGACAGTTGAATACCGTTACCAAACAGGTAGACTAACTTTCTGTTACTGTGACTCTACTGTCTAGTAATGATACCAATAGCCATACTTCGTGTTTCAACATTTGTGACAAAATTCCTGATTCGTGGCATGTAGGTGGACTGATTTGCTAACACAGTGAGTTCCGCAGACAAGACAACGCGGATACCTCACATAGGACAAAAAATAATTTTCCTTCTCACCAGAATGATTCTTTCGATTACAAATATATTCTTACAGTTCGAAAGTTTAAAGTTTTTCGAAATTCCCGCAGTGGCATGCACCCCAGAGAGTGGCTACAACAATTCCATTACTGTCTCCCACCTTCATGGACAATTGATCATAAACTTGAATGTGTATGTGGCTATTTAGGATCTGAGCCAATCATAAGAACGAGAGCAGCCGCACAAGAATGCCGAACGGAACGTGAATTTTATCACACATTCTTGTCGGCCCGCTGGCTTGAAGCAACACAAGACAGAGTCAAAAACAGTATCAACATTCTAAAGAATTTTGAAGAATCAGAATTTTCTAGCCCGGCAGACTATTTTCAGCACATGATACGCAAGAATCGCGTCTTATTGAATACAGTCTCCATGAGTTAATAAGAATTTGTTTGACTAAACTACCGACACGCTTGCGTCACTTTCTTTTGGCAGGACGCTGTAAAGATGACTTTGGGGATTTTCAAAATGTGTTGCAAAAACTCGAAATTGACAGTGAGGAATTTTACCCGCGAAATAAATTCAGAGACGGCAACAGAGAAAATTACCAATCACCAAAAAACCAGATCATACGATGGATATTCTGCAAATCGGAACAACAACTACGAACAGATTAATCAGTACTCTAATAGTCGTAAACATAATTATTCAAAGAATTGGGATTTAAGAGATGAGTCGTACAATGCGGCAATTTCAGAGAGAGAAACTTTGGTTTTAAGAACCAGAGAAGTTACGGCAATGATGCTGATTCCAACAGAAATCAGCATAATGAAGAAAATAACAGTAATTAGCGTGAAAGAGGAAACTTTAATTCAAATCGAGAAACTGAGATCTCTGAAAACATGACTTTTATTACAAGCAAACACGAGGTTGTTCGTGTGATCGTACCATTTATTACAAAATAAACTGTGCTCTGTATGTATGTCTTTATGACGAATTCACTCGTCAGATAATAGAGCTACTTTGTGGTTGACATCTGATCTTGGAATTTGCCAGAACATGCAGCTTGGTAATGAAAACATAGTTGACATGTCGCTCTTTTATCACCAGGAATGACAACGGTTTTGTAGTCGTAATGATACCAGTGAATTTGTAAAACGCTAAGATGATGTTACACCTACGATTTTTGCTCCAGTGGTATAAGATGTTGACCGATGCCTGACTGATACTAATTGTACTCTAACAAGGTTTCCTTTTCTAAGAGTGTTTGTACAATACTTAGCTGTTTCCTGATGTTATTGTACGCAACATATGTGGTAGTTACCAAGTTACCATTCTTGCCAGATAGATAAATGTATGTAACTTAACAAACTTGGTCCAAGTCTTTTCATTTATGTGAGGTACTTTAAAAATGGAGATACATATTGAAGATTGACATTTAATATCAGGCTGATGAGATACTGTATACTTGTTTAAGAAATGTGGTTAAAATGACATCAGAATCTTATGTAAAATTCATATGGTACCCAGGTTGTAAGATAATCATTTCTATTGTATATATTAGATAAGGATTTTGAAGAAGGCACATCTGTACGGAATAATATGTTTTTCAGACCAGTCCATTATGGTATTAAGATGTCTGTAGTTAGTTATCTAATTCCTATGTAAATCTGATTAATGTATTTTGGAGATGCATGGGAGATGATCTGGCTAACATGCACACACAACGTTTAATGGAAGTAATGATACTGGATGACTTTATACAATTAGCTGTGTCACAAAGTTGAGTGTCACATCATGTCTCAGTTCATGAAAGACCATTGGAAACATTGCTCATCAAGTCAATCCTACAGTGATGACTGTAGCTCTTAAATTTCTGGGTTGTCAGTGGAGCTTATGATTAGACATTTCATCCTCCCTGCGTCTGCCTGGATAACGTACTTATTTTGAGCCTTGTGGGTTGTAAGTGTAGAAACTGAACGGAAAATACTATGCTACTGAGTTTCCCCAGGAAGTGGTCATGCTACCATCATGGTGCAACTGTGATAAGTGTGTGCTTGACAAAGTAGTGATACATGTGACATTTTGCTATGATATTGTTTTCCTCCCATTGCATAACGTTGTCCTTCCAGGTTTGTCAATAATTTTAATTAGACCGTCGTAAGCGTTTTTGTACCAGACTGAAAATATCAGTGTGTTTCTTGCTTTGTTTGAACTGACTAACACACTCATTTGTCTTTGTAAGATTTTCTTAGACTTTTGAATAGACAGTCATAGCTACTTTGTAAAGTTTTGTACCATGTTGCATGAAGTGTGAGTGTCTGTCTTACTTCATATGAATTGCGAGGACTTCTTACTTGTTCTTACAGGATTCCTTTAAACATTTGGACAGTTAATTATAATGGCTTTGTAATGCTTTTTCTATTATTGCAAAACTGTGTGTATTAATGCCACTGTATTTGACTAAACTAGATTACTGATTTACCACAGCAAGCATCTTGTTATACCAGGTCTTTTGTGTCATGACAAATACGAAAACCGGATTACTACTTTAGCTCTGTACACTTATTTGAATTTCTGTACTGTTACTTGTATTTCAACTTATGTACCATATTATTATCACTTTGCACCTGTTCATTAATATCTTGTATACATTTTCACCCACCACAGGTATATGTAACCACACATTCTGTACCAAGCTTTCGTGAGTGTTTCTTTTGGAGAATTTTTTTCCTGCTGTTGTCTCAGCAGAAATAACTCTGTCAAATTCTGCTAATATGTTTTGAGGAGAGAAAATGACATTATATTAACGGAACAGTGTCAAAAGGATAATTTTTAATGTAATTCAGTTTTTTAAATATTTTTGTAATGGTATAGCTTCTTTTTGTTAGAACATTACATATGGCTGAAGTTTGTAGTAGAAACTTTATAATCGGACATATGGTTTTATTTTATACGTGAAACTAGTGTCAAGGAAAGTAATTGTACACAGGAAAGTTATTAACATATATTTTGCTAACTTGTCTCGGTGTGTGCACTTTAGGAAAATATGTATTGTTGTCATGGCTTAATGAAGCATAGTTATAATTGTAGTTTTTGATCTCATTTATCAGTCCTTAATTTTCATTCTTTACTTCATGAGTGGGTTTGTATAATCTCATTGCATACCGCAAGTTGTGTGCTGAAAAGCATTTTGAGAAAATTAGTGAGATATCGTCTTCCATGGCGCATCGCAAGTACGGTAAATGAAATTTGATTTTTGACAGTCTCATCATAATCTTAATAATATCAGGCTGCAGAAAAGACCAGCGTTCCATGCGCACAGGTAGGCCAATGAATTTAATTATCATCAACGTTCATGTCCATTGTAAGTAGGGTGACCATATTTTCTTCGGACAAAAGTGGGACTTTCATACATTTTCTTGACCAAAAAGTGGCAAAATTTTTATTTCTCGTTACATATCACTTTTAATGCTAACATTTCTTCTTCCTCTGCAAATAAAGCCTTCACTGATATTTCTCTGTGTGTGTGAGTGTGTGTGTGAGTGTGTGTGTGTGTGTGTGTGTGTGTGTGTGTGTGTGTGTGTTTGTGAGTGTGTGTGTACAAAACCAAACAAAGAATGGAAAGAAGTACATATCATGTTTTCAGAAATTTACTTATTAATTAATTCGTGAAATCTTCTCGGGTGATCAGCCGAGTAAAGGCGTCGTCTTCTCGCAACGTTTCGAAGGGTTTCGTACCCATCATCTTCAAGCGAAGTGTCGAGATGCTGTGTTGCGCGGTCCTATAAAGGCTCCTGGACCAGTGACTGATTCCGGGCGCCGACCAATCAGGTACCTGCGGAATCGGCCGCCGCGCCAGTGGTGGAGGGTTCGCGGCGCGGACCGGGCGTCGAGTCCCTGCCGGTTCCTAATACGTCTGTGGCCGCTACCGTCTTCGTGCCGGAGCGTTCTCTTCTAATTTTAGTTATTGCGGGATTCCAAGCTGTACTAAGTTGGAAACCAGTGTCTCGATTGATCAGGTTGCTGTTCAACCGAATTTCTACAGCCTCTTTGAAAACTGAATCCCAAAATCCTTTAGCGTCACACAGCTTCTTCGTACCCTCAAAGAGGAAGGTGTGTCCTTCATTAAGGCTATGTTCCGCTACCGCCGATTTTTCTGTCTGACCAAGGCGTACATTTCTAATGTGTTCCGAGCGCCTCTGCGTGATGCAGCGCTGCGTTTGTCCGATGTATTTCGTACCACATTCACATTCAATACTGTATACGCCCGGAGTCTGCAGTCCTAGGTGGTCTTTGACTGAGCCAAGTATGTCCTTGATTTTACTTGGGGCATGAAAAATTGTCTTGATGTTGTGTTTCTCCAGAATGCGGGCAATCTTGGCTGTTGGCGGTCCCGCGTATGGTAGAAATGCCAGGCATCTGGTCTCATCTTCTTCTTCTGGTGTGTCTACCTTCCTGCTCTTGTGTAGGGCGCGCGAGATTTGCGTCTCATTATAACCGTTGCTGCGGAAGGTCTTCCTTAGGTGTTGTAACTCTGCAGGTAGGCTGTCATCATCACAGATAGACTTGGCCCTGTGCACAAGTGTGTTAAGCACTGAGTTGCGTTGTGCTGGGTGGTGGCAACTCTGTGCATGAAGGTATAAATCCGTATGTGTCTTCTTCCTATACACAGCGTGACCCAAGGTGCCATCAGGGTGCCTCTTGATTAGAATGTCAAGGAAGGGCAAGCTTCCGTTTTCTTCCACCTCCATGGTGAATTGTATGTTGCTGTGTATGCTGTTGAGATGTCGCAGGAAGTCTTGCAGGTTCTCTCTGCCATGTGGCCACACGACAAAAGTGTCATCCACATATCTGTAGAAGGCTTTAGGTTTCAATGGGGCGGTGTCCAGGGCTATGTCTTCAAAGTGCTCCATGTAAAGATTAGCGATGCCTGGAGCTAAGGGGGACCCCATGGCTACACCATCCACTTGTTCATAAAATTTGCCTCCACACTTGAAGTAGGTGTTTGTTAACACATGCCGGAACAGCTTTATTGTGTCCTCACTAAAGCGTGTTTCGAGCAGCGCTAGGGAGTCTTCCAGCGGTACTCGTGTGAAGAGTGAGGTGACGTCAAAGCTGACAAGAAGATCTTCTTTATCCAGGCGAAAGCCTTGTAGTACCTTCACAAACTCCGCCGAGTTCTTGACATGGTGCTCACAGTGACCCACGATCGGTTTGAGCAGTTGTGCTAGGTACTTGGCTAAACCATATGTCGGTGAGTTGATGGTGCTCACTATGGGTCGCAATGGAACTCCGTCTTTGTGGATCTTAGGGAGCCCATATAGCCGTGGTGGTGCCGGTGCTCTGGGGTACAGCTTCCTGATGACGTCCTTTTCCAGTCCAGAGTCACTGAGCAAGGCGATGGTCTTGCGAGTCACGGAAGCTGTCGTGTCCTTGTCCAGTTGCTTGTAGGCAGTATCTTGTAGCAGTGAGTTTATCTTCTGCCAATAATCTTCTTTCCTCAGTATCACCGTGGCATTGCCTTTGTCAGCAGCTAGAACGACAGTGTCCTCATCCTCACGTAGGGCCTTAAGAGCCTTCCATTCAGCAGACGTTATGTTGTTCTTGGGCATTTTTGCCTTCTCCAGGACCCTGCACGTCTCTCTCCTAACTTCCTCAGCTGCCTCCGTAGGGAGGCCGCGCACGGCTTGCTCGATGCTGCTGATAATGTCTCGCTTAGGTAGTGTCCTGGGTACTGGAGCAAAATTAAGTCCTCTCGACAGCACTGATATTGTGGTCTCGTCCAGTTCTTTGCCTGCCAGATTGATGACAGTCTTGGCATTGGTTGTGTGGTCGGCATGTTGCCGGGCTCCAGACAGTCTGGTGAACTTGCCACATTGTTTTTCCGTGGCTTTTCTCTTGTGGATCTCACTGCTTGCATATGTGTTTCCGTCGATCCACTCCCATGTGTGTGGTGGGAGATAGGATGCCAATCGAAGGTGTTGAGTAAGCAGCATCCTTGCATTCTTATCTAACTCCTGCCTGGTGACCCGTATGTGTTCGCGCACCAGGGCCGCACCGGCTCGTTGTAGTATGCGTCTGGATCTTGTCGTGCTCACAGGGTGTCGCAAGTTGGCATCCTATCTCCCACCACACACATGGGAGTGGATCGACGGAAACACATATGCAAGCAGTGATATCCACAAGAGAAAAGCCACGGAAAAACAATGTGGCAAGTTCACCAGACTGTCTGGAGCCCGGCAACATGCCGACCACACAACTAATGCCAAGACTGTCATCAATCTGGCAGGCAAAGAACTGGACGAGACCACAATATCAGTGCTGTCGAGAGGACTTAATTTTGCTCCAGTACCCAGGACACTACCTAAGCGAGACATTATCAGCAGCATCGAGCAAGCCGTGCGCGGCCTCCCTACGGAGGCAGCTGAGGAAGTTAGGAGAGAGACGTGCAGGGTCCTGGAGAAGGCAAAAATGCCCAAGAACAACATAACGTCTGCTGAATGGAAGGCTCTTAAGGCCCTACGTGAGGATGAGGACACTGTCGTTCTAGCTGCTGACAAAGGCAATGCCACGGTGATACTGAGGAAAGAAGATTATTGGCAGAAGATAAACTCACTGCTACAAGATACTGCCTACAAGCAACTGGACAAGGACACGACAGCTTCCGTGACTCGCAAGACCATCGCCTTGCTCAGTGACTCTGGACTGGAAAAGGACGTCATCAGGAAGCTGTACCCCAGAGCACCGGCACCACCACGGCTATATGGGCTCCCTAAGATCCACAAAGACGGAGTTCCATTGCGACCCATAGTGAGCACCATCAACTCACCGACATATGGTTTAGCCAAGTACCTAGCACAACTGCTCAAACCGATCGTGGGTCGCTGTGAGCATCATGTCAAGAACTCGGCGGAGTTTGTGAAGGTACTACAAGGCTTTCGCCTGGATAAAGAAGATCTTCTTGTCAGCTTTGACGTCACCTCACTCTTCACACGAGTACCGCTGGAAGACTCCCTAGCGCTGCTCGAAACACGCTTTAGTGAGGACACAATAAAGCTGTTCCGGCATGTGTTAACAAACACCTACTTCAAGTGTGGAGGCAAATTTTATGAACAAGTGGATGGTGTAGCCATGGGGTCCCCCTTAGCTCCAGGCATCGCTAATCTTTACATGGAGCACTTTGAAGACATAGCCCTGGACACCGCCCCATTGAAACCTAAAGCCTTCTACAGATATGTGGATGACACTTTTGTCGTGTGGCCACATGGCAGAGAGAACCTGCAAGACTTCCTGCGACATCTCAACAGCATACACAGCAACATACAATTCACCATGGAGGTGGAAGAAAACGGAAGCTTGCCCTTCCTTGACATTCTAATCAAGAGGCACCCTGATGGCACCTTGGGTCACGCTGTGTATAGGAAGAAGACACATACGGATTTATACCTTCATGCACAGAGTTGCCACCACCCAGCACAACGCAACTCAGTGCTTAACACACTTGTGCACAGGGCCAAGTCTATCTGTGATGATGACAGCCTACCTGCAGAGTTACAACACCTAAGGAAGACCTTCCGCAGCAACGGTTATAATGAGACGCAAATCTCGCGCGCCCTACACAAGAGCAGGAAGGTAGACACACCAGAAGAAGAAGATGAGACCAGATGCCTGGCATTTCTACCATACGCGGGACCGCCAACAGCCAAGATTGCCCGCATTCTGGAGAAACACAACATCAAGACAATTTTTCATGCCCCAAGTAAAATCAAGGACATACTTGGCTCAGTCAAAGACCACCTAGGACTGCAGACTCCGGGCGTATGCAGTATTGAATGTGAATGTGGTACGAAATACATCGGACAAACGCAGCGCTGCATCACGCAGAGGCGCTCGGAACACATTAGAAATGTACGCCTTGGTCAGACAGAAAAATCGGCGGTAGCGGAACATAGCCTTAATGAAGGACACACCTTCCTCTTTGAGGGTACGAAGAAGCTGTGTGACGCTAAAGGATTTTGGGATTCAGTTTTCAAAGAGGCTGTAGAAATTCGGTTGAACAGCAACCTGATCAATCGAGACACTGGTTTCCAACTTAGTACAGCTTGGAATCCCGCAATAACTAAAATTAGAAGAGAACGCTCCGGCACGAAGACGGTAGCGGCCACAGACGTATTAGGAACCGGCAGGGACTCGACGCCCGGTCCGCGCCGCGAACCCTCCACCACTGGCGCGGCGGCCGATTCCGCAGGTACCTGATTGGTCGGCGCCCGGAATCAGTCACTGGTCCAGGAGCCTTTATAGGACCGCCCAACACAGCATCTCGAACCGCTGCGCCGCAAGAACAAAACGGTGCAGTGCTTCAGGTGTCAGGGCCTTAACCACATCGCCGCCTACTGCACCATGCCAGTAAGGTGCAGGAAGTGCGCCGAGGCCCACGACACAAGAACATGCACACTTCACCACACAGACCCACAAATAAGGTGCGCGCTGTGTGGCAAAAACCACACGGCGGGCTACCAAGGTTGTGAGGTCCACAAACGACACACACAACAGGCAAAGGGCGCAAAGGCCGCCCCCCACACACACAAACAAAACACCATAAACCCACCAAGACACACAAGAAAACAAACTATGGCAACACACACGGACAAGGCCTGGGTAAAACCAAGGCCGGACACACCGAGGGCGACTTATGCGGAAGTGGTTTCTCCACCGAGGAACCATGAAAGCGTAGCCCAACCATCACAACACCAGACACTATCACGAGAACAACACCGGGAAACACATAGCAACAACGACCAGGTCCACCATGACGGAGGAAGGCCCAGGGAACCCCACACACACTCTCCCCCCATGGATCAGTTGTTAGGCGTAATGGTGCAGACCATGAACCTCGTCATGGAAATGATGAAGGAATTCAGGGAAGCCCAGAAGCAGAACACACAGATCCTCGTCGCCCTTCAGGCAACAGTCCAGCAGTCGCTCCCCTCTGCGACTTCCTCAGTAGTATCGACACCCCATCATGAATAGACGACCAAATATTCAAGGCCTGACAATGTGCGTCTTTAACGCAGACGGCATTGTTAATCAAGAGGTCGAGTTCCGAGAACTCATGAAGGAGTTCTCCATCGACATATGCATGATGGGGGAAACCCACCTAAAGCCGGGAGTAAAAGCGACAGTTCCCAACTACATTAGCTACCGTAAAGACAGGCCAACCCAAGGCGGAGGAGTGGCCATATATGTAAAAAGAGGGATCCCCCACCACCAGGTATTCTTACCAGCTACCAACAAAATCGAAGCAGTGGCGGTGGAAGTAACCACTGCCACTGGACCCCTAACAATTGTTGCAGTCTACCGACCCCCACATGACCAGATAGATGAGGGAGACATAGCTGCTCTAGGGCAAATTGAAGGCAAACTCATAATAGGGGGAGACTTCAATGCCAAACATCCCGATTGGAATTCTAGAGTAACCTCCAGGACAGGCGCCAAACTGCAACAACTAGCGCGCGCCCACCACTTCGAAACATGGGGTCCAGTCGAGCCCACACATTTTCCGAAAAACGGAAGCAGGCCCGATGTGTTAGACATAGCTCTCACCAGGAGGATCGCAGGGTTCGTGGCCGCAAGGACAATCAACAGAATGTCCTCCGACCACAACCCAGTGATTCTGGAGGTCGATGTGGGAGAATGGGTAGCACTCCCACGGTACCAGACGTCGTACAAACGAACAGACTGGGAGCGATACCAAGAAACTGTCGCCTCTGATATCGCTCGCGCTCCGCCACCCACTGCGGAAACAGTAGAACAAGCGCTACAAGACCTAACAGGCACCATCTTGCAGGCAGCGGAAGAAGCCACCCCTCCACAAAGGGATGGCCCACCGCCGCAAATACAGCTCCCGGAACACTTGCTAGCTCAAATTCGACACAAGAACAGAGTGGCAAAAGAGTGGAAGATCACCAGAAATCAGGCCACCAGGAGGCTGCTCAATCGTCTACAGAGAGAGCTGAAGGTAGCGCTCAATGAGCACAGAAACCAGCAATGGCAAAACCGCCTCACATCTCTCAAAGTAGACGATCATACACTATGGCAAGCGACCAAACAGTTTACAAAACGACGCGCTAGGATGCCGCCACTGCATGGCGAGCGGGGACTGGTCTACAGCCATGCTGGAAAGACCAACGCCCTCGCCGACTCCTTTGAGAAGCAGTTCCAAGCGGCAGAACCCCAGGATGAAGAACATGAAGAGGTAGTCAGTCGTCAACTGGCCGTCTTCCTCAATGCCGAGGAGGACCCAGAGGACGAACCCATACTTTTTGCCCCCGAGGACGTGGCAAGAGTAATCAGGTCCCTCCCTACAAAAAAGGCGCCAGGGCACGACAGTGTCACAAACCAGTTAGTCAAAAAACTCCCACCCACAGCGATCACACACCTCGCGAACGTCCTCAACGAGATTACTCGTTCCCGTGTTTTCCCAGCTTGCTGGAAACATGCGGAAGTGGTCGCGATACACAAACCAGGGAAAGACCCTCTATTCCCGCAGCACTACAGGCCGATTAGCCTCTTGCCAACACTCAGCAAGATCTATGAGCGCCTCCTGCTAAGACCCATACAACAACATATTACCAGAGAGCAAATTCTGCCGGATTTCCAATTTGGGTTCCGGCAGAACCACTCTGCCCCACAACAGGTCATGAGAATGGTTGAAGCAGCCACAGAGGGCTTCAACCACAGAGGCTACTGCGGGATAGTGCTACTAGACGTAGCCAAAGCCTTTGATTCAGTCTGGCATAGAGGGCTACTCTACAAGTTGTACACACAAGGGTTTCCCGGGAGCATAGTTCAGCTCATTAAGAGCTATCTCACGAATAGGACTTTCTCCGTCAAAGTAGAAACTGCCACCTCCACCAGAAGGCGTATTCGTGCCGGGGTGCCACAGGGATCGGTCCTGGGGCCCGTATTGTACAGTTTGTACACTGCGGATACTCCGACGGCCCCCCTGGTGCACACTGCACAGTACGCTGACGATACAGCCTTCTACACGAGAAATGCGAACAAGGACCTGGTCATCCGTAGGCTACAAAAGGTTTTAGATGACACAGAAACTTGGGCCCGTCGCTGGCGCATCACGATCAACTCCGAGAAGACGCAGGCAATGCTGATTACCCGCAGGCTCGGAAGGCGCGAACCTCCTCAACGTCCCCCCCTCCACCTTCACCTAAATGGAATCCAACTCCCCTGGCGCAGAACCGCCAAGTACCTTGGCGTAACCTTGGACTCTCGTCTTACGTGGAAACCCCACATAGACGAGGTCCACAGGAAGGTCTGCGCCAGAATGTCCATTCTATACCCTATCCTGAACACAAACAGCTCCCTTCCCTTCCCAGTAGCAGTAAATGTTTATCAGGCCCTGATCCGGCCAGTAATGGAGTATGCGTGCCCTGTCTGGGGATACGCGGCAAAGCAGCACCTGGACAAACTCCAGAGGCTGCAGAACCGCGCCCTCAGAAGGGCACTGCACCAACCTCTTGGATTCCCCACAGACGACTTGCACGCCGCAGCCGAAATCCCACTCCTGAGAGAACGTTTCCAGGATCTGGCAAGGGCCTTCTATGAGGGTTCTTCCAGATCCGAAAACACGCTCATCCACTCCCTAGGTCGGTATGACATGTCCCGCGATAAGCATAAGCGCCCTATGACGATCTTCGACGATTAAGTCGAAGAGAAAATCCCAAAACCCAATCCCTAATCCAGTTCCTTCCCATATAACACCAATCTTTTCGCCTACCTCAGGCAAGTACTAGACTCACTCACAACAAACATCACAAGTCACAGACACCAAAAAACTATAGAAAAATCACACACACACGTTCACAGGGGAGTAAAAGCCGAAAGGCTACAAACTCCCCCACACACACTTCCCCAAAGAGGGGAAAGTAAAAGATGTGAGCAGCAGCAGCATCTCGACACTTCGCTTGAAGATGATGGGTACGAAACCCTTCGAAACGTTGCGAGAAGACGACGCCTTTACTCGGCTGATCACCCGAGAAGATTTCACGAATGGAATACGCCGAGAAAGTCTCAAATTACATTTATTAATTAATGTAACATTTATAACACATAATGTAGAAAGACATACAATAACAATCACTACAAAAAAAGTTCTTAGTGAAAACAAGGAATTTATGGTTTTGTGGATTCCACACTGCAATCATATTTCTTCGAAGATGAAATTTCATTCAGCAACTCAGGTTTGCCTAATAGCTATGAATAAAAGTCAGTGCAACTGTATTTACTGAAGTTTAAACAGGTCAGTAAAATACACTTATCGCTCCTCACCGCAAATCTATTCCTCTTATCTGTCCACTGAGACGATAGTAAGCTGAAAACTCTTTCAACATTTGCATTGTGGGCAGGGAGTGAAAAGATGTACTGCGCTATATTAAGCGATTCCCTGAACTGTTCATTACACTGGCAAGATCTGAAAAACCTACACTATTTTTCATGTGCCATCAACTGATTCCATTGTTCACTGTCTGTTTCCACTTGTTTTACAAATGACTGTATATGAACTATATCATCAAATAAGAGGCTGTCATTTACTAGAATGCCCTTTTAATTTAGCCACATTTAAGTATTTTCAACTACTGACCATTCTGGTGGTTCTGTGAGCATCATCCATGAGTATACAGAAAACTCAGCTATTCCCTGTAACCATGAGGATAAATAGTCTACTGACGCGTCATAAAACGTTGGTACTACTATGTCAAATTTCTTAACAGACTGTTCATCATAATCACTCAGCAGTTTTTTACACTTAGTGGTACAAAATGTTCATGTTTCCTTGAATTTAGACTTGTCAAAGCTTTATTTAAGACTGCTGATACTTCACATATGGAATTATTCTGTTTCTCAATGCTCTGAATGGATTGTTGAAAAACACTGATTTGTGAATGTACAAAAAGTAAATAACATTCATTTATAGGATCACTGAAAAAACTCTTTAAGATTGCATGGCACTTTGAGTTAGACTGTGACAAAAAGTAAGATTTCAAAGGTTCATACATTTTCAAGATCCTTTCTATGGCTGGCAACAATGAAAGCCACCTTGTTTTGGAAAAGGAAAGTAATTTTTTGTAAGTGACACCAACAAATTCACAGAATTCAGTGAGTTCTGCAACACGAATAGGAAAAATATGAAAATGGTTGTACAACTTCATGACAATGCAGTCACTGTCAACAGGTAAAACATCACAAGCACTTTGAAGTGTGTCATGAACAACATGTGCTGGACAACCTATGCCAACAATGTTAGAGTTTTTTTAATTTTTCTTTCAGATGTGTGAAAACGTTATTACCCTTTTTCTTCATTAACCCCCCACAATTACAGTTAGCATTGTCTGCACCAAATGCAACACACTTTGAAATGATACTGAATGACTGTATAACATGAGAAACATAATTGGAAATTGTTTCGGACTTTTCGTTCTGCAATTCATCAAGATCAAGCAATTTCGTCTGCAGTCAACCCTCACTTACAGAAAAATACTGAACTATCACTGGAAAAATTTTCTGATGCCCATGGTTGCTAGCATCAGTAGATATTGAAAAGTATTTTGCACTGTTTACAGCAGCTATTACCTGTTTCTGGGAATGCGGAGCTATAACATTGTTGATAATTGCTTCACACTTTGTTCTTCCACACAAAACATTTTCTGCAATCTTAGAATCAGGAATTTTGTTTTGTTTAGTTGAACACTGCAGTCATTAGAACGATAGCTTTGATGGTGTTTAACAGCATGGAATGACAAGGTTCCTTCTGCTGCAGCTACGTTTTTCTGTTCCTGTGTATTTGAAGCTACAAAAAATCTCTTCATTTTTTGCGAGCAACCTGCCGATCGAAGATTCTTCCTGTGTTTCTCTGATTCCATATGATGCTTGAGATCTGCAGCACCACCATGAGACACGGATACAGCACAGTTACATACGTTACATTTTGCTGAACAGCCATTGTCTGTAGCAGTGAAGCAAGGAAATTTCCCCTGAAGCTCTTCCGAAAACTTTGATTTTCGTTTCGGCATCGCCACGACGTGCTAGCACTTCACGAAACTGATAATGAGTGCTGACAACAATGGCAAGCAAAAGCAAAGAAAATAAGAGTACGCAACAATTGTAGTGCTTAAGCTGTATTATCAGGGGGTACCAACGTACGGAATGTCAGTTTCAATTGATAGTTTATAAAATCGACAGTCGGAAAATATTTTAACCACTTTGTAAACGTCTGAAAATAATCCTTGAAAATCAGGACAAATTGCTTGTTTTTACAAAAAAAGTCGGGACAAATTTTTGAGCCTCAAAAAACGGGACAATCCCGATTAATCGGGACGTATGGTCACTCTAATTGTAAGGCACAATGGTTGTCAGAGCGTGTTTGTGAAATTAATATCGTATCAGTTCAGAGGCTTAATATCAGTAGAAGATTTCAGTAAAGTGTTATTTTGCGAGTTTTCTAGCAGTTTTATCGGAAAGTCAGATAAGCAAAATTGTATGTTCATTTGCTGTAATTATAATAACAGATCTGATTCAGTGTTTGTTTATTAGAATAAAGATAAAGATTAGCTATATTCAGTGCCATGTTTTATTCTTCATCAGTTTGCTTTGCAGTCAGATGGTTTACATAAATTTCATTGAAAACGGGTCGCTTCTTCACAGGCGATTTGTATTACGTACCGGTTAGCCTGCATTCCGCCGCGTGTAGCGTGAGCTACACATACCCCGTTCAAAATTTAATTTTTAACACAGTTCTGTTGCCATGCACTGAGATTTACGCATTTCGACATCAAAAGAAGTTTTATGCATTTGTCGGTTACATCGAACTTTCACCTGTCGAACTTCTCTGCCAGATAGGTATTTATATGGTAGTCTGCTGATTTTTGCAGTAAGATAAATATTTGTTTTGCAACCAAATTTCTATTATATATTTTGACTTAGCAATTACTTTCAAGCTTTGTGACGCAACAATTGATGTGATTATACATTGTATGACATTATAGTAACACAGTTTGTTTTACATGTTTATTACCAGTGAGCGATATAGACAAATTTTCTGGATTACATTTAAAGTTTGCATTTTTAGGAATGGAACTATTCTGTATGCTCTGCAACTTTAAACACCAATGTAATGAAAAGTATTTTATTCTAAAGTGTGAACTTTTGAAATACTACAGAGTATACTGCAAGTGTGATTCTTTCATTTTATGCATTTATAGTGTTATATTACACTTAGAATAAGGGATTTTCCCATTGATGTTTGCTATTGCTAATGATTTACTCCCAGCTGAAAGTGTACTTCTTTATTGAACCCTGAAGTGTTACATTGTTAGACAGACAGTGATCTTTATTGGTGGATACTACTTTGTGTCCTTTACTGAAGTGTAGGCATTTCATTACACGGTGATGTTATTAAAATCTTGGATTTGCATACATTCAGTGAATTCTGTGAGTGATAACTTACATACTTTTCTGTTTTCATTAACATTTATAGGAAGTGATATTTAGAAAATATCTGTGTAGTATTGATTTTCTGTGTGTGAGAGTTTTTCATTTGTTTGCTGCTTTCCTACAATTGTATGAAAATGTCAAAAGCTACTAGAGCTAAGTCAAACGCTAGAGCTGCAGCTGATACAAGTTTTGGTAATTCCGTAGACAGGGAAGGGACAACTGATTAGGGATCCTCTCACAATACTGATTTAACTAAGACAAATAGGATAATGGCTTACAGGTTTTGCTTTTGTAGGAATAGAACTATTGTGTCAGCTCGTAAACATTCACCATTAGTTTGTGGATGAAGTGGCTTTTGGTGATTGTTTGCAAATTCAGTTTTAAATCAGCAGCTGACGGAATTGTATAGAGATCATGAGAAATAAGATCGGATCAGAGCAGTGGAGACAAGATTTAAAGAATTTGCATATAGTTACACTGGTGACACTAATGCTAAAGAAAGCAGCTAGGAGTTATCCGCTGAGTTAGAGACCCTTATTATTAACGTAGATTTGCAGTAGGATTTTGGGACATATGTTGAGATCAAATATTGTTAATTACCTTGAAGAAAACGATCTATGAATAAATAGTTATCTCGGATTCAGAAAATATAGTTATTGTAAAACATGACCAGCTCTCTATCCACAGTAAGTAATGTGTTCGGGCGACAGGGGATCTCAAATTGATTCCATATTTTTAGATTTCCAGAGAGCTTTTGACTTCTAATGAAGTTGCGTGCCTACGAATTACCGTCTGAGTTGTGCGACTGGATTTGTGAATTCCTGTCAGAAAGGCCACAGTTCGTAGTAACAGACAGAAAGTACTGGAGTAAAATTGAAGTAATATACGGCTTTCCCCAAGAAAGTGTTATAGGCCCTCTGCTGTTCCTAATCTATATAAACGATGGAGGAGTCATTTTGAGTACCCATTTTTGATTGTTTGCAGATGATGCAGTCATTTAAAGTCTCATATAGGCATCGAAAGATCAAAACCACTTACAGAATGACTTAGACAAAATATCTGAATGATGCGAAAAGTGGCAATTGACTGTATATAATGAGAAGTGTGAAGCCATCGACATGAGTACTAAAACAAATTTGCCAAATTTAGATTGAACAATAAAGCACACAAATCTAAAAGCTGTGAATTCAGCTGATTACTTAGGGATTACAATAACTTAAACTGGAACGATCTAATAGATAATGTCCTGGGGAAAGCTAACCAAAGACTGCGTTGTATTGGCGTATTACTTAGAATATGTAACAAATCTGGCAGTGTGGCCACAGAAGCCACAGACTGCGGGCATGTGTGTGTGAGCTACGTTTGCGTGTGTGTGTGTGTGTGTGTGTGTGTGTGTGTGTGTGTGTGTGTGTGTGTGTGTGTGTGTGTGTGTTGGCCGAAAGCTCATATTCTGACAGTCTTTTTGTTGTGCCTATCTGCGACTCAGCATCTCTGCTTTCATAATATTGCTAAAATCTACTAAAGAAACAGCCTGAACTACGCTTGTGCATCCCCTTCTGAAGTATTGCTGCGCGGTATGGCATTCACATCAAATAGGATTGACGGAGGTCAACGAAAAAGTTCAAATAAGGTCAGCTCGTTTTGTTTTGTCGCAAAGCAGGGGAGAGAGTGCCACGGATGTGAAACTCAATTTGGGGTGGCGTTTTCCGTTGCGTCAGGATCTTTTGACGAAATTTCAGTTACCAGCTTTCTCCTCGGAATGCGGAAATATGATTTTCACGTCCACCTACGTATGGATAAGTGACCATCATGATAAAATAAGAGAAATGAGAGTTCACACGAAAATATTTAAGTGTTCCTTCTTCCCGCAGCTGCCCTAGAGTGGAACGGTAAAGACATAGCTTGAAGGTGGTTCTATGAGCCCCCTTCCAAATACTTATTTGCGAATTTAGAGCAGTCATGTGGATTCAGTTGAAATAGTTTATAGCGACCGATGTTGCGCCATGCACACTGTACTCGTATTCCAGAAGTGTAGGGTTGAAAGGTCCGTCCGGCCACTAATATTTTAGTTTTCGTCCAATTCAAGGAAGGCAAATGACAGGACTATTTTTCTTTGGAAAGAAAATGACTATCTATTCGCGCAAAGCAATGAGTTTTATCATCAGGGCTTATGTTGATTCTATATTCCTAGCATTCCAGTAGGCTGCTGACGTCGTTCTTCGCGAGTGGCTATTAGTCGAATTGCTTGCCTATCGATTATCGTCTGAGCTATGTGACTGCGTTCTTTATTTGTCATCAGAAAGGTCACATTAGGCATTAACTAAAGGAAACTCATCTAGTGTATGCAAAGTTATATCTGGCGTTCTCCAAACAAGTTCCTTAGTTCCTTTGGTGCTTCTGATCTATGTAAATGATGTAAAAGATAATGTTTGTAAACCTCTTACGTTCTGTAGATAATGCCGACATTTACCAACTGTTGAAATCAACGTAATATCAATAAAACTTAAAAAATATTTGTGATAAGATAAATGTATTTCGCGAAAAGTCTGAAATTCTGATTTCTGAGCCTGAACAAGAAACAAGTTTGAAGTCCTCCACATGAGTACCAAGAGAATTCAGTTGAATTTTCTTTACATGAAAAAGACTCCATTTTAAAGGTTGTTGATTGAACTAATTTCTAAGGATTAGAAAATGTTGTAGGGAAGGTGATCAAGAGATTATTTTATTGGCTGAATACTTACCAAGCGCAACAAATCCACTAAAAGAAACCGCTTACACTACGCTTGTCCATCCTCTTCTAATTTGCTGCCAAGTATGGGATCCTTACCAGAGATGACTGACAGAGAACATCGAAAACGTACAAAATTTCCTATTTCGAAATAGGAAACAATGCATGAAAAATATGAAAAGCGAGTTGGGATGCAAATCATTAAAAAGGAAAATCGGTTCTCTGTGCAGCAACCTCTTTACACGAAATTTCTACCAACTTTCGCTTCCGAATACCAAATCACTTTGTACCTTCCCACTTACATAGGGAGGAACGTCTATACCGATAAAGTAAGAGAAAACAGGGCTCACACGGAAAGATTTAGACTCTCAGTTTTCGCAGGTACTATTCGATCGTGGAACAGTAGAGATGTAGTTGTCTTTTTCTGACTTTGACTACATTTAAGTGTGAATTTTCCTGAAAGCATGCAGATGTACATGTAGTTGGAATAGGACCACACGTAGTAGATCGCTACGCCGTCCAAAAAAACTTCACAGTGCAACGTTCCAAGAGATTAAAAGTGGGCCTGACCTGGACTAGGTCCTGTGTTCTTGCCTTTCTGGACAACGCTCTTGCCATATGAGTGGTCTAGATGGGATTCGCCATCCGTCTTCTCAAACTCTGTTCTTCAGGACCTCCCTCCAACTTTTCAATCCCTGCTGTAGCTCTCCTGCAAATGTTTTGGGGCTGTACCATTAGAGCAGAGATATTGAGAAGAATATTTACAGCAAGATTTGGAAAGTACGCCACTCGATCAAAAATATCTGGACACCTCTAATAATGCGGAAATGACCAAGATGGCCCATTGGAAAGCCCGTCAAAAACTGAACACAAATAAAGCATGAAAACAGGAAGAAGGTGTACTGAAATCTGAAAAAAGAAACGAAATAGAAACAGTGAACGGTCCAAGGTGAAGAAGTGCAATATCGATTGAGTTTCAATAGCCACGGCGTCGTGGTTATGCAGTCACGGTGTGGGATTTCGAAGGGAGAGAACCGTGTTCAAATCTTCCTTTTTTATCCCAAAATTATCAACTGGACTTCCGGTCATTGACGTGTTTGTTCACTATATTGAAATGTGCGTCTGTGTCGTGGTACAACGTCCGTTTGCAACAGCGAATTCTACGGAAGGGACATCCAGACGTACGTACCTTCCATTTGTTCTACACAAGTACCACATGTTATGACTCTTCTATTCGATTTTGGAAGTTTTGACTCTTGAATTCCTTTGTTGTAACATAGTTCACACGCGTTTATTTGTTGTTTTCATTTCTGTGACTGGTCTATGCGGAATTTCTCCTGCTCTCACTGTTCACTATACACACATCAAAAAAAGTTTTGCCTCACCTCGGGTCCGATGGTTACGGAACCTGTACAGAAAATTGGAATAGAGATCAACATAAACATTATTTCCGCCCTTTTTATTTCTCATGAAAACTACACATTGCATGTTGCACCATCATACAGCGAGACCTTCAGAGATGGTGGTCCAGATTGCTGTACACACCGGTACCTCTAATACCCAGTGTACGCCCGTATTCGTCGTGGCATACTATTCGCAAGATCATCAAGGCACTGTCGGTCCAGATTGTTTCACTAGCAACGGCGATTCGGCGTAGATCCCTCAGTGTCGTTAATGGGTCACGTCGTCTATAGACAGCCGTTTTCAATGTATCGGCATGCTGTTGGGCCCATCTGTACCGCGCCGCATGGTGTCGTGGTTGCAAAGATGGACCTCGCCATGGACGTCGGGAGTGAAGTTGCGCATCATGCTGCCTATTGCGCACAGTCTGAATCGTAACACGACGTCTTGTGGCTGCACGAAAAGCATTATTCAACATGGTGGCGTTGCTGTCACGGTTCTTCCGGGCCGTAATCCGTAGGTAGCGGTCATCCACTGCAGTAGTAGCCCTTGGGCGGCCTGAGCGAGGCATGTTCAAAAATGGTTCAAATGGCTCTGAGCACTATGGGACTTAACTTCTGAGGTCATTAGTCCCCTAGAACTTAGAAATAGTTAAACCTAACTAACCTAAGGACATCACAAACATCCATGCCCGAGGCAGGATTCGAACCTGCGACCGTAGCGGTCTTGCGGTTCCAGACTGCAGCGCCTTTAACCGCACGGCCACTTCGGCCGGCGCGAGGCATGTCATCGACAGTTTTTGTCTCTCTGTATCTCCTCCATGTCTGAAAAACATCACTTTGGTTCACTCCGAGACAGCTGGACACTTTCCTTCTTGAGAGCCCTTCCTGGCACAAAGTAACAATGCGGACGCGATTGAACTGCGGTACTGACCGTCTAGGCATGGTTGAACTATAGATAAAACGAGCGGCGTACCTCCTTCCTGGTGGAATGACTGGAATTGATCGGCTGTCGGACCCCTTCCGTCTAATAGGCGCTGCTCATGCATGGTTGTTTAAATCTCTGGGTTGGTCTAGTGACATCTCTGAACAATCAAAGGGACTGTGTCCGTGATACAATATCAACAGTCATCGTCTATTTTCAGGAGTTCTGGGAACCGGGGTTATGCAAAACTTTTTTAAATGTGTGTATTTACTTGCGACGGTAATACATTCTTACCACAGGACTCATATTTTATAACCAATATATAGGTTGACGGGTGCCAAGAATACAGAAGGAGAAAACACGCGCCAGTGTCCGGACGAAAAAGAAAGAAGCGCGAGGGAGATTTGAATACGGGTCACACGCCTGCCAGTCTGTCACCACGACCACAGAACCAAGAGGCCGTGGTTCTTGCATTTCGCTCGATGTTACACATCTTCAGCTTGGACCGTTTACTGTTTCTGTTTTGCTTCTTTTTCCACAGTTCAGTACATTTCCTTCCTGTTTTCGTGCTTGATCTGTATTCACTTTTGACGTTATATCCACTGGGCTATTATACCAGTAAATCTGATGGGGGTGCGATGGGGAGCTTCCCTTGTGAGCAGCAGCTCCACCAGGACATTAAAACCCTTTCAAAGCTGCCGAAGTCGACTGTTGGTGATGTGTTTGTGAAGTGAGAACGCGAAGAATGCTGACCTCCTGTACTGACCGAAAGGGACCGCTGAGCATTGTGGTAGATGGCTGTACAAAATGAAATCAGCGAGCGATCACTAGTGAGATACAAAGTGTTACCATTAGTCCAGTTAGTACAATGAATTTGTTGAGGAATTAAAAAGAATCGGATACAGTTGTCGGGCGGCTCGTCAAAGCCACACCGTTATGCAGTGAATTCTATGCGACGGTTGGGGTGGCGTAAAGAGCGACGTCACTAGGCAGTGGGTGACTGGGAACGAGTGATTTGGATTGATAAATTGCGCTATATCCTATGGCATTCCGATGGGAGAGTTTGGATGGTTCAAATGGCTCTGAACGCCATGGGACTTAACATCTGAGGTCATCAGTCCCCTAGACTTAGAACTACCTAAAGCTAACTAACCTAAGGACATCACATACATTCATGGCCGAGGCAGGATTCGAAGCTGCGACCGTAGCGGTCGCGCGGTTCCATACTGAAGCGCCTAGAACCGCTCGGCCACTCTGGACGGCTGAAGAGTTTGGACTCGGCGAATGCCTGGAGAACGGTACCTACCATCATGTGTGGTGCCAGCAGAACGTGGTGGTATGGTATCGAGATGTTTTTCGTGGTTAGGTTGTGATCACCTGATTGCGCCTAAGAAAACGCTAAATGCGGAAGGATGCAAAAACATTTTACAGGATTATGTATTGCATAATTTAGAGAAACAGTTCGGAGTCGATGATTGTTTGCGTCGGCATGACAACGCAACCTGTCGTAAAACAGCATGATGTGAGGCAAAGGTTTGTCGGCAATAACATTCCTGAAACAGAACAACTCTGGGACGAGGTAAAACATTGATACCGCCGCACACCCCAGCTTTCAATATAACTACCTTGTCTGGTTTCGGCCCTCGTGGAAGAATGGATTGAGAGTCCTTCACAGACATTCAGATGCCTCATTGAAAGTGTCTCCGGCTGAGTTCAGGTCATCATAAAGTCGAAAGGTGGACACAATCTATAATAATGTCCACTAATAAGTGCCCGGTTACTTTTTATCAGATAGTGTAGGATGGCTTATATTGGCAGAAATGAAGGTGTGGAGGTTATCGAAAGTCATGCACGGATATCTTAGCTGATCATACTGAATTGGTTCTGGTCCAGGCACAACTTTGATGTGCTAGAAAATTTTACAACGGTGCAGATTCCGTCGCGGAGCCAAAAGTTCATTCAAGAAAGTACGTGATGATGAGTATTGGACCTTTTCTATTTACTACTTTTGTTTCCTCATGGCTGAAGTGTCAGTCAACCCTCCTGCATTGCGGTACTCATAGTTTGGAGTGAACGTAATAACAATTTCATTGATTATTTTCGTTCTACTTCTTTTCTGAATGGTAAGTCACATGTAAACATACTGCTGTCGCAATATGATGTCATTTCCCATGTGAAGAAAACAAAGTATCTAATTCGTACCGTTTATTTGGTTGTATTGCTTTTTGCTACTGTGGACACTCCATTTATTGCATTCATAGAGCATTCCTTGTCATGGGGCAAATGGACAGAGACAGTGCCACCACGGAATGTGATGCAGCGACCAGCCCGCGCTTTGTGGCATCTGTAGTGATTGATAATAGTTGTAGGGCTGTGGGAACTACAGACCACTGTTAACTTCGCCTTTCAGATCGCCTACACGTAGGGGAAGGGCTTGCTTGCATGCCAGGGGTATGGATGTCATCGATGATCTTGAATCATGACGTCATCAAGATGGTGGATGACAGAATATTTAAAAATTAAAGATGGCGGTTGGCAGGAAATTTAAATATTAGAGATATTGGATGGTGGTAAATTTAAAAATTAAAGATTTCAGCCGGTGGGAAATTCAAATAAACTTAAAAGTTTCAAGATGGTTGTGGTGAGAAATATTTTTCAGCCAGTCAAAGTGCTTAAAATTCTTTCCGTATAAAAATATATGTAAGTTTTTCAATTGAATTGCCATGATGTTAAAAAAAATATTGGCAATACTTCAATAATTCCAAAGAAATTAAGTCGTTTTTTTCACATGAATTGTGTAAATAGTCGCTATTCAGCAGACACACAAACAGCCAATCATGATGCAGACATCTTGGCTGTGCTCAGAAGTACCTGAACGCTCAGAACTATTTTTTGCACAATATTCAAAAGTATTGACTCAAAAAGTAACGTAAAGGGTTATAACGTGCAGTAATTATTGGCTGTATTCGAAAGTATCCAAATGCTCTGTTATTTTTGCACCATCTTCAAAATCATTTATTCAAAAATTACTGAAAGGTTGCAGCTTGCAGCACTGCAGAATAGTTTACAAGGCGCTCAGAAGTATCCAAATACTGCTCATTTTTTCTTTTGTTCTATACTCAAAAGTATTTCTCCAAAAAAATATGTAAAGGAGGAAACTGCTAGTATTTCAAAGTACTTTGCAAGATGCCCAAAAATATGCAAACACAGTGAATTTCGTCTTTTACACTACATTCAAAGAGTATTAAGCCAAAAAATTACTGCTACCCCGCGCGGCTATTCGAGATGTTACGTGTAGTGTTTAACGTACAGTATGTCAAATTCCGTTACAGAGTGCTCAAAAGTATCTGTATGCTCAGTTTTTTTGCACCATATTCAAAACTAATTATCCAAAAAATTACATTAAGTGCGTAGCTTGCAGTATTTTTGGCTATGGTGAAAATTATCCAAATGCTGTCATGCTTTTTTTACGTCATGTTCTAATGTATTTATCCGAAACATTAAATAACGGTTGTAACGTGCAGTATTTTTGGCTGTGCTCAAAATTACCCAAACGCTCCGAATTGGTTGTGCTGAATTCGAAAGCATTTACCCAAAAAATTGTATAAAGCAGCACTTGAGTACATGCAAAGTTCGATATCCGTACATACATAGTGTACGGCACAACGGAGCCTCATATTAATTATTTTCCACACCTAAATTGTTCTATAATGGTTGTCAATCTCACAAGGGCGTCGGGCAGGCATCGGCAAGACCTAACTCGCTGTATGAGTGTTCTGCTTGTTCCGATAAGTTTTGCCTTGCTGAAATCCAATGCATTTCACTCCTGGCTCTGCGTAATACGATAAGCACGCCACATTGCAAAACACACATGGACACTACTACTTATCTGACAGCTTAACCTTTTAAGTGACAAAATGTTTTATCCGGCATAACAATGAGATACATATGAGTATGTGCTAGAATAAAACTCGTTAATTTATTATGTCTTTCTAAATTAACCATGAGTAACGGAATCGTTCATTAGTACCAGTGAATTAGAAGTACTATGAAGTTTAACAACTAGTACTATGAAGTTTGAAAACATCTGCTGGAAATTAGAAATGTCAACTTCGGTTAGTGAAATGAAAGGATCGTATGGCATTGTTGGTCGGTAGCTCCAAGTCGGGTTCTGCCTCCAAGTGCAAGTCTTATTTCAGTCGGCGCCACATTAGGCGACGTGTGGCAGATGATGATGATGAAATGATGATGAGGACAACACAACACTCAGTCCATGAGCGGAGAAAATTCTCCAACCCGGCAGGCAATCGAACCCGGGCCCAGTGCAGAGGAGGCAGGGACGTTACCACCCAACTAAGCAGGCGGACATATGATTCAGGAGGGTGACATTTCCCTAAAGACTGGAGTTCGCAAGCAACTTAAGATCATGCATATAAATCCACATTTGCAGCCACTTCAGTATCAGAGACACTTTTTATGATTTTCATAAAATGCTTCTTAAAGCACAAGCAAACATTTTACCCTACCCGCTGCATCTGTGCTAGACGTTTCACCCACTGGTCCGCTTGACACTATGTTACCCAGACTACCATCAGTCTCTGTAGCAGTGTAGTAGCTACTGTAGACGTAGTGCTGCATCATCTGACTCTTCTAAACTCTTAATTTTCTGTGTACTCTTTCGTAGCCTCTTCTCTGTGTACTCTTCCGTAGCCTTTTCTCAGCAGTTTATTACAGGATAAGCCAGAACTTCTTCTGCTGTTGAACTATACCACCTGCACGAAGCTGTTCTTACGGGCCTGGAAGAAATATTCACGAATGTCAGTATGACACCTCTAACTACAAAAACTAACGAAGAACGAGTAATAAATATGCCTATTACATTCAGCCGTATGCGTAAACTGTTTTCTTCATGAAGCATATTTTCAGCAATCATCCACCGATTTCACTGTCAGCAGAAATAATTTATGTTACCTCAACGACTAACGTTAGAAGGAAAGCTTTACAGCATACATTCAGTAAAATTGGATGTTACTAGGAACAATCTAATTGGCTCATGACAATCATGACAATCTAATTGCTTACATGTACGGCGAGGAATAAAACTAACTGTAATCATGCTTACAAACGACTTCCGTGTTGATTTCATACTTAATAATGAAGGAAGTGTTACTGTGAATTGAATTTACCATCGTTCATATCAGAAGATATTAGAGGACTAAATCCACAGCTGACTAATGCTTCCTGAACAATCAACTAGCTCTGAAGCTGGGAGCCTCAAATGCCATTGGTAAATATTGATACCATAACCCACTTACTAATATTTCTGGCTTCGCAGCCGTCATATTCAGGTACAAGGAGCAGTTGAGAATGCAGAAGTGGTCCTTCTCCGTGACTGGCTGCTGCATTCGGAAGTTGCACGCCAAAATGATAATTTTCATTTATTAATATTAGAAAAACTAAACAGCGTAGTTACTTGCATTTCAAATTAAAGCATCTGTCAATAGCATGCTATCATTTCATTATTTCACAAGTATTAATAACCAGTAGAATAATAAAAAAACTGCTAAACGAAAAGGCAGACGAAGCACTTCGGAGAATTTCGGATCACGCCTAACTTTAGGAAGATGGTATCTGCTCTTTTGGACATATCCGAAAGAACAGATACCATCTTCATACAGTTAAGGCTAACGGGCCATTGACCTTCTTCTTCTGTACTGGATGCACACACATTGCTGGAACTCTTACGGGACTCGGTAAGATTGTCTGCCGCGAGTAATGAGTGTAATGGGCAGGGGCACTACAAATGTAGTGTGTGGACTTCAAGCTGGGAATGTGGGTCTCACGGGGAGCGTGCAAGGGATGAATCCCTGCAGTCGCACTATACTTTGTGCCCTCGGTGGCTCAAATGGATAGAGCGTTTGCCATGTAAGCAGGAGATCCCGGATTCGAGTCCCGGTCGGGACACACATTTTCAACTGTCCCTTGATGTATATCAACGCTTGTCGACAGCTTATGGTCTTGATATAATTATCATTTCACGCCTAACTTGGATGGCGGCCGAAGTGGTTCGACTGTAAGATCAAAGCTGGTTCGGCAGTGTCGGAGGACAGACATGTTGTATGCCGTGGTCGGTGTTAGTTAAGACTTTACGGTCGGTTTTAGTTAAGACTTTATTAGCAGTGTATGGTTATTTGGAACATATAACAGAGAAAACTGTGACAGTAATTACGGAAATAGGCAACTCATTAACTTGTTGAAGAATAGAAATTATCTGTGACTCTAAAATGGAATATAATTATGTAGTTTCTCGTGTTCTGACAATAAAAAGTGAATGGTATCCACTATTAACAAACTGATTGGAAATTTAATCATTTCTAAAATAGCAGTTCCTCGAAAAGACTTTCTTACAGCCTCAAGAATACTGATCCACGACCTAAGTGCTGTTTTCTGCGTGGGGGACAACAACTATAGAAGACTGTAGGTTTGTGAACATTTACTAGAACTTATGCATTCCACTCAGGGAGGTGGAAGCAAATAGGCACCTCGCGTGTACTGCAGTCTTAGTACAAATGAGATCCGTGACACGTCACCTGTGGTAACACAGAGGAGTTATGTAGGAGGGAAATATTTTTGAAGCAAGGGGTTTATCATACATACATATATATCACCCTATATCTCCCCTTCCAACCTCTCTTTTTCAACTTGCCGTAACTTGTCCGCAGATATCTCAAGGCTACTGAATTATAAACTTAAAAATGGTATTCGTGCTTCTCACAGAAACTAGTTTGAATATGTTAACACCAAAACAAACATATTTTGTTATAAACAAAGAAACAAACAGCATTTAAGGCCAGTGGTACATGGGGTGGACAAAAATATGGCAACACTGCAAGTACGAGACATTGGTTCGCCTAATATGGTGTAGGAAAACCGTTGGCATTCAAAACAGCTTCCAGTCGTCTCAGAATGGATAAATACAGGTCCTGTATGGTGCCAAGCGATCTTATACCACTATCCTGGAAACGGCTGCTGGACCGCCAACAGCTAAGATCGCAAGAATATTAAATAAACACGAAATAACGACCATCTTTCGCTCACCGAAAAAATTCAAAGATATACTTCAACCAAAGACCAGCTGGGGTTGCAGACGCCGGGCATTTATAGTATTGAGTGCGATTGTGGGATGGAATATATCGGGCAGACACAACGATGTATCTCCCATCTCTGTACTGAACACATCAGGCACGTACGGCTAGGACAGACAAACAAGTCCGCGGTTGCAGAACATAGCATTATCGAGGGACACACCTTCGAATTCGAAAAAAGCTGTGCAGCGCCAACGGTTTCTGGGACTCGATCTTCAAAGAGGCATTGGAGATACGTCTGCACAACAATTTAGTAAACAGGGATAGCGGTTTTCAGCTCAGTGCAGCGTTGAATTCCACAATTGGCAAAATACGTCAGGAACGCTCCGATCTGAAGGCAGCGGCGTCCACAGGCAGATGAGATAGCCACCGGGTCTCGACGCCGGGCAGCGCCACTGTTTACATCTCTCCGTATTTGAACATGCACGCCTATACCAGTTTCTTTGGTGCTTCAGTGTAGTTTGATACAATGGAATACCTTCATGCATGGTTAGCCGCTAACCACTGGTATCCTACCATACCACATCAAAGACAACAGAGAGTATTATTATATTCGCATATGATACAATTTTTGCGGATGGATAAGCATTTGACTGTAAGGGCCAAATAAAGTGCATTTTCTTGAGGGTGATCTTTTACAAGTTTTAACCACTCCTGAAATTCCCATAATATGAAGGAAATAAATCCCATGCGCTAGACCGGGCGACTTGGTTCAAATGGCTCTGAGCACTATGGGACTTAACATGTGAGGTCATCAGTTCCCTAGAACTTAGAACTATTTAAACCTAACTAATCTAAGGACATCACACACATCCATGCCCGAGGCAGGATTCGAACGTGCGACCGTAGCAGTCGCGCAGTTAAAGACTGAAGCGCCTAGAACTGCTCGGCCACCGCGGCTGGGCCGGGCGACTTGGTACAGCGGTTAAGTCACCGGACCCACATTGGGGTTTGGGTTTTTGATGCCGTCCCAGCCATCTAGATTTAGGTGTAACCTAAATGGATTAAGGCAAATACCTGAATGATTTCTATTGAATGATGACGGTCGATTTCATTGCATATAATTGATAAATTCGAGCTTCTATCCTGTATGTAGCTACCTCGTCATCTACAGACTGTCAAACCCGGATCTTCTTTCCTTCCTTCTTGCCGCTATCACAGAAAACAGTGATACTGAACCATACTGCTTGGTATAAAAAAAACCTCATCACTTCACTTTAAATCAATGTATCTACATGTCTGATATGGTTTCATTCTGTTCAGATCAAAGGTTCCTATAGATGGAACAATATTTCCAATATCTTGGGTGTGATATTATTTGAGAGGAAAACAACGACATAATTAGTACGATTAGTACTCCTCAGTGGGATACCGCCAACTGCCTTGCCGCAGTGGATACACCGGTTCCCGTGAGGTCACCGAAACTAAGCGCTGTTGGGCGTGGCAAGCGCTTGGATGGGTGACCATCCAGCCCCCATGCGCTGTTCTCATGTTTCGGGGCGCACTCAGCCTCGTGATGCCAATTGAGGAGCTACTCGACCGAATAGTAGCGGCTTCGGTCAGAATACCATCTTACGACCGGGAGAGCGGTGTGCTGACCGCACGCCCCTCCTATCCGTATCCTCGTCTGAGGAAGACACGGCGGTCGGATGGTCCCGGTAGGCGGAGTGATAATGAGGGTGTGAGTAAAGGGCCTGCTATTGAGCCGTATGAGCTTGTCACAAACATTGCTATACAAGTTCCGAGTGCTGGACTCCAAGAAAGAGAAGACAACAAAAAAACAATAGTGTCTGAAATTAAGTTACTCGGATCGGTAAAATATTGCACCGATGTAGATAAAATCCGAAGAAAGTGTACAAGGAGAGGATAAGTTGTGCTGTCAGCATTACAGAATTAACAATACATCTCATAAATCAGTGGAAAGAAAATGTTGTTTGAATACAGGTGACAGAGTTATAAAGATAATCTTGGGTTGCAGCCCAATACTCTTCGTACCGCAACTTGGACACACTCATCCAGGACCTTTATTTGAACATTGTCGAAGACAAATGTTTATCTTTCCTCTACATATTTATGATGATTACGGTGTGAACATTCTCGTTTTCGTAGCTGACAACGAACGTGTTAATAGGGCCGCTCGTATAAGCTCCTGGTATGACGAACGCGCAGCCACCCTATCGCTCCTCGACTGGTCCGCAAACTCAACAGGTGAAACGTAGCAATCAGGTTATCTTAATTATCTTATTTCCGGTGTGTGAAGAGACACCAGACATAAGACCTGTTGCGTTTCAGATGAGGAAGCAGAAGGCGGGGCTGAAATGAATCGCACAGCGCAGGCTCGGCAGGCGGGTAGTCGTATTGATCGACCTCGCAGCATCCCACGTATATCACGACTTCCGATTCGCACACCTGCCACACGCCACAGCAAATACGTTATAAATTAGCGAAATAATTTTTACCACTTCAGACGCTTTTTAGTAAAATCTATCAGCACAACACGTGTCGACAGGATTCTCCCACGATCAGTTGCATTAGAGTTACACTCATTTTGGTAACGGTGTAGTAGACCCTTTCGTCACTTGGCATGTTAAACGTAAATGATTTATAATCCTCCTCCGCTCGAGCGCTCATCTGCGCTATAAATTATTTTTTGGGAACTACCTAGTATCAAGTTCCAAGGGTGCAGAGAGGACGAGAAGTCACAGGGAGGACTACCAGTGTTTAGCGCCTCTTCGACATCGGGTCGTTACGGCCATTATACATGCTCAGTTGGAGAAATATGTGGGAAGTAGGTGCATATAGTGACACGGAAATAAAGTTTCATGTTAAGCACAGGGGAGTTAAAGCACCATGAAGTGAGATGTGAATCCAGTTGCTCCTAAATAAGCGACCAATGTTTTAGTCTGCGTACACACACCCACACACACACACACACACACACACACATATATATATATATATATACACACACAAGTACGGACGCACACACAAACAGAAATACACTATGTGATCAAAGGTATCCGGACACCTGACTGAAAGTGACTTACAAGTTCGTGGCGCCCCTAACAGTAATGCTGGAATACAATATGGTCTTGGCCCACCCTTAGCCTTGATGACAGCTTTCACTACCGCAGGCATACGTTCAATCAGGTGCTAGAAGGTTTCTTGGGCAATGGCAGCCCATTCTTCACGAAGTGCTACGCTGGGAAGAGATATCGATAGCGTTCGAAGCCCGTGAGTTGCGCGGAGCGGCCCATTCTGCTCTCTCCCGATGTCTAATGACTACTGAGGTCGCTGATATGGAGTACCTGGCAGCAGGTGGCATCACAATGCACCTAATATGAAAAACGTATGTTTTTGGGGTGTCCGGATACTTTTGATCACATAATGTACATTCACGTATACGTACAAGTTATCGCAGACAAAGACGTAGCTCAGCTCACCAAGCATTCGGAATGGAATCGGTCCTAGCGTCGTAAAACGTATGACGAAATTTGCACTACTTAACCGAGACAAAATATAAATCAAGACGTCCGGAAAACGGTTTGAAACTGTTTCTTTCAGAACAAGAATCCTGTGTCTCCACCGCAGCACCAGCTCTCTGTTCAAGGACCGTCGGAGAAAGATTTTGCGAATAGCACGCTTCTCCATTCTCACTCTGGGAACAACATTGGTTTCAGTTTCTGTTGTGGTCGCAGTGTGACCAGTAAAAGTTGATAGTCATATGCGGCGGCCCGTACTGTATACCAACGGTGTCTGGAACGATGACGACGGCCTTTTATGGACCAGTGATGCACAGCCGACACTTTGCATCTAACGGTTGTGATAGTTTGGCAGGGCCTCATATCCTCCAAGACAACTGTAAAATATCATTAAATTCAGTCAATTGTACACACTGTACTCATCTGATGTGTCTGTAATTTTATGTAAGCCAGAGAATGTTTAAAAAACAGGCCATTCTTTCAAGAAATCCAGCAGATAGCAACGTTTTATAGTCCTTTATGTCAGCCAAGACGCGTTTCAGGCTTTCACTCTGCTGGCGTAATACATCTTCATCAACACAACGTTTTTGTCAACTGCATTTTGAACCCTGCAATTGCGCTTTGCAAAGTAACAATTAGTTAAGCTACCATTGTTCTAGAGTTGCATATTCTACGCCTACATCCACATCTACATGAGTGCTGTGCAATTCACATTTAAGTGCTTGGCACAGTGCTTCAGACTATTTCTCTATCGTCCAACTTGTGGTGTCACCGCCAGACACCACACTTGCTAGGTGGTAGCCTTTAAATCGGCCGCGGTCCGGTAGTATACGTCGGACACGCGTGTCGCCACTGTCAGTGATTGCAGAACGAGCGCCACTACACGGCAGGTCTAGAGAGACTTACTAGCACTCGCCCCAGTTGTACAGCCGACGTTAATAGCAATGGTTCACTGACAAATACGCTCTCATTTGCCGAGACGATAGTTAGCATAGCCTTCAGCTACGTCATTTGCTACGACCTAGCAAGGCGCCATTATCAATAGATATTTACTTGTGATACCTGTACCGTCACACCGATGTACACCACTTATGGATTAAAGTTAAGTATTACATCAACTACGTACTTTATTTGCTACTATTAATTCCCTTAACTGTTCCAGACCTCGCGCCAGCCTGCGTGAGCTTAAGCGCGTGCCTTTCGGCTTCCTCTCATAGTGACTTGGCTGTCTTGCCAAGTCACAACACAACTCTCTAACATTAAAACTTAAATCTTTCCGTACGATCTCTAATTTTTTAGTGATATTACAATGATCATTTCTTCCTACATATGTTGGCAAAAATAAAATATTTTCGTATTCAGAGGAGAAAGTTGATGATTAAGATATCGTGTGAAGATATCGCTACAACGAAAAACGCCTTTGATTTGTTGATTGCTTCTTCAACTCGCTTATCTTATGTGTTACAGTCTCTCATCTATTTCATGGTCATACAAAACGAGCTGCCCTTCTTTGGACTTTGTCGATGTCAACCCTCAGTCCTATCTGGTTAGGGTCCCGCTCTGCACAGCAATTCCCTAGCAGAGGGCGGACGATCATAATGCAGGCAGTGTCTGTAGTAGAGCTGTTTTGCCAATAAAACGCAGTTTCAGGTTTTCTTTCCCCCAATACATTGTTTATGTGGTCGATACAATTTAAGATGTTCATAATTCCTAGGTATTTAGTTAAATAACTATGCTTGATTAATAATTAGATGCACTTACTTTTATCTTGTAATTTGAAGCTTCTCGTATTTGCATGCATAACACACAAACTTCTAGATTCACTGAGTTTATCATTCACCACGTGGGCGACCTATGAGTTCGTTTATGTCGAAAATTACACTTGAAGTCAACTTACAATTTTCGTACACACTCTGTAATTTCTTCTGAAGTCAGTTGTGCTTATCGACGTCATATTGCCGACCTCAAAGCATGATACATGCCTCTGAATGACTAAATATATCCATAGTGTCACATCACTTGCTTAATATATATATATATATATATATATATAATGAGTAAAGGTATGATATTTGCAATTAGTTTTTTATTTCTTCGCATTACTGACGAAGAGTGACTGCATTAGCAGTTGATACGAACTGTTATCTGCCTAGTGGAGTAGAGACTGGCTATCGATAACAGAAGCACAAATAAATTGAACTGAATGTTACAAAAGTGGTATGGAAATTTTACAGAGAACAAGTAATATCACATACTCTGCGTGCAATTTATAGACTGACATTGGAAAAACACTTCAAAATGAAAAACGCAAGATGGGTATACCAGGTAACCAATGAGGAGGTACTGAATATGATTGGGCAGAAATTAAATTTGTGCCATAACTTGACTAAAAGAAAGGATCGGATCAAAGGACGCATTCTGGGACATCAAGGTATCACCAAGTTAGTACTGTACGGAAGCGCGCGCGCGAATGTGTGTGTGTGTGTGTGTGTGTGTGTGTGTGTGTGTGTGTGTGTGTGTGTGTCGAGAGGTACATCAGAACACCACTACAACAACGATAAATAAGCAGTCACTTTCGGAAGGAGAACAGAACGTTTTGAAATTGTGTTTCCTTTATCTATTATTATTATGACTTTGCTGGGATGATATTTGATGAGTCGGTTTTGTGAGTAATTCTTACGCACATGTTTCTGGGTGTCTGTTTGATTGCTGAGGATGCCATTTGGGGATTTGCACTTTCGGGAATAAATTTCTGTCTTCGAAACAGATTTATTCCCTTGCCTTTTTTTGAACAGGTGCAGGATTTATAGACTTTGTGCTGTTTCTGTCACTTGATGTCCGTCTTTAACAACATGAAAGGCAAGGATCGGTTTGTTTAGACCGATTAATGGAAGAGTATCCACATGTTCGCGAAATCGTATACTGAACTTTCTTTCTGTTTGGACTGTGTATATCTTCGGATCGATTGCATGGATTGTGGTTGTTCTGAACGCTGCGCGTGATATTCTGCTTTATTTCGCTACTACTTTGAAAGCTTGACGTAATATTCCTACTTCGTGACAAATTTTGCTACTTTATGTAAAACATTTCCCAGCCACAGCATTCTAATATATTTTTGTATTGCCAGTCATATGGTGGTATTTGTTGTAGATTTTGCTTTGCTGTTGCTTTTGTGGGAATTTATTTAAATATTTAACTCTATTTGGGACTGTATCCATTATCTTGCACAACTCGATGACAGCTAGAGCTGATGTGGACTCAGTAACAAAAAGTAAAGTCGTATGGCGTTGTTGGCTAGGAGAACCCGCAGCGCAGGTTCAACCGCCTAATTCGGAAGGCTTTTCTACCAGCTCACAATGGCACCTAGTGAAGTCTGATAGTTGTGTGTGAAAGTGTTACTGATAAATGTTGCTGAATTCGCAAAACACTGAAAACTGTCATTTTTCAGCAGTGACTCATCGTGTAATGAGCGAATGCACGTTTTCCCGCATAAAACAAGAGATGCTACTGGTAACTACTTCTTGCTGTTCACAGTTAACCTCTCTACTCTTTTACAATTAGTTTCCTGACAATATTTTAAATTTTAGGAAGCTTATTCAGTTCGCTTATTATGTCTAGAACGAGAATAAAATACGCATACTTACGTAATGCAATGAAAGTGCATGTACGTTCGGATCGCTCCATTTTCTTTGGTACATGAATAATTTTTCCAAAGCATATCCATTTTATTCTACGTGATAGCAAAGAAAACGTCGGGCAAAACGATTCCTGAATTTACGTTATACAGCCCTTTATAATGTGAAAGTGATGTGCAAAACGACTTTCTACAATGACAGCTTTCACACTCGCGAAGCCTCCGTTCTCTCTTGGCTTTGGCTGCTGCAAGTTCACGATACGACAAAAATCCGCTTACAAAGACCAATAATTTGCCAAGGACTAAAGTCGATAGCTTTACAATCCTCTAAACTCCTGTGTATATTCACTTAATTAAGATTAGCTCAAGACCGTGATATTACTGGGTAATGCCAATGATTTACTTGTCCAATTTCGTCTTGAAACAGCGGTGAATTTAATATATTTTGCATTTTTTGGTGGTTGAACGTTACGCTAAGAGTCGACTACGACTACCTGATCATGATTAAATTCATGTCCTTCCTCTAATCCTTTCGTGTAAAAGATATGGATACATATATACATGAATATGAGGAGATGCTTTGTCCCTCTCTTTCCACATACTGGTTGTCCCATTTAGTGGCGGCAAATTAAATCCATATTTGTTCCTGCCGCATCTGGGCTCAGTGATGTTGATGAGACACGAATATCGGGCATAGAAAGCGAAGAAACGTGGCGAGAACAGAAGACATGAAATCAGTCACATAGAAAACTCACAATCTACTGTACAGAGGAATAAATCAGATGAAGCAGCAATGTATGAAGAAAATTTTTTTCGTGACTCACGTATTACAAATTCTTGAATACTGTTGAATAGTTTGAGAACCTTGCAAGTAGTTTTGAAGAAGTAGTCAAAGAGTTGGTGCTACATTTGTGAGTCTATCATTTCTTTTGTTTCAATTTGTATGTGTATATCCGTGTGTGTTTTAGATAACTGTCCAAAGATGACTCGTTTGTAGTTGGTAATGGATGGAAGGGAAGCTGTTAGGAATGAGTGATACAAATGAGCCAGATATTTTCATCCCATATTGTTAATAGCGATAACTTTATGCACATTGGTTTAGTCACTAAACTAGTTTATAATTTCTTTGGTTCGGTGTTTCTCTCATTTCCATGTTTAAGATTTCATTGTAAAGTTTGTTGGTGGTCTCGCT
Source organism: Schistocerca serialis cubense (assembly GCF_023864345.2). NCBI lineage: Eukaryota > Metazoa > Arthropoda > Insecta > Orthoptera > Acrididae > Schistocerca > Schistocerca serialis. The sequence continues at coordinate 869,539,765 of NC_064640.1, read as the reverse complement.
GGCAAGCTCGTGTCTTCATTCCTTGCTGACATGTATCTGTGTTTCACAGATTTCCTGTGATTATCAAATGAGTTTTCTTTTTTACAGACACTATTGATTATTGTTGATACCAAACATAGTTTGCCCCAAGATCATTGTAGAGCAAGTGCTGCGATGTTTTAAAGTAACTGACATCCGGTGTATATGTGTGAGCTCCATGAGTTTAGAGACTAAGTGTCCCTACTTTATGAAAACAATTAGGATATTATGTATGAGTTCGAATCTAATTCGTATTGCACACCATGCTGTGTCGGTTGCAGTTACTTTTTTACCTGTATTTTTCTTATCTTGGTCGAGTGGTTCTAGGCGCTTCAGTCCGGAACCGCGCTGCTGCTACGGTCGCAGGTTCGAATCCTGCCTCGGGCATGGATGTGTGTGATGTCCTTAGGTTAGTTAGATTTAAGTTGTTCTAAGCTCTAGGGGACTGATGACCACAGATGTTAAGTCCCATAGTGCTTAGAGTCATTTGAACCATTTTCTTGTCTTGTTGCTGCTGTGTTTCCTGGCGTATCTGTTCTAGTAGTTCTGGAACTTTGTGATTCTAGCTTTTCTTCTGCTTTTATTTGGTTTTTATATTTTGTTCGTTTGGTGACTATATTTCATTTCTAGCCATTGTTTTTTGTCATTTGCATTTTTGTGTTTTGATATACACTACGTCCCAAAATAAGTGAAGCAGCCAGAAGATATGATAGGACGTCAATGTAACGTTGTACACATACAAACCGTTGGCGGCTATGGAAATGATTAGTAAAGATGGAAGAAAAAAATTAAGATTTCTGCCACAGCTGGGACTTGAACCCAGTTCTGTTTGCCTACTAGGCACGAATGCTAGCCATTACACCGCTGCAGGCTGAAGAGACTCTGCCATACAAATTTTTTCTGCTAAAGAAATCCACAGAAGAAAAAGGTTGGGAACGACTGCACTAGTTGTTTGATATTCACTGCAAAACTTATTGTTTTGAGAACTTGTTGACTGTTCATTCACTTCATCATGATTTACAGGTAGGATGATGTCCTGCGATGATTTCTGCAGATTACGTCCCTGTTTTGGAACCTCCAACTTTACAACAATTGCTCAATTATACAGCATGTATTCAGCAGGCTATGCTCGAGTCCTATTTCCTGAAACTGTAAGAATTTTGGCATGTAACAGAGTTGTGTTATTTGTAAGACTACCAGTAGACATCAGTGTGGTACCAAAAATAGTTTACTGTCTGGTTGGAGGACTAACAATTCATACAGAGACTGGTTCGCCGTTGTATAATTATTGCAAACCACTATTTGTAGCTACTACAACATTACAATAACATACACAACTGTTTTGTATAGCCTTTTTGAGCAATAAATCTTAAACTAGAACTGTCCACTACAGATAACAGGATGTCAGTAGAAATTTGCACTGCAAAGCAGTTTATAAAGGCATTAGCAGGTAATGTTGCGCATAACAACAAATTATCTATTAAATGAAGTGAAACTAACCGTGACATCTCATTTATTTTGCTATAAACGAAGCTTGCCTGCACTAGTCATCTCATCACAACATGCATAAGAAAACAGTAATTGAAATTTTTTGGGCAGCTTCACGTAGCCTACATACAATAGAAAATACCATCCAGTTCCCAGCAGCCTACATAAATCACTTTTAAAATAGACTCCTTGTTAATTTCACAATTACATACACGTTTTGCAAACAATCACTACGTACATCGTTTTTTCACGAAGCACAAAGTCTTTCTAACACAATAATTGACACATCACGTGCACAAGAGAAATCATAGGCTATGTTATGTACTTTAAATAAATGATCGCTTCTTTGTCACAATATTGACTCAATGGACTGTCTCAAACGTAAACAATGAAGTCACAATATACACGTCACGCCAATACCACATGGAACCACGCTGTCAGCAACTGGTGTCATATAAATGTGTCATGCACATAAAAATTACAACCATGTATGAAACATCTAGTGCAACTTATCTCTACAGACATAAGGGAAACGATTAAAAAATGCATGGCATGACGCCGTCTCTGAGGCGGACATTTGATAGTGACGGTCGATTAATGTCAACTTCTCGGAAGTGCTCTGAACATGTTCTACCATATTTTACTGGTTCCCAGTCTTTTCGTCGCAATGCCTTGATCCACAAACTTTCCCTTGCTTTGTCCTTTGGGAAACTGTGTATCGTAAACCTAAAAGTTTGAAGGCAATGACTGAAATCACTGAACCGCACAGTCCTTACGTAAACCAGAATTATTTGTTTAGGTACAGCATTTTCCTGTGGAAAGTAACAGTAGGTTTTCCGTTTCTGTTAGTGCATCCGTTGGCAACACAGGTAATCATTTTTAAGTTATTATTTCGATGAACAACATAGAAATAGACACACGCTACACACAGTGTTTTTGTCTTGAAGAAATGGAGGAGTCACTGGGTTCATTTTTCCGGCGTTAGGGCATCTCCATAGAATTATAGCCTCCTTGGTAGGGACTGTATGACAGTGAGTCCAAGGCGTCAGACTGTCGCAGATCCCATGCTGAAGGAGATAATGCTCCAAGTGTGGACGAATTCTTAGCATTCGAAAGTCTAATACAACGCGCTGTTTCTCACGCACTGATATAGTTACGTTACACACCGTCATGTTACACACTACAGCTCGGTGCCTTCTAGCGGCAGAGTGCTGAAAATATGCGGACATGAAGAATATAAATGTAGAATGTTAAGTAGAATGTTAACAACGTTTATTTTATTTAAAAAGCATTCCATACGAAGCTCGGGGGCATTACTTTTCAGCACGCTCTCTTACTAATAGAATTAATCGACCTTCGAGGGCAGAGTGCCTCTCCATGGGAAAGTTGTAACAACAGCAGTAAACGAAGGCTGGTGACCTGTGTCAGCAATTTACACTACATGCTGTATGATGTATTTTACTACTGACGGCAGATAAGCACTGCAGAAAGTGTCCAGAATCGCTTTTATTTTATTTTAAGCCACAGTATAACGTATCCATTTAGGCTGTTATAAATAACTGTGTAATACCTACAGGGAATCTGAATACTGAAACCGGTAGTAAATAAACATTTATTCATCGGCAGCTTTTGGCGTTAGGAGCATCACGTTTTACAAATGATGAAGAAAGATGAAACTATATTTTGTAAAAGTTTTAGAGCTCGATACAGAAGGAAATAATTAGATTTATGAGAACTTTTATTCCATGTATGTTATTATGCATAGACCCACCACAGATCATACTGAAAGGAACTGGATAGGTCAGAAGGCGTAAACGCGAACCTATTGTATTCTTTGTGCTCTCTTCGGAATTTATAAACGAGGTAAGTGGACGCTACGCTATGGAAAATCTCTCCACCCCCCCCCCCCCCCTCTCTCTCTCTCTCTCTCTCTCTCTCTCTCTCTCTCTCTCTCTCTCTCTGACACACACAGAATTTTACCCGTTTACGTGTAATGTCTGACGAAACTGAGGTCATTATGAGCAGGGACCATCACTTTACTATTGCAACATCTATTGATGAACAATAAAGAATGGGTACAAAATTTATTTCTGTTCGGGATTTAGGTTTACCGAGGAAATTCTAAATCACACTAGCCAGAATGCGAGCTGTAAACGCCTCTTCTCGAATGTCCCTCCTGTGTCTTATCACTGCGCCAGCTGAGGGCTTCCTGCTTTTATAGCAGGGCGGCGGAGTTGTGTGTCGATAATTCGTTTGGACTCCGTCACATGGAGGAGAGAGAATATTGACCCGCCCGCCGTCTGGTTATGGGATCATAGGCGGCTCTTCAAGCCCATCCACATCAGCGTAGCGTTGTGCGTAAGTATCACTTCACAGCACCATATTACACGATATCCATTTCAACAAAATTACCATCATTAATAGTGGACATAATTCGTTCGTCATATTACACAATTTTTTGTTTATTCATCTGCAGTTGTCATAATGTATAGTGCCTTACAGTTAGCAAAAAGGAAAAGGAGACCAGAGAAAACAATTTGTTACCAATCCTTACTTTCTGAGGCTCTTCAAACTTAATGGAATACCCACATAAAGGAACTATCTCTTTTTTCTGAGAGCAGAGTCATCAGCAATGAAACATGTGCTGGTTTGAATAAGAATGGGGAAGTAAATATGCCGCGGCGTTCTTGAAGGAACCATCTCAGCATTCAGCTTCACTGACGTGAGGGAACCAATAAAGACAAAAGCAGGATGGCCGTACAGTGATTCTATCCCCACCAATCCTGAATACAAGTCCAGTGTCTTAAGAACTGAGATGCCTTTTTCTACAGCAATGGAAAAGAAGGTTGACACGGGAGAGAGAATTTACTTGTGTTTGCCTCCACAGATATGATGCGCAAATATAACTTACTCGTAGGTCACACAGGGAATGCGTAATTTACAAACAGTTCAACTAACTGAATATATAGGGTGACAATAATTGAAGTATATTAAATTACATCGTCATAACTTCTGAAGGGTTTGCGTTAGACGTTCAAAATGCAAGGTTGGCCGCGGGGAATGATGGGAATTAGTATGCGCATGCGCACGCACCTTATTGTTATCGGCCATTTGCAACTGAAAATGTCACGGTACAGCACGCCTGAACATATAGCGCTTGTGAAAGCCTACTATGCGAACAATAATAGCCCAACTGCGGCTCAGAGGAAGGTTGCAACTGAGTTCAAACTGAAGACAATCGCTCCGAGTGTGCTAACAATCAAGAATGTGATTCACAAGTTCGAGACAACGGTTAGTGTGATGACTATTAGCAATGTCGGTCGTCCAAAGAGGGTGAAAACGCCTGAAAACATCGAGAAGACAAGCATTGTTTCAAACCAGCCCCATGAAATCGATCAGACGACTTCCACAACAGGTGGGAATTGGCTGGCAGACACTTCGACGAATTGTTGTTGAAGATTTGCATCTCTGCCCATAAAAAATTCAAAACCATCAGCCATTAGGCCTCAGGACCATGGAAAAACGGCTGTGTTTCGCCAACACTGTTGTCCACAGAATTGACGAACAGAACTTTGATGTGAATGACGTTTGGTTTAGTGACAAAGCCCGCTTTAATTTGGATGGGTTCGCCAATAGCAAATTTGGCGCATTTTGGGAACTGAGAACCCACATTTCACGATCGAGAAGTTTCTTCGCCCTCAACAGGTGACTGTGTGGTTTGCAATGTCCAGTCACAGAATAATAGGTACGATATTCCGTGGTGGCACGCTGGGGTGATTCTAGAAGTCGGTCAAGTGGGGGGGGGGGGGTAGCTACTGGGGGGTTAGGGGTGTAGGGGGTTTGGGGAATGGAATATCGCTTAACAAAAGGAGAGTTGGGGTCCTCCATCGACAAAGTGGTAAAATTTGGTGCTGCTTAAAGTAGTTTTTGGTAACTGTTTTGGAGTTCAGGGTTAAAAAATCTGTATTAATAAATAATAAGAAGTTAAATGATATTTATTCATTTAGATAGTGAGCCGCTCTTATTCTTTTGTTAAAATGTGTTTCAAATATAGTGCAACCTATATTGCTACATAATTATAAAAAACATGATTGAACCTGTTGGAGTAATATATTCACTGAAGTCATTTTATCCAGTGTAATACGATACTCCATTGGGGGGGGGGGGGGGGGAGAGGGGGTGGGTGGCCGGAGTGGCCGAGCGGTTCTAGGCACTACAGTCTGGAACCGCGCGACCGCTACGGTCGCAGGTTCGAATCCTGCCTCGGGCATGGATGTGTGTGATGTCCTTAGGTTAGTTAGGTTTAAGTAGTTCTAAGTTCTAGGGGACTTAGGACCTCAGCAGTTGAGTCCCATAGTGCTCAGAGCCATTTGAACCATTTTTTGGGCGGGGGGGGGGGGGCTATAGGCCCCATAGCCCCATCCCCCTTGCCACCGTCCCTGATGGCGCGGTGACTACCGAACGGTACGTGAAGGTTTTGGAAAACGATTTCATCCCCATTATCCAAGGTGACCCTGATTTTTACAAGATGTGGTTCATGCAAGTCGGAGCTCACCCTATAGAAGCAGGAGAGTGTTTGATGCCCTGAAGAAGCACTTGGGAGACGGCATTCTGGGTCTGTGGTGACCAGAGGCCACTGGCATGGGCCTCGATTGGCCGCCATGTACTCCAGATCTGAACACATATGACTCCTTTTTGTGGGGCTATGTTAAAGACGAGGTGTACAGCAATAATCCCAAAACCATTACTGAGCTGAAAACAGCGATTCAGGAGGTCATCGACAGCATCGATGTTCCGAAACTTCGAAACTTCAGTGAGTCATGCAGAATTTCGCTACTCGTCTGCGCCACGTCATCGCCAATGATGACAGGCATATAAAACATGTCATCACCTAAATCCAGATATCTGTAGTGACGTTTACATGTTGAATAAAGTGTGAGCACGTCGTAACTAATTTACGTTTTTTTCATATAGTTCGATAATTGTCACCCTATACTATGTTCTAGATTCTAGCGAGTGAGGTGCACAGTGGCTGAGAGATTAGTCTGTAAGAGATGAAAGTATACCCCGCTTGAGCTATCTAGATTTATGTTTTTCGTAATTTCCCTATGTTACTTAAGGGAAATAACAGGATAATTCCTCTGAAAATGACACGACCAATTTCATGTGTCATATTTGTCCAATTTGAGCATGTGTTGCAACTCTAATGAACTCCTCGTCGATGAGATATTAAACTTCTACGTTTCTTCCCTCTTATATGAGGAACCCTGTAGTAAACAGTAGCTGTGGTGTGTCGTACTGACTGCTGCACTGTATACTGACTATACTTATTGCTTTTAGCACTTGATTTGCCCTGCCCTACCCTCATAGCTGCCAATATTAGTTCTGTTAGCGTTCGTCAATATAGATAAATCAGACTAATTAGAATAATTTCAAACTGTTGTCCTATCTTGATTATTTTGGAATGTTTAAAAAGCGGAATTGAAGATGGTCTGCTTCTGTTTACAAAAACTGCACTTCTGCGTGTGAACTAGAGGTAGTTGAAGGCAACGTGCCGTGTCCTGATATTGTAGATGGGTTGCTACCATCAATAGTAACGGTTATTTCGTTGTGTTCCTTGTTAATCTTGACATTTTTCTCGTGTGTCTTCCTATCTTTTTCCCTCACTTTTCTTTCGCGATTTTGGCTATTATTATTTCTAACCTTGCAGCTGGCTGCTCTTCCTGCTGCCACAGTTGACCTACGACACGAAATCTATCAAAAAAATTTAAAAAATCGCAAAGGTGGAAATTCATGCGTGAGACGTGTGAACTCTGTTCTGTGCGTTGTCAAATTTAACTCTTTGTGTACAGTGTTTTATAGGACGGAGAGTGAGAATCACTTCGACATTTGCCTCAACGAGCTTGGGAAACTGGTTAAAAACTACAGTGACTTTCTGTGTATCAACTAGAACTAGTTTGAGTTTGATTGAAGCTTCGTAAGTGAGCGCCGTGCACAATAAGCTAGACCAGAAGTTGCTATGTAAACCACTATCTTCGATTAAATGAAGTAGTATGAGGGACAACTAAGCTAGGGCGACCGTGACTTTAAAATAATAGGAAAAAGTGAAGAAACTGAAAAACTGCTTTTCTCTAAGTGTGTTCACAAATGCTTACAAGGATTTAATTTAAAAGATGATAAGCAGCATAAATATGTTGATTATAAATTGAATGTGGATGACTTAACTTGTTTTTCACAAAAAATCTCAACTGCTGACTATGAAGATATCCTTGGTTAAGGTACTAGGTTAAATTTTAGCAGAGTTCCCTGCCTTTTAAAATTTAATTCTGCTGAATTTGTGATAATAACATGTATTGTTAATGTATTATGATTAACTGAATATAATACATTCTGTAACAGTTGTTGTATTCGATAGGAGGTGTAGAAATTATTATTTAAAAAAAATTGCTGCGACCCTGGTTGTGTGTGTATTCCTTTCCCTAATCAGCCATTGACAGTAGGGTCTAGTTCCAGTATCGCCTCAGAAGGACATGGAAAAAAGAGATATCAAAGTGCTCAGAGGGAGGTCTAGTTTTTCGAAGAAAGATTTAATTTCTTGGAAGTAACCGAAGTAATTAAGGAAAAAGTAATTAGTGGTATGAGAAAATGTTACATAATGAATATTTGTGAGAATTTTCTTAGCCAAACAAAGCGTGGTAAGTGGACAGTTGGAGTGTCGAACTAACCAGCGTGAGGTGTAGTTTTGCAAAATAAATAAGTAAATGAATAATTAAAAATGAAAAAATAAAAATGTGTAAAACTTTTTCCTCAGCTTAAGATTAGCTATGATTCAAATTTCGTTATAGTTTATGATTATAAACATTATTACACACAGAGTCCGCCACAAAAGATATTATCGTTTGATTTGAGTTACGAGTGTGTTTTAGTATGGTCTTCGGCTCAACACATGTTAGTATTTTCATCTCCATATCGAGAAAACAAGATGGCTGGAGCACGGTTGACATTCGAGCAATGAAAATTTATTGTAAAGTTGTTTTTCAAGTTTAATGATGTCTCTGAAGTGCAACCTCAGTGGAGGCGGGAGTTTGAAACAGAACCGCCAACCTGCCTAACAATTAAACGCATCATTGACAAGTTTGAATTGCATAGAACGATTTGTGATATTTACAAAGGAAGATCAGGAAGACAGCGTAGAGCTAAAAGTCCTGCTTCGTCGGCTCTCGTGTTGGAAACGTTTATTAATTCTCCACAGAAGTCTGCTATCCAATGTGCATGTGAAGTGGAGGGTTAGCAGTACAAGTGTACGAAGAATTCTGAAAGCTGCACGCGATTAATGACGAGGATCCTGATCGCCCTATGGAATTTTGCGAATGGATCAGCAAATGCTGACTAAAGACGAAAAATTTGTGACGAAGGTAGTGTGGAGTGACGAGGCAAAATTTAAACTTAATAGAACCGTCAATCGGCATAACAGTGTACTGGGCACCGGAAAATCCACATGTTTATCTGGATAAAGCGGTGAATCTATGTCATATCACAAAATAGATCTGCCAAGGACGTAATGGAAACTTCTTTCAGAACCTAAAGAGAAACAGTGACCGGTGACATCTTGTGTATTGAAAGTTTGGTAGTTTCTTACTTTTATGTTTGTTGAGCCAAAAAGGATAATGCATTAGAATCGCTAATTGGTCATATTGGAGAGCTGCTGTAGATTTTTGGCAAGATAACTTTCAGGAAAGTCAGAATTGATTTATTACAAAAACAAAATAATAAATGATTTACGAAAGTTCCGTTATGTGTGTCACTAAGTGATCTTGTCTACAGCGCAGTATCACGTGCACAATGACACATGTCGCTTTCACATTTACAGGTGATCATTCTCACTTATCCCCTTGCTTATTTTCGGTGAACATACATCTGAAATGGTCTGTGGCGCGTTCCCACAGTACACTGCAACTTCTTGACCACATTATTCTATAGAATTTTCGGAGACACTACCTACTTAGCTTCAATTCATTCCTCCTATGGGATCCTATCTGGCTCACATATGGATTTTCTGCTTCATTTTCCGTTTGGCTCTCTATGGATTTCTACTACAAAAACAGAAGTGACTTCCGGCTTGCTCACCGCACCCAAAGTCTCATTACTACAGCGCTTCCGCTACTATCCCATTCGTACCACAGACATGTCTTAGTATTTTTCCGATTTTTCACTTCAGCTATATTTTCTGTAGTCCTATACTGTTGTGTCTAGCGAATGTTTATCTCGTATATGGGCTTCAATGTAACATTCATGCATTTTTGAAAAATGTTGGGTGTCCATTGCTTATAACTATTTAACTAAAAACTTTTATTTACTTATGCTCATGGAATTTACCAAATTCATTTTATACAATTACTATTAACAGCCACGCAACTATTTTAATCGTCTACACGTGACTGCAAGGCTTAAGTTCATAGCCTGTACATATAAGCAACATAATTTTGTCACATGATTCTGTTAACAGTAGACAAGCTGTAGCAGCACAATAGGTCGGCAACGAAAACTCATTAATTACCAACGTGGATTACCCATCGGATGTTACCTGAGTAACAAACACATCATACTCTTAAGGCTGGCCAAGATGCAACTGTGAAGTGTAAACGCGAAGAAACAACCACAGATAAACCAAAACCAGGAACGCATGATGTACTGGTAGACATGGACCGTCGAAAAATGAGTAGGGTGGTTGTAAAAAATCGCATGAAATCAGCAGAATGAGTTTCAGAAGGTTACCAGCAGTCCATCTAGCACAATGATTGTTCTGTTGTTGTGGTCTTCAGTCCAGAGACTGGTTTGATGCAGCTCTCCATGCTACTCTATCCTGTGCAAGTTTCTTTATCTCCCAGTACCTACTGCAACCTACACCCTTCTGAATATGTTTAGTATATTCATCTCTTGATCTCCCTCTACGATTTTTACTCTCCACGCTGCCCTCCAAAACTAAATTAGTGATCCCTTGATGCCTCAGAATATGCCCTACCAACCGATCCCCTCTTCTAGTCAAACTGTGCCACAAATTTCTCTTCTCCACAATTCTATTCAATACCTCCTCATTAGTTATGTGACTACACATCTAATCTTCAGCATTCATCTGTAGCACCATATTTCGAAAACTTCTATTCTCTTCTTGTCGAAACTATTTATCGTCCACGATTCACTTCCATACATGGCGACACTCCATACAAATACTTTCAGAAACGACTTCCTGACGCTTAATTCTATACTCGATGTTAACAAATTTCTCTTCTTCAGAAACGCTTTCCTTGCCACTGCCAGTCTACATTTTACATCCTCTCTACTTCGACCATCATCAGTTATTTTGCTCCTCAAATGGCAAAACTCATTTACTACTTTAAGCGTCTCATTTCCTAATCTAATTCCCGCAGCATCACAAGACTTAATTCGACTACATTCCATTATCCTCGTTTTGCTTTTGTTGATGTTCATCTTATATCCTCCTTTCAAGACACTGTCCATGCCGTTCAGCTGGTCTTCCAGGTCCTTTGCTGTCTCTGACAGAATTACAATGTCATCGGCGAATCTCAAAGCTTTTATTTCTTCTACATGGATTTTAATTCCTACTCCAAATTTTTCTTTTGTTTCCTTTACTGCTTGCTCAATATACAGATTGAGTAACATCGGAGATAGGCTACAATCCGGTCTCTCTCCCTTCCCAACCACTGCTTCCCTAACATGTCCCGCGACTCTTATAATTGCCATCTGGTTTCTGTACAAATTGTAAATAGCCGTTCGCTCCCTGTATTTTACCCCTGCCACCTTCAGAATTTGAAAGAGAGTATTCCAGTCAATCTTGTCAAAAGGTTTCTCTAAGTCTACAGATGCTAGAAACGTAGGTTTGCCTTTCCTTAATCTATTTTCTAAGATAAGTCGTAGGGTCAGTATTGCCTCACGTATTCCAACATTTCTACGAAATCCAAATCGATCTTCCCCAAGATCGGCTTCTACCAGTTTTTCCATTCGTCTGTAAAGTATTCGTGTTAGTAGGACAATGATGATGCGTAACGAATTAAAAAGAGTTGGATACAATGGTGCAGTAGCTCCTTATAAGCCACACATTTCTGAAGTCAATCGTAAGTGACGTTTGAGGTAGTGTAAAGAGCAACACTGCTGGAAACGAGTGATTTGGAGTGATGGATGACGCTACATCCTGTAGCACTCCGATGGAATGGTCTGGGTTTGACAAATGCACGGAGAGCGTTACCGGCCCTCACCTACGGTGCCAGTAATGTAGTAAAGAGGAGGAAGTGTTAGGGTATGTGCATGTTTTTCGTGGTTGGGGCGTGGTTCTCTCACAGTGCTTAAGAAAAGGCTAAATGCCGTAGGAGATAAACACGTTTTATTGCACGGTGTGCTGTGGACTTTAGACAACTAGTTCAGAGTCGATATTTGTACCAAGGCGACAATGCAATCTGTCATAAAGCAGCATCTGTGAGGCAATTATTTGTGGACAGTAACACTCCTGAAATGGATTTTCCTGTCCAGAATACCAACCTGAAACCAGTGGAACATCTTTGGTATGCGTTAGAACTTCGTCTTCACTCCAGAGCCCAGCGTGGAACATCACTACCATCTCCGGTTTCGGATCTTGAGGAAGAATGGGCTTGCAGTTCCTCCATAGACATTCAGACATGTCGTCGAAAGCGTCCCCAACAGAGTTCATGACGTCATAAAGGCGAAGGGTGGACACATCCGAAATTGATCTCCTGGTACTTTTGAACGTATAGTGTATCTGGGAAATTAATCACATCTATTTCGATACAGTGAAATGCGTTCATGTTTGGATAGCCGCTAACCAAATGATTTGAAAACATTTAGAAACACAAATGAAATACAGACAGACTGTGGAACGTAACACCGAAAACTGGCATAATTGTAACTAGAAAATACATTTTGTATTCGCTTATGAAACCATTTTTCCACATGGTTGCATGTCCGTAGGCAATTCGCATCGTAATTCTGGAATAGCACAGGCACTGCAACGTCGTATTTATCCGCCGACACCGGGCAAGTGACTTTCAAGTAAAATACACTCCTGGAAATTGAAATAAGAACACCGTGAATTCATTGTCCCAGGAAGGCGAAACTTTATTGACACATTCCTGGGGTCAGATACATCACATGATCACACTGACAGAACCACAGGCACATAGACACAGGCAACAGAGCATGCACAATGTCGGCACTAGTACAGTGTATATCCACCTTTCGCAGCAATGCAGGCTGCTATTCTCCCATGGAGACGATCGTAGAGATGCTGGATGTAGTCCTGTGGAACGGCTTGCCATGCCATTTCCACCTGGCGCCTCAGTTGGACCAGCGTTCGTGCTGGACGTGCAGACCGCGTGAGACGACGCTTCATCCAGTCCCAAACATGCTCAATGGGTGACAGATCCGGAGATCTTGCTGGCCAGGGTAGTTGACTTACACCTTCTAGAGCACGTTGGGTGGCACGGGATACATGCGGACATGCATTGTCCTGTTGGAACAGCAAGTTCCCTTGCCGGTCTAGGAATGGTAGAACGATGGGTTCGATGACGGTTTGGATGTACCGTTCACTATTCAGTGTCCCCTCGACGATCACCAGTGGTGTACGGCCAGTGTAGGAGATCGCTCCCCACACCATGATGCCGGGTGTTGGCCCTGTGTGCCTCGGTCGTATGCAGTCCTGATTGTGGCGCTCACCTGCACGGCGCCAAACACGCATACGACCATCATTGGCACCAAGGCAGAAGCGACTCTCATCGCTGAAGACGACACGTCTCCATTCGTCCCTCCATTCACGCCTGTCGCGACACCACTGGAGGCGGGCTGCACGATGTTGGGGCGTGAGCGGAAGACGGCCTAAAGATGTGCGGGACCGTAGCCCAGCTTCATGGAGACGGTTGCGAATGGTCCTCGCCGATACCCCAGGAGCAACAGTGTCCCTAATTTGCTGGGAAGTGGCGGTGCGGTCCCCTACGGCACTGGGTAGGATCCTACGGTCTTGGCGTGCGTCCGTGCGTCGCTGCGGTCCGGTCCCAGGTCGACGGGCACTTGCACCTTCCGCCGACCACTGGCGACAACATCGATGTACTGTGGAGACCTCACGCCCCACGTGTTGAGCAATTCGGCGGTACGTCCACCCGGCCTCCCGCATGCCCACTATACGCCCTCGCTCAAAGTCCGTCAACTGCACATACGGTTCACGTCCACGCTGTCGCGGCATGCTACCAGTGTTAAAGACTGCGATGGAGCTCCGTATGCCACGGCAAACTGGCTGACACTGACGGCGGTGGTGCACAAATGCTGCGCAGCTAGCGCCATTCGACGGCCAACACCGCGGTTCCTGGTGTGTCCGCTGTGCTGTGCGTGTGATCATTGCTTGTACAGCCCTCTCGCAGTGTCCGGAGCAAGTATGGTGGGTCTGACACACCGGTGTCAATGTGTTCTTTTTTCCATTTCCAGGAGTGTATCTCCCCTGTACGGGAATATATATAATGAATGTACGAGTACTGGCTACAGACACATGGTTGAGGACATAATAGAAGTTTGGGGCAGGCTGTCACTCGTACTCAGATAGCCAAGTGGTAAGGAAACCGCTGGCGATAAGTGGGAAATCCGCGTTTGAGTCGTGGTCCGGTACAAATTTTCACTGTCGTCATTCCATTATACAGCTGATAGTTGTCAATATTAGCAACTGCAAATACACTTCATGTGTCTAAATTTATGTTTTACCTAAATGAATTAAGGCAAATACCGGAATGACTTCTGTAGAAAAGCCACGGTCGATTTCCTTCCCTATGAGTGACCACTTCGAGCTCCTATTCTGGCTGTAAGTACCTCGTCATCGATAACTTGTCAAACCTGAAACTTCTTTCCTTCCTTCTAGTCGATAGCCGCTGGAATGGCCGTGAGGTTCTAGGCGCTACAGTCTGGAACCGCGTGATTGCTACGTTCGCAGGTTCGAATCCTGCCTCGGGCTTGGATGTGTGTGATGTCCTTAGGTTAGTTAGGTTTAAGTAGTTCTAAGTTCTAGGGGACTGATGACCTCAGAAGTTAAGTCCCATAGTACTTAGAGCCATTCGAACCAGCCATTTCCAGTCGATAACACAGAAAACAGGGACAACTATGGTAACATTAATGTTAGTAATCATGAGTGAGGTACTGGTGCAGTAATCGCTTATCTTACAATGTAGGCTTTCACGGCCGGTGCTGACTTTACTTAAAACTTCCAGGATGATAGGCCGTGGTCGATGCATAAAACTTTCCCTTAAGTTTTCATCTCCGACAGCGGAAGACATCTTCACGAGAAAGGCGGCGACTGTAACCAGAACTGCAGGGAGCGCTGAATATATAGGCAGTGTAGAGTAGGGTTTCCATTTAATTTTCATTGAAAAAGGGGACATTTAAAATAAATTAGAGAAAAATCTGGGACAATGAAGAAAAAAAACGGGACATAAATATTGTATTGACTAAATTTAATATACATACAAGTTTACCTTTACAACGTGCACTCAGATGGTCCCAAATCACTTTTTACAAACATTCTGCCACACTATCACCGTACTTTTCACTTTTATGTACTTTATCAAGAAGTGCATTTACGTTTGTATCATAAAAATCAGTACACGATACACCATTAAAATGTGTTTTGACAATGAGCAAGGCCCTCTCTGTTTCAACTTTCATTCTGTTTTTTTCATTTGACCACAAAGAGTTCTCTAACGAAAACACACGTTCCACAGCAGCATTTGACCCAGGAATTGCCAGACAAAACTCCACCAAATGAATCACGTTTTTCACGTTAATGTTTTTACTTTTGAAATAAGCAAATATTTGACACCACGTTGCACTAAGACTTTCTTTGTCTCCTTCTTCACTTTTTATGAAGTTCTGTGCACATGAAAATTCATCGAACAGTTTGTCTTCATCAACAGGAAAATTTGGTACAATACTTTTAACAAAAAGACAACAGTCCTGAATATCCTTCCACTGTAGCTGCTCCTTTTCAGTATTAACCCAGTCAAATGCTTTAAAAAGTATGAGAAATGGTAAACACCATTCTTTAATACACTCAATGCAAGAGTCATAGAAGATGTCAGCATAAATATGAAATTGTTCTACAGTAATTTCACCCGCTTTTTCGAGCTTTCTTTGAGTCTCATGTACAAAGGATGTGAGAAATCTTTCAGATTTTCTACATTGTAATTTGCCCAATAATTTGTTTATTTCTTGATAAACTTCCACTATTGTGATTTCTTGTTTCTCAATAGATTTAATTGTTGTGGAGAAAGGTTTTAGCTGGCTAACAAGAAAATGTAGAAGAACAACAGCCACAGGGTTATCAAAGAATTGTTTAAGGGTAACAGGATACTTATCAAGGGAAATGAAAAATGATTTCAAAGCAGGAAATATCTCTACGGTTCTTTCCAATGCTGGTAGCAGAGATAGCCACCTTGTCTTGCTGTGCCCAAGTACAGTTCTGTATTCAGTTTCAGTAAACTTACAGAATGACTTCAGAGATTCAACCCTTACTGTATATATGTGGAAATGCTGGTAGATTTTGTTTACAATTAATTGGCAGTCGATGGGTAGGCAACCTGAGCCAGTTTGTAAGGAATTGTGCACCACGTGTGCTGGACAGCCAATACCTACTATATTATTCACTGTGTTCTGTTGCAGATTATAGAACAAATTGTTTTTTCCTTTCTTCTGCTTACCACCAAAATTGGTGTTAGTGTTGTCTGCAGAAACTGCAATCACCTTTCCCTCAAGAACATATTTCTTTAAATCCTCCAGCACATAATTCTGAAGTAAATCTGAAGTTTCTTCAGGTAAATTAACCAATTCGAGCACTTTCACCGTCATGCCACTTTCAGGGTGAAAATACCTGATAAGGAGAGGAACGAATTTCAAATCCAGATGATTCGATGTATCAATCACTACAGAAATGAATCGAGCACTTTTCAGTTCATTTAAAACCTGCTGAGCTGCATACGGTGCAATAACATTTGAAATGATTGCATTACATTTTGTGTGTCCACATGTGAATTTAGGAGTGAAAAGTTTTTTTAACAACTGCCGTAGTACAGTCCATTGACTTAAAGCTATGGTTATGCATTGCACTGTGGTATGCAAACGTAGCTTCTTGTGCTGCCAACTGCCTATCCATTTCTGTTACTGATTTTAAGTTTACGTAGTAGTCACTCACGCATTTATTTGCTCTTTTCGTTTGATCACTCATGCGATGTTTCATCATCTTAATGTGATTCATAATGTCAGATCTTCCACCATGACCAATAGCAAATTTTGATCTGCACAACGTACATTCTACAGTTTCTCCACTACCAGTAATAAAAGGAAACTCGCTTTTTATATTACTGTTAAAATTCGCTTTTTATATTACTGTTAAAATTCGCTTTTTATATTACTGTTAAAATTACACTTTCGTTTTGGCATAAAGAAACAGTGATTGCACAGTGCAAAACATTAACAGTGTGGTGACGAAAGCCAGAGAGCAAGCATCAGTGGTGTAGAGTATCTCTGGACCGAAAGGACGGATTCAGTGGATCGATTTAGGAGAGAAGAATCTTCCTTGTTATTCGTAACCTACAGTGCGTTTAAAATTACTTGCGATTTTTGACAGTTCGGTACATGTTTGGGGTATGCTGAAAGTCATCACACGCTTCCTAGCGTAAATAATTGCGCAGTTAGTAGCAACTCAAACAACCAGTAGCGTAAAATACTCTAGCCAAGCGGAATCATAAAAAACGGGACATTTGAGCGTCCCCAAAAAAATTTTGGGGGCAACGGGACATTTTGGTAAAAAACGGGACTGTCCCGGGAAAAACGGGACGAATGGACACCCTAGTGTAGAGGCCTCCAGAGTCCATCACATGACATATATAGAGCCACTATCGAGATTTATAAACACAGCAGTAAAGAAGAAGGTATTAGTTAGATAAAATTTGGATATCAACGATGCACCGAAAGAATGGCGATCGATTACTTTCAATCGAGCATGTTAGCATTACCAGAGGTAATCTTGTAGCCGACGTCATATTATGGGCTCTGTGGTGCCCTTTACACTGCCTATATATTCGGCGCGAGTTCTGGTTGCAGTTCGCCGCTTTACCTACGAAGATGTCTCCAGCAATGGGAGAAAGTATTATGCATCGACCACGGCCTTTCAGCTCGGAAGTTTTAAGTGACCTCGTTTGTATGTTATACAAACATATTTTAGTTTTCATAGTAGAATAGTAGCTTCTGCATTAATTCATGTGCGACGCAACAGTCTGCTTTCAACTCAGTTGTTTTTGCTGTCTTGCCGGTTTCGTTCTAATAGTTTCTGTTTCATTATTTTTGCTTTCCCGACATTCAGACTAGGTAATTTGTAAGATGAAAATATCTTAAAAAGTTTTCGTCAAATACGTTAGCTCACATAAACACAGCTTCCACTGTTCGATAGCAATTTCTTCCCGCTTTATGCCGTGCACTGAATCATACTACTCCACATAAAAAACTAAACTTTCACTTTCAATCGCTGAATATTCGAGTTTACTGTGGTTTTCATTCTTTTCAGGTCAAAAGCTGCTGTAAATGGAACAATATTTCCAGTATATTGAGCGTGATATAATTTGCGAGGAAAACAAAGACAGAATTAGCAATATTACCACCTGCCAGTGTAAAAAGGACTCCTTTTAACTATTCATTATGAGAATGTGAGAAAAGGGTCAAAAACAGATCTCTAAGATGTTCCTACTTTGCAATACGGGTTCGAGTGCTCGACTCTAAGAAAGAAACACTTTAAGGAGAGTTGGAATGCCCTATCCCGACAATGTTAAATTTAGTGACTTGGCTTTCCTGTATTGCAGGAACCACTGAAGCCATTGACATGAAACTTTTACAGAACATTAAACTGTATGTTCTGAGTCTATTGAACTACAATAATTGCGTTTCAGCCACTGATTTCGGAAATACAATTTTTTAATTACACGGTTAAAATTTTTCGTACTTTTTTGTACGTTATCCTAAATAATTTTAATTATAAATAACATTATGTCCTTTTAGTTCAGTAGACTCGGGATATGTATGTTATTACTCCCTAAAATTCGAATACTCTACTTGAAGTGGTTTCTGAGATTTAGGGGAAAATGAAAAATGCAACATAAAATGTAAATTATCAGGAACGGCTTTTAAAGTTTCAAAAGACCGTAACTCAAAATATGCTTAATTTTTTATTTTTAGTCACTCAGAAGCAACATGCACAATACTGTATACCACCCTCTTGATCTTTTTCCAAAATTTTTTCTTCTTTCTGAACTCCTTAGTGGCCAAGTGTGCTGCATAGTCTCCTTTATTAATGCGAACCTTGTCCATCGGTTCAAGTTCTCTGGTGCATTTTGCTCCAGGATTAATTCTCATATGCTGTAGCACTTTCACCCTACCAATGTTGCCATCATTAAAAGAAGTAATATCATCATTTATCCCCCACTTTAGTTTCTTAATTCCAACAAAAACATTTTTTGGCAAGGGAGTCCATATAAGATTAATAAACGATTAATTGGGATTGTGAGTCTGACCATGCAGACACTTCTTCAGTAATTCAGGATTTTCCAGGTCTCTGTAAATAGGTTTTATGATATCTATGACTGCTGCTGGGATGGAATGTTTATGGCTGTATGAACTGTTTGAGTACTGGGCATTGCGGTAATTGCACCATGAATCAGGTCCAGGAGGACAAAGGTGGTGTACTGATTTTTCATCACTTGACAGTCTCTGGAAGAAGTTAGCCCATACTGCCTGCTTCATTTTCAACATATCCTCAGTATTATTTCTAATGACTATCCCATAATACTGCTGTAGTTCGTCACTCATTTTGTCTGTCAGCCTGCCTCTTATGGTTTTACCATTAGAAAGTTTCTTGTCCCTCAAACTTTGTTTCAAATTCCTCAACCTGGTGCCCATCCTCTTCTGGACATGACCAACACTGTTAACCTTTATAACACAGTAATACACAGCCTTCTATATAAAAAATTACCGATTTTATTATATCTTTAAGTACTGCACGTAAAAATTTTAACATTTTCAGCCGGTGTAGATTGTATTTAAGAAAGTAAAATAAAATACTTCTCATGTGAGTTTATAAGTGATATATATATATTTGGAATTTTCCGAATAAAATTAAATTTTATAAAATCCAAAAATGCGAAAATTTTTTTTCCGTTCTAACTCCCCTTAAGCGAACACAGATATTTTAAATTAAGTCATTCGGATCGGTAAAACGTTGCAGCGGTGTGAATAAAATCCGGAGAACTGTACAACAAGAGAATTGGGTGTGTTGTCGATATTAGAAAAGTGATAATATATAACAAAATTCAGTCGAAAGAAAATGTTTGAATGCAGGGGACTAGACTTCCAAAGATAGTCAAGGGTTGGAACTGTTCAGGGAGATGATTTGTCAAGAGACGGATATCAGACCAATGAAATAGGGGTTTCCAGACTAAACCTGGCAAATCAGAAGAAGAAGGAGATTCAAAACTATTTAAACGTAAGCTCACTGTAAAAACTTTTACTCAGCACTTAAAGGATCATACTGTGGCTTTGGAGGGCTGTAGGTGCGTAGAAGTGGCACCACGCAGCCCTGTGACCCTACACCGGTGACCTTACCCACGGCAGTGATGTGGTGTGAATGTGCCAACCGTTTGTATGGAATCGATGCAGTAAAACGGTCGACGGAGAGACGTCACAGAATGAAAGAACGGAGCTATCGTAATTGGACGTGCTCATGGCCAGACCGTGAATGAAGTTACCTGGTTTGTTGGTGTAAAACGCAGACAGTCCAGCGTGTCTGCAAGGAATGATGTACCAGACGAACTCATATAACACGCGAACGGAGGTTGTAAAAAGACAGTGTGTCACGCCTTATGAATGACCATCAGTTAACCCACAATACAAGGATGTTATAGTTCAAGGGCCGGCCGGGGTGGCTGAGTGGTTCTAGGCGCTACCGTCTGTAACCTTGCGACCGCTACGGTCGCAGGTTCGAATACTGACTCGGGCATGGATGTGTGTGATGTCCTTAGGTTAGCTAGGTTTAAGTAGTTCTAAGTTATAGGGGACTGATGACCTCAGAAGTTAAGTCCGTAAGTGCTCAGAGCCATTTGAATCATTTTTTTATAGTTCAGGAGAGAGATATTTCTATGATATTCTGGGGTACTTCTCGTACCGTAACTAAGGCCCACAGATCCAGGACGTTTATTTCAATATTCTCGGAAACAAAGTGTTTTCTTTCCTTCTACATCTTCATGCTGAATTCGCTGTGCACACTCACGTCTTCAAGGATGATAACAGCCATGTTAACAGAGCTGCACGTATATGCTTCTGGTGTGAAGAACACTCAGGTACCCTATCGTTCCTCGTCTGATCTTTTAAATCAACTGCTGAAACGTGACAACCAGCCTCCCTCTCCACCGCCCCCCCCCCCAAAAATATCTTGTAGCTCCATGGGCTTTAATCATTAATGAAATACTCAGCTGGATACGGCTTACCCTAAGAAATTTGTGGATTCTCTTGTTCACTGAATCGAAGCAGTATCAATGCTAGAGCTGCTGTTACACGATATCGTCCAGCTACCGCCGGTCCCCGGTAGCTAAATGGTCAGCGTGACGGATTGTCAATCATCTGGGCCCGGGTTCGGTTCCCGGCTGGGTCGTGGAATTTTCTCCGCCCAGGAACGGGGTGTTGTGCTGTACTCATCATCATCCTATCATCCTTATCGACTGCAGGTCGCCGATATGGCGTCAAATTGAAAGACCGGCCCCCGGCCAACGGTCTACCCGAGAGAGGGTCCTAGGCATACGAGTAAATAAATGAATGGTGATGCCTACTGGGTTGACTTATTTTTTGTTCGATGTGCTTCTACTTATCATGATCTCGATATTAATATGTGAAGGTCCTTATTTTCAGTGGTTGAACAGGCACCAGAAGTAAATCCTATTGCGCTTCAGATGAGGAAGCGGAAGTCGAGGAATGCGCAGACGCAGGCTCGCCGGGCGGGTAGCCTTTGTATTGATCGACCGCGCCCCATCTTACGTGTATCGCGACTTCTGATTCGCACACCTGCCGCTTGACCCGGCAAATGTACTCTGGACAAAAGATAAAACGGCGAACCGTGAAGAGATTATCCAGATGGGATGGAATTCGGCAGATTTCATAAAAATTGGATGATTTATTCAAGAGAAAGAGCTCCACAAATTGAGCAAGTTAGTAACACGCCGGTCTACCTCTAGCCCTTTACAAATAGTTATGCGGCTTGGCTCTGATTGGTAGGGTTGTTGGACGACCTCCTGAGAGAAATCGTGCCAAATTCGGTCCAAAATGCCGTGATGGTTGAAAGCCCTGCCCATTATGCTCCCACCGTTCTCAGTTGGGAGGAGATCCATCGACTTTGGTGCCTAAGGTAGGGTTTAGAAAGGATGATTACAAGCAGTAGAAACTCTCGCCACGTGCGGGGGTGATTACCTTTCTGAAATGTAAGCCCAGGATGGCTTGCCGTAAGGGGCAACAAAACGGGACGTAGAATATCGTCGACTGGGCGCTGTGCTGTAATGGTGCCGCCCATGACAACCAAAGGGGTCCTGCCATGAAAATAAATGGCAGCCCAGAACATCACTCCTGGCTGTCAGGCCGTATGGGGGTCGGCAGTTAGACCGACATGCCACCGCTGTCCAGGACGTCTCCAGACTCGGCTTCGTCCTGGAATCTCATTGACTGGAACGGAATTGTCTTAAGTGATGAGTCCCGGTTCGAAATGAGTCCCGATGACTAGTTATCAATCAATGCCAAGCTGAAAAACTGCTTGCGTAAGTGCCAGAGGTAGACCAACGAGTTACTGGCTTGCTCAATTTGTAAAGCTCTCTCTCTTGTATAAATCATCCAATTTTTCTGAAATAGTCCATTATTTGCCTGTGCGTGTACATCATATCTATCGACTTCCGTCGCATTCGGATAATTCCTTGGTAGTGCGTCGATTCTATTTTTTTTTATCTTAGAATGTACTTTACAAATTTACGAAGTAATTTTTACCGCTTCAGTCACTTTTTACTAAAATTTACGAGCACGACGCGTCTCGGTAGCATGCTGTTTCCATCAGGTGCATTGGTCTTTAGGGGTGAGTGAAACTAAGGAGCTAGATCTTTTCATCCTATCTGGTTAGCAGTTGTGCCTTTATGAACACTGTTCCAGTCGCTAAGCTAATTTATAATTTCTTTGGTTTGGTGCTACTTTCACTACAATGTTTGAGATTTTACTGTAAAGTTTGTAGGAGCTTCTCGCTCCCTTTATTCTTTGTTGGCACGAATTTGAGCACAGATTTCCTGTAACTATGAAATGAGACTCTTCATCTACAGATAATCAACCGTTGCTTATTGTTGATAGCAAACTTTGTACAAGTTTATCCTAAGATCATTAATCAGGAGCAGCAGCTATGTTTTAAAGTACGTGGGGCGTTCAATAAGTAATGCTACACTTTTTTTTTTTTTTTTTTGAAAGCAGGTTAGTTTTATTCAGGATTACACTACACCATAGTATATCCTCTCTCTTTTGGCTACAAAGCCCTATTTTACTACATAACCTCGGTTTTATGTGACGGCTTTACGCCACCTTCCTGTATGCCCTCATGGCACCACTCTACACCGTATGCCCGCATGATACCACTGTACTGCCGGCCGGTGTGACCGAGCGGTTCTAGTCGCTACAGTCTGGAACCGCGCGACCGCTACAGTCGCAGGTTCGAATCCTGCCTCGGGCATGGATGTGTGTGATGTCCTTCGGTTAGTTACGTTTAAGCAGTTCTAAGTTCTAGGGGACTGATGACCTCAGAAGTTAAGTCCCATAGTGCTCGGAGTCATTTGAACCACTCTACTGGTCGACATCGAAGCCAGAGTCTTGCTGCATCAGTAACCTCCGTATCATCGACGCACCTCTTCTCGCGGAGTGCATCATTCACTGGACCAAGCACATGGAAGTCGAAATGTGTCAGATCCGGAATGTAAGGTGGATGAGGAAAAGTGTAATGAAGTTTGGTGAGCTCCGCTCGGGTGCGGAGACGTATGTGATGCCTTGCGTTGTCATGGTGGAGGAAAAGTTGGATTGCATTTTTGTGACGAGGGACACGCCGAACTCTTTTTTTCAATTTGCTGAGCGTAGCACAATACACTTCTGAGTTGACTGTGCACCACGAAGGAGGACATCAAACAGAATGACCCCTTCACTCCCTCAGATAACAGTCGCGACTTTACCGGCTGAGGGTACCGCTTTGAACTTTTTCTCCAGAGGAGAGTTGTACGCCACGCCATGGATTGCCGATTTGTTTCCGATCCGAAGTGATGAACCCATGTTTCACCGCCTGTGACGATATTTGACAAAACATTATCACGATCTGACTCGGAACGCGAAGCAATCCCGCGCAGATCTTCCTTCGTTGCATTTTATGGTCTTCTGTTAGGCGGCGAGGAATCAAGCGGGCACGCACCTTTGACTACCCAACTGGTGGATGAGTGTGTTAGCACTACCAAAAGAAACGTGCAGTTGAGCAGCGAGGTGTTTGATTGTGATTCATCGATCACGTCGAATGAGGGTGTCCGTTCGTTCCAAAATTGCAAGAGTCACAGCTGCTAGCACGCGAGAGATCGGACAGGTTTGAGCGACCTTGTCGCTAGGATGACAGATGCCTGGCCCAACGACTCTCCTTGCTTTTGTCCACAGTCACGTCTCCGTAGAAACTCGACTCGCGCCTACAAATGTCCACGATCCTCCGCTTTCCGCCAAAAGAAACTCAGTGACAGGTCTCTGCTTGGAACGCACATGCGTTGAGACGCCATTTTGGAGGCTACTTATAGTGCCGTCACCTAACCGTAGATCATTAAAATGTAGCGTCTGAAAAGGGAATATTCCACGATGTCCCACGACAAATTCCGCATTTTTTTCAATCGAGACTGGACGAGAAAAAAAATTGTTGCATTGCTTATTGAAGGCTCCTCGTAACTGATATCCGGTGTATACATATGAGCTCCTTGAATTTAGACACTACATGCTCCTACCTTGTGAAAACATTTAAGACATACCCTAAAAGTTCGAATCTAACAGATATTGCACACAAATGTGTGTTGGCTTTACCTTCATTACTTGCCTTTATTTTTCTTATATTGTTGTTCCTATGCTTTATGCCAAATCTGTTCTGCTCCTTCTGGAAATGTATGTTTCTAGTTTTCTTCTACTTTTGTTTGGTCTTCATATTTTGCTCGTTTTGTGACTATAATTCATTTCATTTCTTCTTTTTTTTTGTCATTTGAGCTGTTCTCTTTTGATATACACTATCTGACAAATGAAGAGAGGCAATCAGAAGACGTGATCGGATGTCAGTGTAACTTTGTACGATTAGAGTCGGAGGGAGAATGTGCACCAGGGCGCATTGTTGTCGCTCGTGTTTGGTGTTGTTATCAGTCCTGGGTGGGGAAGGGGGTGTAGGAGGGGCGGGTGTCGGAGGGGCGAGCAGGTTGGACCCTTCATTCTCCCTCCCCCTCCGTATCTACACCCGTGTTATATAGTCTACAGTAAGACCTATTAATACAATTAATCTGTCTTCGTATGCTGTAGAGTGCCTCCACGACAAAGGTGTAATGTAATAATAACAGTATACGAAGGGTGAAGTAGCTGTGTTAGTACATTTCATTACAGACTTCGTAATGTATTCTACTATCGAGGGCAGGTAGCTCTGTAAAACGTGACACTCAATCGCTTCTGATTTATTTTACGCCACAGCAATAATTTATATGTGTAAGATTAACTTTATAATACCTAATAGTAATCGGAAAACTGAACACGGTAGTAAATAAAGACGTACACTTTATAATACCTAATAGTAATCGGAAAACTGAAACCTGTAGTAAATAAAGAAGTATTCATCTGCAACTCCTGGCGTTTGGAGTATCACTTTTTCAAACAATAAAGAAAAAATGGCTGTGAGCACTATGGGACTTAACTACTGTGGTCATCAGTCCCCTAGAACTTAGAACTACTTAAACCTAACTAACCTAAGGACATCACACACATCCATGTCCGAGGCAGGATTCGAACCTGCGACCGTAGCGGTCACGCGGCTCCAGACTATAGCGCCTAGAACCGCACGGCCACTCCGGCCGGCAATAAAGAATAATGAAGATGTATTATAAGACGTCATAGTCCTCCACTCGGAAGGCCTAACTTAGGTCTTGGGGAGCTTGTATTACATATATATTATGCATAGATCAACAAAAGATTATACTGGAGGAAGCTGGGTAGGACCGCAGGCGTAAAGGCGCGCCTGTAATTTCCTTTTGTGCTCTCTTCATACTTTATTCTATGTGAAATCACTCTCACTCTCTCTCTCTCTCTCTCTCTCTCTCTCTCTCTCTGTCTCTCTCTCTTTTTCGATGGAGCATGTATGTGTTTGAATGAGAATGGGGAAGTAATTCTGCATCAGTCTTGTTGAAGGAAACATCTTATAATTCACCTTACGTGTGAGAACCAAGTAAAGTCTAAAACTGGATGGCTGCACAGGGATTAAGTCCCCAGTAATCTCGAATACACGTCCATTGTCTTAAGCACTGTGCTGCCTTATTCTACCACTATGGAAAAGAAGTTTGACACGAGAGAGAGAACGCACTTGTGTTTGCCGACATAGAAATGATGTGACTATAGAGTGAGTAGAGACTGAGCTACAGTCCGTTTAAATCGTTGTTTGCGCTTATTGAATGATCAGCGCAAACATAGTTTTCTCGTAAGTCACGTCCGGGAGTATGTGATTTACAAACAGTTCTTTTAACTAAACATACCATGTTTTACATTGTAGTGGGAGAGGTGGCACAGTGTTAGACAAGGGACTCGCACTCTGTAGGAAAAGAGTTTATCCTCATTGAGATATTCGGATTTAGTTTTTCCGTAATTTTCCTAAATCACTTAAGGGAAATGCCCGCATAATTCCTTCTAAAATGACACGACCGATCTCCTGTACCATATTTGTCCAATTTCAGCTTGTTTTCAAATTCTAATGACCTTGTCGATGGGACAGTACACCCTTACCTTTCTTCGTTGTTATATTCTGCATTAGTGGGTAACTGTGTAGTAAACGATAGCTCTGCTCTATAATGCTGACAGCTGAGTATATACTAACTTTACCTATTGCTCTTAGCACTTGATTTCCGCTGTTCTAACTTCATAACTCCCGATATCAGTTTCGTTAGCGGCTGCCGACAGAAATAAATCAGGCTAATTAGATTAATTTCAAGCTGTTGTCCGAACTTGATTATTTTGGGACGTTTAAAAAGATAAATTGACAATGGTATATCTTTAATAATGAAAACAGCTTTTGCATGTTAACTGACGGTATGAAATGAAATGTCGTGTGGCTAGAGCCTCCCGTCAGGTAGACGGGTCGCTTGGTGCAAGTCTTTTGAGTTGACGCCACTTCGGTAACTTGCGTGTCGATGTGGGTGATATGATGATGATAACAACACGACACTCAGTCTCTGAGCGGAGAAAATCTCCAACCCAGCTGGAAATCGAACCCGAGCCCCTTCGCACAGAATTCGGCCGCGCTGACCAGTCAACTATCTTTGTTTTATTTTTTATCTCATTTTATTCGTTGTTGTTCGTTCCATTGGTTCGGGCCGGACTTCCTATGACACCCATTCAAGTTTATCGTTGTTCCATTCACTCAGCTTTTGTTACAGAGGGCGACCGAACACGCTGAGCTTCCGTGCCGCGAAATCGAGGCGCACAACTAGCGGCATTTTAAGACAACCAGCCTTGTCCTGATACTGTAGATGGGTTGCCAACATCAACAGTCAGATTCAGGACGATTATTTCATTGTATTCCCTATTATTCTTGATAATTTTCTCGTGCTACGTCAGCCATTCCTTCTTCCTATCATTGTCCCACGTCGTGTAGTTCCCCTTGTATTCTTTCACAATTTTTCCTAATACTGTTTCTAACGTTGCAGCTGAACGCTCTTTCTGCAGCTACAGATAGCTTGATAGAGAAAGTGTACTAAAAATTGGAAAATACTTGTAATGGTGAAAAGCCTTACACGTTATCATCTGAGTCGTGTACGCTCTGTTCTGTGCGTTGTCGAATTTAGCTGTTTCTGTATGGTGTTTTATAGGGCACAGATTAAGAATTATCTCGGAATTGCCCTCAAAGAGATTTGCAAACTGTTTAAAAACTACACTGGCTTTCTTCGTACCAGACCAATGGTCATTTTCTCCAGTGCGTTTGATCCAAGTTTCTAATGTGAGCGCAGTACTCATTAAACTATACGAGAAGATTCTAAGTAAACCACCATCTTCAACGGAAATAAATAGTACCGGGGGCTTTAAATAGGCTGGGGCAACTGGGACATCCCCTATGACAAAGGATCCTACGGCTAAAGAAAGAAAGAATGGAAAATTTTTAAATGACAGGGAAAAGTGAAAAATTTTAAATACTAAATGTATATATGTATGATCAAAAGTGTTCATGGCGTGTTTGTGACCATCAACTGTGTTTCGGAATAAATCCTCTTCATTCGAGCTAAATTCATTTGGGTACGTTTAAACTGTCAACAGCACAATAAAACCTGACTGCTACACAACGGACGCTTGACTTCCACCAGAGCACCACCCCGAAGTAAACAAGCACTTTCGTTTCGTGAAAGGAAAATATCGCATTCAGAGAAACTTGACTACATACACTGTCAAATGTGCTGGTTGTTACATAATAAAAGAGTGCGTTTGGCAGGAAGAGAGTAAGGGACTTGAGCATAGCTAGCAGCTAAAAATGGTTCGACAAACTGCTTGCGAAAGCTTTCAACATCCGTGAAAGATTAAACAGCAGGAAATGTTGATTTTTCTAAAATAACAGACGATTCTGTAAGTATTAGAAAAGTGAGAAACCCCAAGAAAGAAGGGGAACTGATGTTGTTAAGTGATCCTAGTTGTGCTGAAGTATTTTAATGTTGCTTGAGAACAGCAGTCCGTATCGCGGCAATACAGTGTTTCATACGTAGATGCTGTTACTAGGTTCTTACGTCATCTGTCTTGGCTGAATATTTTTTTAAAATATATGCATCTAAGGATTATCACAAGAGAAAATGTAATTCACTGACTGTAGATCTTCCAGTCTCGTGGCTTTACTCATGAGAATTCATCACAGTACTTTGACGTAATAAGTGTAACACGCTTGGACAAAATATCCTTCAGCCTCTATGCATTTGACGCAATTATTACTTCAGTTCACTATTTTCCCTGTCTGCATGAGCATAGATTTAGTATTTTCTCCGTTAAGATAAGGGGTTCCTTGTTTCAAATGATGGGAATAAAAGCAAATTTTCTTCCCTTTGACAAATGGGTTCTTGCATTTCACTCGGTGTTCCATGAGAACCATAAGAAGTTATTGGCTGACAAAATAAATATAAATTATATTGCCAAGGACTGTGTGTGTCGGCGTTGTGGTTAGCGTCGCTGGTTGGCGTGCTACGGGTCGCCAATGCAAAGCCGACCACTAGCGTTTATTTGCTATTATGTATTTATCATTTCCAGAAGCTTCTTGGGATTATGTTTATATATTGTAATATATTCGATGTTTGCATAAATAGCTGTACTATCAGTCCAAGAAGTTGGTTCTGTTCTGGCTGTGCGCTGGTGTTCCTAATAAACGTGGTTTCAGTGATAAGTCTTCTATTTCACTGACAACCCTGCTTTCGGATATGGACTTAATGCGCTTTTAAGCCCACTACATACGAAGCTAATAAGGCTACAATGTTCTAACCCGTAATTTTGGTGAAGGGAGTGTTTTTATATTTTCTGAATCAGTAACACGATCCATTGACAACAGTTGCACAAAAGCAAGCCACTAGCAGCATGTATCACACAACGAACTGTATCTCTGCAGCCAAACACTGAAACCAAACATCTCTATTTCTATGCGCACGACGATCGCTAAACCCACTATACTCCGATACGAATTCGCTTAACACAGATGGAAAGTCAAACACTTCCTAGCACAATACGTTTATCATATGAGTCAACTGGTTTTTCACATTAAAGAATATCAAACAGTTACTAATGTGTAATTTTATAGAAAAAAATAGAAATTTTTCTAGTTAGTTTTAAGTAGCCATTCGGCCACGGCGTGTTTAGGATTTTTGCCTCATACAACTGAGAAAAAGTGCTTCAAAATCCTGCACGTTGAATTTTCGTAAAAAGAAATAGTAGAAGAAAAGTTAAGCCGTTTACGGTGGTCCTTACGGGAAAGGATGACTTTTAAGTAGTCACAAGAGATCATAGCTAGACGAAAAGTGTCAACTAAGAACGTAAAGGTGAAATGACTATAAATCTATGTGATAAGAAGTACGAATGGAATCCTTTTTTCCTATGAAATACCAATCAAAATGGAGTATGTGATTTTATCATGCTGCAAGTTTTCATATATAAACTAGAGATTGATTTTCACCATGGAATTGAATCAATACTGAACAAAGGAGGAATCTCATCAAAGTCCTTAATTACAGCTCGCTTGCTGATCATGGACCTATTTTCAGCTAAATATAGAAAATGTAAATCGTATTATGTGTTCCAATTATTATGTTATCAATTTTTGTGATAACTTCTCATTTGACTCAATATATGCACGCATTTAGTTTTTCAAATAAAAAAGTTTCTCTGTAAATTATAAAGTAAGCAATGAAAAGTGAATATTTATAAGCAGATGGCCAGTATACGAAAGCGTGAGTGACCTAAACAACGGGGAGTTCCGATGAATAAATACGTACACATACTGATTGGTCTCGATGGCAAAGACGCCTAATCCACCAGATCGGCTGTGCTCCACCTTGAAATATTGATTCAGCACACGTTTCATTAGGTATCTGACGTTCAATATTTCGATATAATGTACAAAAACTAAGTTCATGACATACTTCAGGTTGAGAAGTGTGAGCTGGCAGTACACTATTGCACACTAAAATTGTAACACTAAGGATACGACGTGCAAAAAACGGCAAATGGGCACGATCTATTTCTTAACATTTCAGAGCAACCGTGCAGAGTACATAGGAGCAACGCTTTCTACATTGTGTATATAAACGAAGATTACGTAGCGGATTATTGATTCTGGAATCGTGTCTGAAGTTAAAATCTTTATATAGGAAAAAGAGGAAGAAATTTCGAAATTAGATATCAAGATCAATAGCGATACAAATCCATCCACTTTCTGCAGTCGCAGTAAATCACAAAGTAGATCAGATAGAATGCTAATATTACATATACCACCGAACGGATGACCATGAATATCTTGGAGGAAATAGTAATTTATATGCACGCATATAACTACCCACAGAGCGTATTAAACGAACAAACTAATGTTAAAATTTTATTGACATCTTAAACATAAATAGAGGATGAACATGCACAGCCAAAACATTTTACAGACAAAAATAAAATTAACAACAAAGATGAAAGCATTAATACACATGAATAAATAAAACAAAATTGTAACCATATAACATCGCTGGTGTGGTGTCAAATAAAGCTGTCAAAAGTACAAAAACCAGTAAACTGAACAAAAAGGCCATAGCCATCAAAAATCTCGTTTAGAACAACATTATCCATCGAGATATGGCGGTATAACTGCCACAGTCATATAAGCGAGTTACCTATAAGATATAACAATCAAATCATTAGATAGTGACAACACCAAACGATGTTTTATGGACGGAACAAATGGCTTGAGGTAAGTACTATTGTATAATCACTAAATATTGTCAATACAATAGAAAGAAAGATTAACGAAGTTATGTATTATTCGCAAGTAGCAATACAATGACACTGTAGCCGAAATAAGCCTATCGCAAACCAGTAAAGCACGAAGTACTTTAAACATTGTGGGGATTTGGGTTTCTCTACTTGTAATGTCTCTACAAGACATATTCGCTCTGTGGGCCCTCAAGAACACAAAATACATTAGAAAAATTTTAAAATTTTACAAAATACATTAGAAAAATTTTAAAATTTTCAACATAACTGCTGTTTGACAGTGGTGAATGTAAATGAATGATTTGAGGAAATCAGCCAACCAATTGCAGGTACAGAGTTTTATTAACAACCTTTGACCATGGTTTCAACAACTGTAAAATAGTCTTCTTCAGAAATACATGGACACGTAAAATCATAAATTTCAGAGCAAAGAAGCTCTTGTCATGTAACAAGTGTATGTGACCATCAGCAAAATCATTCAAAAGCATTTGAAGTCGTTTAATTGTGGGAAGATCGTGTTATGCCTCCTGTAAGACGAAGACACCTCTACCAACACGGTTCGGAATTCGATAGTGGCAGGGTCGTAGCCTAAGGAAACTATATTTCTGCTCGCTTTGGTCGAGATCTCACGATTGTCGTTTGAATGTGGAATCGATGAGTTCGGGCAGACCATACTCAACGCTATGCAGGACCTCAAAGGGCCGGTGGGAGGTATGACTGTCGATAAATCTCCATATGAGCTGTAAATTCGCAGATTTTTCTCGTCATGGTCATTTCATGAGTCATTTGGGGGAGGAATAGATATGTTTCCAGACTGTTCTTCAAATGTACGCTCTTAGAATTTCAACACTAAACTTCTCAATGACATACAACGTTTTTCCTGTAGCGCGTATCACTGGAGTTTACTGAGCACTCGCTCATAGTTAACGATTCCATGATGAAACGTGCCGTTCTTCTTAGCATCTTCTTTATCTCTTCCATTAAGTCAAGCTGTAAACGGTCCTAGACGATGAACAATACTCAGGAATCGATGTTACAAGTGTTTTGTAAGACACTTGTCTCCTTAATATTCTTCTAATGAATCTAGACTGGCTTCTTCTTTCTGTTTGCAGCAAGACAAGTATCCATACGGATAGTCCAGCGACGTCGTCTATGTCACCACGGACATGATATCATACACATAGACCTAAGGCAGCGATCAATTTGATAACAGAATGAATTTGCACTCTGCAGCCGAGTGTGCGCTGGTATGAAACTTCTTGGCAGATTAAAACTGTGTGCCAGACCGAGACTCGAACTCGGGTCCTTTGCCTTTAGCGCTGAAGTGCTCTGCCGGCTGAGCAATCCAAGCATGACTCACGCCCCATCCCCAGAAGTTTATTTCCTCCAGTACCTTGTCTCAACCTTGCAAATTTCGATTTGATGTTCAAAAGAGAGGAATCCGGGCTTATAAATGTTGCAATTTATCCGAATTTGCTTATAGGATTTCGGGGAGTGAAACGCTGTTGAGATCATTTCTTTCAGACCAACATTATTAGCATCAGAAATAACTAATTGATTGTCTTACGATTTTATAAACAGTTCATTTTGCTGCTGCAATCACATTTGCTTCTGTTTCAAATTTCGCAAGACAGTCGTAGTCATTTCTCAGATGCAGGAAGATGCCCGACATGGTAAAGAAAATATCACACACAAACTGATAACTGTCATGTTATCCAGACATAAAAGACGTAATCATTTCAATGGTGTAAATTTTCTATTTTGTTAGGTTAGTCATAAAGAGATTGTGATTGCTTTTCTGCAAGTTGATTTAGTTGCCAACTTGATTTTTTAAGTCGGCAGTAACTATGTGTGAAATATAGTTTCTCTTCCTTTTTCGATCGTAGTACATGTATTAATATTCATCCTTACTCCATAAACGAATAAGTATTAACCTACTTCGCAGAAGTCCGAAGCTCCGTTAAAGAAAATGGTCTTCTTCCTCTTAGGTGTTGCTTTGCAATTTCTTTTGAATAACTGAGGTGCTTATCATACGAAAAATTATGAATCTTAGAAGTGATTATTTCTTTAATATATTCTAAGTATTTATTTATAGAATGAAGGTGGTTTCTGTATGCCAATTAATGGTAACTGTTTTCTGAACGAGAGTTTGGATAACGTGTCCCAAGGGTGAGCTGAAAATCATTTCGTACGCCCTACTTCCAATATATTGCCCCATTTAAATATTACATGTTCAGCCTGATTTATACGTATTTTACTGTAATTCTAAATATGAATAAGGGAACAGTCCTCAGAGGTACGATTCAGCTGTATTGTGCTTACATTAGACGATGATTTGTTGGGTACCTGCGTGCGACGATAGCGACGCGTATACACTCCATAATTAATAATGTACAACCCGTCACCTGTTAACAGCAGACGGTAATGTGTTATTCGAGTACCTTAACACTTCGAAAATTAATACCAGTTATAACATCTTGATAATTATACTTTTCATACGTTTAACAGTTCCATACTCGTTAAAGAAAATGCTTGGCTTTGCGCTGCAACTTTTCATCTTACACAAAAATAAATAAATAGTAATACCACGAAGCGGCAAGATGTGGCATGTGTCTGTCTTATTCCAGCCCTTCATCCTCCAAGTTGTACATACTTTATGATAGCACACCTGGCATGTCATTTTAATGAGTCGACCTAATTCATATTGTGTAGTACTGATGTGACCGACAGTGTTGTGTGATTATCTACTGCTGCATGGTTTTAGGGATCTGGGGATGGCAGTACGCATTGCCGGAACTTGTAATCCAGTAACTGTGTTAACATAGCGATCTTGGTAAATAAATTGGTTCTCAAAAGAAGAGTATAATATAAAATTATAGATAGCCTCCTGCACTGAATGATCATGGCAAGTAACCATAAAATAAATAAAAATTAGTCGTAACTTATTGTAATATTGGTGTAGCTATTAGGAAATAAGCTATTTATAAATACACACACATCCATAAATTAAAATATGTTAAGGAATCACAAATAAGTCTCATGGCGAATCTGCGTGGGCCAAATATGACGGTGTAGCATGCAAACATTGGACAGACTAGGCATGCCACTACGAGTGTTGTTGCAACTGTATAAATGGAAAGAGGATTTGCGTATGGTACTTCTAGTTGCAGTTTGTGTGCATCTGGGTCTTTCTTCAAATTTCACAGCTATCCCGTTCTTGCTGCTAATGTGATAAATATTTAATTACCAGTAGTAATAGCTGTAATCATTATGCAGTGTATTTCCTGGATTTTTCAAGTAACAACGACGCTTTACGTTAATTGCACAACTATCTAATATACCACAGCTGTCGTTACATACCAGGTGTACCGGTATGAAATGAGCGTTTTTTTGTGAAAATGAAACACAAATTTTGAATTGAAAAGTAAAAACATTTTATTCAAAGTACTGAACATTGCTTTCTATACATTTTGACCACCTTTCTGGCAATTTGTGGATACCACGCCAATAGAAATGTTCGTCTTTTGAAGCAAACCAATCAGACAGCCAATTTTCGTCTTCTGGTCCATTACGGTCTTTTTTCGATCAATGCATAGTTCAAATTGATCATCTGTTGTCTGTAGCGATTAGTATTCACAGTTTCATCGGGTTTTAGAAGCTCATGATACACCACACCAAACACAGAGCATTGTCTTCTTGCCGAATCGATCTGGTTTTGCAGTCGATGTTGATGGTTGTCCCGGATTAACCCACGATTTTTCCCGTTTAGGATTCTTAAAATAAATCAATTTTTCATCGCCGGTAACAATTCGATGCAAAATTTATTTTCTTTTATGTCTTTGAACCAAAATTTGACAAATGGTTTTTCGGTTTTCAATCTGTCTTTCATTCAATTCATGTGGCACTATTTTCCACACTTTTGAATCTTTCCCATAGCTTTCAAAGGGTCAGAAATTGTTTTTTGTGCAACATTTAGCATTGCTGCAATTTGCTTCTGACTCAAAGTATCATCTTCATCCAATATTGCTTGCAATTCGGCGTCTTCGAACTTTTTTGGTGGTCTTCCATGTTTTTCATTTCTTACATCTAAATCACTATTTCTGAACCGTTGAAATCATCTTTTGCATGTTGCTTCTGATAGAGCATGATCACCATATGCCTCGACAAGCATTCGATGCGACTCTGCAGCACTTTTTTCAAATGAAAACAAAAAATTAATGCTTTCCGCAAATCATCACTTTCTGATACAAAATTCGACATTGTTAACACGATGAAAACATATGTTGTTGTTTGTTCCATGACTTAATGTATACTAAATGTCTTTGACAGATGTCATACCAACAAAAAAAAAATTAATGCTCGTTCACAACAAATGTTCCCTATTGACACATTTGCACCTTAACGCTCATTTCATACCAGTACACCTGGTATTACTATCTTACCCGTCCCAGGCTGTCAAGCACTTATTTATCACTGGGGAAATTGGATAATTTATTCTTTTTTTTAATTTCATCCGTCTCAGCTGCATTGATATAAAATTCAGCAGCAGTGGTTACCGGTTTCGTGCTAACACACCCATTTTCAAACCTCACGTCCTGCTATTAACTGTAATTATTCATACAATATGGGACAAAAAAGCACAGCAAAGTATACAATAGGCAACAAGTGCCCTCTTTCATCTTAGCGTACGTGCTACTGACTGACACAACCAAACTTTGGTTGTGTCAGTCGGTAGCAACGGACAAATAGGCTAAGATCATTGAAGGTACTTGTTGCCCACTGTATACATCGATGCACTTTCCTTTTTGACACCATAAGGTATGAATAATTACGGTTAATAGCAATGCATGTGGTTTGAAAATGGGTGTGGAAACCGATAACCATTGCAGCTGAATTATACTGTATATCAATGCAACTGAGACGGACGAAGTAAAAAATAAATTATCCACTTTCCTCAGTACTGAACAGTTGCGGACCTACCATCCCAAAACAGAATGTCTCAAATTAGTTAATTTATTTACCAGCTGTTAATACTTAAATTGTACCGATGGTATCTTGCAAACAGTAAAAACAGGTGAACTGGAGTATTCCAGTTGCCTAGTTTTCTGAGAAATGTTCGACAGTGTACCACACGATCGACTGATATCAGAGGTAAGATCGTAAAGACTCTTATTTCCAGGTAGATAACTGACTCAAAGAATTCCTGACTGACAGGGCGTAGTACTTTATAATGGACAACTTTGGTTTAACAGAAACGAGTGTATCATCAAGGTTTGTTCCAATGACGCGTAACTGAACCACTAATTTCTTCTATTTATTTTTATATTTTTAATCTCTGAATGGGCCGAAAAATAACACATGAATATCGGAAAGGGAATACGCAGGGTGAACCCGAACTGCACGGACATAATTTAGGGTTCTGTCTAAGCGTACTTTTTGAGTATTTTGGTACAAAGGACCCATGGTCTCCGGTGGCTCGTTACAGAGTAATAATTAAGCTATTATCTATTCGGTATGTTACCCCAATTATGTTCGTTTCTGTGAAAACACCTTCCCAACAGCGAAAAATACCTGTGTGATCAATTCACCAAAACGTACAACACAGAACATAGATTAATGTAAGAACTCTCATGCAGATGGAAAAGTACTGTTACGTGGCTGCCGTCGCTGCAGAAAGGACTGAGCTCATAGTGTCATTGTGCTGCTCTTCAATCGCATTCAGTGAAACCATAAACGAGGTGCATGTCGACCAACTCTTCGTTAGTGGACCTACCATTATCTTGTATATCACTGTTAACGTGTAACTAACACTGCGGCTACAAAGGAACCCGAGGCTAAACCGAGCAGTACTAAATGCAAGGTTGAGGGCGGAGAGGAACGCGGGCATTACTGCCGTCAACAGTAAGTACTGTTAAGTACAACAAGTTTTTTTCTATAAAAGACACGCAGCACATACTGTTGAAATTTGAGCTGTTGTGTATTTATATTTAGCGCAATACAGATACGAAGGAAGATAAATGGAGATAATAAATCACACGAAATGCAATTACTTTGAATCTAGCCACCAGAAACCACGGGTCCCTTGAACCGAAATAGTCAGAAGATATCCCCGAACAACATCCGGAATTTTCTCAGTGGTGCCCAGGTTCACCACATATACAGACAAAATATACGGGATGAATCGCGCAAGACGTATCACGCCGTTTATTTTGTCAACATTTCAAGATACTGAATCGTAATTACACTCCTGGAAATTGAAATAAGAACACCGTGAATTCATTGTCCCAGGAAGGGGAAACTTTATTGACACATTCCTGGGGTCAGATACATCACATGGTCACACTGACAGAACCACAGGCACATAGACACAGGCAACAGAGCATGCACAATGTCGGCACTAGTACAGTGTATATCCACCTTTCGCAGCAATGCAGGCTGCTATTCTCCCATGGAGACGATCGTAGAGATGCTGGATGTAGTCCTGTGGAACGGCTTGCCATGCCATTTCCACCTGGCGCCTCAGTTGGACCAGCGTTCGTGCTGGACGTGCAGACCGCGTGAGACGGCGCTTCATCCAGTCCCAAACATGCTCAATGGGGGACAGATCCGGAGATCTTGCTGGCCAGGGTAGTTGACTTACACCTTCTAGAGCACGTTGGGTGGCACGGGATACATGCGGACGTGCATTGTCCTGTTGGAACAGCAAGTTCCCTTGCCGGTCTAGGAATGGTAGAACGATGGGTTCGATGACGGTTTGTATGTACCGTGCACTATTCAGTGTCCCCTCGACGATCACCAGTGGTGTACGGCCAGTGTAGGAGATCGCTCCCCACACCATGATGCCGGGTGTTGGCCCTGTGTGCCTCGGTCGTATGCAGTCCTGATTGTGGCGCTCACCTGCACGGCGCCAAACACGCATACGACCATCATTGGCACCAAGGCAGAAGCGACTCTCATCGCTGAAGACGACACGTCTCCATTCGTCCCTCCATTCACGCCTGTCGCGACACCACTGGAGGCGGGCTGCACGATGTTGGGGCGTGAGCGGAAGACGGCCTAACGGTGTGCGGGACCGTAGCCTAGCTTCATGGAGACGGTTACGAATGGTCCTCGCCGATACCCCAGGAGCAACAGTGTCCCTGATTTGCTGGGAAGTGGCGGTGCAGTCCCCTACGGCACTGCGTAGGATCCTACGGTCTTGGCGTGCATCCGTGCGTTGCTGCGGTCCGGTCCCAGGTCGACGGGCACGTGCACCTTCCGCCGACCACTGGCGACAACATCGATGTACTGTGGAGACCTCACGCCCCACGTGTTGAGCAATTCGGCGGTACGTCCACCCGGCCTCCCGCATGCCCACTATACGCCCTCGCTCAAAGTCCGTCAACTGCACATACGGTTCACGTCCACGCTGTCGCGGCATGCTACCAGTGTTAAAGACTGCGATGGAGCTCCGTATGCCACGGCAAACTGGCTGACACTGACGGCGGCGGTGCACAAATGCTGCGCAGCTAGCGCCATTCGACGGCCAACACCGCGGTTCCTGGTGTGTCCGCTGTGCCGTGCGTGTGATCATTGCTTGTACAGCCCTCTCGCAGTGTCCGGAGCAAGTATGGTGGGTCTGACACACCGGTGTCAATGTGTTCTTTTTTCCATTTCCAGGAGTGTACGTTGGCAATATTGCTCGTAACGATGAACATACTCTCAAGGAGATACTCTCACGGCTTTCTGTCGAGGCGTGCGGTCACGGCGTACTAAAGATTCTCTTTTGAAGAAATCTAACGAATTTCTGTCACCGAGGCCAAAATCAATTGGGCTTCATATTACGCGAAAATGCAAAGTCTATTCAAACAATATCGATAGGCACACTGACGTCAACTGTGTACTGTAACACGGTAACACATCACACCTAGCTGCAGCATCAACTCAAAAACATCTTCAAAGATGTCAGTGAGAGGTAATGGATTACGTTTCCTATAGTACAGATTTTGCATCAGATGACTTCCACCCATATCAGGAAAAGGTGGTTGGGTGGATGAAGTTTCTTTTTAGAGGATGAGTTGCAGGGCGCCATGACGACACAGCTCGACAAACGTGGCGTAGGTATTTATGCTGATGGAGACAGGAAAGGGTCAAAACAAATGTATGTGGAAAAATAGCCAATACATTTGTGTAGTACCAGTACATAAACTTATTCCAAGTATCACACTATCAAAAATAATTCAGAATTTACTTACTACCATTCAGCAACAATAATTCATATGCGTAGTAATTTGTTTGGGCTACATTACAATCGTGGGGTAATTTATTACCCCACCGTCACCCTTTTCCTTACAATTCTGTTCCTATTACAACGTTGCTGCTTCGCTTCTATGTAATCTTAGTAGCGGCAATGCCTTTACATTGTGCAGGA
Organism: Schistocerca serialis cubense; assembly: GCF_023864345.2. Lineage (NCBI taxonomy): Eukaryota > Metazoa > Arthropoda > Insecta > Orthoptera > Acrididae > Schistocerca > Schistocerca serialis. Next base: position 869,499,975 of record NC_064640.1, on the reverse strand, counting down.
GCTTGCTAAAGAGCGACCATTATTTCCGTAGGTATGTACCATTTGGGGCCGAAATTTACCCCATGAAAATTTGTAGGCCACTTTTCTTATTTATCATCACAAAGTGTTTTTAATTGTTTTAGAAACAACGGAGCGACGTTTGAACAATGATCAAATTTGGAGTTATTGTTATCTAGTTGCGACTGCTGACTCATTGGATACACCAGATTCTTTTCAAGATGCAAGTGAGTTTAGTAATACTGAAAAAGAAATATCTGATTATCTGATCATGAAACTGACAGTGAAATTCAGAACGATGAAGAGGCAGAAGAAGAGAATATTTGGGAAGAAAGCAAGTGATAGTAAGACCATCTGGCTGTTTTTTTGGAAACAGCTTTATAAACTACATTAGCAAGACAGTGCATTGAACCTTTATAAAGCAATTCGGCGTGGTATTGATCAAAGCTAACACCAGAGAGAGGAAAATGAATTCTAGAAATTTTTCTAGGGACACGCAGACTGTAATGGACAAAGTCATGAACAAAAATTTAGAAAATGATACGCGGGTCGACGAATCTGCAACGCAAGTCTAAGCGGGACCGAGTCAGCCAAAAAACCGAAAGCTGTCGCGATGCCACATACTTCCACGCCTTAAAGACACAAAAATAAATGGAAATGTCGTGTGGCTAGGGCCTCCCGACGGGTAGACCGTTCGCCTGGTGCAGGTCTTTCGATTTGACGCCACTTCGTCGACCTGCGCGTCGATGGGGATGAAATGATGATGATTAGGACAACACAACACCCAGTCCCTGAGCGGAGAAAATCTCCGACCCAGCCGGGAATCGAACCTGGGCCCTTAGGATTGACAGTCTGTCACGCTGACCACTCAGCTACCGGGGCGGACTAAAGAATAACCATAATAGGTTGTAAATGTCAAAGACACGTGTGTAAAATGAGTTCCATTGACAAATTGGCGTGTCTCGACTGAGATGAATGAAAATATGTGCTTAAGTGATTAGTTCATGTACCTACTGTCATTTTTGTATTGAAAGCCATTGTTTATTTTTATTTGGCTCAAATGGTTCAAATGGCTCTGAGCACTATGGGACTCAACATCTTAGGTCATAAGTCCCCTAGAACTTAGAACTACTTAAACCTAACTAACCTAAGGACATCACACACACCCATGCCCGAGGCAGGATTCGAACCTGTGACCGTAGCAACCCGCGGTTCCGGACTGCAGCGGCAGAACCGCTAGACTACCGCGGCCGGCTGTTTTTATTTATAGTTTAGTTAATTGATTATAATTTTATCTCCAATAACGTTTCTGAACGTTGTGAAGTAGATTTCCTTTGTTTGTTAAGTTAATTTCAAAAAATCAGTTTCAGAAGCCAACGTCACTGTAAGAGCCTAAATTATTTGTAAAATCATGTTTTCTTCTTTAAAAAAGATTAATTTTTTGTAAATCGATGCCTTTCTTTTACTGATTCCTTAACAATGGCTTAGAGAAACAGAATTAAACAAATTTCAGATAGTTTTTGTTTTTGAGATCGAAAACTACCCCACGAAATTAGTAATGTCAGTTTAATAGCCAGTGTAGTTAAGGGTAGAAACAAATTTCTGGCCTTATGGAAGATTTAATAAATGGGTTCCAAAAAACTACTCGTTGCCTATATGAAATTATTGCTGCTGGTTGGTTTTAAGTAAATGGAGAATGACTTCGATGGTATTTATTTCAGGCATACTGAATGGAAACTCTACTTAAACGCGAATGAATGTAACAAAATACCCATAAGAAGAGATAAATCGCCATGCTTTTCGATTAAAATGTTAATGAGAAGAATATTAATTGTTTAAATTTTTAGAATGTATACCTAAGTGATTTGACACGGAAAGAACATGTGAAATATGTTCGGGGCATGCGAATCAAAGGCATAGAATTATTGGTGGGATTTTGGGAAACATTAGTGCTTTTCTTAAGGACACTGCTAACAAGACGCTAGATTGCTGCTAAATATTTTAAGTTCAAGAAGACCTAGCAGCAGACGTATAATGAAGCCGTGTTTGTGCTGCTCGGATCGCATCTAGTTGGCTCAGCTCTTAAAAAGTTTCACATACATGATCAACGAATCTACACAGGAATTACAGGAAAACAACTATTTCCCCAACCAAAACCTGTTGGATAAATTTAAAACAAGAAAGAAAGATTAGAGTTTATCCACTATTTGACAATACATGGTTCGAACATTTGAGTTTCTACAAAAGTGACGCTGCAACAATGGCATCATCATTCGTATACACTACATCTACATCTACATCTACAACTACATCTATACTCCGCAAGCCACCTGACGGTGTGTGGCGGAGGGTACCTTGAGTACCTCTATCGGTTCTCCCTTCTATTCCAGTCTCGTATTGTTCGTGGAAAGAAAGATTGTCGGTATGCATCTGTGGGGGCTCTAATCCCTCTGATTTTATCCTCATGGCCTCTTCGCGAGATATAAGTAGGAGGGAGCAATATACTGCTTGACTCCTCGGTGAAGGTTTGTTCTCGAAACTTCAACAAAAGCCCGTACCGAACTACTGAGCGTCTCTCTTGCAGAGTCTTCCACTGGAGTTGATCTGTCATCTACGAAACGCTTTCGCGATTACTAAATGATCCTGTAACGAACCGCGCTGCTCTCCGTTGAATCTTCTCTATCTATTCTATCAGCCCTATCTGGCACGGATCCCACACCGGTGGGCAATATTGAATCAGTGGGCGAACAAGTGTACTGTAACCTACTTCCTTTGTTTTCGGACCGCATTTCATTAGGATTCTTCCAATGAATGTCAGTCTGGTATCTGCTTTACCGACGATTAATTTTGTATGGCCATTCCATTTTAAATCACTCCTAATGCCTACTCCCAGATAATTTATGGAATTAACTGCTTCCAGTTGCTGACCTGCTTTATTTATCTAAATGATAAAGGATCTTTCTTTCTATGTATTCGCAGCACATTACACTTATCTACATTGAGACTCAATTGCCATTCCCCGCACCATGTGTCAATTCGTTGCACATCCTCCTGCATTTATGTACAATTTTACATTGTTACAACCTCTCGATATACTACAGCATCATCCACAAAAAGTCCCAGTAAACCTTCAATGTTATCCTCAAGGCGATTTACATATATTATGAATAGCAACGGTCCTACGACACTCCCCTGCGGCACACCTGAAATCACAATTACTTCGGAAGACTTCTCTCTCACTCTGTCACACCTGGGTATTGTTTCTGGAAGGGAGGGAGATTAGTGTTTAGCGTCCCGTCGACATCGAGGTCATTAGAGACGGAGCACCAGCTCGGATTACGAAAGGATTTGGAAGGAAATCGGGCGTACCCTTCTGAAAGGAACCATTCAGACATATGTGTGGAACAATTTAGGAAAAGTCACAGAAACCTAAAGCAGGTTGGCAGGATAGTGATTTGAAGCGTCATCGTGCAAAATACGAGTGCAGTGTGGTAACGACTGCGCTACCGCACTCGTTGATAAATTTAAAGAACCATTCTGCTGCTTCAACTGCACGTCCGTTGTAGGGGCTATAAAAATAGGATAAGAGATTGGGACACATAAGAGAGAACATACACGCTCATCTGTCCCTTATTTTATAACCAAATGAAACACGAAAGTGAATAAGTAATATCAGTAATAAGTGACAGAGTAAAGTGGCGTGCTCAGTATGTATGTGCACAGCTGGCCGTTAAAATTGCCATACTTTGAAGACGGCATGCAACAGAAGTAAAATTGTCATGGCAAGCTTCTATATACAAATAATAAGCCTTTCCGTAGAACAGCACAAAGTGGTTATGAGTATCGCAGTCTATGTTCTGCTTGCACATGTAAGGGACGATTACTCAACGAGTTTCTCATTCAGAAATAACATTTGTCTGCTGGTTGCTTTTGAGGAGATCGTGTTTTGCCTCGTGTAAGGAGGAGAGACGTCTGCCATCGTGTGTCGGATTTCGACAGCGGTAGAATCGGGTAGCATGTTCCGCGATATTCTACATCTACATCTATATGATTACTCTGCAATTCACATTTAAGTGCTTGGCAGAGGGTTCATCGAACCACAATCATACTAGCTCTCTACCATTCCACTCTCGAACAGCGCGCGGGAAAAACGAACACTTAAACCTTTCTGTTCGAGCTCTGATTTCTCTTATTTTATTTTGATGATCATTCCTATCTATGTAGGTTGGGCTCAACAAAATATTTTCGCATTCGGAAGAGAAAGTTGGTGACTGAAATTTCGTAAATAGATCTCGCCGCGACGAAAAAGTCTTCGCTTTAATGACTTCCATCCCAACTCGCGTATCATATCTGCCACACTCTCTCCCCTATTACGTGATAATAAAAAACGAGCTGCCCTTTTTTGCACCCTTTCGATGTTCTCCGTCAATCCCACCTGGTAAGGATCCCACATCGCGCAGCAATATTCTAACAGAGGACGAACGAGTGTAGTGTAAGCTGTCTCTTTAGTGGACTTGTTGCATCTTCTAAGTGTCCTGCCAATGAAACGCAACCTTTGCCTCGCCTTCCCCACAATATTTTCTATGTGGTCTTTCCAACTGAAGTTGTTCGTAATTTTAACACCCAGGTACTTAGTTGAATTGACAGACTTTAGAATTGTACTATTTATCGAGTAATCGAATTCCAACGGATTTCTTTTGGAACTCATGTGGATCACCTCACACTTTTCATTTTTTAGCGGCAACTGCCACCTGCCACACCATACAGCAATCTTTTCTAAATCGCTTTGCAACTGATACAGGTCTTCGGATGACCTTACTAGACGGTAAATTACAGCATCATCTGCGAACAACCTAAGAGAACTGCTCAGATTGTCACCCAGGTCAGGAACAGCAGAGGTCCCATATTGCTGCTCGTGTTGGTCGGGATTCCACAACTGTGATGTGAATATGGAATCGATGGGTTCAGAAGGATCATACTCAATGCCATGTGGAATATCAAGGGAACCAACTGACTATCGCCCGAGGGGACAGAAATATTGTTTGAGCACTTAGACAGTGCGGCGGCACCTGGAGCTCAGTGGGCTGCCAGCACAGCAACCATTGTTGCAGCTTCCCTTGACGCCAGATCGTAGTGAGGCGATTCTACAGTGGCGCGTCCAACTGTAGTACTGGACATAGGAATACCACTATGTCATCTTTTAAGAGGGTCACGACTCTACGTACAGCATCACAATGGACGTATCCGTGCATGTCAATACCATACAGACCCAGCACCTCGTATAAAGGTATGTAGTGTCTCTGGGTCCACATAGTTGGAAACTTGGACAGCAGGCTTTACATTTATTCATGACGTTATTTTCCAACAAAGTAACGCAACAGCGCATGTTCTACATCTACATCTACATACATACTCCGCAATCCACAATACGGTGCGTGGCGGAGGGTACCTCGTACCACAACTAGCATCTTCTCTCCCTGTTCCACTCCCAAACAGAACGAGGGAAAAATGACTGCCTATATGCCTCTCTACGAGCCCCTATCTCTCTTATCTTATCTTTGTGGTCTTTCCGCGAAATATAAGTTGGCGGCAGTAAAATTGTACTGCAGTCAGCCTCAAATGCTGGTTCTCTAAATTTCCTCAGTAGCGATTCACGAAAAGAACGCCTCCTTTCCTCTAGAGACTCCCACCCGAGTTCCTAAAGCATTTCCGTAACACTCGCGTGATGATCAAACTTACCAGTCACAAATGTAGCAGCCCGCCTCCCTCAATCCGACCTGATAGGGATCCCAAACGCGCGAGCAGTACTCAAGAATAGGTCGTATTAGTGTTTTATAAGCGGTCTCCTTTACAGATGAACCATATCTTCCCAAAATTCTACCAATAAACCGAAGACGACTATCCGCCTTCCCCACAACTGCCATTACATGCTTGTCCGACTTCATATCGCTCTGCAATGTTACGCCCAAATATTTAATCGACGTGACTGTGTCAAGTTCTACACTACTAATGGAGTATTCAAACATTACGGGATTCTTTTTCCTATTCATCTGCATTAACTTACATTTATCTATATTTAGAGTTTGCTGCCATTCTTTACACCAATCACAAATCCTGTCCAAGTCATCTTGTATCCTCCTACACTCACTCAACGACGATACCTTCCCGTACACCACAGCATCATCAGCAAGCAACCGCACATTGCTATCCACCCTATCCAAAAGATCATTTATGTAGATAGAAAACAACAGCGGACCTACCACACTTCCCCGGGGCACTCGAGATGATACCCTCACCTCCGATGAACACTCACCATTGAGGACAACGTACTGGATTCTATTACTTAAGAAGTCTTCGAGCCACTCATATATTTGGGAACCAATCCCATATGCTCGTACCTTAGTTAGGAGTCTGCAGTGGGGCACCGAGTCAAAGCTTTCCGGAAGTCTAGGAATATGGCATCCGTCTGATACCCTTCATCCATGGTTCGCAATACATCACGTGAAAAAAGGGCAAGTTGCGTTTCGCAGGAGCGATGCTTTCTAAAGCCGCGCTCATGCATGGACAGCAACTTCTCTGTCTCAAGGAAATTCATTATATTCGAACTGAGAATTTTCCGAGAATCCTGCAACAAACCGATGTTAACGATATTGGTCTGAAATTTTGAGGACCCGTCCTACCCCTCTTATACACCGGCATCACCTGAGCTTTTTTCCAGTCGCTCGGGACTTTACGTTGGGCAAGAGATTCGCCTTCTCTTTCCTGAGCTACCTCGATACAGAGGACGTCTGACTATTGGCCTGGCGAGCACGTTCCCCAGATCACTCACCGACTGAAAAACTCCGGTTATGTATTTCAGAGAGGCCACCCCTAGCCAGCCAATACCGGTGATAAAGTCTGGCATGAGGCTGAAGGAGCTTGAAATGATGTGCCCGTGTCTGTCATCCATGTTCAATTCGACTCGACGCCCAGACTGGTAAGAGGCGTTGTAGCTGACAAAGCTGGGAGCTTTATGCACCACATTTCGCATTCTCTATACCCTAAATCACTCACAAATTTAGTAATGTATTACTCATACTATACTGTATAAGCACAAGAAGTAAAATTTCGTTACTTGCTGTCCTTTCAGGTGTTGCTAGTTTAAAGACCAACAGTGTACAGTGTGTTTGTCTTAACTCGAGGCAACTAAATATCTCGGAAACTACGCATCGTACGAAAGAAAAATGTCCTCGGTAAAATGGTAACGGTTCAAATGGCTCTGAGCACTGTGGGACTTAACATCTGAGGTCATCACTCCCCTAGAACTTAGAACTACTTAAACCTAACTAACCTAAGGACATCACATACATCCATGCCCGAGGCAGGATTCGAACATGCGACCGTAGCAGTCGCGCGGTTCCGGACTGAAGCGCCTAGAACTGCTCGGCCACCGTGTCCGGCTTGAAATGGTAATAATCGTAAAGAGAACACTGTCTGTGCTACAACTGGCCACCTCCTAACCACCCGTCCTGCGTGGGTGTGGACAACTTTGTATTTTCAAACGGGAACACCCATTTTTATTGCATATTCATATTCTACGCCAAAAAATAAGTACGGTTTACCAAAAACATTGTTTTCCATTCGTGTTAGAAGGCACTGTAATGGAAAAATATCAAGTGTGCCTGTTTTTGCAATTAAGAACCGACGTATTTAATTTTACATTGCTTTTACGATGTAAATGTAAGCATTTGTGTGCTAACGGTTGTTATTTATGTTCGTGGGTTACTTTAGTGTTGCAAATTTTATTGTACAGTACAGTATGTTTAGCCGTCTCAATTTCTGGTTAGAAACTACTTTTAGCGTGACCCAGGAACAACGACGAGGATGTAATAATTTTCTGTTCCCATCGTGATGCTTCATTTCGGTGAGTCCCCTTGGCTCTCACCATTATGATGGTTGATTTCGGTGAGGGTATGAGCGTTTACACGATATATGTGTATCCATGGCAGGTGCGCCTGTCACTAGCGCTTCATGGACATTTAACCGTATTACGATAGTCACGGTTTCCGTTCCGCCTGTAGCCGCGCAGCGCCCACCGCAACAGTTGCGGCGGTTGGATGGAATCACACACCGAAATCGGTCACCCTGGTGGCGGGGTTCGAGTGCAGCCACCGAAATCAAGTATTCTGATGGTTTGGGGGCTCAACAGAATCCCCGTAGGGAACAGAAAACAACTTTACCATATACGTAGCTTATTTGCCAGAAAAGGCATGTCTAGCCATATTATTCGTACTGTACAATCACATTTACAACACTCAAGTAACGTCTGAACGTGTATATCAATTGTAGAACCCAAACGGACTCATTTACGTCGTAAATGAAATGTAGAATCAAATTGGTCGGTTCTTAGTTTCAAAAACAGGCACACTTGGTATTTGTCGATTAAAGTGCTATCTACCACGAATGGAAAACAATGGTTTGAGTAACCCATACACATTTTTTGGAGTAGAAACTGAATATACAATAAAAATAGGGGGTTCCCGTTTGAAAATACGAAGTTGATCCCACCCACCCAGGACGGATAGTTAGGTGGTCAGTTACAGCACAGAAAGATGTCCTCTTTACTACCATTACCATTTTAAACGTAGGACTTTTCGTAAGATGCGTCGTTTTCGAGATATTTAGTTGTCCCAAGTTAAACAGCCTGTATATGGTGTAGCATTGTGTAACATTGCGCAATAGGAAGCGAAGTGAGAGGGCGCGCCCAGTAGGTGTAGCTGCAGATGTCCTCTTTACTACTGTTACCATTTTAAACGTAGGACATTTTTTTGTAACATGTGTCGTTTTCGAGATATTTAGTTGTCCCAAGTTAAACAGCCTGTATATGGTGTAGCATTGTGTAACATTGCGCAATAGGAAGCGAAGTGAGAGGGCGCGCCCAGTAGGTGTAGCTGCATATGTCCTCTTTACTACTGTTACCATTTTAAACGTAGGACATTTTTTTGTAACATGCGTCGTTTTCGAGATATTTAGTTGTCCCAAGTTAAGTACCCTGTATGCGGTGTAACATTGTGTAACATTGCGCAATAGGAAGCGAGGTGAGAGGGCGCGGCCAGTAGGTGTAGCTGCATCGATCTGCCTGGGTCTCCCGGGGTCCACGTGTCATCTCCCCCACCCACCTCAGCCTCTTCCCCCGGGTCCGTGGCTGCCGGGGCGTGCCCGGGACGAGCGGCCGACACGTGGTCCGCGGGAGGTTCTGGATGACCTAGCTCACAAAGGAGGGCACCGCTATTCTCGTCACAGCACGCGAGGCTGACTGTTGTTGCTAGTTGAAGACAACTCCCGTCGGAGATGATCACAAAACAGAGCGCTGAGCATGCGATTTACTCTGTTCGATGACGATTGGCTAAGAATATGGAAATAATTTGACAGAGCTCAAGTTGGTATAAAAATCTGAAACATGATGTAACTAGACACAGTACCTTGTTACAATTTCGCAAATTCCTGAAATAATCAAAATATGGAACTTCAGATTTTTCAAACATGAAAGCTATAGTAAAGATTTTTTTCGGAAGTTATACCTGCATTGAAGTACTGTTCAAATGGCTCTGAGCACTATGGGACTCAACTTCTGAGGTCATCAGTCCCCTAGAACTTAGAACTAATTAAACCTAACTAACCTAAGGACATCACACACATCCATGCCCGAGGCAGGGTTCGAACCTGCGACCGTAGCAGTCGCGCGGTTCCAGACTGAAGCGCCTAGAACCGCTCGGCCAATCCGGCAGTCTATAGTATTGTCCTCGACGCAATAAACTTTGAGGAAACTTCAGTAAATTGCAAAAACACTTCTTGGGTTTCCTTCGGATACATCCAGCGGCAAACCTGGGAAGTGTATTTGCGTCAAATTCGTCGAGAAAGCATGAAAATGATGATGTTTGGTTTGTGGGGCGCTCAACTGCGCGGTTATCAGCGCCCGTACAAATTCCCAACCTTTACTCAGCCCAATCTCGCCACTTTCATGATGATGATGAAATGATGAGGACAACACAAACACCCAGTCATCTCGAGGCAAGTGAATATCCGTGACCCCGCCGGGAACTGAATCCGGGACCCCGTGCTCGGGAAGCGAGAACGCGACCGCAAGACCGCGAGCTGCGGACTGAAAGCATGAAGTCACATTCACTAAATTATCTTGAGTATGACATAATTTATCAGTAGAACGATTTCAGTACACGCCAGAGATTACGGTGGTAGCAAGGAAAGATCCTAAATGGAATAGAGGAAAGAAGAAAGGAGGCAACAAGCAAGGTCAAAATTCAGAGTCTACTAATCTGTCGAGGTCGAGCTCATTTGCAAGGTTGTAAGAAATGATTGGTGATGGCTTTTGCGAGGGAACGAACCCGGCATTTGTCTGACGACAAAAACGACCCGAATTAAGTCTGTAAGGTGTTGAAAGATCGCAAGAAATAATTAGTGAAGGCAGACGCTGCTACATGGCTGTGGATACTGGACTCCATTTGCAGCTGAAAAGAAGCATTTGGAGGCAATAAAAACGGGGATGTACATAAGGCTAACGAGACAATAAACGCAAGGAAAAACCACCGAATAACATAAATAACATTGTACTTGTAACCGAACATTAAAATGTTTGTGAAGGCAAGAGGAAAACAGCAGAGCGTACGTAATTGTAGCAGCGACGAACTACGGCTTTCATTAACGGTGACAGCAGTCCCTATGTAATTGTACCCTGAGGTGAGAGACGTCATGGGATACCTCCAAGTATCATGTCGGACTCCATTTGCCAGGCTTAGTGCATCGACCCGACGTGGCATGGAGTCAACAAGTTGTTGGAAGTCTCTTGCAGAAATACAGAGCAATGCTGCACCTATAGTCGTCCGTAATTGCGAAAGTGTAGCCGGTGCAGGATTTTGTGCACGAACTCTCGAATATCCCATAAATGTTCGATGCAGTTGATATCGGGCGATCTGGGTGGCCAGACCGTTAGCTCGAATTTTCCAGAATGTTCTTCAAACAAATCGCAAACGATTTTGACACGGAGCATGGTCATTCATAAAAATTCCATCATTGTTTGGGAACATGAAGTCTATGAATGGCTGCAGTTGGTCTCCAAGTAGCCGAACATAACGATTTCCATTCAATTATCGATTCAGTTGAACCAGAGGACCCAGTCAAATCCATGTAAACGCAGCAAACATAATTATGAAGCTACCACCAACTTGTACACTACCTGAAACGTCCTGGCAGATTAAAACTGTGTGCCGGACCGAGACTCGAACTCGGGACCTTTGCATTTCGCGAGCAAGTGCTCTACCATCTGAGCACGACTCACAGCTTTACTTCTGCCAGTACCTCGTCTCCTACCTTCCAAACTTTACAGAAGCTCTCCTGCGAACCTTGCAGAACTATCACTCCTGAAAGAAAGGATATTGCGGAGACATGGCTTAGCCACAGCCTGGGGGGTGTTTCCAGAATGAGATTTTCACTCTGCAGCGGAGTGTGCACCGATATGAAACTTCCTGGCAGATTAAAACTGTGTGCCGGACCGAGACTCGAACTCGGAAAGGCAAAGGTCCTGAGTTCGAGTCTCGGTCCGGCACACAATTTTAATCTTCCAGGAAGTTCCATAACAGCGCACACTTCGCTGCAGAGTGAAAATCTCATTCTGTACAGTACCTTGTTGACAATTTGGGTGGATGGCTCCGTGGAGTCTGTGCCACACTAGGACGGTACCATCAGCTCTTAGCAACTAAAGCTGGGACTCATACGACAATGGAACAGTTTTGTAGTCGTTTAGAGACCAACCGATGTGGTCACGAGCTCAGGAGAGGCGTTGCAGGCGATATTGTGCTGTTAGCAAAACCACTCGAGTTGGTCGCTAGCTGCCATAGCCCGTTAACGTCAGATTTCGCCGAACTGTCCTAACGGATACGTTACTAGCAAATCCCATATCGATTTCTGAGGATATTTCACACCGTTTTACTTGTCTGTTAACACTGACAACTCTACGCAATTCCCGCTGCTCTTGCGCGTTAAGTGAAAGCCGTCGGTCAGTGCGTTGTCCGTCGATAGAGATAATACCTGACATCTGGTATTCTCGCCTCTCTTTTCACACCCTGAATCTTAGATTACTGAACCCCTCTAACAATTTCCGAAATGCGAAATGGAATGTCCCATGCGTCTAGCTCCAACTATTTTTCAGCGTCCAAATTCTGTTAATCCCAGTCATGCAGTCATAATCACGTCAGACGCCCTTTCATCTGACTCACCTGAATACAAATAACAGCTCAACCAACGAACTGCCCTATTATTCCGCGTGTCCGCGATACTACTGTCATCTACATAGGTGCATATCTATATCTCATTACTTTTGTCACCTCAGTATATACACACTGAAGCGGCAAAGAAACTGGTATAGGCATGCGTATCCAAATACAGAGATATGCTACTAGGAAGAATATGTTGCTGCTGTCAGCAACGCCTACATAAGACAAAAAACATCTGGCGCGGTTGTTAGATCGGTTACTGCTGCTACAATGGCACGTTATCAAGATCTAAGTGAGTTTGAACGAGGTGTTATAGTCGGCGCACGAGCGATGGGACACAACATCTCCAAGGTAGCGATGAAGTGGGGATTTTCCAGTACGACCATTTCACGAGTATACTGTGAATATCAGGAATCCGGTTAAACATCAAATCTCTGACATCGCTGCGGCCGTAAAAAGAGCCTGCAAGAACGGGACCAACGACGACTGAAGAGAATCGTTCAACGTGGCAGAAGTGCAATCCTTCCGCAAATTGCTGCAGATTTCAATTCTGGACCATAAAAAAGTGTCAGCGCGAGAACCATTCAACGAAATATCATCGCTATGGACTTTCGGAGCCGAAATCCCACTCGTTTACCCTTGATGAGTCCACGACACAAAGCTTTACGTCTCACCCGGGACCGTCAACGCCGACAGTGGACTGTTGATGGCTGGTGACCTGTTGCCTGGTCGGATGAGTCTCGTTTCAAATTGTATCGAGTGGATGGACGTGTACGGATATGTAGAGAACATCATGAATCCATGGACCCTACATGTCACCAGGGAACTGTTCAAGCTGGTGGAGGCTCTGTAATGGTGTGGGACGTGTACACTTGGAGTGATGTGGGACACCTGATACGTCTAGATACGACTCTTGACGGGTGACATGTACGTAACCATCCTGTTTGATCACCTGCATCCATTCATGTCCTTTGTGCATTCCGATGAACTTGGGCAATTCCACTGCTACAGAGTGGCTCGAGGAACACTCTTCTGAGTTTAAACACTTCCAGTGGCCACCAAATTCCCCAGAAAGGAACATTATTGAGCATATCTGGGATGCCTTGCAGCGTGCTGTCTAAGAGAGATCTGCACCCCCTCGTACTCTTACGTATTTATGGACAGTCCTGCAGGATTCATGGTTTCAATTCCCTCCAGCACTACTTTAGACACTAGTCAAGTCCATGCCACGTCGTGTTGTGGCCCTTCTGCGTGCCGCGGGGGTCCTAGACGATATTAGGCAGGTGTACTAGTTTCTTTGGCTCCTTAATACACTGCGACTGAAATTTATAGACGCAGCAATCTTGATTACAGCAGCAAAATAAGCTGTTTATCCAATTCGTAAGACAATCACGCACTTACTTCTGCTGCTAGTATCATGGATCTGAAATAGCTGATTTCAACAGCGTCTAACTCTCCGAAAACAGTAAAGTAAATTCGGAGAAACTACAGCATTTAAAAGTCCGGATTCCTCTGGCTTCCTCTCTTCTGAACATCAAACCGATTGGTGCCCTAAGTCTATATTCGTCATATCATATCCGTAGTGCACCAGACGACGTCGTTGGCTACCCGTGTTTATACTTGTCCTGCTGGAAACAAGGACATTTTCAGATTTAAAATTCGTAACTTACCGAGTGATCGAAAGTGGAGTTGCTGGAAAGGAAATGCTGGTCTAGATTTATTGGAAAAAAAATTAAGGAGAAAAGTGGCTTACGGAACACATGTAAGACCGAGTCTTGATTGTTCATTGTCTAGAACCCTTTCAACTTTGGGTTAATGGAAGAGACACAGAAGATCCAAAGAAAGAATGACACGTTTCGACAAGGGGCCATTTAATAACGGCAAGTACTGAGGAACCCCACTGACATAGGCTACAAGCAAGACGTTGTGTATCATTGAGAGACTTAGAGTTGAAATTCTAAGAGCGTACTTTTTAAAAACAGTCGGGCAACATATTAGGCACTGTCGTTTCAGCCATCTCCATTTGTTAAGTGATGCTTCCCCATCACTTTGTGCTCTTTTCCCTCAACCTTTGACGATTCTCCATTTCCTGACGGAATGCCGTTTTTTATAACCATTTACGTTCTCATTTATGTTGGCCGTCTGAGTTATCGGCCGTTTTAGCGGTCGACGCGCGGCTCTCCGCCGTGTTTTGCTTTTTATCTGTCGTAGCAATATGACGAAGTACATTTAATCTTTATTTCAGGACCTCCGTTTCTCTATGGCGTATTTTACGCAACTTGATCTAAGGCCCTGTTTTTAGCTGTTTTTCCATCCGTCGATTGGGTTTAACGTGTAGTCTTTTTTGTCTCCTTATTTTTCCTTCGCGTTCTACGGTTCTGACAGGGGGCATATAACCCTAAAACAAAACAAAACAAGCATATTACTTCCTCCTACAAATGTCTCGTGAAATGCTCACGACGAAAAAATCGGCGAACTTACAGCTCATACAGAGATTGATCGACAGTCGTTTCTCCCACTTGCCCTTCGAGAGCCCGCATAGTTTTGAGAATGGCCCTCCAGAACACATCGATTCCATATTCAAGTGTCGTGGGTTCCCGACCAACACGAGCAGCAATATAGCGCAACGATAAACCCCGAGCACCAATATAGCGCAACGATAAACTACAGCTTCGACTGGCTACAATTCTGCCGCCACCAATTCCAACACGTGCTGGCAGATGTTTCATCGGCTTACAGGAGGCATAACACGATATTCTCACAAACAAAGCACATCAAATGCAGTTTCTGCAAAATAACAAAACGCTGCGTATTTTTCCCTTGTACACAAAATGTAGTTAGCGTTGTTTCTACGTACTGTCTCCTGCTGCGCTGAAGTGTTAAATAATTTGCTTATCCAGGCATATAGTACTGTGTGTTGCACATCAAATACATAGTGTTACAATTTTAACGACCGACACTGTTTGAGCAGCTTAGATTAATGATTCTGCAATATTGTATGAACTTAGGTTCTATATCTTAATTTTGAACGTCAGATACGTAACGAAATGCGTGTCGAGTGATTATCTCAAGGTGGTAGACGCAGCCGATCTGGTGGAGTACGCCTCTTTGCTATTGAGATTAATCACTTTGTGTGCGTTTTTAGTTTCCGGAACTCCACATTTTTTAGATCACTAGCGCATATAAATACTTTAGTATCTGTTTATAAACAATCAATTTTCATTGCTTACATTCCAATTTACAAAGAAACTTTGTATTTTATAAACTAAATGCGTGAAAATATTCAGTCATATGAGAAGTTATCACAATAATTAGTAACATAAGAACTGGATCACATACTACGATTTACGTTTTGTGTATTTAGCGAAAAACAAATCCATGAGCAGTGAGATTCCTCCTTTATTCAGTACTGATTCAATTCGATTGTGAAAATCAATCTCTAGTTGATGTATGGTAACTTGTAGCGTCATGAAATCTGTAACTTCATTTTGATTAGTATTTCATAGAAATTTCGTGCATGCTTCGTATCCCATGGATTTATAGTCACTTGAGCTTTACTTTCTCAGCTGACATTTTTCATTTACCGATGGTCTGTTATCTACTTGAAAATCACATTTTACTGTAATGACCACCGTAAAGGGCTTAATTTTTTCTACCTTTTTTTTTTTACAAAACTTCAACATTCATGTTTTTGCAGCACATTTTCTCATTTGTATGAGGTGAAAATCCTGAACACGATGTGGCAGAATGGCTTCTTCGAAAGAACTAGTAAAATTTCAATTTTATTCTGTAAAATTACGCATTAGTGACAGTTTAATATTCTTTACTGCGAGAAACCACTTGACTCCTGCGATAAACTTATTGTACTAGGAAGTGTTTCAGTTCCCATCTGCGTTAAGCGAATTCGCATCAAATTGTCGTGGGTTTTGCTGTCGTTGTGCGCATAGAAACAGAAGTTTGGTGTCAGTGTTGTGCTTTAGAGATGCAGTTTTTTGTGAGATAGATGGTGCTAGTGTTTGGCAACTGTTGTCAACGGATAGCGTTACTGATTGAGAAAATACCACTCGATTCACCAAAATTACAGGTTAGGGTATTGTAGCGCTTATTATTCTCATATGCAATGTGTTTAGGACCACATCCGATAGCAGGGTCATCAGTGAGACAGACTTAGCAGTGATGGTACGTTTCTTACCAACATTAGCGTTTAATCAAGCCAAACTGATGCCGTGGACGGAAAGTGCAGCTATTAATACAAACGTCAAGTATCCCAGAATGCTGGTATTTACCTGAACATCGAATATTCCAGAGTATATAAACATAATCTCTAGAACCTCCAGGATGTTTTGTACAAGCCTGTTCTAATTATTACGTCAATTTACTGTGTCGAATTGTCACAAGTGAAGCCGCGAGACTGGAACATCTACATGCACTGAATTAAATTTCCCCCATACATGATGAACATTTATAAAATCGACAAACTGCAAGGATGGATTCCTGACTGGAAATGGAGGGAAAAATGTCTTATGAACGTGTGTCCGAAAATGCATAGTTGCCACGGTAGATGGCGCTGATGAATGAAAGTTCCTCTGACCACGTGCCGTGTGTTCTCTGTGTGTTACAGGCTGTGTGACTGAAGCAGCGTATTGTAAGCAGTAGAATGATCCGGTATTCATGTCGGGAACAAGCCGAGATGGTGTTCCTGTACGGCCATGAAGACGGAAACGGTCGAGAAACAACACGGCTGTATCAAAACAAATACCCTCATAGACACCAACCACATCACGCAAAATTTCAAGCCCTTTCTGGGCGTTTGTGTGATCATGGGTTACACAATGTTGGTGGGCCACTTTCCTGGAGCTTTTACTAAGGTTCGTCTCAATATCTGTAGAACGCGGACCTCTAGATATGGTATACGCTCAGTCGGCTCCCTCCCTGCACTTTGTCTGAAAGGATCCTTGATCACACATCTACTATAGTAATGATGTATTTCCGGACACATGTTCATAGGACCTCTTTTCCTCCATTTCTAGTCAGGAATCTGTTCCTGCAATTTGTCTGTTTTGTTAATGTTCATATTGCTTTTAAAAGAATATATTGTCAACCACGTCAAAGGCATTAGTTATCTGCTAACGGCAACTGCTCAAGAAAGCACGGCATTACAGCGATATGAATTGTTGTTTCCAACCAACATTTAGTGCTTCAGTACAACTGGGATCTCGAAACAACTTCAGTTCTCTTTCTTTCTCTGTTGTTTCCAATTTTTCCACTGCTTGATAATTAGTCTATTACTTTAGAGAAATTGGTATTTCGTGCTGCTTCATCTTTCAACAGGTTGAAAACTTTGTGAAGCAGTTTGTCGAATGATATTTCGGTGTTCGCCATATTTCCACTCTTTTATGGGGAAACACTCAGCACATTTGTATATGTAATCAAGTTTCTCTGAATACGATATTTTCTGTAAAACGCTCTTTTCTTTAACGACGGGGGTGTGCTTGTTTTCCCCGGGAGTGATGTGCTGGACGGAGGACAATGTCCCTTGTGTATCAGTCAGCTTTTACTGGGCTATTGGCACAGCGTAAACGAGCCCAAATAAATTTAGCTCGAATTGAGAAGATTCATTCCGAAACACAGGTAATAGTCAGAAAAAAGACGGAAATTTTTGAACTTACGTAGATACATGTAGTGTTTTCACTTTTCCCTGCCATTTAAAATTTTCCATACTACCTTTCATTCGGGCGCCAGAGGGACCCTTGTCGTTGGTGATCATGGGACGTTGTCTCGGTCGCCTCAGCCTAATTAACTCCTTCAGAGTACTTCTCTTCGTCGAAGATAGGAGTTTACGTAGCAGCATCTCGGCTAGCTTAACGCGTTCTGTGTTGACTTACAAAACTTGGATGAAACGCACCGGAAAAACGGCCATTCATCTAGAACACAGAAAATCAGTGCAGTTTTTAAACAGTTTTCCAAGCTCGTTGAGGCACATGGCGGCGTGATTCCCCAATCTCATCCCTGTAACACGCTATACACAAACGGTTAAGTTAGACAACACACAGAACAGAGTTCGTAGGACTCAGACCTCTGACGGCGTACAGGACTTCACGCATATTTCGATCTTTTTTCATTTTTAGCAGATTTCCTCCCTTAGATTAACTGTGGCAGCAGGAAGAGCCAAAATTGCGAAAGAAAAGTAAAGAGAATCACACGACCGTGGGACAACGATAAGGAGAAGGAACGGCTGATATATTACGACGAAATTATCAAGAATAATAAAGTATGGAATAAAAATAAAAGTCTCGAATCTTCCTACTGATGTTGGCAACCCGTCTATAATATCAGGACAGTAATCGTTGTATTAAATTACCGCTAGTTCACATGAAAAATGCAGTTTTCGTAAATAACGACAGACCATCTTCAATTCGTCTTTTTAAACATCCCAAAAAATCAGATCAGGATAACAGTTTGAAATTAATCTAGTTCGTCTGAGTTTTCTTGATCGGTGGCCTCTAACGGAAGCTATGAAAGTATGACGGGAGAAATCAAAAAAGTGCTGAGAGCAAGACGAAAAGTCAGTATAAACAGCAACAGACAGGATAACGCACCACAGCTATTGTTCACTACACTGCTACTCATATAAGAGGGAACAAACGTAATAAACGTCCCATCGACGAGGAGGTCATTAGAGTTTGACACAAGCGCAAATTTGACAAATATAGTGAAGGAGATCATTTGCAGTGGAATTATCCTGGCATTTCCCTGAAGTAATTTAGCGGAAAACCTAAATCGGGATAGATGAAGTGGGATATTCTTTCTTTTCTTCCAGAGTGCGAGTTCACTGGGTCAAACTCTGTGCTACTCACTAGAATCTAAAACATAGCATATTTGTTCAGAAAGAATTGTTTGTTAATTCCATGTTCCCAGTAGTGACTTACGAGAAAACTGTATTTGCGCGGATAATTCAGCAAGCGCAAACAACGATTTAAGCACACTGTAGCTCAGCTTCCATTCACTCTATATTAACATTATTTCTATGTCAAGTCAAAGTGCGGTGTCCTTCCTGTGACAAGCTTCTTTTCCGTTGTGATAGAACAGGGCGCTCAATGCTGAAGGCAATGGTCTCGTATTCGGGATTAGTGAGGATAAAATCTTTGTGCAGTCATGTTGTTTTAGACTTTACTTGGTTCGTCCACATCACTGAAGATGAATGCTGAGATGGTTCCTTCAACAAAGTCGCGGCAGAATTTCTTCTCCATTCTTGTTCAAACAGTACATGCTTCATCGCTAATGACAACACTATGAGGACAAAGAGAACATTTCTTTGCGTGAGTTTTCCAATAATTTTTTTTTTCAAGAGAGCCTCAGAAGGAAGAACTTAGTGACAATTGTTTTCATTGTTCCTCCTTTCGTTTTGCCGGCCGGTGTGGCCTAGCGGTTCTAGGCGCTACAGTCTGGAACCGCGCGACCACTGCGGTCGCAGGGAGAGGTTTCACATATTATAGCATCTACTTAACTCGTTTATAAACTGCGAAGAGAGCACAAAAAAATGAAAAAACAGGTTCGTCTTTACGCCATCGTACCTCTACAGCTGCCTTCAGTATTATCTTTGTTGGATTTATGCGTAATATCCATGTAATAAAAGTCTCAGACATCAAGTATTGTTTTCCAAGTGAATCACTGCGATGTTTATGTAACATATCTTCATCATTCTTTTTTTTTTTTTTAAAGTGATACTCCAAACGCCAAGAGTTGCTTATGTGTAATTCTGAATTTACAATCGATTTCATTACAGTCGTAAAATGAAGTTGATGTCAACACAAAATTGTGTGCAATAACGATTAGAATCGAACTCATAGGGAATATCCTAAATGTTTTCAGACGGTAAGGGCACAAAGTTTCTAAACGCAAAGATCTCAGGTACATACACAGGAAGTCAGTTACTGTGAATCGTCGTAGTGCTTGCTCTGAGATGATCTTGGGATAAACCATTACAAAGTTTGGTATCAACAATAAGCATTAACTGAGTGTCTGTAGAAGGAAAAACTCATTTGGTGGTCACAGGAAATCCGTGGAACACAGATACGTATCAACAAGGAACAAACACACGAGAATGCCAGCCGGAAGTATCTACAAACCTTATAATAAAAACCCAAACACTGAAGTTCAAGTAAAAGCACCCCAAAGAAGTTAAACTAACTTAGCGACTGAAACAATGTGCGTAAACGTACAGTTATTAACGATTTGAGATGAAAATAACTGCTTGCTCCGTTTCACTCATCCCTAATCGTTTTTCTCCCATCCATTACCAACTACAAGCCAATTATATGTGAACTCAGAAATATGTACACGAAAATACTCACGAATACGATCTGATACAAAAGAAACGTTCCACTCAGAAATGTAGCAGCAACTCTTTGACTACTTCTTCAAAACAACTTGTTAGTGTTCTCAAATGACTCAGCACTATCTAGTGTTCTCAGACTCTTGAACAGTATTTAGGAATTTGTCTTGCGTGAGTCTTGCAAAAACTTTTCTTTATACTTTCTGCTTCTTCCGAGATTTATTCCTTTGCACAATAGTACGATTTTGAGTTTTCTGCGTAACTGATTCCGTGTGTTCAGTCCTAGTCATGTTTCTTCACTCTGCTATCCACGATGTTCGTATCTCATCAATGTCACTGCATCCAGATGCGACAGGAACAAATTAGGCTTTAATTTTCTTCCATTAAATCATACAATTAGTGTGTGGAAATACTGGCACAAATCGTAATATCAGATTCGTGTATGTATGTATCCATATTTTGTACATAAAAGGACGAGAAAAGAGGACACAAGATGGAATCGACATCAGGTCGTTGCAGTCGACTCTTAGCGAAACGTTCAACGCCAGTAAAATGCAAATAATACGGAACTCACCGGTCTTTTAGAGCGAAATAGGAATATTAAATGACGAGAAGTAGCAAATAACACCAAGTTTGTGAGGTAATCTGAATTAACTAAACATACATAAGAGTTTAGACGATTGTAAAGCTGTTCACCTTAATCGTTGGCAAATTGTTGGTCTTCGTAAGTGGAGTTTTGTAATTTCGTGAAATTGCAGTAATCTCAGACAGGAGTGAAAGCAAGAACAACACTAAACTTAAAAAGTCGCTTCATTGAACTCATACCGTGTACTCAGGGACCATTCTGCGAAACGTATCCTTTGCTACCACGTGGAATAGAATGCATATGCTTTGAAAACTTATTTACGTACGAAAGAACACAGAGTGAACCGAACAGGTACGCCAATTCATTGCGATACATACCAGGTGTACAGGTATGAAATGAGCATTTTTTTGTGAAAATGAAACACTAATTTTGAATTGAAAAGTAAAAACATTTTATTCGAAGTACTGACCATTGCTTTCTATACATTTTGACCACCTATCGGGCAATTTGTGGACACCACGCCAATAGAAATGTTCGTCTTTTGAAGCATACCAATCAGACACCCAATTTCCGACTTCTTCGTAGGAATCGAAGTGTTCCTCAGCCAATGCGTGCCCCATTGATGAAAACAAATGGTAGTCGGAAGGGGCCAAGTCTGGTGAACACAGCGGGTGGGGTATCAGCTTCCAGCCAAGTGTTTTGATTGTATCCTGAACCAGTTTTGCTTTGTGTGCAGGTGCAGTTTCGTGCAAAAAAATTACTTTGCCATGTCTTCGGACCCATTCTGGTCTTTTTTTCGATCAATGCATAGTTCAAATTGATCATTTGTTTTCTGTAGCGATTAGTATTCACAGTTTCACCAGGTTTTAGAAGCTCATGATACGCCACACCTTTCTGATCCCACCAAACACAGAGCATTTTCTTCTTGCCGAATCGATCTGTTTTTGCAGTCGATGTTGATGGTTGTCCTGGATTAACCCATGATTTTTCCCGTTTAGGATTCTTAAAATAAATCCATTTTTCATCGCCAGTAACAATTCGATGCAAAATTGATTTTCTTTCATGTCTTTGAAGTAAAATTTCACAAATGGTTTTTCGGTTTTCCATCTGTCTTTCATTCAATTCATGTGGTACCCATTTTCCACACTTTTGGATCTTTCCCATAGCTTTCAAACGGTCAGAAGTTGTTTGTTGTGCAACATTTAGTATTGCTGCCATTTGATTCTGACTCAAAGTATCATCTTCATCCAATATTGCTTGCAATTCTGCGTCTTCGAACTTTTTTGGTGGTCTTCCACGTTCTTCATTTCTTACATCAAAATCATTGTTTCTGAACCATTGAAACCATCTTTTGCATGTTGCTTCTGATAGAGCATGATCACCATATGCCTCGACAAGCATTCGATGCGACTCTGCAGCACTTCTTTTCAAATGAAAACAAAAAATTAATGCTTTCCGCAAATAATCACTTTCTGGTACAAAATTCGACATTGTTAACACGATGAAAACATATGATGTTGTTTGTTCCATGACTTGATGTATACTAAATATCTTTGACAGATGTCATACTAACGAAACAAAAAAAATTAAGACTCGTTCACAACAAATGTTCTCTACCGACACAGTTGTATCTTAACGCTAATTTCATACCGGTACACCTGGTAAATATGTGTTTCGTGTTTTCAAGTAAACATAAGGAAGCAAACAGAATGTTGTTCTTAAACTTTAAAATATTGTCAGACAACTGATGGCAAAATACATAATGGAAGATTCCACGCGGTGATGAATGGAATTTTAGTATCATCGCTAGGGAGAAAAAAGAAGATGAAATGTGCGTTACTAAAGTTTTCTTTAGACGATCTGCATACTCGTACTATGGGGCTGCTGTATCTCGATATTACGAATAGTGTAAACACATCCAAACTCCAGGTAATTTTAGAATTGTTTTAGCGCAGAGATAGGCTTGAAGGGTAGTAAATAATTAATAAGGAAATATGTTTGTCAACTGAGATTTTATTGTAGAATAGAGGTTAACTGCGAACAGCAAGAAGTAGTTACCAGTCGAAATTCTACAGTTAAGTGAAGCCCAAATCGAAGCAGCTCTTGTTTTATGTAGGAAAACGTGCTTTCTCTCATCAGACATGCGTTAGAGCTGAAGAAAGACAGTTATTCACTGTTTTGTGCACTCACCTACATTAAACAGATAGGCTTGAACACACAGCTCTCACACTTCGCGAAGTGCCATTGTGCGTGAAGGATAGAAAAACTTTTCCAAGTAGGCGGCCGATCCTGCCCTTCGTGATCTCATAGGGAACAGTGCTATACGACTTTACTTTTACTCATATCGTGAGAAACTCGGCTAATATTTGTACTACATAGTGAGAGATCTACAAGCTTTGAAGTTAAAATTCCGGCTAGAACTTTAATAGTTGTTTGCATATTTCTATACGCTGTCGGGTGTATAGCAGGATATTAAACAGAGCGCAATAAGCGAAATATCAGAAACGTTCTGGGCCTATAGTTCATTTTGTAGTAAAGACTGTGTCTTAACTGATTGATACATGTGACTAGAAATTATACCCAGGTGTGACAGAGTGCATAAGAATAATAACGCCATCACTGAAGCGTCCCTTTTGATGAAAAATCAAATTTTCGAACCACATAAATTCGAATGTTGAGTAACGATTTTATCAATATGAGGATAAATAAAAGTTTATAGTTTATTGTTACTCAGTGGCTCCCTCACCTCCAACCTTCAAGGCTGTTGTTGAGATCAACTGTATAACAGAATTACAGTATTTGCATGAAGCATTGTTATTGGACAGTAAACGTAGTGATTCAAAAGACCGTCGTGGGGATGGAGAACGAATCTCGCAGTGAATATGAGGACACTGAGTTCATATCAACTCTATTTGGCACTTATTTATGCATTCTTATGAATATATTCCAAAATACACTACAAAGTTAACTGATAAGTTAAATATTAAAATAAATTCCCACGTAAACAATAACGAATAAAATCCAATACCATATAACTCCATGTAACAGCTAAAAACATGTTAGTATGCAATATTTAGGAAAAGTTTTGTATGAAGTAGCAAACCTTTCACGAGGAAGGAGTAGCAAAGATAACTCATACACTATAATGAAATATAGGAGAAAATCATCCATAGTATTCAAAACAACAAAAAGCCATAGAATCGATTAGGGACAGATATACTTAACTGTAATTCACGTCCGAAGATATACATATGCCAAACAAGAAGAAGTTTTAGTATGCGATTTCACTAAAATTTTGATATTCTTCGTTTAACAAGTTAAAGAAACCGACCTCTACATTGTATGTTGCTAACGGCAGACATCAAGTGACAGAAATCGCACAAAATCTAGGAATCCTGCACCTGGTCAACAAACAGGATCAGTTTTGAGGTACAGTTCGTAAGAGGTTTTTACAAGTTACTCATAAAAAACTAATCATCAGATATGGACCTAGCAAAAACATTATAACACATTACAAAAATTGCCGTAATTTTCTTTTCTTCTTCCCAAAGTGACTGCTTAGTTGTCAATGTTGTGGTCTTCAGTCTGAAGACTGGTTCGATGCAGTTCTCCATGATACTCTATCTTGCGCAAAGCTCCTCATCTCCGAATAACTACTGCAATCTAAATCCTGTTGAACCTACTTGCTGCATTCATTTTTTGGTCGGCCTCTGCAATTTTTGGCCTCCCTCCCCTTTCCTCCCAATACTAAATTAGTGGATCCCTTGATGTCTCCAAAAGTATATTATGAATCGATTAATTGTTTTAGTCGAATTGTGCCACAAATTTCCTTTTGTCTCACTTCTACTTAGAACCTCCTCATTGTTTGCATGGTCCATTCACCTTGCGTTCTTCATTCTAAAGTGATATTTCCAGTACGTCAATCCATTAACTGAACGCCAAGTGTGTTTTATTACTTGTTCTGTATAAAATTTCCACATCATTTTTGCAACGTTTAGTATAATTTATTTTTCATTCTGTTAATGATAGCCAGTCTCTACTGAACCAGGTAGGTAAACATTCATATCAAATGTTAGTCCAGTCATTGTATATCAGTAATCTGAAATAACTGAAAAGCTAACTGTAAGTAACGTAGTGTTACTGAACAGAGTATGTACATTATATATTAACCATTATTATGCAGGTAATATGACACCATGAATTTTTTTTGTCATACAGAGGTATTATCAAGCCTTAAGGTCGGCAATATTAACGCAATAGACACAACTGAATTCAGAACTAATTGCGGAATGTATAAGGATATTGTAACATGTTTTTAAGTGCGATTTTCGATATCAATAGCCTCGAAAGGCGCCGACATGGTGAACGTTGCATACAAATGCAAGAAAATGAGCTCCAAATTACAGAAGAAAAGTAAGTGCATCTAATTATTTATTAAGCATAATTACTCTGCCAAAAACTTCGGAGTTCTTATTAAAAAGAACTTAAATTGGAACGATCACATAGATAATATTGTAGGGAAGGCAAACCATGAACTGTGTCTTACTGGCAGAATGGTTAGAAAACGAAACAAGTCTAGAATAAAGACTACGTGAAATACACTTGTCCGTCGTCTGGAAGAGTACTGGTGTGCAGTGTGGTATCCTTACTATGTAGGATTGACAGAAGACACCGAAAAGGTCGTGAGAAGAGAAGCTCGTTTTGTATTATTGTGAAAGAAGTGTCACGAATATGAGAAGCGGGTTTGGATGGCAATCATTGAAACAAATGCGTTTTTCGTTGCGGCGAGATCTTTTCACGAAATTTCAGTCACCAACGTTCTCCTCTGAATATGTAAATATTTTGTCGTTGCCAACTTACATAGGGAGAAGTGATTATTGTAACAAAATAAGAGACAATAGAGCGCGTACTGAAAGAGATAAGTGTTCGTTTTTTTCCACTTGCTGTTGCAGGGTGGAACAATAGAAAAATAGTCTGTAGGTGGTTCGATGAACGCTCTGCCAGGCACTTAAGAGTGAATTGCCTACCAGTCAGTAGATGTAGATGTAGAATATACAACTCGGAGAAAGTCGACAAAAAGGATATGTTGATATGATATAATTGTATGGCGCCAATAACAGACAGGGGCAACTTTGAACCGCGTCTCGGCTGGTTGCTCGATTTCTTGAAGTAACTAAATTTGTGTTGCTGAAAGAGTGGCGTGTATTTCTAACAAAACTACTGGCTTACAAAAAATTGCGTGCACATCATATGCGCACATTTAACTGAAATTTAAAGAGACTCTATAGTTTATGTGTTGGAGAGTGGTTGATCCTCCGCAGAAACTATCAAAAGTAATTGATGTAAAGTGTCAGCTGTGTGCCAGTGGTCCAAGGGAGTCCGTCGTCCTTGTTCCGCTCGCCACTGGTATACAAAATGGGCAGACGCATAAGACGATCAACTTGTACTAGCCAAACTGTGTCCGCAACATAAACTGAAGCCTGTATTGTTCCTAGAGTGATAGTTGGGAAGCATGCTACTCGCGAAATCTTGACCAGGGAATTTTCAGCTGTAGTGATGTCACTGAGCTCTTCCGGATATCATGATATGTATTCCCTCACTCGATTAGAGTAAATTCTATCATTCCGTTTCACAGCGACAGTCCCGACTACATTCCGAATGTTTTCTGAGCTGAGTTACGTCTTTGTTTGCGATAACTTACACACACACACACACACACACACACACACACACAGACGCACCTCGCTCTGTAATGCTTGGAAGAGTTGAAGTTCCACGTCGCGTCCACGATTACTTCAACTCTTCCCTGCAGTACAGATTAAAGTACTGGAATCTTATTATGGAGGAAAGCATTCACATATCTACTCTTCCCGATGTTTTGACTTTTCTGTGGGTAACATGAAACCTTACGTTGGTGAGACTACATACAGTTACTTCCCACCTACTTCTCTATTTGAGCACATGTAATGGCCGTGATGATCCTGCTGTCGAAGAGACGCGAAGCACTAGCATTCCTTCCTCTTTGCCTTCGTCCTGTCTGAATCCTCAGAACGCCTTGCTAGGTAGCCCATAAAATTACTTTATAGTGCAGATGAGCCCTCGTATAGAGCAGGGTTATAAAGCATTTAACACGCCAAGTAAAGAAAGAATCTGCTATACACTTACAAAAGTAAGTGTAACTGTAATGCTAATGACTTTGGCAACATGCTGTCGAAATGCGTCGTGCTAATAGATTTTGGAAAAAGTGACCGAAACGGTAAAAATTTTTTCGTAGATATGTAAAATATTTGCGTGTCGTGCGGCAGGTATGCGCATCAGAAGTCGCGATACAAGTCGGATGCCGCGCAATCGATCAATACAAACGCGCCTGCCCGCAGAGCGTTTGCGCATTTCATTTCATTGTCGACTTCTGCTACCTCATCTGAGTCGCGACAGGACTTATGGCTGGTGCATGTTCGAACACCGGAAATAAGAAGCTTAAGGTGTTAATGTTGAGAGCCAGCCGGAGTGGCCGTGCGGTTCTAGACGCTACAGTCTGGAACCGAGCGACCGCTCCGGTCGCAGGTTCGAATATTGCCTCGGGCATGGATGTGTGTGATGTCCTTAGGTTAGTTAGGTTTAATTAGTTATAAGTTCTAGGTGACTGATGACCTCAGAACTTAAGTCGCATAGTGCTCAGAGCCATTTTTTGTTAATGTTGAGGCCATGATAGGCAGAGGCACACCGGACAAAAAGTCCGTCACGCCAATAGGCATCACGTTAGTACCGTGTAACACCACTTTCAGCATTGATAACGGTCTCGATTCGCCGAGCAAGAGAATCCACAAATTTATTCTGGTAAGCCATTTCTAGCTCATCCATTCATTGATGCTTAGATTCCATAACAGAGCTACCAAAATAGGGGGGGGGGGGGGGGGGAAATGTTGATGGCTACGATTCACCTGTTGATTTTGTTGTGGCTGGGCTCTCTTGTAATGTTTTGTGGTTCCTGGCTGGATGAAGAGAGGGTGGTATGATAGGTGTGTGGCCGGTTTCCTCTCACTAAAACACAACATGCCCACGTGATTAAAATACCCTTTATTGCAGGAACCAGTTGAGTGCTTAAGTTCAGTGATGTTCAGTCTGAAGTTCTGTGCTTAACAGCAATCAAGTACTAATTCTTGAATCTATTCCGCGTCCATATCACGACTATATACAATGACCGACGTTCCCTCGCAGCTAACTAAGGCGCGAGGCGCCGACTATCACTGTGGAAGACTAGAGCGCAGTGCAACGTATTGAGGTGCAATGCGAACTGAGTCCCGACGCGACGTACTGAGGTACTGAGGTTGAGACAGCTCGGTCGTCAGCGGCGGTCTATGTGCTCGCCCCCTAGGGGGTGATATAGGCGCGTAGCATGGGGACGTGTCTTGGTCTTCTCTTGTCATAGGCGTGCTTAGTTCAGCGCCTGCGATACAATGTTCCCTAGAGCCGACAGGTGTGCTGGCGAAGGCGTTCGCCGGCATAGAACTGGCAGACCAGACGACTAGCGATATGCTGCCAGAGTGTTCATCAAACCAGGAGCGTACGCTGTTTTCATCTTGGAAAACGGAAGTGTCCACAGCTTATTCATCATAAAGATGTGCAGGAAAGGGAACACGTTTTCTTCGAGAATGCTGAAATAAACGTCCTGGATCAGTGGGCGCAAGCTACATACGTCATAGAACCACTTCCCTCGCAAACTATACCATCCACACATTGCATGTTATCCGTCTCGTTAGGCTTTAACTTCATATGTTTTTGTGTTTTCATGTGCAAAATGGCTCTGAGCACTATGGGACTCAACTGCTGAGGTCATCAGTCCCCCAGAACTTAGAACTAGTTAAACCTAACTAACCTAAGGACATCACAAACATCCATGCCCGAGGCAGGACTCGAACCTGCGACCGTAGCGGTCTTGCGGTTCCAGACTGCAGTGCCTTTAACCGCACGGCCACTTCGGCCGGCTTTCATGTGCACTTCTAGATCGGTGATACCATGATTTGTTATAGATGCATAGGTCCATGGTCAACAAACAATAGCCCGCATCTCGTGGTCGTGCGGTAGCGTTCTCGCTTCCCACGCCCGGGTTCCCGGGTTCGATTCCCGGCGGGGTCGGGGATTTTCTCTGCCTCGTGATGGCTGGGTGTTGTGTGCTGTCCTTAGGTTAGTTAGGTTTAAGTAGTTCTAAGTTCTAGGGGACTGATGACCATAGATGTTAAGTCCCATAGTGCTCAGAGCCATTTGAACCATTTTTTCAACAAACAATACATTCTGCTTCCCATTGAACTCTTTCAGGACGAAAGCTCGGATGTTTTTCTCGGAGTTTATCCGTAAATGCACACTTCCTCTATGGCATGATGAGAAATTATCTTAAACAAAAGTGAAACAAAGAATGATCAAAACGCATTGATCATGTGCCGCATGAAAGAGTCTTCATTTACGAAACTAAACTGTATTTCTGTGTCATAAGCTGTATTTTGAAAATCACGAAACTTACCCAATAAGATGAATACGGAATACGGGAAGTAAAGATGCAGCTGGGTGATCAGTAAGTTCATTAAAAACAGTTGTATCACACAAACACAAAGAGCACGTAAACATCACAGCTATCTTTTGACCATAGATACTACCTATGGTCGAAGCAAGTAAAGATGCAGCTGGTTGATCACTAAGTTCCTTAAAAACAGGTGTATTACACAAACACAAAGAGCACGTAAACATCACAGCTATCTTTTGATCATAGATCCTACCTATGGTCGAAGCAGTTATCTCGAAGCTAAAAAGATAGAAACATAATTTGTACACAATGTAAATCCATATTTTCGGTTTTCTGAGCGTAACAGGTCTATTTTAAACTAATAACATATGATGTAATTCAATGACCGAAGTAAAAAGTACTTATTGACGATACGAGATGAAAACAAAAATCAGATCTTCATTTCAAAACTAAAAAATGCTGACATTAGCAGAAATCGCAAAAATGTATGCGGACGCTACATTAAAATTCGAAAATGAGAACATGTACGCGTAAATGCGGACGTCTGGTAACCCTAACGCTAGCCGCCTCTAGACACCAACTGTTCAGTTTCAAGTTGTTTGGCGCTTCGAAGACGTGGAGCTTAATGAGTCTTTGTGAGCAATAGTCTTTTGCGAGGCACCCGCATCCTTTTGACCATTACCCGTAGCTCCATTCGCAGTCTTCGCTTGGAAACTGACTGAGATGGGCCCGCATTTAGTGACAACAGCAGTTACCGTCGATTTTGAAACCGATTGTCATTCACAAGGCGTGACACACGTTTCTTTTTAGGACCACTGTTCTTGTGTTTGTTGCCTGCGACTGGTATATCATTCCTTGCAGACACGTTGCGCTGCCTGCGCTGATACGCCAACAACCATGTAACTTCATCCACGGTGTGGCCATGGGCACCTCCAATCACGGCAACTCTATGCTTTCATTCTGTGACGTCTCCACGTCAACCGTCTTACTGCATTGATTCCACACAACCCACCGAGCGAGGTGGCGCAGTGGTTAGACACTGGACTCGCATTCGGGAGGACGACGGTTCAATCCCGCGTCCGGCCATCCTGATTTAGGTTTTCCGTGATTTCCCTAAATCGCTCCAGGCAAATGCCGGGATGGTTCCTCTGAAAGGGCACGGCCGACTTCCTTCCCCATCCTTCCCTAATCCGATGAGACCGATGACCACGCTGTCTGCCGGCCGTGGTGGCTAAGCGGTTAAAGGCGCTACAGTCTGGAACCGCGCGGCCGCTACGGTCGCAGGTTCGAATCCTGCCTCGGGCATGGATGTGTGTGATGTCCTTAGGTTGGTTAGGTTTAAGTAGCTCTAAGTTCTAGGGGACTGATGACCTTAGCAGTTAAGTCCCATAGTGCTCAGAGCCATTTGAACCATTTTGAACCACGCTGTCTGGTCTCCTTCCCAAAAACAACCAACCAACCACACAACCCAGTAGCACATTCCCACCACACACTGCCATGGCTTGCGTCACCGGTGTAGGGTCACGTGACTGCCTGGTACTACTACTACTACTACTACTACTACTACTACACCAGCTACAGCTCTCCAAAGCCCCAGTGTTCCTTTAAGGGCTGAGTGATAATTTGTTCTGTGAGCTTACATGTAAATAATTTTAAATTTGTTCTACATTTTCTTCTTTCTGTGTTTATACGAGTCTAACGAACTAAACGAAATTATTTTTAGGAGATTTTGATTTTGCATATTATCTAGTTTGAATAACTACAAAACAACACTAATAAAACAGCAACTATTAGAACGAAACCGGCAGCAACAGTAAAAGCAAATGAGTTGCATACAGCTTCCTTAACACTTCATCGCACATGAGTAAATGTAGAAGCTCCTGTTCTACTATAAAATCTAAAGTATGTTCGTTTAAAAGAGAAACGATTACAGCTAGTGAAGAAGATCGGATTGGTCAACCATGCGGGAGGAAATCGATCACGGCCTCTGTATCGAAATCATTCCAGTATTTGCCTTAATCCATTCAGGTAAAATCACTTTTTCTGGCCCCTACAGCCAAATACTGTTCCACACGCAAATGTAGCATTATAGACGAATATAAAACGTGTTTCGTAACAACTGCGCTATGTTTTGGTTGGTACGTTCGACAGTCAGTCTGGGTTTCATTTAGGCTTTGAATTAAACAAAAATGTTTTCGCATAACTTTACTTCATTTTACCTACTTGGTAAAGTGGTATGGCGGGATACCAATGGTTAGCTGCTATCCACGCATGTACGTATTTTCTTTATCGATGTAGATGTGATTCGTGTCCCATATACACTATGCAGCCAGAGAAAAAGCTCTTTTGGTCAAACATACGGTATGAAATCAACCGTGGTCTTTCCACAGAAACCATTTACGTCAAATCTAAATCTAGATGGCCGGAGAGGGATCAAAACCACTATCTTCCCGAATGTTGGTCAGTGACTTAACAACGCGGCACGGCCTGGCGAATGAGACGTATTTCCTTGACGTTACGGCATTTGCG
Organism: Schistocerca serialis cubense; assembly: GCF_023864345.2. Taxonomy (NCBI): domain Eukaryota; kingdom Metazoa; phylum Arthropoda; class Insecta; order Orthoptera; family Acrididae; genus Schistocerca; species Schistocerca serialis. Next base: position 869,467,744 of record NC_064640.1, on the reverse strand, counting down.
AGTGTGGCTAAAATTTGGAAAAAGTTGCTCTTAAGAAAATGCACTTGATTTTGCCCTTTAACCCCAAATGCTGATTCATGCTCAGGTGTGGTACCATACGTGAATACATGATGTGATTCCTAGTTATAATTACGCTCAATTTTCACATGATTGTACATAGGTGGTAATGTCGTATGACGGGATACCACTGGTTAGCGGCTATCCAAGTATGAACGTATTTCTTTGTGTCGATGTAGACGTGATTCGTGCCCCTTGCACACTACGTGATCAAATGTATCCAGTAGTAGAATCGGGTGTGTCCTCCCTTCACCTTTATGACAGCTTGAAATCTTTTGGGGACATTTTCAATGACGTTTCTAAAGTCTGTGGAGGAATGCCATCCCACTCTTCCACAAGAACTCTGGGATCTGAAGTGAAATCGCTGGGTTGTGGACTGAAGTCGACGTTGTGACTCATCCCAGATGTGTTCCATTGGGTTCAAGTTGGGAATCTGGATAGAAGCTACACTACTGGCCATTAAAATTGCAACACCACAAAGATGACGTGCTACAACGCGAAATTTAGCCAAGAGGAAGAAGATGCTGTTATATGCAAATGATTTCCATTTCAGAGCATTCACACAAGGTTGGCGCTGGTGGTGACACCTACAAAGTGCTGACATGAGGAAAGTTTTCAACCGATTTCTCATACTCAAACAGCAGTTGACCGGTGTTGCCTGGTGAAACGTTGTTGTGATGCCTCGTGTAAGGAGGAGAAATGCGTACCATCACGTTTCCGATTTTGATAAAGGTCGGATTGTAGCCTATCGCGATTGCGGTTTATCGTACCGCGACATTGCTGCTCGCGTTGGTCGAGATCCAATGACTGTTAGCAGAATATGGAATCGGTGGGTTAAGGATGGTAATACGGAACGCCGTGCTGGATCCCAACGGCCACGTATCACCCGGCGTGATGGTATAGGGTGCCATTGGTTAAACGTCTCGGTCACCTCGCATTGACGGCACTTTGAACAGTGGACGTTTCATTTCATATGTGTTACGACCCGTGGCTCTACCCTTCATTCTATCCTTGCGAAACCCTACATTTCAGCAGGATAATGCATGACCGCATGTTGCAGGTCCTGTACGGGCCTTTCTGGATACAGAAAATGTTCGACTGCTGCCCTGACCAGCACATTCTGCAGATCTCTCACCAATTGAAAACGTCTGGTCAATGGTGGCCGAGCAACTGGCTCGTCACAATACGCCAGTCACTACTCTTGATGAGCTGTGGTATCGCGATGAAGGTGAATGAACAGCTGTACCTGTACACGCCATCCAAGCTCTGTTTAATTCAATGCCCAGACGTATCAAGGCCATAATTACTGCCAGAGGTGGTTGTTCTGGGTACTGATTTTTCAGGACCTATGCACCCAAATTGCGTGAAAATGTAATCACATGTCAATTCTAGTATAATATATTTGTCCAATGAATACCTGTTTATCATCTGCATTTATTCTTGGTGTAGCAATTTTAATGGCCTGTAGTGTATTTTATGACAGGGAGCACTGTCATCCAGAAAAAATCGTTTTCCTCGAACTGTCCGTCCAAAGTACACAGTACACAATGCAGTGAAATGTTTTCATATCCTTCCGTATTTAGCTTTTCCCTAAGTGCCTCGCACTACACAATGATCGCAGGTTGTGTGCACCAGGCATTCGTCACACCCAAACCCTTCCATTGGAATGCCACACAATACAGTGTTATTCAATACTCCAAATCATCGTTTCCAGTGGCGTTGCTGTTTACACAACCTCGAGGGTAGCTTAGGACTGACTGCAGTAATGTGTAGCCTATGACTAGCTGTTGGACCATTGTACCCCATTTTTAGCTCGTTACGCGCGATCATTATGCTAGCTAGACTCCTTGTAGCTTTATGGCCCTCACTCCGCTGATTTCATGCCCTTTTTTACAACCATCCCCTGTCTGACAGTACGTGAGGTCTGCCTGATCTTGATTTAACTGTGGCTGTTTCTTTGCGTTTCCACTTCACAATCAGTTGTCTTGGGCAGCCTTAGAAGTGTTGAAACGCCTCTTATGGGTTTTCCACTCAGGTAACATCCAGTGATTAATCCACGTTCGAAGTCACCGACCCGTTCTACTATTACTGCTTGTCAATTGACAACACAATATTACCCGCCTCCTTTTGTAATTTCACATTACATAGGAGTGGCCGAAAAGTTTTATTCATACAGAAAACATCTGAAGACAGAAAATGTAGTAAGAAATCGATTATGTATCTTGCATTAATAACCAACATCAGTAAAGTGCAGCCGGAGGGTGTATGTATTCCTTTATGTAATAAAATACGTAGTGGCCATGTGCCTTTAAGATACTATCGTCAACAAGATGGAGATGCTAAACATACAAAACAAATGAATTTCAGTTATATGTGAAGTATGTGCAACTTGAAATATGGCATCCCGGCTATTACACAAGTTGAAAATATGGTCACTATTTTTTTATAAACTTAAATTTGCCATATTTCTTGACAGTACCTTTTCCATTAGACGTTTGCAAGCAAATATAAGTCTTGGCTTCAGTTGTCTAAGTATGATTCCACAATGCATCGTTGTCGGCTGCAGAAAATGACGTGGTTCAGCGTGTTTCTCTCATTTTGGTGTTTCAAATACAGTTTCTTCCAATGTAGTTTCTTCTTTTTAGTTAATACAAAAATAATAGTAACATAATTCAAAATTATTTATGACTGCGACCTTCACATTGTTCTTCCGTCAACACACACCAAGAGTTAGCTTCCGACTCGGACTGACTATAGTCAAAGACTACTCCAACGTCAAACATATTTTACACAATCAGTTTCTTTGCTATTCTTCGATACATTTTCTAATAGTAATCAATATGCTTTTACTCTCAAAAACAGAAGTAAATTAACATATAATAAGACAAATTATAATAAATTCTGACAAAAATATAAGAAAACATTTTCAATTCAGTATCGACAAATACGGTAAAAAAATAACATCTCCCAGATCCATTACAAACTCTTCACATATTTCTTTCAAACCGTGATGAAAAATATAATGCTGCCTAACCTCTTTCAGTTACGTGGGACGTTATGTTATTTGCAGCGGCTTACGATAAACTGCTGAAACAGGACTACTAACTCTGTATAGTCCCCACTTGTATAGAAAATATAATCATTTTCATTTTTATTAGGTGAATGTCACAAATGCTTTCAGCTTTATTGTAAACACTTTCGTGCCTCGTTTTCCTACACTGTGAGCACTCCAAACTTCCTCTGCACCTCAAGGCGACGAGCACGCTTATCGAATTCGAACTATCATTTTATCATATATTGTAGAACAATAACTGATACTTTGCGTGAGTCTGAAGCGACCCCAATATATAACCACGAACCACTAAAAAATCTTATTTGAAGTGCATCAAGGAATATGAGCCTGCTATTCCACGACCATAATAAAAAAATTTGTCTAGTAATACTTAAGTATTTTTCCAGTTCAGGACTCACAGTTCCATTTACTGTTAAAACGAAGAAGACCTTCATTTAAAACGTAAAGTTTGAAGAAAATAATGGGCTAAAACAACGGACAGAAAAGTTTAAACGCATTATTATACTTCAGAATTTCTCTGCCTGTATTCTAAAATATTAATTTTCACATTTCTTCCGGTTTTAAATTATGATCTAGGCACTATTTCGCTCAGTTTCCAGCAGATTCTATATAATGTGAGCTTCCGCAATCTATCCGTGTACAGTAGTTTGCCTAGAGTTAATTGTACCAGAACAGCTCGGACGTATTGGTTTAGTGATACATAGTATGGCGTGAGTGGTATACTTGATGATTACTCGTATTCTGTAATGCATTTATCAGGATTATTCTTGAAGTCTCCTGACAGAATTACAGATAGGACCAATTAAACTAAAAATCCCACACATACTATCAACTTATTCCACGATAATCGATATTATTGGACGTACAGTATAACGAAATATTTCTGGACGACACAGTTTGGCTTTTTTGTTAAGTATACTCAAGCAACATGACATAAATCTTCGTTCTAACAATCACATTTACCTACATCAAAAATAGTTTCAGAATTTTAGATTCTATTTACTTTGAAGGAACTTGTTATAGTTATTTTATATCTAATATTTCTATGTAACTTGCAGTTCTTTCTCTTGCAAGCATAAATTATAAATTGCGCTAGGTGAATCGTTTGCTGCAGTGAACCTGTGTAACGGACGATCATCAGTGATCTGACAAGACTACCGTCGTTTTTCGTAGTCAGCTTCCTGACAGCGCAATACCAGTTTCTGTGTTTTGGTAGCTGAACATGGTGTTTAGAAGTAAAAAACATCTGATGCTCTGCAAAGCTGGACATAGAGTTTGTCTTGTTTACGTCCAATATATTCACTTTATCTGCATCACCACACAAATGCCGGCTTTTGCGGCACCAAAGCGTCGGTATTCTTAGTCCTTCAGATCCGTCGTATATTAACCATCGATAAATAATTTCGTTCCCCAGTAACGCCATGAACGCTCACACGTATTTACTGACTGGTCTCTACGCCAAGCGCTTGGTGATTATGTTATGAGATATTATGTGTGGTCATGTGACCAGATTTCGACACTAAAAATTCTCTAAAGTTGTTTTACTTCAGATTTTTCAGAAGCTTAGTCATGTGAAAATATTATGCAGATTTCGTATTGTGGAATACTTGTACAGGTTACGTACGTAAGCCATGTAGTCACGTGTAGTCCATATTCTACTACAGACGATAATCGTGACTCATTAAAACAGTCCCTGGCTGTTAAAAGTAATTGTATAAAAACCAAGCTTCAAGTCACTTCTATTTGCATGACAGAAGTGCATCTAGAGCCAGACAGAAAGCGAAGATAACAATCCAGATGCGAGCCCGATAGGCAATATTGGACCACGTAACAGGAAAAAACTGAAGCAAACTAGCCAGTTTCTCTGATTATTCTATACGTTTTTTGTGGCCAGGAAACTACAGCGCTCTGTGGAAATGTGTCACAGGCTACTTCAAATGCATGTTCACCGAGGGTGAACGTGGGAATAAGTGAGAGTGACCAATGTGAAAACGACACGTGTCGTTCTTCATACTGCATTGGCCTGCAGTCACCAATTTCACTTAAGTAGTTCACAGAACTGAACTTTCGAAGTTCATTCATTGTTTCATTTTTGTCATAAATCTATTCTGACAGAAAAAGCTTCTTTTGTAATTTATATCAGTTTCATGAAATTTTTCTTCGCCAAAATTTCCAACTGTTCTCTAATGTGACCAGTTAACGATATTAATACATCATAGTTATATGTATTTAGGGTTATCCATTAACTCATCTTTTTTGCTGGACACACTTAAAAATAAGAAAATATTAAACTTACAATATACAAGAAATCACGTCTCACTGTTTTTCCTTATGTTGTGGGACAAGTTTCCACTACCTTCTTGGAAAATTTATTTTGTTACATGACGTGCCGATTCTTTTGTCTTATGGTCTTATGGTGTGCCTTGTGGGAGACAACATCTAGTAAAATAATTAATATGTTGTAATGTTCATAATACCATAAACTATAACGAAATTTGAATCATAGCTAACCTTAAAGATGAAGATAAGATTTGAATTTCTATTTTTAACTAGACCTCACGCTAGTTAATCTGATAATCCACTTGTCCCTTTCTAACTCATTGTCTGGCTAAGAAATGTCTCTGTGTAATTTTCCCACATAGAAACTAATTACGTTTTACTTAGTTACCCTGATTGCTTTCAAGCATTTAAATCTCTCTTTACAAAACTAGACCTCATGCTAATCAGTTTGATACCGTATTTTTCCATTTATTCTGTGGTAACTCTGAGACCAGACCCTATAGCCAGAGGCTGATTGGCTAAAAGGATAGACACACAACCGAGGTTCCATCAATTTATTTCAGAAAGAAAACAATATAAATATTTACTCTTCCCGTGGAACGCAACAACGCCTGCAGAATTTGCATTCCATTAAGAATACATTTTATTATCATAAACTGACAAGAATTATATTTTAAAAGACAAGGATCCCTAGTACAATAATACGCTAACCAAGGACCTCTTTATAAATCAGCAGCTGGGAAAGTTGAGATTTTTATATGAAAAACAAGGTAAGTCAACCATATACAACCAAGATATTTATGCTGACCAACATTTTTAAATTAAAGCCTTGTGAATATTTGTGAACGTACCAGTACATAGTTGCATGCTGTATTTTCAACTTCGTGATTTCTCCCTCTCATTTTATGTTTTCCATACTTTCTTTCTTTCAGGCACCAGAGGGTCTTTGCATTGGAGATCCTGAGGCGTTGTCCCGGTCGCTCCTTCCATAGTTATGTCACTAGTACTACTCCTTTTCGTCGAAGATAGTGGTTTACATAGCAACTTATCGTCTAGCTTAACGCGTACTGCATTCACTCCCGAAACTTGGATCAAACTGCGCCGGAAAGACGATAGTTGGTCCAGTACGCAGAAAGTCAGTATAGCTTCTAAGCACTTTCCCAAACTTGGTGAGATAAATGCCGAGATCATTCTCAGTCTCTGCCGTATAAAACACTATACATTAACAGTTAAATTCGACGACGTACAGACCAAATTTCACACTACTCAGGCACCATTTTCCGATTTGCTAGTTTTTTCATTCTTTAGCAGATTTCGTGCCTTAGGTTAACTGAGCGGGAAGAGCATCCAGGTGCAAACTTAGAACTAATATTATCCAAAATTGTGGAAGAAATGTAAAGCGACCAACACGAACATGGGATGACGATAGGAAGTAGTGGCTGGTATAGTACGAGGAAATTATAAGGAATAATAAGGAATACAATGAAATAACCGTCCTGAACCTAACTACTGATGATGGCAACCCATCTATAATATTAGGGCAGGGCTTGTTGTCTTAATTAGCGCTAGTTCACATGAAAAATGCAGCTTTTGTAAATAAATACAAACCACCTTCTCTTTTTAAAGATTTCAAGAGAATCAAGTTAGGACAACAGTTTGAAATTATTCTAATTCGTATGATTCATCTTTATCGGTGGCCGCAGACTGAACTAATACCTGGAGCAATGAAGGTAGGCTAGAGCAAATGAATTACTAAGAGCAGTAAGTAAAGTCAGTGTACGCTGTAGCACTCAGTACGACACATCACAGCTACTGTTTACTACACTGTTACTCAATTAGAAGGAAAATATATAAGAACTTAATGTCCCATTAACCAGGATGTCATTAGAGTTTGAACACAAACTCAAATTGGACAAATATGGTAAATGAGATCGGTCGTGTCTTTTGTAAAGGAACCATCCTGGCATTTGCCGTTAAGCAATGCATGGAAATTACGTGAAACCTAAATCCAAATATATGAATGAGGATATACTCACCTTTCCTACAGAATGCGAATCCTATGTCTCAACCACTGTGTCATCTCACTTGCTAGAAAAGTATATTTGCGCTGATAGTCCTAAATGTTTGCAGAAAGCAGGGTAACTTTCTGTCTAAATTCAAGGAGCTCATATATCTACACAGCAAATCATTTACTTTAAGCGACCGCTCCGGTCGCAGGTTCGAATCCTGCCTCGGGCATGGATGTGTGTGATGTCCTTAGGTTAGTTAGGTTTAATTAGTTCTAAGTTCTAGGCGACTGATGACCTCAGAAGGTAAGTCGCATAGTGCTCAGAGCCATTTGAACCATTTGAACAATTCACTTTAAAACATCACAGCCGTTGCAGTGAACTTGGGATAAATTTGTGCAACGTTAAGTATCAACATTAAGCAACAGCTGAGTGTCTCTAAAAGGAAAATCAGAGAACCAGTATGTAGAAAAAGAAGGACAAAACGCCCCGTCAGACTAATGTATTTACGTATCTACATTTTATACTTAAAAGGACGAGGTTCAAATGCGTTTCTTCCAATTAAATTTCTCATCAATGCACACACCCAGAAAATTTGAATATTCTGCCTTAGCAACAGACTTCTGTTCATAGTCTATATTTATCAATGGTGTTATGCCATTTACTGTGCAGAATAGTATAAACTCTGCTTTTTCAAAATTTTGTGAGAGTCCATTTGCAGAGAACCACTTAATAATTTTCTGAAAGACATTATTTGCAATTTCCTCAGCTGATTCTTGCTTGTTGGGTGTGATTACTATACTTGTATCATCAGCAAAAAGAACTAGCTTTGCATCTTCATGACTATAGGGCGACAAGTCGTTAATATATATTAAGAACAATAAGGGACCCAAGACTGAAACCTGTGGGACAACATTCTTGATACCTCCCCAGTTAGAGGACTCTACTGGTGTTAGTAGACTATCTGTACTGTTAATTTCAACCTTCTGCATTCTTCCAGTTAAGTATGAATTAAACCATTTGTGCACTGTCCCATTCATCTAGAAGAATTTCATAATTCACACAGTAAAAAGACTTTGAGAGATCACAAAATATCCCAATGGGTAATGTTTGGTTATTCAATGCATCTAATATTTGATCAGTGAAAGCACATGTAGCATTCTCTGTTGAAAAGCCTTTCTGAAAACCAAATTGACATTTTGTTAGTACTTCACTTTTACAAATATGTGATGCTATATATTGAATACATTACTTTTTCAAGAATTTTAGATGAAGCTGTCAGAAGTGAGATTGGTTGGTAGTTGTTAGCATCAGATCTATCCCCTTTTTATATGTAACAGTTTAACAATAGTGTATTTCTGTCTATCTGGGAAAATGCCCTGTTTCTGTGAGCTACTACATATGTGGCTGAGAATCCTACTTATTTGTTGGGAACAAGCTTTTAGTACTCTGTTGGAATTGCCATAAATTCCCTGTGAACTTTTACTTTTGAGTGAATTTATTGTTTTCCTAATTTCAGTGGGAGAGGTGGATTGAATTTCAGTTTTATCAAAATCATAGGTACTGCCTCTTCCATATACTGCCTTGCATTTTCTAATGAATAGCTGGATCCTGTTTTCTCTACAACACTTAAAAATGGTTATTCAAAATATTTTCTGCTTCTGACTTCTTGTTATCAAACTTTAAATTGTGTATGATAGAAATACAGTCTTCCTGTGCTCTCAGTTGCCCTGTTTCCCTTTTGACAATATTTCAAATAGTTTTAATTTTGTTATCAGATGACATAATGCACATACATCTGGACTTTTTAATGACTTTACTTAATGCAGTGCAGTAGTTTTCATAATGTTTGCAATGTTACGAGATCATTACTCCTCCTAGCTCTAAGATACATTTACCTTTTCTGTTTACAAGGTATTTTTAACCCTTTAGTAAGCCATGGATTTTTACATGATTTTTTACAATTGTATTTCACTTTTTTCTTAGAGAAACTGTTTTCAAATATACTCATAAAGGTTTCATGAAATGGTTAAATTTTAATTTAGTATCACGTTCCGTGCACACCTCACCCCAATCTAACTGTTTCAAGCTTTCCCTAACATTTTGAATTGTTAAATCATTAATTGAACACACTATTTTGGAGGACTGTTTTGCATTACTGTAACTAGCTGTGCAACGTGATCGGACAGGAAACGTTTTTATTTGATTAAATTTATCTTGGTCTATGAAAACATTATCTATCAGTGTGCTGCTTTCCTGCACCACCAGAGTAGGAAAATCAATAACTGATGTCAGATTAAAAGAACCAATAATACTTCAAGGTTAGGCTTTCTATCGGACTCTTTCAGAAAATCTACGTTGAAATCCCCACAAACAATAATTTGTTTTCCTCTGTCTGACAGACAGAACGACAAAGAATCCACGTTTTTCAAAAATAGTTGAAAATTTTGCCAATGGGGACCTATACACGGCCACAATTATAAAAGAGCCATTTTTTAGTTTAAGCTCACAGGCACATGTTTCCATACGTTGCTCTATATGTTTTCACACTGTGACAGATTTTAACATGTATTGCAACTCCTCCTCTTTCCATAGCGTCTCTACTTACATGTGCTGAAAGCTTATATCCACCTATATTTGCCATTTTCATACCTGTGACTATATGATGTTCAGACAGGCATAGTACGTCTGTTCCACCCTCAGTTTCTGAATCTTCTAAACAAACAAGAAGCTCATCGACTTTGTTTTTTAATCCCCTGATATTCTGATGCAATACATTAACATTATTTTTCACTGTGCTTTTATGTGAATCTTGTGATATACTAACATTATTTTTAACTGTACTGTTATGAGAATCTTGTGATATTTTCACATCTCTAGTACCTGCCTGTCTGCACTTCTCAATAAGCTAATTTCAATCAATGTAGAAACGATCGGTATTGTATTTGGAAATTGTCGTAGTTGTGTTTGGAAAGAACCAGAGCTCCAAGTCACAATAGAAAGCACTGCGGTGCAAACAGTTGCAGGTACAGAAAGCTGGCTAAAGCTTGAAATAAGTTATAGTAGACGTTATTTCTGACAATCGGACTAAACTATTATTTTCATCGTTTTACCGACCCCCCCCTCCCCCCCGACTCAGAAGATATAGTTGCTGAACACTTCAAAAAAAACTTGAGTCTCATTTCAAATAGGTACCCCACTCATACAATTGTAGTCGGTGGTGACTTCTATCTACCCTCGATATGCTGAAAAAATTATACGTTTAAAGCCGGCGGCAGGCATAAAACGTCATCTGAAATTGTACTGAATGCTTTCTCAGAAAATTATTTTGAACCCTTAGTTCATGAGCCCACTCGAAGCGTAAATAGTAGCGAAGCATATTTGACCTCTTAGCAACAAATAATCCTCGATAAATAGTGAGTATCGTGACGTATACAGGGATTAGCGACCACAACGCAGTTGCTGTTGGACTGAATGCCGCAACACCTACAACCATCAAAAACAAACGCAAAATATATTTATTTACAGGAGCTGATGAAAATGCTCTTAACGCCTTTTTAAGAGACAGTATTCACTCCTTCCGATCTGATCATGCAAGCGTAGAAAAGCTGTGGATTGATTTCAGAGAGATAGTATCGACAGCAATTGAGACATATATACCACATAAATTAATAAGTGATGCTACTGATCCTCCATGGTACACAAAACTGGTCAGATCGCTGTTGCAGAAGCAGCGAAAAAAGCATGCCAAATTATAAGAACGCAAACTCCTCAAGACTGGCAAAGTTTTCCAGAAGTTCGAAATATGGAGCGTACTTCAATGCGAGATGCTTTTAATAATTTCCACAACGAGATTCTGTCTCGAAATCTGGAAGAAAACCCAAAGAGATTCTGGTCATACATAAAGCACACCAGTGGCAAGACGCAATCAATAACTTCACTGCACGATGAGAACGGTGAAGTCACTGATGACAGTGCCACTAAAGCAGAGCTATTAAACTCGTTTTGCCGCAACTCCTTCACCAAAGAAGACGAAGTAAATATTCCTGAATTCCAATCAAGAACGACTGCCAAGATGAGAAACATAGAAGCAGACATCCTCGGTGTAACAAAGCAGCTTAAATCACTTAATAAAGCCAAGGCCTCCGGTCCAGGATGTATACTAGTCAAGTTCCTCTCAGAGTGTGCTGATACCATAGCTACATATTTAGCAATTACATACAACCGCTCGCTCACAGAAAGATCCGTACCTAAGGACTGGAAAATTGCTCAAGCCAAACCAATACCCAAAAAGGGAAGTAGGAGTAACCTGCTGAATTGCAGGCCCATATCACTAACGTCGATTTGCAGTAGGGTTTTGGAACATAAACTGTATTCGAACATTATGAAGTACTTCGAAAAGACGATTTATTGACACATAGTCAACACGGTTTCAGAAAATATCATTCTTGCGAAACACAACTGCCTCTTTATACTCATGAAGTAATGAGTGCTATCGACAGGGGATGTCAAATTGATTCCATATTTTTAGATTTCCAGAAATCTTTCGACACCACTCCTCACAAGCGTCTTCTAACCCAACTGCGTGCCTATGGAATATCGCCATAGTCGCGCGACTGTATTCGTGATTTCCTGTCAGAAAGATCAGAGTTCGTAGTAACAGACGGAAAGTCACCGAGTAATATCCGGCGTTCCCCAAAAGAAATCTTACAGGCCCTCTATTGTTCCTGATCTATATTAACGACATAGGAGACAATCTGAGTTGCTGTCTTACATTGTTTGCAAATGATGCTGTCATTTACCATCTTGTAAAGTCATCAGATGACCAAAACGAATTACAAAATGATTTAAATAAGATATCCGTATCGTGCAAAAAGTGGCAATTGACCTTGAATAAAAAAAAAGTGTAAAGTTCTTCACATGAGTACCAAAAGATATCCGATAAATTTCGATTACGCGATAAGTGACGCAAACCTGAAGGCTGTAAATTCAACTAAATACTTAGGGATTACAATTACAAATAACTTAAATTGGAACGATCACATAGATAATGTTGTGGGTAGAGCAAACTAAAGACTGCGTTTCATTAGCAGAACACTTAGAACGTGCAACAGGTCTACTAAAGAGACTGCTTACACCACACTTGTCCACCCTATTCTGGAGTATTGCTGTCCAGTGAAGGATCCGTATCAGATGGGACTGACAGATGCCATCGAAAAAATACAAAGAAGGGTAGCTCGTTTTGTATTATCGCGAAATAGGGGAGATAGTGCCACAGACATGATACGTAAATTGAAGTGGCAATCATTGAAACAAAGGCGTTTTTCGTTGCGACGGGAACTTCTCATAAAATTTCAGTCACTAGTTTTTTCCTCCGACTACGAAAACATTCCGTTGGCACCCACCTACATAGGGAGAAATGATCATCACGATAAAATATGAGAAATTAGGGTTCGCACAGAAAAATTTAAGTGCTCCTTTTTCCCGCGCTCTTTTCGAGAGTGGAACCGTAGAGACAGCTTGAAGGTGGTTCATTGAACTCTCTGCCAGGCACTTTATTGTGAATAGCAGACTAATCACGTAGATGTAGATGTAGATGTGATTTGAGTTTTAGGGACCTGAAATTACATTCAGTAGATAGTAAAATTAACTTTGATAACAACAGATAACGTCATTCATGCCTCTTCTTTTCATCCCTTTAAGCAGAAACTGGCATCATTTTATGCTCTGATGGACCGTATTATGGAGGTACTCCTAACCCCTTCTGTTATTACTACAGAACGTAATAGCTTAAAGTATATAGTGGAGAAAATGGACATCAAGCAAACCTTGCACAAAAGTTTTATCGTAATAAAACCAACTGGAATATAAATTTCTCTACACTCAATGAAAGTAGCCTTACTATTACGAAATACGCTACAATCCCATTTCTATGTGACATTTCGTATCGTATGGCTAATTTATTTAAATAATATGACAGCACTGTCTCCTTTACCCACCAATAATGCCACCAAGTTGCTCTTTACACATAATGAGAAACCTCCAGCTGATAATTTTCTCCAGTTGAAATATGTAAAATGCAATGTCCGAGCTTTACTATAGGACAGACAGGCAGGGCATTTAAGACTCACTTTCGTGAGCATTTGCTCAACAAAGAGAATTCGTATAAGACAACTTTTGCAGAACATCTCAAAATACATACACACTTCCTCCTCCATCCTCGCTTAACATCGAAATTTTACATATAGTTGACGAGGGCTACAAAATGAAACTTTTAGGAGAATTTGTCATTATCACCTAAATTCAAAACATTTGTTGAACCATCAGCTTGCATAATTAACAGACACTATTTTGATTGCATATGACATGTTATAAAATGTGAAAATTAGCCAGTTCTTTTTACATATTAGAACTATGTGCCATGATTTTTGAAATGTGTTATATATAACTTCTTTATATACCTTAATTAAATTTTTATGTATGCTTTTATACAGGGTGTTACAAAAAGGTACAGCCAAACTTACAGGAAACATTCCTCACACACAAGGAAAGAAAATATGTTATGTGGACATGTGTCCGGAAACGCTTACTTTCCATGTTAGAGCTCATTTTATTACTTCTCTTCAAATCACATTAATCATGGAATGGAAACACACAGCTACAGAACGTACCAGCGTGACTTCAAACACTTTGTTACAGGAAATGTTCAAAATGTCCTCCCTTTGCGAGGATACATGCATCCACCCTCCGTCGCATGGAATCCCTGATGCGCTGATGCAGCCGTGGGGAATGGCGTATTGTATCACAGCCGTCCACAATACGAACACGAAGAGTCTCTACATTTGGTACCGGGGTTGCGTAGACAAGAGCTTTCAAATGCCCCCATTAATGAAAGTCAAGAGAGTTGAGGTCAGGAGAGCGTGGAGGCCATGGAATTGGTCCGCCTCTACCAATCCATCGGTCACCGAATCTGTTGTTGAGAAGCGTTCGAACACTTCGACTGAAATGTGCAGGAGCTCCATCGTGCATGAACCACATGTTGTGTCGTACTTGTAAAGGCACATGTTCTAGCAGCACAGGTAGAGTATCCCGTATGAAATCATGATAACGTGCTCCATTGAGCGTAGGTGGAAAAACATACTGACGAAACTAAAATGAGCGCTAACATGGAAATTAAGCGTTTCCGGACACATGTCCACATAACATCTTGTCTTTATTTGTGTGTGAGGAATGTTTCCTGAAAGTTTGGCCGTACCTTTTTGTAACACCCTGTATATGTTCCTTGCTGCTAGCACAACAGATACACAGATGTGATTCAGCTACTGTAAATTGTCAGTTTTCGTTTACAATAATCACATTCAGTATGTACAGTCATGCTCAAAAGTATCCGAACGACCTGAATAGCAGTTCGCCTGATTCACAAGCAACCCACATAATGCAGCTGTCTAGCAGGTCCTCTAATCGTTTCTTGGTATAGTCGTTTGACTATTGAAAATGGCTCCAACAAGTCACCCCTAGAAAACTCGGCTCTATAACGCAATAACTGAAAATGTAAAGTAATACCACGATATTACAAATATCAGGGAACACCGTATCACAGATGTGACTGTCCTTAAGCCTTGTAAGCTCACATTTATTGCAATAAATGATATACCTGAAATGTTACCACACTCAGTATTACGTCAGATAGGTAATGCACCTAGTGAGTTCGTCGTATTCATGACTTCTTCTTCAAAGTAACATACCGTACTTGTTATTTAACACAAAATGACATTAAAAATTTAAGTTACTCACGAGCAGCTAGTTGAGAATATGTATGAACTTCAAATGACACGACGAACCGTCTCGTTCTGCATATGGATTAAAACCGAGGTCATGAAGACTAAGATTTCGTGACTGACGGTATCTAACAGTCATTGCTGTTTAGGTATACAGAGAGTGATATACCTCGATTTTAGACAGTATCCGTTAGCAAATATCAACTTTAAATTACATAACGTAAACATTTTTAACGGACGCGAATTTCTACCCAGCATCTAGTGTCCCTGTTAACGAACTACAAGAGATGTTAAATATTTCTTCTTGCTTCTTCACAGGTAACTTACTTGAAATGCCGTGAGGTAAAGCTTTGTGTTGGACAGGGATTAAAACCCAGAACCTAATCGGATTGTTATCGAAGCACAATCAAATGTGACATATCGGATTTTCTCGGCAGTAGCTAGATGTTTTAACTGAAATGACGAGACGAAACATTAATTTTTTGCTTCCCAGGACTCCAAACCGGAACCTATCGCGCTTATATTCTAGAGAAAACGAACGTTAAATATGGGTTTGTTACATCAGCAGCGACATGTGAGCATGTTTGAACTAGAAGTAATAAGACGAATAGTTCAGTGCTGACAGGGAATCGAAACCCCACACATACCGTTGTTGACTACACACAAAGAGACGTCAGCTACCGAATTTTTCTCCACCAGCAGCTCGGAAAAACATCCTTGAACTTACAGTGATCTCTCAAGTAGTCCTGTGTCTCGCTGGGAGTCAAAACCGTCAGATATCATTAGTGTTGACAACGAATGAAAATGCATTAAAGATCAAAATTATTTTTCACCAGCAGACAGGTGTTCTCATGCTAGAGCTTGATAATACATAATGAAAACTTTATTGCCAGGCCAGCATTCGAACCCATTCACGCGCAATATGTGGAGATGTTGAGGAATCTGCAGTTTTGAACAAACAACAAATTGTAGTCGAGCTGTATTGTCACGAAGGGATCAAATTCCGCGTTAAGGGCGGTCTGAATTTCGTTCCAAGTTCAGAACCAATTTTATCGACATACAGAAGCTCAAATAAAAGATTGAATAAGGGTCCTGTGACCCTACATAGCGTTTGTTGCGTCACTAGAAATAAATAACTAGTATATGAAAGGTCACTGGTGATAGAGTTCCCACATTTCGCCTTTCCTGACTTTATTGTGATTCAACCTTACGTCTACTTGGAAGAGAAGGAATAACATGTTTAATGTGAATTTCAGACTACAATGCCATTATACCTTCTACACTTGGCGTAGCCAGAAGAGATTAGAATCTGTCTCCCCCTATCAAATATCATCGGCAGAAGTTGAAATCGAACCCAGACCATCATCACAGGAACCTATCACAAATCCAACAGCCCACCACCGCGTCTTCTGTAAGACTCATTTTCTATCATAACACCGCTGCGGCACACTCGATAAGAATTCTGACACACACGCTCCCTGTAGTGGTTTGCAGCATGTTCAGTACATTCATTTACTTGGTTGACTGAATCGCCATGACCTAGCTGCCTCGGCTACTCAGTGCATACATTGGACTCTATTTTGCAATCACCGAAATAAAA
The DNA here is from genome assembly GCF_023864345.2 of Schistocerca serialis cubense. Classification (NCBI taxonomy): domain Eukaryota; kingdom Metazoa; phylum Arthropoda; class Insecta; order Orthoptera; family Acrididae; genus Schistocerca; species Schistocerca serialis. Next base: position 869,450,950 of record NC_064640.1, on the reverse strand, counting down.
TCACGCAACTGCCACCTACACAGAACTCCCAACGGTGTAGGATGCAGAAATTTAAATAGGAAGTGTTCCTTTCCAGTTGAGCTACTCTAGCGCTATCTGTTTGTTGAAAACGTCCTGCAGTGCAAAAGAAAAGCTGTAACTGTCTGTCTCTCAGAAGTCTAGATCCGGTCATATGGATTATATTACAGCACTGTGGAATGCGAAAGTTCTGGAGGAACTGGAGGCGCTCTAGCTAGATGACAGATAGTAGCGTCACGGTAAGTGTCGCACACCGTAGATATGACATCGCGAGTTCTATTGCATTCGTTGCTACATTTTTTACAACGCAATTCTGCTGTCTACTGAAGTTACCAATTTAATGGAAGTTTGAACATAATTCCCTTCACTTCTCAACCCAAAATAGCCGCATGTGGTGAAAGGGATAACTTCTGCGACATTTTGTTCTTTTCAGGTTTAATAGACGGCCAGACAGCAGATGCATCTCGAAGCTTTTGTGTTATGTATGGGGAGAGCGCATCGTGCCAAAATAGTCAGAAAAGTGATTTCTACATTAGCTGTCTTCTGGTAGTGGCATTTTATTCATCTTCAAACTTTGTTTGACTGCTTTAACTCATAACAAGTTTTCTACATGCATGTAGTCAATAAACTGCATGTGCATTGTCAGACTGTCATAGATAACATCAGGGAATTCGCATATATCGTTGATTAATTTCTCTCTCATGTTTAGTATTGTTTTAACAACACTAAAGGAAACCTTACGAAAATTGTGTACTGCATTATAAGAAATGAAATAAAACTACCCACGATAACCTTAAATAACCTTACGACGAAAGTCTATTTGATAAAACTGAGTATCTGTACACAAGCGTGTATCTATCGGCACAAATTAGTAAAGTACTACCCACTTAGATTTCGATTGGGTCTGTGTTTAATTGGTATGCTGTGTCATACTCAACAGGTATGCAAATGTGGCATTTCATAAATAAAGTTATGTATTCCTAGAGACCCAAAATTGATTGTCAGCAGCGGAACGAGGCGTTACCTGTTGTGCAGCATTGTACGTTTTTCACCATTGCACTATGAGCTGAAAGTATTTTCTTGCAATTTCCTTCTCGATGTTTGATCTGACTACTTGTAGCTCTTTCACAGAAGGGATAAGAACGTTACATTCAGCGGGAATGGAACCACGAACCATAATAGACGTTCTTTCAGAGGTCAGTACGTCACCACAGAGCTAGCGAAGAGGTATGTTTTATGCAATCCTCTTACGAGGCCAATAGTGGCTAGAACTCGTAAACCGCTATTTAAAGGACGAGTTTAGTTGCGATTTCCACATGCAACGCCTTTCCTGGGCTGAAAATCGTAAATTTACAATCTTTTGTTACAACTCAAGCGATAATAACTCAGATTATTCAATGGAAATGACAGGAAAAATCAAGCGAACTTTGAGGCTTAATTCCGTGCACACCAGGAAGTAACTCGTCGATCACAGAGTTGCCAAATATACCTTGCCTGGTTGCCAAATCTCAGTTACAGTACTATCAGGAAGAAGACGAACCGATGGGATCCAACAGCGGGCTGGGAAGTGACCATAGCTGGCCTCACAAAGACGCGGCTTCTACGGCCTGGAATACGTAATGCGTCTGATTCGCATTTCTGTAACCAGGTTTAGGGACTGGAGTGTAGTTACTAATAATACTCAGAACTGACTGCGAACTAAGCACCATAAATCAGTAATTCTCATAGTTGTTTTTATATTTCTTTCGTAACTGTACTCAAAACTAAGAAACTCATTCATGGACGTTTTCGTGCCTCGCCGATAGTCGAGCACACCAAAAGAATAAAAATAAAATAGTATGTGTGTGTGTGTGTGTGTGTGTGTTTGAGAGAGAGAGAGAGAGAGAGAGAGAGAGAGAGAGAGAGAGAGTGAGTGAGAGAGACAGACAGACAGAAATAAAGATAAAAAAGAATGAGATAGATAGTAAAAATAATTTTAAAGAAACTGAACACCAGTATGTAAAGAAATCTTTCATTAAAATAACACATTCCACATCATTACGAAATGTCGTATTCATGATATGTGGAACAATTATTAATCTCATCTAATCTAATCATTTCATTTTGGTACTAACCGTGAAGAGTCATGAATTACCGAAATTTTCGCCAATATCAGTAACCAAATCTAAACTTGAAAATAAAATACGACAGTTTTTGTAATAACCCAGGACTCCGATCAAGACCCTTTCATCCCTGTTAACTAACCACGAAAGATGTCTGATATACCTCCATTCAGAACTAACAAAGTCTGTATGCATGTAAAGATGAAGTGCATGATGTGAAGTTCTGTGACGGAGGTACGAACCCAACACGTAATCGGATTGTTAACTAAGAAAATCAGATGTTAAGCATCGGTTTTTCTTACCAGCTGCTAGATGTTTGAATCTAAAATGAGGATACAAATTTTTGTGCCTGAGCGACAATCGAACCACTCTCCTATCGTTCTTCTTCATCGTCCACGAATATAGCTTAAGTGTCAATTACTTACACACCACGAGTAAGACGTGTGCGTGTTTGACCAGAAATTGTTGGCAACACATGAACAGACGTTAAAAATACACGTTAATTTTCAGTAGCCGGCCGGCGTGCACGTTATAGGGCTTGAAATGAAGTTATGAATATTTTTGTTCTGGATCAGAAATTGGACCCACATACTTACCTTTGGAGGAGACCTAGAGAAGGTTGTAGGCTTGGAAAAAGGAACGTAATGATTGTACTATACTGTTCCGAGAGATTCAGATCCTCGAAGGGGGAGATACGAATTCGAAACACAGTCCAGCACCAAATTTTTCAAAGTTTCTAGTTCAATCTAGTACAAGTAAAATAAGAGCTCTGTTCCTTTAAATGGCTATCGGTTCATCAAATAAAATAAGATTTTGTAGTGTAAGTAAGTTTATTGGCGACAGTATTTCTGTTTACAATGACCTCCGTCTATGTCATTTCCTAAAGCAAACCGGCCCTGTCCAGTTGGGAATGAAGGAACGTGATGTTTAATGCGGATTCTGGTTTATAACGTCTTTCTCTCGAGGTTACCAGAGGTAAAGTAAATCTGTTTGTGCCTGTTAAAAGTAAATGCCTGAACTCACGCATTGCACTTGTGATAGTTCGTTCCACCAGACCATTGTGGCCACATTTCCCAGCCGTAGGAGTGTGCTGTAACGGATGATGTTCTTAGCTTACAAAATTAGTCATGGCGGAAAAAATGAGTCTATTAAATGGTTAAGTAGAAGCAAGCTTCTGACGTCGAGATTTTGCTATTCTTCCGTCAGCAGGATGTAAAGACTCTTCTAGGCACATAGCCTCGATGTAAAGCCATTTTGAAATGTTCACTATTTCAGGAAATTTCTTAGTTCGAGAAAATCCAGTGTGAAGTGTGAAGTTACCGGATAAATCGATTAATACCGTTATTATTACTATCATTTTCTTCATACCGCTGCTGGAACACATGTGCTTGAAGATTATTTAAGGCCTTTTGGTCATTATAGATGTAGTTGCCAAAGAACAGGTTCTTTCCCTGTCTACGGAATTCTTTTCATGTTAATATCAAACATCATCAATTACTCGTAGATTACATTAAAACTGAAGTAATCAATGACAACGAAAACGCGCTGTCTTTCTTCATTTACTTGCGCCTAGAAATGGCTGTCGGAAACTGCCAAACCAAAAGCCAAGGGATCTTACTGCCATCCGATATACGTCGCTGTCAGTTCTTCCATATGATTTGGTCGACGTGACCTGTATCAAGTTGTGTATGACAGAGAATGTTTTAGAAAATCAATTGTTTTCCTTTGCAGTAAACAAAGATTTTCATTCTAGGCCATCCAAATTCAAAATTTTTGCATTATAGTTCAAATTTAATATTCGCTTCTATAATATAGGAAAGTATTTCACAGTAGAAAAAGCCGCATCCGACACATTGATCTTACACTTAGTCGCTGACCATAAATTCTATCCCCGAGTGACACCAGTTTAAGTAACCTAATGTAGCGAAAACTGTTTCTTACAAGGGAACCTCCCCATCGCAACCCCCTCAGATTTAGTTATAAGTTGGCACAGTGGATAGACCTTGAAAAACTGGACACAGATCAATCGAGAAAACAGGAAGAAGTTGTGTGGAACTATGAAAAAATAAGCAAGATATACAAATTGAGTAGTCCATGCATATCATAGGCATCATCAAGGATAAGTTGAGCTCCGGAGAGCCATGCTACCGTGGTTAGCGTGAGCAGCTGCGGCATGAGAGGTCATTGGTTCAAATCTTCCATCTTGCGAAAATTTTAATTTTTTTATTTTTAGTTTATGTGACAAACTCCTATGTTTTCATCACTTTTTTGGGAGTGATTATCACATCCACAAGAAAACCTAAATCGGGTAAGGTAGAAGAAGCTTTTTACCCATTCGCCAAGTGTACAAGTTAGGTGGGTGGACAACATATTCCTGTCATGTGACGCACATGCCGTCACCAGTGTCGTATAGAATATATCAGACGTGTTTTCCTGTGAAGGAAACGGTTGACCTATGACCTTGCGATTAAATGTTTTCGGTTCACATTGGAGAGGCACGTCGTTTCGTCTACTAATCGGACGGTTCTGCGGTGCAGTCGCAAAACACAGACACTAAACTTATTACAGTGAACAGAGACGTCAATGCACGAACGGACAGATCATAACTTTGCGAAAATAAAGAAAGTAAACTTTTCACTCGAATGGGGACTTGAAACAAGGACCTCTCGTTCCGCAGCTGCTCACGCTAACCACGGGACCACGGCGCTCCTGAGCTAACATTAACCTTGGTGTTGCCTATCTTGCGCATGGACTACTCAGCTTGAATATTTTGCTTATTTTATTCATAGTTCCACACAACTTCTTCCTGTTTTCTCGATTGATCTGTGTTCAGTTTTTCAAGACCTATCCACTGTGCCAACTTATAACTAAATCTGAAGGGGGTGCGATGGGGAGGTTCCCTTGCTAGTGCTATTTCTCACCGAAAAATATGCAATTCACTCATTGGTCTCCATTAGTATACTGTAACAGAAATTTCTGTGCGTATGCAATGCATACGGATTGTAAAATTCAGTGGTGCTCTGTCTTTCACTTCTGTATACAACCCCTGGGATGTGGAACATCATACTGACAACAGTAATGTGCTTATACTGACAACGTCACTGTTCGTTTTACCTGATTTGGTAATCATTTGAATAAAACAACATGACTTTCCAGAGGGAGACATTTCGTGCCCCTTTTCCTCGTGTGAAATTTGTCAGTAAGCTTTTTGCCTTCCAACCAGCGAAATGCGGCAGAGTACGGCTGGTAAACGATTCACAAACCACGATTTAGCACCGTTAAGACGATTTCTTTAAACATTGACGTAGCTGAAGGAATTTAGTTTCTTCTTAAATCGCCTTATGCAGCAACGTTCACAGATATCTAAAATAGGAAAAGCTCTTTATCCCTGTACGAAGGTTGTAAAACAAACTTCCCACAGTTTGTGTCAGGTTGATCTTTTCGTCTGACAGCACTGCATAAGTATTTTGTCTAAGAGGCATCACAAGTAGTGTTCCTGTAGCTGTGGGAATCATTGGTTGAAAACGAGTTTAACACCAGTGGGCACAGCACTGCTAGTTATTCAGAATGATTATCGACCAAAGTCTGAGTTCATCCACAAACTGAGGCGAATTTATAATATTGAAGCTAGACTGTGTATCCTTGTCTTCCTTGAGTGGTCTTTGGAAGGTGTTGACTCACATGTATACAATACAATGAATACTTCAAACGCTATTGTTAATGTTGCTCTCATAAACTAATTTTATTTTTTTAATTCTTCTGGTTCTTGTGCGTGCAATATGTGTTGTAGATACAGTCTTAGACAAAAAAACTGACCACTGAGTCGTTCACGTAAGGTGGACAACACAGTCGTGCTCCCCTCTGAAATCTATGTTCAGCAATATTCTCGACCTGACAACATAGTAGACTGCTACACATCCCGAAGGAACTCTTGACTGCAGTCAGAGTACATCACTCTTGTCTACGATCGTAGTCTTGAAGTAAAACGCGAGACTAGCTAATACGACATCTGGTAACCAAAAGCATACGTTGACAAAATTTTTATCACCCATTTCTCTCGGTGCTGAATCTATGAGTGTAATTCAGGCGAATGTATAATATATCTCGCTTTCTGTCACATTGGTAATAACAGTTTGGTTCAACAATATTTTAGCGAGAGATTTGTTGGCCAACCATCTGCTTCTGAAAACTGCATGTGCCTGTGTTCTTTGGGATCCGTTTGCTGCCTACCGGCGGGGGCTGAGGCACTGCGCTGCCTCGCCTTCTGCTGACAATGTCTGCTCCATTCCTCACTCTCGATGGGGTAACATGCTTTAATGTTGTTGAGTACTGATCCATAAAATTCGTCTACGATTAGTGTTTTACACTCGATAGCAACGGAGGCAGACAATAGTTTTTATTTGATGAGTATTTAATTACACTAGAATGCAATACATCTATGTGGCACAGAATTAATTTCATTGTTCCTGATCAAGTGTGCTATAATTAAAGCATCACATCCTGTTCTTTTTCCTTCCACAGGAGATTCTTCAAATAATTTATTTTTGTCATGGATTCATATGTGTTAGTCAAGGCACAGAGAGTAAATGCAATGTAATGTGTCTGGTTTCTTTCTTTGACTCCCTATGGTAAATGGATGCGAAACATTGTGTCAATACCTTTCAGAACCTGCTCTATAGCTACTCAGGCAAATTGCTTGTTTGGAGGTCCATACATTAAGTAATGGAGAAGTGATCGCTGTTCAAAAGTGATATTTAAAATATTCAATTGGATTTAAGACGACAAAATTTCCCATATTTGAAGATACCCAGAGAAAAAGTAAGTTGCTAGAGCCGCCTGTTAGCAAATATCTGCAGAGAGTTCCCAATTTCTACTCTGAAAATTTAGCATTGATGCCCTGTAGTAACCAAGAGGTTCCATTCCATCGTACTTATCACCCTTTCATGTGAGTCTTAAGTGAAGAACAATATTGAATTTCTTATCGTTGACAGTCGATTCGAATTTCTTCAGAGACGCTTGTATTGTGAAGGAGCTTGGCAGTCACAAAGTCGAGATCTATGACCATTAACACAACTTACTGTCATCTTCAACTTTCGTAGTCCTGTTTTCCTCAGTTGCGTGTAATGACTTATGGACCGTCTGATACAAAGAAAATATCAGATGTTGGAAGAATGAAACAAACCATTCCACATTTGCAGAACATTCTAAACACCATAACCTCCATCCTACAAACATGGAACAAGAAATGAAAATAATGAGAATAAGCAACCATGACAAACATCTTATACAAATACAAGAAAACTTCCACATCCAAAAAGCCATAGCAGAAAACAAACACGTCATAAATGAACAAACACACATCAGCACAGGCTCCCTACTATACTTAATAAAGGAAATGATAAGATAAAAAAACTCTTCCCCTTTCACCTTCTGGACACACGCTCACTCACACATACACACAGCCAAAAAAAATGGTATCACACCAAAATACACACACACACACACACACACACACACACACACACACAAACATAAGCGGAGCCCACAAAAAATTATATATATATATATATATATATATATATATATATATATATATATATATATATACCACACTATAACATACACACACACACACACACACACACACACACACACACACACACACACACACAAATGCATACACAACAGATCGCAGATACTTCAATAATTACACTCGAAAGTTTGGTAATAACGTTCGATTCATAGTTCAGTTCACAGTGCTGTGGAATGTGGGGGAAAAACGCAAATTGACATTCATAAGAAGAAGAACAAAACCAAAAATGCAACAGGAGCGTAATATGTAAGAAACTGTTCACGCAACCTGTAAGTACCGTTCAAAACATTACTACTTAATAGGAAATACCAACCACCAGAACTGTTTATAACTTATAGGTACAGTGACAAAAATGTAAATTAAATAGCAAACATACGTACACATTCCAGGCTACTGATGATGCCTTGCAGAAAATAGAGGCGAAACGCGTATGGCACTAAAATTGTGTTTTATTCAGTTGCTGTCAGACGGTCCATAAGTAAAAATTATCAATATGCTGTACTATAACTTACTGTGTCGAGCTACCAAGAGGATTTGATGTGTAAAGGCTTCCTCCTGATTTCGTTACAGAATTTTTCTGCAAATTCGCAGCCCCATAAAATAAATCAGAAAAAAACCCACACACGCTGGCCCCGACCACGGTTAGAACTGACGACTCATTGAGCCGTTGCGACACGAGACATGGGCGGTACCAAGGGGCTACGGACACACTGCTGCCAGCATGCCACTCTTATCATGGTGTTGGTAACTCAGCCTCGTAATGCATCGTGTAAGATGATAAAAGTTGTCACTTATGTGAAGAATATCATTTCTTTAGCCAAAAAATTGAATTTTCTGTCTCAGTGTCTTAGATTACATGAGGATTATATAGCACGAATCATTCAAATGGAAAGAGAATATCAAGTAAATTTAGCAAGTCAATTCAGTACCATACACGGAAGTGATCGCAATGTCACAGTGTTGCCAAATGTTTGTGACGATGTTGCAAATTCTCAGCTGTGCTAGAAACAGCTCTGTAGCGTTATGGAAGGAGAATCCCGTGCTCGTGTCATAGGAGGACACAGAGAGGAGGCGCGGGGTTTGGTTAATATGCAGCGTTTTCTCCTACCAGTTGTGTCAAACATTCAGATGTGCAATCTTCCATCACGATTACAGTTGCCCAAAAAATATATACGAATAAAACACTTACCTTGTTACTTTGTGACAAAAGATTATTTCAGTACAATAAAAAGTCTTTGGAAGTCAACTTTGTCCACCTCTCACTAAAAGTAAAATAACAAACACTTTGCACCTCGATATCGATTGCATCTATGTGCAGTCTTGTGATCATACAAGTAGAATTTCATGTATTGCACGAGAACGTAGAAAAATGTTGGTGCGAATGGAATCTGTGGGAAACACAGTTAACTAATTATTCTGTACCACGTCAATTCATTTGAAAATTCAGAAGAGAATAAACTAAAAAGTATGCCCTTTAAGACAGAAACTAAAGTGAAGTTTCGGGCACTGTGCAGATCTGCGATTTTTCATCTCCAGATCCATAGAAATAATGTATACTAACCAGGGTATTCACTGCTATCTTAATGTTTCCCTCTTGTTTAGTCTTCTAATGATGAACTGGATCCACACTCGTGAGTCTGACTGTTTCTTTGTATCCTTCCATCTACTATCTTTGTGTGTTATTGTTCGATGTTCAAAAAGCAAAATATTATGCCTGCTCCCACGAGGTATTAAAACGAGGTTGCAAGAAGGTTAACGAATTACAATCAAAATACAGTGAGACGCCAATTCGCCTGCATCACCGGCATCCCGTTGTCGTCTTCTCTTATTGAGATTTTCATATTACCCCGAACACAAGACGCCGAGATAAATGTGTATATTCTCCGCGACGAAACATCCCACATTCCACTCATCCTGTTCCATTCGTTACATGCATCGGCAGCAATGAGTGATAGGGAAGCTGTTGTGAGGTGCCGAATAACAATAAAAATGGTAGTAGTAACGAATCAGTAATCAAGGATGTTACTGCATTACAGACGATTAACAAGATAACCTGGAAAAGCTGAGTGTTTAATTGGCCCACTGCATAGCTGTTCTTACCACTTTGTTGCTGAATTCTGTTCTGGTTGTTTGCAGAGAGAAAAGAAAGAACCCTTTAGCCATACATATCGATAGTACAACGAGATATTACCTATCAATTATCCTTGCTTTACATCACGAGACGAACATGGCGTCACCGAGCTGATATTTGAAATACATTTGTTTTCTTTCTCTGTCTCTCTCTTCTTATTTTTATTTTTATGTTTTGAGGAAAGCATCGAGAAGCGCGAATAATAAGCAAGAAGGCATATAACCTGTTTACTGTTATTTTCATTGGGACACATAATGCAAAAATACAATTTTTAAGTGTATTATTGTGTAATTCCAGTTATTGACAGTCTATTCGTGAGCTTGCTTGCATTCAGTGCGGTGAAACCTATCACAGAAGCAAGCAAAACACAAATATTTCTTGCACCATGGGCATCACACAAACGAGATCTCGCTGCACTGACGTGTTTTCCGATATATTACACGGAAAACATATCTGATTCATGTTGTTAAATACAGCTCTATCAGATATCAATTTGGATGCGTACCAACTATATAAAACTATATCTTTAAATACGCAGAAAGTCACATATAGGTATTCGACTGAAACATAGCTATGACCAAGACTGTAACTGTGGTCGACAGCATCGACGTCTACCACCTTGACAACTCGAACGGTGACAGTGCTCAGCCGGTTACTTACGTTTACTGGTATCAAAGCTACAGCATGAAAGCACAAAAATGTTAATACCCGAAGATTATTAACTTTGGAACCCATAGAAAGTAAAGCAGTCATCAGTCGGAAGAGTGGTTTGAACACCACAGTGTTTTAATAGGCACGGTCTTGTTGGAGGTGGCATGCCGTTGCTTTCCTCCGACCTTTGAGTTGACTTACCTAGCCAGTTAATAGGGGAACCTACAGTTTAACGTGGCTTTCGGACCACAGTGCAACTCGACATTTTTCACATAAACAAACACTGCCTGACGGGAAATAAGTGTAAAATGGCACATATAAATCGTCGGCCTAACGAGGTATTGAACCTGAGACCTTCGTATTCGTTCCTTGCTCTTTATCACTTTGCCACTATGCAGCTACTACTGTGGTCTGTGCATAGCATTAAAATTAAGGATCACTCATTTCTGCCTGCTTTGGCCCATGCGTGTCCCTTAGGAGAGCTTACTTTTGGGATTACCCTCGTGTAAGTGTGTGTAAACGCTTCCGATGCCCACTCAAGGAAGACAAGGATACACAGTGTAGCTTCAATATTACAAATACGCCTCAGTTTGTGGATGAACTCAGACTTAGGTTGATAATCATTTCGAATATTTAGCAGTGTTGTACCCACTAGTGTTAAACTCGTTTTCAACCAATGATTCACACAGCTACAGGAACACTATTTGTGATACCTCTTAGACAAAATACTTACGCAGTGCTATCGGACGAAAAGATCAACCTGACACAAACTGTGGGAAGTTTGTTTTATAATCTTAGTACAGTGACAAAGAACTTTTCCAGTCTGAGATATCTGTGAACGTTGCTGCATAAGACGATTTAAGAAGAAACTAATTTCCTTTAGCTACGCCAGTGTTTAAAGAAATCGTCTTAACGACACTAAATCGTGGTTTGTGAATCGTTTACTAGCCGTACTCCGCCGCTGGTTGGAAGGCAAAAAGTTTACTGACAAATTTCACACGAGGAAAAGGGGGACGGACGAAATGTCTACCACTGGAAGGTCATATTGTTTTATTTAAATGATTACAAAATCAGGTAAAACGAACAGTGAGGTCGTCAGTATAAGCACGTTAATGTTGTCAGTACGATGTTGCAACGCCCAGAGCCTGTAATGATGAAGGACCCGTTTAAGTCAGGTATATTGTATACAGAAGTGGAAAAGAGAGCACCACTAAGTTCTACAATCCGTATGCATTGCATACACACAGAAATTACTGTTACAGGTTACTTATGGAGCCCAATGAGTGAATTGCATATTTCCCGGTGAGAAAGAGCACTGGGGAACAGTCTTCGCTACATTAGGTTACTTCAACTGGTGTCTCTCTGGGCTAGAATTTACGGTCGGCGACTAAGTGTAAGCCGGCCGGAATCGCCGAGCGGTTCTAGGCGCTACAGTCTGGAACCGCGCGACCGCTACGGTCAAAGGTTCAAACCCTGTCTCGTGCATGGATGTATGTGATGTCCTTACGTAAGTTAGGTTTACGTAGTTCAAACTTCTAGGGGACTGATGACCTCAGCAGTTAAGTCCCATAGTGCTCAGAACCGATTGAACAATAACTCGGATGCCCGTTTTGCAACTGTGAAATATTTTCCTGCATTAATGAAGCGAATATTAAATTTGAACTAATATTGCGAAAATTTTGAACTTGCGTAGCTTTGAATGGAAATCTTTCTGTTTACTGCAAAGGAAAACGATTTTCTAAAACATTCTCTGTCATACACAACTTGATACAGGTCACGTCGACCAAATCATATGGAAGAACTGACAGCGACGTATATCGGATGGCAGTAAGATCCCTTGGCTTTTGGTTTGGCAGTTTCCGACAGCCATTTCTAGGCGCAAGTAAATGAAGAAAGACAGCGCGTTTTCGTTGTCATTGATTACTTCAGTTTTAATGTAATCTACGAGTAATTGATGATGTTTGATATTAACATGAAAAGAATTCCGTAGACAGGGAAAGAACCTGTTCTTTGGCAACTACATCTATAATGACCAAAAGGCCTTAAATAATCTTCAAGCACATGTGTTCCAGCAGCGGTACGAAGAAAATGATAGTAATAATAACGGTAATAATCGATTTATCCGGTAACTTCACACTTCACACTGGATTTTCTCGAACTAAGAAATTTCCTGAAATAGTGAACATTTCAAAATGGCTTTACATCGAGGCTATGTGCCTAGAAGAGTCTTTACATCCTGCTGACGGAAGAATAGCAAAATCTCGACGTCAGAAGCTTGCTTCTATTTAACCATTTAATAGACTCTCATTTTTTCCGCCATGACTAATTTTGTAAGCTAAGAACATCATCCGTTACAGCACACTCCTACGGCTGGGAAATGTGGCCACAATGGTCTGGTGCAACGAACTATCACAAGTGCAATGCGTGGGTTCAGGCATTTACTTTTAAGAGGCACAAACAGATTTACTTTACCTCTGGTAATCCAGAATCCTCACTGAACATCACGTTCCTTCATTCCCAACTGGACAGAGCCGGTTTGCTTTAGGAAATGACATAGGCGGAGGTCATTGTAAACAGAAATACTGTCACCAATAAACTTACTTACATTACAAAATCTTATTTTATTTGATGAACCGATAGCCATTTAAAGGAACAGAGCTCTTATTTTACTTGTACTTGATTGAACTAGAAACTTTGAAAAATTTGGTGCTGGACTGTGTTTCGAATTCGTATCTCCCCCTTCGAGGATCTGAATCTCTCGGAACAGTATAGTACAATCATTACGTTCCTTTTTCCAAGCCTGCAACCTTCTCTAGGTCTCCTCCAAAGTTAAGTATGTGGGTCCTATTCCTGATCCAGTACAAAAATATTCATAATTTCATTTCAAGCCCTATAACGTGCACGCCGACCTGCTAATGAAAATTAACGTGTATTTTTAATGTCTGTTCATATGTTGCCAACAATTTCTGGTCAAACACGCACACGTCTTACTCTTGGTGTGTAAGCAATTGATACTTAAGCTATATTCGTGGACGATGAAGAAGAACGATAGAAGAGTGGTTCGATTGTCGCTCAGGCACAAATATTTGTATCCTCATTTTAGATTCAAACATCTATCAGCTGGTAAGAAAATCCGATGCTTAACATCTGATTTTCTTAGTTAACAATCCGATTACGTGTTGGGTTCGTACCTCCGTCACAGAACTTCACATCATGCACTTCATCTTTACATGCATACACACTTTGTTGCTTCTGAATGGAGATATATCAGACATCTTTCGTGGTTAGTTAACAGGGATGAAAGGGTCTTGATAAGAGTCCTGGGTTACTACAAAAACTGTCGTCTTTTATTTTCAAGTTTAGATTTGGTTACTGATATTGGCGAAAATTTCGGTAATTCATGACTCTTCACGGCTAGTCAGCAATATGAAATCATTAGATTAGATGAGATTAATAATTGTTCCATAGGTCATGAATACGACATTTCGTAATGATGTGAAATGTGTTATTTTAATGAAAGATTTCTTTACATACTGGTGTTCAATTTCTTTGCAATTATTTTTACTGTCTTTCTCATTCTTTTTTATCTTTATTTCTGTCTGTCTGTCTCTCTCTCTCTCAAACACACACACACACACACATACTATTTTATTTTTATTCTTTTGGTGTGCTCTACTATCGGCGAGGCACGAAAACGTCCATGAATGAGTTTCTTAGTTTTGAGTACAGTTACGAAAGAAACATAAAAACAACTATGAGAATTACTGATATATGGTGCTTAGTTCGCAGTCAGTTCTGAGTATTATTAGTACCTAATACCTATTATTATTATTAGTACCTAATACCTATTAATTAGTACCTAATACCTATTAATACCTAAACCTGGTTACAGAAATGAGAATCAGACGCATTACGTATTCCAGGCCGTAGCAGCCGCGTCTTTGAGAGGCCAGCTATGGTCACTTCCCAGCCCGCTGTTGGATCCCATCGGTTCGTCTTCTTCCTGATAGTACTGTAACTGAGATTTGGCAACCAGGCAAGGTATATTTGGCAACTCTGTGATCGACGAGTTACTTCCTGGTGTGCACGGAATTAAGCCTCAAAGGTATCTTGATTTTTCCTGTCATTTCCATTGAATAATCTGAGTTATTATTGCTTGAGTTGTAACAAAAGATTGTAAATTTACGATTTTCAGCCCAGGAAAGGCGTTGAATGTGGAAATCGCAACTAAACTCGTCCTTTAAATAGCGGTTTACGAGTTCTAGCCACTATTGGCCTCGTAAGAGGATTGCATAAAACATACCTCTTCCCTAGATCTGTGGTGACGTACTGACCTCTGAAAAAACGTCTATTATGGTTCGTGGTTCCATTCCCGCTGAATGTAACGTTCTTCTCCCTTCTGTGAAAGAGCTACAAGTAGTCAGATCAAACATCGAGAAGGAAATTGCAAGAAAATACTTTCAGCTCATAGTGCAATGGTGAAAAACGTACAATGCTGCACAACAGGTAACGCCTCGTTCCGCTGCTGACAATCAATTTTGGGTCTCTTGGAATACATAAATTTATTTATGAAATGCCACATTTGCATACCTGTTCAGTATGACACAGCATACCAATTAAACACAAACCCAATCGAAATCTAAGTGGGTAGTATGTTACTAATTTGTGCCGATAGATACATGCTTGTGTACAGATACTCAGTTTTATCAAATAGACTTTCGTCGTAAGGTTATCGTGGGTAGTTTTATTTCATTTCTTATAATGCAGTACACAATTTTCGTAAGGTTTCTTTTAGTGTTGTTAAAACAATACTAAACATGAGAGAGAAATTAATCAACGAAATATGCGAATTCCCTGATGTTATCTATGACAGTCTGACAGTCTGACAATGCACATGCAGTTTATTGATTACATGCATGTAGAAAACTTGTTATGAGTTAAAGCAGTCAAACGAGGTTTGAAGATGAATAAAACGCCACTGCCAGAAGAAAGCAAATGTAGAAAATACTTTTCTGACTATTTTTGCACGATGCGCTCTCCCCATACATAACACAAAAGCTTCGAGATGCATCTGCTGCCAGGCCGTCTATTAAACCTGAAAAGAACAAAATGTCGCAGAAGTTAGCCCTTTTTCCACATGCGGCTACTTTGGGTTGAGAAGTGAAGGGAATTATGTTCAAACTTCCATTAAATTGGTAACTTCAGTAGACAGCAGAATTGCGTTGTAAAAAATGTAGCAACGAATGCAATAGAACTCGCGATGTCATATCTACGGTGTGCGACACTTACCGTGACGCTACTATCTGTCATCTAGCTAGAGCGCCTCCAGATCCTCCAGAACTTTCGCATTCCACAGTGCTGTAATATAATCCATATGACCGGATCTAGACTTCTGAGAGACAGACAGTTACAGCTTTTCTTTTGCACTGCAGGACGTTTTCAACAAACAGATAGCGCTATAGAGTAGCTCAACTGGAAAGGAACACTTCCTATTTAAACTTCTGCATCCTACACTGTTGGAAGTTCTGTGTAGGTGGCAGTTGCGTGATTTTATTTCGGTGATTACAAAATAGAGTCGAATGTATGCACTGGGTCACCGAGGCAGCTAGTTCATGGCGATTCGGTCAACCAAGTAAATGAATGTACTGAACATGCTGCAAACCACTACAGGGAGCGTGTGTGTCAGAATTCTTATCGGGTGTGCCGCAGCGGTGTTATGATAGAAAATGAGTTATGCAGAAGACGTGGTGGTGGTCTGTTGGATTTGTGATAGGTTCCTGTGACGATGGTCTGGGTTCGATTCCAACTTCTGCCGATGATTTTTTATAGGGAGAGACAGATTCTAATCTCTTGTGGCTACGCCAAGTGTAGAAGGTATAATGGCATTGTGGCCTGAAATCCACATTAAACATGGTATTCCTTCTCTACCAAGTAGACGTAAGGTTGAACCACTATAAAGTCAGGAAAGGCGAAATGTGGGAACTCTATCACCAGTGACCTTTCATATACTAGTTACTTATTTCTAGCGACGCAACAAACGCTACGTAGGGTCACAGGATCCTTATTCAATCTTTTATTTGAGCTTCTGTATGTCGATAAAATTGGTTCTGAACTTGGAACGAAATTCAGACCGCCCTTAACGCGGAATTTGATCCCCTCGTGACAATACAGCTCGACTACAATTTGTTGTTTGTTCAAAACTGCAGATTCCTCAACATCTCCACATATTGCGCGTGAATGGGTTCGAATGCTGGCCTGGCAATAAAGTTTTCATTACGTATTATCAAGCTCTAGCATGAGAACACCTGTCTGCTGGTGGATAATAATTTTGATCTTTAATGCATTTTCATTTGTTGTCAACACTAACGATATCTGACGGTTTTGACTCCCAGTGAGACACAGGACTACTTGAGAGATCACTGTAAGTTCAAGGATGTTTTTCCGAGCTGCTGGTGGAGAAAAATTCGGTAGCTGACGTCTCTTTGTGTGTAGTCAACAACGGTATGTGTGGGGTTTCGATTCCCAGTCAGCACTGAACTATTCGTCATATTATTTGTAGTTCAAACATGCTGACATGTCGCTGCTGATGTAACAAACCCATATTTAACGTTCGTTTTCTCTAGAATATAAGAGCGATAGGTTCCGGTTTGGAGTCCTGGGAAGCAAAAAATTAATGTTTCGTCTCGTCATTTCAGTTAAAACATCTAGCTACTGCCGAGAAAATCCGATATGTCACATTTGATTGTGCTTCGATAACAATCCGATTAGGTTCTGGGTTTTAATCCCTGTCCAACACAAAGCTTTACCTCACGGCATTTCAAGTAAGTTACCTGTGAAGAAGCAAGAAGCAATATTTAACATCTCTCGTAGTTCGTTAACAGGGACACTAGATGCTGGGTAGAAATTCGCGTCCGTTAAAAATGTTTACGTTATGTAATTTAAAGTTGATATTTGCTAACTGATACTGTCTAAAATCGAGGTACATTACTCTCTGTATACCTAGACAGCAATGACTGCTAGATTCCGTCAGTCATGAAATCTTAGTCTGCATGACCTCGGTTTGAATCCATTTGCAGAACGAGACGGTTCGTCGTGTCATTTGAAGTTCATACGTATTCTCAACTAGCTGCTCGTGAATAACTTAAATTTTTAATGTCATTTTGTGTTAAATAACAAGTACGGTATGTTACTTTGAAGAAGAAGTCATGAATACGACGAACTCACTAGGTGCATTACCTATCTGACGTAATACTGAGTGTGGTAATATTTCAGGTATGTCATTTATTGCAATAAATGTGAGGTTACATGCTTTAAGGGCAGTCATATCTGTGATAAGGTGTTCCCGGATATTTGTAGTATCGTGGTATTACTTTACATTTTGAGTTATTGCGTTACGGAGCCGAGTTTTCTAGGGGTGACTTGTTGGAGCCATTTTCAATAGTCAAACGACTGTACCGCGGAGCGATTAGAGGACCTGCGAGACAACTGCGTTATGTGGTTTGCATGGGAATCAGGCGAAATGCAGTTCAGGTTGTTCGGATACTTTTGAGCACGACTGTACATTTCTGGATATTTTGCTTCTGTAAAGAAAATATTGATACCTGCTAGACCGACTCTAAATAAGTTTCTGTAATATACTACTTATATTTCACATAGGTGTATAGCCAAGGTCTAAAGATTTATAATATTCCCAATTTTATACCTTTCTGAAGACTACAAATTAATTTGTCGAACCTGGCAAAGAAAAATAAAAATATACTTACATCTGACGACTGAATTTTATTCAAAACATATTTACTACAGTTGCTTAAAATTACAGCTATCGCGTTTGAGTAAAGTGGGTGCAATTAGCTGAATATTAATGAGAGTTCATAGTTTATCTCTTGGAGGATGGGTGGTTCTCCTCAACAACTATCAAAACTGTTACATGTAAAGTGTCAGCTGTGTGCCAGTGGTGCAAGAAAAGCCGTCGCCTTCGTTCCGTACACCACTGTTACACAGAGTCGGCCACTGCATAAGACGATCAGTCTTTATTGGCCACACAGCGACCGCAACAGGAACTGAAACCAGTATTGTTCCCAGTATGAGAGTTCAGAAGCGTGCCACTCTTCATAGCTTTGTAGCTGACAAGCGTGCCACTCGCCATAGCATTTTCTCGCACCCCTTGACCAGACAAATTATCGTTTCCGAACGTCTTGATTTATATTTTTCCTGAGTCAGTTAGGAAAAATTCTGTCACGTTTTACAGCGCCACCACCGATTCCATTTTGATCGCTTGTTGAGCTGAACTACGTCAGCGTCTGCGACGACTTGTGTGTGTGTGTGTGTGTGTGTGTGTGTGTGTGTGTGTGTCTGTGGACGGGACCCTAAAATTCAATTCTACCGGGCGTTACACGGAGAGGTGGGTCGCTGATTAAAGCACAGGATCTTTATTGTGGAGAAACTGGGATCCTATCTCTGCCCTTCCCAGTAATGGTTAACCTGCAGCCTTACGTCGGTGAGAATATATGCACTTGCTTGCCACATACTTCTCCAACTCAGCACATATAATGGTCCTAATAAACACACTGTCGAAGAGACGCTGAACACTACCATTCCTTCCTTTGACCCTCGTCCTCTCTTGGTCCTCGGCACGTGTTACTAGATAGTCAGCAAAAATTTCTTTATTGTGCAGAAGAACCCTCGCTCAGAGCAGAATTATAAAGAATTTAAGTTTAACATGCCAAATGACGAAAGGATCGATCTACTACAGCGTTGCAAAAATAAGGGTAACTATAATGGTCTTAATGATGTCAGCATGTTCCTGAAACGCGCCGTGCTAATAGATCCTCGTAAAAGGAAACTGAAAAAGCGGTGAAAAATATTTCGTAAATTTATAAACTATTTGCTGCTCTGAGCGGCAGGTGCGGGAATCAGAAGTCGCGATACATGTCGGATGCCGCGCTGTCGATCAATACAAAGGCTACCCGCCCATCAGGCCTGAGTCTGCGCAATTTATTTCAATCTCGACTTTTGATTCCTCATCTCAAACGCAACAGGAATTATATCTCGTCTTTCCTCAAACACTGAAAATAAGAAACTTAAAATAAGCTGATTGCTACGTTTCATCTGTTGATTTAGCGGACCAGTCGTGGAAGGATAGGTGGCAGAGTGTTCGTCAAACCAGGAGCGTCTGCGTCCAGCTCTGTCAACACGTCTGTTGTCATCTTCGAAGTCGACAATCTTCACAGCGTATTAATCATAAATATGTAGAGTAAAGGGAAACAATTTGTGTTTGAGAATGTTTAAATAAACGTCCTGGCCCTGTGGACCCAAGTTATGGTACGAGAAGTACCCCCAAAACATCATAGAACTATCTCCCGACTGAAACAAAATCATCCATAGTCGTATATTAATGCGTTAAACGGCTTAGTAGGTCGTCGGTGTACTTGATGCCTTGCATCATTTGAAGATAGGCAACATCGCCCCATATCGGGTCACGCTATACGTTTCCAGTCACCTACAATCCAGTTTTCACTCGTATGTTGTGTGGTGCTTTGAAGACGTTTAGCTTTGAGAGGCTGAGTGATCAGTGTCTTTTACGAGATACTCGCCTCCTGTTGTCCATTACCTGCAATTCCTTGTGTGAGGTTCGCATGGGAAATGATTAAAATGGACCTGCATTCACTAACAGCAGCAATTACTATCAGTTTTGAAACCGACTGCCATTCAGAAGGCGTGACACACGTGTCTTTTCGATACCAAAATTTTTGAGTCACATGGCTGCGACTCGTACATCAGTCCTTGCACACATGTTGTGCTGTTTGCGTTGATACACCATCAAATCAGGTAACTTCATTCACAGAGTGGCCATGGGCACGCCCTATTACGGCAGCTCCGTTCTTTCATTCTGTGACGCCTTCATGTCGACCGTCTTACTTCACTGATTCCGTATAACAGACTGGCACATTCACGCCACATCACTGCCATTTTCGATGTCATCGGTGTAGGTTCACGTGACAGACTGGTACCACTTGCACGTCTTCAGCCTTCCAAATGGTTCAAATGGCTCTGAGCACTATGGGACTTAACATCTGAGGTCATCAGTCCCGTAGAACTTAGAACTACTTAAACCTAACTAGCATAAGGAGATCACACACATCCATGCCCGAAGCAGGATTCGAACCAGCGATCGTAGCGGCTGCGAGGTTCCAGACTGAAGCGCCTAGAACCGCTCGGCCACACGGCCGGCCTTCAGCCTTCCAGAGCCACAGTATGCTCCTGTGAGGGTTGAGTAATAATTTGACCGGTGAGTTTACATTTAAATAGTTTTGAATTTGTTCTTCTTTTTCTTCTTTCTCTTTAGGCTTGCCAGGATTAGTCTGGAAATGCCTACTCCACTGGTTTCATCTGTCTTTTCACAGATATCATCCCTGAACAGCTGCAACCCAGGATTATCTTTGGGATGCTAGTCTCCTGCATTCAAACAACATGTAATTTCCATTGAATTTGATTCTGTATTGTTATTTTCATAATATTGGTAACACACCTAATTCTCTCCGTGTTCATTTCCTTCGGATTTTATCTACGCGGTTGCAATGTTTTACCGATCAGAATAACTTACTTTCACATATTTGTGTTCGCTTGAGGTCTTTCTTTCTTAGAGACGAGCAATGTAAACAGTATAACAATGTAGGAATCACCTCGTAGAGTTCCATTTTCTCACATTCTCATTATGAACAATTAAATCGTGCCGCTTTTCCTCTAGTGGGTGTCAGTAGCGCTAATTATATCTTTGTTTTCGCCGCAAATTGTATAACACATAACGCACTGCAGCTACTGTTCTCAATGTATAGCAAGCTTTGATATGCCGCGCGGGATTAGCCGAGCGGTCTGCGGCGCTGCAGCCATGGACTGTGCGGCTGGTCCCGGCGGAGGTTCGAGTCCTCCCTCGGGCATGGGTGTGTGTGTTTGTCCTTAGGATAATTTAGGTTAAGTAGTGTATAAGCTTAGGGACTGATGACCTTAGGAGTTAGGTCCCATAAGATTTCACACACATTTCAAGCTTTGATATACACTATGTGATCAAAAGTATCCAGACACCCCCGAAAACATACATTTTTCATATCAGGTGCATTGTGCTACCATCTACTGCCAGGTACTCCACATCAGCGACCTCAGTAGTCGTTAGAAATGGGATGCTCCGCGGAACTCACGGACTTCGAACGTGGTCAGGTGACTGGGTGACACTTGGGTCATACGTCTGTACGCGAGATTTCCACACTCCTAAACATCCCTAGGTCCACTGTTTCCGATGTGATAGTGAAGTGGAAATGTGAAGGGACACGTACAGCACCAAGGCGTAAGGCCGACCTCGTCTGTTGACTGACAGGGACCGCCGACAGTTGAAGACGGTCGTAATGTGTAATAGGCAGACACCTGTCCAGACCTATCACACAGAAATTCCAAACTGCATCAGGATCCACTGCAAGTACTATAACAGTTAGACGGGAGGTGAGAAATCTTGGATATCATGGTCGAGTGGTTGCTCATAAGCCACACATTTCGCCAGTAAATGCCAAACGACGCCTTGCTTTGTGTAAGGAGCGTAAACATTGGACGACTGAAGAGTGGAAAAACGTTGTGTGATGAATCACGTTACACAATGTGGCGATCCGATGGCAGGGTGTGGGTATGGTGAATGCCCAGTGAAAGCCATCTGCCAGCGTATGTAGTGCCAACAGTAAAATTCGGACGCGGTGGTGTTATGGTGTGGTCGTGTTTTTCATGGAGGGGGCTTGCATCCGTTGTTGTTTTGCGTGGCACTATCACAGCACAGGCCTACATTGATGTTTTAAGCACCTTCTTGCTTCCCACTGTTGAAGAGCAATTCTGGGAAGACGATTGCATCTTTCAACACGATCGAACACCTGTTCATAATGCACGGCCTGTGGCGGAGTGGTTACACGACAGTAACATCCCTGTAATGGACTGGCCTGCACAGAGCCCTCACCGGAATCCTATAGAACGCCTTTGGGATGTTTTAGAACGCGGACTTCGTGTTAGGCCTCACCGACCGACATCGATACCTCTCCTCAGTTCACACTCCATGAGGAATGGGCTGCTGTTCCCCAGGAAACCTTTCAATACCTCATTGCATGTATGCGTGCGAGAGTGGAAGCTGTCATCAAGGCTAAGGGTGAGCCAACACCATGCTGAATTCCAGCATTGGTGATGGAGGTCGCCACGAACTAGCAAGTCATTTTCAGCCAGGTGTACGGATGATTTTGATCACATAGTGTATATGTACAGGGGTTGAACAAAAATTTGGAAACAGTGCGAGAAGTGCATACCTGAACATAAATGCAGATGATAGCCAAGCCCGCAAGTTGCACTGTTGTATTTGACCGCAGACGGAACCTGTGCAATGTCCTCAGTACCTTTTAAGGATTAGTCGTGTTCAGAACGCTTTCATGTATAGCTGAAAATTAGTTTGCAAAGCAAGTTTTCTTTTCAGTGGTCGAGCTACACTCACCAGATGGGTCAAATGAGAAACCATGGAGGGAAGACGATGTTCTTTTCGAGGAACACTATTGAGAACCGACATTTGAAGCTGACTGCAGAGGTGTTCTACAGCCCACATAATACATTTCGTGTAAGAGGGTTGGGGTTGTTTTTGGGGGAGGAGACCAGACGGCGAGGTCATCGGTCTCATCGGATTATGGAAGGATGGGGAAGGAAGTCGGCCGTGCCCTTTCAAAGGAACCATCCCGGCATTTGCCTGGAGTGATTTAGGAAAATCACGGAAAACCTAAATCAGGATGGCCAGGATGGCCATGGTGTACATTGATTGGGTGTGTTACAACCGAAAAAAACAATGTATTAAACTGCATATGAAAGAACAATACAGGAACCCTCTCGTGTGAAAGATAGTCTCTGGGATATGGTTCTCCTACAGTACAGGTGATGAAACTTTACACTGATCTCTGGAAGCGACTTCGAACATGAGTCACCTGCTTCAGTGACCCAATAGCTGTATATTTAATACGAACGTCACATATGGTTAATGCAGAAAGCAGACTGTCCTTGTTTCAGATATATCAAAAGACAGGGACATGGAATATCTTATAGAGTTCTCTAACGGATGACGTAATCGGAGTTTTTATCGTTCGTAGGTTTTCTCTGTTGGATGGTACATGATGCCGAGGTGGAAGAGAATGTTTGGGAGATAGACATGAATGCACCCGGAGAGATGCAGATCTGCTTCGGACTGTGGTACCTTTATGAAGTTTGGAGATGTGTCGCAATGCAGTAGCAAAATCCTCGTCCTTCCTGCATGCCATGTATGATGTGGAGTCGTCCCAATTTTTCCAACAAGAAACACTACCGTAACTGCTCGTACTATATTTCTACTACCTCACGTTGCAGGGGAAAGCTTCGTCTGACCCCGGTCTTACACACTGTACACAGTTGGCGGAGCTACAACACGTTCCCATTTCCACTGAGTGGTAAACCCGCGGTCCTGTCGCATTAACTCAGTTCGTCATGTTTCTCCACGAGATCCAGAAGGTCTTAGATATAGCGCTCTCCGACTTCTGTTCAGGTCTGACTTAAACTGAGACGATCACATGGACTAAGCTGCAGGGATGGTGGGGCAGAGACTGAGGAGCAGTTACAAGATGCAAAGGGACTGTCTAAAAATTGCGCTGGAGTTTTTGTTTTCCTAGACGGGTTCGGAAAAGGTGACTCGTTTCAAGATATGAGAGTGGCACAAATATGATTCACAATTGGCTGTAATCATTAAAAGACATCTCTACAGGATGTATAGACTTGATCCCAAATCGCAGACAGCATTTCTACTACAAAGCATAACGCTATCAGCGACTCGTGTGTGCCTGTAGACCCAAGACCGCTTTTTATGCAGGGTGACGATAACATAGTTGCTACGATCGTGTTTTTAATAGCGTGGTCGTTATGCGAAAATTCACCAAAATTCGAAATTACCGCCAGTAGTGTAGGTTGGGGGATGGGGGTGTGAGTAGGGGGAATAGGGGGAGGGGATTGGGGCCCATGTGCAGGCTGAAACAAACACGTGATATCATCTGGGGGTGGGGATAGGTGTGGTCGGGGGCGGGGGTGGGCGCGGTCGGTGGTGGGGATAATTAATTGATCAATTTAATTAATTTGCATATCAATTTGATATCAAAATTGCGCTGAGAACCCCATCTCCCTACTAGTAGCAAATTCTAGAAGAGGCTGAACACACGTAGTGTAAGCAGTTTCTTTTAGTGGATTTGTTGCCCTTTGACAGTTGTTGTTGATGTGGTCTTCAGTCCAGAGACTGGTTTGATGCAGCTCTCCATGCTACTCTATCTGTGCAAGCTTCTTCATCTTTGAGTAACTACTGCAACCTACATCCTTCTGAAACTGTTTCGTGTATTCATATCTTGGTCTCCTTCTACGATTTTTACCCTCCGTGTTTCCCTCCAATACTAAATTGATGATCCCTTGATGCCTCAGAACGTATGCTGCCAACCAATCCCTTGTTATAGTCAAGTTGTGTCACAGATTCCTCTTCTCGCCAATCCTATTCAGTACCTCCTCATTAGTTACTTGATCCACCCATCTAATCTTCAGCATTCTTCTGTAGCACCACATTTCGAAAGCTTCTATTCTATTCTTGTCTAAACTATTTATCGTCCATGTTTCACTTCCATACGTTTCTGCTCTCCATAAAAATTCTTTCAGAAAAGACTTCCTGACACTTAAATGTATATTCAATGTTAATAAATTTCTCTCCTTCAGAAAGTATTCGTCCAATAAAATGTAATTCCTTATTCGCTCTCCCTACATTTTGTGTATAATAATTATTCCTTACAATAATCTTTAGAATTTAGTTAATCGACAATCTAGAAATTGGTGTCACTTTTCATGTAACAAATATTCAACGGAATTCTTTTAGTACTCGAGGATCTTACACTTTCTTTTTGATCAGAGTAAATTTAAAACTTTTCACGAAATTCGTACGTCTTGTCGAAAATATTTTTAAGTCTTTGTCATTCTGATATTCCGTTGACTTCAGTAGGCGATAAACGTCAGCAATATCTGCAGACGGTCTAAGAGGTCTGCACACATTATCTTTTAAATCATTTGAGGCATCTATAAACAAAACTGGAAACGTTCATTCAGTTTGAAGTTGAGAGAAAACATGAAAAGGATTCGGTTTGTTGTTATGTTTGCCAATGAATAGCTACAAAAATTGACTCCTTGCGATCCATTATACGATGACACATACGAAAATAAAATGGACGCCTCCAATTTGAAGTCAAGTCGTGGATACAAGTGCTTTTGAAACTATTCCATCCGATTTGCCCATTTTTGTACTCACTGTTTGGACTTCTCCGATTTTCTACCTTGTAAGGGATTGTACATGACGGACTGATTCAATGATTTCCAATTAAGACATATATTACATGTTTTCATATTAGATCAGCATAATAGATAATACAAAATATAAAATATTGGTGCTAAAAAAGAAGAATTAAACCATTGTGGCACATACAAAGTGACGTAGTTCGAAAGCACCAATATTATCAAAATAACGGTGTCTTCACAGGAGGTCTGGTGTCATGGCAGTTACCTTCACAAAAGTCTGATTCACTGACATCACAGAAATTCCTTCCACATTGCTAATGATGTCATTATAAAAATTTTAAGTTATCTAGGCTTTGCCAGCTTTGTCTAAAATGTTCCTGCAAAAACGTATTCTTATCGTCAACATTTGTTTTCACTTAATTTCCTCCAATGAGTAATACAGCAGGGTTTACCATGTCACTTCTTTTCGTTTCTTTCTAATTATGCCCTACACTCCTACATTGTTTCTGTAAAACTATTCTTCTCTGATACGAATATTGTTTCCCCTTGTCATGCTGATGATAAATCTCTTACAGTTTGCAATTCAGGATGGAAGTGAGTGCATTGAACATAAGAGTCTTACTTTCAGCTTTCCAGTCACATACGACCCAGTCATGCCCCATAGACTCATGGTTGGAGAACGCATTATGGTACTCAGCTGGTTGAAGAATGGTATCATCTTCAGCTC
This sequence comes from Schistocerca serialis cubense, assembly GCF_023864345.2. Classification (NCBI taxonomy): domain Eukaryota; kingdom Metazoa; phylum Arthropoda; class Insecta; order Orthoptera; family Acrididae; genus Schistocerca; species Schistocerca serialis. Next base: position 869,424,374 of record NC_064640.1, on the reverse strand, counting down.
CTTCTACATTCGTCCAAAAATTATGTCAAGGGTTAGAAGTGGATGACCAGTTACTAGAAAGTAAATCTCAGTATTCGTAAGAGGAGCACTCCAAGGCCACTTAGACAGCGTTGTCAGCAAGAGTAAATTTTTATTCTGACCTGAGCATCCATCAGCGAAAAGTCTTACTAAATGTGTCCCTTGCGTATCCAGCGTTTGGAGTTCATTGTGAACAGCAGACATCACATCATTTGAAGTTTTAGGACGTTGAATCTCTGTCAAAGTGTATACTGATAGTTTAGAACAAGGCGTAGCATTCTTCGAAATGAATCTCTGTCCAAGTGTACACTGATAGTTTAGAACGAGGCGTTGCATTCTTCGAAATGCCAGTAACAGTTGTGAAATTATATACAGATTTAGTTGACGGGAATTATAAGCTGCCTAATCAGGAAGTTTATGTATCACCTGGTTTTCTTGTCAGGCAAACGATATTGTGATCACGTCGTTCCTCTCCTCCTGGAGAAGTTCGTAGAATGCACGATACTAGAGTTTATGGACCTTCTTCGTTATAATCAGATTTATTTTTTTAGCATTATCTTTCTCATTTCCTATCATGGTGGCGAGCTGTAGGCATTTTGAGCACGCATCCGTTGCTGGACACCCAAATTCGATATTAAATTTTGTGTTGAATGCTTTTAGAATGTAACTTTCCTTTACTTGTAGTACCACAGTCGCTGAATCATTGTAAATGCGCCACAGTTTTTTAATATTCAGGTTTTAAGACAGGTATACTCGTTCAGACCGACTCCTTTTAGTTTCTGTATGATCTTTTGTACACTGTCCAATTTTGGTGCATATAATTGTGAGTAACGATCTCCACCCTTTCTTTCGAATTTGTCGGAGTCATACTTCTTCTTTCGATCGAGCACCCCAAGAACTATGTGCTTCGTTATGCCAAGTGGTGGTGGTGGTGGTTAGTGTTTAACGTCCCGTCGACAACGAGGTCATTAGAGACGGAGCGCAAGCTCGGGTTAGGGAAGGATTGGGAAGGAAATCGGCCGTGCCCTTTCAAAGGAACCATCTCGGCATTCGCCTGAATCGATTTAGGGAAATCACGGAAAACCTAAATCAGGATGGCCGGAAACGGGAGTGAACCGTCGTCCTCCCGAATGCGAGCCCAGTGTGCTAACCACTGCGCCACCTCACTCGGTGTTATGTCAAGTATTTCAAGAAATCTTCTCGACGTACACATGCGCTTCATGCACTTTTACCATACACATTAGTCACAGTGTACGTAACACCGTCACCTTTAAGCATGCTTGGGTTTGCCGATAGTATTCTGCGCCACACTGGTGTAGAAGACGAGCAATATTGGATAATGAAGGCATCTTGTTGTGACTTTACACTCCATGTGTAAAACATTGCATAGGAACTCTTCACGTCATCTATTGTTAACACGTAGCAACCCTTCCTTTGGTAATTATGGTGGAAATTTGGATATTTTGCCGGCTTTTTTTCGCTATATTCCTGTAACGTGAAAGGCACCTGTGAGACTACGACGTCAAGCGTCAGTAGAATCGACAGCTTTTTGTGCCACTAGCGGAATAACCAGCATTTTAAGTGCGGCACATCGTTCGATAAAGCACGCAATATTGACGTCCGATTCTCAGCTATATCTATTGAGAAGCGAAAAATACAAACATCATGTCTATAATACGAACAATACGCCACCTCAGAGTGTCATTCATCTGTAGTAAACCTTAACTGACAAGCAGTAATTCCTGAAACCAGCAACTCATTACAAACTGTTTTTCCTTCGATTCTGTGCGTTTCCGTTTCTGTGGATTCCGTTGTTTCTTTCATGCCCTGTTGCCCTCAACTATTTCCACAACCGCCTTCGATATTAAATCACTCATTTACTTGCAGTAATTATATCAAATACAACACGCTTCCTACACACTATCGACAAACATCTGATCTAAACAGCGTGATATACGACAACAACCATCATTATCTTTTGTTATTGTAACGTAGTGTACGGCGACGTTTAGTATTGGTGGTCGTGGACTAGTCCGATTCTGAAACACTTTTGTGGAGAACTTGTCCGCTTGCGACAAACAATAAATTCCGCATCAACCTTGGAGGGCTTCTGTCTGGTTTTGTGCTCCACACTTAATTGTGATGGAAGCGCCTATCCAATAAGCGAGGTAAACCAAATGTAGCTCAGTTTCTGCGATCTGTGGACTTATCCGGTTTTGAAAATAGATGCTTCATTTATGTAGATGACGATCACCAAAGGAACTATGGCACTTTTTTTGGAGAACACCAGACATAGCTTCGGGTTCACTAGGCGAGTTTCCGTCAGTTACTGCTTACTGTGACTTTTCTGACTACAAATAATGAAACCAATCACACAGATTGACGACAGTCCATAGGCAATCAATTCGACTAAAAGCTCCTCGTGATGAACGGCATCAAGAGCCTACTGGAATGCTGACAATATAGAATCAACATAAACCCTGACGATGTCATTTATCACATCGCACGAATAGACATTTTCTTTAAAGGGGCTTCGGGCTTCTGGAAAGTAAGGTGAGACTTATTTGGGTAAGGAGTAAGGATGTATAATAATACTTATACTATATACGAAAAGGAGAAAAGGAACTTTATTTTACAGATATTTATTGCAGTCTTCCAAACTCTCATTCTCTTTTATGTCTTAATAGCAGGACAGTTATCAGTTTGTGTGTGATTTTGTTGTTACCACGTCGGACATCTTTTTTCCAGTGTCCAATGAAGCTATGAAAGGAACAGTGGCCCAGCCCACACATTGTCAATTTTGAAACATATCTTAAATTTACCCGTGTCATATATCTCTGGATACGGTCTACGACTGTCTTACGAAATTAATAAACGCAGCAAACGTGACTAAAGCAGCAAAATAAAAAAAATCCGTAAAACAGTCGCCTAGTTATTTCTGCCGCTGGTAACACAGATATGAAAGAGGCGATTTCAACATCGTTTTCGTCTCCGAAAACCGATAGGTAAATTTGCAGAAATGGCAGCATTTAGAAGGCTCCATTACCCTCTTCTGAACATGAAACCGACTGCTGTTTTATGTCTATGTTCGTGATATCATACCTGCGGTGCACCAGATGATGTTGTTGGACTGTCTGGGCGGATAGTTGTTTTGTTGCAAGCAAGGATATTTTCAGACTCAAAGTACGTAACTTAATGAGTGACCTAAAATGGAATGTCTACATAAAACTAGTTGCAGGTTTAGATTCAGCAGAAGAAAATTAAGGAGATATATGGCTTACAAAACGCTTATAAGACCGACTCATGAGTAGTGTTCATCGTCTAGGACCGTTTCCAGTTCAAGTTCATAGAGAGATAGTACAGACCCGACGAGGAACGACGCGTTATGTCATGGTATCATTCAGTAAGGGCGAGTGCTCAGTAATCCCAGTGATAGACGCTACAAGAGAGACAATGTGTATCACTGAGAGCCTTAGAACAGTGGGGCAACATATCACTTCCTCCCACAAATATCTCGTGAACCGACTTTTGTGTCGACTCATTGTCACTGTAGCCTTGTACCATGGGAAGCAAGGAGAGGATGTTGTTGGTGGCCAGTAGGGTTCTTTATTCTTAAGAACAAGAAGTTACTTAACTCATAATAGCCCAGGTGTTGTGGTACAAGCTCTCCATAACAGTCCACGTTAACTTCTCTGCTGGTGAAGTGCAAGTCCGCTATGCACACTACTCTGGTCGCTAGGTACTGACTGACTTTGAGCTAGAGTCTGAGCAAACTGCGACTGCGACCTCCACTGGGCTGCGACTGATGACTCGACTCGTTGACTCATTGGATGACTGACTGTGCCACGGTGGCGATCTAAATACTGGTGGTCGAGGGAGCGTTGGCGGCGCAATGCTTGCGAGTCAGTCTTTGGCCTCTCTTTTGATAGGCGCGTTGCTTGAGCCTACTATCGATCTTCGCGCAATCTCTTTGCCGCCTGGTGTGCTGGCGACAGCTTACGCCAGCACACTGACCACGACAAGGAAATCAGCGAATTAAAAGCTCATATGGAGATTTATCGCCAGTCGTTTCTCCCACTCGCCCTTTGACGCAGTGAACAGCGTTGAGTTGGCCCGCCCGAATTCATCGATTCCATATTAAAATGACAGTCGTGGGAGCCCGACCCACACGATTAGCAGTATAGCGGGACGATGAACTACGGTTTCGGCAGGCTATGAAAATGCCGCTGTCGATTTCCGACGCGTGCTCGTAGAGGTTTTTTCGTCACACAGGAGCTGTAACCCGATGTTCTCACAAACAAAGGGCATCAAATGCGATTCCAGCCTTAACAATCCTCTGCATAATCTTTCCTTACACATAGAAGTAAACAGCGTTACTCCTACATACTCTGTGCAGTTGCGTTGAAATGTTAATAATTTTTTTATCCAAGCATGTAGTACAATTAGTGCCGATTTGCTGCTTCTTGCACTTCGCTTTAGCGGCGTTACAGTTTTAACAATCGGTAGCGTATGAACTACTTAGATGATTCACCCTGTAGTGTGATATGAACTTAAGTTTTGTGTATTATATCTTAATTTTAAACATCAGATGCATAACGAAATGCGTGGCGAGTCACCATTTCAAGGTAGCGGACGCCGCCGATCATGTGGGGTGGACCTCTTCGCTACTGAGACCAATTACTTTGCGTACATTTGTAGTCTCCGGAACAGCACGTTTTGCAGACCATTCACGCATCTAAATATTGAAATATCTGTTAATAATCATCCAACTTTCATTGCTTACTTCCTAATTTATAAACAAACTTTTTATTTGATAAACTAAATGCGTACAAATATTGACTCATAAGAGTAGATATCACACAAATTAATAACATAGAAACTGGATCACATAATAGATGTACATTTTGTATATTTAGCAGAAAATATATCCATAAAGGAAGAGCAGTGTGTAATACGGCGCTTTGATGGAATTACTCTTTTGTTCAGTATAGATTCAATTCTTTTGTGAAAATCAAGCTGCAGTTCATGTTTGACAATATGCAGCATAATGAAATCAGTTGCTCCATTTTGATTAGCATTTAATAAAAAAAAACTATTCCAAGCGTACTGCCTATCCTATGGGTTTATAGTCACTTGTCTTCTACTTCCTCAGTTGACATTTTTCATCTGGCGATTGTCTCTTGTAATTGCTTAAAGATCATCCTATTCCGCAATGACCACCGTAAATGGCAAACTTTTCCTTCGACTAGTTTTTACGGGTGTTCAATGGCACGTTCTTGAAGCACTTTTTCTCAGATTTATGAGGCCAAAGCCCTTAGCGCAAGACTCTGCCGAGTGGTCACTTCAGATGAACCAATAAAATTTCAATTCTATTCTATAAAATTATGAATTATTAACAGTTTCGTATTTTTGCTGAGAAAAATCAGTTGACTCATATGACAAACTTATTGTGTTGGGAACTATTTGACTTCCTAACAGTGTTAATTCGTGTCAGAGCATCGTGGGTTTAGCGACCGTTGTGTGCACAGAAATTGAGATGTTTTGTTTTAATGTTGGGCCGCAGAGATACAGTTTGTTGTGTGATAGATGCTGCTAGTGATTGGCAACTGTTGTCAACAGATCATGTTACTCATTCAGAAAATATAAAAACACTCGACTCACTAAAATTACGGGTCAGAGTACTATAGCCTTATTAGTCTAATATGCAAAGTGTTTAAAAGCACTTTAAATCCAAATTCGAAAGCAGGGTCGTCAATGAAATAGAACACTTAGCACCAAAAGCACGTTTATTACGACCACCAACATACAGCCAGTACAGAACTAACCTCGTGGACGGGTAGTGCAGCTGTTTATGCAGACATCAAATATTGCAGAATGCTCGTATTTATGTAAACATGGAATATTCCAGAAAATCCAAACAATCTGAAGAAACTTCCAGAACTGTAAATAGATAATAACAAAGCGGTCGGATTTGCACTGGAGAGCCGTAGCACGTCAGCTGCAAAGCTGAAAGTAATTATAGCCAAAATCGTGAAAGAAAGATAAAACAAACCACACGACCATGAGACACCATAAGAAGGAAGACTGGCTGATATAGCATGAGGGAATTATAAGAAATATTAAAGAATAGAATGAAGTAACGGTCCTGAAGCTTATTATTGATGTTGGCATCAATCTAAAATATCAAGTCACGGCTCCTTGTCTTACATTACCACTAGTTACTATCCAAAATACAGTCTTCGTAAATAAATGTAGACCGTCTTCAGTTGCTCCTTTTAAACATTCCAAAATAATCAAGTTAGGCCAACGGTTTGAAATTAGTCTAATTAGTATGATTTATCTGTATAGGTGGCCGCTAAGGAAACTAATGCGGGGAGTTACGAAGGCAGGACAAGGCAATTCAATGCTAGGATCAATAAGTAAAGTAAATACACACCGCAGTAGTCAGTATGACATACCACAGCTACCGTTTACTATTCAGTTACTCAGATAAGAAGAAAGAAAGGTAAGAGTTTAACGTCCCATCGAGGAGGAGGTCATCAGAGTTTGAACACAAGCTAAGGATGGAAAAATATGGTAAAGGAATCGGTTGTGTCGGTTTAGAAGCAATTATCCTGGCATTTCTCTTAAGTAATTTAGGGAAATTACGGAAAACATAAATCGAGATAGCTGAAAGGTGTTTCAATCTCTTTTCCTACAAAATGGGAGTCCTATGTCTCAACCACTGTGTCTCCTCACTCACTACAATCTAAAACATAATATGTTCAGTTAGAAGAACTGTTTGTATATTACATATTCCAGGTAGTTACTTACCAGAAAACTATATTTGTGCTGATAATTCAGCAAGTACAAACAATAATTTAGGTGAACTGTTGCTAACGTCTCCACTCACTCTACAGTCGCATAATTTCTACGTCAAACGGAAGAGCGTTCTCTTACCCGTGTCAAACGTCTTTTGCATTGTGATAAAATAAGGCAACTGAGCGCTTAGGACAGTGGACTCGTATTCGGGATTAGTGGAAATACAATCCCTGTGCATCCATCCTGCTTCAAACATTACTTGGTTACCTTATGTCACTTAAGGTCAGTGCTGAGATGGTTCCTTCAACAACGCCACTGCAGGTTTACTTCCCCGTTCTTGTCACACACACAAATGACTCATCTCTAATGATAACGCTATCAAACAAAAGAAAAGTTTCTTTGTATGGGTTTTACAATAAGTTGCAAGAGAGCCTCAGAAAGAAAAAATTAATAAAAAAGCGTTTTCACTTTTACTCTTTTTGTATATTGTAAGACGCTAGTCAGAAGGATACAAATAAAGAAAATATACAACAATTTGTGTAATATAAAGAAATTGTGAATAGTGTTAATGATATAGGGTGTTTCAAAAATGACCGGTATATTTGAAACGGCAATACAAACTAAACGAGCAGCGATAGAAATACACCGTTTGTTGCAATATGCTTGGGACAACAGTACATTTTCAGGCAGACAAACTTTCGAAATTACAGTAGTTACAATTGGCAACAACAGATGGCGCTGCGGTCTGGGAAACTCTATAGTACGATATTTTCCACATACCCACCATGCGTAGCAATAATATGGCGTAGTCTCTGAATGAAATTACCCGAAACCTTTGATAACGTGTCTGGCGGAATGGCTTCACATGCAGACGAGATGTACTGCTTCAGCTGTTCAATTGTTTCTGGATTCTGGCGGTACACCTGGTCTTTCAAGTGTTCCCACAGAAAGAAGTCACAGGGGTTCATGTCTGGCGAATAGGGAGGCCAATCCACGCCGCCTCCTGTATGTTTCGGATAGCCCAAAGCAATCACACGATCATCGAAATATTCATTCAGGAAATTAAAGACGTCGGCCGTGCGATGTGGCCGGGCACCATCTTGCATAAACCACGAGGTGTTCGCAGTGTCGTCTAAGGCAGTTTGTACCGCCACAAAGTCACGAAGAATGTCCAGATAGCGTGATGCAGTAATCGTTTCGGATCTGAAAAATGGGCCAATGATTCCTTTGGAAGAAATGGCGGCCCAGACCAGTGCTTTTTGAGGATGCAGGGACGATGGGAGTGCAACATGGGGCTTTTCGGTTCCCCATATGCGCCAGTTCTGTTTATTGATGAAGCCGTCCAGGTAAAAATAAGCTTCGTCAGTAAACCAAATGCTGCCCACATGCATATCGCCGTCATCAATCCTGTGCGCTATATCGTTAGCAAATGTCTCTCGTGCAGCAATGGTAGCGGTGCTGAGGGGTTGCCGCGTTTGAATTTTGTATGGATAGAGGTGTAAACTCTGGCGCATGAGACGATACGTGGACGTTGGCGTCATTTGGACCGCAGCTGCAACACGGCGAATGGAAACCCGAGGCCGCTGTTGGATCACCTGCTGCACTAGCTGCGCGTTGCCCTCTGTGGTTGCCGTACGTGGTCGCCCTACCTTTCCAGCACATTCATCCGTCACGTTCCTAGTCCGTTGAAATTTTTCAAACAGATCCTTTATTGTATCGCTTTTCGGTCCTTTGGTTACATTAAACCTCCGTTGAAAACTTCGTCTTGTTGCAACAACACTGTGTTCTAGGCGGTGGAATTCCAACACCAGAAAAATCCTCTGTTCTAAGGAATAAACCATGTTGTCCACAGCACACTTGCACGTTGTGAACAGCACACGCTTACAGCAGAAAGACGACGTACAGAATGGCGCACCCACAGACTGCGTTGTCGTCTATATCTTTCACATCACTTGCAGCGCCATCTGTTGTTGAAAATTGTAACTACTGTAATTTCGAACGTTTGTCCGCCTGAAAATGTACTGTTGTCCCAAGCATATTGCAACAAACGGTGTATTTCTATCGCTGCTCGTTTAGTTTTTATTGCCGTTTCAAATATACCGGTCATTTTTGAAACACCCTGTAGTAACTTTGCTGAAATAAACATCGTGTATCATGATGTACTGATTTGAGGTGAAATTTAGGGACCACGTGAGACTGATGTGAATGGACTTGAAGAGCCACCTGTGACTCCATACCCAGGCAGCCGGCAGGTCGATACTACGTCTCCTCCATATAATGGTAGCCAGAAGATTTATGGACCCACAAACCGCCGCGCTGCTATAAAAGACCCACAGCTGGAGCAGTGATAAACACGGGAGTGAGATTCGAAAGGAAATATCTACAAATCTCATTCTGGCTGTGTGTGTGTGTGTGTGTGTGTGTGTGTGTGTGTGTGTGTGTGTGTGTGTGTGTGAGAGAGAGAGAGAGAGAGAGAGAGAGAGAGAGAGAGAGAGAGGGAGAGAGAGAGAGAGAGAGAGAGAGACTGCGACAGAGATAGAGAGAGAGAGAGAGAGATAGAGAGAGAGAGAGAGAGTTATTTCAGATTGTATAGCGTCCACTTAACTCGTTTATAAAGAAAAACAGTTTCGCCTTTGCGGCTTCACGCCTCCCCAGCTTTCTTCAACATGATCTTTGGTGGATCTATGCATAATATACACGTAATACAAGCTCTCCGACCTCCAAGTATTGCTTTCTGCGGGGAACACTATGACTTCTATATAATACATATCTTCACCATTCCAAACGCTATGAGCTGCTGACAAGTATTTTTTTTTTATTTACTACTGGTTTCAATACAGGCGAAAATGAAGTTGCAGCGAACACAAATTTGTGTTCAGTACATTCAAACTCATAAGGAATATCCTACATGTTTTCAGAAGTTAGGAGCACTTAGTGTCTAAACTCAAGGAGCTCAGATATATACACCACAAATCAGTTACTTTAAATCATCGCAGTGCTTGCTCTGCAATGATCTTGGCACAAACTATTAAAATATTTGGTATCAACAATAAGGAACAGATAAGTGTCTGTAGAAGGGAAATCTCATTTGATAGTCGCAGGAAATATGTGAAACATAGATGCATGTCAAAAATAAAAAGGAGTAAAGACGGGAGACTGCCAGCGAAAAGCACGTACAAACCTTATAAAAAAATACTAGACATTGAAATGAAAGTAATATCAAACCAAAGAAATTATAAACTAACTTAGCGACTGAAACAATGTGCTTAAATGTACAGTCGTGGACAAAACGAGCGAGACCCCTCGCCTTTTCGTTATGCTGATCCGCACAACTTTAAAGTCTGCTACACAACATAACAGGCAAGGCGACGAAGTGCTACCAACATTCTATGCACAGGCGTGAAATTGACAAACTATCCGAATTTTCTCAGACTGTTTTCAATCATGTGTATGACTATATTAATGCTGATTAGTGTGTTAAACACAACACGTAAATATAAGATATAAATGAAAGAAGAAACTCTAATTAGTATTAACTGCACTGAATTTCAGCTTATCGAGAAAACATAACTGTTTTAGTAAGACAAAGTACCCCAGATCGCCACGAATTAACAAAACCGATTTTAAGGGCTGGGTAGACAGTTAGACGGTCAGGAAAGTGAGACTACTAGAGTTCCATTACAACAACGAAAAAAGCTACGACAGTTACTGAAGATGAGGGCCGCATAAATAATTCCCCCTACTCTTTATAGGAAATTTTCTAGTTGCAGTCGATACGTCAGCATATTACTCGTAGCCATGCTTTCGATCCAAATCACGTTTACAGGAATGCAACTAAGATCCATTAGCATATACACGTGGTAATTCAGATACCAGTATTAATGCCACCGCGTTTTAGAAGTGCGAGCATTCCCATTGCTAGGTAGCGTAAGAAACACTACGGCTAATGAACGTTTTATGGTTGTGGCGAGTCTAATGGATAATTCGAAACATTGTAGAATACGTTTGGCAGCTATGTAGGTAGAATTGTCCTAATAAATTTACTCGCTAATAACAGTATTTTGTTATTTCGATAAACATCCCGAATGATTGACACATAAGCGGTGACATAAAGGTAGAAAGTTCTTGTTTTTGAGTCCAGAAAGCTCTATACAAAAGAAACTGCAGATCATTTTGCCATTTTCATTGCGAAATTGCCGGCTTGTTCAAGTCTAGGGTAATAATAGAGGGCTGTTTGCCTTGGTTGTCTGCTAGAGCAGTGAAAGGTGTTTGCTACTGCAAGGGAGGTCTGGTTTGTTTTTCGGTTCTAATCTTGATGGAGGCAGATAGACTAGCAGGAAAGCAATTTTAAGAAAGTCTCGCGCCCCCAATACGTTTTATTGCTGCCTTTATTCTGTACCGGTGCCCCGTGGATGTAAATATGAAGATCTTGTAGAACTTCATACTCTTACTGATTACTTTTTCCGCTTCTGTCAATAACTGAATTGACTTACGTGTGGCACTGAATGATTTTTAACTGAATTTCGTTATGAATCTTCACGCATTGCTAAAATTGCACATTTTGATGGTAGGTCAGCAACGGTAATCCAGTATGACTGGTCTGAACGTTGACACAGACCGTTTTGCAGCCAAATACGGATAATATTTTGCTAATTCGTAAGGATCTGGGGTACTTTGTCTTACTAAAACAGTTATGTTATCTCGATAAGCTGAAATTCATATTTATTAGTACAGTTCATACTAATTAGTGTTTCTTCTTTCATTTACATCTTATATTTACGTGTTGTGTTTAACACACTAATCAGAATTAATATAGTCATACACATGATTGAAAACAGTCTGACAAAGTTCGGATAGTTTGTCAATTTGACGAATGTGCATAGTATGTTGGTAGCACTTCGTCCCCTTGCCTGTTATGCTGTGTAGCAGACTTTAAAGCTGTGCGGATCAGCATAACGAAAAGGCGAGGGGTCTCGCTCGTTTTGTCCACGACTGTACAGCTATTAACTAGATCGGATGAAAATAACTGGCTCCTTCGCTTCACTCATCTCTGGCCGCTTTCCCTCCATCCGTTACCAAATACAAGCCACTCGTCCTTCAGTTCAGAAATATGTACTCGAAAATACACGCACATACATTTAGAAACAAAACGAACTGTAGACTCACAAATGTAGCAGCAACTCTTTGACCACTCCTGAAAACCACATGGTAGTCTTCTCTAACTCGCATGTTCAGAGATCTATTCCTCTGTACAGTAATTTTACTGTGAGTTTTCTGTGTAATTGATTTCCTATGTTCAGTCCTCGCCACGTTTCTTCACTTTGGTATTCCCGATATTCGTGTCTGATCAACATCAATGAGTCCAGGTACGGAAGGAACAAATAAGGCATTAATTTTCTGCCATTCAGTCAGTCTACGAGTGTGTGGAAACAGGAAAACAAAATGTCCCGTTAGAGTCACGTATGTACAGATCCAAATTTTATGCTTAAAAGGACGAGAAAAGAGGACATGAATTAATCGTGATCATGTCGTCGCACTAGACTCTTAGCGAAACATTCAACACACGAATAAATGCAAATAATATGGAACTTACAGGTCTTTTACAGCGGGGTAGGACAAACAAACGTTTTCAATAACCCAGAAACGCCACTGTGAGATAATCTGAATTAACTGAACATACGCAAGAGTTTGGATGACTGAAGCTTTACATTTTACTCGTTGGCAAATTATTGGTCTTCGTAAGAGGATTTTTGTCTCAGACGCCACATAACGGAGAAATCGCTGGTGAGAAAGCAAGAACAGCGCTAAACTTAAAAAGTCGTTTCACATAACTTGAAATTTACATTAGAAACTGCTACATAACGTGTACTCAGGAACCATTTTGCTAAACGTTCTTTTTTCTATCACGCGTAATACAATGTGTACGCTTTAAAATGTTATTCATGTACCAAATAACATGGAGCAATCCGAACCGATACGCCCTTTCATTGCATTACGTAAATATGTGTTCCTTATTCTCATACCAGAAATAACAAGGCAAACATAATGTGCTTCCTAAATTTTAAAATATGGTCAGGCAACTGATGGTAAAATACGTAGTAGATGATTCCGCGAGATGATAAATGGAATTTAGCATTATCTCCTTGGAGGAAAAAGATCAAAAGTGCGTTATTTGTTTATTATAGACGACCTGCATCATCTTGCTACGAGACTACTGTATCCCCATGCTACGAACAGTGCAAAAAATACAAGATCCATAGAACTTTCTAGCTATTTTCACACAGAGAAGACCTTGAAGGATAGTAAACAACTAATAATGAAATATGTTTTCCAGTTGCGTTTTCACTGTACATTGGGGGTTAATTGCCAAAAGCAACAGGTACTTACCAGTAGGAATTTGAAAGTAAAATGAAATGCATATCAAAGCAGCCATGGTTTTATGCAGTAAGACGTGTATTCTCTCATTAGACGATGAGTTAAAGTTGAAAAAATGGCAGTTTTCACTATCTTGTGTACTCACCTACATTTTCAGACGTTCTTGAACACACAACTCTCACACTTCGAAACGCGCCATTGTACGCGACCCACAGCAAAGCCTTTCCATTTAGGTGGCTACACCTACCCTTCGTGCTCTCCTACCCAAAAATACCATACGACTTTACTTTTTGTTTACCTCCTATACTGTGGCTGCTACAGAATTTAACGCATATCGCGAGAAACTTGACTAACATTTGAAATATATTATTTGACACCAACAAGCTTTGAAGTTAAAACCCCTGTTGGAAATTTAATAGCCGTGATCTCTATATGTGCTCAGACTCATAGCCTGATATCAAATAGAGCGCTTTAAGAATCGTTTTGGCCACATAGTTTATTTTCTAGTATAGTCTCTTAACTGATTAATGCTATAATTATCTAAGAATAGATATCGGTCAAGACATTTAGAGTAAGAAAGTATTCAGCTTCTTTTACAATGCAGCAAGTCCTTGTCATGTGGAACAGAAACAATACCCAAATGTGACAGAGTGCAGAGGTATAATTATGCCACTACTGCAGATCTCCCTTGCATAAATCTCAAATGTTGGAACCGTATGTAGTGAATTGTTGGATATGTGATTTTAGCCATATGAAGACAAACAAAAATTTATATTTTCTTGTCACTCAGTAGCTCTCTCACCTTCAAGCTTCAGGGCTGTTGTTGAGATCAGCCGTTTAACAGAATTACAATACTTGCATGACCCATTGTTACTGTACAGTAAATGTAATTAAATAGACTGCCATGTGGATGGAGTAGGAATCTCTGTGCGAGCATGAGAACACTGAGGTCATATCAACTCTGTTTGACACTGATTTATTCATAACAATGGATACAGCCCTAAAATACAGTACTAAATCTTCCGAAGCGTTAGATATCTAAATAAATTCCCACCTAAATAATAAGGAAGAAAACCAACACAAAATAACGTCATATAACAGCCAACAAAAGAATATATGAACATGCTATGTTTAGGAAAAGTTTTACATTAAGTAGCAAACTTGTCACGAGGAAGGAATATTAAAGACAGCTTGTACATCAGTAACGAAATAAAGGAAAAAATCATCCATAGTATTCAAAACAACAAGAAGCCATACAATCAATTAGGGATATATAGGGTTAACTGCAATTCACATCTGAAGATACACATAAGCCAAACATGAAGAAATTTCGGTATACGATTTCACGAACGTGCGAACACTCTTCCTTTAAAAAGTCTAAACAAATCGACTTTTGCCTTTTATGTACCTAAACACGAACATCAAGTGACAGAAAAGCACAAAATCTATAAATCCTGCATCTGGTCAGCAAAAGCAAGAGAATGAATCTGCTTCGATGACAGAAATTTATTCCCACAAGTGAACATTCCCAATTGACATTCTAAAGGATGAATTTGAGATACCCACAAACACGTTCAGAAATTTTCATAAATTACTCATAAAATCTACTCATCAGTTGTAGCCCTAACAAAAACATAATAACAATAGATAACAAAACATGAAGTAATTTTCTGTTTTATTCCCAAAGTGACTGCTTAGTTGTCACTGTTGTGATGTTCGTTCCGAAGGATTGTTTGATACTGCTCTCTACACTACTATGTCCTTTGCAAGCCTCTTCATCTCCAAATAACTAATGCAACCTACATCATTCTGAACCTGGTTACTGTATTTATTTCTTTGTCTCCCTCTACAATTCCCCCCCTCCCCCCGCCCCACCACCATCACCACGACTTCTTTCCAGAACCAAATCGGAAGATCGCTTGATGACTAAGAAAGTGTCGTATATGAAACGATCCTTTCTTTCAATCCAGTTATGGCACAAATTTCCTCTCTCTTCGATTTTAATCACTACCTCCTCTCTACTTTCATGACCTACTCATCTTGCGTTCTTCATTCTGAAGTGATTTTTCCAGTATGTCAGTGCACTCAAAGCATCTGACATTACTTGTTCTGTGTAAAATTTCCATATGACTTTTGCAACATTCAGTGTAATTTATTTGTCATTCTACCAACGATATTCAGTTTCCGCTCCACTAGGTAGATAACGAACCATGTCATATGTTAGTAAAGTCACTGTATATCTCTTATCTGAAAAATAAGAAACTAACGGTAAATAACATAGGTCTGCTCTACAGGGTGTTACAAAAAGGTACGGCCAAACTTTCAGGAAACATTCCTCACACACACAGAAAGAAAATATGTTATGTAGACATGTGTCCGGAAACGCTTACTCTCCATGTTAGAGCTCATTTTATTACTTCTCTTCAAATCACATTAATCATGGAATAGAAACACACAGCAACAGAACGTACCAGCGGGACTTCAAACACTTTGTTACAGGAAATGTTCAAAATGTCCTCCGTAAGCGAGTATACATACATCCACCCTCCGTCGCATGGAATCCCTGACGCGCTGATGCAGCCCTGGAGAATGGCGTATTGTATCACAGCCGTCCACAATACGAGCACGAAGAGTCTCTACATTTGGTACCGGGGTTGCGTAGACAAGAGCTTTCAAATGCCCCCATAAATGAAAGTCAAGAGGGTTGAGGTCAGGAGAGCGTGGAGGCCATGGAATTGGTCCGCCTCTACCAATCCATCGGTCACCGAATCTGTTGTTGAGAAGCGTACGAACACTTCGACTGAAATATGCAGGAGCTCCATCGTGCATGAACCACATGTTGCGTGGTACTTGTAAAGGCACGTGTTCTAGCAGCACAGCTAGAGTATCCCGTATGAAATCATGATAACGTGCTCCATTGAGCGTAGGCGGACGAAACTAAAATGAGCTCTAACATGGAAATTAAGCGTTTCCGGACACATGTCCACATAACATCTTTTCTTTATTTGTGTGTGAGGAATGTTTCCTGAAAGTTTGGCCGTACCTTTTTGTAACACCCTGTATACAGTACACTTGCTTTCCGCAAAGCCTTGACAGGCATCCTCATTTCGAAAATGACACATGTGTCTTTTGTGGAAGTCACCTACGACCGTTTGCATGACCAAACATCGCTAGACAAAATTTTTCCTTATTGGTTAACTTTAAGTTGAAAGTCCGAATAACTTAATTGGAAAGGTAATGTAAATATGGCGTTGCTATGGGAAACCAAATTAAGAATTTTATATAACAACAACGCTAATTTCCCAAAAATCATGAAAAATACTCCTTTATCACTCACTTTAGTTAATAGTGCGATTGTATGGAGTGCTGGCCCATGATCAGTAATACAAAATAAAAATAGCAATTTTATTCAACCTATCTCTCCTAACTAAGATGACTATAGCAGCCACCATGCCGAGCGTCCGTACTCACCAGAGTCTCAGCAGGGAATGCCTAACCGTCTCCCCTCGTCCGGGGTCCACACACGGTGGCCGGAAGGGCTCAGAGAATCTGCACAGCGGCTATTTGCGAAACTAACGGGACCTGCTAACACGCGGGGAAATTACGTCTCTCTGGTCCAGTGCAGTCGCACTCTACTTGATACAATGGTTGGCTAAACTGCATCTCCACATTCACAAAACCCACAGCAGACAGACCACGCATACGTCGACAGACAACCCGCATTCACACTTGCAGACTGTACTAAAAGTGATAGTATAACATAATTTCGAATAATAAATGCTATATTGATCTTCCCTGAGTGTTGGAAGGGCACCCAGGTGTGTTTTGGGTATACGACTGCTGTGTCCAGCCATGAAGCGGTCCAAGAAAGGCCTTGATCCTCGTGCTGCAGACACCACTGGTTTACAAAATGGACCGCCGCATAAGACGATTAGTCTTTACTGGCCACTGCAACAGAAACCGAAAGCGATATTGTTCACAGAGTGATAGTTGAAAAGCGTGCCGCTCGCAAAATCTTTCTCCCTCACCCACTGACCAGAGAGTTTTTCGTCGTGGTGGCAACATTGGGATTTGAAGCTGTTTTCCGGACATCTTGGTTTACATTTTCTCTGAGTCAGCTAGAGCTTCAGGATCTATTTCATTCCGAACACTTGGTGAGGTAAGCTAAGTCTCCGTATGAGATGACCTACGTGTGTGTGTGTGTGTGTGTGTGTGTGTGTGTGTGTGTGTGTGTGTGTGTGCACGAGACGTGAAACTTCAACTCTTCCAAGCGTTACAGAGCGAGGTGGCTCGCTGATTAAAGCACTGCACCATTATTATGGATGAATTGGACTCACATTTCCGTTGCTTCAGTTTCTATGGTTAACAGGAAATCTTTCTTCGGCAAGACTACAGACAGTAAATTCCAACATACTTCTTCAACTGAGTACGTCTAATGCCCCAATAACGCCGCTTTCGAAGAGATGCTAATAACTAGCATTCCTTTCTTTGACTCATCATCCTATCTGAATCCTCAGAACGCGTTACTACCTAGCCTACAAAAAATCCTTTATAGCGCAGAGGAGCCCTCGTACAGAGCAGCATTATAAAGCACGTATGTTTTAAGAAAGTATCTACAACACCGTTACAAAAGCCAGTGTAACTGTAATCCACAGGATAATGGTAGCACACTGTCGAAACGCGTCGTGCCAATAAATTTTAGTAAAAGTGACTGAAGCGATAAAAATTATTTGGTAAATTTATAAAATATTTGCCGTGCAGAGCGGCAGATGTGGGAATCAGAAGTCGCGATACAGACAGGATGCCGCGCGGTCGATCAATACAAAGGCTACCCGCCTGCCGAGCCTGCGGCTGCGCAATTCATTTCACCCTCGACGTTTGCCTCCTCATCTGAAATCAACAGGACTTATATCTGGCATCTGTCCAAACAATGAAAATAAGAAGATTTGATAAGCTAATTGCTGCTTTGCCGGCGGTTGTGACCGAGCGGTTCTAGGCGCTACAGACTGTAAACGCGCGACCTCTACGGTCGCAGGTTCGAATCCTGCCTCGGGCATGGATGTGTGTGATGTCCTTAGGTTAGTAAGGTTTAAATAGTTCTAAGTTCTAGGGGACTGATGACCTCAGAAGTTAAGTCCCATAGCGCTCAGAGCCATTTGAACCATCTGAATTGCTTCTTTTCACCTGTTGATTTAGCAGACCAGTCGTGGAAGAATAGAGTACCTGAGTGTTCTTCAACCCAGGAGCGTATGCATGCAGCTCTGTTAACATAGTTGTTGTGTTGCCATCTTGGAAGACGGCAGTCTCCATAACGCATTCATCATAAATAGGTAGAGGAATGGGAACACTTTCTTTGAGAATATTGAATATTGGATCTGTGGACCCAAATTACAGTATGACTTGCACCCCCAAAAAATCATAGAACCACCTCCCAAATAAACTAAATCGTCCATAGTCGTATATTGTACGTAAACGTCTCATTAAATCGTCAGCGTACTTACGAGGTACCCGTTTCCTCTTGTCCATTACCTGCAGTTCCCTGTGCTACGTTCGCTTGGAAACTAATTAAGATGGCCCTGCATTCATTGACGGCAGGGTTTACTGTCGGTTTTTAAACCGATTGTCATTCACAAGGTGTGACACACGTGTCTTTTTACTACCACTGTTGTTGTGTTACATGGTTGCGACTGGTACATCATTACTTGCAGACGCGGTGGTCTATCTGCGTAAACCAAGTAATTTCATTCTAAGTGTGGGCATGAGTACGTCCAATTACGACAGCTCCGTTCTTTCATTTTGTGACGTCTCCACGTCGACCATCCTACAGTACTGATTCCACACAACCGACTGGCACCCTCACATCACATCACTGCCACCGCAGACGTCATCGGTGTAGGGTCATATGAAGGCCTGGTACCACTCCTACATCACCTATAGTGTCCAAAACCACAGTAAACTCCTTTAAGGACTGATAAATAATTTTCTCGATAAGGTTACAATTAATAGTTTTTAATTTTCCCTAAACAGCTGCAATCCTGGATTAGCTTTGGAAAACCAGACAGCTGCAACCAAACATAATTTCTTTTACATTTAATTTTGTTATTTATTGTTATTTTTCCGTATTGACGATACACCTAATTCTCTCCTCGTACAGTTCCTTCGGATTTTATCTACACCGCTCCAATGTTTTAGCGATCCGACTAACATAATTTCAGGCAATAGTACGTCCCTTTGCTTAAGATCTTTATTCCTTAGAGTCGGGCACTCGAACCCCTAGAGCAATGTATTAACCACCTTGTAGAGTTCCGGTGTGGCCGTGCGGTTCTAGGCGCTTCAGTCTGGAACCGTGTGACCGCTACGGTCGCAGGTTAGAATCCTGCCTCGGGCATGGATGTGTGTGATGTCCTTAGATTAGTTAGGTTTAAGTAGTTCTAAGTTCTAGGGGACTGATGACCATCGATGTTAAGTCCCATAGTGCTCAGAGCCATTTGAACCATTTGAACCTTGTAGAGTTCCATTTAGGTCCTTTCCTCACATTGTCATTATGAACAATTAAATCTTGCCGTTTTTCCATTGGTGAATGTTATCGTGGTAATTATGTCTTCGTTTTCCACGAAAACTGTATCTCATACAACATACCGGAAAATATTATTCCATCTGTAGTAACCTTTAACCTGAAAAGAGTGAAAAACGTAGCAAAAAGGTAGATTCAGCGATTAAAAGTGAATTGATTAGTTCTTGTTTTTTTTTATGCTAAGGAGTATGTTTCAGTACGCAGCATAAGGCGGGAAAAGATGTTTAACGAACAGGGGAAGCTGTTTTTATGTGAATCTAACGTATTTAACAAAAACGTTTTTAAGAGGTTCTGGTCTTATAAGTTATCTAATCTGAATAACATGGAAGTAATAATAATAAAATAATAACTATTAGAAAGTAACGGGCAAGTGAAACAAAAGCAAAAGAGTTGAATGCACAAAGTTATGTTGCCTTTGTATTGTGTAACCCTTTGTACAGACTATGAACGCAAGCCATGTAGACAAGTGTAGTCCAATTCTACTTTACACGATAATCGTAACTCACTAAAACAATCGTGTGGCTGTTAAAAGCAATTGTATAAAACGAATGTCCGGGTTCGATTCCCGGAGGGGTCAGGGATTTTCTCTGCCTCGTGATGACTGGGTGTTGTGTGATGTCCTTAGGTTAGTTAGGTTTAAGTAGTTCTAAGTTCTAGGGGACTGATGACCATAGTGCTCAGAGCCATTTGAACCATTTAGTAAATGTCGTCAGCGTAAATAAATAAAAGTTCTTTATTAAAAGGTCATAAGTAATGACCATCTACTATTTATCAAGAAACTATAAATTGTACAGTGACCCCAAATACGAGAACAATCTGCTCCAGACACAACGGTGTAGGACTGGGGCAAATATGGCAGAAGTGAAAAGTCGAAAAGATCTGAGACCATGTCGGTGGAATGAATGAGGACGTTACAGAAGCGCTGCAGTAATGAGACTCCGGGTGCGGTGAGCAATCCGGGAGTCACTTCTATTTGAGTAGTGGAAGTCCATCCAGGCAGATCCTAGCCGGATGGGCAATACGGAATCCCACAATGAGAATGAACTAAAGAAAAGTAGCTAGTGTCTGATCGTTCTTTAGGTTTTGTGTGGCCAGGAATTTATAGCGTACTGCGGGAATGTATCACAGGCCATCTCCGATGTATGTTCAATGACAATGAACTTATGAATAAGTGTGGGTGATCACCTGTAAATGTGAGAACGATTCCTGGCATTCTTCAGGTATTATTGCGCTGTAGTCAGCAAGATCACTTTGTGACTTGCGAAATTGAAATTTCGTAATTCATTCTCGTTCTTGTACTAAAGTTGTTCTGATAGAAAAAGCCTTTTTTAACTTCTTTTGCAATTTCTTTAATTTTGTTGAAAGTTTTCCTGCCCAAAATCTACAGTAGTTCTCTAATATTAGTAATTAGCGATAATATATTATCCACATGTGTATATGGGATTATCCATTAATGTAACTTTCTTGCTAGACATAAAAGGAAGAATATATCAAAATTACAGCATACAAAGAAGCATATATCTCATTTCTGTTTCTCCTTAGGTGGTTGATTCCATTTCGTTCTTGGAACATTTATTTCGTTATGTGACGTACGGATTCTTTTGCTTTATAGTATGCCTTATGGGACACGAAACCTAGTAAATAAATTGTTGTTGTTGTTGTGGTCTTCATTGATGCAGCTCTCCGCGCTACTCTATCCTGTGCAAGCTTCTTCATCTCCCAGTACCTACTGTAACCTACATCCTTCTGGATCTGCTTATCCACGCTGCCCTCAAATATTAAATTGGTGATCCGTTGATGTCTCAGAACATGTCCTACCAACAGGTCCCTTTTTCTAATCAAGTTGTGCCACAAACTCCTCTTCTCCCCAATTCTATTCAATACCTCATCGGTTATGTGATCTACCCATCTAATCTTTAGCATTCTTCTGTAGCACCACATTTAGAAAGCTTCTATTCTCTTCTTGTCCAAACTATTTATCGTCCATGTTTCATTTCCATACATGGCTACACTCCATACAAATACTTTCAGAAACGACTTCCTGACACTTAAATCTATGCTCGCTGTGAACAAATTTATCTTATTCAGAAACGATTTCCTTGCCATTGCCAGTCTACATTTTATGTCCTCTCTACTTCGACCATTATCAGTTATTTTGCTCCACAAATAGCAAAACTCCTTTACTACTTTAAGCGTCTCATTTCCTAATCTAATTCCCTCAGCATCACCCGACTTAATTCGACTACAGTCCATTGTCCTCGTTTTGCTTTTGTTGATTTTCATCTTATATCCTCCTTTCAAGACACTGTCCATTCCGTTCAACTGCTCGTCTAAGTCCTTTGATGTCTCTGACAAAATTACAATGGCATCGGCGAACCTCAAAGTTTTTATTTCTTCTCCATGGATTTTAATGCCTACTCCGAACTTTTCTTTTGTTTACTTCACTGCTTTCTCAATATACACATTGAATAACATCGGGGAGAGGCTACAACACTGTCTCACTCCCTTCCCAACCACTGCTTCTCTTTCATGCCCCTCGACTCTTACAACTGCCATCTGGCTCCTGTACAAATTGTAAATAGCCTTTCACTCCCTGTATTTTACCTTGCCACCTTCAGAATTTGAAAGAGAGAATTCCAGTCATCATTGTCAAAAGCTTTCTCGAAGTCTACAAATGCTAGAAATGTAGGTTTGCCTTTCCTTAATCTATCTTCTAAGATAAGTCGTAGGGTCAGTATTGCCTCACGTGTTCCAGTATTTCTACGGAATCCAAACTTATCTTCCCTGAGGTCGACTTCTACCAGTTTTTCCATTCGTCTGTAAAGAATTCTCGTTAGTATTTTGCAGCTGTGACTTATTAAACTGATAGTTCGGTAATTTTCACATCTGTCAACACCTGCTTTCTTTGAGATTGGAATTATTATATTGTTCTTGAAGTCTGAGGGTATTTCGCCTGTCTCATACATCTTGCTCACCAGATGGTAGAGTTTTGTCAGGACTGGCTCTCCCAAGGCTGTCAGCAGTTCTAATGGAATGTTGTCTACTCCCGGGGCCTTGTTTCGACCTAGGTCTTTCAGTGCTCTGTCAAACTCTTCACGCAGTATCATATCTCCAATTTCATCTTCATCTACATCCTCTTCCATTTCCATAATATTGTCCTCAAGTACATCGCCCTTGTATAGACCCTCTACATACTCCTTCCACCTTTCTGCTTTCCCTTCTTTGCTTAGAACTGGGTTTCCATCTGAGCTCTTGATGTTCATACAAGTGGTTCTCTTTTCTCCAAAGTTTTATTTAATTTTCCTGTAGGCAGTATCTATCTTACCCCTAGTGAGATAAGCCTCTACATCCTTACATTTGTCCTCTAGCCATACCTGCTTAGCCATTTTGCACTTCCTGTTGATCTCATTTTTTAGACGTTGGTAATCCTTTTTGTCTACTTCATTTACTGCATTTTTGTATTTTCTCCTTTCATCAATTAAATTCAATATTTCTTCTGTTACCCAAGAATTTCTACTAGCCCTCGTCTTTTTACCTACTTGATCCTCTGCTGCCTTCACTACTTCATCCCTCAAAGCTACCCATTCTTCTTCTACTGTATTTCTTTCCCGCATTCCTGTCAATGGTTCCCTTATGCTCTCCCTGAAACTCTATACAACCTCTGGTTTAGTCAGTTTATCCAGGTCCCAACTCCTTAAATTCCCACCTTTTTGCAGTTTCTTCAGTTTTAATCTACAGTTCATAACCAATAGATTGTGGTCAGAGGCCACATCTGCGCCTGGAAATGTCTTACAACTTAAAACCTGGTTCCTAAATCTCTGTCTTACCATTATATAATTTATCCGATACCTTCTAGTATCTCCAGGCTTCTTCCATGTATACACCCTTCTTTCATGATTCTTGAACCAAGTGATAGCTGTGATTAAGTTATGCTCTGTGCAAAATTCTGCCAGGCGGCTTCCTCTTTCATTTCTTACTCCCAATCCATATTCACCTACTACGTTTCCTTCTCTCCCTTTTCCTACTATCGAATTCCATTCACCCATGGCTATTAAATTTTCGTCTCCCTTCACAATCTGAATAATTTATTTTATCGCATCATACATTTCATAAATTTCTTAGTCATCTGCAGAGCTAGCTGACATATAAACTTGTACTACTGTAGTAGGCATGGGCTTCGTGTCTATCTTGACCACAATAATGCGTTCACTGTGCTGTTTGTAGTAACTTACGCGCACTCTTATTTTTTTATTCATTATTAAACCTACTCCTGCATTACCCCTATTTGATTTTGTATTTATAACCCTGTATTCACCTGACTAAAAGTCTTGTTCCTCCTGCCACCGAACTTCACTAATTCCCACTATATCTAACTTTAACCTATCCATTTCCCTTTCTAAATTTTCTAACCACCTGCCCGATTAAGTGCTCTGACATTCCACGCTCCGATCCGTAGAACGTTAGTTTTCTTTCTCCTGATAACGACGTCCTCTTGAGTAGTCCCCGCCCGGAGATCTGAATGGGGGACTATTTTACCTCCAGAATATTTTACCCAAGAGGACGCCATCATCATTTAACCATGCAGTAAAGCGGCATGCCCTTGGGAAAAATCACGGCTGTAGTGTCCCCTTGTTTTGAGCCGTTCGCAGTACCAGCACAGCAAGGCCGTTTTGGTTAGTGTTACAAGGCCAGATCAGTCAATCGTCCAGACTGTTGCCCCTGCAACTACTGAAAAGGCTGCTGCCTCTCTTCAGGAACCACACGTTTGTCTGGCCTCTCAACAGATACCCCTCCGTTGTGGTTGCACCTACGGTATGGCTATCTGTATGGCTGAGGCACGCAAGCCTCTCCACCAACGGCAAGGTCCATGCCTCATGGGGTGGGTAAATAAATTAATACATTGTAATGTCCAGCGTTCTAAATTCCCCCATGAGCCATGGACCTTGCCCTTTTTGGGGTGGATTGCGCGCCTCAGCGATGCAGATTGCCGTGCCATAAGTACAATCACAACGGAGAGGGTATTTGTTTCGAGACCAGAGAAACGTGTGGTTGTTGAAGAGGGCAGCAGGCTTTTCAGTAGTCACAGCTGCATGAATTTGGATGATTCATTGGTCTGGCCTAGTGACCTCAACCAAAGGGGTATTGCTGTGCTAGTATTGCGAACTGCAAGGGGAAATTACAGCCGTTATTTTTCCCGGGACCTGCAGCTCTTTGGTACGGTTAAATGATGATGGCATCCTCTTGGGTAAAATATTCCAGAGGTAAAATAGTCCAACAATCGGATCTCCGGGAGGGGACTACACAGAAGGACGCCGTCATCGGGAGCACCGAAACTGCCGTTCTACGGATCGGAGCATGGAATGTCAGATTGAAAGATGGACGTCTATGATTCTGATGTGTACATACACAAACTCTGAGTCTGAGATATTGTTATCGCGAGCAGTAGTGAGCGAGCAGTTTTCGCAGTATTGCTTTTTGAAGTTTTTTTAGCATGGTGTTGATCACGCAGTTGTGGCGGCCACACGAGGTGAGTTGTCTTTTGCGTACAGGAGCATTGCAGAACAGTTGTTAGGAGATGTTAGAGGATATTTTAAAACTCGCAGTCAGATGGCTGAGAATTGGTTTATTTATAATTCGTGGGAAGAGTAATTAATTTTTAGGGTTCCAGTTCCTGTTTCCTTTTTGTTTTCAGTCAGAATTCCATTACTGTCAGAGACAGAACGCAACACGTACATTTCCGTACATGTCTTTCAAAATAATTACGGAACTCGTTTCAAGATCATTTAATCGGGCAGGTAGGTTAGAAAATTTATAAAGGGAAATGGATAGGATGAAGTTAGATATACTGATAATTAGCGTATTTTGGTGGCAGGGGGACCAGGACTTATGATCAGGTGAATTCAAGGTTATAAATATAAAATGAAATACGGATAATGTAGGACTAGGTTTAATAATGAAAAAGAAAATAGGAATTGAGTAAACTACTATGAACAGAATAATGAACGTATTATCGTAGCCAATATAGACTCAGAACCCCCACCCATATTGTAGTACAACTTTACATGCCAACTAGCTTCACAGATGATGAAGAGATTGAAGAAATGTATCATGAGGTTAAAGAAATTATTCAGATAGTTAACGGAGACTAAAATTTAATTGTGATGTGTGACTGGAATTCGATAGAAGAGAAAAGAAAAGAAGGAAAAATAGTAGGTAAAAATGGAGTGGGGAGAAAAGAATGAAAGAGGTAGCTGTCTGGTGAAGTTTTGCACAGAGCATAATTTAACCAACGCTAACAGTTGGTTTAAGAATCATTAAAGAAGGTTGTATACGAGGAAGAGACATGGGAACACCGGAGGTTTCAGATGCTATATATAATGGTTAGATAGAGATTTCGAAACGATATTTTAAATTGTAAGGCATTTCCAGGATCAGATTTGGACTCTGGACACAATTTGTTCGTTATGAACTGTAGACTAAAAGTGATGAAATTTCAAATAGATAGGAAATCAAGGAGATGGGACCTGGATAAGTTTAAAAAAAGCCACAGATTATTGAGAGTTTCAAAGGGACCATTAGGCGACGATTCACTAGAACAGGGGAAAGGAGTAGAGTAGAAGACGAATTGGTCGCTTTGAGAGATGAAATAGTGCAGACTGCGCGACCGCTACGGTCGCAGGTTCGAATCGTGCCTCGGGCATGGATGTGTGTGATGTTCTTAGGTTAGTTACGTTTAAGTAGTTCTAAGTTCTAGGGGACTGATGACCTCAGATGTTAAGTCCCATAGTGCTCAGAGCCATTTGAACCATTTTTCTTAAATTGTGAAGACGGCAGAGGGTCAAGTAGGTGAAAAGACAAGACCCAGTAGGATCCTTGGAGAGCCCAAAACATATTGAATTTAGCTGATGAAAGGAGAAAATATATAAATGCAGCAACTGAAGCAGGCGAAAGCGAATACAAATGTCTAAAAAAATGAAATAAATAAGGAGTGCAAAATGGCTAAGCAGGAATGGCTAGACGACAAATGTAAGGGTTAGGAATCATATATCACAGGGGAAAGATAGATACTGCCTATAGGAAAATTAAAGAGACCTTTGGAGAAAAGAGAATCAGCTGTATGAATATCAATAGTTCAGGTGGAAAACCAGTCCTAAGCAAAGAAGGAAAAGCTGAAAAGTGGATGGAGAATATAGACAGTCTATAAGCTATAAATAAACTTTAAAGCAATATTATAGGAATGGAAGGATGGAGATGAGACTCGAGGTATGATTCTGTGAGAGCAATTTGAGAGAGCATTGAAAGAGAAAGGTTGAAACAAGACCCCGGAAGTAGACGACATACCGTCAGAACTACTGATAGCCTTAGGAGAGCCAACCATGACAAAACTCTTTCATTTGGTGTGCAATAAGTAAGAGACAGGCGATATATTCTCAGATGTCTAAATGAATATAATAATTCCAATTCCAAAGAAAGCAGATCATAGCTAATCTTAAAGCTGAGGAACATGTTTTTCACTTTTTTATTTGTTTTTATTCCACTTTCTTCTTAGTTTATATATTTATTTATTTGCTAAACTATACCTCCTGCTGGTTAATTTGATACTCCATTTGTCTATTTTTCCACCTCTTTGTTTGGCTAAGAAAATTCGTACAAATATATATTTTGTAATTTTCCCTTAAATCATAATTATGTTTTTATTAGTTTCCCTGATTACTTTCAAGTTATTAAAACTTTCCATTTCCTTCTGTGGCGATGCTGAGAACATACACTATCGACAGTGACGGATTAGTGATAGGGATAGACACATATCAGTGGTTTCAATAATTTATTTAAAAACAATAAAAATTTTACTCTTTTTTGGAATATAACAACATTTGGACACTTTAACATATTCCACTTACCATATTATGTTAACAATATATCTTTCTGCCAGAAATTCACCAGAATTAAATTTTTACACACAAAGAATCTGCTGAAGCTCAGTTTAATACGTTGACCAATGATATCTTTATAATAAACAGTTGAGATATTTTTATGAAGAATAAGTTAAGGCAGCCATATAGCATTTATAATCAAGAAATTTATGCTGACAAATGCCTTTCAAATAAAAATTTTTTTGAACATTTGTGAATTTACGTAGTTACATGTAGCATTTTCAATCTCTTCACCTTCCCTCACCATTTTACATAATTTCTTTCTTTCTTTCGGGCGCCAGAGGACCCTTTATCACCGGTAATCCTGGGACGTTGCCTCGGCGACCCGGCCATGTTCAGTTCCTGGCACTACTTGTTAGGACAGTGGTTTACATAGCAACTTCTCTTCTAGCTTAACGCGTACTGCGCTCACTTACAAAACTTACATCAAACGCACCGGGAAAACGGCCACTGCTCTGGTGTGCAAAACGTCAGAGCAGTCTTTAAGCAGTTTTCCAAGTTCGTTGAGGCAAATGAGAGATGATTCTCTATCTCTACCTTATAAAACACTATACACAAACAGTGAAATTCGACGATGTACACAAGAGAGTTCACACGACTGAGACCCGAATTTCTGCCTTTGCGAACTTTTTTCACTTTTCAGTAGATTTCGTCCCTTAGGTTAACTGTGGGAGCAGGAAGAGCAACCAG
This sequence comes from Schistocerca serialis cubense, assembly GCF_023864345.2. Lineage (NCBI taxonomy): Eukaryota > Metazoa > Arthropoda > Insecta > Orthoptera > Acrididae > Schistocerca > Schistocerca serialis. Next base: position 869,395,982 of record NC_064640.1, on the reverse strand, counting down.
CTGCAGTGTTAGAAATAATAATAGCCAAAACCGTGAAACAAAAGTAATTTGCGCCATGCGGCCATGGGACAACGATACGAAGAATTAGCGGCTGTGTTTCAGGAGGGAATTATCAAGAATAATACAGAATATAATGGCATAACCGTCCTGAATCTAACTATTGATGTTGGCAGCTCTTCTACACTACCAGCACAAGACTCGTTGCCATAAATAACCTCTAGTTCACATGAAAAATGCTTTTTTGTAAATAAACACAGACCATCTTCAATTCTCCTTTTTCAAATATTCCCAAGTAATGAAGTTAGGACAACAGTTTGAAATTATCCTCATTTATTTTTGTGGGTGGCCGCCAAATGAAACAATATCGGGAGCTATGAGGGTAGGACAGGGGAAATCAAGTCCTAAGAGCAAGAAGTAAAGTCTGTATGTATTGCAGCAGTATAACACAACATAGCTACTGCTTACTATACAGTTACTCATTAACGCAGAATATGAGAAAGAAGAAAAGTAAGGTTTTAATGTTCCATACACGAGTAGGTCATTAGAGTTTGAAGACACGCTCAATCTGAACAAATATAGTAAAGGAGATAAGTCGTGTATTTGAAAAGAAATTATGTGGGCGTTTCCCTTAAGTGATTTAGGGTAATTACGTAAAACCTAAATCCGGATGACTAAAAGGAGATATACTCTCTTTTTCTTCAGAATGTGAGTCCTTTTTCTCAACCACAGTGCCACCTCACCCGCTAGAATCTGAAACATACTGTATTCAGTTAGAAGAACTGTTTGTAAATTACGCATTCTCAGTAGTGACTTACGAGAAAACTATATCTGAGCTGAAAATTCAGTAAGTCCAAATAATGATTTAAACGGACTGTAGCTGCAGCCTCCATTCACTCCAAAGTCGCATCATTTCTATGTCAACTGCGACGGTACCCAACAGTTACTGCTATTGAGTGTACTCGCTCTTTCAAACAGCAGTCTATACGAGCAAACCATCTTGGTCTTTACCTATGGTTATTCATACTTGAGGTACCTGAGCTAGGCACGACATTCGCTGTAAATAATAACTTGTAGCTGTAATTCTGCAGTCAAATAGCCTATGCATTGTCTCGAATTGCGAATTAATACGAGTATATTACACAAAAATATAAAATGAAAGATAAATGATTAATTTAATTACAAGTTTTCTATTCTAACATCTGCAGTTGATTTAGACGACCGAGACTTGACTAATTTTGTTTATTCAAGAAAGGACGTGTCAGATAAACGGGAAGTGGTCCTACGATACTCATTTAAAACGCAGGCAGAAAATATCCGTTTCAAATGCAGTAAAGTTACGTCGAGAACAATACTAGAATGGAAGCAAAATTCCCACATTAAATAATGGTCAAAGACACTCGAAAACTAAGTCCATTTCGTGATCACAATACATGAAATATTCACTACCTCAAAACAGTTCAGAGTTCAACACAATAATTCATAAATTGACACACACGATACAAAGAACAGTAACTCATAGTCTCTCTGTAATAGCTGTAATAGCTCTCAAATAGCTGTAACTCGGCCATCTGGAAGAGTTGTGGGGTGGCGGGTGGAATAATAGGATATATGTTTTGTATTTATGCTGTTTGCTATTCTCAACACTGGCTCTCTAACTACAATATTGGCAACCAGAAAGCGATTAGCAAAACGTGAAGCCTGTAATTAGAATTCCTAGTGCCCACTTCATCTGAGAAATACATTTATAGCTACAGCTTATAGCTCTGAGGAATTAGGAGATTGTCTGGGATTCATAATCAAAAACCATTCTCTCTGAAATGTTCACTATATTCTGAAAGTCACAGACCAAAAAGAATCCACACAATCCAACTACCAGAGCAGTTCAGAGTCTAATGCACTGATGCCACTATAACTGTTCAAATTAAATGTTTAAGTGAATGCTCGCCATAATTTGATGATAATGTTCATCAAACGCCACGCTAAATAATGGTAGAATGTCTGTCCTGCGGCGGCACGTGAAAATACGACATACGCAAACTAAAGATGGTTCATTAACGTCATCCCAAAATTAACACTTCACTCGAAAACGATCTCATAGTTACGCATATCCCGAGTAACTTATTACTGCATCCGAGGCTGTTTATATCAACGATACCGACGCGACGCGACTCCCGGCACAGGTGGTGCGCTAATCAGCATCTGGGGAGAACTGGGACCTTTCTTCTCTCGCGCAGCGTTCTTACATATAAAGCCGCGGTGCGGACGGCTAAGGGAATGCCTGATCAAATCTGCTCTCCCGACTAGCCGCTGGGCTAGTAATGCACCACTTTGAGTTATCGAATAAATCATTGCTTCCTTTGCTGACGGCCGATGAAGCTCTCAATTTAAATGTGCAATCAGCACACAGGTAAGTAATCATTATAAAAGTCTGACGTGGCTAAGTCAAATATTTTGGACGAGATAATTAATTTAATTACACTACATGCAGTAGACGATCTCTGAACTTGCTCTTTGGAGATACGCTATAGCTATAGTTTTGTAGTTATTCTGTTGAAACTTCTCACATTTTTATGATTATAGCGGATCTCCCTTCTACTTAAATTTAAACATTCTAGCTTTATTTATTCCCCTACTTAATCTATCTTGCCTCCTTAATTTCTGAGACAAAAACCAGAAAATCATGAATTTCAAATAAAATTTTAATTTGTGAGATCCAGAATACTGTTTCTACTAAATTGTTATGCAAAAGGAATCTAAATATATTTTTTTAAGTTTCTAGCTCTTTTCTGTTGCGCCAATGATTTTTACAGAAAAACGTCCAAATTTCGAAAATGGTTAAAGTTATTGAACTGATATTCAACACATATTGATTTTGTATTACTCCTGACGTGCTAGAAACGTTTCAGGTTATTTACTTCATTTTAAAGCATTGCGCAACATTTATGACGTCAGAGCTAGTTACAGTGGACTGGTTGGCACACAAGGGAAAGACTGATGTGAATTTTATAAAGCGTGAGTAGGCTGCTTCCCTACAGAGTGTCTGACACTGTGCCATTTCCTGGAGCATATTCTGCACAAAGGCAATGCAAGCATCAGACGTCCAAATTCCCAGCTCTGTGATTTATCCGTTTCCAGCATTACGCTCATTGTCTCTGCAACTGAGCTCGCCTTAAGTGGAAAAGGTCAGCTAACCACACTGGCCGCTGCTCGCCCGTTGACCTGGGCCCGCTAGCGTTCATCCGTGTAACAAATTCATCTCTCCTCAATACCAGACCTAGGTGGACGAATAAGTCGCCCACATACTCGTAACGTTACACGGCGAACAAAATTGCGTTCCCGTAACGTTACACGGCGAACAAAAATGCGTTCCTCCTCCTTTGTGAAACTTACTTACATATTGATAGAATAAGGCAGTGCAGTGTTTAAGTAACTGGACTCGTACTCAGAGTTAGTGGGGACGGAATACCTTTGCAGCCATTCTGCTTTAGCCTTCTCTTGGTTTCCCAAAGCCACTTAAGATGAATGCTGAGATGCCCCGCAGATTTACTTCCCCATTCTTGTTCAAACTCGTACATGCCTCAAAGCTTCCGAAAAAAGAAATAATTGCTTCCTGTGGGTTTTCTGATAAGTCGCGAGAATGCCTCAGTAAAGTTAGTAACAAATACTTTTCGCTGTTCGTCTTTTCACTTTTGCTAAGACTGTTAGACACTATACAAAATGGACACAACTATAGATGAATACAGAAGTTGTGTATCACGAAGGACGAATTGTGTCCACTGAAAATGACGGTAACTTTACTGAAGTGGAGCCGGCCGGTATGGCCGAGCGGTTCTAGGCGCTTCAGTCTGGAATCGCGCGACCGCTACGGTCGCAGGTTCGAATCCTGCCTCGGGCATGGATGTGTGTGATGTCCTTAGGTTACTTAGGTCTAAGTAGTTCTAAGTTCTAGGGGACTGATGACTCAGATGTTAAGTCCCATAGTGCTCAGCGCCATTTGAACCATTTTTGAACGGAAGTGGACGTCGTGTAACATGATATTGTGATGTGAAATATACGGAGCGCACTACGCTGAAACCAAATGGTTTATGGACGCACAACGCTGCCGCTTGCTATAAAAGCAGCAGATCCACAGTTGGTGCAGTGATATACTACGGAATGAACATTCGAGAGGAACCGTCTACAAATCTCAATCTGGCTGGTGTAATTTGGAATTTCCTTCGTAATCCTAAATTTCGAATAGAAACAAGTTCTTCACACAGCCTCTGTTGTTATCGATGAGTTTTGGAATAATAAAGTGATGGTTCCAGCTTATAATGACCTCAGTTTTGTCTGATATTATACAGCACATAAAATGGTGTGTGTGTGTGTTTGATGGAGAGAGAGGAAAAAGAGAGAGAGAGAGAGAGAAAGAGAGAGAGAGAGGGAGAGAGAGTTTCATAACATAGCGTCCGCTTAACTCGCGTATAAAATCCGAAGAGAGCACAAAAATATTAACGGGATTGCCTTTGCGCCTTCGTAGCTTCAGTCTGGAACACCACGACTTTCACATACTATATCTTCATCATTCTTTGTTACTTATAAAAAGCAATACTCAAAACGGCAAGAGTTTCTGATGAATAATGCTTTATTAAGTATCAATTTCAATTTTCAGATTGCCTTGAGGTTTTGTAAAGGTATTTACAACAGCCTACAGGGATACATTATTACCACTGGCGTCAAATAAAATAAAAGCGATTCAGCAACACTGTGTACAGTGCTACCTGCCGTCAATAGTAAAATACATCATATAAAGTCTAGTGACCCCCCCCCCCCCCCTGTCAGAGGTTCGACTTCCTCGGACATGAGTATGTGTGTTGTCCTTAGCGTAAGTTAGTTTAAATTAGATTAAGTAGTGTGTAAGCCTAAGGATCGGTGACCTCAGCAGTTTGGTTCCATAGGAACTTACCGCCACCACAGCTAATCCACTTTTCCTATGTTTCTGTTATTATGTCCACCTTTTCCGTGGAGGCACTCGCAGTATAGGAGGGGCGATTAATTTTGTTAGTACGAGGGCGCGCTGAAAAGTAATATCTCCAAATTTTCTATAGAAAGCTTTCCGTATAAAACAAACGTTACTAGCGTTATATAGCTGCATTCTTCATGTCTACATACATGCAGCGCTTTGCCGCTAGAGGGCTCAGAACTGCGGCGTGTAACTTGGCGGTATGTAATTTAACGAATTTGTTCTTCAGATTATATTCATGTACTATAACGTTATCTAGAAAAGCCTAAGTGGATACATTGTAACTGTGGCGTTAAATAACGTAAATGCCATCCTGTGTCATTTTGTACATTGCTACCTGCTGCCAATAATGGAATACATTATACAGTCTACGGTAAAATGCACGAGGGCGCGCTGGAAAAGCAATGACTTCGAATCTTTTATGTGAAAACTCGTAATGCTTTTTAAATAAAAGAGTTTACCAATAAAAGATTCGGATCCATTGCTTTTCAGCACGCCCTCGCACATTTCACCGCACGCTGTATAATGTATTTCATATAGCAATCTACAAAATGACTCAGGACGGCACTTATTTTATTTAATGCCACAATTACAATGTATCTTTATAGGCTGTTCTAAATAACGTTATTGTCCATGGATATAATCTGAAGATCAAATTCGGTAGTAAAAGAAAAAAAAAAATCCGCGCCTTTTTCTGAACATGTCTTGGCAATTGAAATTAGACCTTTTTTTAAAATACTTACAAGTTGTGGGGCATCACCTCAGCAAAATGTCTTCATAACGTCTGTTTAATTCACTGAGACAGAACAGTACGTTCATAGACGAAATTCTGCAACATAGGTTCATAAATCACAGACGATAAAATATTTTTCAGTAAATTATATTCTTATTGTAGGTTAGTCTAATGGATGATATCGTGTTCCTAACATACGGGGCACAATAACATATATAGATCAGCTTGAAGTTGATAAAAAATGGCACACGAAAAGCTTAAATTCGCTGATGAAAGGAGAAAAATAATTAAATGAATAAACTAGATATAACAATATGGAAAATATACAATACGCAAGTATTCGATAATTATTAGAATCCTACAGCTACTTTCGCATTAATGAATTAATCATCGAGGCACTCCCGGAAACAAACAGCATTCCTGAACATAATCTGAGAACTAAACGTAACACAATTTAACACGACCAGCTACCAGATACACTGCCTGACAAAAAATGTGAAGCACTCAAAAGGGGAGGAGGAAAATAAATGAAACGTCACGGTCTGAGAGGGTGAGCCGTGTTGTTTCAGTGATTGCAAAATCGAGTCAAATTTTCGAAGAACTTGATAGTAAGCGCCCACTTATCAATATGACGTTGCATCCCGATGTGTGATAATGATGACGATGATAAAATTTGGTTTGTGGGGTGCTCATTTACGCGGTTATCAGCACCCCTACAAATTCCCAATCTTAGCACTGTCCAGCCTCACCACTTTCCCGAATGATGATAACATGATGGGGACAACACAAACACCCAGTCCCCAGGAGGGGAAAATCCCCGACTCAGCCGGGAATCGAACCCGGGACCCCGTGATCCAGAGGCAGCAACGTTGCATCCGCTCTGGTCTGTATGCACACACTGATTCGGTTGGAAAGTGTATCATAAAGCTGTTGTATCACCTCCCGGGGCAAGCGGACCCACAACTATTGCAACTAGTCCTCGAAATACGGGATTCTGGCACTGGGACGGAGTTGACGTAAGAGATCGTAGCAGACATGTTCTGTCGGGGACAGATCTGGGGTCTTTCTGACCACATGATTCAGTCAACGTCACACAGGCAGATCAGAGAGATACGTGTCATAAGTGGATGAACATTGTTCTGTTTAAAAAATTGCACCCCGATACTGTCGTATTACAGGTAATACAAGAGGACGCAAGATTTCAGAGTTCCCTCAACCACTACAACCGTCATGCGAAGTAATACCCAATGATTCCGCAAATCATGAATCCAGGAGTAACGTCACTATGCCTCACCAAAAATTTGGAACATTGGGATCTGCTGCTTAGGTCGCTGCCACAGTTGGCGATGATGGTCGTATAGGGTAATGCAGAACTGTAATTCATCGCTCAGCACAGTTCGACGTCATTCCTCAGCAGTACGTGTTTCTTGGTCGTGACACCGCTCATAACGCAGCTGATTGTGTTGTGGTGTTAATGGCAGCGTGGGACGGTAATACTCTAGTCGTACTGCTGCTTTTCTCCAAACAGTGTTGCGGGAGAATATTGCATGGAGTCTATTACTTGTTCTCGGATGGCAGGCTCAGATGTGCAAGGGTAATGAAGTGCTTGGTGCACGATACTCCGATCCTCCCTTGCGATGGTCAGAAGAGGTCGACCACAACCGTGATGATTGGTGTACCTGCCCTGAAATTCTCATGCAATCCAACATCGGACCGCTGTTATATCTGAATGCTCCACAAATGTGATAATGCACGATTCTGCCAGTCGGCCAAATAGAGACCCACAATGAGGCCCATTTGAAGCTCTGTCACGTGCTGATAAAGTTGACTCACACGACTACGCAGCATATCCGTGTCCTTCACAGTGTTCACTCAACATCTGTCGCTGTTCACTTCCTTTACATTCCATACCAGGCCTGATAACAAAGCTAAACACGACCAACACTAATGCACCCTGGTGGCCATTCTGCATGTCTCAGAGAATTGCAATTGCGACTATGTACCCACGGATGCCGTGTGCTTGTACAAAGTTACATTGACATCCGATCACGTCTTCTGTGTGCTTCACATCATTTGTCAGGCAGTGTGTCAAAACTCAATAACGCAAATGACCAAAAACAATAGCTAGAAATCAAAACAAATGCAAACAAATAAAAGCCAAATAAAGGTATAAGAAAAAGTAGACACACAAATTAATAAATGTACCAGACTAGATATACCAGGAAACATAGCAGCAACAAGATAATAAAAATACAGGCAAAAAATGAAACTGAAGACAACAAATAATAGTGTGCAACGTCAGTTAGATGTAAACTCATAGGGAATAACGTAAATTCTTTCAGAAGGCAGGGACACTTAGTGATTAAATTCAAGCAGCTCAGGTACATACACCCGAAATCAGTTGTTTTAAAACATCACAGCGCTTGTTCTGCAATGGTCTTGTGATAAACCATTACAGTGTTTGGTATTAACAGCAAGGAAAAGTTGATTGTCTATAGAAGGGAGAATTCATTTGATCCTGACAAGAAATATGTGAAACACAGATATATTTCAACGGGGAATAAAGACACGAGACTGCAGCGAGAGGCATCCATAATCTTACAATAAAATCCTGAATATTGAAGTGAAACTAACACCAAATCAAAGAAATTATACACTGCTTTAGCGACTGAAACGATATGCATAAAGGTACAGCTACTAACGAGATAGGATGACAGTAACTGGTTCCTTCGTTTCATTCATTCGTAACCGCTTTCCTTCCATCCATAACCAACTACAAGCCAGTCACCTATGAATTCATAAATGTGTTCTCGAAACACGCACGCATACACATATACAATTTGAAACAAATGAACGGTGGAGTCACAAATGTAGCAGTAACTCTTTGACTGCTTCTTCAAAACCAATTGGTAGGATTATCAAATTCTTCAACAGCATTCAAGAATTTGTCATAAGTGAGGCTTGCAAAGAACCTTCTTTAAACATTCCTGCGTTTACCGATATTTATTTCTCTGTACATTAGTTTGATTGTGAGTTTTCTATGTAACTGATGTCGTATGTTCAGTCCTCCCAACGTTTCGTCTCTTTACTATCCCCGATGTTCGCATCTGATCAACATCGCTGTGTCCCGATGCAGGGGGAACAGTTAAGACGTTACTTTCCTGCCATTAAATCAGACAACCAGTGTGTAGAAATAGAGGGACAGAACGAGCCGTCAGATTCGAGTATTTATGTATCCGTACTCCATACATAAAAGGACGAGAAACGTTCAGCACACGAAAAAATGCAATTAATATGGAATATATCAGTCTATGAGAGCGAGATTCTACAATTAAATGATTCGAATTACCCAGTAACGTCACGTTCGTGGGCTAATCTCAGTTAAGTGCATCTACACAAGATTTTAGAGGATTTTGAAACTGTTGACTTTACTCGTTGGCAAATTATTGGTCTTCGTAAAAGGACTCTTGTCGTATCGTGAAATTGCAGCAATTTCAGACACGAGAGAACGGAGGCTTGTCGATTGAGAAAACAAGGACAGCACTAAACTTAGAAAGTTGTTTCACGCAACACCACTTTTACATTAGAAATTGTTGCATTACGTTTACTCACGAACGGTTCTGCGTTACACTCTCCATGCCATCACGTGGAAAAGAATGTGTATGCTTTGAAATATTATTCATGTGCCATAGAACATGGAGCGATCCTATGGATACGCTGTTTCATTGTATTACATAATTCTGTGTTTCTTATTCTCATTCTAGACACAAGGCAAATGAAATATGCTTCCTAAATTTTAAAATAAATTTGTCAGCCAACTGATTGTAAAAAAAAAGTAATAGGTGGTTCCACGTGACGATGAATTTAATTTTTGCATTATCTGCAGGAAGTAAAAAGGTGATGAAAAGTGAGTTAATTAATCCATGTAGACGATCGGCATAATCATTTGACGAGACTACTGTAACTCCGTGTTACGAACAGTACAAACAATTAGAAACTCAGTAGAAGTTTCTATTTTCAAACAGGGACGGAAGGATAGTAAGTAATTAACAAGGAAATACGATTTTCAACTGAAGTTTCATTTTAAACGTATATCACAGTTTAGCTGCGAACCACAGGAATTAGTTACCAGTCGGAAATCTACAGCAGAATGAAGCACCATATTCAAGCAACCATTGTTTTATCCAGTAAAACGTGCATTCGCTCGTCAGATGATGACTTACAGCTGAAAACTGACAATTTTCAATGTTTTGCGTACTCATCTACGTTTATCAGATACACTTGAACACACAATTTTTTGGGCTCTCCTAGCCAACGATGTCACACGACTTTATTTTTTTTTTTACACCTTGTATTGTGGCTGACAGAATTTAACTCATATCGTGAGACACTCGACTAACTTTTTAACCACGTAGTGCGGGAATTACAAGCTTCCAAGTTAAGATGCCGGTTGGGAACTTAATGGTTGTTTCCACATCTCTATACGCCTCAGATACGTAGCTGGATATCAAACAGAGCGCATTAAGTGTAATGTCCGAACCGTTTTCCCTTCATGACCTACATGACTACTAGTAAAGCTTGCGTGTTAATTGATTATCGCTATAATTAATTAAGAGTAGAAATCGGTCAACACGTCGAAATTAAGGAAGCGTCCTGCCGTTTTTAAACTGCAGCAAGACTTCGTGTTAAACGGAAACTATATCCAAGTGTGACAGAGTACTTAGTCATTATTCCAGCGTCTCTACTGTAGAAAATTCAAATGTTCGAACTGCGTACAGTCAAATGTTAGATAAGCGATTTTAGCTACATGAGGAAAAATAAAAGCTTATAGTTCCTTGTTACTGTATAGCAGCCTCACCTTTATGATTCAGATCTGTTGTGATCAACTGTATAGCAGAATTACAGCATTTGCATGAAATATGTATGTAGGAAAAAAATTGAGTACACAGTTTTGCAAAAATGTGGATACTCTTTTTTAAAAAGTTTAAACAAACTGACCTCTGCCCTTCATGTTACTAATGACAGAGATTAAGTGGCAGAAACAGCACAAAATCTATTAATCCTGCACGTGGTCAACAATGGCAGGAGAATGATCTGCTTCAAAGCATCCTAAAGGATGAGACTGAGATACCCAGATACATGTTATTACGAAATTTTCTTAAATTATTCGTAAAACCTATTCATAAAATACAGAGTAAAAATACAACAATGATATAATTAAATTTTCCTGGAGACATATGAGTCTCTATCTACATTTATAATGATGAAAACTGAAGAAATGAATTAAAATTTTTGCCATAGCCATTACTTGAACCTGGGTCTCCTGGCTTCCTAGGGAGGTGTGTTAGGCAGAGCACTGGAGTAGGGTACTCAGTGTAGACTGGTAGTTGTACTGCTATGGTCGTGTAATGGCTAGCAAACATGCCTAGGAAGCAAGGATACTAGGGTTCAAGTCCTCACTGTGGCACAAATTTTAATTCATTTCTTCAGCTTTAGCCATTATCATAGATAACAATAACAGTTAACAAAAAGTACCATCATTTTTCTATGCTCCTCCCCAAAGTGACTACTTAGTCGTTGCTGTTGTAGTCTTCAGTCCGAAGACTGATTTGATTCAGCTCTCCATTCTCCTCTATTCTGTGCAAGCGTACTCTTATGTGAACAACTGCTACAACCCACATACTTTTGAACGTGCTTACTGCACTGATTCCTTGGTCTCGCTCTACAATTCACCCCCTCCCCTCCGCTCCTCCATACACACACATACTTCCCTCCATCCCTCAGTGCTAAATTGGTGCTCCCTTGACGACTCAGAATGAATCATGTGAACCGATCCTTTCTTGTAGTCAAATTACGGGGCTAATTTTCTTTCTTCCCGATTCTATTCGGTACCTCCTCACTGGTTGCATGACCCACCCAACTTGAATTCTTTCTTCTGCAGTGTTTTTCCAAAACGCCAGTCTATAAATTGCACACACGATAGGCCTATGTGATATTCCTTGTTCTATGTAAAGTTTCCATATCCCATATGCAACATTCGGTCAAATTTATTTGTCAGTTTTTAACGACGGTCAGTCTCTACTACACTAGGTAGATAAACATACATGTCAAATGCTAGTATAGATATTGAACATCATTTCTTCGAAAAAATGAAGAACTAACTGTAGTTAACACAGTACTACTGAATAAAGTATTAACATTATGCATTAAGCAAGTAATATGACACTATGAACCATTTTAGTGATACAGAGGCATGTATCAAGCTTTAAGGTTGGCAAAATTAAGTCGATAAGTACATCTCACTTCAGATGTAATTCCGAAATGTATACAACAACTGTAACTTGGCTTTATGTGTATTTTACGATATAAATAAACTCATAAGTCATCCACACGGAGAATGCTGCACTCCACCAGTAAATGTAAAAGTGTGTGTGTTACTCATACAAATGCGACGAAAGAGGCTCCCAACCCACATATACCGGGTGATCAAAAAGTCAGTATAAATTTTAAAACTTAATAAAGCACGGAATAATGTAGATAGAGAGGTACAAATTGACACACATGCTTGGAATGGCTCTGAGCACTATGGGACTCAACTGCTGAGGTCATTAGTCCCCTAGAACTTAGAACTAGTTAAACCTAACTAACCTAAGGACATCACAAACATCCATGCCCGAGGCAGGATTCGAACCTGCGACCGTAGCGATCTTGCGGTTCCAGACTGCAGCGCCTTTAACCGCACGGCCACTTCGGCCGGCGCTTGGAATGACATGGGGTTTTATTAGAACCAACAAAATACAAACGTTCAAAAAATGTTCGACAGATGGCGCTTCATCTGATCAGAATAGCAATAATTAGCATAACAAAGTAAGACAAGGCAAAGATGACGTTCTTTACAGAAAATGCTCAATATGTCCACCATCATTCCTCAACAATACATGTAGTAGAGGAGTAATGTTGTGAACAGCACTGTAAAGCATGTCCGGCGTTATGGTGAGGCACTGGAGTCGGATATTGTCATTCAGCATCCCTAGAGACGTCGGTCGATCACGATACACTTGCGACTTCAGGTAACCCCAAAGCCAATAATCGCACGGACTGAGGTCTGGAGACCTGGGAGGCCAAGCATGACGAAAGTGGCGGCTGAGCACACGACCATCACCAAACGACGCGCGCAAGAGATCTTTCACGCGTCTAGCAACATGGGGTGGAGCGCCATCCTGCATAAACATCGTACGATCCAGCAGGTGTTTATCAGCCAGGCTGCGAATGATGCGATTCAGTAACATATCGGCGTACTTCTCACCCGTCACGGTAGCAGTTACAAAACCAAAATCACGCATTTCCTCGAAGAAAAAAGGCCCGATAACGGTAGATCTGGTAAATCCAACCCATACCGTGACTTTCTCGTCGTGCAATGGAGTTTCCACGACAGTTCTAGGATTTTCGGAAGCCCAAATTTTGCAGTTGTGGGCGTTGACAGAACATCGGAGCGTGAAATGAGCTTCGTCGGTCCAAAACACGTTACTCAATCAATCGTCATCTTCCGCCATCTTTTGAAACGCCCACACCGCAAATGCCCTCCGCTTCACTAAATCGCCAGGTAACAGTTCATGATGCCGATGGATTTTGTACTGATAGCATCGGAGAGTACGCCTAAGTGCCAACCAAACAGTAGTGTATGGAATGCCGGTGCGAGTTCCCCGTGCATAGATGAACCCGCTACAGTCTCCATTTCTTCCTGAACTGTCTCAGCAGCATTACGCCTTGTGCTCGGTAGGCCACTACGGGGTTTATCGTCTAAACAACCCGTGGCTTCGAACTTCGAAATCATTCTCGCCACATCTGCATTTGTCAACGGACCTTTACTCGTTCGAATCCCCTTCCTATGGCGATAGGATCGTAACGCTGAACTAGCACATTCTCCATTCTGATAATACAGCTTCACTAAAAGCGCCTTTTCAGGTAACGTCAACATGCTGCGACTGCTGGCGCATCTGATTCTCTCCCTCATTACATCTCCTTTTATACACGATTGTCATGCGCAGTCATTGACTTTTTGCTGTCCAGCGCCATTTGTCGGACATTTTGTGAACTTTGTTTCTTTTTGTTCTAATAAAACCTCATGTTATTCCAAGCATGTGTGTCAATTTTTACCTCTCTATCTACATTATTCCGTGGTTTATTAAGTTTTCAAATTTATACTGACTTTTTGATCACCCGGTATTATAACAGTGGATGTACATATGTATCTATGATTGAATGTTCCACATCTCCTAAATCACTGGATAAATTCCAACCAAACTTGTTAAATTTATCACGAACTGTGTGGAAAGAACCACTATCGGCTTAGGAAGAACGCACCTATCGAAGGGGTGGGTGTGGTTCTGAAAAGGCAGTATAGATCACATTGTGCAAATAGCCAGATTACGTTCATCCAGTATTTGTGAATGAGAGGAGTTAGTGAATTGCAGGAAACTTTACATGTAATTTCAAAACTTTACGAGACTTTCTCTCGCTTACAACCTACACAAAATAATGAAAGGGAAAAAAGTTTATCGCTTACTAAATTTTCGCTGTTCATGCAGTAGAACTACCACTTTAGACATGGCCTTTTAGTTTGTAACTTATTTACAACTAACTCCATTCGCACCATGTTATGCAGACGGTATCCCCATATAGCACTGGATGTACCCGCAAAATTATATCACTGTACGGTACATACTTCAGGAAATATAACACCATAAACGTAGAACTACGTAAAAACGAAACTGCAGAGCGAAATTCGCTACATACCGGGTGATTATAATTAAACTTTCCGTACTTAACACGTTATAACACGGAAACTAATTACCGTACGAGTAGCAAACTTGGTAGCATTAATGTCCAGAGTATGGGGTGCATGATTTCCATACGTCACAGCGCCACGTCCAGTTCCAAATACGGCCACCAGGTGCTGTGATCGGGCATCGTGATTCATAATCACAAACACCTGACCTGTCGCAGTGCACTTGTTGACTTATCAACATGAGCTTGGTCAAAACGGGCAGGGCATTATTGGTGAAGCTCTATTATCAAAACAACAGTAATGCTGCAGCTGCACTTCGAGAATATCGCCGTCTGAAAGGATTACGGAAGGGCCCTCTTTCTCCACCTGCTGTGCGGAGCATGATGAAGAAGTTCGAATCAACTGGAAATCCGAGCGTCGCTCCGGGAAGAGGCGGACGACCGGTTGCACCACAGGTGGTTGATGAAATCGCTGTTGCTACGGCAGACAACGCTGCGCGCATTTCCCGATCGTTAGGTAGTGCGAGTGCTGCGTCAGGAGATTGAACATAGCGTGGTCCACTGTACAGAAGGTGCTTCGAACCATTCTCAAATGGTAACCGTACAAGATCCATATCGTGCAGCGGCTTGCACCACAGGACGCACAATGGCATGTTGACTTCGCTCTCCAGTTTCTCCCAAGGATTGAAGTTGACGAGGGCTGGCCCTGGACCATCCTATGGACAGACGAAGCTCATTTTTCTCTGATGGGTGAGGTGAACAAACAGAAGGGCCGAGTGTGGGGATCCTCACCTCCAGCCACTGTGTATGAGCCGCGCGGGATTAGCCGAGCGGTGTGAGGCGCTGCAGTCATGGACTGTGCGGCTGGTCTTGGCGGAGGTTCGAGTCCTCCCTCGGGCATGGTTCAAAATGGTTCAAATGGCTCTGAGCACTACGGGACTTAACATCTGTGGTCATCAGTCCCCTAGAACTTAGAACTACTTAAACCTAACTAACCTAAGGACATCACACACAGCCATGCCCGAGGCAGGATTCGAACCTGCGACCGTAGCAGTCGCGCAGTTCCGGACTGAGCGCCTAGAACTGCGACACCACCGCGGCCGATCCTCGGGCATGGGTGTGTGTGTTTCTTCTTAGGATAATTTAGGTTAAGTAGTATGTAAGCTTAGGGACTGATGACCTTAGCAGTTAAGTCCCATAAGATTTCACATTTTTTTTTCACTGTGCATGATGTTGCTCTGTATGGTGGACTGTCACCATATGGTGTGGCTTCATGGCTACGTCCATCATTGGCCCATTTTAAACAGGTTGGCACTCAAGGATCAAAGACGTGCAGTGTGACTGGCCAGTGTTACTGCGATATGCTTCGCCAGCATGTCATACCCGCCCTACAAGAGACAGACGCTTTTAACTTAACAGTTTTCATGCAAGATGAGGCCCCACCGCACATCGGTCGTGAAGTTCACCTGCTTCCCCGAAACACATTTGAAACGATCGAATTATCAGCCGATCGTTTCCAAATGCTTGGCCGGCACGGTCACCTGATTTCACTCACGGTGATTTCTGGTTGTGGAGCTACCTGAAGGACAGAGTCTACCAGGGGAACATTCACACATGTGCTGATCTGGAGCGCAGCATATCAAGAGAGGTATCCGGCATACCTACGGACATGCTTCGTTCTGTTGTGCAGAATGCAGTCCTGCGCTTTCAGACTCTTATGGACACTGAAGGGCGCCGTGTTGAGCCCCTTTTGCAGCAGTAATGATACCGATCTGTAACGGAATGATGTACCGTAGCAGCACATTAAAAATGCTTTTCTTGAATTTATTCTGCATTATTTCTCTTCCACATGTCCTTGACATTAATGCTACCCAGCTTGGTACTCGTACGGTAATTAGTTTCCATGTTATAACGTGTTAAATAGAGAACGTTTAATTATAGCCGTATATAGCTGAAACATGTGTTCAGATATGTGTGAAGTATGTAAAATATGTGTGAGATTTGAGTACATATGAAAAGCCACTGGTAGTTATCTCCTACTAAACAACTGGATCGATTTCCACCGAACTTCGTACACATGTTACTTACTATCTGGAAACAAATACTGTGTGGGTAAGAACCAGCAAACCCCTATAGGAGTGAGGGTGATAAAGTGGAGAGAGGAGGGAGGAACTGGAGATGGGCAGAGAGAGAGGGAAGTAGCAAATGGAATAATAGAAGATTGGAATACGTACATACCCATGCAACGGGGGGTACTTATCTGGTTACAGGAGTAAATTAAGCGCATCTAATTATTAATTCAGCATAAATATTCAACTAGTTATCTAGCACTTACAATAACGAGAAACTTAGATAACAGTTAGAAGGTTCGTCAACTGATAAAGAAATGTTGTGCGGTAGGGGATCCTAACCATATAGGAAGGGTGCAGGAAAAAAGAGCAAAATCCATTTTTTCATTTTTGAGTTTCCACCAGGATATGAAAATGTGTAACAGATCCATTATTTCGTAGTGTACTAAGTAGGCAAAGACAAGCTCCGTCATACTGTAAATGAGGTTTGAAAAAATGCGGTACAGGGAAAGAAAGAGCTCAGTCCATGTGACACAGGGAAATAAAAGGCTTAGTCCATTATGTGCTGGTCTTTAAATAATGATATAGTTGGCAGCCCTGATAAATAGTTGTTGATGTTATGTGCGCTGTTGGTACATTAAGCTTTTCTATGCAGCTCTTTGTATAGTGCACTAAAGTGTCTGAAATTTTGCGAAAATACAGGTATGGAATGTGAGCCATTAAATGAAGGTATGGAGCGAGGTTAGCAACTAACGAAGAAAAGGAAAAAGCATAGCCGCTTATCTGCGGTAAACAAAAAGGTTAATTTTAAAAGAAGTCAACTTGATGAAATCTGTAGATTTGCAGAGTGCTTATCTATGTGGCCTCAGTACTGCACTTCCAATACAGCGTAGCAGGCCTAAGAAAGACGAATGTGAAGCAATATTTAACAATTGAATCTACAGGTATTGATTTCGAGGACAAATAGGGAATGGCGATAAAGAAGTTGTAGCGTGTCGTAGGACATTAATGGCAATGCACGGCTTATCAAAAAGTAAGATTCAATATTTAGCGTCTAGTCTTCAAACTACTGGGAATTTCCCTATTGATAAAAGAGGGACACACGTAAACAGGCCCTGAAAACTGAATGATGAAACAGTTAATACCATTAAGCAGCATATTGCCTCCTTTTCGAGTAGAAATAGTCATTATGGGTTAAAATATAAAAGTAAAGTGTACCTCCCTGAGGAACTAGGTATAAGTAAAATGTTCATTTTATTCAAAGAGGCTTACCCAACAGTTAAGGCATCTTATGAAGCATATAGACACTTATTTAATACGAAATTCAACATTTCCTTTGGATATCCCAGCACAGATATATGTACGACCTGTGAGAAATATACAACTGAAGTGAAATGCCTGGAACTGGAAAAACAAAAGTACACTGAAGTGGTAGAAGTAAATGATATTGAAACCCAATTGAAGAATTTGAAAACTTTATACGCTTATCGCAAATTGCAAGGAAACACATTTTATGAGAGGAAGAAAAAAGCTAAAAAGGAAAGTCGCAAGACCATGGAAAAGGAAGCTATAGGCACGGATTTTGGAAAGAATCTGCTTCTTGCCTAACATTACAACTAACGTTGTGTACTAGAAACGACAATTATCTATGTATGCTTTCTAGATTCACTGTTTATCAAATGCAGAGAGTACATTTTTCCTGTACACTGAATGTGTTGCCAAAAAATGTAGTGATGAAGTCTGCTCAATGATTCACACATTTTGTTACGAATGCCTTGGCATGGAGGTGAAATAGCTGGACATATTTTGTGATTCACGGCCAAAATAGGAACACACACTTATTCGATGTTTGTACAATTTAGTTACAGTACAGAAAAGATTTGACACTGTAAAAGTAACGTTTCCAATAAGAGAACATTCTTCTTTGGAATGTGATAAAAATATGGGACTTATAAACAAGAAATCTCATACAGGAGTTCCCAAAGATTGGACAGAGGTGATCATTTCAGCTCGGCAAAGCCTTCACCATTTAATGTTGTTGAAGCTACATCTGGAACGTTCCGCCAATGGACAGCATTTTTGAAGCCCTTGTAGAAGCAGAATTGTCCTTTTCCTACACGTCGAGGTAAAGAACTCGTCATAGGCAGAACTCAGCCAAGGCTTGTAAAATTCATGAAGACTTATAAAGGAGCATGGACACTGCTGCTCTGATATCGGATCATCCAGCTGAAGTGTCCAATGGACTAGAGTTTGATTTGTGAATTTTTTTACTATGATATAGTTTCAAATTATAAAATGTTCTGCTCTATATTTTCAGACCAACCACCCATCTCTCATGAGAAATACCTGGTACTGCAGGTTTTGAAAAAAATTCTGTGGGACAGAATCACAAGAATATTACGACAGTCTTGCTGTTACTGGAAGTTCTCGCGATCATAACAGGCAGTCTTGAAGTGCTTTTTAAATATAGTTTGATCAAGTACTAAATGACTAAGCAATGCTTATGCTACCTTGAATTCATGCAGTCAGCCCCTGCTTTCATTGACTAAGTTACCCTTACTCAACTTCTTAACATGTAGCAACGGAAGTTTGAATAAATATGTTATAATGCTGTTATATATTCACAGAATATTATTCAAGGTTTGTAATTTTGTAAAATACGTGTATATTGTTAAATAACTACAAGATCAAGAAAAGATTTAAAACAGAAGTGTTGACCTGTAAAACTTATAAAACTGGTCTTAGCTCATTCTTATCCTGGACCCTTCAACAAGTACTGACAATGGACATCGAAAAAGTCCTAAGAAGCGCAGCTTAATCTTTTACTATCACGAAAGAGAG
The DNA here is from genome assembly GCF_023864345.2 of Schistocerca serialis cubense. NCBI lineage: Eukaryota > Metazoa > Arthropoda > Insecta > Orthoptera > Acrididae > Schistocerca > Schistocerca serialis. The sequence goes on along the minus strand of NC_064640.1, from coordinate 869,376,550 downwards.
AAGAGAGTGTCACAGATATGAGAATCGAGCTGAGTTGGCAGTCGTTAAGAACAAATGCGCTTCTCTTAGCGATGAGATCTTTTCAGGAAATTTTAATCTCCAGCTTTCTCCTCTGAATATGAAAATATTTTGCTGTCGCCAACCTACATACGGGCAAATGATCATCGTAACAAAATAAAAGAAATAAAAGTCACACACTGTTTGAGAGTGGAATTGTAGAGAAATATCCTGAAGGGGTGCGATGAACCTACTGCCAGTTACTTAAGTGTGAATTGCGTAGTACTCAAGAACGAGGGAAATCCCAAAAGTAAGGTCTCCTATTTTTTTATAAGTAGATAGACCTGTTTATTTCTACAATGGTTTACATCAGTTTACAGCTTGAACATTTACCTATTTTTCGACATAATCACCATTTCTGTCGATGCATTTTTGTAGACGCTGTGGCAGTTTTTGTATTCCCATGTCATACCAGCTCCCCGCCATGCTGTTCAGAAAGTTATAAACCTATTCCTTCACCTTGTCGTCGGAGCTGAATCGCTTTCCGGCCAAATGTTCTTTTAACCTAGGGAACAAGTGATAGTCACTGGGCGCCAAGTCAGGTCTATAGGGTGGGTGGGTGATATGTTCCTCTGAAACTGTCGCAAGAGAGCAACGGTTTGCCGAGCGATGTGTGGGCGAGCGTTGTCATGGAGAATGTGTACGCCCTTGCTCAACATTCCTCTTCTCCGGTTCTGAATTGCCCGTTTGAGTTTTATCAGAGTCTCACATAACCTATCAGCGTTGATTGTGGTCCCAGCGATTCAGTTCCGACGACGAGGTGAAAGAAGAGGTTCATAACTTTCTGAACAACATGGCGGCGGGCTGGTATGACATGAGCATACAAAAACTGCCACAGCGTCTACAAAAATGCATCGACAGAAATGGTGATTACGTCAAAAAATAGCTAAATGTTCAAGCTGTAAACTGATGTAAACCATTGTAGAAATAAACAGGTCTATGTACTTATAAAAAAATAGGAGACCTTACTTTGGGATTATCCTCGTTGATGTAGAATATACAACTCGGGAAACTTTGGTAGCTGAACAAATTGTTACTTTGCTCAGGGAAATTGCAGCGTTCAAAATGCAGTCTATGATTCTTTTTAATCTACTGTACTGGTTTAGAAAAAACTGCAGACGTATCATATGAGTACAATGTGTACAATCAGCTGAATTTCAGTGAGATTTCATAGTTCATCTCTCGGAGGATTGGCGGTCCTTCCGAAAAACTGTCAAAACTGTTAGACGTAAAGTGTTAGCTGTGTGCCAGCGGTGCAAGAAAGAGACCGTCGACCTCGTTCAGGACACCTCTGGTGCACAGAATCGGGGGCCGCATAAGACGATCAGCCTTCACTGGCCATACTGGGACCGCTACAGAAACTGAAACCAGTATTGTTTCCAGAGTGACAATGGAGAAGCGTGCTACTCGCAAAAGCTTTTTCCCTCTCCCCTTGACTAGAGATCTGGCGCTGTAGTGGGCACTCTGCGATCTTGCTTTAAGAAAGAGTTTGAAGGCGTTTCTCAGACATCTTGATTTATATTTTTCCTAACTCAATTAGCGAAAATTTCGTCATATGTTTCACAGAGACAAGACCGATTCGATTCCGAACACTGAGTCCAGTCACGTCTTCATCTGCGATAACTTTTACGTATGTGTATAAATGTGTGTGTGTGTGTGTGTGTGTGTGTGTGTGTGTGTGTGTGTGTGTGTACGTGGAAGAGACGCGAAACTTGAACTCTTCCAAACGATGTGGCTCTGAGCACTACGGGACTTCACATCTGTGGCCATCAGTCCCCTATAACTCAGAACTACTTAAACATAACTAAACTAAGGATATCACACACATCCATGCCCGAGGCAGGATTCGAACCTGCGACCGTAGCGGTCACGCGGTTCCGGACTCAAGCGCCTACAACCGCACGGCCACACCGGCCGGAATCCAAACGATACATAGCGAGATGCCTTGCTGATTAAACCACTGGAACCTTATTGTGGAGGAATTAGATTCACATATCTGCCCTTCCCGGTGCTTTACCTTCTCTGTGGTTAAAACGAATCCTTGCTTCGGTGAGACTACGTGCGATTACTTCCCACGTACTTCTATCCAACTGAGCACAGATAATGGCCCACTATTGACTCGACTGTCGAAGAGGCGCTAAATGCTAACATTCCTTCCTTTGACTCCTTGTCTTCGCTGAATCAGCGAAATGTGTTACTAGGTAGTCGTCAAAAAATATTTTATAGCGCAGGTGAGCCCTCGAACACAACAGACACTCAAGTTTAACATGCCAAGTGAGGAAAGGACATACTACACGGTTGCAAAAATAAACGTGACTGTAATACACCTGACGATGGCAGCATGCTGCCGAAACGTGTTGTGCTAATTAAAAAATGGTTCAAATGGCTCTGAGCACTATGGGACTTAACTTCTGAGGTCATCAGTCCCCTAGACTTAGAACTACTTAAACCTAACTAACCTAAGGACATCACACACATCCATGCCCGAGGCAGGATTCGAACCTGGGACCGTAGCGGTCGCGCGGTTCCAGGCCGTAGCGCCTAGAACTGCTCGGCCACCCCAGCCGGCTGTGCTAATACATTTTTGTAAAAACTGACTGAAGCGGTAAAAAGTATTTCATACGTTTATAAACTTTTTCATTCCAAGTGACAGGTGGGCGAATCAGAAGTCGCGATACACGTGGGATGCGGCGCGGGCGATCAATACAAAGCGTACCCGCCTCCCGAGTCTGCGACTGCGCGTTCTGCTTCACTCTCGACTTCTGCTTCCTTGTCTGAAATTCAAATGGTTCAAATGGCTCTAAGCACTATGGGACTTAACATCTGAGGTCATACGTACCCTAGACTTAGAACGTCTTAAACCTAACTGACCTAAGGACATCACACACATCCATGCCCGAGGCAGGATTCGAACCTGCGACCGTAGTAGTAACGCGATTCCGGACTGAAGCGCTTAGAACCGCTAGGCCACAGCGGCCGGCTATCTAAAATTCAACAGGATTCATATCTGGTTTCTCTTCGAAATGGAAAATAAGAAGCTTATGATTTTAATGCTGAGGCCATGACAGGTAGAAACACACCGGAAAAAAATGTGTTACCCCAGCAGACATCACGCTAATACCGTGTAACACCAGCTGCAGCATTGATAATCGCCTCGATTCGGCTAGGAAGACAATCCGCAAATTTTTTTCGTGCGTGTCATATCCAGCTAAGCCGATCGGTGAGGGTTAGATCCCGTTGGGCTACCAGATTCGGGAGATACTGACTGCCACGTTTCACCTGTTGATTTAGCGGACCAATCGAGAAACGATATAGCGCCTGAGTGTTCGTCAAACCATGAGTATATGCGCGCCGTTTAGGCAACATGGCTGTTCTCATCTTGGAAAATGGGACAGTTTACAGTGTATATATCATAAAGACGTAGAGGAAAGGGAAACACTTTTTCTTCGACAATTTTGAAATACACGTCCAGGATAAATGATCCCCGGTTACGGAATTAGAAGTACCCATGAAATATGATACCACCTCACGTCTAAACTATACCAAGCATATATTGATCGTTAAATATCTCATCAGATCATCGGTATACTCGATGCTGTGCATAACGTGAAAAAAGGCAACATGGCCACTTGTCGGACCACGCTATCCGCCCCAGCCACCTACTGCCCAGTTTCTATGTTGTTCGGCGCTTTGAAGACGTGGAGATTTATGAACCACCTTGGGCAATAACCTTTTACCAGATTCCCGCACCCTATTATCCATTACTTGTAGTCCCCTTTGCAGTGTGCGCTTGGAAACTGATTGAGATGGAGCTGCATCGAGTGGCAGTTGGAATTATTGTTGGTTTTGAAACCGATAGTCATCCACAAGGCTTGACACAGGTTTCTTTTTGGGAACATTGTTGTTGTGTCACTTGGCAGCGACTGGGACATCTTTCTTGTAGACACGGCGGTCTGTCTGCATTGATACACCAACAAATCGGGCAATTTCATTCACGTGTGGCCATTGGCATGTTCAGTTACAATATCCTCTTTCTGCCATTTTGTGACGTCTCCGCGTCGGGCATTCTACTGCTCTGATTCCATACAACTGATTGGTACATTCACACTACATCACTGCCGTGGCTGACATCGCTTGTGTAGAGTCACGTGACTGCTTCGTACTAGTTCTCCACCATCCACAGCCCTCCATAACCACAGTGTGCTCATTTAAGGGATGAGTAATAATTTGCTCTGTGAGCTTATATTTAAACAGTTTTGAATTTGAACTCCTTTTTCTTTTCTTCTTTTTTTTATTCTTCTTCTTGTTCTTATTCTTCTTCTGCCTGAGACTTGGCAGGTTTAGTCTGGAAATGCCTATTGTCACTGATTAGATAGTTACCTCTTCACAGATCTTCTCCCTGAATGGTTACACCCCTGGATTATCTTTGAAATATTTCTCCCGTGCATTAAAACAACTTTTCCTTTACATTGTATCTTTTTTATCTATTGTTGCTTTTTCTAATGTTTACAATACACAAAATTCTTTCCTTGTACATTTCTTTCGGATTATATCTACACTGCTGCAGTGTTTTACCGATCATAGGAACTTAATTTTAGATCTTTGTGTTTTCTTAAGGTCTTTCTTTCTCGGAGACCAGCACTCGAACTCATATAGCAATATAGGAATCACCTTATAGATATCCATTTTAGGTCATTTTCTCCCATTCTCATTATGAACATTTAAATCGTGCCGCTTTCCCATTGGTGTTAATCATGCTAATTATGTTTTTATTTTCCTCGGAAATTATAACATACCCAAGATTCGGAAATGTTATCCCATTATATAAACCAGTGATCTGAATAGAATGAAAACCACAGGAAACATGTAGATTCGGCGACTGAAGGTGAAGTGGTTAGTTTTTTTTACGCTAAGCCGTATGGTGCATTGGGCAGCATAAAACGGAAAGATTTGACGAATGAGCAGTGGAAGCCGTGTTTATGTGAAGCTAACGTATTTAATGAAAATATGTTTAAGAGATTCTGGTCTTACAGATTATCTAGTCTGAACAACGGGAAAGCAACTTTAGGAACGATATCGGCAAGTCAACCAAAAGCAAATGAGTTCATTGCAGCTTTCTTAACACATCGTCGCGCTTTTATTGACCTAGAAGATCTTTTTCGGCTACCAAATGTAAAATCAGTTCGAATAACAGATAAATAATTACTACATCGCTGCCTCGTTCATTATTATTAACATTAATGTTCTCATAGTTATCACTCTTTTCTGTATTAGCAGATGAAGGAAGGAAAGAAATTTCAGGTTTGACAATGTATCGATGACGAGGTAATTACAGACGGAAAAAAGGATTGGATTGGTCAATCATGCAGAAGCAAATCGACCGTCGCCTTTCTACAGACATCATTGAGGAATTTGCCTTAATGCACATAGGTAAAACATAAATCTGGATTGCCGGAAATGGAACACAGTCCCTGTCTTCCAGAATGTGTATCCAGTAAATTAACCATTCCACCCTCCAGGACTATTTCAAACATTAGTTGAGTGCATGCCACGTTTTGGTGCAGGAATTCTGCATGCTCGCGGGGACCCTACACGACCAGTGCCAGTTTCTTTGGCTCTTCAGTGAATACAGAAACGAAAAATGTTTAGTTTTGAGAACTTTATTGCACAATATCAATTTTGAAATTTCGTCCCGTTCTAAATTATGAGCCAGACATTATTTCGTTAGGCTCGGTTTCCAGCAGATTCTATATAATGTGAGCTTCACCGTTCTATCTGTTTTCAGCGGTTTGCCTGGAGTTAATTGTACCGGGACAGCTAGTAGGTATTACTTTAGTGATGAATACCACTGTATGTGTGGTACACTTGATGATTGCTCATATTCAGTAATGTACTTAACAGGATCATTCTTCAACTGATGTGACAGAACTACACAGAGGCCCAAATAACTAAAAATTCCACTAGTGTTATCCGCTTATTCCTTCACAATCGATATTATTGGAGGTACAGTGTAACGAAATACTTCTAGACCACATACATTGGTTCTTTTATTTCTTAAGTATACTCATGCAATGTGACATAATACTGCGTTCTGACAATTACATTTATGTAGGATAGTGATACTTACTGAGCTCTTGATTCTATTTACTTTGAAGAAAGTTGTTATAGTTAGTGTATATTAAAAATTCTTTGTAATTTGCTGCTCTTCTCGTGCAAGCAAAAGTCATAAATCGCCACAGGTGGGTCGTTCGCTGCACTGAACCTGTGTAAGGGGCAATCATCTGTGATCTGTTGTTGGTATGATTGCCGTCGTTTTACGTAGTCTACTACTCTACAGTGAAAACCAGTTTGTGTGTTTCGGTCGCCAAACATGGTGTTAGACGTTATAAACGCCTGATGGGTTGGATTGGGTTGTTTGGGGGAAGAGACCAACCTGCGAGGTCATCGGTCTCATCGGATTAGGGAAGGATGGGGAAGGAAGTCGGCGTGCCCTTCCAAAGGAACCATTCCGGCATTTGCCTGGAGCGATTTAGGGAAATCACGGAAAACCTAAATCAGGATGGCCGGACGCGGGATTAAACCGTCGTCCTCCCGAATGCGAGTCCAGTGTCCTAAACGCCTGATGCTCTGCAAACTTGGACAAAGGGTTTGTCATGTTTTCACCCTCAATATACACTTTAACACAACACTCCTCAAAAGCAGGCTTTTATGGCATCCAGAAACCAATCTTAGTCTTTCAGAGCCGTCCTTCATTAACCACCGATAAATCCTTTCGTTGCCCAATAACATTATGGACGCTCACACCTCTTCACTGACTAGTAAGTATTAAAACGGTGTGTGTCATTCTTCACGTATCATTGCGCTGTAGTCAACGAGGTCACTTGGTGGCACATAGAACTGAACTTTCGTAATTCATTCATTATTCTGCTTTTGAAATAAATCTATACTGACAGAAAAAGCTGCAACTTCTTTTCTAATCTTTTTCCTCTAAGTTTTCTTGCCATAAATCTACAAGATATATCCTTTTTTCATTTTTATTTTTATTTAATTTGATTTAATTATTTATTTATTTACTTACTTATTTTGCAGAAGTAGCCATAACGCTGGCTGATTTCATATCACATTTGTCCATTTCTCACTATTTCTCTGCAAGAAAATACGAACAAAGGTCCATTGTATCATTTTCCTCTAAATCACAAACTACGTTTTTCTTAGTTACCCTGATTACTTTCGAGCAATTAAATCTTTCTTTGCAAAACTAGACCCCACTCCGATCAGTTGTCTGCCCGATTTTTCTGTTTATTTATGTGACGATACTGAGACCCGGCCCTGATTACGGAAAACGAGGGATAAAAAACCAAAGTTCAACAATTTATTTTTAAAAAATTCCCTTAGAATACGACAATTCTGGTAGAATATAGCGTATTCCATTTACCATACTACATTAACAGCACTTCTTTTAGTCACAAATTCACCAGAATTACATTTTAAAAGAGAAGGAATTCTGCTGAAATTTAACTAATACGTAATCGAGGATATATTTATAATCAGAAGTTGAGGTTTTTTTTGTAAAAAACAAGGCATGTCAGGCATGTAAAATTTACAATCAATATATTTTTCTGAACAACGCCTTTTAAGTTTAATCCTTGTGAATGTTTATGAACCAGCATAGATACGGTATTATTTACAGCTTCTCACTTTTCCCTGCCATATTAAATTTTTCGTATTTTCTTTCTTTCTTTCGGGTGCCAGAGGGCACTTTGTCATTGGGGACCCTGGGACGTTGTCTCTTGTCTCCCCAGCCACGTTAATTCCCTGGCAATAATTCTTTTCAACGAAGATAGGGGTCTACATAGCAACGACTCGTGTAGCTTCACGTGTACCGCGCAGAGTTACGTAACTTCGATCAAATGCATAGGAAGAGTGACCTTTCGTCTGGTATTCAGAAGGTCAGTGTAGTTTTTTAAGCAGTTTCCCGAGCTCTTTAAGGCAAATGCTCAGATGATTCTCAGTCTCCGTCCTATTAAACACTATACACAAACAGTTAAATATGGCAAAGCAGAGAAAGCAGTTCACACGGCTCGGACCCGACTTTTCTCCTTTGCGAATTTTTTTGGTACATTTCCACCCTTAGGTCAATATAGTTCAATAGGACCAACATCCAGCTGCATAGTTATAAATAATAACAGCCAAAATTGTGAAAGTAAAGTAAAGCGGACCACATGTTAATGTGATGACGATAGAAAGATGGGCTGGTTGACATAGCACGGATCAATTATCAAGAATAATAAGAGATACAGTTAAATAACCGTCTGGATGTTATTATTGATGTTAGCAGCCCATCGATAATACTAGAACACGGCTCGTTGTCTTAAACTATCGATAGTTTACCCGCAAAATGCAGTTTTTCTAAATGAAGACAGACCATCTTCAATTTCTCGTGAAAACATTCCAAAATAATCAAGTTAGGACAACAGTTACAAATTACTCTAACTTGTCTGATTTATCTTTACACCAGCCGCTAACGGAATTAATATCAGGAGGTATGAGCGTAATACAGGAGAAACCAAGTGATACTGCAGCAGTCAGTATGACGCACGACGGCTACTGTTTACTACACAGCTACTCATTAATGCAGACTAAAAGAAGAAAGTAACGTAAGTGTAATACCCCATCGACGAGCGAGGTCATTAGAGCTTGAACAAAAGTTCAAATGGGACAAATATGGTAAAGAAGATCGGTCATGTAACTGTCAAAGGAATTATCCGGATATTTCCCTTAATTTATTTAGGGAAATTACGATGACCCTACATCCAGACAAGCGAACGGAGGTATACACTGTTTTCCGACAGAGTGCGAGTCTCAACCACTATGCCACCTTACTCACTAGACTGTAAAACTTCGTACGTTCAGTTAGAAGAACTGTTTACAAATTCCTCATTCCCGGTAGTGGCTTATGAAATAGCTATACCTGAACTGATAATTATCAAGTCCAAACAATGATTTGAACGGACTATAGCTGTGATCTCCACTCATTCCACAGTTGCATCACCTCTACGTCAGAGAACCCAAGTGCATTCTCTCTCCAGTGTCAAACATCTTTCCCACTGTGACAGAATAAGGCAACTCAGTGCTTAAGACACTGGACCCGTATTCGGGATAAGTGGGGACAGAATCCCTGTGCAGTCATCCTGCTTTAGAGTTTGCTCGGTTCTCCTATGTCAGTTAAAGTGAATTCTGAGGTGGTTCCTTCAACGACGTCGAGGCCGTTTTACTTCCCATTTCTTGTTCAAACACGTACATCCTGTATATCTAATGATAACCCTATCAGAGAAAGGATACAGAAAAAAAATTGTAACATAAAGACGAATATTGTCCACCGTTAGTGACGCTAACTATCTAGAAATGAACATCGTGTAACCTTATGTTGTGATGTGATATGAATCTTACGGACCGCGTTACGCTAATGTGAATGGGCTTGAAGAGCCACCTGTGAGCTCATAACAGACGGCCGGCGGGTCGATACTCTCTCTCCTCCACGTGAAGAAATCCTCACACACAATCACGTCGCCCTGCTGTAAAAGGAGGAGCACAGCTGGTGCAGTGATATAACACAGGAGGAACATTCGAGAGGAAGTTCTACAAATCTCACTCTGGCTCATGTGATACAAAATTTCCTCGGTAAATCTAAATTCGGAATAGAAGTATATATTTTGGAATAATAAAGTTATAGTCCAACCGTGTGTGTGTTTGTGTGTGTGTGTGTGTGTGTGTGTGTGTGTGTGAGAGAGAGAGAGAGAGAGAGAGAGAGAGATTTCACATTGTATAGCGTAACTCGTTTATAAATTCCGAAAAGTGAGTGAAAAATAAAATTACAGGCACGCCTTTACGCCTTTGTTCCTTTCCACCTCCTTTCAGTACGATCTTTCGTGGATCTTTGCATAATATACATGTAACACAAGCTCTCCAGCATCTAATCACTGCCTTCCGCGTGGGACTCTGCGACTTTAATACAATAGTCGCGAAAGCGGCAATGCTTAGCAATTGCTAAAATATGTCTGGGAATTGTATATACGTCATTTTCTCTTTCTCCCTCATCTGTCTGTCCAGCCCTTCTGTTTCCCCCTCTGTCTGTCTATCACCTCCTCCTCCGCCCCGCCGGCCGGAGTGGCCAAGCGGTTCTAGGCGTTACAGTCTGGAGCCGCGCGGCCGCTACGGTCGCAGGTTCGAATCCTGCCGCGGGCATGGATGTGTGTGATGTCCTTAGGTTAGTTAGGTTTAAGTAGTTCCAAGTTCTAGGGGACTGATGACCTCAGAAGTTAAGTCCCATAGTGCTCAGAGCCATTTGAAGCATTTTTTTCCTCCCCCCCTCCCCCCCCCCATTCCACCCATAATCTCTCTCAATCTCTTCCTCACACCTGTCTCTGTCACTTACTTCCGCCCCTCTATGCCCATGTTCTCCCGTTCCTCTTCTCTGTCGATTCCTCTTCCGCCCTCTCTCTAATGTTGAGCCTTGTAGGTCGTTATTGTGAACGAAACTTTGATCGGGAGATGAAGTTGCTTAAAATGAGTGGATAAATCTGTTAAGGTCATTAATGTAAGGGGTACTGGAGAGTCGTCTCCAGCTGCTGTACCTGTGGGTTCAGTAGCTTCAGTGACAGTGTTTTTCACAGTTTTAATCTGTGAATGGTTAGGATTGCCAAGTTTCAGATGATTCAGGTACCATAGTAATATTCTAATGATAAGTAATCAGCCATAAAAACAACTTGCCTCTTTCCTCTTAAAACTGACTACGAAGAAGAGAACAAAACAGCACACTGTTGTGTATGCAATTTCTGTTTAAAGCTATGTATAAAGATAATGAATATATCTGGAATAAACAATTTGTCTAATAATCCATTAAATTTCGGGCATGCAGCCACAAAAATAAAATTTCTTCCACTGATATTTCGGCCGCGTATCGTCCGGTCATCCTTAGAGTGAGTCGCAAGTGGAAGAAATTTTATTTGCGCCGCTGCGTGCCTGAAATTTAGTGGACTTTTCATTACGTCGCGAAACGTTGAAAATGCACAATTTGTCTCATGGTCTAGATACCCTATATAAGTTAAAATTGACTGCGAGAAAGAAAATGAAACCGCACATTTTCACAACACAATATTTTCTTCCTGGCAGTTGATTTTAAAAGAAAATCTGTAAATTCTTGTTTAAAAAATTGTGTAGCCTATGTTCGTTTTAATGTTTAGTAGAGTATCGACCAAAATGACAAGCAAATTCGTCAAGAATGTTGCGAAATTTGTGCTAACAACATTTCTTCTGCGTATATTGCTTGTATATTTATACACCACATATATTAAAAAAATATGTAACCTATATACCCATGAAAATTTGTAAGAATATCGCGTAAAAAGAAGAGATTAATCAGTCAAGGACTTTTCAAAATTTCCGTTAACAGTGTGTCTGATTTGTATACATTCTGAAAAATGTGTAGCTTATGTCCGTCAGAGCATTTAATGGAGTATCGCGTAAAAATTTGAGGTAAATCGGTCGTCTGTCTAATGTAGCATATCTCCGTTTGTACCATTATTAGAGTATCATGTAAAAATTGGAAGTAAGTCGATAAAAAGTGTTTAAAGATTTTTGCTAACAGTCTTTCAGACATATACAGTATATACATACGTATATAATATATATGTTCTAAAATACGTATCTTATGTCCGTCAGAATGTCGTGTAAAAATTTGAAGTAAATCGGTCAGAAATTCGAGATATTTGGTAACAACGTTAAACTACGACGTGTCTTTATATACACCCGTCAAAAAAAGTTTTGCATCACCCCGGTTCCCAGAACTCCTGAAGATAGACGTTGACTGTGGATATTGTATCACAGACACAGTCGCTTTGACTGTTGAGAGATGCCACTAAACCCGCCCAAAGATGTAAACAACCATACATGAGCAGAGCCTATTAGACGGAGTGGGTCCGACAGCCGATCAATTCGAGTCACTCCACCATCAAGTAGGTACACGGCTCGTGTTGTGTGTAGTTCAACCATGCCTAGGCGGTCAATACCGCGGTTTGATCGCGTCCGCATTGTTACTTTGTGCAAGGAAAGACTCTCAGCAAGGGAAGTGTCCAGGCGTCTCGGAGTGAACCAAAGCGATGCTGTTCGGACATGGAGGAGATACAGAGAGATGGGAACTGTCGATGAGATGCCTCGCTCAGGCCACCCAAGAGCTACTAGCGCAGTGGATGACCGCTACCTACGGATTATGGTTCGGAGGAACGCTGACAGCAACGCTACCATGTTCAATAATGCTTTTTCGTGCAGCCACAGGACGTCGTGTTACGACTCAAACCGAGCGCATTAGGCTGCATGGTACACAACTTCACTACCGACGTCGATGGCAAGGTCCATCTTTGCAACCACTACAACATGCAGTGCGGTACAGATGGGCCCAACAACATGCCGAATGGCCCGCTTAGGATTGGCATCACCGGTGATTGTCGCATATGCCTTCAACCAGACAATCGTCGGAGACGTGTTTGGAGGCAACACGGTCAGGCTGAACGCCTCAGTCACTTTATCCAGCGAGTGCAGCAAGGTGGAGGTTCCCTGATGTTTTGGGGTGGCATTATGTGGGGCCGACGCACGCCGCTGGTGGTCATGGAAGGCGCCATAACGGCTGTACGATACGTGAATGCCATCCTTCGACCGATAGTGTAACCATATCGGCAACATATTGGCGAGGCATTCATCTTCATGGACGACAATTCGCGCACCCATCGTGCACATCTTGTGAATGACTTCCTTCAGGATAACGACATCGCTCGACTAGAGTGACCAGCATGTTCTCCAGACGTGAACCCTATCGAACATGCCTGGGATAGATTGAAATGGGTTGTTTATGGACGACGTGACCCACTAACTACTCTGAGGGGTCCACACCGAATCGCCGTTGAGGAGTGCGGCAATCTGGACCAACAGTGTCCTGATGAACTTGTTGATAGTATGCCACGACGAATACAGGCGTGCATCAGTGCAAGAGGTCGTGCTACTTGGTAATAGAGGTACCGGTGTGTACCGCAATCTGAACCACGGCCTCTGAAGGTCTCGCTGTATGGTGGTACAACATGCAATGTCTGGTTTTCATGAGCAATAAAAAGGGCGGAAATGATGTTTATGTTGATCTCTATTCCAATTTTCTGTACAGGTTCCGGAACTCTCGAAATCGAGGTGATGCAAAATTTTTTTTGATGTGTGTAGTAGTATAGATACGCATACCTCCATCATTGCTTATCATATAAAAAAGTGATATTCCAAACGCCAAGGGATAATAATGAATAATTCTTTATTTACCTCCGGTTTCAATTTTCAGTGTAGCTTTAGGTATTATAAAATTATTTACTACAGTCTGCGTAGGTACATTATTAGTTGGAGTCAAACAAACCGCGATTCTGTGACACGTTGTTCAGAGGTACCTACCATCAATAAAATGATACATTATAAGCTGTAATGAAATGAACTAACACATTTAATCGCCCTTCGTATACTGTTAGTACATTACTGGAGACACTCTTCCGACATTTATTCCTCTGTACAGTTTTTTGATTGTGAGTTATCTAAGTAACTGATTTCATGTGTTCAGTCCTTTGCTATCCCTGAGATTCGTGTCTGATCGGCATCAGTGCGTCTAGATGCGGTAGGAACAAGTAAACTGTTAATGTCCTACCATTAAATTAGAGAAACAGTTTGTGGAAGGACGAGAAAAAGACATGAAATTAATCGTGATCAGTTCGTCGCAGTCGAATATTAGCGAAACGTTCAACGCACGAAAAAATGGAAACAATATAGAACTCACCGGTCTTTCAGAAAGAGATAGGACAAGAAAATCATTAAAATTACCAAGTAACACAACGTTCGGGAACTAAACTTAATTAAGTAAACGAACAAAAGATTTTAGAGGATTTTAAAGCCATTTTCTTTAGTCGTTCCCAAATTATTGGTCTTCGTAAGCGAATTTTGTCGTATCCTGAAAGTGAAGGAATCTCAGGCACGAGAGAATGGAGGGTTCGGGGGCAATACACCACGTACAGCAACTAAGCTTAGAAAGTCGTTTTACGCAACATCATTTTTACATAAGAAACTACTGCATAACGTATACTCAGGAACCATTCCTCGAAACGTTCTCTTTGCTTTCACGTGGAATAGAATGTGTATACTCTGAAAAAATTATTGATCTACCAAAGAAAATAGAGCGACGTGAACGGTTACGCAGTTTCATTGCATTACATAAATGTTTCTTATCTCATTCTAGACATAGCAAGGTAAACAGAAGGTGCATTATATATTTTTAAAATATTGTCATGCAACTGATGATAAAACACGTAGTGGAGGATTTCATGCAATGATGAACGAAATTTTCGTATCATCTGGAGAGAGGAAAGAGAAAATGAGAAGTACGTTATTACAGTTTTCTATAGACGATCTGCATAAGCTTGCTACACGACTGCTGTATCTCGCTGTTACGGATGGTAGAAATAAATACAAACTCTATGGAACTTTCCAGTAATTTTCACACAGTGATAGACTTGAAGGATAATAAATAATTAACAAGAAAATATGGTCTTTCAACTTAGATTTCTTTCTAAAGGTGCCAGAATAGATTTGAGATTAACTGCAAACAGCAAGAGGTAGTTATCAGTCGGAAATGCTACAGTAAAATGAATCACCAAATTCGGCCAATCATTGTTTTATACAGTAAAACGTGCAGGCGCTTATCAGACGATGAGTCAGAGCTGCAAAAATCGCAATATTCACTGATTTGTGTACTCACTAACATTTAACACATGCACTTATACACACAGCTCTTAGTGTTTGCAAGATGCTGTTGTGCGCAAAGGACAATAAAACCATTCCAATTAGGCGGTTGACACAGAATTGTATTCAGATATTGAAAACTATAACAAGATATAAACTACGTGGTGTGACAGATACACGGTTTCAAGCTAAAACCCCGGCTGGAAATGTAATGGCTGTACCCAAATTTCTATGCGCCTTTCCATATCTTATTTCTGAACCAAATATCTGTCTATCAAATATGAATATATCCATATTAGATAAGCATTAAGTGAAATATCCGAAACTTTTGGGTCACATAGTTAATTTTCTAGTAAGGCTTATGTCTTC
Source organism: Schistocerca serialis cubense (assembly GCF_023864345.2). Taxonomy (NCBI): domain Eukaryota; kingdom Metazoa; phylum Arthropoda; class Insecta; order Orthoptera; family Acrididae; genus Schistocerca; species Schistocerca serialis. The sequence continues at coordinate 869,361,307 of NC_064640.1, read as the reverse complement.
ATTAAGAGTAGAAATTGGCCAATGCATTTAGATTAAGGAACTATCCGGCCTCTTTTAAAATGCAACAAGACTCAGTCTTGTGAAACCGAAGCGATACCCAGGTATGACAGAGTGCATAGGAATAATGATGCCATTATAGCAATGTCTCTTTTGTAGAAACGTCAAAGGCAGAAAACTCAAATGCTCGAACCACGTTTGGAGAAATGATGGATAACTGACTAGCTACATGATGAAAAATAAAACCCTATAACTTATTGTAATTCAGTAGCTTTCTCACCTTACGTTTTCAGGGCTCCTGATGAGTTCAGCTGTATAACAGAAATCAATATTTGCATGAAGCATCGCTATTGGGTAGAAAAAGTAGTGTTTCAAGAGGCCGTCATATAGATTGATCAGGGATCTCGCAGTGAACATGGAAACACTGAGTACTTATGACTCTGTTTGGCACTGGTTTATGAGTTTTACGTGATAATGGATACAGTCCAAAATACAGTGCAAAATCAACTGATGAGTTAAATGTTAAAAACACTTCCCACATAAGCAATAACAAATAAAAACCAGCACCAAATAACAGCACAAAACCGTTAACAGAAAAATATAAGCGCATGCTATATTTAGGAAGAGTATACAAAGTAGCACACATTTCACAAGGAAGGGACAGCGTAGTGAGATTTTTACGCTAACAATGAAATAAAGGACGAAATCATACATAGTATTCAAAACAACAGCAAGCCATGTAATCGATGAGGGATATATAGGCTTAACTGAAGTTCACGCCCGAATATATACATAAGCCAAACAGGAAGAAATTTTAGTATACGGCGAACTAGGGGAAACTATTTTTTAAAAAGTCTAAACATACCGACCTTTGACTTTCATGTATCTAAAGGCGGGCATCAAGTGGCAGTAATAGCACAAAATCTATAAATCCTTCACCTCGCCAAGAAAGGTAATAGTATGAATCTCCTTCAAAGACAGAAATTTATTCCCATAAATGCAAATCGCTAAACGCCATCCTAAAGGATCAAACTGATGCTATTTTGCCTGAAACTGACATAGCGAGACCGTGGCTGTGTACAATTAATTAAGGTTGGTGATTACAAAGAAGAAGACAGCAACCAGCTGCTATTAATACTGCTATTTATTTAAGTAACTAGCGCCGTAATCGGTTTAGAACTGACAAGTTTTTACATAATCGGCAGTTTTCGATTTTATTTGTCCACTATGGCGAAATATTCTCGGATCAAACTGAGACATCCATAAACATTTTCATGAATTACTCATAAAGTCTACTCCTCCAATAGTGTGCTAGGAAGAACATCCTTTCTTTTAGTCAGATTATGGCACAAATTTCCTTTCTCCTCAGTTCTATTCAGTAGCTCCTCATTTGTTACGTAAACTACCCATGTTGCGTTCTAATTCTGAAGTGATTTTTGCAATTTGTCAGTCTATTAATTACACACAAAGTATGTGAAATTGCTTGTTCTGTGAAAAATTTTCGTATCACTTTTTCAAAATCCATTTAATTTATTTGTCTTCTGTCAATAATAGCAAGTGTGTACCACACTAGGTAGATAACCATAGTCATTGTATATCATTATTCTAAAAAACGAAAACTAACTGTAAATAACGTAGCATTACTCTATACGGTATATACATTGTATATGAAGCAAGTACTATGACATTATGACTTTCCTGTCATTCGGACTCATGTATGAAATTTCATGGTCGGCATTTTTCATCACGTAGCTAGTCAGTTATCCATCATTTCTCTAAACGTGGTTCGAGCATTTGAGTTTTCTGCCTTTGACGTTTCTACAAAAGAGACATTGCTATAATGGCATCATTATTCCTATGCACTCTGTCATACCTGGGTATCGCTTCGGTTTCACAAGACTGAGTCTTGTTGCATTTTAAAAGAGGCCGGATAGTTCCTTAATCTAAATGCATTGGCCAATTTCTACTCTTAATGAAGACATAAGCCTTACTAGAAAATTAACTATGTGACCCAAAAGTTTCGGATATTTCACTTAATGCTTATCTAATATAGATATATTCATATTTGATAGACTGATATTTGGTTCAGAAATAAGATATGGAAAGGCGCATAGAAATTTGGGTACAGCCATTACATTTCCAGCCGGGGTTTTAGCTTGAAACCGTGTATCTGTCACACCACGTAGTTTATATCTTGTTATAGTTTTCAATATCTGAATACAATTCTGTGTCAACCGCCTAATTGGAATGGTTTTATTGTCCTTTGCGCACAACAGCATCTTGCAAACACTAAGAGCTGTGTGTATAAGTGCATGTGTTAAATGTTAGTGAGTACACAAATCAATGAATATTGCGATTTTTTAAGTCGATAAGCACAACTCACACCTGAAGTTTAGTATAGATTAATTTAAGCACGAAGCATACGGCTACTACCACCGTCATACCTTAGCAAAAGATCTGGCAGGGAACCCGAGAAGATTCTGGTGATATTTAAAATCTCTAAGTGGTCTAAGATTTCATTCCAGTCACTTAGTCACTTATTGACCAATAGGTGTAGCAACTGAATACAGCAAAACGAAAGCCGAAGTTTTAAATTTCATGTTCAAGAAATCGTTCACGCAGGTGAACCGTATAAACATACCTTCCTTTGACCATCGACATAGTAATAGACTTTCCTGGCGTAGAGAAACAACGGAAGGAGTTGGCAACAAATAAGTCACCAGTTTCGGATGGAATCACAGTTCGGTTTTTCAGAGTACTCCACGGCATTACTTTGCATTTATCGCGAATCTCTCGCCCATAGCAAAGTGCAAAGCGACTGGAAGAAGGCGTGGATGACTTCTGTGTATAAGAAGGGCAAAAAAATGAACTCACAAATTTACATAACAATATCAGTAACGTCAGTTTGTCGCAGAATGCTTCAACACATTCCCAGTTTGAACATAATAAATTTTCTTGAGGCCGAGAAGCTTATGTCCACGAATCAACATGGTATTAGAAAGCATCGCTTTTGCGTAACTCAGCTAGCCCTTTTCTCACATGATGCACTGTGAACTATGAATGAAGGGCAAAAGGCAACTTCCATATTTCTAGATTTACGTATTTCCATTTTACACTGTACGCCATTGCATTCTGTCAAAGAAGATACGAACGTATGGAACAGGTTCACAGACATGTGAGTGGCTCGAAGACTTCTTAAATAATAGAACCCAGTACGTTGTCCTCGATGGCCAATGTTAATCAGAGACAACGGTATCGTCAGGGGTGTCCCAGTGAAATGTGATAGGACCGCTGTTGTTCTCTACATACACAAATGATTTGGCGGACAGGGAAGCCTGCGGTTGTTTGCTGATGATGCTGTGGTGTACGGTAGGGTGTCGAAGTTGAGTGACTGTAGGAGGACACAAGATGATTTAGACAAAATTGCTAGTTGTTGTGATGAGTAGCAGCTAGCTCTAAATCAGATAAATCCTTATTAGTGTCCAGCTTGACACTATCTTGTCGTTTAACTATCTAGGCGTAACGTCGCAAAGCGATATGAAATGCAACGAGTGTGTGAGGACTGTAGTAGGAAAAGCGAATGGTCGACTTCGGTCTCTTGGAAGATTTGTAGGAAAGTGTGGTTTATTTGTAAAGGAGACCGCATATAGGATGCTAGTGCGACCTTGAGTACTACACGAGTGCTTGGAATCCGTACTAGGTCAGATTAAAGGAAGACATCGACTCAATTCAGAGGCGGGATGGTAGATTTGTTACTGGTAGTTTCGAACAACACTCAAGTGTTACGAAGATGATTCAAGATCTCAAATTGGAATCCCTGGAAGGAAGGCAATCTCCTTTTCGAGATATACTATTTGGAAAATTTAGAAAATCGGCATTTGGAACTGACTACAGAACAATTCTATTTCCTTAAACATATATTGCGCATAAGGACCACGAAGATAATATGCGAGAAATTAGGGCACATACGGAGGCATATAGATACTTATACATCCCTCGCTCTATTTGCGACTGGAACAGGAAAGTAAATGACTAGTAGTGGTATGGGGATGCCCTCCGCCACACCCAATAAGGTGAACTGTAGGATATCGATGTTGGTGTAGATGTAGAAGTATTTCTGGAATGTGTAAGAAAATTGTAACTTGACTTTAGGTGCAATTTGCGGTATAAACAAATTGATAAGTCTCCCACATGGTGAATGCTGCACTCCATGAGTGAATCTAAAAGCTTGTGTGAGTAAATATAGTTTGCATGTTCTGGTGCAGTTTTATAAAAAACGAAAAATCATAGAATTTCATGTAAATATCGCGGAAATTGATAGAAATTATGACAAGAAATTCGTTTTTCGCAGAATGTCAGAAAATCACAAGAAAAAACAGTCATTGTAGGTTATTTAACAACATTCCAAATTTAACCTATTTTCATCACCTTTCCATCATTTTTCTCGAATATTTGCATCATTTTTAAATATGTCTACTGTTTTTCAAGTTTATTCACCAGTTTTTTCGAAACTATTTTTGATGAACAATCATTTCCCTATCATTTCGTCAAATTTTCAGTCAATTTCAATTATAGTTACTCGAAATTCCGTGATATTTTCATTTTCTTGGAAACAGCACCAGAATATACAAACACTATATATTTGAAATAATTAGTGCAAACAAGAAAGCAGCAAAAATATTTCAAACATGAAATCAGATATAAATGTTTCAGATCGCCTCCCTTTTATTGGCTGTACAGATAAGAAAACGAAAAACTCAGTAAAACAAGTTATAACTTTGTTATTTCTCTCTCTGATTTATTTTCTTAAAAATTTTATATTAGACAACATTTTTTCAACCTAACTGGGTTTTTCCAAATAGATAAGAACGGAGGGGTGCTGCGCTACTTTCCAGCTACTTTAAAAATTTTAAAATTTTGTGAAATCCCAAAAATTTGTTAAAATACCTAATTTTTAAAACCAAAAAATTTCAGCTACATTTCAGAACCTTATAATTTTGAAAGAATTACTAAAAATTTAGTTAAAATACATAATTTTAAATAGAATATAACAGCTACCATTCTGCTACAGGGTGTTTCAAAAATGACCGGTATATTTGAAACGGCAATAAAAACTAAACGAGCAGCGATAGAAATACACCGTTTGTTGCAATATGCTTGGGACAACAGTACATTTTCAGGCAGACAAACTTTCGAAATTACAGTAGTTACAATTTTCAACAACAGATGGCGCTGCGGTCTGGGAAACTCTATAGTACGATATTTTCCACATATCCACCATGCGTAGCAATAATATGGCGTAGTCTCTGAATGAAATTACCCGAAACCTTTGACAACGTGTCTGGCGGAATGGCTTCACATGCAGATGAGATGTACTGCTTCAGCTGTTCAATTGTTTCTGGATTCTGGCGGTACACCTGGTCTTTCAAGTGTCCCCACAGAAAGAAGTCACAGGGGTTCATGTCTGGCGAATAGGGAGGCCAATCCACGCTGCCTCCTGTATGTTTCGGATAGCCCAAAGCAATCACACGATCATCGAAATATTCATTCAGGAAATTAAAGACGTCGGCCGTGCGATGTGGCCGGGCACCATCTTGCATAAACCACGAGGTGTTCGCAGTGTCGTCTAAGGCAGTTTGTACCGCCACAAATTCACGAAGAATGTCCAGATAGCGTGATGCAGTAATCGTTTCGGATCTGAAAAATGGGCCAATGATTCCTTTGGAAGAAATGGCGGCCCAGACCAGTACTTTTTGAGGATGCAGGGACGATGGGACTGCAACATGGGGCTTTTCGGTTCCCCATATGCGCCAGTTCTGTTTATTGACAAAGCCGTCCAGGTAAAAATAAGCTTCGTCAGTAAACCAAATGCTGCCCACATGCATATCGCCGTCATCAATCCTGTGCACTATATCGTTAGCGAATGTCTCTCGTGCAGCAATGGTAGCGGCGCTGAGGGGTTGCCGAATTTGAATTTTGTATGGATAGAGGTGTAAACTCTGGCGCATGAGACGATACGTGGACGTTGGCGTCATTTGGACCGCAGCTGCAACATGGCGAACGGAAACCCGAGGCCGCTGTTGGATCACCTGCTGCACTAGCTACGCGTTGCCCTCTGTGGTTGCCATACACGGTCGCCCTACCTTTCCAGCACGTTCATCCGTCACGTTCCCAGTCCGTTGAAATTTTTCAAACAGATCCTTTATTGTATCGCTTTTCGGTCCTTTGGTTACATTAAACCTCCGTTGAAAACTTCGTCTTGTTGCAACAACACTGTGTTCTAGGCGGTGGAATTCCAACACCAGAAAAATCCTCTTTTCTAAGGAATAAACCATGTAGTCTACAGCACACTTGCACGTTGTGAACAGCACACGCTTACAGCAGAAAGACGACGTACAGAATGGCGCACCCACAGACTGCGTTGTCTTCTATATCTTTCACATCACTTGCAGCACCATCTGTTGTTGAAAATTGTAACTACTGTAATTTCGAAAGTTTGTCCGCCTGAAAATGTACTGTTGTCCCAAGCATATTGCAACAAACGGTGTATTTCTATCGCTGCTCGTTTAGTTTTTATTGCCGTTTCAAATATACCGGTCATTTTTGAAACACCCTGTATATTATAATTTTAAGTGAATTACTAAGAATTTAAAGTTAACTATCTAGAGTTTAAACAAATATTACAAAATGTAAATTTTAGTAAAAACCAAAATTTAAAAATAAATTCCAGGTACATATAAGTATTAACAAATCCTTAAATTTATTGATTCTTTTTATTGTAAAGACTATAAGAAAGAACAGATACCATATTCTCATAGTTAAGGCTAACTGGCCATTGACCTTCTTCTTCTGTGCTGGATGCACACGAATTGCCCAAACCCTTACAGGACTCGGTAAGATTGTCTGCCGCAAGTCATGAGTGTAATGGGTAGGGGCACTACGAATGTAGTGTGTGGACATTAAGTTGGGAATGTGAGTCTCACAGGGAGCGTGCAAGGGATAAATCCCTGCAGTCGCACTATCCTCTGTGTTCCCGGTAGCTCAGGTGGATAGAGCGTCTGCCATGTAAGCAGGAGATCCCGGGTTCGAGTCCCGGTCGGCGCACAGATTTTCGACTGTCCCCGTATATGTATATCAATGCCTGTCGACAGCCTAGAGTTTTGATTTCGTTATCATTTCATTCTAAGAGAGCTGCATGGTCACCGATGGTAACTGTTCTTACCGACATGTCCGAAAGAACAGATACCATCTTCATATAGTTAAGGCTAACTGGCCATTGACCTTCTTCTTCTGTGCTGGATGTACAAACATTGCCCGAACTCATACGGGACTCGGTAAGATTGTCTGCCGCGAGAAATGAGTGTAATTGGCAGAGGCACTACGAATGTAGTGTGTGGTCATTAAGTTGGGAAGGTGGGTCTCCCGGGGAGAGTGCAAGGAATAAATTCCTGCAGTCGCACTATCCTATCTGCCCTCGGTGGCTCAGATGGATCGCCGGCAGGGTAACTCAGCGTGTTCGGTCAGAGGATTAGCTACCCTCTGTAACAAAAAAACTGAGTAAATGGATCGACGACGAACCTAAATGGGTGTCAGCGGACATCCGCCTCGAACAAAATTCAACGAACAATGTAAAAAATGAGATTAAAAAAAGAAAAAAAGGTGGATAGAGCGTCTGCCATGTAAGCAGGAGATCCCAGGTTCGAGTCCCGGTCGAGACACACATTTTTAGCTGTCCCCGTTGATGTATATCAACGCCTGTCGACAGCTAAGGGTCTCGATTTCATTATCATTTCAATTACTTCTATATTTTAAAAGAGAATTACGAAAGACAACAAGCATTAGAAGAAATAGATACAAAAAGAAGTCAGAATCCGTTACTAGGTAGTACGCAAAAATACGTTATAGTGCAGAGGATTATAAAGCATTTAAATTTAACATGAAAAGTGAGGAAAAGAACTACTTTACAGTGACAAAAGTAAGTGTAACTGTAATGCAACTGATGATGGCAGCATGCTGCTGAAAAGGTAACAGATTTTAGCCAAACGTAACTGAAGAGGTAAAAATTATTTCCTAAATTTATGAAGTATTTGCTGTGCCGAACGGCACGTGAGCGAATCAGAAGTCGCGATACGCGTGGGCTGCGGAGCGGTCGATCAATACAAAGGCTACCCGGTGGCCGAGCCCGCGTCTGCGCATCTTCCTCATCTGAAACGCAACAGGCTTTATGTCTGGAGCCCGTTCAAACACTGCAAATAAGACGAACTGATTGCTACGTCTGACCTGTTGATTTTGCAGAACAGCCGTGGAAGGATAGGATGCCTGAGTGTTAGTCAAACCTTATGCGCGCAGCTCTTTTAACACAAGTGTTGCCACGTTGAAAGACGAGTGTGTCCACAACGTACAGAAAAAGGAAACACTTTGTCTTTGAGTATGTTTAAATAAAGTTCCTGAATCAGTGCACCAAAGTTACAGTACGAGAAGTATCCCAAAACGTCATAGAACGACCTCCCACCTCAAACATACCATCCATATATTGTGGATTAAACGTCTCGTCAAGCTATCGGTATACTCGATGCCTTTCATCACTTCAAAATAGGTAACATCGCCACTTGTCAAACAAAGCTGTAAGCCTCCAGCCACCTAATGCCCAGTTCTGTGTTGTTTGGTGCTTTGAAGACGTGGAGCTTTATGAGCGTCTGTGGGCAGCGGCATTTTGCGAGGTACCCGCCTCCTATTGCCCTTTAACTGCAGTTCCTTTCAAAATTTTCGATTGGAAACTGATTAAAACTGACCTGAATTCACTGACAGCAGCAGTTACCGTCGGTTTTGTAACAAACTGCCGTTCACAAGGCGTGTCACACGTGTCTTTTTGCGACCACTGTTCTTGTGTTACATGGCTTCGACCGGTACATCGTTCCTTGAAGACTCGATAGGCTGTATGCATTGATACAACACACCATTTATCTTCACTCACGCTATGGCCATGATCTCGTCGATTTACGACTGTTCAGATCTTTCATTCTGCGACGTCGACCATCCTACGGCTCTGATTGCATACAACTGACTGGTACATTCACACCACATCATTGACACGGATAACATCATCAGTATAGAGTCACATGGCTATCTGGTACCACTCCTACAACACCTGCAACTCTCAAAAGCCACGGTGTGCTCTGTTTAGGGCTGAGTAATAATTTGTCCCGCGACCTTACATTTAAATAGTTTTGAATTTTTCTCCTTTCTATTCATTTTTCTGCTTCGTTAGGCTTGCCAGGGGCTGGAAATGCATATTCCAGTGATTTGACATATGCCTTTTCACAAATAATCCCCCTGAGCATTTGTAACCCTGGATTATCTTTGGAATCCTAGTCCCCTGCACTCAAATACCATTTACTTTCCATAGAATTTTGAAATGTGTAGTTATTTTTCCAATATTGACACCACACCTAATTCTCTCCTTGTGCAGTTCCTTCAGGTTTTATCTACACCGTTGTAATGTGTTACCTATCCTAGTAACTTAATTCCAGATCTTTGTGTTTGCTTATGATCTTTGTTTATTAGAGCCGAGTGCTCTAACCGATATAGCAATCTAGCAACCACGTCACAAAGTCCCATTCTGGGCCTTTTTTCACATTCTCATTATGAAGAGTTGAATAGTGCCGTTTTTTCACTGGTGGGTGTTAATTGTGCTAATTATGTCTTTGTTTTCCTCGCAAATTGTATCACACCCAAGATACTGGAAATATTGTTTCACCTATAGCAATGTTTAATCTGAAAAGAATGAAAACCGTAGTAAATATGTAGTTTCAGTCATCCAAAGTGAAGCGGTTAGTTTTTTTAATGGTAAGCAGTCTGATTCAGTGTGCAACATAAACTGGAAAGAAATCGATAACGAACAGGTAAACCTGTGTCTGTGTTAGGCTCATGTATTGAACGATAAGGTTTCTAAGAGGTTCTTGTCTTACAAATAATCTAGTCTGAATAACGGTAAAGAACAATAATGGAACAGCAATCTATTAAAACGACATTGGTAAGTCAAGCAAAACCAAATGAGTTGAATGCAGCTTTTTCATCACTTCGTCGTACATTAATTAATGCAGAAGCTGCTGTTCTACTATAAAATCTCAAATATGTTTATATAACACATAAACAATTACTACATCACTACCTCATTCATTATTATTATCATTAACGTTACCATATTTACCAGTTTTTTCTGTGTTAGCGGCCAGGCAGAATCAAAGGAAATTCGGGTATCAATGACGAGGTAATTACAGTCTGAGAAAAAGCACGGATTGGGAGTAAATCGACCTTGAACTTTCTACAGAAATCTTTCAGGTAATCTATTTAGGTAAAACCTAAATGTGAATAGACGGAGAGGAATCAAAACCTCTGACTTCCCGAATGTGGGTCCAGTGACTTAACTACTGCAAGTCACTCGGTCTAGCGGATGGCTCTTATTTCCTATATGTTACGGGAGTTCCGGGTGTGGTTAAAGTTTGGAGAGGCTCGCCCTTAAGGAAATGCATTTGATTTGGCCCTTACAGCCAAATACTGATTCATGCGCAAATATGGTATGATACAAAATTTGTTTCCCAGTTACAATTACGCTCAGTTTTGGTTGTTACGTTCCACAGTCAGTTTAGGTTTCATTTGTGTTTTTAACTAAATGAAAACGTTTTCATATCCATTTACGTAATTTTTATGTTAGTGGTAAAGTGGTATGACAGGATACGAATGGTTAGTGGCTATCCATGCATGAAAGTATTTAAATGTTGAAAAATAGATGCGAGACGTTTCCCATGTACACTATCTGATCAAAAGTACCTGGACATTAGTATGGGGTGTGTCCATCTTACGTCTTTATGGCGGCCTGAACTCTGTTGGGGGCATTTTCAATGAGGTGTCCGAAAGTCTGTGGAGGAATGGCAGACCATTCTTCCCGAAGATCCGAAACCAAGGTTGGTGATGTTCGATGCAGAGCTCTACAGAGAAATCGACTTTCTAACTAATACCAAAGGTGTTTCAAAGGGTTCAGGTCGGGACTATGGTCAGGCCAATCCTTTCCAGGATTGTAGTTGTCCACAAACCAATGCTTCACAGCTGTACTTTATGTGTGGAGCATTGTCCTATTGAAACAATCATTGCCTCCGAACTGATCCCATAAAGTACGCAGCACACAATGCCTTTCGCATTCAGCCTTTTCTTAAGCGCAATAGAAGAACTACGTCCTACCAACGAAAGACATTGCCGACCGGTGTGGCCGTGCGGTTCTAGGCGCTACAGTCTGCAGCCGAGCGACCGCTACGGTCGCAGGTTCGAATCCTGCCTCGGGCATGGATGTGTGTGATGTCCTTAGGTTAGTTAGGTTTAATTAGTTCTAAGTTCTAGGCGACTGATGACCTCAGAAGTTCAGTCGCATAGTGCTCAGAGCCATTTTGAACGAAAGACATTATCGTAACACCACCTTCCCTGCTAGCACTACACATGATCGCGGATAACGTTCTCCAAGAAATCGAAAAACCGAAACCCTTTCGTTGGAATGCCATGCGATGTAACGTCGTTCATAAATCCATATAACTCGTTTCCAGTTGACGTCGCTCGTTCCATACCGAGCGTCGCATTGACTGCAGAAATGTGTGACTTGTTGGCAGCTGTTTAACGATTGCATTCCATTCTTTTTAACAGCTGGACTGCTGATAGCCATTTGGGTCCCAGTCTGTTCATTTCATACAATGTTTTACCACCACTTTGCGTTAATTACGACGGTCCCTGTCTGACAGTCACATCACCAATAGTTGTCCTGAGCAGCCTTGGAAGTACTGAAATACCCCTGATGGCTGTCTTACTCAAATAACATCCAGTGACTAATCCACGTCGGAAGTCTCAGAACTGTCGTGTCTGCTGTTACTACTGGTCAATTGGCAGCACAATATTCTCAGCCTCCGTTTATAATTCCACATTACATAGGAGTATCGGCATACTTCTAATCACATAGAGTACATCTGATGACAGAATGTTTAGTATGTAATCAATTATGCACGTTGCACGAATAATCAACATCAATAAACTGCACCCTAAGGATGTCTGTATTCCTTCTCATAAACGATAAGGACATTAAAAATATAAAACTAGTGTATTTCACAAATATTTCTTTAAAATCGTAATTAAAACTACAATGATGCCCAACCTCTTCGTTGGGCATCATTTCTGCAACAGCACTAACTAATTCTGTATAGGCTCTTGTTGTTTAGAAATTCATAAGAAAGTCACATTGACTTTTTTCATTTTTACAAAATAAATGTTACAAAAGTATTCACCATTGTTCTAAATACTTTTGTGCCTCGTTTTCCTACGCTGCGTGCATGCCAAATTCTCGCAGCACTTCAGAGCGACAAAAATGCTTAGCGAATTCGGTCTATTATTCTATCTTACGTTGTAGGACATTATTGATAGTCTGCATGTGTTTAAAGCGAACCCTATATTTAAGCACAAACCGATAAGAGAGCTTATTTGAATTACATCCAGTAATCAAAAGGTATGAGCCTGCCATTCCGTAACCAAAATAAGCAAATCTTTTACTCTGTAACAATTAATTATTTTTTCAGTTCAAAACTTAGGCTCATTTAGTGTTATAAGGGAAAAGAGCCTTATTTAAAACATGAAGTTGCACGGAAAAATGTCCTAAAACACTGAAAAGTTGAACACACGAATATGCTACGGCATTTCAGCCATTTTCCTTAGGCTTTGTTCAGACCATCCGGACCAATAACTGTCAAAATAAAAAAAAAAAAAACTTAACAAAATATGTTTAGTTTTGTGATCTCTGTTCTGCAATATTAAGTATGAACTTTCTTTCGTTTTTAAATTATGATTCAGACATTATTCCGTTCAGTTTCCAGCAGATTCTGTATAATGTGGCCTTCACCGTCATATTTGTCTTCAGTGGTGTGGCTAGAATTAATTGTACCGAACAGCGCTGACGTATTGTTTTAGTGATAAATAGCACTTTGTGTGTGACATACTTACTAATATTCTATAATACATTATTGAACCGTTCTGACAGAGCTACAGAGAGGCGCAAGTAAATTAATGCTATTCACTTAGACCATGATAATCGATATTAGTGGACGTACACTTTAATGAAATACTTCTGGGCCAGACACTTTGGGTTTTTTATTTGTTTAGTGTATTCCAGCACCACGACACAGTAGTTCGTTCTTACAATTACATTTATGTCGGTCAAAAGAGTTTCAGAATTCTAGATTCGTAGATTCTAATTACTTTGAAGAAAGTTGTTGTAGTTACTTTACATCCGAAATTTCTTGTGCAAGCAAAAGTTATAAATCGCACCAGGTGAGTCGTTTGCTGCAGTAAACCTGTATAAGGAACTATCATCAGTGATTTGTTGTTGGTATGGTTACCGTAGTTTTACATAGTCAGCTACTCCACCGCGCAACACCAGTTAGTATGTCTCGGTCTCTAAACATGATGAGAAACATCTGATACTTTGCAAAGATGCACGGAAGGCTCGTCATGTTTGCACCCTCTGCATACACTTTCAGTGCAACACCCCCATAAATGGAGGCTTTTGTGGCACTCAGCCGTCCGTCGTCTTAGTCCTTCAGGCACGTCCATTACTAAACAACAATAAATCCTTTCGCTACTCAGTAACGCCATAAACAGTCGCATCTGCTGACTGACTAGTCCCTACGTCAAGCGCCAGGGGATTATTGTGGTGAGACATGATACACACTATACGGTCATATGACTAAATTTTGATGCAGAACTATTTTTAAAGTTGATTTGCTGCAGATATTAGGAAATTTAGACGTATGGCAGGAGTATATTGTTTTTGTACTGTTTAACCCTTTTACAGGCTATGTACGTAAGCCATGTAGTCAAGTGTGGTGCACAATCTACTACAGACGATAATCGTAACCCACTAAGACAGTAGTCGTATGGCTGTCAAAAAAGATTGTAAAAATGAATCTAGTAAATGCCGCAAGCATAAAAAAATAAAAGTATTTAACACAAATCGTATAATCAAGTACAAATACTAGAGCAACATGCGCCAGACGAAGTTGACTACGGAGACTATGTCTGAAGTGAAAAGTCGAAAAAATTTTAATATCATGTCTGTGGAGCGAAAGAGATAGCTGTGAAAGGGCTGCAGTGATGAGACTTCGGATGCAGTGAGTAATCCGGAACTCACTTCTGTTTGTGTAGAAGAAGTCCAACCAGAGCCAAACGGAAAGTGCAGATAACAGTGCAGATACGGGCTAGGTGGACAATACAGGAGACCATAATAGGAATGAACTGAAGCGGACTAGCTAGCGCCTGATCGTTCTTTAGGTTTCATGTGACCAGGAAGTTACAGCGTACTGTGAGAATGTGTCACAAGTCATTTCAGATTATGTTCACCAAGAATGAATGTGAGAATAATGGTGAGTGATCACCTGTAAGTATGAGAACGGTAAATGTCATCCTTCACGTAACTCTGCGCTTTAGTCAGCAAGATCACTTAGTAGCTCACAGAACTGAACTTCCGTATATCATTCATTATTTTGTTTTTCTAATAAATCTATTCTGATAGAAAAAAACTATAAATACTTTTATAACTTTTTCATTTGGCTGATTTTTTTGCCCATAATGTACTGCAGTTCTCTAATGTGACCATTTAACGATCTTAATACATTGAAAAGGGATTCTCCATTAATTTACTTTTCTTGCTCAACAGACGTAAAAGTAAGATAATATCAAAGTAGTATACAATATACGAGAAATTACCAGCCACTCTATCTCCTTAACTCGCAGAACGAGTTTTCTTTCTCTACTCCCAGTCTTTGTTTTGCTAAAAAAAACTTGGACAAAATTTAGTAATATAATTTGCCCGCAAATCACTAATAACATTTTTCGTAGTTACCTAGATTGCTTTCAAGTGATTAAATCTTTCTCTGCAAAACTAGACCACACGCTGAGCGGTTTGATACCTCATTTTTCCATTTTATTGAGTAGCGATACTGAAACCAGACCCTATTGGCAGTGGCCGATTAGGGAAAAGAATAGACACACAACCAAGGTTCCATCAAGATATTATTAAAAACAATAAAAACATTTTTCCTTGCCTTAGAGAATGAAAACGCTTGTAGAATGTAGCATATTCCATTTACCACATTAATTTAACAATACATTTTATTATCACAAATACAACGGAATTAAAATTCAAAAGAGAAGGAACTCTGCTGAAATTTAACGTAATACGTTAGCCAAGGATATCTTTAGAATCGGCAGCTGAGATTTTCTATGAAAAACGAGGTATATCAGCCAGGTACAATTTATAATCAAGGTAATTATGTTGGCCAACGCATTTTAAAATAAAATCTTGTGAATATTTGTGAACATACATCCATACAAGTAGTATTATCAATTTCTTCACTTCTCCGTGTTATTTTAAATTTTCCATACTTTCTTTCTTTGCTTCGTGCTCCAGAGGGCACTTTAGCGCTGGGGACCCTGGGACGTTGTCCCAGTCACTCCAGCCATGTTCCTGGCACCACTTCTTTTCATGGAAGATACGTAACTACATCTCGCTATCTTAACGCGTTCTGCGAGCATTTGCGAAACTTGGATCAAACGCACCGGAAAAACGACCATTGTCTGATACGCAGAACGTCAGGGTAGTTTTCAAGCAGTTTCGTAAGCTCGCTAAGGCGAATTTCTAGATTCTCACTCTCCACCCTGTTTAACACTGCACACAAACAGTTAAATTCGGCAACACACACAACAGAGTTCATGTCACTCAGACACAGCTTTCTGCCCTCGCGAATTTCTTCAATCTCTTAGTATTGTTCGACCCTTAGGTTAACTGTGGCAGCAGGAAGAGCATCCAGCTGAATATTTAGAAATAATAATTATCAGAATCATTATTATAGTATAAGACAGCTCATTGCTTAAGGCAGTGGACTCGTACTCGGTATTAGTCGGGATACAATTCCTTTCCTGCCATCCTGCTTTAGACTCTAGTTGTTTCCCTCATATCGCTGAAGGAGCAGCAGATTAACTTCCTCATTCATGTTCAAACGCGTACACTCTTCATCGCTAATAATAACGCTATCAGAAAAAAGAGACAGTCTTCGTGTGGGCTTTCCAGTGAGTTAGAAAAGAGCCTCAGAAAGAAGAAGTTAGTAACAAATTATTTTCGCTACACCTCTTTTACTTTCTTCGCAGAGAGTGAGGCACCATACACAGTGACGCATCTGTATGCGAAAAACAAAATTGTACAACATGAAGTACGAATTGTGTCCGTTGTTAAATATGGTAACTCTGCTGAAATCGACGGCGTGTAACACGATATTGTGGTTTGAATCTTATGTGAATGGGTTTGAAGGGCCACCTGTAAGCCCATAACGAGATATCCGCTGGGTCAATACTCTGTCTCCTCCACGTGATGGAATTATTGTGTTTTATGGACACACAACAACTCTACCCTGCTATAAAAGCGTGGCACGATAGCTAGCGCAGCGATAAAACACAGCACGTACATTCGAGAGGAAGCGTCTACTAATATCATTGTAGCCGGTGTGATTCAGAATTTCTCCAGTAAACCTAAATTCCGAATAGAAATAAATACCCTACACAGCCTTAGATGTTCGGCAATAGACGTTGGAATAATAAAGTAATGGTCCCAGCCCACAATGACGTCAATTTCGTCCCATATTACACGTAAACATGTAACATGGTGTGTGTGTGTGTGTGTGTGTGTGTGTGTGTGTGTGTGTATAGAGAGACAGACAGAGAGAGAGAGATTTCGCATAGTATAGCGCCTACTTATCTCCTCTATAAAGAGAGCACAAAAAACCAGGTTAGCCTTTGCGCCTTCGTACCAGTCCAGCTTTCTTCAGCATGATCTTTGTCGTTCTATGCATAATGTACATAATCTAGCATCTAAATATTGCCTTCCGCATGGAGCCCTACCACGTTAGATAATATATCTTTATCATTCTTTATTATTTAAACAATGTGATTCTCCAAGATGCTGATGAATAATTCCTTATTTACTACCGGTTCCAAGTTCCTGATTGTTTTTAAGTATTATAAAGTTATTGACGACAGCCTACAGATCGTGCCCTTCCCTCATCATCCGAAACCTCCGTTCCCGTTCTCTATTGGTTAATTTTTATTAGCAGTGTGATATGTCTGTTCTCATGTATCTTGAGCGTGTCTGTCTTGTCTTTCAAATCCTCCATCTTAATCTGTAATTTCATCATGTCCTCCGTGATCTCTGCGATCCATCTAATGCCGCTCTTACTGTTCCATAACTCCTCAATTATTCTTCCGCTAATTCTATTTTCTGTTGACCTCATCAAATGTCCTAGGAAAGAGATCCTTTAAATGAAAAGCACCAGTTTGCTTTTGTTTTACAATAGAACAAGGGGGAGGGGTGGAAAATTTTAGAGGGAGATCCATAAATGAATACAGTAAGCAGGTTTAAAAGGATGTAGGTTACAATAGTTATTCGGAGATGAAGAGGCTTGCACACGATACACTAGCTTTTAGAGCTGCATCAGAGCAGTCTTCGAATTGAGAACTCTACAGCAGCAAACACTAAACAGTCACTTAGAGAAAGAGAACAGAAAATTAAGGCTTTTTTATCTATTATTAGTATATTCTTGCTGGGACTGTATTTGATGATGTTTTACGTGTAACTGATGAAGATTTCTTGCGAACGTATTTCTGGATATCTTATATTCGTGCTTTACAGTGTCGTTTGCAGACGTGTACTTATGGGAATAAATTTCTTTGATCGAAGCAGGACCATTCTCATACGTTTGTTGAACAGGGGCAGGATTTATAGATTTTGTGCTATTTCTGTCAGTTGACGTCCGTCTTTAGCAACATGAAATGCAAAGGTTGGTTTGTTTAGACTTTTTAAAGGAAGAGTATCCACACGTTGGCAAATTCGTACACTGAAATTTCTTTTTATCTGACCTATGTATATCTTGGGACGTGAATTGCAGTTAAGCCTATGTATCCATGATCGATTGTATGGGTTGAAATTGTTTTGAATACTATGGATGGTTTTGTCCTTTATTTCATTATTGGTGTAAAAATATTATTATAATTTTCTTCCCTCGTGGAAGTTTTGCTACTTTACATACACCTCCCAAACAGAGCATGCGCACATATTTTTCTGTTAACTGTTACATGGTGTTACTGGGTTTTGGTTTTTCTTTGTTATTGTTTATGTGGAAAATGATTTTAATATTTAACACATCAGTAAATTTTGTACTGCATTTTCCACTGTATCCATTTTCACACATAAGTCAATGCCAGAAAGGGTTGATATGTTCTCAGTGTTCCCAAGTTTACTACGAGATCCCTACTCAATCCAGATGACGGCTTTTGTATCACTGTATTCACTGTCCAATAATAATGCTTCACGCAAATACTGAATTCTGTTATACAGTTGATCTCAACAACAGTCCTGAACCTTGAAGGTGAGGAAGCTACCGACTTACAGTAAACTATAAGCTTGAGTTTTTCCTCACTTTGCTAAAAAGCCCTTATCCATCATACCTGCCTCGAACATTTGAGTTTTCTACGAAAGAGACGTCGCTATAATGGCATCATTATTCACATGCGCTCTGTCTCACCTGTGTATAGTTTCCGTTTCATATGACGGACACTTGTTGCGTTTTAAAAGAAGCAGGATAGTTCCTTAATATAAATACACTAACAGATTATTATTATAGCGTTAATCAATTGAGACGCAAGCTTTACTAGAAAATAAACATATTGGGCAAAACATTTCGCACATTTTCCTTAATGCTCTGTATTTAACATCTCGCTATGCATCTCAGGGCGTATAGAAATACGGAGAAAACCATTAAATCTGCAGCCGGGATTATAACTTGAAAGGTTTTAGCTCTCACACTATGTAGTTCAAATGTTAGTCGAGTTTCTCATGATATAGGTGAAATTCTAGGTCAGCCACAATAATTGGCGAGAGGGGGGCGGGGGGCGAAGGAATGGAAAATTCGTAGGGCATTGTTGGCTATGATAAACGTAGATCAGTCCTGACTCATCGTCTGACAGAACAAATGCGCGTTTTACTGCATAACACAATGGCTGCTTCGATTGGTGCTCCATTTTACTGTAGCTTTTGAGACTGGTAACTACTTACTGTTATTCTCAGGTAACGGCTAATCTATTCCGGAACGTTTAAAATGAAATCACAGTTGAAGACGTATTTTCTTATTAACTATTTTCTATCTTTCAAACTCATCTCTATGTAAAAATATCTGGAAAGTTCCACGGGGTTTGCTTCTTTTTGCACTATTGTAAAATGGAGTTACTTTAGTCTCGTATAGTGATTACACAAATCGTCTACAAAAAACGTAAATAACACACTTCACATCTTCGTTTTCCTCCCTGGAGATAGTACGAAAATTTCATTCATCATCTCGCGGAATCTTCTACTGCGTATTTTACAATCAGCTGTCTGACAAATTTATTTTAAATATTAGGAAACACATTCCGTTCGCCTTGTTACGTCGAGAATGAAAATAAGAACCACATTTTTGTGTAATGTAATGAAACGGCTTACCGTTCAGATTGTTCCACGTCCTTAGGTACGCGATCATTTTTCAAAGCACACACAATCTAATCCACAGGATAGCAAATAGAACGTTTTGCAGAATGGTTCCTGAACATACGCTATGCAGCAATTTCTAACGACTTTCTAAGTTTAGTTGCTGATCTTGCTTTCTCGCTGGCAAACCCTCCGTTCTCTCAAGTCTGAGACTGTTGCAGTTTCACAATAGAACAAAAAACCGTTTGCGAAGACCAATAACTTGCCAACGACTAAAGTGAATAGCTTTACAATCCTTAAAACCCTGTGCATATTCACTTAATTGAGCTTAGCTCACGAACGTGGTGCTACTAGGTAATTTTAATCAATCACTTGTCCTGTCTCGCTCTGAAGGAATCTAGAGTTCCATATTATTTTCATTTTTTCATGTTTGTGCGTTTCGCTAAGAGCTGACTGCGACGACCTGATCACGATTAACTTCATGTCCTTTTTCTCGTCCTTTTAAGTATAAAATATTGATACATCTGAAATAGAGATATGTACCTTTGTTTCCACACACTGTTTGTCTGATTTAATGGTGGGAAATTAATGCCTTAATTGATCCTACCTCATATGGACGCTGTGATGTTGATCAGACACGAATATTGGTGATACCAATGTGAAGAAGCGTGGTGATGACTGAACACACGAAATCATTTACATAGAAAACTCACAATTGAAGTACTATACGGAGGAATAAATCTCGGAAGACGTAGGAATTTTGGAAGAAAAGCTTTTGCAAGACTTACATATGATAAATTCTTGAATATTGCTGAAAGGTTTGAGAACCCTACCAAGCGATTTTGAAGAAATGGTCAAAGAGTTGCTGCTACATTTGTGAGTCTACCGTTTCTTCTATTTCCAGTCGTACGTGTGTGTACGTGTTGTTTTCGAGTATATATTTCTGCATTCACAGATGATTGGCTTGTAGTTTGTCATGGTTGTAAGGGAAGTGGTTAGGTATGAGTGAAACGATGGAGCCAGTTATTCTCATCTCATATAGTTAAGAGCTGTAACTTTTTGCACACTGTTTCTGTCACTAAGCTAGTTTATAATTACGTTGGTATGATTTTACTTTCACTTCAATGTTTTAGACTTTACCTTAAGGTTTTTAGGTTCTTTTCGATGACAGTCTAGTGTTTTTATTCATTGCTGGCGTATACCTGTGTTACAAAGATTTCCTGTGACTCTTAGATGAGCTTCTCCTTCCACAAACACTCCTTTCAAGCATAAGATATGGATACATACATACATACATAAACTGACGGGACGTTTTGTTCCTCTTCTTCCACAGACCGTTTCTCTAATTTAATTGCAGGATATTAATACTTTACTTATTCCTACCGCATCTAGACGCAGTATGCCGATCAGACACGAATATCACGGATAGCAAAAGACTGAAGACATAAAATCAGTTAATAGATAAGTCACAATCAATAAATCGCGGAAGATGCAGGAATGTATGAAGGAAAGTTTTTGCAAGACTTACGTGTGAGAAATTCATGAATAGTGTGGAAAGGTTTGAGAACCGCACCCAGCGGTTTTGAGGAAGTGGTCAAAGAGTTGCTGCTACAGTTGTGAGTCTATCGTTTCTTTTGTTTCCAATAGTATATATGTATGCGTGTTGTTTTCGAGTATACAGGGTGAGTCACCTAACATTACCGCTGGATATGTTTCGTAAACCACATCAAATACTGACGAATCGATTCCACACACCGAACGTGAGGATAGGGGCTAGTGTAATTGGTTAATACAAACCATATAAAAGTGCACGGAAGTATGTTTCTTAACACAAACCTAGGTTTTTTTAAATGCAACCCCGTTAGTTTTGTTAGCACATCTGAACATATAAACAAATACGTAATCAGTGCCGTTTGTTGCATTGTAAAATGTTAATTACATCCGGAGATATTGTAACCTAAATCTGACGCTTGAGTACCACTCCTCCGCTGTTCGATCGTGTGTATCGGAGAGCACCTAATTACGTAGGGATCCAAAGGGAACGGTGATGGTCCTTAGGTACAGAAGAGACTGGAACAGCACATTACGTCCACATGCTAACACCTTTTTATTGGTCTTTTTCACTGACGCACATGTACATTACCATGAGGGGTGAGGTACACGTTCGACGGGCGTTTCATAGGACGTGGAGGACGCATAAATTGGCCAGCCCGTTCTCCTGATCTTACACCTCTGGACTTCTTTCTGTGGGGTACGTTAAAGGAGAATGTGCACCGTGATGTGCCTACAACCCCAGAGGATATGAAACAACGTATTGTGGCAGCCTGCGGCAACATTACACCAGATGTACTGCGGTGTGTACGATATTCATTACGCCAGAGACTGCAGTTGCGTGCAGCAAATGATGGCCACCACATTGAACATCTATTGGCCTGACGTGTCGGGACACACTCTATTCCACTCCGTAATTGAGAACGGAAACCACGTGTGTACGTGTACCTCACCCCTCATGGTAATGTACATGTGCGTCAGTGAAAAAGACCAATAAAAAGGTGTTAGCATGTGGACGTAATGTGCTGTTCCAGTCTCTTCTGTACCTAAGGTACATCACCGTTCCCTTTGAATCCCTACGTAATTCGGTGCTCTCCGATACACACGATCGAACAGCGGCGGAGTGGTACTCAAGCGTCAACTTTAGGTTACAATATCTCCGGATGTAATTAACATTTTACAATGCAACAAACGGCACTGATTACATATTTGTTCATATGTTCAGATGTGCTAACAAAACTAACGGGGTTGTATTTAAAAAAACGTAGGTTTGTGTTAAAAAACATACTTCCGTGCATTTTTTTATGGTTTGTATTAACCAATTACACTAGCCCCTCTCCTCACGTTCGGTCTGTGGAATCGATTCGTCAGTATTTGATGTGGTTTATGAAATATATCCAGCGGTAACGTTAGGTGACTCACACTGTATATTTCTGAATTCACAGACGATTGGCTTATAATTTTTAATGGTTGTAAGGAAAGCAGTTTGGGATGAGTGAAAATAAGGAGCCCGTTATTTTCATGTCATCTCGTTAGTAGCTGTTTCAGTCTCTAACCTAGTTTATACTTTTTCTATTTTGATGTTACTTTCACTCAGATGTTTAGGACTTTATTGTAAGGTCTGTATGTGTTTGTCACTGAGACACTGTTAGCAGCACCTTACAGAGTATTGGATTAAAGTCAAACATTGTGGGTCTCCATTGACTAGCTGGTCGAATCGTGGATTATTCTGATTTGTGGGACATTCGAATGTCACAGAAGTCCGATGTTATATTACTCGGGAAAGTGAGGGCAGGTACACTCAGCATCATGTCTGGCCACCACAGGGGAGGATCGCAGGAAATTATTTTATCATACGTAATTTATGAAATTACATTAAAGAAATAAGACTACGAACTTACAGTCTTGTTTCACATTAGTGCAGTAAGGGAATGATTATACATAAATTGATAACATAACGATTTTTATTTCAGTTGTAAATTCATCATAAATAGCGGGATTGCCAGTTTGTTCATTTCACTAAAATAAACAGACCTTATGAAGATATTTTGCTCGAGCAGAGGCCGACAGCTCGTAAGTACTTAAAAAAAAGGTCTTACTTGAACTGCCAATAGCTGCTCCTAAATAGGCCTAATAACCTTTTTACTACCGATTTTGATCGCCATATTATAGCTATGTATCACAAAGATATTTAGAACAGCCTACGACGATGCGTTGTTACTTTGGTGTTCGAAATAATAAAAGCTATTCTGCGATACTTTGTACAGTGCTACTGGCAGCAAATAATGAAATACATTATACAGTGAACAGTAAAATGTGCTAAATAGTAATGACTCCGAATTTTTTATGCGAAAAATCTTAAAGCTTTTTAAATAAGAAAACTTCATAAACATTGTACGTATTTGTCCTTCATGTCTACATATTTATTCCTCAGCACAGTCACCCAGGCGACGAACACATTTCTCCCAACGAGAGAACAGTTTGTCTATATCATCACTGTAGAATGTTTGACTTTTGGCAGAGCTACAATGTCACCTCTGCTTGCATCCCTTCATCACAGTCAAAGTGAAGTCCTCGAAGGTGTTCTTTCAAGTTTCAGAAACAGATGAAAATCGGATGGGGACAAATCGGGACTGTCAGGAGGATGATCGATGTCACTGAACCCAAGGCATAGGACTGTTGCAGATGTCGCAGAGCTTGTTTACGGTCTCGCATTGTCATGCTGAAGGAGGGGGTGCTGCATGTGTGGATGAACTCTTCAAATTAGAATCTCGAACGCAACGCACCGACATCGTTGCATTACACACCGCCATGTTGCATGCTACAATTCGGAGACCTCTAGCATGAAAAGGACTGCAAATATATAGACATGAAATATTAAGTTGTAGAATGTTAATAACGTTTATTTAATTTAAAGTTACAACCCTCCCATACTATAGCTGAGAAATAAAGATGGAAGAATAGCCCATAATAAGAAGGAAAGTGCAGGAATCATGCCAGAAGCATTCAGCAAGTTCTTAAATTGTGATGAACCCGAAAAGTTTTTAACAATAGCCACAAGCATCCCTTTAAAAACCAAACCACAAAATATAAACCCACCTACAGAGCAAGAAATAGAAGCTGTCCTTAAAGAAATGAGAAACTGCAAAGCATGTGGTGAAAATCAAGTGTTTGTGGAAATGTGAAAGTAATCTGGTAAAACAACTCAGACATATTATTTTACAAAAAATTTGGGCAACAGAAAAATTCCTAGAATACTAGACCACAGCTATAATTAACGCACTTCATAAGAACGGAGACAAAAGTAATCCAGACAACTATAGAGGAATCTCGCTCTTGGACTGTACCTACAAGATGTTTTCCAAGATTTTACACAATAGGATCAAAGAAGAACTGGACAAAGAACTGTGGGAATACCAAGAAGGCTTCAGACCTTGGAGAAGCTGTACCGAACAAATAATTACTCTGGAATTAATAATAGCTTATTATCGCAAACGAAACGAGCCTCTCTCAATTACAGTATAGATTTTAAGAAAGCATATGATTCTATCCATACTTCCTTACTGTTGACGATTTTGAGACATGTCAGACTCCACCCAAAATCAATTAAACGGATAGAATTTACCTTAACAAACATAAATTCGAAAATTAAGTTCAGAAGGGAACTTTCTGAATCAGTCTTGGTAAAAACTGGTTTAAGGCATGGAGTCGGCTTGTCACCACTTCTTTAAATTGTGCCCTTGCCATCACAACCCCTCCAATACTAAACTGCTGATCTCTTGACGGCTCAGAATGTGTCCTACGAACCGATCCTTTCCTTTCCTCAAGTTATGGCACAATTTCCTTTCTCCCCAATTCTATTCAGTACTCTTCATTGGTTACACGATCTCCCTGTCTTGCGTTTCTCATCCTGGAGTGATGTTTCCAGTATGTAAGTCTATTAATTGCACGCAAAGTATGTGACATTACCTGTTATGTGAATAATTTCATTATCACTTTTGCAGCATTTAGTTTAATTTATTTGTCAATCTGTTAATGATAGTCAGTCTTTACTAAACTAGATAGATAATCATTGATATCAGACGCTAGTATAGTCATTGTATATTATTAATCTGAAAAAAATGAAAAACTGACTGTAAATAACGCAGCGCTACTCAATAAAACATACACATTATATATTAAGCAAGTCATATGACACAATCAATTAATTTAGTCATACGGTGGCATGGATCAAGCTTCATGCTCGGCGGTTAGAAGTCGATAAGCAGAACTAACTTCAGATGTAATTTCAGAAAGTATACGAAAATCGTTTGCTTGACTGCAGGTGTAAATTCCGATATAAACAAATTGATAAGCCGCCCACTTGATTAAAGCTTTCCATCAAATTTCAGTCATCAACTTTCTCCATTATTTGAGAAAATATTTTATTGTCCCTAACGTACATAGGGAGAAACGATCATCGTAATAAAATGAGATAAAGTAGATTTTGTATGGAAAATCAAAGTGTTCATTTTTTCCATTCGCTGTTACTGTGTGGCACAGGAGAGAAATAGTGTGAATTTGGCTCAATGAAACCTCTGCCGCAGCAATTAAGTATGAACTGCAGAGACCTCATGTAGGTGTAGATGTAGATGTAGAATATACAACTCGGGAAACCTGGTAAAGAAACTAATCGTTGGTTTGCACAGGGCAATTGCAACATTCAAAACGCAGTCGACGGGAACGCTGTTCAAAAATGGTTCAAATGGCTCAAACACTGTGGTACTTAACATCTGAGGTCATCACTCCCCTAGACTTAGAACTACTTAAACATAACTAACCTAAGGACATGACACACATCCATGCTCGAGGCAGGATTCAAACCTGCGACCGTAGCAGCAGCGCGGTTCCGGACTGCAGCGCCTAGAACCGCTCGGTCACAAAGGCCGGCCTGGGAACGCTGTGCTGATAAAAATTTACAGTAAATTTACTACGCCAATACTATACAGGGGAAAACCTGAAACAGGTCTTGGCTGAAATAAAGGAATATAAAAAGTGGCTGGTTGCTGGATTTATTTAAGTAACGCAATTTGACTTGCTGAAAGAGTGTCCTGTTTTTTCTTTTTTTTAACTTTCTACCAGCTTCTAAAAACTGCAGACACATTATACGAGTACAGTGTGAACAATTAATTAAATTTTAGTAATATTTTATAGTTTATTTTTTGGGGGATTGGTGGTCCTTCCATACAACCATCAACATTGTTAGATGTAAAGTGTCAGCTGTGTACCAATGGTGCAGCAAAGGCCGTCGTTCTTATTCCTCATACCACAGGTCTATAGAATTTTCCGTCGCATAAGACGATCAACCCTCACTGGCTACACTGTTGCCGCAACGGAAACGGAAACCAATATTGTTCTCTGCGTGACAGCTGAGAGGCGTGTCACTCACGAAAGCTTTTTCCCACGCCCCTTGGCCAGAGAGTTGGCACTGCGGTGGCCACACTGGGCTCTTGTTCTAAAACAAAGGGTTTGAAACCGTTTTCCAGACATCTTGATTTATATTTTGCCTGTGTCAATTAGGGCAATTTTTGTCATACGTTTTACAGAGCCAGGACGGATGCTATTCCGTGCCTGGTGAGTAGAGCTACATCGTCGTCTGCGATAACTCATATTTACGTACCTATGTATTTACGTATGTGTCTGTGTGTGTGTGTGTGTGTGTGTGTGTGGACGGGAGCGAAACTTCAACGCTACCAAGCGTTACAGAGCGAAGTGCCTCGGTGATTAAAGCACTGGACCCTTATTGTGGAGGAACTGGATTCACATCTCGGTGCTTCTCGGTGTTTTAACTCTTCTGTGGTTAACATAAAACCTTGCTTTTGCGTGATTACATGTAGTTACTTCACTTCCCACACACGTCTCCAATTGTGCACATGTAATGGCCGTAATGATCTTCATATCGAAGAGATGCTAAACACTACCATTCCCTCCTTTGGCCCCTCGTCCTCTCTGCATCCTCAGAATCTATTAATAGACAGTCCGCAAAAAAATATTTTACAGCGCAGCTGAACTCCCGTAGAGAGCAAGGCTGTAAAGCATTAAGTTTAACATGTTAAGTGGGGAAAGGATCTTTCTATACCGCTACAAAAATAAGTGTTACTATAATGCACCTGATGGTGGGAACATCCTTCCGAAACAAGGTGTGCTTAAAAAGCGACTGAAACGGAAAAAATTGCTTCGTAAATTTATAAAGTACACTCTAAGACATAAAAATGACGCAGGGGATTAGCCGAATGGGATGGAAGTCGGTAGATGTGATGCACATGTACAGACAAATGAAGGATTACAATTTCACAGTAACTGGCAACACGAATGTGCATATCGCGGAACTGCTTCAGCGTCACGATCGACCTCATCTTAATACAGCCGTCAGGCGTAATAACATGAGACTTGGGTGTGCACTGATGACAGAAGGCATGAGTCACATTTCAGTGGTGTCAGTGGAGTCTATCAGCAGGACGGGTTTCACTAGGCATGGCCTGCACCTCAACAGGTATGGAAAGGGGAGGTTGGCAAAGCTTATAGGTGACAGCATAGGTGGGGGTGGTGGGATCACTCATGGGAAAATTCCGGTAGTTGTGGGTGTTAGAGCTGTACCTTTTTTAGATTGAAGTCAGCTGATAGGTATTCCTGCTTAAGGGAAGTCTCTCTAACAAAGAAACCACTTTCGACAAAGCTTAGGTATCCGATTAATGAGGGAATTAGCATATTTCATCAAAATATACAGGGTATAAGAGATAAAGTTAGTGAACTGCTTATAGATGTTGACTCTGAAATTATTGATATATCTGAACACTTCTTAAGTAAGGAGATAATTCAGAGGCTTCCTTTACCAGGATACAGGTTGGCTGGCAGCTTTTCTAGGAGCTCTTTGCGGTGTGGGGAAGTAGCCATGTATGTGAAAAACGGTATCCCATTTGAGTCAATTGATGTTTCAAAGTACTGAACTGAAAAGGTGTTTGAATGTTATGCAGGTGTGGTTAAATTTAGTGGAGCTAAACTTCTTACTGTTGTTATTTATAGATCCCCAGACTCCGATTTCACCACATTTTTGGTAAAGCTAGAGGAGGTTCTTGGTTCACTTTATAGGAAATACAAGAAGTTGGTTATATATGGTGACTCCAATATTAATTGTATAAGTGATTGTGCAAGGAAAAGGATGCTGGTAGACCTCCCTAATTCATATAATCTTATGCAAACCGTATTCTTTCCAACGAGAGTGCAAGGGAACAGTAGAATAATCATAGAAAATATTTTTGTTCATTCTTCATTACTAGAAGGGCATCCTGTTAGCAAAAAGGTGAATGGCCTTTCAGATCATGATGCACAAATTTTAAGTCTAAAAGATTTTTGTGCTGCAACACATGTTAAATATAGTTACCAACTTTTTAGGAAAGCTGATCCAGTTGCTGTAGAGACTTTTGTAAACCTTATCAAGGAACAAGAGTGGCAAGATGTTTATAGTGCTGATACAGTAGACAATAAATATAATGCTTTCCTCAAGACTTTTCTCGTGCTCTTTGAAAGTTGCTTTCCGTTAGAACGTTCAAAACAGGGTATTAGCACAAACAGGCAGCCTGGGTGGCTGACTAAAGGGATAAGAATATCTAGTAGAACAAAGTGGCATTTATATCAAAACGTTAGTAACAGTCACAATCTAAATGCAGCAGCCCATTACAAAAAGTATTGTAAGGTGCTTAAAAAAGTTATTAGGAAGGCAAAAAGTATGTGGTATGCAGATAGAATAGCTAAGTCTCAGGATAAAATTAAAACCTTATGGTCAGTCGTAAAGGAAGTGGCTGGTCTGCAGAGACAGGTCGACGATATAGAATCAGTGCGTAGTCGGAATGTCCGTGTTACTGATAAGTCGCATATATGTACAGTATATAATAATCACTTTCTGAATATAGCAGGTGAACTAAATAGAAACCTAGTCCCAACAGGGAATCATATAGCGCTCGTAGAAAAAAGTGTTCCGAGACTGTTACCTGAAATGCTCCTCCATGATACTGACAAGAGGGAGATTGAGTTAATAATTAAATCACTAAAGACCAAGAACTCTCATGGATATGACGGGGTATCTAGCAGAATACTGAAGTATTGTTCCATGTATGTTAGCCCAGTACTTAGCCATATCTGTAACTTTTCCTTTAGGAGTGGTCGGTTTCCTGACCGATTAAAGTACTCGGTAGTGAAGCCACTTTATAAAAAGGGAGACAGGGATAATGTTGACAATTATAGACCTATTTCTATGCCATCGGTGTTTGCTAAAGTTATCGAGAGGGTTGTATATACAGGGTTACTGGAACATTTAAATTCACATAATTTGCTGTCAAATGTACAGTTTGGTTTTAGAAATGGCTTAACAACTGAAAATGCTATACTCTCTTTTTTCTGTGAGGTTTTGGACGGATTAAATAAAAGGTTGCGAACGTTAGGTGTTTTCTTTGATTTAACGAAGGCTTTTGACTGTGTAGACCACAAAATATTACTGCAGAAGTTGGACCATTATGGAGTAAGGGGAGTAGCTTACAATGGGTTCGCCTCTTACTTTAAGAACAGAAAGCAGAAGGTAATTCTCCGCAGTATTGAGAGTGGTAGTGATGTTCAGTCCCAATGGGGCACTGTTAAATGGGGCGTTCCCCAAGGGTCGGTGCTGGGGCCTCTGCTGTTTCTTATTTATATAAATGATATGCCTTCTAGTATTACAGGTGATTCAAAAATATTTCTGTTTGCTGATGACACCAGCTAGGTAGTGAAGGATCTTGTGTGTTGTAATATTGAAACATTATCAAATAATGTAGTTCATGAAGTAAGTTCGTGGCTTGTGGAAAATAATTTGATGCTAAATCACAGTAAGACTCAGTTTTTACAGTTTCTAACTCACAATTCAACAAGAACTGATATTTTAATCAGACAGAATGGGCATATTATAAGCGAGACGGAACAGTTCAAGTTGCTAGGCGTTCGGATAGATAGTAAGCTATTGTGGAAAGCCCATGTTCAGGATCTTGTTCAGAAACTAAATGCCGCTTTATTTGCCATTAGAACAGTATCTGAAATAAGTGACTTTTCAACACGAAAAGTAGTCTACTTCGCATATTTTCATACGCTTATGTCATATGGTATTATTTTTTGGGGTAATTCTTCTGATTCAGAAAGGGTATTTTTGGCTAAAAAGCGGGCTGTTCGAGCTATGTGTGGTGTAAGTTCGAAAACCTCTTGTCGACTCCTATTCAATAGTCTGGGAATTTTGACATTGCCCTCACAGTATATATTTTCTTTAATGTCGTTTGTTGTTAGCAATATTAGCTTATTCCCAAGAATTAGCAGCTTTCACTCAGTTAATAGTAGGCAGAAATCAAATCTGCATGTGGAATGCACTTCCTTGACTCTTGTGCAGAAAGGAGTGCAGTATTCTGCTGCATCCATTTTCAATAAGCTACCACAAGAACTCAAAAATCTTTGCAGTAGCCCAAACACTTTTAAGTCTAAACTGAAGAGTTTCCTCATGGCTCACTCCTTCTATTCTGTCGAGGCGCTCCTGGAAGAGCTAAAAAATTGAGCAAATTCCAGTGTTACATTCTTGATTTTCTTTATTTAAACTAACGACTTGTCGCCTGAATATGTTTCTTATATTTAATTTTATCTGTTTCTACAATCTACAACTGAATATGTTTCCTATATTTCATTTTATCTGTTTCTACAATCGTGTTATAATTTCATGTATTGACTCCTTCCATGACCATGGAGACTTCTCCTTAATGTGGTCCCACGGAACAATAAATAAGTAAATAAAGGGCTCCACAAATTGAGCAAGTCAATAACGTGTTGTTCCACCTTTTGCCCATATGTAAGCAGTTATTTGACTTGGCATTGACTGATAGCTGGTCATCAGGGTTCCATTCGAAGCGAGACTATCAATTCGCCGCTCGGGATTAGCCGAGCGGTCAGAGGCGCTGTAGTCATGGACTGTGCGGCTGGTGTCGGCGGAGGTTCGAGTCCTCCCTCGGACATGGGTGTGTGTGTTTGTCCTTAGGATAATTTAGGTTAAATAGTGTGTAAGCTTAGGCACTGATGACCTTAGCAGTTAACTCCCACAAGATTTCAGACACATTTACTCATCAATTCTACTCCAGTCAACGAGATTCCAGGCTGATGGCCTGTCTGGAGACGCCCTGTACAGAGATGGGATACCAACGTCACTGTCGGCAGCCATACGACACGACAACCAGAAGTGTTCGTCTGGGGTGGCATTTATTTTCATAGCACGACTACTTTGGTTGTCAACTGCAGCACTCTTACAGCACAGCGGTACGTCGAAGATATTCTACGCCCCGTTTTGTTGCCCTTCATGGCAAGATATCCTGGACTTACATTTCAGCAAAATAATGCCGCCAGCACATGGCGAGGGTTTCAACTGCTTGTTTTCAGGCTTGTCAGACCTTAACTTGTCCAGCAAGGTCGCCAAGTCTCCTCCGAATTGACAGAGTTTGGGAATACAGTTTTTCTAAAATGGTAATCATTTGTTTGTCTGTAAATGTGCAAGTACATGTGCATTTTTAGTGTATTTGCCGTGCCGAGCCGCATGTGAGCAGGTGCGCGAATCATAAGTCGCGCTACAGAAGCCGCGCGGTCGATCAATACATACTCACCTGCCGTGTCTGCGTCTGCGCGTTTCATTTCGCTCTCGAATTTTGCTTCCTCATCTGAACCGCAGCTAGATTTATGTCAGATACCTGTTCAAACATTGGAAATAAGAAGCTTAAGATAAGCTGGTTCGCAGCTCGTAGTCTCGCGGTAGCGTTCTCGCTTCCCGAGCAAGGGGTCCCGGGTTCGATCCCCGGCGGTGTTAAGGATTTTCACCTGCCTCGACATGACTGGGTGTTGTGTCGTCTTCATCATCATCGTTCATTCCCATTACCGTCGGAGGAAGGCAATGGCAAACCACCTCCGCTAGGACCTTGCCTCGTACAGCGGTGCGGGTCTCCGCATCGTCCCCTAAACTCTGTTAAGGATTATGGGACTTCATCATCATCATTAATATAAGCTGATTGCTACATTTCACCTGTTGCTTTAGCGGACCGTCGAGGAGCGATAGTGTGCCTGACGTCGACAAACCAGAAACGTATGCGTGCAGCTCTGTTAACACGGCTGTTATCATCTTGGAAGACAGGAGTGTCTACAGCGCATTCTTCATAAATATGTAGAGCAAAGGGAAACACTTCGTCATCGACAATGTTGAAATAAACGTCCTGGATGAGTGGTCCAAAGTTCCGGTACGAGGAGTACTTCTAAAGCTTCATAGAATCAACTTCCACTCGAACTATACCATCCAAATATTACGGGTTAAACGTCCCATTAGGTCGTCGGTGTACTTGATGCCTTGAATCACTTGAAAATGGGGAACAGCGCCACTGTTCGGACCAGTCACGATGTGGAACTTTACGAGCCTCTGTAACCAATGGCCTCTTGCAAGGAACTCGACTGCAAATTTCTTGCAGTTCGCTTCGCAACGTTCGATTGGAAACTGACTGAGACGGACCTACATTCACTGACAACTGCAATTACTGTCTGTTTTGAAACCGATTGTCGTCACAAGGCATGACACATATGTCTTTATACGACCACTGTTCTTGTGTTATATGGCTGCGACTGGTAAATCACTGCTAGAATGTGAGCTGGTCTTTCTGCCTTTATACACCAACATATTGGGTAACTTCAGTCACAGTGTGGCCATGAGCACGTCCAGTTACAATAGCCCCTTTCTGCCATTTCGCGACATCTGCACGCCGACCATCCTTCTGCACTGATTTCATACAGCTGACTGGCATATAGACACCACGTCGCCGCCATGGATAACGTCACCAGTGTAGAGTCACATGACTGCCTGGTACCACTCCTGCACCAGCGATCCAAAGCGACCAGTGTGCCCCTTTATGGCTGAGAAACAATTTCTCCCGCAAGTTTAACTTTAGATAGTTTTGAATTTTGCTCCTTCTCCTTATCCTTTTTCACCTTTCATCATTATCTTCTTCTTGCAATGATTAGCCTAGGAATATCTATTCCACTGGTTTGAACTCCGTCTACTCACAGATCATCTGCCTGAAGAGCTACAACCCTGGATTATATTTAGAATCGTAGTCCTCTGCGTTCAGACATTTTCTTTCCATTGAATGTTGTTACGTATTATTATTTTTCTGACAATGACAACACACCTAATTCTCTCCTTCTTCAGTTCTTTCGGATTTTATCCACACTTCTGCAACTGTATATCGATCAGAGGATCTTAGTTGCACATATTTGTGTTCTCTTAAGGTCTTCCTTTCTTGGATCTAGAACTTAAACTTACAAGGCAACACAGGCACCACGAGGTGCAGCTCCATTTTAGGCCCTTTATTCACATTCTCGTTATGAATAGTTAAATCGTGCCGCTTTTCCACTAATGGGGGTTAATCGTGCTAATTATGTTTTTGTTTTCCTCGAAAACTATATCAGACCCAAGATACTGGAAATATTGTCCCATCTATGGAAACTTTTAATCTGAAAAGAATAAAAACCATAGTAACCACGTAAATTCGGCGATTCAAAGTGAAGTAATTAGTTGTTTAATTCTACGCAGTATGGTTCAGTGAGCAGCATAAAGCGCGAAGAAATCGCTAACGAACAGTGGAAGTCGTGTTTATGTGAGCCTAACTTATTTCATGCGGACCTTTTTAGGAGATTACAAATTATCAAGTCTGAATAACGGAAAAGCGACAGTAATATAACAGCAAATATTAGAACGAAACCGGCAAGTTAAGAAAAAGCAAACGAGTTGAATTAAGCTTCCTTAATACTTCGTCACACACGAATTAATGTCACAGCTACTGATCTACTACAAAAACTAAAATATGTTTTTATAACAGATAAACGATTATTACGTTTACTCACTCGTTCATCATTATTAAGATTAATATTAGCATAGTTATCACTGCTTTCTGTGTTAGCGGCCGGAAGGAAGGAAAGAAAATTCGGGTGTGAGGATGTACCGATGGCGAGATAATGGGAGGAAATCGACCGTGGCCTTTTTACAGAAAGCATTCAGGTATTTGTGTTACTCCATTCAGGTGTACCGATGACGAGGTAATTACAGACGGAAATGAAGTTCGGACTGCTCAGTCATCCGAAAGGAAATCGATCGTGACCTTTTTGCAGAAATCATTCAGGTATTTGCCTTACTCCATTCAGGTGCGGTTAAAATTAGGGAAAGATCATTCATGTGAGAATGCACTTGATTTGGTCCTTATAGCCGAACGCTGATCCATGCGCAAATATCGTATCACACGCGAACAGAAAATGTGTTTCCTTGTTATAATTACGCTCAGATTTGGTTGCTGAGTTCCACAGTCATGTCTGGTTTCATTTGTGTTTTTAACGAAGCAAAATTGTTTTCGCGTAACGTTATGTGATTTTATCTATGTGGTATAACGGTACAGCAGGATACCAATGGTTGACGGCCACATATGCATTTACGTATTTCATTGTATCGATAGAAGTGTGATTCGTTTCCCATATACACTAAGTACACTCCTGGAAATTGAAATAAGAACACCGTGAATTCATTGTCCCAGGAAGGGGAAACTTTATTGACACATTCCTGGGGTCAGATACATCACATGATCACACTGACAGAACCACAGGCACATAGACACAGGCAACAGAGCATGCACAATGTCGGCACTAGTAGAGTGTATATCCACCTTTCGCAGCAATGCAGGCTGCTATTCTCCCATGGAGACGATCGTAGAGATGCTGGATGTAGTCCTGTGGAACGGCTTGCCATGCCATTTCCACCTGGCGCCTCAGTTGGACCAGCGTTCGTGCTGGACGTGCAGACCGCGTGAGACGACGCTTCATCCAGTCCCAAACATGCTCAATGGGGGACAGATCCGGAGATCTTGCTGGCCAGGGTAGTTGACTTACACCTTCTAGAGCACGTTGGGTGGCACGGGATACATGCGGACGTGCATTGTCCTGTTGGAACAGCAAGTTCCCTTGCCGGTCTAGGAATGGTAGAACGATGGGTTCGATGACGGTTTGGATGTACCGTGCACTATTCAGTGTCCCCTCGACGATCACCAATGGTGTACGGCCAGTGTACGAGATCGCTCCCCACACCATGATGCCGGGTGTTGGCCCTGTGTGCCTCGGTCGTATGCAGTCCTGATTGTGGCGCTCACCTGCACGGCGCCAAACACGCATACGACCATCATTGGCACCAAGGCAGAAGCGACTGTCATCGCTGAAGACGACACGTCTCCATTCGTCCCTCCATTCACGCCTGTTGCGACACCACTGGAGGCGGGCTGCACGATGTTGGGGCGTGAGCGGAAGACGGCCTAACGGTGTGCGGGACCGTAGCCCAGCTTCATGGAGACGGTTGCGAATGGTCCTCGCCGATACCCCAGGAGCAACAGTGTCCCTAATTTGCTGAGAAGTGGTGGTGCGGTCCCCTACGGCAATCCGTAGGATCCTACGGTCTTGGCGTGCATCCGTGCGTCGCTGCGGTCCGGTCCCAGGTCGAGGGGCACGTGCATCTTCCGCCGACCACTGGCGACAACATCGATGTACTGTGGAGACCTCACGCCCCACGTGTTGAGCAATTCGGCGGTACGTCCACCCGGCGTCCCGCATGCCCACTATACGCCCTCGCTCAAAGTCCGTCAACTGGACATACGGTTCATGTCCACGCTGTCGCGGCGTGCTACCAGTGTTAAAGACTGCGATGGAGCTCCGTATGCCACGGCAAACTGGCTGACACTGACGGCGGCGGTGCACAAATGCTGCGCAGCTAGCGCCATTCGACGGCCAACACCGCGGTTCCTGGTGTGTCCGCTGTGCCGTGCGTGTGATCATTGCTTGTACAGCCCTCTCGCAGTGTCCGGAGCAAGTATGGTGGGTCTGACACACCGGTGTCAATGTGTTCTTTTTTCCATTTCCAGGAGTGTACATATGGAAATGAGGTGCCTGAATGTTTGTGTTGGAAAGGCAGCCCATTCTTCCTCAAGAGCTCTGGAGTGAAGTCAACGTTCTGAACCGTTCCAAACGCGTTGCGTTGCTTTCAGTCTGGGACTTCGGACAGGGCAATCCATTACAGAAATGTTATTGTCCACAAACCATTACAGCACAGATTGTTTCCGAACTGTCCCTCTAAAAGCCGCAATACATACTGCTGGAATTCCGAATTTAGCCTTTTCTTAAGCACAATAAGGGAACCACGACCTAACCACGAAAAACATTCACATAATGTAACGCCACCTCTTCTGTACTTCACTAATGGTACTACACATGATGGCAGGGAACGTTATAGAGCCAGTCGTTGAATCCATGCCCTTCCATCGGAATGCCACATGTTGTGGCGTCATTCATCACTGAAAATCACTTGTTTCCAGTAGCGTCGCTCTTTACGCCATCTCAAACGTCGCTTAGCATTGCCTGCAGAAATGTGTAGCTTATGATTATTTGCTGAACCATTGTACCCCATTCTTTTTAACTCTTTTCACATAGACATTGTGCTTGTTGGACTGCTGATAGCCTTTTGGAACTCACTCTGCTGATTTCATGCGACTTTTTGCTACCACGCTCCGCAATGTTCGACGGTCCATGTCAGATAACATGTGAGGTCTGCCTTGTCTTGTTTTAGCTATGGTTGTCGTTTCCCACTTTCACTTCACTATCACATGACCAACAACTATCTTGGAGAGCCTTAGAAGTTTTTAAATGCCCCTGATGGCTTTGTTACTCAGGTAACATCCAATGATTAATCCACGTTGGAAGCCACTGATATCTCGTGAAAGACCCATTTTGCTGCTACTGCTTATCCATCGACAAAACAATATTTCCCTCCGCCTTCTATAATTGCACATTACAATCGGGTGTCCAACCATATTTACTCCGATAGATTACATCTGATGATAGAATGCATGCATGTTGTATGAATAATCAGCTTCAAGAAAGTACAGCCTGAGGATGTCTCTATTCATTCGCATAATAAAATACACTGTGTTTTTATGTCTCTAAGATACTATCGTCATCAACAATGGAGACATTAAAAACATAGAGAAACAAATTGAAGTTGTATCTAAAATAGCTGCATATCTTCAGATGTTTCTTTCAAACCATAATTACAAATATAATGATGCCTAACTCTTTTCAGTTACATGAGACATTCCGTTGTTGCAACGGCTCCCGAAAAATTTCTGTAACAGTGCAAGCTTGCCTATGTTGGCGGCTGTTCTCCGTCCGTCAAACGACTAAAAAGTCGTAACCGTCATACCCAAGAGGTGCCACATTTATTGATAGTGCAAGGAGATCTCACATTAAACAGTGGCCCCTGTGAGGAACACCCCTGAGTTGGCTAACAATACATAAAATTAATTTAATTACTTCAAACCCACAACAAAATAAATGAAATCGTAGGGAATGAAAATGAGTGTCGTTGAAAAATTAATAACTAGGCCCTAAAGTATCACAAAGCGATTTGTTAACTAATATCAACGTCAAGAGAGAACAAACATATAAACAGAAACTTCAACTGTGTAAAATTTCATTAACACGAGCTGTGGTTGGTTGGCAATAGACTAGGGGAACCTAACTGCAATTTACGTGTAAATGAGACTGGCCACTGTGAGTGGAAGGATGCCAATCTGGGCAAGCACACGCAACTGTATCGTTCCACTGATTGGTCTCTCACATCAAAATATAATTAAGCATGCAGTGGACACTGGGAGTGACTACTGCGAGTACAAGACCGCTATGAAAAAAGATGGTCGTGAAAACGATTGATAGGCTTCTGAATTTGCCGAACCTGCCAACGTTACCGATATAGCTGGTGAAAGACGAGACGCTGCCGAAGTGTCGTACTGCGTGAGACGACCCCATGTCCGCTGGTGATTGTCTCACATCTGTGAAAATATGTTTCGCCCGGGTGTCCGAACGTCTTTACAACTAACTGCCCTCTCCGTAGAAACGGAAGAGCTCTAGCAACTGTACTCTGCGACGGTCGAGAAGCAAGATCCCACCTCTCTCTTTTGCTGAATACCTTCCGGAAAACAGCCCCGATGTTCTCAAATAAACCTATCATGGTCCAGCATTGGTTACCGTGCCAATCATGTTTTCTATCAAGGAGACCCCGAACTTCCTCAACCAATCACTGCAGTGCATTCAGTTCTCCAAAACAAACAGTACACAATGGCTAGAGGTCCTGCAGCCAAATCTCCAGCGCATTTCACAAGATGAGAGAAGCTTCCTACTGAAAACAAGCTCCGTCTCGTCCATAAAACGATTTAGTAGGCGCCGTTTTGGCGGGCCGCGGCAGCATCTAAGAAACACGACATTCGGAGAAATTTGACGTCCCGTCTCTTGTAGCTGCTGTGGCCGAGCGGTTCTAGGCGCTTCAGTCCGGAGCCGCACTGCTGCAATGGTCGCAGGTTCGAATCCTGTCTCGGACATGGGTGTGTGATGTCCTTAGGTTAGTTAGGTTCAAGTAGTTCTAAGTGTAGGGGACTGATGACCTCAGGTGTTAAGTCCCATAGTGCTTAGAGCCATTTGAACCATTTTTGTTGTTGCTGGGCGCCAGCCCGACGCCGCTTTACCTGGACCTGCACACGGGATAAGGAAACCAGGCTCCCACACTACGTCCACTCGCTAATAAAGCAGTTAGATCTGCGCCAGGATGTCCGGCGCTGCCAGTTTCTAAAGAAGTGTCATTTCGCATTCAGCCACGGCGTTCCCATCCTCTTGCTTAGCTGCTATCGGAACAAGGCCAGCCGCCGGTATGGTGGCCCATAAACCACTGCCCTGGCAGGCCCACGTCCCGTTTCGGTGACTCAAAAGGAATCCACGAACTGGCTTGCTGCTCGGGCAAAGTTCTAACGCCGTCCTAATGCAATGGTCACCTCCGGCGTCCAAAAATCTGTCTCTATAGCCGAGATTAATTCTACTACTGCTACTCAAGTTATGCAAGTACTCATAGGTCAATCAGTGTTTTACACTAACCCTAATAGTCCATCAGATTAATATGAATCAGGGAAAAAAGCGAATGAAACTGCATGATAATCACTGAAACAAAATGAAAGGGGAGGTGTCTGATGGGTATTACCATTGCAGTGACCTGCCCAGAAGGCACCGCCATCTTTCAACAGAATTAATTAATTATGTTTAGGTTACTTCATTTATTTAGTTAACGACAAGGAACACACTGTCATTTATTCATACAAAAGCTTTCGGCTTTATTCTAAACATTTTGGTGCCTCATTTTCTTACAGTGAGGGATCGCTAAACTCTCACTACACTTCAGAGCGAAAGTATGCCTATCGAATTCGGTCTACCAACTTAACTTACCTTGTAAGGTATTATTAACACTCTGCGTGTCTCGGAAGCAAGTCCTATATATAACCACCAACTGATAAAAAATCATGTTTCAAGTGCATCTGGTAACCAAGAAATTTGATCTTAATATTCCGTGACCAATATAAGCAAATTTATTATTGTGTAATACTTGAGTATTTTTTTAAAATTCAAAACTTGCCATTTCATTTACTGTTAAAACGAAAAGGGTCCTCTTCTAAAACACGAAGTTTCAGGAAAATATATCCTAAAACACCGAACAGAAAAATTTAAACACACGATTATTCCACGGAATTTCTGTAATTGTCCTTAAGCTTTGTTCGAACCACCTGTGGCAATAATGGGCAAAAAAGTCAGTTCTGAAACCTCTAATCTACAATAACAATTTTGAACCTTCTTCTAGTTTTAAATTAAACCTTATATTGTTCGCTTTCCCGCATAATCTGTATAATGAGAGCTTCAAAATTTTATTTGTCTTCAGTGGTAGGCCTAGAGTTAATTTTAATTGAACAGCTCTGGCGTATTGATTTAGTGATGAATAGCATGGTGCGTGTTGTACACTTGGTAATTGCTCACATTC
Organism: Schistocerca serialis cubense; assembly: GCF_023864345.2. NCBI lineage: Eukaryota > Metazoa > Arthropoda > Insecta > Orthoptera > Acrididae > Schistocerca > Schistocerca serialis. The sequence goes on along the minus strand of NC_064640.1, from coordinate 869,321,153 downwards.
TGTAATACATTTATGAGGATGATTCTTGAACCGTTCTAACAGAGCTACAGAGAGATCTAACTAAACAAAACTCCCAGAAATGCTATCCATTTACTTTGCGATAATCTATATTATTGGATGTGCAGTATAACGAAATACTTCTGGATCACACACTTTGTTTATTTTATCAGTTAAATATACTCGAGAAACATGACACACTACTTCGTTGTGACAATTATGTTTATGTATGTCAAAAACAAATTCGGACTTCCAGATTTTGTCTACTTTGAAGAAAGTTGTTATAGGTACTTCACATCTAAAAATTCTGTCTAATTTTCAGTTCCTTCTAGTGCAAGCACAAATTTTAAATCGTACTTGGTAAGTCGTTTGCTGCAGTGAACCTGTGCAAGGGACGATCATCAGCGATTTGTTGTTGGTATGATTACCATCGTTTTACGTAGTCAGCTACTCCACAGTGCATCGCCAGTTTGTGTGTTTGCTAAACGTTATGTTAGACGTGACAAATATCTGATATCTTGCAAAGCTGCACAGAGGGCTTGTCGTGTTTGCACCATCTACGTACGCATTCAATACAACACCCCTTAAATGCAGTCTTTTTTGGCACCCAGGCATCTGTCTTCTTAGTCCTTCTGGTACGTCTATTATTAAACACTGATAAATCCATTTGCTCCCTAGTAACGTCATAACATCTGTTCGCTGACTAGTCCATATGTCAAGCGCCAGGGGATTATGTGGTGGGGCATCATACACACTATGTGGTCATATGACTAAATTTTGACTCAAAACTGTTTTGAAGTTGATTTACCGCAGGTGTTAGGAAACTTAGCCATGTAGTCACGTGTAGTCCACATTCTATTACAGACGAAAATCATAACTCACTAAAACAGTAGTTGTATGGCTGTTAAAAGTAATGGTAAAAATGAATTTAGTACATGCCACAAGCATAAATAAATAAAAGATTTTAATTGAAAAGTTATAAGCAATGGAAACATAATATCTGTCAAGAAACCACAAATCGTATTATGAAGAACAACTACAAGAACAAAATGGGTGTAGAATTGAATGGTCAACGGCTGCATGCTTTCAAACATTGTGGATGTGACGACACTGTCTGAAAGTGGCCCTTGGCCAAGTAAAATCAGTCTTACGTAGGGAAAACACTAAAATAATACATACTGTGTAAATGAGATAAACAAAAATCTTTAAACTAGTCATCTCACTGTGTGCAATTTGCCCATTCTGCCTCTGACACTTGAAGACCAGTGCCTGCAATCAATAGCCTCTGTGGCTGCATGGGATTATAGCCTGTCATCGCTCATGTTTATTCTACTTCTTCAGGTAAACTATCCAAAGGCTGTCTGATAAAGGCTTCAGAAACTCCACTGTACTGAAAAAAAAAAAAATGGTTCAAATGGCTCTGAGCACTATGGGACTCAACGGCTGAGGTCATTAGTCCCCTAGAACGTAGAACTAGTTAAACCTAACTAACCTAAGGACATCATAAACATCCATGCCCGAGGAAGGATTCGAACCTGCGACCGTAGCGGTCTTGCGGTGCCAAACTGCAGCGCCTTTAACCGCACGGCCACTTCGGCTGGCACTGAAAAATAGCTGTGTGTGTGTGTGTGTGTGTGTGTGTGTGTGTGTGTGTGTGTGTGTGTGTGTGTTCACACATGTGCATTTGTGTATTCTCACATACTGTGGAAGGATGAGATTTCTGTTGTACAGACAGTGGAAGATTAGACAGTGAGGGAATTTTACATAGGTTACTTGCTCCTCATGGATGAAATGAGGGGAAAAGGTGGCTCAGACTTGGACTGGGGAATGGGTGAAGAGAAAAGCGCCCAGGATCAGCATCCTTTTTCCCAGAGGGGTGAGGAGGAGGAGGTGGAGGGGTGGGGTTTCTCAGAAAGATGAATTATCTCCAAGGGTCATAAATCAACCCCCAGGGTGCCAAAAAATCAACTAGCATAACAGTAGGTTAAGGGGAGAGGGAGGGAATAATTTGCTCCTGAATGTATGCTTGCCCCTGAATTTGTGCAACCCGCACAAACAAAATGCGCCAAAGTGGACTTTGTCACACTACAGATTCTGAACCTCTGCTCTATAAAACACCACACACAAGCAGCGGAATTTGACAACACACACAATGGAGTTACCAGAACTCAGACTTGACTTTCTGCCTTCACGATTTTTTTTAATTTCTAGTAGATTTCGTCCATTAGGTTAACTGTGGCAGCAGGAAGAGCATTCATCTGCAAAGCTAGAAATAATGGTAGCCAAAATCGTGAACGAAAAGTAAAGAGGACCACATGACATTGATACAACGATAGGAATAAAGAGTTGCTTACATAGTATGAGCAAATTATCAAGGATAATAAGAAACACAGTGAAACAGCCCTCCTGAATCTTACTGTTAATGTTGGCAACCCATCTACAATTTCAGGACATGGCTCATTGCCTCAAACTGCCAATAGTTCACCTGAAAAATTCAGTTTTCGTAAATAAAGGCATACCAACTTGACTTTCTCTTTTTAAATATTCCGAAATAGTTAAGTTAGGACAACAGTTCGAAATTACTGTAATCCGTTTGATTTATCTTTATCCGTGGCCTCTAATGGAACTAATGTTGGGAGTTGTTAAGGTAAGATATGGTAAATCAAGTCCTAAGAACAATAGGTCCAGTCACTATACACTATAGCAGTCAGTAGGACAAAGCACACCTAATGACAAGGATGTCATTAGAGTTAGAACAAATGTTCAAATTGGAGAAAAATGGTAAAGGAGATCGATCGTGTCATTTTCAAAGGAATTATATAAGGGCTTCCCTTATATAATTCACTGTGCCACCTCATTCGCTAGAGTCTAAAGCTTCCCATATTAAGTTAGAAGAAATGTTTGTAAATTACATATTCGTGGAAGTGACTTACTAGAGAACTATATTTCCTTTGACAATTCAGCAAGTCCAAACAATGATTTAAAAGAGCTATAGCTGCAGTCTCCACTCACTTCACTATTGCATTATTTCTATGTCGACAAACACAAGTGTTTTCTCTCTCCTATGTCAAACATCTTTTCCATTTCTTAAAAAATTAAACCGCCATTTCACTGTGTATTACTATATTTATCTTCTGTGGCATCTAGATATCGGCTTTTATGCCATTATCAAGTACAACGTTAACGCTTTTAGCATTGTACTTAATAATAGCATAAAAGCCGAAATCCAGATAGTGCAGAAGACAAATACAGTAATACACAGTCAAATGGCCGTTTACTGTTTTAAAAAGTATTGCATGACTGTGGCTCAACATCATCGAAAATTCTTTTCTATGGTAATAGAATAATATGCTGGACTTGCGTTCGAGATTTTTGGGAACAGAATTCCTGTGCAGCCATCATGCGTTACATTTCGCTTTGTTCCCCCATATCACTTGATGTGAGTGCTGAGAGGGTTCCTTCAACAAGGCCAAGGCAAATTTACTTCCCCATGGTTCAGACACGTCCATGCTTCGTCGTTAATTATAGTGCTATAATAAGAAAAAGAAAATTCCGTTTTATGGATACTCCAGTAAGTTGCAAGTGAGTCTCACAAAAAGTAAGTAACCAATTCTTTTACCTGTCACTTTTCCTTTTTGCTAAGAGTATAAGGCACTATACAGAATAACACAACTATAGATGAATAAGCAAAAAATTATGTAACACGAAGAAAGAATTTTGCCCACTGTACATGATGGTAACTTTACTGAAATGGACATCGTGTGACATAATGTGATGTGACTGGACTGCCTAAGTGAGAAAACGGAGGAGGAACATTCGAGAGGAAGTGTCTACAAATCTCATTCTGGTTGGTGTGATTTATAATTTCCTATGTAAACTTAAATTCAGAATAGAAATAAATTCTCTACACTCTGTGTTGTTTATCAATAGATAAGTGATGGTCCTAGCTCATAATGACCTCAGTTTCGTCAGATGTTACACGTAAATACATAAAACTGTGTGTGTGTGTGTGTGTGTGTGTGTGTGTGTGTGTGTGTCTGTGTCTGTGTCTGTGTCTGTGTGTGTGTGTGTGTGTGTGTGTGTGTGTGTGCGCGAGACACAGAGAGAGATTTAGAGATTTCACGTAGTGTAGTGCCCACTTGACTCGTTTATAAATTACGGGGGGAGTGCAAAAAGACACAGGTTCGCCTTCACGTCTTCGAACCTGCTCAGCTTTCTGCAGTGTGATCTTTGGTGGTGCTATACATAATATACAGTAATATAAGCACTCCGATAACTCAGTATTGTGTTCTGCGTGGGGCACTACGACTTTTATGACGCCTAAACTTTATCATTCTTCATTATTTAAAAATATTCGATATTCCGAAAGTCAAGAGCTGCTGACGGATAATCATATATTTACTATCGTTTCCAATGTTGTCAAAAAATGAAGCTGAAGCCAATATCAATCAGATTAGAAATCATTTACTTAGCTGTCACAAATATTCGGGTCTGATCAACATCACTGCTTCCAGATGCGGGAGCAACAAGTAAGGCGTTCATTTCCTGCCGTTAAATCAAACAACCAGTGTGTGGAAACAGGGCAGAACGCCCCATCGGATTCGTGTATCTATGCATCCATATTTTACACACAAAAAGACGAAAAAATAGGAAAGGATATTAGTAGTCATAAGGTCGTCGCAGTCGTCTCTTAGCGAAACGTTCAACATCCACAAAAAAGAAAAAATTCCAAATAATATGGAATTCTCTGGTCTTTCAGAGTGAGATAAAACAAGTAAATGATTAGACTTACCCAGTAACGTCAGGATGTGAGCTAATCTGATTTAAGTGAAAATACACAAGAGTTTAAACGACTGTAAAGCTATTAACTTTAGTCATTGGCAAATTATTGGTCTTCGTAAGTAGATTTGAAATTGCAGCAGTCTCAGACAGGAGAGAACGGAGGCTTTGCGGGTGAGAAAGCAAGAGCAGTATTAAACTAAGAAAGTGGTTTCACGCAAAATCACATTTACATTAGAAATTGCTGCACAACGTCTACTTAGAAACCATTCTGCGAAAAGCTCTCTTCGCTATCACATTGAATAGTGTATTTAAGCTTTGAAACTTTTTCATGTATCAAAGAACATGGAGTGATCTGAACGGACATGGCATTTCATTGCATTATATAAATATGTGTTTCTTATTCTCATTCTAGACATAACAAGGCAAACGAAACGTCCTTCCTAAATTTAAAAATAAATTTGTCAGACATCTGATTGCGAAACACGTAGTATAAGATTCTACGTGATGGTGAATGAAATTTTAGTATTATCTCCAAGGAGGAAAAAGAGGATGTAAAGTGCGTAATTTAAATTTTCTATGAACGATCTGCATAATCGTGCTACGAAATTGCCGTATCGCGGTGTTACGAACAAATCAGTCAAATACAGACCCCATGGAACTCTCCGGCCAGAGATGGGTTTGAAAGATAGTAAATAATTAATAACGAACTATTAACTGCTATTTGATTATAAACGTGTCAGAATAAATTAGAAGTTAACTGCGAACAGGAGGAGGTAGTTAGCGGTCGGAAATGGTACAGTGAAATGAAGCACCATATCGAAACAGCCATTGCTTTATGCAATAAAAAGTGCATTCGCTCTTTAGGAGATGAGTTGCAACTGAAAAAACTCTGTTTTCAGTATTTTGCTTACTCAGCTACATTTATCAGATAGACTTGAAAGCACAAACCTCACACTTTCCAATAAGGCGGCTGAACCTGCCGTTCAGGCTTTCCTAGCCACCAACGCCATACAACTTTTTGTGGACCCTCTTTCGTGGCTGACACAGGAGACTGAGAAACTCGACTAACATTTGAACTACTTAGTGTGAAAGCTAAAAGCCTTTAATTTAAAATTCCGGCTGAAAATTTAATGACTATCCTTATTTCTGTGAGCCCTCACATGTATAGCCAGATATCAAACAGTGTGCAATAAGTCAAATGTCCGAAACTTTTTGTCATCGAAGTTTATTTTCTAGACAAGCATTGGTGTTGTCTGATTAACGCTATAACTAATTAAGAGCAGAAATCGGTCAAGTCATTTGGATTAACGCAGTATCCTGCCTCTTAAAACGCAGCAAGATTCCGTCATGTGAAACAGGAACTACACCCAGGTGTGAGAGAGTACATGGGAATAATGATGCCATTTCAGTAGCGTGCCTTTTGTAGAAAAGCGAAAATGTAATCGAACCATGTATAGTCAAATGTTGGAGGAAAAATAAACGTTTATAGTGATTGTAACTCAATAGCTCCCACACCTTCAAACGTCAAGATTGTTGTTGACATCAACTGTATAACCGAATTCAGTATTTGCATGAAGCGTTATTATTGGATAGTGAATGTAGCGATTCAAAAGGTCGTCATATGGATGGGCATGGATCTCTCAGTGAACATGGGGACACTGAGAACATATGAAATCTATTTGGCATTGATTTAGGCATGATAATGGATACAGTCCAAAATATGGTTTACAATTATCTGATGAGTTAAATATTAAAATCAATTCCCACATAAACAATAACGAAGAAAAACCAACACCTAATAACGCCCTGTAACAGTTAACAGAAAAACAAGTGCACGTGCTCTATTTAGAAGTAGTATATAAAGAAGCAAATCTTTCACGAGGAAGGGATATCAGAGTAAGATTTTTACACTAATAATGAAATAACTACAGTAAACCATACAGTCGATTGGGGTTATATAGGCTCAACTGCAATTCTTGTGGGAAGACGTACATAGGCCAAACAGGACGAAACTTCGCGAATGCGCGGATAGTCTTTCATTAAACAGTCTAAACAATCCGACCTTTGCCTTTCACATTGCTAAAGACGGACATCAAGTGAAAGAAGTAGCACAAAATCTATAAATCCTGCACTTGGTCATCAAATGCATGAGAGTGGATCTGCTTCGAACGCAAAAATTTATTCCCGTAGGTGTACATCCCCAAATGGCATCCTAAGGGTTCAAACTGAGATAGCCAGAAACATGTTCGTAACAAATATCCATAAATTACTCCTAAAACCTCATCAAATGCAGTCCTATCAAAAATATAATACTAACAGATCACAAAAATATGCCATAATTTTCTGTTCAGTTTCTCAAAGTGACTGATTAGTTGTCGTTGTGGTCTTCATCGCGAGGATTGATTAGATGCAGCCCTCCACGCAACTCTATCCGATGCAGTCTCTTCATCTCCGAATAACTACTGCAAGCTACATCCTTTGGAATCTGTTTCCCTTATTCATTTATTGGCCTCCCTCTACAATTCTTACCCCCTCACCCCACTCGCCCCCCCCCCCAATCACCCGAATCGTCCACCCACCCTCAGACTAGCCCTGACATAAAAAAAACAAGGGAGCAGGGGACTTGATTTTATATATGTAACGAGAGAATATTTAATAAAACATTGTTTATTTACTTACTAAAACATGACTATAGCTTACATGTTATATCCTCATGCACCAATGTTTGCATATCATGCTTTTATCGTATGAAAAATGACAGAATATATTTTTAAGTGATATAGTTATAATTTAATGAATTTCAGATTTTTTGCTTTATTTGTACTGTGAAACCTGCCAGCCCCGTTAGCCGCGAGGTCTAACGCGCTGCTTCCGGAGCGGGAAGACGTGACCGTCCCCGGCACGAATCCGCCAGGCGGATCAGTGTCGAGGTCCGGTGTGCCGGCCAGTCTGTGGATGGTTTTTAAGGTGGTTTTCCTCGGCGAATGAGAGCTGGTTCACCTTATTCCACCTCAGTTACACTATTTCGGCGTTTGCTGCGCAAACATTGTCTCCACTTACGCGTACACCATACTCTACCACGCAAACATACGGGGTTACACTCGCCTGGTATGAGACGTTCCCGTGGGGGGTCCACTGGGGGCCGAACCCTGCGTTCGGTGTGGGGCGGCGATGGGGTGGGTGGACTGCTGTGGCCTGTTGTGGGGTTGTGAACCACTGAGGGCTACGTCGGGACGAAGCCTCTCCATCGTTTCTAGGTCACCGGTTTAATACACATACACACACACAATGTGAAACCCTGCTTTTTGCCGAATTTCATGATTCTGAGTCTACTTTTTGATGAGTGAGTTTGCGAGTGTCAGAATATGTGACATCATGAATGACCGAATCTTTCGTTTTCATTGAATTAGAAGCTTCGAATTTTCACACCACCAAGGGACCACACACTTTAGTATGTCATATAGATTTGGAATTGATACTCCAACTTTTTCCGGAGAAAATGGAGTCTTGGAAGACGGACGAACACAGTAACGATTAAAAAATGAAAAAAAATTTAATATACTTACAGATTAACATTTTTCGGATTGCTTTACTTTCACTGTGTAACCTTCATTCTTCCCGAAATTTCATGCTGTATTTCAACGGAAAGCACCCTATAGGATTTGATGAGGGAATTTTCGAGAATCAAGATATGTGACATAAATAGCCGTATCTTTAAAGTGAAGTGACTTAGAAGCTTAAATTTTTACTGCGCCAGGGGACTATAGACCTTAACATATGACATAAATTTGAATTTGATAAGTCTATCTATTCCTGAGAAAAATGTTTCTTAACAGTCGGACAGACAGAAAGACAGATAGAAGGACAGCCAAAAGAGCGATCCTATAACGGTTCCGTTTTCACAGATTGGGGCACGAAACCCTAAAAATGAAAAAATAACTGCAAATAACATATCGCTACTCAATACAGTATATACATTACATATTAAGCAAATAATATGACACTATAAATTATTTTAGTCATACAGTATAAAGCGTTAAGGTCAGCAATATGAAGTCGACATCCACAACTGACTTCAGAAGTAATTCCGGAATGAATCCGATAGTTGTAACTTGCCTTCATGTGTAATTTCCGATATAAACAAATAAGTAAATCAGCCATATGGTGAATGCCGCACTCCATCAGTGGATCTGAAAGTTTGTGTGTTACGCATACAAATACGAGAAAGCGTGCTCCAAATTACAGAATAAAAGTAAGTGCATCTAATAATTGATTAAGCATTAGTATTCAACTAAATATCCAGGAATTACGGTTACGAAAAAATCGTAACGATCACATAGGCAATGTTGTGGGGAAGACAAACCAAAAACTGAATTTTATTGCACTACACTTCTCCGTCCCGTGTTAAAGAACTGCTGCCCGGTATGGCATCCTTAACAGATAGGATTGACGGAGGACACTGAAAAGGTCCAAAGAAGGGCAGCTCATTTCGTTTTATCGCGAAATAGGAGAGAGTGTCGAGGATATGATGACGAGTGTAGGTGGTAGCTATTAAAACAAAGGCATATTTCGTTGCAGCGATATCTATTCCTGAAATTTCAATCACCAAATTTCTCCTCTGAATACGAAAATATTTCATTGCCGTCAACCTACATAGGGAGAAACGATCAGCGTAATAAAATAAGATAAATTAGAGCTCGCACGCAAAGATTTCAAATTCTGAAGGTGGCAGGGGTAAAATACAGGGAGCGAAAGGCTATTTACAATTTGTACAGAAACCAGATGGCAGTTATAAGAGCCGAGGGGCATGAAAGGGAAGCAGTGGTTGGGAAGGGAGTGAGACAGGGTTCCAGCCTATCCCCGATGTTACTCAATTTGTATATTGAGCAAGTAGTGAAGGAAACAAAAGAAAAATTAGGAGTAGGTATTAAAATCCATGGAGAAGAAATAAAAACTTTGAGGTTCGCCGAGGACATTGTAATTCTGTCAGAGACAGCAAAGGACAGTTGAACGGAATGGACAGTGTCTTGAAAGGAGGATATAAGATGAACATCAACAAAAGCAAAACGAGGCTAATGGAATGTAGTCGAATTAAGTCGGGTGATGCTGAGGGAATTAGATCAGGAAATGAGACACTTAAAGTAGTAAAGGACTTTAGATATTTGGGGAGCAAAATAATTGATGATGGTTGAAGTAGAGAGGATATAAGATGTAGACTGGCAATGGCAAGGAAAACGTTTCTGAAGAACAGAAATTTGTTAACATCGAGTACAGATTTAAGTGTCAGGAAGTCGTTTCTGAAAGTATCCGTACGGAGTGTAGCCATGTATGGAAGTGAAACATGGACGATAAATAGTTTGGACAAGAAGAGAAATCGTAGAGGGAGACCAAGAGATGAATACACTAAGCAGATTCAGAGGGATGTAGGTTGCAGTAGGTACTCGGAGAGGAAGAAGCTTGCACAGGATAGAGTAGCATGGAGAGCTGCATCAAGCCAGTCTCAGGACGGAAGACCACAACAACAACAAGAAGAGAATAGAAGCTTTCGAAATGTGGTGCTACAGGAGAATGCTGAAGATTAGATGGGTAGATCACATAAGTAATGAGGAGGTATTGAACAGGATTGGGGAGAAGAGAAGTTTGTGGCACAACTCGACTAGAAGAAGGCATCGGTTGCTAGGACATGTGCTGAGGCATCAGGGGATAACCAATTTAGTATTGTAGGGCGGCGTGGAGGGTAAAAATCGTAGAGGGAGACCAAGAGATGAATACACTAAGAAGATTCAAAAAGATGTAGGTTGCAGTAGTTACTGGGAGATGAAGAAGCTTGCACAGGATAGAGTAGCATGGAGAGCTGCATCAAACCAGCCTCAGGGCTGAAGAACACAACAACAACAACAACAACGGAAAGATCTAATTGTCTGTTTTTCTTGACGTGCTGAATAGTGGAACGGTAGAGAACTAGTCAGAAAATGGTTCAATGAAATCCTGCCAGGCACGTAACTGTGAATTGCAGAGTACTCATGTAGATGTAGAATATGCTGCTCGGGAAACCTGGTGGCTAAACTAATTGTTTCGCTGCACAGCGCAGGTGTAGCGTTCAAAATGCAGTCGACGAAAACGTTGTGTTGATTAAGATATAAATGTACCTCACGAATAGTAGATCACGAAATTTTTTTTGGAAATTTGTGGTAAGGTACTATGGGACCAAACTGCTAAGGTCATCGGTCCCTAGCCTTACACAATACTTAATCTAACTTAAGCTGACTTAACGCTAAGGACAACACACACACTCATGCCCGAGGGAGGACTCGAACCTCCGATGGGGGCAGCCAAGCGAACCGTGGCAAGGAGCCCAGCCCGCATGGCTACCCCGCGCGGCAGTAGATCAGGGGAATCCTTAAAAGTGTATTCGTTGGAATAAAGGAATACGAAAAGAGGCTCGTTGCTGTATTTCTCAAAGCAACATAATCTGACGTGCTGAAAGAGTGGCCTGTTTTATTTAAACATTCGACTTGCTTAGAAAAAATTGCAGCCACGTCATAGGAGTACAGTGGCTACAATTAATGAATTTTAGTAAGATTTTATAGTTTATCTCCCGCGCCCGGGTTCCCGGGTTCGATACCCGGCGGGGTCAGGGATTTTCTCTGCCTCGTGATGACTGGGTGTTGTGTGATGTCCTTAGGTTAGTTAGGTTTAATTAGTTCTAAGTTCTAGGGGACTGATGACCATAGATGTTAAGTCCCATAGTGCTCAGAGCCATTTTTTTATAGTTTATCTCTTGGAGCATGTGTGGACTTTGCAAGCAACTGTCAAAACTGTTAGATCTAACGTGTCGGCTGTGTGCCAGTAGTCCAAGGAAAGCCGTCGTCCTCCTCCGGACACCATTGGTATACAGAATGGACCGCCGCATAAGACGATCCAACCTACCAGACCACATTGCGACGGCAACAGAAACTGAAACCAATATTGTTCACAGAGTGACAGTTGGTTCAAAATGGCTCCGAGCACAATGGGACTTAACTTCTAAGGTCATCAGCCCCCTAGAACTTAGAATTACTTAAACCTAACTAACCAAAGGACATATCACACATACATGCCCGAGGCAGGATTCGCACCTGCAACCGTAGAGGTTGCGCAGTTCCAGACTGTAGCGTCTAGAACCGCTCGGCCACACTGCCGGCTGACAGTTGGGAAGTGTGCCATTCGTAAAAGCTTTCTCCACGCCCCTTGACCAGAGAGCTGGTGCTATGTTGTGAGAGAAAGGGGTTGAAACCTTTTTCCAGACATCTTGATTTATATTTTACCTCAGTTAGTTACGGCAAATTCCACCATACGTTTCACAGAGCCGATACCAATTCCACTGTGAACGCCTGGTTAACTGAGGTACGTCCTCGTCTTCTATTACTTGTCCGCGCGCACGCGCTTTCGCGGTGTGTGTGTGTGTGTGTGTGTGTGTGTGTGTGTGTGTGTGTGTGTGAGTGAGGTGCCTCACTTACTCGCTGATTAAGGCACTGGACCTTTACTTTGGAGGAATTTCATTAAGTTTCCTGCCCATTCCAATGGATTAATTTTGACTCCGTTTTCGAAAGGACACTAACCTCTAGCATTCCTTACTTTGAGCCTTTGTCCTCTCCAAATCCTCGGCACGTGTAGCGATACACGTGGCAAGCTGCGCCGTCGATCAATACAGGGCCACCCGCCTGCCGACCCTGCGTCTGCGAGTTTCACTTCGGTCTCGACATTTGCCTCCTCATCTGAAAGGCAACAGGATTAACGTTTGGTGTCAACATGGAAAATATTGTCCAAACATTTAAAATAAGAAACTTAAGATATTAATGTTGAGGTCATCATAGGTAGAAACACACCAGAGTAAAAAAAAAGGAAACCCCAGCAGACATCACGCTAATACCGTGTAACACCACCTCTAGTACTGATAATGGCCTCAATTCAGCGAGGAAGAGAATCCATAAATTTCTTCAGGTGAGCATATCCAGCAGAACAGTTCATTGATTATTAGGTCGCGTATAGCTACCAGATTCGCGGGATGCTGCTTGCTACTTTTCACCTGTTGATTTAGCGGACCAGACGACGAACGATAGAATGCCTGAGTGTTCATCAAAACAGGAGCGTATACCTGAAGCTCTGTTAACACGGCTGTTGGCATCTTCCAAGGCGGGAGTGTCCACAGCGTATTGATAATAAAGATGTAGAGGAAAGGGAAACACTTTGTCTTCGAGAATGTTGAAATAAATGTCCTGGATCAGTGGGTCCATGTCGCAAAACCACCTCCCACGTAAACGTCCCATTAGGTCGTCGGTGTACTTGATACCTTGCATCTCTTGAAAATAGGCAACTCTGTCACTTGTCAGCGCATCTACAGCCCAGTTTCTAAGTTGTTTTCTACTTTGAAGACACGGAGCTTTATGAGCACCTCTGACCAATGGCCTTTTGCGAGATAACCCACTACAAATGCCCATTTCCTGCAGTTGCCTTTTCAATGTTCGCTTAGAAACTGATTGAGATGGACCTGTTTTCATTCACAATGGCAGTTGCTGTTGGTTTGGAAACCGACTATGGTTCACAAGGCTTCACACAGGTGTTTTCCTACGGCCACTGCTCTTGTGTCATGTGTCTGCGACCGGTACATCATTCCTTGCAGACCCGTTTGGCTGTCCGCGTTGATACACCAACAAATGAGGTAACTTATACCACGGTCTGACCATTAGCACGTCCAATTACGATAGCTCCGTTCTTTCATTCTGTGACGCCCCTACTGGCCGAGCGGTTCTAGGTGCTACAGTCTGGAACTGCGCGACCGCTACGGCGCAAGTTCGAATCCTGCCTCGGGCATGGATGTGTGTGATGTCCTTAGGTTAGTTAGGTTTAAGTAGTTCTAAGTTCTAGGGGACTGATGACATCAGATGTTAAGTCCCATAGTACTCAGAGCCATTTGTACCATTTTTTTGACGTCCCCACGTCGACCATCCTACTGCACTGATTCCATACAACGCACTAGCACATTGACACCACAACACTGCCTTTGCTAACGTCACCGGTGTAGGGTCATATGAGTGCCTGGTACCAGTATTAGAGCCTTCCAAAGCCACAGTGTGCTCCTTTGAGGGTTGAATAATAATTTGCCCTGTGCGCTTACGCTTCAATAATTTTGATTTTGTACTCCTTTTCCTTACTGATTCTTCTTAGTCTTTACCTTACTTGCCAGGGTTAGTCTAGAAATGCATACTGCACTAGTTTGATATTTGCCATTTCGCACGTCGTTTCCCTGAACAGTTGCAATTCTGGATTGTCCTTAGAATCCTCGTCTCCTGCATTCAAACAACATATCCTTTCCACTGAGTTCTGATATCTATTGTTACTTTTCTAATATTGACAACACACGTAATTCTCTCCTAGAGCACTTCATCTACATCTACATTTACATACATATTCCGCAAGCCACCGTATGGTGCGTGGCGGAGGGTACTGAGTACCACAACTAGTCACTTCCTTTCCATCTCCATTCGAAAATAGAGACAGGGAAAAACGACTGTTTAATTGCCTCTGTACGAGCTCTAATCTCTCCAATCTTAACTTAGTGGTCCGTAGGCAAAATGTACCCTGGAGGCAGTAGAATTATTCTGCAGTTAGTCTCAACTGCCGGTTCTCTAAGTTTTCCCAATAGTGGTCCTCGAAAACAACGTCGCCTTCCCTCCGGGGATTTCAATTTGAGTTCCCAAAGAATCTCTGTAACACCTGTTGTTCGAACCTACCAGTCCACCTCTGAATTGCTTCGATGTATTCCTTTTATCTGACCTGATGCGGATCCCAAACACTCAAAAAGTACTTAAAAACGGGTCGCATATGTGTCTTATATGCGTTTTCTTTTATATATGAACCACACTTTCCTAAAATTCTCCCAATAAACTTAAGTCGACCGTTCGCCTTCGCTACTACAATCCTTACATGCTCATTTCATATCATACTGCTTTGCAGCGTTACGCCTAGATATTTAACAGATGTGACTGTATCAATCTGCATACTACTAATGTTGAACTCGAACATTATTGCTTTGTTTTTCCTACTCATCTACATTAACTTACATTGTTATACATTTAGAACTAGCTGCCATTCATCGGATTCATCAGGTTTAATCTACACAACTACAGCGTTTTACTGATCCGAGTAACTCAATTTCAGATATATGTTATTGCTTAAGGTCTTTCTTTCTTAGAATTCGCAGACTAACACGTATAGCGAAGTAGAAATCACCTCTTAGATATCCATTTTAGGCATTTTCTGACATTCTCATATAAACAAATTGTGTCGCTTTACCACTGGTGGGTGTTAATCGTGCTAATTATATCTTCATTCTACTCGCAAATTATATCAGGCAAATACAATTAAAATATTGTACCAACTATAGCAGTTTTTAATCTGAAAACAATGAAAAATATAGCAAACATTAATTCAGTCATTTACGAAGAAATTGTTAATTTTTTTATGCTAAGCAGTATGTTTCAGTGTGCAACATAAATTGAGAAGAAATGGCTAGCAAACAGGAGACTCTGTGTTTATGTGAGGCTGACGTATTTAACGACAAACTGTTTAGAAGATTTTAGTCTTACAAATTGTCTAGTCTGAGTTACGGGAAAGCAAAAATATTAAAACAGTAACTATTAGAACGAAACCGGAAAGTAAACAAATACGTTGAACGCAGCGTCTTTAGCATTTCATCCCACATGAATTAATACAAAAGCTCCTGTTCTATTATAAACTCTAAAATATGTTTGACTAACAGATAAACGATTACTACATCACTATCCAATTCATGATTATTATCATTAATGTTATCATAGTTATCTCTCTTTTCTGTGTTAGCGGCCAGACAGAATGAAAGAAAATTCAGGTCTGATGATGCATCGATGACGAGGTAATTATAGCCTGAGAAAAAGCTCGAGTTGTTCAATCATACTGAAGGAAATCGACCGTGGCCTTAGTTACAAACCAACATAGTTACCAACCAACGTTTACTTACACAATTTAAGTAACCATTATGAATATATACACTCCTGGAAATTGAAATAAGAACACCGTGAATTCATTGTCCCAGGAAGGGGAAACTTTATTGACACATTCCTGGGGTCAGATACATCACATGATCACACTGACAGAACCACAGGCACATAGACACAGGCAACAGAGCATGCACAATGTCGGCACTAGTACAGTGTATATCCACCTTTCGCAGCAATGCAGGCTGCTATTCTCCCATGGAGACGATCGTAGAGATGCTGGATGTAGTCCTGTGGAACGGCTTGCCATGCCATTTCCACCTGGCGCCTCAGTTGGACGTGCAGACCGCGTGAGACGACGCTTCATCCAGTCCCAAACATGCTCAATGGGGGACAGATCCGGAGATCTTGCTGGCCAGGGTAGTTGACTTACACCTTCTAGAGCACGTTGGGTGGCACGGGATACATGCGGACGTGCATTGTCCTGTTGGAACAGCAAGTTCCCTTGCCGGTCTAGGAATGGTAGAACGATGGGTTCGATGACGGTTTGGATGTACCGTGCACTATTCAGTGTCCCCTCGACGATCACCAGTGGTGTACGGCCAGTGTAGGAGATCGCTCCCCACACCATGATGCCGGGTGTTGGCCCTGTGTGCCTCGGTCGTATGCAGTCCTGATTGTGGCGCTCACCTGCGCGGCGCCAAACACGCATACGACCATCATTGGCACCAAGGCAGAAGCGACTCTCATCGCTGAAGACGACACGTCTCCATTCGTCCCTCCATTCACGCCTGTCGCGACACCACTGGAGGCGGGCTGCACGATGTTGGGGCGTGAGCGGAAGACGGCCTAACGGTGTGCGGGACCGTAGCCCAGCTTCATGGAGACGGTTGCGAATGGTCCTCGTCGATACCACAGGAGCAACAGTGTCCCTAATTTCCTGGGAAGTGGCGGTGCGGTCCCCTATGGCACTGCGTAGGATCCTACGGTCTTGGCGTGCATCCGTGCGTCGCTGCGGTCCGGTCCCAGGTCGACGGGCACGTGCACCTTCCGCCGTCCACTGGCGACAACATCGATGTACTGTGGAGACCTCACGCCCCACGTGTTGAGCAATTCGGCGGTACGTCCACCCGGCCTCCCGCATGCCCACTATACGCCCTCGCTCAAAGTCCGTCAACTGCACATACGGTTCACGTCCACGCTGTCGCGGCATGCTACCAGTGTTAAAGACTGCGATGGAGCTCCGTATGCCACGGCAAACTGGCTGACACTGACGGCGGCGGTGCACAAATACTGCGCAGCTAGCGCCATTCGACGGCCAACACCGCGGTTCCTGGTGTGTCCGCTGTGCCGTGCATGTGATCATTGCTTGTACAGCCCTCTCGCAGTGTCCGGAGCAAGTATGGTGGGTCTGACACACCGGTGTCAATGTGTTCTTTTTTCCATTTCCAGGAGTGTATTTGCTGAAGGTGAGTTTTACTTCAACCACTGTAGTACAAAACATCAAAATGCAAAACAAAACCCACTGTTTCCTATGCTCCTGTCGCTTGTCATCACCAACAGATGGCAGCCCTTGTAAATGTTTATACTTTGATCTATGAATCATGCTTGGTACATAGCACAACAGCCCCTCAAATCAATTATTTAGCACGTCCAAATTATTCTTTAATGACTGAAGAAAAGAAATTTTAATACTAAAGCTGTTGTTTGGTTACTGGCTGACAATATTCGGACTTTGCCGTTTTCACAAGCCATCTATCACAGAGACAAAATTTATTATGAGTGGATGAGTCGGAAGTGCATAATAACGGTATCAGTGATTAAGTGGTTCATATGGTAACTCTTTACAAACTTGTATTTATGATATTGTTAGTGTGGATATTTCTATTAATGTCACCACATTTGAACGTATCTCATATCTCCATTAAAAGATGTCACAGAAGTAGTTGCACTTTAACTGTGGTATCTTCATTATACGGCATGGTGTGATCCACATGAAGCCACTATTGTATATACAACGGGGATTTTTTTCCTTATTGGTATACTCTGTGTGTCAGGTTGGCTTATATATCGTAGGTGTTATCATAACTTTGACAGATGATAATGCAAATAATTTCATTATAAGGTCCTACATAACCTCTGTTATATTGTATTTACTTGGCGTTTGTATTACTATCACTGGCTATATTCCGTGTGAGACTCAGTGTTCTATCACACCACAATCGTACAGTAAATTTTCATATCCTTTTCGGCACTGTTTATGAGGAAACAAACTATTTCATTCGTCCTTCAGTGGTATCCTTGTTATGCTGTTATAGTTTTCAGTGTATAGTTTGTAGTGTCATATTTAATAAGTGATTAAGGTAGAATGGTGTGCAATTACTATGCTGACAAAGGTGCTATTGAAATTTTTTGAATTGTTTGTGGTCGCGGTATGTAGTGATTAACGGAAGATGGAGTGCCTGTCATACCCATATGCTGATTAAGGTACTAAGGAAATTTTGCTATAAATTTTTTCTGCACAGTTCAGGTTGTTAATTTAGTATGTTTTCTGCGTGTGTAGTCATGTGAATTTAGATTTGTATCTCTTCTAAAATGTCCATTAATTTGCCTCTGGAAACATTATGCAAAATAGTGAAGTTCCTCTCTATATTTTCAGTGGAGTGTTTATTCTGTCCGATTTGTGTGTCGAAAATTGAAAGATTATTATCGTTTGTGTTTATGAGTTCTCCATAGCTCGTTTAAACGTTCTGCCTGTCTGTCCAATGTTCGCTTTATCACATTAGCTGTACTGGATGCTGTAAACGCCACAATGGTTACGTGGTTGTGTTTTGTCGTTTTATGAATGATGTTGGTTCCTAACGTGTTCCCCTGTTTTGAGATTTGCTTTCTTTAGTGCGTAATCTATTCTATGCGAGGAATGTCTACAGCATGAAAGTACTACGTATTTATCTTTCTTTTCGCTTCAGTCTTTGTCAGCGTGAGTTCATCTTTATTCCTTTTGTGTTTTGTATTTAATTTCTTTTTATACATTTTGTTGACTAGCTCTGGGATGTAAGCACTGCTGATTCCTATTGTTCTGAGTGTGTTCAGCTCTGATTTAATATTCGCATTGCTGAGGGGGTATTTGGTGATACGATCTACTGTTGACGTTAAGTATGCCTCTTTATTGCTCCATGGTGTCAAGACCTAATATGAATGATGGAATCTGTAGTCGTAGGTTTGCAGAAGGTATTGAAAGTATGTCCTGAGTTTGCGGTCGTGACAGTTAAGATCTGTTATTCAATTCGTATTCCATTGCGTAGGTGCGGTTTTTGTGCACACTGTTAAACTGTTAGGGGAAGTCACTAATTTCCTCTACTGATCTCTTAAATAGAATGATGCTGTCATCAGGTATCCACGCACAACTTTATATTCACACGACTAAGCACCCAGAACAAATGCTGAATGTAGAAACTGATTTGCGGAGAAATAAATTCGTACAAAATTTCTATAGCAGCTTAATCAGCATATGAAAGGCACTCCATCCTCCGTTAATCACCAAATACGTTACTACAAACTTCACATTGATGCGCTGAGTGTGGATATAAATGTATTTTATGACTTAACACAGCACATATGCTTAAAACCTCTCCTGATTCCAAAAGAAATCGATTAGCAACAACTAGTGTGATTAGGAAGATACGTCAAAACTCAGAATTATGTAATGTCCCTGGGCTGAAACAGTTAGCTTGATGGAATCTATCTAAATTATGAAGATACATAGAAAGTTGTGGATACCCCAGTAAAAAACAGTTATAGATCCAAACCACTAGAATTTTTAAGTGACGAGTGAGCAATGAACTTACTTGCGTACAGAGACATAACAGTGTATTACGAAACCGTGAGGTGTAAAGTACCGGAACGTCAACTGTAATTTTTACTATACATGGACGAAAAAGACCGTGACATGGCAATGCATCGTAGCTGGAAAGTGGAAAGAAACTCAGGAATGAAGACCAGGAACTACGAAGTGTAAAAGATTGCTTTGCGGGGAAAACCAATGGGGTGGTGTCGTGCGCGTGACGTGTTTCCTTCGGGTCTTACCAGGAGACCAGTCTCCAAATGTGATTCGTCCTGTGGGGAACCGGGGAGAAAATCTGATGTCTCTCGCCAGGAACAAGAGTTATGGACCTAGCAGCTTATCGAGCTGAATCTCTGTTATCGAGCGAATGGTTGACGATGTACACGCCGCAGGTAGACTATATATTACTTCATATCATATTGAAGTACATTTATGTTAACGGTGGGTATTATATAGCTTTAATTATTAGAGTAAAATTCCAACCAAGAAGTATTATATGAGTACCAGGGCAACTCGCTAAGCTTGGTTTCTGATAAATTACAGCTATTATATGACTATTATACAGACAGCTACGGGTAATATAATTTGTTAGAGTGATTTCTGATAGCGGCTCGCTTATCCTATTTTATATATACGGTAATATTTCCTGCCACGGCCTAACCTTTTCAGTTACAGATCGATACTAAAAATAAAATAAAATTGTAAGTAAGGTTTATTGAGTATTACGACAGCTGTTTCGGAAGATATTCATTTACAAGTACTTCTATGTTGTACTGACCTATATATGACATCTGGTGTGACTATCTGGTGACTGTTTTAGTTAAATTTCACGTGTAATGCTAAAATAGCGACTTTACGTCGATTTTGCACTGTATTATATAGTGTGAAACCATAGATGTTTTATATAAAATATAAAACAGTCACCAGGTACAGTCACACCATATGTTATATATACGTTAGGAGAATATAGACGTACTTGAAAATGGAAATCTTCCGAAACATCTGTCGTAATACTCAATAAATGTTTTAAGCAGTGATACTGGAACCTTACTTATAATGTCCTTTCAAGACACATATTTCACTGCAGGCCCAATCATCAAGGGACTAAAAGAAAATTGTCTAACTTCTTTTCATTTCTTTTCTGATGTGTTCTAACAAACTAAATTTCTTTTTCTGAAATCTGTTCAACATTTCACAGGCCTAATGTCTCTCACTTTCTTTCAAGTCTGCCTGAATCTGGCCTAGAAAATGAGCCCTTCTGATTCTAGTAATCATAGTATTCTACCCTTGTGTGCTGGTAACTGGTCGCCCATACACTTCCTGCAAGAATCTGATTAGCCTGTCCTTCCTTTCCTAATCAAGCGTTGGACACAGTTAATACATCAGCCTCTCGTAATTTCAGCAAGACACACCGCGCAGATATGAGACTTACTGAATAAACAGCAACCCGCTCTACTCTTTGTAGCTGGCGGTAGTGAGAAATCACAGCGGGTTCAGGTACTGAAAATTATCCACAAGGCACGGTAGTATTCGCGTTTGGTGGTCCAATACAGATAATGGTTAAAGTTATAATCTGCACTGCCTGAAAAAAAAGTGAAGCACCTAGAAGGCGAGGAGGACACGAAATGATCCTACATGGGTTGATAGGGACTGTGATATTATTTCAGTGATTATGAAATCCAGTCAAATTCACAAACATGTGATCCAACGTATCTCATATCTGCGTTAAGAGATGTCACTGATGTAGCTACAGTTCACAGTATTATGGTAACGTATGTGTATAACATATATTTTTCTTAATTCTAGTGCCTTCATTATCTCACATGGCGTTATCCACATGAAGACACTATTGTATGTACAGTTTATTGTAGGTGTTATCATAATTTTGACAGATGATGATACAAAAGAATGTTTTTATAAAGACTTATAATACGATCTCTGATATATTCAATTTACTTCGCGACTGTGTTTTTACAGTAAGTACAGTGGAATACATTATGTTGCAATACATCAGAGTTGTATGTACAATAAATTTTCATTTCCTTTCCAGGACTACTTAAGAGGAAAATTTCATTGGTTTTTCAATGGAATCCACATATGATAGTATTGTTACGCTGTTATAATTTTCAGTGTAAATTTTGTAGACTCGTATTTGGTGAGTGATTAAGGTAGGATGGAGTGCAATTGAGGTGCTATTGACCGTTATTATAGATTGTTTGTAGTAACGTATTTGGTGATTACACAGGTCTTCAGAAGTGATGTCCATTTTTTCTATCACGTAAGGTTTTTTTGCAAATACAAACACAAAAAATCGGTAAAAACACTCGTTTATTCAAAATCATCAAACTTATTTTTTTTTCAACCAATGAAACATTATTTTGAGACATATAGAAACAATATTATACTTATTCATGTTTTATATGAAACCTTTTCTTCTTTTCCTTGATACTTCGCCGAGTCCTTTTCCGATCTCCATCTTTAGTTTCCCGCTTAAGCATCCAACAGTAGTCAGCAAGCATAGTTACATCCCATCTTCCTTGGTACCGTCTCTCGATATCACGGACCTTGTAAATTTTTCAAACTTAAGTTTATTATATCAGTTATAATTGACATATTTTTTAATAATTATTAAATTTAAAAAAACTACATAGGTTTATTAGTAATGAACATAAATACTGCAATATACATAAAAACCTATGTGGTAGAATTTTTTGAATATTTTTCCTGTTTTTGGGACGTCAAAATCTACACTCCTGGAAATTGAAATAAGAACACCGTGAATTCATTGTCCCAGGAAGGGGAAACTTTATTGACACATTCCTGGGGTCAGATACATCACATGATCACACTGACAGAACCACAGGCACATAGACACAGGCAACAGAGCATGCAAATGTCGGCACTAGTACAGTGTATATCCACCTTTCGCAGCAATGCAGGCTGGTATTCTCCCATGGAGACAATCGTAGAGATGCTGGATGTAGTCCTGTGGAACGGCTTGCCATGCCATTTCCACCTGGCGCCTCAGTTGGACCAGCGTTCGTGCTGGACGTGCAGACCGCGTGAGACGACGCTTCATCCAGTCCCAAACATGCTCAATGGGGGACAGATCCGGAGATCTTGCTGGCCAGGGTAGTTGACTTACACCTTCTAGAGCACGTTGGGTGGCACGGGATACATGCGGACGTGCATTGTCCTGTTGGAACAGCAAGTTCCCTTGCCGGTCTAGGAATGGTAGAACGATGGGTTCGATGACGGTTTGGATGTACCGTGCACTATTCAGTGTCCCCTCGACGATCACCAGTGGTGTACGGCCAGTGTAGGAGATCGCTCCCCACGCCATGATGCCGGGTGTTGGCCCTGTGTGCCTCGGTCGTATGCAGTCCTGATTGTGGCGCTCACCTGCACGGCGCCAAACACGCATACGACCATCATTGGCACCAAGGCAGAAGCGACTCTCATCGCTGAAGACGACACATCTCCATTCGTCCCTCCATTCACGCCTGTCGCGACACCAGTGGAGGCGGGCTGCACGATGTTGGGGCGTGAGCGGAAGACGGCCTAACGGTGTGCGGGACCGTAGCCCAGCTTCATGGAGACGGTTGCGAATGGTCCTCGCCGATACCCCAGGAGCAACAGTGTCCCTAATTTGCTGGGAAGTGGCGGTGCGGTCCCTTACGGCACTGCGTAGGATCCTATGGTCTTGGCGTGCATCCGTGCGTCGCTGCGGTCCGGTCCCAGGTCGACGGGCACGTGCACCTTCCGCCGACCACTGGCGACAACATCGATGTACTGTGGAGACCTCACGCCCCACGTGTTAAGCAATTCGGCGGTACGTCCACCCGGCCTCCCGCATGCCCACTATACGCCCTCGCTCAAAGTCCGTCAACTGCACATACGGTTCACGTCCACGCTGTCGCGGCATGCTACCAGTGTTAAAGACTGCGATGGAGCTCCGTATGCCACGGCAAACTGGCTGACACTGACGGCGGCGGTGCTCAAATGCTGCACAGCTAGCGCCATTCGACGGCCAACACCGCGGTTCCTGGTGTGTCCGCTGTGCCGTGCGTGTGATCATTGCTTGTACAGCCCTCTCGCAGTGTCCGGAGCAAGTATGGTGGGTCTGACACACCGGTGTCAATGTGTTCTTTTTTCCATTTCCAGGAGTGTATTTAAAAAAATATTAAAAAATACTATGAAGTTTTTTAGTCGCAGACCTGTGTTAACAGAGGACGGAGTACCTTTCATATGCTGATTAAGCTGCTATGGAAGTTGTGTACGAATTTCTTTCTCCGCAATTCAGTTTCTTCTTTTAGCATTTGTTCTGGGTGCTTAGTCATGTGAATATAAATTTGTGCGTAGATACATAGATGACAGCACCATTCTGTTTAAGAGGTCAGTAAAGGAAATTAGTGACTTCCACTAACAGTTTAACAATGTGCACAGAAACCACACTTACGCAATGGAATACGAATTGAATAACAGAACTTAACTGCCATGACCACGAACTCAGGACGTACTTTCAATACCTTCTGCAAACCCGCGACTACATATTTCGTCATTCATATTAGGTCTTGTCACCATGGAGCAATAAAGAGACATACTTTAGGTCAACAACAGATCGTATCACCAAACACCCCCTCAGCATTGCGAATATTAAATCAGATCTGAACACACTCAGAACAATAAGAATCAGCAATGCCTATATCCCAGAACTAGTCTACAAAATGTATGAAAAGAAATTAAATACAGAACACAAAAGCGTTAAAGATGAACCTACGCTGATAAAGACTGAAACGAATAGCAAGATAAATACGTAGTATTTCCATGCTGTAGACATCTATCGTATAGAATAGATTACTCACTAAAGAAAGCAAATATCAAAACAGGGGAACAGGGGAACATCGTTCACAAAACAGACAAAACACAAGCACGTAACCACTGAGGCGTTTACAACATTCAATAAAGCCAACATTGGACAGACACGCAGAACGTTTAAACGAGCTATAGAGAACCCATAAACACAAACGATAATAATCTTTCAATTTTCGACACACAAATCGGACAGAATAAACACTCCACTGAAAATATAGAGAGAAACGTCACATTTTGCATAATGTTTCCAGAGACAAATTAATGGACATTTTAGAAGAGCTACAAAACTAAATTTACGCGACTAAGCACACAGAACACATACTAAATTAATAACCTGAATTGCGCAGAAAGAATTTATAGAAAATTTCCATAGTACCTTAATCAGCATACGGGTATGACAGGCACTCCATCTTCCGTTAATCACTACATACCACAACTACAAACAATTCAAAAAATTTCAATACCACCTTTGTCAGCATATTAATTGTACACTGTTCTACCTTAATCACTTATCAATTATGTCACTACAAACTATACACAGAAAATTATAACAGCATAATAATACTACATCACGTAGATTCCACTGAAGGACGAATGAAGTTGTATGTTTCCTCATAAACAGTGCCGAAAAGGAAATTAAAATTTACTGTACAATTGTGTAAAATGGAACAATGAGTCTCACACTGAATATAGCCAGTGATATTAGTACAATCGCCAAGTAAATTCAATATAGCCGAGATTATGTAAGCCCTTATAATAAAATTATTTGCATTACCATCTCTCAAAGTTACAATAACACCTACGATGTATAAGCCAACCTGACACATAGTGTACACCAATAAGAAAAAAATTCCCCGTTGTATATAAATAGTGGCTTCATGTGGATCACACCATGCTATATAATACTAGTTTGTAAAGAGTTACCATATGAACCACTTTATCACTGATACCGTTATTATGCACATCCGACACATCCACTAGTAATAAATGTTGTTCTCTCTGATAGTTAGCTTGTTAAATCGGCAAAGTCCGAATATTGTCAGCCAGTAACCAAACAACAGATTTAGAATTAAAATTTCCTTTCTTCAGTCATTAAAGAATTTTCATTCACCAAACAGATCAGAAATATCTCTGTATTTTACTCAATATTGCCGATTCAGGAAACGATCCAAATGTAGCTGTATTAAGAGTAG
Source organism: Schistocerca serialis cubense (assembly GCF_023864345.2). NCBI lineage: Eukaryota > Metazoa > Arthropoda > Insecta > Orthoptera > Acrididae > Schistocerca > Schistocerca serialis. The sequence goes on along the minus strand of NC_064640.1, from coordinate 869,295,447 downwards.
CAGATGCTAAGTGTTTTATTAATTTATGCGAGGGTAAGTTGTAGTAATTTTTCTTATAAATCACACGTTTATTTTAATTTTCTAATATCTTTATCTTGGGTGGATTAAGGCTCCCATCTCACGCTTCTTCTAAACACAATAATTAATAATTATTTTGTGATTAATGTTAGTGTGAATTATTAATCTTTTGCTGCCTGAATTTAATGTCCATGAGGAGGATTAATTTTGTAAAAATAAGTTAAGTCACCCTGCCGAATGACGAAGCTGCACCTGCCGAGTTCTTATCTTATGTCTTTCAGCCGGTGTGTCATTGTCAGTTCATGTATGAGTAACAGTATCTGTGATTTAATTTTTTTATTCTCATATATAAGGATGGGAACTGGCGGGGTTAGTAGCCGTTAGAGTTAATCGAGTCACACCAGAACATATCTAAAATACTAATAGATTGTATCGCTGCGCACTACATGTATTCGTGTTGAACCGTACTTGGATTTAGGCAAATGCTCATCATCGATATAGATATCTCCTTTAAACAGCATACAACCTTCTCATTTTCTGACCGCCGAAAGCAACAAGAAACGGACCTATTTTACACCCGATCATTACACAGTTGAAATCGCGCAGGTCTTCCTGTTTCTTATTATACATTTCTTGAGACACCGGTCTTCTGACTGGGTTAATGCTGCTGCCACGAATTACTCTCCTGCGCTAACTTTTTCATATATTCCTCTTTTCGTCGATTCTGCATAGAACTCCCCATTCCTTATTTTATTGGTTCTCCTGGTTCTCAACATTCTTCTGTAGCACCACATCTCAAACGCCTGGATTCTCCTCTGTTCCGGTTTATCAGGTCCGTGATTCACTACCTTACAATGCTGTCCTGCAAACGCACATTCTCAAAAATTTCTTCCCCAAATTAAGGCCAATGTTTGATATCAGTAGACTTCTCTTGGTCAGGAACGCCCTCTTTGCCCTATACTAGTCTGCTTTTTGTGTCCACCTTGCTTCCTCCGTTGTGGTTAATTTTGCTTCCCAGGTAGCCGAATTCTTTAACTTCGTCTGCTTCGTGATTCCCAATTTTGATCAATTTTTCACGTTTTCTCATTTCTACTAGACCGCATTTCCTTTGTCCTTCTGTAGTTTACTCTCTATCCATATTCTGTACTCATTACTGTTAATTCCATCCAACAGATCCTGTAATTCTTCTTTACATTCACTGAGAATAGCACTTACAGGGCTTAGAAGAGGGCAGCAGTAGTCGAAAGACGTCCAGTTTAGCACGACTTTCAAATGCTGAATGCATACAGTTACTCGCTGTGCACAGTTATTCAACTCTCAATAACCACCAACCTCAGACATGTACGTCCACCGACGTACCGTGGATAAACTAAAACTTTAACGAGCTATAGCCGTATGATATTGGTATATATTCAAAATGTAACTCACATTTTCCTTTAATGTTTAGGCAACTGTGACACCTAAAATTTTGATGAGGACAGGATACACTGCCTGCATGTAATTCCTGAATGTACTTTTCCGCTTATAGCTATCGAAAATATTTATTGCAATTGCAGTTTCGGCTATTTCTCATTGTCAAGTATTCGGAAAGCAGGTATTGCCTCTACATAAAATACGCTGGCATTAAAATTAAAAACACAACGCTGAAACTGAAAACATACACTAATGAGCCAAAACATTTGGACCACCCGCTGTATAGCTAGTTGCTGTTGCGAACTAAATGGGTGGGGGGAGGGAGGGGGGTGGAGAGGGCAGCCCGCACTAGCCCTCTGGTCATGGTGGGCCTCGAGATTTGGAGACTCCCATGTTTGAAATCAAATCCCAAATAAGGCCAAAATATATTCAGTAAATAGGAGGCAGTCCCTCCCCCCCTCCCCTCCCCATGAACCATAGACCTTAACGTTGGTGGGGAGGCTTGCGTGCCTCAGCGATACAGATAGCCGTACCGTAGGTGCAACCACAACGGAGGGGTATCTGTTGAGAGGCCAGACAAACGTGTGGTTCCTGAAGAGGGGCAGCAGCCTTTTCAGTAGTTGCAGGGGCAACAGTCTGGATGATTGACTGATCTGGCCTTGTAACACTAACCAAAACAGCCTTGTTGTGCTGGTACTGCGAACGGCTGAAAGCAAGGGGAAACTACGGCCGTAATCTTTCCCGAGGGCATGCAGCTTTCCTGTATGGATAAATGATGATGGCGTCCTCTTGGGTAAAATATTCCGGAGGTAAAATAGTCCCCCATTCGGCTCTCCGGGCGGGGACTACTCAAGAGAACGTCGTTATCAGGAGAAAGAAAACTGGCGTTCTACGGATCGTAGCGTGGAATGTCAGATCCCTTAATCGGGCAGGTAGATTCGAAAATTTAAAAAGGGAAATGGATAGGTTAAAGTTAGATATAGTGGGAATTAGCGAATTTCGGTGGCGGGAGGAAGAATACTTTTGGTCAGGTGTATACAGGGTTATAAATACAAAATCAAATAGGGGTAATGCAGGAGTAGGTTTAACAATGAATAAAAAAATAGGAGTTCGGGTAAACTACTACAAACAACATAGTGAACGCATTATTGTGGCCAAGATAGACACGAATCCCACGCCTACCACAGTAGTACAAGTCTATTTGCCAACTAGCTCTGCAGATGACGAAGAAATTGAAGAAATGTATGATGAGATAAAAGAAATAATTCAGGTAGTGAAGGGAGACGAAAATTTAATAGCCATGGGTGACTGGAATTCGATAGTAGGAAAAGGGAGAGAAGGAAACGTAGTAGGTGAATATGGATTTGGGGCTAAGAAATGAAAGAGGAAGCCGCCTGGTAGAATTTTGCACAGAGCATAACTTAATCATAGCTAACACTTGGTTCAAGAATCATAAAAGAAGGTTGTATACATGGAAGAAGCCCGGAGATACTGACAGGTTTCAGATAGATTATATAATGGTAAGACAGAGGTTTAGGAACCAGGTTTTAAATTGTAGGACATCTCCAGGGGCAGATGTGGACTCTGACCACAATCTGTTGGTTATGAATTGTAGATTAAAACTTAAGAACCTGCAAAAAGGTGGGAATTTAAGGAGATGGGACCTGGATAAACTGAAAGAACCAGAGGTTCTAGAGAGTTTCAGGGAGAGCATAAGGGGACAATTGACAGGAATGGGGGAAGGAAATACAGTAGAAGAAGAATGGGTAGCTTTGAGAGGTGACATAGTGAAAGCAGCGGAGGATCAAATAGGTAAAAAGACGAGGGCTAGTAGAAACCCTTGGGTAACAGAAGAAATATTAAATTCAATTGATGCAAGGAGAAAATATAAAAATGCAGTAAATGAAGCAGGCAAAAAGGCATACAAACGTCTCAAAAATGAGATCGACAGGAAGTGCAAAATGGCTAAGGAGGAATGGCTAGAGGACAAATGTAAGGATGTAGAGGCTTATCTCACTAGGGGTAAGATAGATACTGCCTACAGGAAAATTAAAGAGATCTTTGGAGGAAAGAGAACCACTTGCATGAATATCAAGAGTTCAGATGGAAACCCAGTTATAAGCAAAGAAGGGAAAGCAGAAAGGTGGAAGGAGTATATAGAGGGACTATACAAGGGCGATGTACTTGAGGGCAATGTTATAGAAAGGGAAGAGAATGTAGATAAAAATGATATGGGAGATACGATACTGCGTGAAGAGTTTGACAGAGCACTGAAAGACCTGAGTCGAAACAAGGCCCCAGGAGTAGACAACATTCCATTAGAACTACTGACGGCCTTGGGAGAGCCAGTCCTCACAAAACTCTACCATCTGGTGGGCAAAATGTATGAGACAGGCGAAATACCCTCAGACTTCAAGAAGAATATAATAATTCCAATCCCAAAGAGAGCAGGCATTGACAGATGTGAAAATTACCGAACGATCAGTTTAATAAGTCACGGCTGCAAAATACTAACGCGAATTCTTTACAGACGAATGGAAAAACTGGTAGAAGCCGACCTCGTGGAAGATCAGTTTGGATTCCGTAGAAATATGGGAACACGTGAAGCAATACTGACCCTACGACTTATCTTAGAGGCTACACTAACAAAAGGCAAACCTACGTTTCTAGCATTTGTAGACTCAGAGAAAGCTTTTGACAATGTTGACTGGAATACTCTCTTTCAAATTCTAAAGGTGGCAGGGGTAAAATACAGGGAGCGAAAGGCTATTTACAATTTGTTCAGAAACCAGATGGCAGCTATAAGAGTCGAGGGGCATGAAAGGGAAGCAGTGGTTGGGAAGGGAGTGAGACAGGGTTGTAGCCTCTCCCCGATGTTATTGACTCTGTATATTGAGCAAGCAGTAAAGGAAACAAAAGAAAAATTCGGAGTAGGTATTAAATACCATGGAGAAGAAATAAAAACTTTGAGGTTCGCCGAGGACATTGTAATTCTGTCAGAGACAGCAAAGGACTTGGAAGAGCAGTAGAACGCAATGGACAGTGTCTTGAAAGGAGGATATAAGATGAACATCAACAAAAGCAAAACGATGACAATGGAATGTAGTCGAATTAAGTCGGGTGATGCTGAGGGAATTAGATTAGGAAATGAGACACTTAAAGTAGTAAAGGAGTTTTGCTATTTGGGAAGCAAAATAACTGATAATGGTCGAAGTAGAGAGGATATAAAATGTAGACTGGCAATGGCAAGGAAAGCGTTTCTGAAGAAGAGAGATTTGTTAACATCGAGTATAGATTTAAGTGTCAGGAAGTCGTTTCTGAAAGTATTCGTACGGAGTGTAGCCATGTATGGAAGTGAAACATGGACGATAAACAGTTTGGACAAGAAGAGAATAGAAGCTTTCGAAATGTGGCATCAAGGGATCACCAATTTAGTATTGGAGGGCAGCGTGGAGGGTAAAAATCGTAGAGGGAGACCAAGAGATGAATACACTAAGCAGATTCAGAAGGATGTAGGCTGCAGTAGGTATTGGGTGATGAAGAATCTTGCACAGGATAGAGTAGCATGGAGAGCTGCATCAAACCAGTCTCAGGACTGAAGACCACAACAACAATAACAGGAGGCAGTTTGGAGTTCGAGGCCTCTTAGGTATGCAAAACAGAAACATAGATACATACTAGCATATTATCAGGCCATAGCAGTTGTCAATGGGTATGTTCAGAATTTATAGAATTTTTGTTAAAGGCTGTATGAAACTTAAAAACTGTTGAATGATAACCGGTTGACTGCTAAACGCAGTTTTGATGTATCAAAATGTGTTATAAACTATAGAATCATGACGTTTAATAAAGAAATAATAGATTATCAAACAAAAGTAATCTTTTCATCGACTGAAGAAACGGCTTTGTCAGCTCTATCGTAAATGCTACACACATTATTTGATAATGACCATGCGTTTATGATCATGATGGTATGTATAAACTTTCCAACTACGAGCCTACATGTTACGTGGAGAGAGAAAATTACTGTTCATCGACGTGATGGCCATAATCTGTCACCGAAATAATCTTGCGAATCTTTTTTATACAGACGTGAATTCACCCATCCGGTTCTCAGAAAAGAAAACCAAGAAAATCAAGGATTGGAGAGGCTAAATCACTCTCTGGATCATAATCCAGATACATTTCTGCTCGTGGAGAAAATAAAGATGGCGAATGAAAGAGTAATCAAACCGTTGAATTTGTTTCCGGCGTACAGATAATAAGTGATGTCGAGACTGCAAACACAGGTGAAAAGCCTACTGTGTGTGATTTTAATGAAGACCTTGACGTAAGTGGCACTGAAAAAAATGAGACAGTAATGATCAGAAAGTAACTGAAAATGAACATATTTCTGATGCATCTAACTTCAGATCTCCTTCATCCAACGAAACAGCACTTTAACCTACACCTGTTCTAGAGTATACGAGAATTGTTATTATTAGAAACGGCAGTGAAATATATCAAAACAGGAAGAGACCTTTTGAATTCATAGAAGGATGAGGTAAAGACACTAAAGGAACTCGTCATTGTTTAACTTCGTCGTGGTTTTACTCACATTTGACGAAGACTAATTATTTAAGGAAGTGGATGCTATACCCACCATCTACAAAAAGGTGCACTGTTTTTGCTCCCGATTATTTGCGTTTGAGGGCGATACCGACGAAAGTAAATTTATTTACGGCTTCTGTCACTGATGCAAATTGAATCCAAAAATATTAAAGCCTGACCCGTAGCCAGAACATTTATGAAATTTAGTCAAGTAGAAAACACTCTCTACGGTCTTGAAACTTAATAAAAAGCATTGACAAAGATAATCAGAATATTTCTAATGATGAGACCAAGAAAGGGAGAAATACTTTATGTCGTCTTGTAGATATTACACTATTTTTAGCCCAACAAAATTCTAATTTCCGCGGTCATCGTGGAGTCGTTTGATCGAAAAACAGAGGAAATTTCTTAAAATTGATGCGACTAATGGCGAAATATGATGCAGTATTGAAATAGCATTATTTAAAACTTAAAGTGTCCGCTGGTGGATCAAAGAAAGCACCTTCTTATTTTTCAAAAATGATACAAAATGAACTTACTTTTTTCTGGGTGAACATATTAAGGGGATGCGGAATCGATTTTCGTTGTACTGACGTATTATATTCCGCCAAGTTTCCTCTTTAAAATGACGTATCATACATAACTCTACTAGAATTATAACTATTTTATTTTTATAGATTTTATACACGTCTCTAATGGCAGTACATTTATGTGACATGAATTCAAATATCCCACTTTCCAACGACTCTTTATACACTATTTGTCCGAAAATGTTTCCCTGTGGTTTTCTCAAGTTACTCTTTGACCTTGTGACGGGATTGTTTGTAAACAGTGTGCTATATGAAAGTTGCTGTCGAGTTATTCCGTATTTAGTGCTTCATTTTTCGAAGTAAAAATGCTTAGAGCTAGAGCAAAAGTGTTTAAAAAGCGTGTGAACTGACAAAAGAAAAGAAATGATTCATTAGGAAAGCAAAGCAGTTCTTCATCATCAGTTCTTAATCATCACTGATTTGCCGAACGAACTTACTCCATATGAAAACAGTGCTTCTCATAAAAAACTAAGAGATATGGAAGAGAAATATAATTTACTTGATAAAGGGAAAGAAGTTTTTGAACTCACTGGTACGAGTATATTATGTGAAGCTCTTGAAAACAGTGTGTGCTGCAAAAAATGTCAAGGAAACGTTTCTCTGGAAGTAGAATCCCATGTTGGCTTGGCTGTCCAGTTTAATTTAATATGCAGTGTTTGTAAGTACAGCTGTAAGTTTCCAAGTTCTGTTTCAGTAACTGTAAATAATGGATACAAGAAAACTGAACACCATAGTGTAAATATTAGATTAGTTTTCGTATTGCGAGCAATTGGTAAGGGCAAAGCAGCTGGTGATATGTTATGTAGTGTTCTAAATCTTCTAAGTTTACTTTCAAAGTTTGATGCTTACAACTATTTACTAGGATCTGCAGTTGAAGATGTAGCACAGAAGTCAATGCAGGTAGCTGTGGAAGAAGCAGAGCAAGAAAATGATGGCAGTCGTAACCTCACAGTAGTTTTTGATGGCACGTGGCAAAAAAGGGGTAATACCTCCAACAATCGTATTGTAACAGCAACTATTGTTAACACTGTCAAGGTTATTGATGTTGCAATAATGTCTAAATACTGTAGATGCATAGACAGGCTGCAAAATGAACATAGTGATGACTGTGTTGCTAATTATTATTGTAGTAGTGGAGGCATGGAGATTGCTGGGGTGAAAAAAATTTTTCATCGCTCTTCAGAGTGGTATAATGTTCGCTATGTCAAGTATCTGGGAGATGGTACCTCTAAAACATTCAAAGAAGCTTTAGAAAGCAAACCATATGGAAACAGTGTAAATATAAGCAAACTTGAATGTATAGGACATGTGTAGAAGAAAATGGGTGCCAGGCTGAGAAGGTTTAAATCAGTTATGAAAGGGAAAAAACTAGATAATGGGAAAACCTTGCATGGCAAAGGAAGATTGAATGATTCCATAACAGACCACATTCAGAATTGTTATGGCCTTGAAATCAGGAAAAATACAGGCAATCTTAAAGAAATGAGGAAAGCCATATGCGCTTTGTATTTCCACACCGTATCCACAGATGAGCATCCAGAGCGTGGTTTGTGCCCCAAAGGTGAAAAGAGTTGGTGTAAATACAGTAAGGGACTAACAACTGGAGAGAAATACATTCACCACCAGAGTCTATCCTTAGCCATCATGGAAGAAAAAAATCCCAATTTCAGAGATCTGGCTGACAGAAGTCTTCTGATGAAATGTCTTCATGGAAAAACGCAGAACCCCAACGAGTGCTTGAATAGTGTGATATGGCATCGTCTTCCAAAAATAGTGTTTGTCGGAATTAATACACTACATTTTAGTGTGTATGATGCCGTGGCAACCTTCAATCTTGGAAATACAAGTAAATGGCAGGTCCTTCAAAAGTTGGGTTTGCGTGTTGGTTCCCGCATAGTACGTGCTATGTTGACTTCAGATCAGCACAGACTAAGGCATCCTGACAATATAATCAAGAAATTTGTGAAAAAAGCAAGACGGGTGCAGAGGGGTGCCAAAAGAAGACTTGAAGATGATTATGAAGACTCTGAAGGGGGTATTAACTATGGATCAGTAATGTTTTAATCTTCTTTCTCCGTTTCCCGTAAGTTTGCTTTTTACTACTTCTAGGAACATTATCTCAGGTATTGGTGAATCTAGAAGTCTGAAATTCTTATGACTTGGTCACATGGGTTTCTTTTACACACTGAAATAACGACTTTATAATTACTTGATTTACAAAAGGCTTAGAGGTGATAATCTAGTAAAAAGTGATAGAAAAAATTTACTTAAAAATAAATGTAAAATATCTCTGTAAGAAAATACTTTGACAATAAACTGTTGTTTCAGTATTGCTATATCATATCAATGCACATACAGTAAAATTTTTATCTCTCTGTCTCCAGTAGTGTGTGAGAAAATGTTCCCTATAGTAGGCATATTTTAGCATTGCGGGGATAGGCGATTCCGTATCCCCTTAAGGACAAAGTCATTTCAATTACAAAACAGATTAAATATTGTGATATTATGCAATAATATCTGACAGCACTCCAAATGAAAGCAGAACTGGCCAAATGAGTCAAATAATTAGATACGTTAGTATGGATGATAACATTGTATAAGTTAGAGACTCCTTCTTAGGCTTTTTTATGTCGGAAAAGATTGCAGAGGATAGAGTCAGAAGATAGTGGATAGCGATTGGAAAAACGATTGGCTGCTTACTGCATTGTGTAAGGCCGAAGGTTATTACAATGCTGCATCAGTGTTAGGTGTACATGAATGAGTATTACTACGAAAAATTCGAGATGTCAGTCCAAAAATTGTGTTCAGTACCTGTGCTAATCATTCCTTAAATCTTTGGGTAGTTCACGCATTCTTAAGAGTTCCCTCTAGCGTCATCTATTTTGGAACTGTAGAGAGGTTACAGACATTATTCTCGTCTTCTACATATCATTTGGAATTACTTGTAAGAAAAACAGGAAAAAGTCTAGAACAATTATCTGATGCTCGCCGGAGTGCTCGTTATAATTTAGTTAAAGTCATAAAACAAAACGTGGAAACAACTGGGAGCGCTTTGGAAGATAAGTAAGACCCATCCAAGGCAAATCTTGATACTAGTTCTACAGCAAACTTGCTCCATTCAGGTACATATGATTTTACCTTTTGACCTACATCAGCTATTGGTACATGTTACTGCAGGAAGTATGTTAATGTCAACCATATCTCCTCTCCGTCCAAACAGGCCTTGGAAGGCTCAGCGGTACAGACCGGCCGCCGTGTCATCCTCAGACCACGGGCGTCACTGGATGCAGAGATGGAGAGGCATGTGGTCAGCACACCGCTCTCCCGGCCATATGTCAGTTTACGAGACCGGAGCAGCTACTTCCCAATGAAGTAGCTCCTCATTTTGCCTCACAAGGGCTGAGTGCACCCCGCTTGCCAAAAGCGCCCGGCAGACCGGATGCTTACGCATCCAAGTGCTAGCCCAGCCCGACAGCGCTTAACTTTGTCGATCTGACGGGAACCGGTGTTACCACTGCACCAAGGCCTGTATACGATCCCCAAAACTAACTTTGCATAAAGGACTCTACAAACTAAAAAAGAGAAAGGTAAATAAAACAATGCCGGGTGAACTAGCGCATGCCGCTGGATTATTGATCTACATCAACCTCTACATTCACATGGATACTCTGCAAAACACACTTACGTGCCTGGCAGAGTGTTCATAAAACCACCTTCGCAATAACTGTCTATTGTTCCACACTTGAACAGCGCGCAGAAAAAACGAGCACCTATATCTTTCCGTGCGAGCTCTGATTTCCCTTATTTTAATATGAAGATCGTTTCTCCATATGTAGGTCGGCGTCAACAAAATATTTTCGCATTCGAAAAAGAAAGTTAGTGATTGAAGTTTCATGCGAAAATTCTGTCGCATCTAAAATCGCCTTTGTTTTAATGATGTCCATCCCGAATCCTGTATCATGTCCGTAACAATCTCTCCCCTATTTCGCGATAATACAAAACGTGCTGCTCTTCTTTGAACTTTCCGTATGTGCTCCGTTAATTCTATCTGGTAAAGATACCAGATCACGCAGCAGTACTCCAAAAGAGGACGGGCAAGCGTAGTGTAGGCAGTCTCTTTAGCAGATCTGTTAGATTTTCTAAGTTTTCTGCCAATTAAACGCAGTTTTTGGTTTGATTTCCCCACAACATTTTCTACGTGGTCTTTCCAGATTAAACTGTACGTAATTGTAATTCCTAGGTATTTATGTGAATTTACGGCCTTTAGACGGATTAATCGTGTAGCCCAAGTTTAACGGATTCCTTTTAGCACTCATGTGGGTCAATTACCAATTTTCAGACCATTCAGATATCTTTTCTAAACCGTTTTGCAATTTGTTTTGATCTTCTGATGAGTTTACTAGACGATAAACGACACCATCGTCTGGAAGCAACCTAAGACGGCTGCTCATATTGTCTCCTAAATCGTTTATATACGAGTAGATAAGGAACAGCAGAGGGCCTATAACACTTCTTTGGGGAACACTAGAAATCACTTCTGTTTTAATTGATTACTTTCTGTCAGTTACTAATAACTGTGGCCTTTCTAAGAGGAAATCACGAATCCAGCCACATAGCTCAGACGATATTCCATCCTATTTCATTACAAATCGCTTGTGTGGTACAGTGTCAAAACCTTTTTGGAAATCTAGAAATACAGAATCAAGCATTGAATGCATAGACCAGTTTACATAATAACTGTTAGAACAATAAATGGTCGGAAGGAAATCTCAAAACCTTTCCACATTGTTGAAACAGAATTTACGGCTGAAGCTCCCAGTGACGCTCTGGCTGTAGCACTTGAGAATCTGGTAGAAATTTACGATGTGTTTGATAGGGATCTTGTGCTGCAAGAAATTAAAAGGTATCATAGGCGTCTACTTGCAACGGATATGAGTGTGCTAAACTGAAATCCTAAGAAATTCTTAAATTTACAATTAAATGAAACTTTAGTGAATCATTACACTGTACATCACTTATAATCCAATACTTCTTGACCGTTTGTACGAATATGTGATGTCTGTTTTTTTTCGGACATGGCCTAAAAAAAAGACACCACACATTGGTGTAATTGATTCTCCTAGATGGGCAATGGATCCACCTGCGGGAGTCTGAATTGCGAGCATGGAGGAAACGGAGAGGTCCTGTGCATAGGGGGTGCTCGGTGGAAATGTGGGTCAGCTGTGAGGCGAGCAGAGGTAGCGCATTTGCGACAAGACTGTGTCTCGGGTGGCGCAGTGGTTAGCCCACTTGCCTAATAAGCAGGAGATCCCAGGTTAGTATTCCGGTCGGGTACACATTTTCAGTCGTCGCTGCTGATTCTGCGTAATGTCCCAATGTAGCTAACATCACTAATCCTTTACTTTTTTTTCCTTCCCCGCCCCCCTTTCCCTCTACTTTCAGTTTACATCTGTCTTCTCGACCATTTGTACCTCAGTCACACCATGTGAGAGAACTTTTTCTAAACTGAAACTAACAAAAAATTATCTTCGTTCTATGATGAATCATGAACGACTAGCCAATCTCTCCATTTCGTCAACGGAAAGAAAAGTTTCAAATGAAACAAATTTCAACGACAGTATCGACAATTTTAATAACATAAAAGTACGAAAACATATACTATAATAATAACTACTATCTCATACTAAAGCTACAAAACTAACTGATACTATAATTGTACAAGCTTTGTTTCCAGGTATATAAAATGCAAGATAATATTCTTATTCTATGCCTTTCCACTCTAACCGATGGCCGCAGTGGTAAATACTGATTTATATTTTAAGTTTCTCACCGACATCTTTAAGTATGTGTCTTAGAATTACTAGAGCGTAGAGTAAACGCATTAAGTACAATGCAATATGCTTTAGATTTTGGTCTGTTCAAAGCTTTCATCTTTTGCCTTCAAAACAGCTGCACAAACTCTTGACAGCCTGGGGATAGGATTCTGTAGTATAAAAACGGAGCCTTGTGGTTTAATTTCTCCGGTATGAGGAAATTTTGGATATGTTTCCTAACATATAAGTTGAGTGAAGAGGCTGTGGCTATTTTGGCAATACAGCTTTATTATAACTAGTGATTTTACGCATCTTACTTAAGGAAACTGCCTTTATAAAAGCTCAAAGCTCAGTAGTTCTAACACTCATTACAGCCTACTAAAAAAAAAGGCAACTATCTTTCACCACATCGACTGAAAACTGTGCTCGTGACGAACAATAAGCCACGATATTTCCCTTATTCAGGAGGAAAGTATTTTATATGACTGTCAGCGGTTCCGCAAGTGGGATTTTCGAAAAGTATCTGAGGAAGTGGGAGTAGATTTCATTAAAAGAATGACTGCAAGTCAACATTACGTTTCATTACAAATGAAACTTGGTTTTATACAAGCACAGAATTATTTCCGTACTCAAGCCTATTCTACTACAATATTTTGGAGGAGAAACAATTGTCTTGGTAGGCTAGGCGCTCTACAATGTAGAAAGAAACGTAATTGAAAAGGAATCATGGGTCCCGATCGTTGTGAGTAAACAAGTACGTTACTGATCAACAAGAGAAAGAAATTACCATCGTATAACGGTCACTAATAATGAATAAACAGAGGGAAATACCGGTACAAGAATAGTAAAGTGGCAAAGTTGGCCCCCATTCGCAAATTAAGGAAATTTCGATAAAATCCATCACACAGTTTTTAGTTTGAGAAATATGGATTACACCACCAAGAGTGGAAGCAGTTCTTTGAGATTAATTTAATATAAGGCTACCTATTCGCCACGTGTTTGCGTGCTCTAACACAAAGGAACACGGGCATATCTTATAAAACCTATCGTTTATAAAATATTATTTCCACACGCATATTACGGAAATCAGTAGGAAATGACGCTGAAGGTGACAATAACTTTAAGAACAGACATTTCTACTTTAACGTGAACAACGACTGGCTTAGCGCATTTGAATTACTTAACGGACAAATGTCTGATGCCAAGTCCAGAGTCATTTAGAAACCTATGAATTTACGGGGAACATTACAAAGAAAACGCAAAATACCAATACTTGCTAACTAAAGAACCCACCCACCTCCCCCACCACCCAATGCTCTAAATGCATCGCAACTAAACGAATTTCGTGTTCACCGAGAACACGCAGGCATACCAGTCAAAAGTCTGCAACATCTCGCTTCCAAGCCCTAGCAGCAATTGCCCCTGATCCCTTGTCTCCAGAGGAGAGCTGGGTCCGTCGAGGGGTGAGAATTGGCGCACCCCTAAACCAGCCACTCAGGGGGCACAGATTCTGCCACGAACTAGGTGCCTTTCTAGTTGGCAGTCCGAACCTACAGGGACGGCTCGTCATTCGCCAGAATTCGGTCAGAGTTTGGTCACGGAGACCTCTATACAGCACCAAAGGTGTGTGTGAGCAATGAAGCTTCAGAGCTGGTACTACAGCTTGTGAGTATAAGAAAAGGTACTAGTTTGGACTCTACAGAGCATTCAAACCGCTGGTCCATGCTTTCGAGAACAACGATCATGAAGGGAAAAGGAAGCCATCATGGCTGCACCAGGCAGACTGCTGAACTGAATCTTAAAAAAAGGAAAAAAAAGCTTTGCTCAAAATGATCTAGCCACACAGGCATGCTACCACAAATTGTCAATTGATGAAATAATACATATTTTCAGTAAAAGATAAAAAATCCAAAAATATGCAAGGCGTGCATAATAAATGAGAGTGAATGGATGTATTTCATGCGCTTTTGAAGATATTTCAGTCCAACACCTCTGTAAATTATTCCACAGACATTCAACATTAGATAACCTCAGTTTTCTGACCTCCTTGCCAGGTTCATCGCACAGGAGTTAAATGGGATCTACGTCAGGTGAGTGACCTGGCCAAATCATGTTCTTGAGTTCCTCACTTTTATCTTTTCTATTTATATGCCCTCTGCACAATGTAGAAGCATGTTTACGATCATTGTCCTGCTGCAGCACAAACCCACCACCAACAAGTCACTTGCCAGAAGGAACTGCGTTGTTGATCAGTATTCTATAGTATTCTTCCTTGTTTAATGTTACATGATTTTATCACCCGTAAAATATCCTCGCACAATGACCCACACTCTACCATGCCTCACCTTCGGCGTCATGCACTGAACCAAATACTTCAGTTTTAGAGTCGTCCGTGGATAAGACCTTGGAACATTGCTGCAACTTCCATTTTTTATGTTGCTATGCCCACTACAATCTAATCGTCTTATTTTGTTTGCGTAATAAAGGTTTTTTGGCCGCTATGCACGCTTTTAAACCTTGTTCACGAATATTTGATGCACTGTAGAGACAGAGACTGAAACTACTCGGATACTATTTACTTCCTCGCAAATTTCAGGTGCAATACAAGACCTATGACGTTTACTCTGTACACATATGCACTTATAATCCCTGTACTATGTTACTCTTGGTCATACAGATCGCGAAACACTTGCATTGGCTACAGTTTTCTTGAACTGCTCCAATGTATATACCACTGTAGATAGGGCTACGCCAACTTTTGATGCTATTGTCCCACTAGAATATCCTTCCTGATGCAGAGCTACAATTACAGCACGTTTTTCAATTCCGATCTCCTGCTTCTGTCTCTTCAGGAGGTAATATGGTGTGAAACTGATCGCCAGCCGTGGTGGCCGAGCGGTTCTAGGCGCTACAGTCTGGAACCGCGCGACCGCTACGCTCAGGTGTGTACAAACACACTGCTAGATGCACACAGTGTACTGTAAACTAATGCGAACTGATTGCCACACAGACAACTACCAGAATGGAGCCGTCATAGATTGAGGCATGTCAGTGTTGTTATGAATACTCATCAGCGCTCCCCCATGCCAACAACCAGTTAGATGCACAACATAGGACGTTAATCTTTACGTATTTATATTTATTCTGTTATCAGAACAGAA
Source organism: Schistocerca serialis cubense (assembly GCF_023864345.2). Taxonomy (NCBI): domain Eukaryota; kingdom Metazoa; phylum Arthropoda; class Insecta; order Orthoptera; family Acrididae; genus Schistocerca; species Schistocerca serialis. The sequence continues at coordinate 869,279,862 of NC_064640.1, read as the reverse complement.
ATATGATAAAATATTCAAAACTAAACTTTTGTTTTAACTAGAAATCCATAGTTGCGATAGGAGATCGAAAACTTTTGACCAGTAGTGTACATTATTAATTTTTTACAAGATGTACACTTCAGATGTATCATATATATGTTTGACATTGTGTCAACTGCTGGGGGCGATCAGAATTGTTACATTATTCTGTAATATCAGGTACGCCAAGATCGCTTGTAAATATTTTTATTGATTACCAGTTTCAACAAATCTGTGCCGTCATCATCGGATCTGAAAGTTTCATAGATAAACATTCCAAATAAGGTGGCTAATACGTATATGTCCTCATTTAAAAACTGTGTACATTACTGAATCATTAAAATGTACACTTTACAGCAAAAAAAGTGGGTCACTGCTGAATGCAACCAACACAACATAGCTGTGTTACAGGTCCTCTAAACAACAAAACCCCATGGGGTACAGTCGTTTGACTACACACGCTGGGTACTGCAAGAGGCTACTAGAGACCAAAGGTCTTTATGGCAGTCAGTGTAAGCGTCAACTAATATCGTCATACAAAACATATTAGAAAACACGTTCTTAGCAATGAGACACCACATAACACTCAAAAACTAACCTTAATTACAACAAGTGACATTCCAAAAGTTCTGAGAAAACGGATTATTTTACATATATCGTAGAGTAGTCAAAATTAAATGCTTTAGACAATATATGGAGTTACAAGCCTGTTCGCCAATTGGAAAAAAGTTTTTTGCTCTCGAAAAGGTTTTCCATCCACGTGCTGAACGTCGCTCAACGGCGAGTGGCTCTGGAAACTGGATATTGGACGAACGAGTAAAAAAACGCGATTAACGGCAAGAAGCACTCTACGGAAATCTCAAAATTAACAGCGAGTCACCAGTAATATCATTGTTCTCGTAACACATCAACAGCTACGTGTACACAAATTTGAACTTTAAATGACATGACCAATGTCTCTTTCTGGACCTGGATTCAAACCCAACACCTATAGCCATTGCTAACTAAGCTAAGCTTTGGTTGTGCCTTATTGAGACCCAATCACTAGGCATAAAGAGACGTGAAGTATAGACGTTTGCACCAGTATCAGTTATCAATTCAGATCCTGAAAATAAATGACGAAAATGTTTGCACTGAACTGGGAATCCTGTCATAACAGTTACCTTCCTGGGAACTACCCTCAACGACGTTTAATATGGTGTCATTCACAAGAAACAAAGTATGCTCATGTTTAAAATTGAAATGCCATCATGCAAAGCTTGTGTCAGGGATGAGAACCGAGCACCTAATCTGACTGTTGACCAAGTACGTAAAATCAGAAGTTCAATATCAAATGTTTTTACCAATAGCGAGATGTTGGAAGCTTAAATGACGATAGAATTGTTTTTGCCTGACTGGGATTCGAAGCCAGCATCCAGCGCCGTCGTTTTCTATCCAGGAACAGACGATAAATAGCTATTGTTGGTTCACCAGCAGCGAGATGTGCGCATGTTTAGCTAGACATAAGGTGACGTAAAGTTCTGTGCTGAATGGAATTCAAACCCCGCACACGTGGTCATGAAGACACTTTAACTATCAAATTCTTTTCCATTAATAGCTAGGAGTGGCATGTTTGTACTTTCAAAGATGTGATGGAAAATACTCTCCTGGCTAGAAGCTGAATCCACAACATATCGTAGTTGGTGATCACAACGAACACAACGTCGAACCCAAATCCGTTTTCGCCAGTAGGATGGAGAGGAATGTTTGAACTTGAAAATATGTAAGGAAACGTTTGATCTTGTAATGTTGTGATAAGAAGCTCAGCATGTGGCTGTAGAGTTGAAACGAGCACGTTACAGCTGACAACGCAAGAAGAGACGTTGAAAATGCAACTATTTTTCACTAGTAGTTCGGAGTGCACATGCTAGTGCTTGAAATGAAATAGTGAATATTTTGTGCTGATCCGGATTCGAAACCAGATAGGTGCTTTTAGAGGAGGCCTAGAAGATTTTGCAATCTTGGGGAAATCGAATTCAAATCCCAGTCCAGCACCACAATTTTCAAGGTCTCAGTTTCAAATAAAGTAAGAGCCTGTTGAACTTCAATGGCCATTGGTTCATTAAATGAAATACGTTTTCTAGTTTACGACGGCCTGCTGGTGACAGAGTCTCTGCCTTCTGGGGTTTCTCCATCTGTCACAGTTCAAACGAATGCCGCTCAGCCCCTTATCTTTATTGCGGATAGTGAACTACGGAGCCTACTGGCGTTCTGCACTTGGCGTTACTAGGGGAGAAGGAGAGTTACTTGTGTGTGTTAAAAATCTACACCTGACGTGAGACGTGAACCTACACGTTTTATACATCCACCAGACCACAGAACCCCCTGCCAAGCACATAATTATGAATTGCAGAGTATTCATTTAGATGTGAATGCAGATGTCAAGAGACGGGTAACAGGAAGAAGGGGTGGATCTGGGAGTGGATAGAGGTGGAGAAATGCAAAATATAAGCATGAAATGCTTGCGAAGTATTGCTTACTTAGATGTGTGCCACAGTTCGTTTTATCTTAGGACCGAGAGATAAGGGAGGACTGTTATCAGAACGAAGAATGGGTTATAGGGAAGGGGAGATCAAAGAATACGAAAGTTCAAATGTGTGTGAAATCTTGTGGGACGTAACTGCTAAGGTCATCAGTCCCTAAGCTTACACACTACTTAACCTAAATTATCTTAAGGACAAACACACACACCCATGCCCGAGGGAGGACTCGAACCTCCGCCGGGATCAGCCGCACAGTCCATGACTGCAGCGCCTAGACCGCTCGGCTAATCCCGCGCGGCCAAAGAATACGGTTTCATAGGTGTTGAGAGAAATGATAGAGAGTAAATACAGCAGCAATTAAAAGAGAAAATGTAGCGTCAATGGAAACCGCTAGATTTGTTTATAAAGTTTTGGGGGAATGGAACAGAAGGGCACTTGCGGCCATAGTGTCAGAGAGAGAGAGCGAGAGAGAGAGAGAGAGAGAGAGAGAGAGAGGAAATAGAAGAGATATTAACAACGAGTAAACATAATATGAAATCGTGTGCGTATTGTGTGGAGGAGGGAGGGTGTGTTCATCGATGGATGGGAAGAGAGAGATGTATTTGCAATAACAAAAACTATTGTGACAGAGTCCATCTACGCTGATTACTTTGTCAGTATCTAGACAGGGTAAAATGAAATCAAAATGGAATATTTAACAAAATGTATATTCAAAGGAAACCCACTCGAATTAAAAATGCAACTCAAAGGAAAACTAACCCATATTGCATCTTTTCTGTTGCCACGTGATCTTCCACTAGCTCCCAATGAGGAAAAATGACGAAAAAGAAGACATAAGAAAACATTTTAAGGCCTCTAATATTTTATCCAGAATCCTTCATTATTTTGTACTTCTATCACGCGTCTTGGCATAGAATGTATAAGCCGTCGGACGTAACAGCCTGAAGAAGCAACTTCCTCCCATGCTTCCAGGACGCAGACCCCAAAGAGCGTCCGCAGTAGTTGGTTGGTTTCGTGGCCAGTTCTCTGTTTATGTTTTGGCGACCTCAGCTCACATGTTTTCCATGGGGTTCATATCAGCCGCCCGTGGCGGCCAGTCCATGACGTTGACGCCAATCGTGGAGAGCCGTTGCTGAACAAATGGAGACTTGTGAATGGGAGAATGGTTCTCTTGCAATGTGACGTCCCCTTCTGCGTACAGCATTCGCACTGACGGAAGCGTCACATTTTCCAATATGTGGGCATACTGCACGCTGTCCAGAGTTCCTTCTATCCTGTGAAGAATTCCCGCCCCTCTCGCAGAAATCCAACCCCAGCAGGTAACAGATAGCCGGCCACTTCTTCTCGTCGTGGTTACATATTCGCGTCGATGGCGAGTCCCTTGCGGCCTGTAAACGATTCGTGGACCGTCGTTACTGGTGGAAAACACCTTCTCATCAGTGAAAATGACGTTATCCCACGACGTCCTCAGATGGAGCTCCGCAAATGCTAGCCGGTATAAAACGTTGGCTTCGCTGAGCTCTTGTTTCACGGCGGATCGTCGTGTATGCAGTCCAGCGTCCCTCAGCCTTCGGCGAATCGTGTCACTGGAGCCGGGGAAGTTGGTCTCCCGCCAGAAGGGGATTTTCTCAGCTCCTAGACATTAGGTCCCTGTCTTCCTGCTGTGAGCTCACTCTCTTCCTTCCTGAGCCAGGGGCCCTGTTGGTGGTGCCTCTTTCAAGGCAGATCCTCCACCATCTTGTTGCAGTGTTATGTGGTACGCCATACCGTCTGCCAGCTTCTCTGATGAAACATCCTCCTTCTTCAATGAGAGCGACATCTCGAATAGACCTCTCCCAGTGAGCCATTACGCCAGACAGCCTGATGTATATTTCTGCTTTCCGCTCTTATACTGATGCCAGGACGGGAGGTAAACATATTTACGTCAAACGGAGCTGCAGAGGCAAAGGCATGCGGCATGTTGGCCCACCAACACCACCGCCAGCTCGCTCACTTCCGTCTCGCTTCCCCAGCCTGGCTGGCCCGTAGCTCGCGAGCCGCGGCTAGCACAGACCCGGGCCGCAAGGCCACGATCACCCCTTGAAGGATCAAAAGTTACACCTCACCTACCCAAGTCTGTAGTATAAACTAACGCAGCTACAGCTATTATGCTATAACATGTGCAGGAATACCTACAGTTGACGATTCATTCAAATATTTGACGAACAATACGTCCAAAAATACATTCATTTTAAACAGAGCTACCATAAAATATTTCACCTAGCTAGCAATAGCATGACTCAGGAAACTGTTCTTTCTTGTAAGCGCTCTGCATTATATGTAACCTTAAGAAAACGTGTATTCAACCACGACAACTAAGCGGAATGTAAAAGTAAACAGGTTTGGCAGCAGCTTCTCAAATGGTTCAAATGGCTCTGAGCACTATGGGACTTAACATCTATGGTCATCAGTCCCCTAGAACTTAGAACTACTTAAACCTAACTAACCTAAGGACATCACACACATCCATGCCCGAGGCAGGATTCGAACCTGCGACCGTAGCAGTCGCCCGGTTCCGAACTGAGCGCCTAGAACCGCGAGACCACCGCGGCCGGCGGCAGCTTCTCCAAATAATAGAATGTACGTAGTATATAATACACGTTTTGAGCATTTATAGTCCGCAGCTCGTGGTCGTGCGGTAGCGTTCTCGCTTCCCACTCCCGGGTTCCCGGGTTCGATTCCCGGCTGGGTCAGGGATTTTCTCTGCCTCGTGATGACTGGGTGTTGTGTGATGTCCTTAGGTTAGTTAAGTTTAAGTAGTTCTAAGTTCTAGGGGACTGATGACCATCGATGTTAAGTCCCATAGTGCTCAGAGCCATTTGAACCATTTGAGCATTTATAACATGTACTCAGTGTCTCTGAAACAATACGTGCTGCACGACGGAAATTACTTTCTGCTGAGGCACTTCATTTACATCTCAATGATACACGGCTACTAGAGAACATTGCTCTTTAAGGCAGTCAATCAACTTGTAAATTAACACCATGATATCGCAGATATTAGGCAACACGTTACTAGGGATGAGAAACGCCTTAAGGTTTGCGACTAAACGTGCTACTCCTAGCTACTACTGAATAAGAATTTGATCATTAACGTGTCTTCATAACCATGTGTGCGGCGTTCGACTCTCAGTCAGCATAGACGTTTTCGTCGCCTTATTTTTAGTTAAACGTGCGCACATCTCGCTAATGGAGGACCAACATTGGACATTTCTCGTCTGTTCCTGGTTAGACAACGACGGCGGTAGGCGCCGGGTTCGAATCCCGGTCAGGCAATACAACTTCAGTTGTCATTTAAGGTTCCAACCTCACTACTGGTGACAAACTGTGATATCTACATTCTGATTTTACGTACTTAATTAACAATCCGATTAGATGCAGGGTTTGCATCCTTGTCACCAGCATTACATGATGGCATTTCAATTTTAAGCATGTACATCCTTTGTTCCTTGACAATGCAACAATATACAACGTCTTTCCAGGTTAATTACCAAGAACGTAATTTTTACGTTAGGGTTCCTGATTTCGTACAAACATAATCGTCATTTAAGTTAAAGTTGAGAATTGATAACTGATACTGGTGCAAACGTCAATATTTGACGTCTCTTTCTGCCTACTGATCGAGTCTCGATAAGCACAAAGCTTTGCTTGGTTAACTATGGCTTTACCTTCTGGGTTTGCATCCAGATCCAGAACTAAGACGTTGGTCATGTCATTTAAAGTACAACTTTGTGTACAAGTAACTGTTGATGAGTAATGTGAACAATGATATTACTTGTGATTCGTTGCTAATGTAGGGATTTCCGTAGAGTGCTTGCCGACGTCAATCACGTTTTCTTTTAACTGCTTGGTATTACATAAAGTTGATGCGAAACCACTCCCCATTGGACGTTGAACGACGTTCAGAATGTGTTGGGTAAACCTTTTAGAGAGCAAAGAACTTGTTTCCAATTGCCATACAACTATATTAATCCATATACTGTCTCAAATATTTAATTGCGCCTAAGGATTATGGAACGAGTTATGTGACAAAATTAGTTGTCCCATAACGTTTGAAATGTCACTTATTGTAATTAAGTTTAGTTTACAAACGTTAAGGACTGTCTGATCTCTTCTGTACTATTGTGGTCTTACTTTACATCTGGACGGACCATCATAAAGACCGGTGTTCTCTAATGGTCTCTAACGGTACCCATAGTGTATCTTACAACGACTGTACTGTGGAGGGTACGTCGATGTGCAACACAGATATGCTATGTTGGTTGCATACATTCTGGTGCAGCCTACACGTTGGAATTCAGGTGTGACCCACTTTTTTTGCTGTCGAGTGTACCTTGTAACACTTTAACAGAAATTCATGTTCTTTACAAGCTTGCAAGTCACATAGTGATTTTGCATCGTTTTACAATAAAAGATAGCAAGGAACATCAGAACATCAAACATAAAATAAAACAAATTTAAAATATGTCATCCTGTGTCCTAGCGCATTCTTTGTCTTAACATCACAATGGCGACTGAGCTAGTACCATATCTGCACAGATAAGTCTGCATAAAGTTGTTAACATTGCAGCACTCGACAATCGGTGTGTAATCGCATCAGTCTCGGGCAACATGCGCCACAATACAAATTCTTTTTTCATTACAATCTCAATAAAATTTCTTTTGACAGAATTAGGTAACATTTTTAAGATTACTAATTTCTGACAAATTATATTTTAAAAATATAGCCTCACTTTTGTTAACAATAAAAATATAGTTCAGATTATTTACCTAGACACAGTATATGCATCGTCCGCAGCTCGAGGTCTTGCGGTAGCGTTCTTGCTTCCCGAGCATGGGGTCCCGGCTTCGATTCCCGGCGGGGTCAGGGATTTTCTTCTGCCCAGAGATGACTGGGTGATGTTGTGTCTTCTTCATCATCATTCATTGCCATTACGGTCGGAGGAAGGCAATGGCAAACCATCTCCATTAGGACCCTGACTAGTACGGCGGTGCCGGTCTCCTGCACCGGTCCCCTACACTCTGACAAAAAGCATGGGACTTCATTTCATTTCAGTATATTCATCGACATCAACTGACAGGAACACATCTCCTTATAAATTGACGATAGAAATATAGTTCAGATTATTTATCTACACGCTATATGTATTGACAGCAACTGGCAGAAATAAATCACCCTGGTAACTGCATTCAAAAGAAAAAGGCCGCAATCATTGGATCCGGTTGAATAAAAAATATTGTGGAGGTCGTCTTATAACTTCGATACAGTGCCTTTTGTCTACTCAAGATTACATCCATAACCAAAATCCACGAAATATATCTATAATATGGCAATCAACACGGCCCTATTTACACATTCCTTCCATGACAAACTGTTAGGTTTACATAAAACAAACCATCACACCACACAAAGTAAACTACAAATAATTATTTGTGCAAATGATGGAGTGCTCAAGATCTGCGAACGAGCGTGTCCTTTGAAGTTATATTGGCACGGAGAAAGTGCCCATCAGAGCGGATTGAATACAAAATATTGTGGAGCTTATGGTACAAGTCGATACGGTGCCTGATTTCTACTCAAGATTACATCTATATCCAAGATCATTGAAATATACAGTACAGGCCATTAAAATTGCTACACCAAGGAGAAATGCAGATGATAAACGGGTATTCATTGGACAAATATATTATACCAGAACTGACATGTGATTACATTGTCACGCAATTTGGGTGCATAGATCCTGAGAAATCAGTACCTAGAACAACCACCTCTGGCTGTAATAACGGCCTTGATACGCCTGGGCATTGAGTCAAACAGAGATTGGATGGCGTATACAGGTACAGCTGCCCATGCAGCTACAACATGATACCACAGTTCATCAAGAGTAGTGACTGGCGTATTGTGACGAGCCAGTTGCTCGGCCACCATTGACCAGACGTTTTCAGCTGATAAGAGATCTGGAGAATGTGCTGGCCAGGGCAGCAGTCGAACATTTTCTGTATCCAGAAAGGCCCTTACAGGACCTGCAATATGCGGATGTGCATTATCCTGCATTCGCAGGCATCGAATGAAGGGTAGAGCCAAGGGTCGTAACACATCTGAAATGTAACGTCAACTGTTCAAAGTGCCGTCAATGCGAACAAGAGGTCACCTAGACGTGTAACCAATGGCACCCCGTACCATCACGCCGGGTGATAGCCAGTATGGCGATGACGAATACACGTTTCCAATATGCGTTCACCGCGATGCCGCCAAACACGGATGCGACCATCATGATGCTGCAAACAGAACCTGGACTCATCCGAAAAAATGACGTTTTGCCATTCGTGCACCCAGGTTCGTCGTTGAGTACACCATCGCAGGCGCTCCTGTCTGTGATGCAGCGTCAAGGGTAACCCCAGCCATGGTCTCCGAGCTGATAGTCCTTGCGGCTGCAAACGTCGTCAACTGTTCGTGCAGATGGCTGTTGTCTTGCAAACGTCCCCATCTGTTGACTCACTGATCGACACGTGGCTGCACGATCTGTTACAGCCATGCGGATAAGATGCCTGTCATCTCGACTGCTAGTGATACGAGGCCGTTTGGATCCAGCACGGCGTTCCGTATTACCCTATTGAACCCACCGATTTCATACTCTGCTAACAGTCATTGGATCTCGACCAACGCGAGCAGAAATGTCGTGATACGATAAACCGCAATCGCGATAGGGTACAATCCGACCTTTATCACTCGGAAACGTGATGATACGCATTTCTCCTCCTTACACGATGCATCAGAACAACGTTTCACCATGCAACGCCGGTGTATGAGAAATCGGTTGGAAACTTTCCTCATGTCAGCACGTTGTAGGTGTCGCCACCGGCGCCAACCTTGTGTGAATGCTCTGAAAAGAGAATCATTTGCATATCACAGCATCTTCTTCCTGTCGTTTAAATTTCGCGTCTGTAGCACGTCGTCTTCGTGGTGTAGTAATTTTAATGGCCAGTAGTGTATGTACGATATGGCAATGAACACGACCCATCTTACATAATCATTCTATGACTGTGACAGCATTCACTTTTTACAAAATGTACGCTACAAATACATCAGTTTCTAAGCAGACCGGAGGCATCGTTGAGTTTCGCTGCCCCATGCCTCTGACGGGCTTAGTTCGCCACTGGCGTTCTGGTCCACCTTTGGAACGCAGTACATCAGTGATTGTGCGTGACACAGAGTCGACAAGTACTTGACAGTTTCCCGGAGATCTCTGGCACAAAATGCCTATAAATAGTCACACAATTCCCTTTAATAATGGGCTGGTGGTTTGTGGATGCGGATATGACACCCGGTAGCTTCCCAAATGTATTTCATTGTCTTCGCATCACGCAAATTTAGCATCCAAAGCTATCTGGCTTGGAGTCGACACACCGCGGGTGGTGGGATGGCTGCACTGTTAGGATGTCGAATGGCTCAGGGCTGAAGCTGGGGCTGGCAGGCCGATGAAGAGCCAGAGAGAAGCGGCTGCCGAAATCAATAACTTATTTTCTGCTTGTACGTCAGCACTGCGTAGGTAGGGGGAGATGAACAATCCCCTGCGTCCATCTCAAGGAAAGAGGGCACGTAGCAGGCCAGGTGACAGCTGGCAACAGGGCAGCTGGCTCCAACACGTGCCCGCGCTCTGCGTGGTGGCGCCTGCTCAAGGCGCCTGACACGTGGCCCTGTTGCGTGAGCCACAGCACGTGTGCGGTGCGTGCAGACGGACAGAAATCTTGCAGAGGTAACGATTCTACACGGGTGGCCGAAGCGTGCGCCGAGGAGGTGTACCAACTAGGGTGGGAAAAACTGACCGGTTAAAATCTATTCCGGTATTTTACTTCTGAATAACCGGTATTTTTCGATCTTTGTTTGGCCCTGGTTACAACAGGCGTTTTTATTTTTTTACTAGTAACCGGGCGAAAAAAAACTGAAATATAAATTAGCTACAGCAGCAGAGCTAATGTTTTTCGTGATTTAAAGCATGAAAACTGCACTAATTACTTATTTTGTCATGCTTAGCATAACGCGTTTCGAGAATTTATTCTCATTTTCAAGTACGTTTGTTTACACGAATATTTTTGCTGATGGTTGCATGTGTGATTTTGTGCTTCTCATGCGTCGTTTTGAGGTTACACTGCAATCGTAAAATCGGTAAAAATGAATCTCTGAGTGTTTTTAAATGCTAATGTTAGAAATGGTACTTTTGTTTGTCTGCTTCCAGTACTGTGCCTCGTCTGTTATACAGAATATCACAAACATGCAAATCATCAGTTACACTATTTGTTTTAGTAATCAAAATATTCTACAGATATATTACGACACTATGATTTCACGAAGAGTTTGCACACAGTCAGAGGTGTTACACTGTTTTTGGATTACAACATATATATATATATATATATATATATATATATATATATATATATATTTATGAAAATTACTATAGTTTTCATAGATATGAGAAGTATTTGAAAAATTTGTCCTTACTTTCTTTCATGTCCAGATATTTCAAGCTGCTACATTAAATCCATTGTATGTGATTTTTGGAAGTGTTGAAGTATCTCAAAATCTTCTTCTGTGTTTTCGAATGGGTGTCCAGTGTTTTTATTGTGCTGCTCTTGTTATTTTTGTAAAATAGTTACGCGTGTAACAGTCGATGTTTTCAGCGCATCTAATTTGAAAATTCCTGCCAATTTGTCCTATGTAGTAGCCTGAGCACGTTTTGCACCTCTAGTGTATGCAAACTCTTTGTGAAACCATAGTGTCATAATATCTTGTAGCATATTTTGATTGCTAAAATAAACCATGTAAGTGATGATTTGCAAGTGTGTGATATTCTGTATAATGGATGAGGCACAAAAAAAAAAAAAATGGTTCAAATGGCTCTGAGCAGTATGGGACTTAACTTCTGAGGTCATCAGTCCCCTAGAGCTTAGAACTACTTAACCCTAACTAACCTAAGGACATCACACACATCTGTGCCTGAGGCAGGATTCGAACCTGCGACCGTAGCGGTCGCGTGGTTCCAGACTGTAGTGCCTAGAACCGCTCGGCCACCCCGGCCGGCCTGAGGCACAAAACCAGTAAGTAAACAAAAATACGATTTCTGACATTAGCATTTGAAAAAACTCAAGAGATTCATTTTGTCCGTTTTCCGATTGCAGTGTAACCTAAAAAAAAAACGCAAGAGAGGCAAAAAATCGCATGTGTAAACTTCCTCAAAAATATTCTTCTAAACAAGTGGACTTGAAAATAAGGATAAATACTCGAAACGCCTTCTGCTGTGCATGAAAAAATACGTTAATGGCGCAGTTTTCATTACTTCAATCACGAATGACACAGATGCTGGCTTTCCTAAAACATCGAATGTCATGAACGAAACTGAACTAATGTTTTTCGATATTAAATAAAATTTTTCATAGAACGAATACTTCTTTTTCCTAAACTTGCATTCCTTTGAAATTCTGCATTATTATAGAAAAAGGGAAAAGCGATCAGTGCTATTTTAATAACAATGCCGACAGAAACGAGCAACAAACAGATGGAACAAGAATTGGTACGGCATTACTGAGACAATAATGTATCTGTTACCACGTACTGTGGCCTTGCACATATAGTGTACAAGACTTGCCCCATCTAGTCTATGCGGTAGTTTCTCACTGTCGTATTTCAACGTCATTTGTATTACAGAAAGGCACCATCCATAGTCTGGAAGTATTTTACGAAGCGTGATATAAGTGAAGTTTAATACTCCATTTGCTTTGAAAGATTAAAAACTGGAGGAGCCACAACACGCGGCATAATATAAGAAGACAACTTGAAACTTAACACTTCATTCATAGTTTACAGCCGGCCGGTGTGGCCGAGCGGTTCTAGTCGCTTCAGTCTGGAACCGCGCGACTGCTACGGTCGCAGGTTCGAATCCTGCCTCGGGCATGGATGTGTGTGATGTCCTTAGGTTAGATAGGTTTCAGTAGTTCTAAGTTCTAGGGGACTGATGACCTCAGCTGTTAAGTCCCATAGTGCTCAGAGCCATTTGAACCCTTTGCTTTTAGCCCTTCAAAACGGATAAATTAACACGAAAAATAGATTTCTTCAATCTCAGTTTTCAACCTATAGCATTGACTACTCGAAATGCCTTAACAGTGGTACGATCCTAACATGATTTCTGAGCTGAGATTCAAAAAATTAAAATCTTTGGAAGAGTACTTGTGATTTTTTGTGATAGTCAACCACTTACCGCTTTTCGATAAAAGCAGTGAAAGGTCGACGGGTTGAGGGTTTATTTTTTATTTGCCTATTCAGTTTAATATTTTCATTCTATGCATCTCAAAACTAACGGCATCAAAATTTTTCAATCTTTGTTCGGTTTCTACAAGTAACACAGGAAATAATAGGAATAAAAAAACTTAAAATCAGTTATCATCACTTAATACTTCCGGGCTGAGATGCCGTGGTCAACACATGAGACTCTCCCCTGACGTTTCGCCTTCGACTGCGGAAGGCGTCCTCCGAGGATAATCGGCGAACTGCGGCGAGAGCGCGAGTGAGCGCCGTACATACAGGGTGGTCAGAAAATGTGTGAAATGCTTGTAAGGATGTTACAGGGCAGGTTGTACTGAGACATAAATGTTAAGAAAGAAATTGGATACGTTGCGCCGTTTCCGAGTTATTTAGCATTGAAGTTAGCCAATCAGATCGTCGCGCGCGTAAATTCAAGTTTCAGCTAACGAGACAAAGCACACGTTGGGCAACACCGCCCCTGGCAGGCCGCTTGAGTGTGAGCGCGCGACGTCCCAATTCGCTAACTTCAATGCTAAATAACTCGGAAACGGAGCAACGTATGGAATTTCTTTCTTAACATTTATGCCTCATTACAACCTGCCCTGTAACATCCTTACAAGCATTTCACACATTTTCTGACTACCCTGTATAAGACATATACGGCGCTCACTCGCGTTCTCGTCGCAGTTCGCCGATTATCTTCGGAGGATGCCTTCCGCTGTCCAATGTGAAACGTCAGGGGAGAGTCATATGTATGGACCACGCCATCTCAGCCCGGAAGTGTTAAGTGATGGCAACACCTGCCGTGAAAGCCTTCATTCTATGAGTAAAATCAGTTATTTCAAGATCTGGTTATTTTGAGAAGTTTTAACCGTCGGGTTAAATTGACGTTAAAGAAAACGATATAACTGCAAACCGGTTGTTTCAGCGATGACCGCCATGCCCCGCGCCAACTGCGGCTGGTGCGCTCGACGTACGACCCGCTGTCCCTTGCGGGATTCCGGCATCCGCTGGAGTGAGCTGGGGAGGTCTGCTGCGCTGTGGCACCGAGCCTCGATGACGGACTTTGCAGGCAGAGACCGGTGTCTGCTGCTGGGGGCTCCGTTTCACATCGTTCGGCACAGCCCCATCGTCCTGGCAGACCGCTATGATGCGAATGATTCTGCTACACAACAGACAGCTATTTATTCCTGATAGGAGCACACATGTTAGGCCAATGCGCCACATCTTGTCACGTACTCGGCAACACCACCGAAACCACAGTGGTGGAGAAATCATAGATCAATGCGTGGTGTCTGTTCTTTCAGACACGTCCGAAAGAACAGACACCACGCATTCGTATAACTGATTCGCCTAGATGGGCAATGAATCCACGATCTTCAATACAGATACTCAGTTATGTTCGAACTTCTACGGGAATCTCAAAGTGACGAGCATGGAGGACATGGATGCGTCCTGTGGATAGGTGGCGCTAGGTGGGAATGTAGGTCGGTCGACAGGCGTGCCGAGATAGTCGGCGCAATTGCGATGAATACGGTGTCCAGGTGGCGCAGTTGTCAACGCAACTGCATAGTAAGCAAGAGTTCTGTGGTTCCAGTGCCGATCCGGCACACATTTTCACTCGTCATCGCTGATTTCGCATAAAGTCCCGATTCAGCTGACATCGACAGTCCCTCCCCTTTCCATTCTCCCTCCTTCACCTTCCATTTACACAGTAAGTTTGGGAAATCCCCTTGCCTGTGCCGTGCATTACCGCTGTGCTGGCAAGGTACACCGAGCGAGCCTAGTCCGTCACGCAATAAATCAACATCGTTGTTGCCTTAGCCCAGATGACGACACGCCGTGCTCACCAGCTACCGGTGGCTAATGCAATATTAAACCACACCCGTATCTTCGCACAAATTTTGTCCATAAAACGGTAACGGCGCTACAGGCTCCTCGAAATACTTTAGCAAATGGTTCAAATGGCTCTGAGCATTGTGAGACTTAAGATCTGAGGTAATCAGTCCCCTAGACTTAGAACTACTTAAACCTAACTAACCTAAGGACATCACACGCGTCCATGCCCGAGGCAGGATTCGAACCTGCGACCGTAGCGGTCGCGCAGTTCCTGACTGAAGAGCCTAGAACCGCTCGGCCACACTGACCGACTACTGTAGCATGATCCTCGTCTTATGATATGGATCAGTGGTCGTCACACTGTGGCCCGAATCGAGCATTCTTGTGACCTGCGGTTCTGACTGGGGAATCTCCCCATCGCGCCCCCCTCAGATTTGGTGGTTAGAAGGCCCAGTGGATAGCCCGTCAAAACCAAGAGACAGATAAACCATGAAAGCAGAAAGAAGGTATACTAAACTGTGAAAAAAAGCAAAATAGAAACACGGAACTCTCCTAGCACAAGAGCTGCAATATAGAGGATAATGCTGTAACCAAATCGTCGTGGGTGTGGGGTTACGGTGTTGGACTGCCAAATCGACGAGCTGGGTTCAAATCTTCCTCATGCCAATTGTACACAGTCTGTTTTCCGCAGTCGGGCGGCTCGGACGTCTGTTACGTCCTTGCCACGGAGCTTCGGGCGTACGCGGTTGTTTACTTCGTGTTGCACTTTCGAACTAGATTGGCTCATTCGTACCGACAGTTTACCATCAAGATCAGCTTCAATAATGAATTTGCACGACCGAAGATATTTGAAGTAGAACGATTTATACGTGAAGAAATTAAAACTGAATCGCAATATATGGTAGGCATCCACTTCTCTATCACAAGCGATGTGGTCTACGTCAAACTGATCAACGACGCGGTGTGTGACAAGATCGTACGCGACCATAAACATGGACTTAAATTTAAACATTCAGACTGCCATGTCGGAACGGTAGATGGTTGAAATGGCTCTGAGCACTATGGGACTTAACATCTGAGGTCATCAGTCCCCTAGACTTAGAACTACTTAAACCTAACTAACCTAAGGACATCACAGACATCCATGCCCGAGGCAAGATCCGAACCTGCGACCGTAGCAGCAGCGCGGTTCCGGACTGAAGCACCTAGAACCACTCGGCCACAACGGCCGGCTTCGGAACGGTAGCTTTTGATCATGGTGAACTTGGATTGAGAACTGTAAGAGTATTTGAGCTACCATTTGAGGTTCCGGCTGCCCTATAGACAACTTTTACCACGTACCCAGTACTTAATAGTGTACGACAAATAGGGATCGAGCTGTCAAAACATGTGCCGTCTTATCTCGCAACTGGAGGCTGCAGGGCGATGGTTATTGACGACGGTCAGCCGAAAACTTGTTGAAGTTGTGATCAGGAAGGACACATCGCTCCAACGAAGAATTGCACAAATACCGACAGGTGAATCTCTAGTAATACCTGTGGCGACGTCTCTCCCTCTCACATATGCAAATGTGTTCCGGAAGGACTCTCCAGCGAACAGTGACAGCGCCCAACAGCTGGACAGGCCAGTCGAAAAGCCGAGGACGGCGGATGACGACACGAGCGTGGTGGCGGCGACGCCCCCCACCGAGCAGCACCAACTGATACCACCAGTACAGAGATCGGATGAGCAAATGGCCATCGGCAGTCGAACAGTGCCAACGGCTGCCTTCGTGTCTGACTGCAGTGGTGACGGAGACACTCGCCCACATTCGAATAGGAAACGCACACTCGTAAGCAACGGTCTCCGAAACGGCGCAAGAAACGGCGTCTAACCCCGGCGGACGATTCCTTAATACGTATACAGGGCGACGATCAAGAAACGACCGAGGAAGACGGCCGCCTTACAGAGGGTCTCGAGACTCCTAATCCAGAGCACCACCGTCACGACAGCACCATACATCAAGAGCGACCTGAAAAACTTGACAACGCACGGCAACCAGCAGTCCACTGCCACTCCCAGGTATTAGAAGAGGAGCCACAGAAAGACGGGGCTGGCAAGCCGCAGCCGACGGAAAACTTGTCCCAAGCAGACTGGACTGATGACTGTGAAGGGGACCCCGGGCAGGACGGGGTCACATAACGTACCAGTACAACAGCAGACGGCGTAAGTTCCCATGGCCGATATAGATGCGACGAAACGAAGACAAACATATCTGCTTGCTTCTATCAGTATCAATAATATACGGTCGCAGATTAAGACGTCTTCACTCAGAGACATGTTCCAAGCAGCGGACATCGACATCGTCCTCCTTCAAGAAGTATACGTCGATGAATTTCCTGTCATGTACGGGTAGGTACTGCCTCGTGATGACTGGGTGTTGTGTGATGTCCTTAGGTTAGTTAGGTTTAAGTAGTTCTAAGTTCTAGGGGACTGATGACAATAGATGTTGAGTCCCATAGTGCTCAGAGCCATTTGAACCATTTGAACGGGTAGGTATCCTGCATATCACACGCCTCCCAAACTGGCAGCGGCCTAGCAGTATTCTCAAAGAAGGCTTCACGGCAGATGATGTACTGTACCTACCGTCGGCACGGGGATTAGTAATGACAGTACTTGATGTACAACTCATCAACATCTATGCACCGTACGGTAGAGACAGGAGGCGAGAGCGTTCCCGCTTCTTCGCAGACGAAATTGCCCCGCTCTTCCAAGGCCGACACGACCGATCAATCCTAGGCGGCGATTTTAATTGTGAACTTACACCGAAATACCTATTTCCTCGATATACCCCGTGTCCAGAATTACTAATGTTGGTGCAGAGTATGCATCTGGTTGACATTTGGGAGCATGTCCATGGCCTCCGTCCTGGATACACCTATATAACTAGTCATTTCGCTAGCCGCCTCGACCGAATATATGTCAGGCGCAATCTTAACGCTGACGTCCTGGAAGCAGAGCTGTGGCATACAGCCTATACTGACCATACAGCATTAATATGTATAATATCCCACCGGCGGCAGCAAGTGTGGCGTAGCCGCGGTCCTTGGAAAATGAACGTCGCCCACCTGCGGGACCAAGCTTGTCGAGACGTCATTGAAGATGTTTGGAGATCTTGCGAACGACGCCTTCTGTCGTATCCCACGATCCTAAGTTGGTGGATGGGTTGCGCCTAACCGGCGCTGCGCCGTGCAATGATGACATATGGTCATGAACAGGCAGTGTAGCGACGTCAGACAATGGACTTCTATTTCTGCGCCGAACGAATGCCTTCGGTGAAGCGGCAAGAGGCGTTACGATGAGCAAAGGCCAAAATTATATCCATCATGCGACGCCACCTCGAAGGTACGGTGGTCAGACCGCGAACACTAGATCGGGTTGCAGGAGAACCCCCATCGATGTACCACATCATCAACGAAAACAAAAGACGACGAAGAGCCCTAGTATATGCTGTGGACACGGATGATTGCAGAGACTTAACATCGCAACAAGAAGTAGGTAATGCCTTTGTACAACATTACAATCAGTTTTACACCTCAGCAGATACCGATATGGTGGCCATTAAGGAAGTTACGCATATGATTTTCGGCACCATTGATCCAGTGGTGCTCGGGATTAGCCGAGAGGTCTAGGGCGCTGCAGTCATGGACTGTGCGGCTGGTCCCGGCGGAGATTCAAGTCCTCCCTCGGGCATGGGTGTGTGTCTTTGTCCTTAGGATAATTTAGGTTAAGTAGTGTGTAAGCTTAGGGACTGATGACCTTAGCAGTTAAGTCCCATAAGATTTCACACACATTTGAACATTTTTTTTATCCAGTGTGTAAGTAGGCTGTTTAGGTTTTTATGTTGGTAACACCATGTAGCGCTCTATATGAAAATCACTGACTGTGCTGTGTGCAGTCTGTGGCTGGGTTGTATTGTTGGAATTTGCTATTGTAGTGTTGGGCAGTTGGATGTGAACAGCGCGTAGCATTGCGCAGTTGGAGGTGAGCCGCCAGCAGTGGTGGATGTGGGGAGAGAGATGGCGGAGTTATGAGAGTGGATGATCTGGACGTGTGTCCATCACAGACAGTAAATTTGTAAGACTGGATGTCATGAACTGATATATATATAGGTAAATACATTGTTTGTTCTCTATCAAAATCTTTCATTTGCTAAGTATGCCTATCAGTAGTTAGTGCCTTCAATAGTTAGAATATTTTATTTAGCTGGCAGTATTGGCGCTCGCTGTATTGGCGTAGTTCTAATAACGAAGATTTTTGTGAAATAAGTGATTCATGAAAGGTATAGGTTATTGTTAGTCAGGGCCATTCTTTTGTAGGGATTATTGAAAGTCAGTTTGCGTTGCGCTAAAAATATTGTGTGTCAGTTTAAACACAGTCATCAGTAATTCTTCTAAGGGGACGTTCCAAGTGGTGGAAGCACAACTGATGGAGGAAGTGTTGGAGGGAATTGGTAGGAGAGCAGTGAAACAATCGCCGGGACCAAATGGCCTCCCTCTGGAATTCCACAGGACCTTTAGCTAATTATTTATCGTGTCAAAAGTACAGAAATATAAAAAATGTACAAGTGTTGACATAATTTTACACAAATGAAGACCAAAAATTGGACACTTCAAGTGCATTTGGTGTAGCTCTCATTAGGTCTTGCATGGTGCAGGTAGTTGGTGATGAGGAACACTGAAGGAAATGGCTGTTCGTCTGCTCAACGCCACCCTGCCAAAGAGCTGAGTCGAGAGAAACCCCAAGTCCGCAGATTGGTCTTGCATCTCGTTGTGTTTGATCGTAATCTATTGAGAGACCTCCATACTGACCACTTCTCCGAATGTCCAGGGGGAAGTTCTGCCTTTGGAGTCATCCATTCTCCCAAATACCGACATTTCTCCCGCCTTCGTTGTGACCTTACTGTTCTCATATCACCTCTAGCTATGTGATCGCACCACGATGGACTACTATCTGCCGCGAATTATTGTCTCCTGACGTGCCTTTACCTCTGGCTTTTCTGGCGGGGGGGGGGGGGGGGGGGGGCGCTGATTATCCCGATACGCAAACCCTCGGGTGGTACACAGATACGGGACTACCGACGACTGACGCTCCTTAACTGCGACTTCACCAGATTATTTGCAGCACGTATCCGAAGAGTATTGCGCCCAGTACTCTCACTTCATGAAACTTCGCTCGGAGGAGATAAAAACATCTGGACGGTGCTTGTTGAATATCGCGATTTGATCGCCCCAGCAAAGACGTGCCTCCTCCGTGCAGCACTAGCATTAATAAATTTTGATCAAGCTTTTGATAGAGGTAGCCATAACTGTCTTGCAGAAGTCCTGACAATCATGAGATTTCCACGACCATTTATCGCCGTCGTAATGCGGCTCCTCAGCAGTGCCTCCTCCAAAGTGCTCGTCAATGGACGAACGACAGAATCTCTAGTCGTAGCGAGATCGGTCAGACAAGGATGTCTGTTATCAACGACATTATATGCACTGGCTCTCGACCCCTCACTTTGCGGCCTACGACACCGTTTGACAAGACTGACTTTGCAAGGATACGCATTTACGTGTAAGTCATATGCGGATGACCTGGTGCTGATAGTACCGAATGAAAACGATATAAGTGTGGCTGTATTATGGATACGCAAATATGGAACGACCACTGGCAGCCCTATAAATATGGAAAAGTCTGTAGCGATGAATATTCGTGTTGGACTACTGGAAGAATGTGTAGCACCCTTATGGCTCATGGATACCTTGAAATGCCCAGGTTTGTTTTTACCAACGACATATATCGTACCGCAGCGTACAACTATAAGAGACTAGTATACTCAATCCGGACGGGCGTTAGAGGGAACATCACACGGGCACTGGACATGATCAAGCGGGTCACGTATGTTAACACCTATCTGGCATCACGAATTCCGCATTTCGCTAAATTACTCCCAATCCAGGTGACGATAGCACGACGAATACTGGCGGCGTTCGGTTCCTTTGTGAGTGCAGGTTGTAATGGTACTTGAATTACGTAACCATTATGGTACCTCACCTGAACCTCTCGATACCAGTAATATTCTACTGTATTTCTGTTAACTACTTAACATATTTCTGAGACAACATTCAGATTTGATTTCACTTTTGATACATCGATATGTTTATATTGCAATGGTATTATTCTTATGTGTATTCTTTCTTTTGTCACTATTATCTTTGACGTACTTGTAACTCTTGATTTTTTGGGCGCGTAAGCGATTGTTAGTTAGTTGTTAACTTGTTAGAGAGTCGGACCTTGAAAAGTTCAAGTCTTGGATGTCATGTTGAAAAGATGCATTTTGTAGTTGGCTTATAAAATGTGAGGAAGATGTTTTCAAGTATGTTTTGTATTGTGAAGTGATGTTTGTGTATTACGTGATATTGCAATAAAAGCAATTAAAAGGAAGTGTAACTTAAATTCGGAGTGCTGATTATTTTTTTCTACATCACTATTGTGCTAACTTCGAAAGGTTTAATCTCCAAGAATGGTTTGTGAGGCGCATCTACAGAACTTTTGAATATAGCTGAATAAAACCTAGGCTTCTTTGCATCCGAGCTTGGAGGCTCTGAGCACTATGGGACTTAACATCTATGGTCATCAGCCCCCTAGAACTTAGAACTACTTAAACCTAACTAACCTAAGGACAGCACACAACACCCAGTCATCACGAGGCAGAGAAAATCCCTGACCCCGCCGGGAATCGAACCCGGGAACCCGGGTGTGGGAAGCGAGAACGCTACCGCACGACCACGAGCTGCGGACCCGAGCTTGGAATCATAACCACCTAGATTTTCAACGATTGAGCCATGATTGTACGACGAGACCAGCGTGGGAAACACAAAAAGATGAGTGCCTAGTTTTTTGATTATTACGTGAAATGACTATTAACTGTGCTCTAATGACACCTGCCACATACATGACTGTTGTTTCCCGATAATGCAGTATTTAGCAGCGTGAGCAACACCACAATCGTTATTAAAATTTTGACCTTTGTTGTGGTAGGGTTGTTAGAAGGTCTACTGTTTAAAGGAAGATACGACGCCCTTACCCTCCCTCTTGGTCTGCGCATGTTCGTGATCGAGCGGTGGCACTATATATCAGCATAATGTTAAAACTGTAGAGACGACATTAGACTTGTCTGACAACAATCTTAATAGAAGAACTAGCACCAGTTTTTCGAGTGGCGCCAGTGGCGGTCCAGCACATTTCCCAGTCACTCCAGCTCCAGCATATACGCACTTTTTGTTATAGAGTACAGCTGCGTTCAGACGACTCTACCGGAAACCAGAGCTGCAACTGCGCATGGCATATATCGGATACCAATGACCGGACGACAGAGAAATCCTACTGAGAGGAAGCATCCACATTTAATTGGCAAGAAGTATGGCAATCGATACACCATGTTTCCTTAGACACAGAGAAACGTGCAACGTGGTTACTAACAGTTAATAGTAAAAATGTCACCCGATCCAGACTCCATGCGATTCACATGAGAGAGTCACCTTTGTGCCCTCAGTACCAAACTTTGGACAACAATGAATACCGCCTCATATGCGGCCCCTCGGCGTTGGCGCTTTCTTTCTTCGAATGGATCAACACAATATTGAACTAGGGATTATATTCTTCCCGGACACAACGTACTACCCACGTACCAAAACGAATGTCGTAACGTAGCTTCGATGCCAGAGGCGCTCTAGTTGTTCAGAGATGACCCAAAGAATGTAATGGACTTTTAGACCTTTTTACAGGAACGACATCTTAAGATCGTGAACAATCCGAAATACCGACAGTATTTCTCTGACTTCCTACGGAGTGCGTTTCAAGAGCCCCCGCATAACTGGAACATCCAGAATAGGAGAAGTTAAATTATATATGCGAAGAAAGAATGAACGGAAGATAAGAATCTATGGGTCCATTATACTTATGAGAAGACATATTCGGATTACAGAACAACGGGGGAATTGGAAATACGATTCTTCATTGTGATGTGTGTTTCTTTCTTCATGTAATGCGAGAATAATATTCAGTTTATTAGCTTTCAAGCAATATAGAAATATTATTTGCGATATGACACGGCAGTGGTTGTTACCGACATTTAACTTCACTTAAATGTTATATATGAACCAGGATTTGCTTTAATTTGTGAAAGATATTCACTGAAATTTGAAGCATGGTCGGAGAAGTATTTCTTTTTAAAGTAATTTGATTGTGTTTTTCATTTCTGAAGTATGATTACCTTTCCAAAGCTTACTACTTATCACAATGTTAATTTTAAATCAGTCTGGTATATAGTTATCCTTTCAGCTTATATATGTACAGGGTGTTACAAAAAGGTACTGCCAAATTTTCAGGAAACATTCCTCACACACAAAGAAAGAAAAAATGTTATGTGGACATGTGTCCGGAAACGCTTACTTTCCATGTTAGAGCTCACTTTATTACTTCTCTTCAAATCACATTAATCATGGAATGGAAACACACAGCAACAGAACGTACCAGCGTGACTTCAAACACTTTGTTACAGGAAATGTTCAAAATGTCCTCCGTTATCGAGGATACATGCATACACCCTCCGTCGCATGGAATCCCTGATGCGCTGATGCAGCCCTGGAGAATGGCGTATTGTATCACAGCCGTCCACAATACGAGCACGAAGAGTCTCTACATTTGGTACCGGGGTTGCGTAGGCAAGTGCTTTCAAATGCCCCCATAAATGAAAGTCAAGAGGGTTGAGGTCAGGAGAGTGTGGAGGCCATGGAATTGGTCCGCCTGCCGGCCGCGGTGGTCTCGCGGTTCTAGGCGCTCAGTCCGGAACCGCGGGACTGCTGCGGTCGCAGGTTCGAATCCTGCCTCGGGGATGGATGTGTGTGATGTCCTTAGGTTAGTTAGGTTTAAGTAGTTCTAAGTTCTATGGGACTGATGACCACAGATGTTAAGTCCCATAGTACTCAGAGCCATTTGAACCATTTTTGAATTGGTCCGCCTCTACCAATCCATCGGTCACCGAATTTGTTGTTGAGAAGCGTACGAACACTTCGACTGAAATATGCAGGAGCCCCATCGTGCATGAACCACATGTTGTGTCGTACTTGTAAGGGCACATGTACTATCAGCACAGGTAGAGTATCCCGTATGAAATCATAATAACGTGCTCCATTGAGTGTAGGTCGAAGAACCTGGGGGGCAATCAAGACATCACCAACAATGCCTGCCCAAACGTTCACAGAAAATCTGTGTTGATGACGTGATTGCACAATTGCGTGCGGTTTCTCGTCAGCCCACACATGTTGATTGTGAAAATTTACAATTTTATCACGTTGGAATGAAGTCTCATCCGTAAAGAGAACATTTCCACTGAAATGAGTATTGACACATTGTTGGATGCACCATTCGCAGAAGTGTACCCGTGGAGGCCAATCAGCTGATGATAGTGTCTGCACACGCTGTACATGGTACGGAAACAACTGGTTCTCCCGTAGCACTCTCCATACAGTGACGTGGTCAACGTTACCTTGTACAGCAGCAACTTCTCTGACGCTGACATTAGGGTTATCGTCAACTGCACGAAGAACTGCCTCGTCCATTGCTGGTGTCGATGTTCTAGGTCTTCCCCGATCGCGAGTCATAGCCTGGAATGTTCCGTGCTCCCTAAGACGGCGATCAATTGCTTCGAACGTTTTCCTGTCGGGACACCTTCGTTCTGGACCCCGTGCTAATCCATACATCAAATGGGCATCTGCCAACTCTGCATTTGTAAACATTGCACTGACTGCGAAACCACGTTCGTGATGAACACTAACCTGTTGATGCTACGTACTGATGTGCTTGATGCTAGTACTGTAGAGCAATGAGTCGCATGTCAACACAAGCATCGAAGTCAACATTACCTTCCTTCAAATGGGCAAACTGGCGGTGAATAGAGGAAGTACAGTATATACTGACGAAACTAAAATGAGCTCTAACATGGAAATTAAGCGTTTCCGGACACATGTCCACATAACATCTTTTCTTTATTTGTGTGTGAGGAATGTTTCCTGAAAGTTTGGCCGTACCTTTTTGTAACACCCTGTATACAGGGTGGTCTATTGATAGTGATCAGGCCAAATATCTCGCGAAATAAGCGTCAAACGAAAAAACTACAAAGAACTAAACTTGTCTAGCTTGAAGAGGGAAACCAGATGGTGCTATGGTTGGCCCGCTATATGGCGCTCCCATAGGTCAAACGGATATCAACTGCGTTTTTCTAAATAGAAACCCCAATTTTTTATTACATATTCGTGTAGTACGTAAAGAAATATGAATGTTTTAGTTGGACCACTTTTTCCGCTCGGTGATAGATGGCGCTGTAATAGTCACACACATATGGCTCACGATTTTAGACGAACAGTTGATAACAGATAGGGTTTTTAAATTAAAATACAGAACGTAGGTACGTTTCTACATTTTATTTCGGTTGTTCCAATGTGATACATGTACCTTTGTGCACTTATCATTTCTGAGAACGCATGCTGTTACAGCGTAATTACCTGTAAATACCACATTAATGCAATAAATGTTCAAAATAATGTCCGTCAACCTCAATGCATTTGGCAATACGTATAACGACATTCCTTTCATCAGCGAGTAGTTCGCCTTCCGTAATGTTCGCCCATGCATTGACAATGCGCTGACGCATGTTGTCAGGCGTTGTCGGTGGATCACGATAGCAAATATCCTTCAACTTTCCCCACAGAAAGAAATCCGGGGACGTCGGATCCGGTACACGTGCGGGCCATGGTATGGTGCTTCGACGACCAATCCACCTGTCATGAAATATGCCATTCAATACCGCTTCAACCGCACGCGAGCTATGTGCCGGACATCCATCATGCTGGAAGTACATCGCCATTCTATCATACAGTGAAACATCTTGTAGTAACATTGGTAGAACATTACGTAGGAAATCAGCATACATTGTACCATTTAGATTGCCATCGATAAAATGGGGGCCAATTATCCTTCCTCCCATAGTGACGCACCATACATTAACCCGGCAAGGTCGTTGATGTTCCACTTTTCGGAGCCATCGTGGATTTTACGTTGCCCAATAGCGCATATTACGTCGGTTTACGTTACCGCTGGTGATGAATGACGCTTCGTCGCTAAATATAACGCGTGCAAAAAATCTGTCATCGTCCCGTAATTTCTCTTGTGCCCAATCGCAGAACTGTACACGACGTTCAAAGTCGTCGCCATGCAATTCCTGGTGCATAGAAATAAGGTACGGGTGCAATCGATGTTGATGTAGCATTCTCAACACCGACCTTTATGAGATTCCCGATTCTCGCGCAATTTGTCTGCTACTGATGTACGGATTAGCCGCGAGAGCAGTTAAAGCATCTACTTGGGCATCATCTTGTGTTGCAGGTCGTGGTTGACGTTTCACATGTGGCTGAACACTTCCTGTTACCTTAAATAACATAACTATCCGGCGAACGGTCTGGACACTTGGATGATGTCGTCCAGGATACCGAGCGGCATACATAGCACACGCCCGTTGGGCATTTTGAACACAGTAGCCATACATCAACACGTTATCGACCTTTTCCACAGTTGGTAAACGGTCCATTTTAACACGGGTAATGTATCACGAAGCAAATTCCGTCCGCACTGGCGGAATGTTACGTGATACCACGTACTTATACGTTTGTGACTATTACAGCGCCATCTATCACAACCCGAAAAAAGTGGTCCAACTAAAACATTCATATTTCTTTACGTACTGCTGTTTAAAAAAAAACGCAGTTGTTATCCGTTTGACCTATCAGCGCCATCTAGCGGGCCAACCATAGCGCCATCTGGTTTCCCCCTTCAAGCTAGACGAGTTTCGTTCTTTGTAGTTTTTTCGTTTGATGCTTATTTCGTGAGATATTTGGCCCGGTCACTATCAATGGACCACCCTGTATATTATGACTGTTGAACACTATAAAGGTAAATACATTGTTTATTCTCTATCAATATCTTTTATTTGCTAACTATATTCCTATCAGTAGTTAGTGCCGTCAGTAGTTAGAATCTTTTATTTAGCTGGCAGTATTGGCGCTCGATGTATTGCAGTAGTTCGAGTAACGAAGATTTTCGTGAGGTAAGTGATTCATGAAGGGTGTAGGTTATTGCCAGTCAGGGCTATTCTTTTGTAGGGATTGTTAAAAGTCAGATTGCGTTGCGCTAAAATATTGTGTGTCAGTTTAGAAATGATCAGAATAAGAAAAGAGAAAATTGTCTGAGTACGTTCAGTTTTACTCAGCTGTTTTTGTATCAAATAACGTAGAAGTTTACCACCACAGTCTTTGTTTACGTTCAAAGGCTCGGCACTGAGCACTATGGGACTTAACATATGAGGTCATCAGTCACCTAGAACATAGAACTACTTAAACCTAACTAACCTAAGCACATCACACACATCTATGCCCGAGGCAGGATTCGAACCTGCGACCGTAGCAGTCACGCGGTCCCGGACTGAAGCGCCTAGAACCGCACGGCCACCGCGGCCGGCTTTACATTCAAAGGAGAAGTTTTAATATCCTTAGGTAGCTCACATTTTGTGCTGCAATATCTTAACACCAATCTAAATATCTTTATAATTATGAAGTTTATGGCGATGTATTTCTGTCCAAAAGACCTCTAGAGGAAATACTATTTCAGTTATGATGCAATCTTAGCAAAGAACCTGCAAGCAGGAGACATGTAACTTAAAAAAAAAAAAAAAAACAGTTTGACCCCCTAACTGTGAATATTACGAAAAATGAGGTGATACAGACACACGATTATGGTAGCATGCTCTCGGAACTCGTCATGTCAACGTCCATAACACAAACATGTGATGACAGCAGAGGAAATTCGTAGGTTACGCCAGGCGTTTTTCAGAGGTTTCTGAGTAGTACAAGTGTTTGCTGTAATGGAAGTTTGCTCGCGATGTGGCTGATGTCGACGCGTTTAATTGCTGAACTGGCTGCCACGCCCTACTGCCACACACGCCCCCGCCACGGTATTTATCGTTGCAAGAGAAGTGGCATCGCTGAATTTCATAACGTTTTCGCCGAAGGATGTCAGCGGCGATAAAAAAGGCACAACGCCCACTGCTACAAGGAAGACGAAACGCAATAAGTTCTCTTCACGCCATTGAAAATTATTGTGTATGTGAGGCCATCAAATTATTCTCTTTTGCATACTGCAATTAATTTTTTATTTCTGTGCCGGAAAAGAAATATTGGTAAAGCAAGTCTGTCTTATTCAAGAAACTATTAATTTACTTTTGTCTCGCACTTACACGTTTCAGTACAGGAAGTGGTAAATGGAATGGAATATTAGAACAAAAAAAAAAGTTCACAAAATGTCCGACAGATTGCGCTGGACAGCAAAACGTCAGTGACTGCGCATGACAATCGTGTATAAAAGGAGCTGTAATGAGAGAGAGAATCAGCAGTTGCAGCATGTTGACGTTACCTGAAAGGCGCTTTTAGTGAAGCTCTATTATCAGATTGGGGAATGTGCTCGTTCAGCGTTACGTTCCTATCGCCACAGGAAGGGGATTCGAACGGGTAAAGGTCCGTTGACAAATGCAGTTGTGGCGAGACTGATTTCGAAGTCAAAGCCACGAGTTGTTTAGACAATAGACCCCGTAGTGGCCGACCGAGCACAAGGCGTAATGCTGCTAAGACAGTTCAGGAAGAAATGGAGACGGTAGCGGGTTCGTCTATGCATGGGGAAGTCAGCTCTCGTACAGTCGCATGTCGCACCAGCATTCCATGCACTACTGTTTGGTGGGCACTTAGGCGTACCCTCCGATGCTATCCGTACAAAATCCATCGGAATCACGAACTGTTACCTGGCGATTTAGTGAAGCGGGGGACATTTGGGGTGTGGCCGTTTCAAAAGATGGCGGAAGATGACGATTGGTTGAGTAACGTGTTGTGGACCGACTAAGCTCTTTTCACGCTCCGAGGGTCTGTCAACGCCCACAACTGCAGAATTTGGGCTACCGAAAATTCTAGAACTGTCGTGGAAACTCCATTGCACGACGAGAAAGTCACTGTATGGGTTGGATTTACCACATCTTCCGTTATCGGGCCTTTTTTCTTCGAGGAAATGCGTGATTCTGGTTTTGTAACTGCTACCGTGACGGGTGAGAGGTACGCCGATATGTTACAGAATCGCATCAACCCCAGCCTGGCTGATAAACACCTGTTGGAACTTACGATGTTTATGCAGGATGGAGCTCCACCCCATACTGCTAGACGCGTGAAAGATCTCTTGCGCGCGTCTTTTGGTGATGGTCGTGTGCTCAGCCGCCACTTTCGTCATGCTTGGCCTCCCAGTTCCCCAGACCTCAGTCCGTGCTATTATTGGCTTTGGGGTTACCTGAAGTCGCAAGTGTATCGTGATCGACCGACATCTCTAGGGATGCTGAAAGAAAACATCCGTCGCCAATGCCTCACCATAACTCCGGACATGCTGTACAGTGCTGTTCACAACATTATTCCTCGACTACAGCTATTATTGAGGAATGATGGTGGACATATTGAGGATTTCCTGTAAAGAATATCATCTTTGCTTTGTCTTACTTTATTATGCTAATTATTGCTATTCTGATCAGATGAAGCGCCATCTGTCGGACATTTTTTGAACTTTTGTATTTTTTCGGTTCTAATGAAACCCCATGTCATTCCAAGCATGTGTGTCAATTTGTACCTCTCTATCTACATCATTCCGTGATTTATTCAGTTTTCAAATTTATACTGACTTTTTGATCACACGGTAGTTAGTACTTTGCGTGGCTGTTACTTCAAACATTTTCTCTGATGTTGGTAGATCTCTTTACTTCATTTTCTAACCATCTGTAGCTTGTATTACTCCATCATTTATCTAATAATTCGTCTTTCAAATAACGTATCCCTAATTTGTCGAAAATGTGGTTCATCGTTAAGCATTCAAGTGCATTAACTTCCTGATCTCACCACTGTGGTATAGAGTTCAGTTTAGTACTTATAGATGTGCTTTTCTTGTTATAAATATTTTAACTAAACCATACTCTCTGCATTTTATTAACAGTTTATGTAATTGTTCGTAAAATTAGTCTTTTTATATGTGGGTCCACAGCCGTAGTACATTTCAGAAAGCTACACATTTTCTGCGTAGTCTATTCTGTTATCTTTGAAATAAATACATTATCAGATAATTTCGTTCGCTCTGATATTATTAAGCTATAAGGGGCAAGCAAAGAGTATCCGTTCGAAGACCGTACAGTCCAGAATCGATATGCCAATCAGGCAAAATCGCCGTGAGTGTTGAGGGAAACACCCCAACGTCGCACGAGGTGGAAGATGCCCGTTTGGTAAAACACCTTGTCCTGCTGCGTGAAGAATTCCATAACTGCCTGCTGCACATCCTCCGTCGACAGGAGTCTTTGATCATCCGAGGCCTTTTTTAAGGTACTAAAGGCGTGATAATCGCATGGGGAGAGAGATCAGGACTACAGGGCGAGTGCTCGAGGGTCTCCCTCTATAGTTGGCCTACCTTCTGCGTTTCGACGTTTAGGTCATCGTGGCGTAAAACAACAGCACTCATTGGCGCCTCGTTGCACAATGGTGCTTTTCGACAGATGTGGTGCCCCATATACTTTCTTTATGGACCGATGTTTGTCCTTTGGCAACTAACAAAAGAATAATAGCATGTTGGCCCTGTTTGAAAGCATTTATCGCGCACACGTCGGAAAGACGCGAATGCCACACTGATACCTTGCCTACAGCCGGCCGCTGTGGCCGAGCGGTTCTAGGCGCTTCAGTCTGGAAACGAGCTGCTGCCACGTTCGCAGGTTCGAATCCTGATCGGGCATGGATATGTGTGATGTCCTTAGGTTAGTTAGGTTTAAGTAGTTCTAAGTGTAGGGGACTGATGACCTCAGATGTTAAGTCGTATAGTGCTTAGAGCCATTTGAACCTTGCCTACATGTCGTTGTTTATATACCGGCATCGAAGTCGCGCTGCGTTGCCCTCACGCTGCAGCAATGCCCACAAATGGAAACTTATTGATGCCCTTATACATCACAATACTTACGGTATATCCCACACATAAGTGAGGAGCGAGGGGTAAAGTTCTAAAGAGAGTGGCTCTCACGGGAAGCGTGCAAGGGATAAGTCCTTGCAGGGGCGCTATTCTTTGTACCCTAGGTGGCTCAGATGGATAGAGCGTCTGCCGTGTAAGCAGGAGATCCCGGGTTCGAATCCCGGTCGGGCCAAACATTTTCAACATGTCCCCAATGAAGTACATCAACGCCTGTTTGCAGCTAGGGTGTCCATTTAATTATCATTTCATTTCTAGCAAAGCTACATCATCATCAACGGTAACTGTTATTTCGGGAACAGATATTACCGTCATATATAACTTCTGTTACCCCAAGGGACTGTTACAAGGCCATGATTTGCTTAAATATATATGCATATCATTGAACTCACCGTCAGGCTGTTTCAGAATGATGTTGTTTATTCGGAAGTCTGATGCCAGGATCGTAGCGAAATGTGGGAAACCTGCAGAGGAACCACACTTCACGCAGGAAGTAGCAGTTGGCCTATAGTATAAATAAATGTAACGTATTCCACATAAATAACCTCTTAGGCCGTTACTTTTCGATTATACTATTGACGATAAATTACTCGAAATATTAACAACCGTAAAACATCTAAATGCCAGACTAATATTCATGGGAAACGTTGTAAGGCAGCGTAGCTCTTCCACGAAAGAAGTGACATACAAAACACGCTTTCTACCTACAAAACCACAATAGGAAAATCAGAGAAAATGAAGCTCATGCAGAGGCTTACAGTTAGTTACTCTTACTGCACTCAATTCTTTAATGAAATAGGAATGTGAGTAAACGATAGTACTACGAAAATTATCCTGAGCCACACACCATAAGGTCTTTTTCTGAGCATAAGCATACATTAAGATGTTTAATACTCATGTATAGCCGAGCGGGATTAGCCGAGCGGTCTAGGGTGCAGCAGTCATGGACTGTGCGGCTGGTCCCGATGGAGGTCCGAGTCCTCCCTCGGACATGGGTGTGTGTGTGTGTTTGTCCTTAGGATAATTTAGGTTAAGTAGTGTGTAAGCTTAGGGACTGATGACCTTAGCAGTTAAGTCCCATAAGATGTCACATTTCTTAACTGATGTATAGTAATATTACTATTCTACTTTTAAGGAAACTCCGATGTTCTTACTTGACGAATATGTTGCATTGTCTTCCATTCGCTGAATTCTAGGATTTTCTTTTACTCTAGATCTCCATGTAGATTCGGCGACTTTCTTTTACTGACGAAAGAATTTGTCGTTTCACGATTGGTTTGCTATTACTTCGTTTCGCCTACCGCGTTCTGTCTGTCTACGAAATGTATGTGAAGCCCAACACGACAGATTTGCCTTGGTTGACAGATGCCAAAAGGAATATGCTCTGCTGATCGTCACTGAAAGCTAATATTACAGCTGTGGAAACCATCATAATTGAGGTAGAGTCTTGTTAAATAAGTGGACTTGTTTTTCACAACTGATGCTTCGCGCAGTATTTTCTCTAGTTTTTGATAAGCTTCATAACATTTATCTATTATGTACTTCCACTAAAGATTCGCATGGTATTGTGTCAACGAATCTGAATGACTGGTTGTTTTTTTTCCGACAATTCTGTAACACTGAATATTGATCGTCGGTTAAGACTGTGTGCAGGACGACAGCTCGAAACATAACATCTACATTTTGCGCTGAACATTCTTCTGTAACTGTAAATCTCAAGTTCAAGTGTCCATCTAACATAACACGCTGTAAGGAAAAAAAAAAAAAACAAGTTGCACCACGAAGTAATTATCCAAATGGGACGGAAATCTGCAGATGTGATGTACGTACATGTACAGACAAACAAATGTTTACAATTTCAGGAAAATTGGATGATTTACTGAAGAGTAAGAGATTGTTGAAGATTAGGTGGGTAGATCACGTAACTAATGAGGAGGTATTGAATAGGATTGGGGAGAAGAGAAGTTTGTGGCACAACTTGACTAGAAGAAGGGATCGGTTGGTAGGACATGTCCTGAGGCATCAAGGTATCACAAATTTAGCATTGGAGGGCAGCATGGAGGGTAAAAATCGTAGAGGGAGACCAAGAGATGAATACACTAAGCAGATTCAGAAGGATGTAGGTTGCAGTAGGTACTGGGAGATGAAGGAGCTTGCACAGGATAGATTAGCATGGAGAGCTGCATCAAACCAGTCTCAGGACTGAAGACCACAACAACAACAAGAGATTCGCAAATTGATCAAGTCAATAACGCGTTGGTCCACAAAATGTTCAAATGTGTGTGAATTTCTAAGGGAGCAAACTGCTTAGGTCATCGGTCCCTAGACTTACACACTACTTAAAGTAACTTATGCTAAGAACAACACACACATCCATTACCGAGGGAGGACTCGAACCTCCGGCGGGAGGGGCCACACAGTCGGTGACATATCGCCTCAAACCGCGCGGCCCTCCGCCCGACACGTTGGCTCACGTTTGTCCCATATGCAAGCAGTTATTCATCTTGGTATTGATTGACGATTTGTTGGATGTGCTTTTGAGCGATATCATGCAAAATTCTGTCCAATTGACGCGCTAGATCATCAAAATCCCGAGATGGTTGGAGGGCCCCGCCCATAATACACAAACATTCTCAATTGTGGAGACGTCCGGCGACCTTGCTGATGGGGTTTGGCAAGCACGAAGACAATCAGTAGAAACTCTCGCCGTGTGTGGGCGGGCACTATCTTGCTGAAACGTAAGCCTAGGATAGCTTGCCATGAAGAGCAACAAAACGGGGCGCAGAATATCGTTGACGTACCATTGTGCTGTAAGGTTGCCGCGGATGACAACCAAAGGAGTACTGCTATGAAAACAAATGGTATCCGAGACAACCACTCATGGTCGTCGGGCAGTATGTCGGGCGACAGCCAGGGTGGTATCAGATAGCTGTGCGATGCATCTCCAGACACCTCTTCGCTGGCCTCGGGGCTCAATTCGAAGCAGGACTGATCACTGAAGACAATTCTATCTTATCAGAACAGCGACAGCAAAGATCATTGTCTACGGGTTTTCAGTTATTATAGAAAAGATGAATGAATTTAGACGCTACGTCGTAGTTTTTAAACACTGTAACGTAACAATCATGTCTAAACACCCAGAATTCTCCACTGCAACAGAAAGTTTGCATTCTTCTCAACAGCTGATAAAATTTGCAGCTGACGACATAGTTTTATGTTTGTAATTATGAATATTCTATCTTACGCAGAGGAGTATTAGGGGTGATTGTTCAGGGTTGGCACCAGTGCGCGCAAGCTGAGGGCACGCATGCCAGGTGGTGGGCGGCTGCTGTATTGATCGCACTGGGGGCCACTTGCTCATCGTGGCGCGCTGCAGCTTCACAATTCCAGATCTTAGCTGCAAAAGGGCGCCACAACATAATACAACATTCCGTCGGCTACACGATCGAAATATGGGTTAGAGATTCCCAGACTTAACAAAAACAATGCATCGAACACAGACAACGTACTAAGAACTACCAGCTATAGCGAGAATTGTTGCTGCTTACGCATTTGACGAGCCTAGTACCGTAGAATTCTTTCTTTTGCAATGTGCAGGTCTTGTTTACCTTCATGTCACGTTAGAGGCTTACAAAATGGGTAACGCCGATGGAAACTTTGCTAGTTTTATGTGCATCTGCTGCCATATTACAAAACAGGACATTCCTTAGAAGAGTGACATTCAGATCAAAAACCTGAATGATTGCAATGTCTCACCTGAAAGAACTGACACCACTCACAGTCTATATCGTATACGTCATTTCGGATTCTTTAAATATTTAGGGAGCGAGACAGAGCGCCGGCTATTGTGGCCGAGCGGTTCTAGGCGCTTCAGTCCGGAACCGCGCTGCTGCTACGGTCGTAGGTTCGAATCCTGCCTCGGACATTGATGTGTCTGATGTCCTTAGGTTAGTTAGGTTTAAGTGGTTGTAAGTCTAGGGGGACTGATGACCTCAGATGTTAAGTCACATAGTGCTTGGAGCCATTTGAAGAGACAGAACACAAGCTCGGAAAGGTTCAAAGTTGGGGAAGAAAATCTACCATTCCGTTTCAAAGGAAAAACCTCGTCATTTGTTTGGAGCGATTTAGGGATATCATGGAAAACCTAAATCTGGAAGGCCAGAAGCGGATCTGAACCGTCGTCCTCCCGAATGGGAGTCCAGTGTGCTAACCACAGTGCCACCTCGCTTGCTATTCAGGGACCAAATATTCAGCACAAAGATATATAATATATATATTGAAACCAATCCGAGTACAATTTTTTTCTGTTGTAGCCCTAACAGCTCCCTTTAATCTTAGCCAACGGATCACACAACGAGCCACGCGTTTTCCTTAATTCATAGGTGGTAACTGTGGATGACCGCCTCGTAGGACCAATGGGTTTTCTGCGACACCTCGTAGGCGAGACGTATCAGCCGTTAGTGGTGCTCACACTGTCCCTCCCCTCTCATTCCCCCGCCACCCCCCATCTTCTCCCTGCCCCGGCTTGTTGATATCCTATAAAGTTACTTTAAATCCGTCTTGATTGCAAAATTTTTTTATTATTCATATGACCGGTTTCGGTTCATTCAGAACCATCTTCAGATCTGTAAAAATAATTATACTAATTTACTACTTCACGAAAACAAATCTTTTTCATCCTATCTTATCAACATCAAATGTACCAGAACGTACCTGATATTTAAGTTACAGGAGTAACCCGTCCAATTCAGCAACTTTCACATGCTACGTCACATAAAATTGGTTGGCAGAGTGCACGTCATTTATATTAATTATAACACTATTACCGACAGGTGGCGTCTGGTACATTTGTTACACTCCATTTACACATACTTTATTCAGTAGATCTTTTTTATATTAAAAATATTTAATTAAAATATGTAGATGTCAAAGCTAAAATCTGTACTTGTCAGGATTAAAAAACAGTAAAATTATCATTTTTATACGATCTAACAGGCATAGGGCGATTTATATATCTATGGTGCTGGTGTGAACTTGTTTTCTTCTACGGTCTGCTTCCGTGGTTCCCGCCACTTTGGTGTTGTGCCGCGGTCCGCTCAGTCGTCTGCTGTCCATCGCCGCGGGCAAGAGGGCCGCACAGGAGGGCCCCATCAACGACGCCAGGCGTTGCACGCGTCTTCCGGCTTCTCGACCGCGCACCATCTCTCATCCCTCGGCCTGGATCTCCATACGCAACAGTTGTCATCTTAGTAGGTCGTCATAAATGCTAAAATAGGCGTTATGATTGAATTCGCTTTGTTCGTTGAGGATTAAATCCGGATCTTTATTTTTATGGGTGTATATTTCGATCTCTTCTAAAATGTTAAGGAACCGTCCCTTGTGAGCTCTATGCAGGATGTCTAAGTTGTTTTCAATATTCGTGACTGAGTGCTTTGTCGCAGCCATATGCGCCCCAAAAGCTGTTTTGTTTTGAGAGTAGGTGTGCTCCCTGAATCTGGTTTCAAAGTTCCTACCAGTCTGCCCTATATATTGTTTACAGCAGTCATTACATTTGATTTTATATACACCTGAATCCTGAAATTTATTCCTACTATTACATATTCTATGCCGGAGCTTCAATTTTAACGTGTTATTTGTTCGGAACCCTATTTTAACGTCGGATTTACGAAAGCATCTTTCAATTTTGTCTGCAATTCTTCCATTGTAAGTGAGAGCTACATATTTTTTCTTGTTGTTCCTCTTAACTGCTACTTGCCTTCCTTCTGTTTGTTCCATTTGCCTCTTCTTTATCTTCCTATAAATATTCATCACCTGCTTACACGTATATCCGTTCGCTACATTTGATGTTGATAAGATAGGATGAAAAAGATTTGTTTTCGTGAAGTAGTAAATTAGTATAATTATTTTTACAGATCTGAAGATGGTTCTGAATGAACCGAAACCGGTCATATGAATAATAAAAAAATTTTGCAATCAAGACGGATTTAAAGTAACTTTATAAAATCACTGATTGCTGTTATCCCATAAGGCATTATGTCTGTTTTTGCAAAAATTGTTGATATCCATTTGGTGTTACGAAGAGTCATGTGGCTGCTACATTATGGTGCTCCAGACTACTCCAGTATAGTGGTGCGGAGGCACCTTGACTTCTTCCCTGATTTTTCGTCTGGAAGAGGCGGTCGATCGCTCGATCACGTGACACTGAGGGAGCCATGAATTCTGAGTTCGTCGGAGGTGTCCATATTTGGAACAACGCATTCATGATGTCTTTAGGATACAGCCAGGTTCAACTGGCGAGCGTAGTCGTTCATGTTGTGATGGCAGGACCCTTGAGATCCATGGGGTCCCTTTAAATATCTATTACTGGCCACATCGAAGTATGTGGCCCTCTGAAATGTACTGCACGGAGTGTCACATGGATTTAGTGGAATGGCCTCTAGCATGCGCAGTACATTTATGGATACATGTTTGCTATTTCGTATTTGTTTATTACCTTTCCAAGATCCATCCCATTGGTATATGTTCACAACTAGGAATAATGACTTTAGTTACAAGGACTATTGTTTTCAGAGCGTCTTGTAAATGTTTAGATATTCACAATTACGAAATGAGAGATAAAAGAATACCTGCGTGTTCAGAAGCAAATTAGATATATACCTTCCGAAGACGATGCGAAAGAAAGATTATAAAGTAAATTTGATAATCTAAATAACGACATGTTGCTGCAAATTCTTCCTTAGTAATATAAGTACTACTCGATGTTCCTAAATTTATGATGAAAAAAAATCGGCTATGAAGCAATTTTCTACTTCCTATCAGATATAAGCGTAAAACCAACTGAATAACTATACGTTAACTGAATAACGCTGTAATTTATTTAGCTTCATACCATGTTACATGGTGTAAACGCTGCTTTTGTCTCAAAAGGTCCTTGAGAACCTCAGTCTTTTTGTATCAAAATCCTCTATTGTTTTATGCATTAGGGAATAAATTGCCCTGCAAACAGACGACCCATGAATGGAAGATAAACTGCAAGACGCCTGAATATATTTGCATAATGAAACCTTCACAGCTGGTAGAGAATTCTTCTCTACAAGAACACATGTCGGTTCCAGCTCAAAATTACAACAAATAATTCACGGTGTGGCATTTGTCATTTGAACGCACCATCTTGGTGTCATAATAGTATCTCACTAGCGCAGCTGTCGCTTCAGTAACAGCCACTGAGCGTGTTTGTGCGAAGGAATCACCCAGAATTTATCTGTGACAACTCACGAAAACCACGTAATGCAAATCAGATGTAGGGACTGTGATTTCAAGCAACATTCTCCAAGTTGAATGTTCAGTGTTGAATGGCTGGATGATTTGTTACGTAAAGAATCATTTTACTGAAGTATAGTAACACACACATTCCTTATTAGTGCTATATTTTCTTTAGTAAATAGTGAGTGAAATGAAGGCAAATTACACTGCTGTTGGAGATCATTTGTGTTACGATACCGTTATAATCGGTGGTCTTCTAGATGCTTGCCAAAATTTGTGAGATGTACTACGATAATGGATTCTTTTTTCCTTCCATTTACAAACCTACATAATGAAGAACGTTAGCATAATGATAAGTTTGACTTGATAGTATACTTTTTAAGTTTCATTCTCGTTTGCAGCATTTTTTTAAAATTTCGTTTGGTTTATATATAGTTTGGCAGTTGTAATTTTACTATGAGGTATTATTTCATTCGGTTCTCGGTCCACTGTTTTCATTTACATTGTGTTGCTTAGAAATCTCTTCGTGGCTGTGATTTCCTTATAAAACATAACAATCCTAGATTATAGGCTCCTGTTGCTTCTACTGGATGTGATTACTGTCTCATTGTCGTAGCGAACAGATATTGTCTTACTATAAACTCAGTGGGTGTCATTATACTGATTTCAGTAACAGAACTGTTCATAGTAAATTTGTGACTGTTGTGATCAGAACACCAACTAATCGAGCACCGACAACTTCCTGTCGTTGGAACACTATGACGATCAAAGATGTACTGATGCTGAGGGTAACTCGATGAATATTTATTGAAAAATGAGAAAACGAAAGAGACGCCAGTGCATTATTTAAATTTAAATAAGCACGAGAAATGAGATATTGATCATAGAGTATACAGCTTATTATGAGTTCAGCAAAGGGACTTCCATGTTTGTCTCAAATTTCATGGATACGAATGTAGAATAGAAGAAAAGTGTTACGTCAAATTAAATGTAGAACCAAGGAGGATAACCCACAGGTGTGTACTGCAACATTTCAAGTTGACAGGATCGGTATCTGTATATAGTGCAGTGTAACCCATGAGTGTGTAATCATCCTACTAAAACAAAAAAAAAAAAAAGACCTCACAGATAAACAGAAATTTAAAGTCAAGTGGAATGAGATGCGAAAGGAGGGAAACATGAGAGGCTATGTTGCCACCATGGAGGACGATTTGGAAGCCACTATCTGCGTAAGTTTCAAACTTAAAAGAAGGTTGTGTGACATATCAGACAGATAAATAATTACACGAAAAAATCAATGGTATCTTTCGTTTGAGCACAGCGTTAGTCATTCTTGAGTTGTGTTGAATTTTGTGCAGAGCAAAGTAAATGCTGGTGATATCGTAATACAAAAAGGCCACAAGCTACGTGTTGTCCAGCACTTTGTAAGGTGGTTGTTATGATGTTCACCATTTACTGATACACCCTAACCAGCCGGCCGTGGTGGCCGAGCGGTTCTAGGCGCTACAGTCTGGAACCGCGCAACCACTACGGTCGCAGATTCGAATCCTGCCTCGGGCATGGATGTGTGTGATGTCCTTAGTGTTGTGGACTGACATGACAGCCAGCCCACAGTGACGGGTAACCAAAAGGCACGCGCTTAAACTCACGCAGGCTGGCGTGAGGTCTGAAACAGGATACGTAATAAATGCTATAAAGAAAAGTACGTAGCTGCTGGAATACTTAACTTTAATCCACAATTGGTGAACATTGTTCTTGTTACTGTACATGCTTCATTAGATACATAGCAAAGGATAAATGGCGCCTTGCTAGGTCGTAGCAATTGACTTAGCTGAAGGCTATGCTAACTATCGTCTCGGCAATTGAGAGCGTAATTCTCAGTGAACCATGGCTAGCAACGTCGGCTGTACAACTGGGGCGAGTGCTAGTAAGTCTCTCTAGACCTGCCGTGTGGCGGCGCTCGGTCTGCAATTACTGACAGTGGCGACACGCGGGTCCGTCGTATACTAGCGGACCGCGGCCGATTTAAAAGCTACCACCTAGCAAGTGTGGTGTCGGGCGGTGACACCACACTTAGGTTAGTTAGGTTTAAGTAGTTCTAAGTTCTATCGGACTGATGACCTCAGATGTTAAGTCCCATAGAGCTCAGAGCCATTTGAACCATTTTTTTTACCCCTACCAATACATGTACTGCAATGCGAGCAGAAGCATCAGCAGCCCGCTCCCTGAGGTGAGCAAGGTTTCTCATCTTCGCCGCATGAGCAGTTACCTTCACGTGTCCCCTCAGTAGAAGTCTAACGGACTAAAAGCCGGGGAATGTGGCGGCCATTTCACCGAAGCTCTACGACCTATCCATCTTCGAGAAACTGGACATCCTGGTATGCCTAGACAGCTAGTCCATAATTATGTGGACACCATCGTGCTGGAAATTTGTTGGAAATGTTTCATCTTCTGATAGCAGCGACAACAACGACAGCAGCACATCGCCGTCTAAGAACTGCAGATAATTGTCTGTTATTAGTCGACCCTGAATGAAGAAGGGTCCAACAATATGAGTATTCAAAATACCACACCAAACTACCACTTTCCATGCAAAACCTACCTTCGATGGATACATCCAGTGAGGGTTATCCGACCAGTATCTGTGATTCTGTTTATTTACCTATCCGTTCACCTAGAAATCAACTTAAAACTTAACCAGTACGTCATAGTGGAAATGACGGTTTTCGTCAACCCTGCGTGTAACCATTCTGCAAATTGAGCCCGGTGATCTGGATCTCCCCCGGTGAGATGTTCTTACATGTATATTTTGTAATCGTGCCATTTATGTGTGGCTCAAAATTCTAGCGTGATGCGGCGAGTATTGCGCTTTAGACTCTTAAGCCGCGAACACACTGAGCCTGAAACATGTTTTCAAAACATGTTTCCGGCTGCTTGATGTGGACACTATTTGGAAACATGTTTGGTTCAAATGGCTCTGAGTACTATGGGACTCAACTGCTGTGGTCATCAGTCCCCTAGAACTTAGAACTACTTAAACCTAACTAACCTAAGGACATCACACACACCCATGCCCGAGGCAGGATTCGAACCTGCGACCGTAGCAGCAGCGCGGCTCCGGACTGGAGCGCCTAGAACCGCACGGCGACTACGGGCGGCGGAAACATGTTTGGAAACGTGTTTCGAAACACTGAAATATCTATCCGTAGCAGTGTCGATACAGATCAAAGGAAACAATGTTTCAGGCTAGCTACCACTTGTCACCGCTGCACGGCGCTAGCGTGTGTGTATGTGGCGTCAACATGGCTTCAAATGGCTCTGAGCACTATGGGACTTAACTTCTAGGGTCATCAGTCCCCTAGAACTTAGAACTACTTAAACCTAACTAACCTAAGGACATCACTCACATCCATGCCCGAGGCAGGATTCGAACCTGCGGCCCCAGCGGTCGCGCGGTTCCAGACTGTAGCGCCTAGAACCGCTCGGCCATCCCGGCCGGCTGTGTGCCATCAACTGATAAGTGGTGGTGTGTTTACTATAGTGTCGTTTTCACTTTATTTTTCTAAAATAATGAAGTGGTCGTGGCAACAAATTGTTGATTTAGTTGCCATGTATCAGGGGGAGGATTGCTTATGGAACGTCCGGAGCAAGGAATATAAACACACTGTTAAAAACACGATGCACTTGCATAAATTGCAACAGCTACAAGAGAAGTGTAGAGAAAAAGATACGATCCGTCGTGGTTGCTTACAGGCGTGAGAAAAGAAAAATAATTTCCAGCAGATCATCTGGTAGTTGT
The DNA here is from genome assembly GCF_023864345.2 of Schistocerca serialis cubense. NCBI lineage: Eukaryota > Metazoa > Arthropoda > Insecta > Orthoptera > Acrididae > Schistocerca > Schistocerca serialis. The sequence goes on along the minus strand of NC_064640.1, from coordinate 869,237,918 downwards.
GCAGACACTGCATATGATTCCAGCTGGTTCGGCTATCGGCTGCTGCAGTTCTTGGACGATGTTCATGAGCCGAAGGAGACAACAGATACTAGGGAAAATGAGGTAGGAAAATTATGCTTGTTTGTCTTTATTTGTATTTTATGGTATAGAGTCACATTCACCCGTAGTTATTTTGCCACGGTACACTTCCTTGTGGGCTTAAAAAATAGTTAGCAAAGTCGTCTCGAATTTATTTATTCATGGAAGCAGCTTTCCTTGGTATATTCTGTGCTCCAATGAAAACTGATGCAGCGTCATCTCGTCTCCATGTGCCTGGAATCATGTCACCTGTTTGTAAATCGCAGGGATCGAAGCTTCCATGTAAGGTGTACTGGTTCCTTGCCTCAGCATTTCGCCTTAAAAAATTGTGGAGACATTCAGCTGTAAATGTGACAGTTTTTGCCTTCTCCGGTTATAGCAACATAGGTTTTCTGAACACACGAAAAACTGAAACCACAATGCCGAAAGTGTTCTCAACTACCATTCTGGCAATAGAAAGTCTGTAATTAAAAACTCTGTCTTTTGAACCTTTAACATGTTTTCCCGGGTAGGGTTTCATAATGTTTTCCTGTAAGGGAAAAGAATAGTCTGTTACAAAAACATGTGGTAGGGCTTTTGTGCCATCTGGTAAGCATTCAGCTTGTGGCAAGTTTAGTTTCTTTTTGTTAATTAACTCACTTATGCTCGCGTTTTTGAACACACCACCATCTGATATTGTGCCTTGGCAGCCGATATCTGGGTACAAGAAGTTGTAGCTGGCATCGACGACAGCAAGCAGCACAATGCTGAATGAACCTTTATAATTATAATATTCACTTCCACTACCAACAGGGTACTGTAGCACGATATGTTTCCCGTTAATTGCTCCGACAAAGTGGGGGAACTGAAGAATCTGTGAGAAAAACATGCTGTTTCACGCCAGTCGTTTTCAGTCGAAGGTATCTGAAAAAAATAAGTTTGGGTTCAGGTTTTCATACATTCGCCGGAGGGCACAAATGAAGATGAAGAGGTTGCGGCTGGACCTTCCAGTCCTCCAACACGAAAAATTAGAAGAGTGAGCGTGAAAAAAGATATGCAGCAACCCTACAAGATTGCGTCTCAATTATTAACTAAAATGCTGCAAAAACAAGAAGAGAACAAGAACGATGAGTGTAGTACATATGGGCAGTATGTGGCATCAGTTTTACGGAAAGAGCAAAAACAATCGCTTTGCTTAATGAAGTGTTAATGAAACAGCATGTAGCGTATTTGGAAAGTCAGCAGTCGACAGTGGGTATGAATGTGGCAGGGCCATCATCATCATCAAGTAGTAATTCCCCTGTTACATTTACGAGTTACGAAGACAGTGACAATACGATTGAAGAAGTTGTGTTTGATGAGATACGTAATGTAATTGAGAAATAATAACATTTTGAAAATATGTGTGTTTAACGATGTTTTTCATTTTCTTACCTACATCTACATCTACATGGATACTCTGCAAATCACATTCAAGTGCCTGGCAGAGGGTTTATCGAACCACCTTCACAATTCTCTATTATTCCAATCTCTTACAGCGCGCGGAAAGAATGAACACCTATATCGTTCCGTACGACCTCTGATTTCCCTCATTTTATTGTGGTGATCGTTCCTCCCTAAGTAGTTCGGTGTCAACAAAATATTTTCGCATTCGGAGGAGAAAGTTAGTGATTGGAATTTAGTGAGAAGATTCCGTCGCAACGAAAAACACCTTTCTTTTAATGATTTCCCGGCCAAATGCTGTATCATTTCTGTGGAACTCCCTCCCATATTTCGCGATAATACAAAACGTGGTGCCTTTCTTTGAGCTTTTTCGATGTACTCCGTCAATCCTATCTGGTAAGGATCCCACACCGCGCAGCAGTATTCTAAAAGAGGACGGACAAGCGTCGTGTAGGCAGTCTCCTTAGTAGGTCTGTTACATTTTCTAAGTGTTCTGCCAATGAAACACAGTCTTTGGTTAGCCTTCCCCAAAACATTTTTTTTTGTTGGTCGTAATTGTAATACCTAGGTATTTAGTTGAATTTACGGCTTTTAGATTAGACTGATTTATCGTGTAACCGAAGTTTAACGAGTTCCTTTTAGCACTCATGTGGATGATCTCACACTTTTCGTTATTTAGGGTCAACTGCCACTTTTTGCACCATTCAGATATCTTTTCTAAATCGTTTTGCAGTTTGTTTTGATCTTCTGATGACTTCATTAATCGATAAACGACAGCGTCATCTGCAAACAACCGAAGACGGCTGCACAGGTTGTCTCCCAAATCGTTTATATAGATAAGGAACGGCATAGGGCCTACAACACTGCCTTCGGGAACTCCAGAAATCACTTCTGTTTTACTCGATGACTTTCCGTCAGTTACTACGAACTGTGACCTCTCTGACAGGAAATCGCAAATCCAGTCATATAACTGAGACGATATTCCATAAGCACGTAATTTCACTACGAGCCGCTTGTGTGGTACACCGTCAAAAGCCTTCCGAAAATCCAGGAATACGGAATCGATCTGAAATCTCTTGTCAATAGCACTCAGCACTTCATGTGAATACATAATCCTTCAGTACTTCCACCAGAGCTCCACATACTTCAGGTACTATTTCCGATATTGCGTGCTTCGAAATGTGAAGTAAATACGCAAGGCTCTGAAATGAATTTCCTGTTACCAGAAAACGAAGATTAAGTCTTTGGTTGACTGAAATCGCTTTCCTGAAATTCGTGTCTTTTTTGAAACAAATAGTGATATCATATTTGCCAGACATTCAAAATCGGTAGATGACATCTGAGTGAAGTTACGGAAGCCAGAGCCGTCTTCCATACTCATCTCACGTAGCAAGTTATTTCCGCCAGTTCTTCTATATATTGTTTTTCACCACCAACGACGAGGACGCCTTTCATTTTGTTTGTGTAAACCTTCGAGTATTAATTATGCAGCACCACATTTCATTACTGTTTCTTCGACACTAGACATAACGCAACAGCAGACGATACGAACACAATAGCACAAGGAGCACTGCAGACGGCGTGAATACACAACGAGATATGTTTGCCCCCAGTGTGGACGGAAACAAAGGCCAGAAATAAAGTCGGAAACATTTGTGAAACAACGCAGAAAACAATGTTTCCAACAGAAACAGGTTTCCACTGGCAGTGTTTACGCGGTTTTACTCAACGAAACCAGAACAGCGCTTGATCTTGCTTCATCCGTAACCATTATCAAATGTCCAGCTTTCGGTTTGTCTGCTCCAGAGTCAGTTTTACGGAGTTTCACGACGGGTTTCGCCGCCGTACTGTGCGTAAAGGTAGGTCTGTATCGGTGGCTTCAGTTGAGATCCTCTGAGAAAGCACAGGTGCGCCTCTCTCCTGTTATCAGGATGATTTCGGTGTCGTCGGCTTATGCTGACGCGGTCACGTTTTCTCGTCTCCTGTAAGGAAGAAATGTCTGTCACAACTCGAGAAAGAATAAAATTCTGCTGAAATGGAAGGCACCGCTATTTATATTGTGTAATTCTCTTCCTGTTTAATGTGTCACATGATACCCTCTCCAGTTAACGGTACGAGACGTATACAGGGTGGTCCATTGATAGTGACCGGGCCAAATATCTCACGAAATAAGCATCAAGCGAAAAAACTACAAAGAACGAAACTCGTCTTGCTTGAAGGGGGAAACCAGATGACGCTATGGTTGGCCCGTTAGATGGTGCTGCCATAGATCAAACGGATATCATCTGCGTTTTTTAAAATAGGAACCCCCATTTTTTAATCACATATTCGTGTAGTGCGTAAAGATATATGAATGTTTTAGTTGGACGACTTTTTTCGCTTTGTGATAAATGGCGCTGTAATAGTCACAAACCTATAAGTAAGTGGTATCACGTACCATTCCGCCAGTACGGACGGTATTTGCTTCGTGATACATTATCCGTGTTAAAATGGACCGTTTACCAATTGCGGAAAAGGTCGATATCGTGTTGATGTATGGCTATGGTGATCAAAATGCCCAACGGGCGTATGCTCTGTATGCTGCTCGGTATCCCGGACGACATTATCCAAGTGTCCGGACCATTTGCCGGATAGTTACGTTATTTTAAGAAACAAGATGTGTTCAGCCACATATGAAACGTCAGCCACGACCTGCAACAAATGATGAAGCCCAAGTAGGTGTTTTAGCTGCTGTCGCGGCTAATCCGCTCATCAGTAGCAGACAAATTGCGCAAGAATCGGGAATCTGAAGAACGTCGGTGTTGAGAATGCTTCATCAACATCGACTACACCCGTACCATATTTCTATGCACCAGGAAATGCATAGCGACGACTTTGAACGTAGTGTACAGTTCTGCCACTCGGCACAAGAGAAATTACGGGACGATGACAAATTTTTTGCACGCGTTCTATTTAGCGACGAAGCGTCATTCGCCAACAGCGGTAACGTAAACCGGCATAATATGCACTATTGGGCAACAGAAAATCCACGATGGCTGCGACAAGTGGAACATCAGCGACCTTGACGGGTTAATGTTTTATGGGAGGAAGGATAATTGGCCCCCATTTCATCGATGGCAATCTAAATGGTGCAATGTATGGTGATTCCCTACGTAATGTTCTACCGATGTTAGTACAAGATATTTCACTGCATAACAGAATGGCGATGTACTTCCAACATGATGGATGTCCGGCACATAGCTCGCGTGCGGTTGAAGCGGTATTGAATAGTATATTTCATAACATGTTGATTGGTCGTCGAAGCATCATACCATGGCCCACACATTCACCGGATCTGAATTCCCTGAATTTCTTTCTGTGGGGAAAGTTGAAGGATATTTGCTATCGTGATCCACCGACAACGCCTGACAACATGCGTCAACGCATTGTAAATGCATGTACGAACATTACGGAAGGCGAACTACTCGCTGTTGAGAGGAATGTCGTTACACGTATTGCCAAATGCATTGAGGTTCGCGGACATTATTTTGAGCATTTATTGGATTAATGTGGTATTTACAGGTAATCACGCTGTAACAGCATGCGTTCCCAGAAATGATAAGTTCACAGAGGTTCATGTATCACATTGGAACAACCGAAATGAAATGTTGAAACGTACCTACGTTCTATATTTTAATTTAAAAAACCTACCTGTTACCAAATGTTCGTCTAAAATTGTGAGCCATATGTTTGTGACTATTACAGCGCCATCTATCAAAAAGCGAAAAATGTGGTCCAAGTAAGACATTCATATTTCTTTACGTACTACACGAATATGTAATAAAAATGGGGGTTCCTATTTTAAAAAAACGCAGTTGATATCCGTTTGACCTATGGCAGCGCCATCTAGCGGGCCAACCATAGCGCCATCTGGTTTCCCCCTTCAAGCTAGACAAGTTTAGTTCTTTGTAGTTTTTTCGTACGACGCTTATTTCGTGAGATATTTGGCCCGGTCACGATCAATAGACCACCCTGTATAAGATGGTAGCTTCCAGAATGACCGTGAAGTCGGTAACATAAATTCACAGGTTTTTCCGTTTCCCATCTCATATTACTAGAATTTAAATTTCTTTTTATCCACCTGGTTCTTTTTAGAAGGGTTGTTTCCACACTCATGCACCAACTTTTATAATCTTCAGATAGTCGTGATCTTACTTTCAAATGTTGCAATACACATCTGTGGGTAGATATAGAACGTATAGAGACATCTGACGTTACTCTCATGCTCACCCACATCGTATCTACGTTTGCCTTAAACTTCGGTTCAGACAAACTCGGACGTCTCTTTGCTGAATTCATAACCAGCGCCTGAACATAACTAACTGGATATTCTATTATCAGTGTCTCATTTCTGAGGCTTTTTTGATGAGTACATATTGTTTTACAAAGGTGCTTCCACATCTATTGATCACACTGTATAATACCATATTTATTTAAATACACGGTGATTATAATCAATTCGGCAGCTCGTGGTCGTGCGGTAGCGTTCTCGCTTCCCGCGCCTGGGTTCCCGGGTTTGATTCCCGGCGGGGTCAGGGATTTTCTCTGCCTCGTGATGACTGGGTGTTGTGTGACGTCCTTAGGTTAGTTAGGTTTAAGTAGTTCTAAGTTCTAGGGGACTGATGACCATAGATGTTAAGTCCCATAGTGCTCAGAGCCATTTGAACCATTTGAACCATTATAATCAAACTCCAGATTCAAAACGCTATAAAAACAGGATCACTGCTCAGAAAGATATCAAATTTGAACGGAATATTATCGAAGAAGGGGTAGTATTATGAAAATAAGAAAAATGTAAGGGAAGTTTTACCACTAGGTGGCTCTGCAAGTGGCAGAATATGCAAAATAAAAGATGCGAGGTATACGGCTGTTCCATAGTTTGCGTCTGAGACGCTCGACAAAACTGTCTCAATGCAGGATCGCGTGCTGCTGGTACAGCTCTTTCACAAGAACGGTGACTCTGCGTCAGCAGCGCTGCAGAAGTTCTGGACACTCAAGGGTATGAGAAAAGGCGTTGGTCCGATGTCTGCCAAGGATATGGAGAAAATGATTACGAAATTTGAGAAGATAGGTTTTTTGAAGTGCAGTAATGCAGAGGAAACAAACAATTGATCCGACGTAAGTGGAAGATGTGGCCGCAGCACTGCAGGATAGATCGAGCGGTGGTGTGGAAACGCCCAGTGCTCGGAGAATTGCCCGAACTTCAGACGTGCCTGTGACCCACTCTGAATAAAATTCTACGAAACATCCTGCATTGCTACTCATACAAAATTACCTATGTTCAGAAATTGAGTCATGTGACTTGCCAGTATAACAAACATTTGCTCCAGAATTTCTTTCTGACACGGAAGTGGACAAATGGCCGTGGAACATCCTGTGGGCAGACGACGCCCATTTCCACCCTCAAGGACACGTCAATATATAGAACTGCAGAATATGGGCAACGGAAAATCAGCTCGCACAACAATCGGTACCGCTTCATTTCGCAAAGTTAACTGGGTTGTGCACGTTGACAGCATCATTTGTCCGGGCGCTGTGGCCGAGTAGTTCTGGGCGCTTCAGTCTGGAACCACGCGAATCGCTACAGTCGCAGATTCGAATGGATGTGTGTGATGTCCTTAGGTTAGTTAAGTTTAAGTAGTTCTACGTTCTAGGGGACTGAGGACCTCAGATGTTAAGTTCCATAGTGCTCACAGCCATTTGAACCACTTTGAACGGCATCGTTTATCGTTGGCCCATTTTTTTTCTAGGAGGTGGCTCCTGCGGGTCCTATTTCCTGTACCGTCACTGTCAAACGCTATGAGGGTCTTTGGCGCACCAATATCATTCCAATCCTTCAACAGGGTAGATAAATGCGTAGATGGGGCCCCTCCGTACATTACATAGTTGGTCAAGCAGCTGCTGCAGAGGCATTTGAAAATGCTAAAAGTATCAGCCCTCATTTCCCTACAGCCTGGCCGTCCAGATCATCTGATCTTAATCCGTGTGGCTGCTGGCTGTGGGGCTATCCAAAAGATGCTGTGTCCAGTGCCCTGATTACAAACGTAGCTGAATTGAAGGCACACATTGCGCAACGCATTCTGAACGTGACCCTAAAGCACTCCGATGTGTTGTGGAGCATGCTTTTTTCTCGATTTCAACTTGTGGCTAAGAACGGTGGACAGAATAATGAACATGTCTTGCGCTAGTCCCACGACAGTTAAAAATGTTTCACCTGTTGTGTTTTATTCGGTTTTTGGCATCAGGACAATTAAAAATTGATTTTTCCTGTCAAATGTGGTACAACTTTGCTGTAGCTGGTGGGCTTACCTAACTAACAGTGCCACAACTGTTGAACGCCCATCTTGCGCTGTCATGCACGTTGCACACTACGGCTGGTTTAATGTGCAACTCACACCATAGCCGTCGTATTGCGATTCATCTATCATTTGTAGGCTAACCTATTTACGTTATGTTCTTACAATGCCATCTAGTGCTAAAGTTTTGGTTAAACTGTTATTGTTTCCATAACATTTTCCCTTCCTCAGTAGCATGTTGTTCAAATTTTACGTCATTCTGAGCAATGGTTCTTGTTTTGCAGCGTTTTGAAACTGGGACTGTAAGTGTAATCACCCTGTATAATGAAATGTAGTGTCTCTCAGATAGTAGACTTGTTGTCATTTATGAAATATTTCCCTAATTACAAATAATCAGATTACAAAATTATTGTAGCGATGTGTTCCTGTGTTCACCAGTGATTTCCGTAACCAGACAGAGATACAATGGAAAGCAAAGCGATAGAAAGTAGAATGATTAGAATTACTGATTAAATACTTTTAAATTATCATCTGGGAGAAATTAAGCAACGTCATGAAAGTATACAACCTAGGATACCGCCCATTCCAAAGCTTTGGTTTCCCTGGAACATTTTCTGCCAACCGGCGAGCAACACACAGATATGTCCAGCAATATATTTCATTAATTTGTTTCGCAATCTTTTCTGGTACAGTAACAACACAATAATTTGTGGTACAGATAAAGTGCACTGCACGGTAGCGTTTGGCGACTATAAAGAGAGAATTTGAAACCTCATTTCCGCTCTTAATTGCTTTTCCTCTTTCAGAAGGAAATTAAGTTTCAACCGCTGTCACGGTAGAAGCTTCTGCAAAAGGTTCCCACACCATTTCTCTTCAAATGAGTAATTACTTTCGTCTTCCACACCCTGCTCCCAATTTCCGCAGTAAAAACTTCTCTCATCAACCGTGACCTTTAACCTTATGCCCTTCGTGCGCCAAATGTGTAATCTTTAATTATCACTACATCATCCACGACAGCTGTCGGTTAATAATATATCAACATCAGTCATCATGTCCTCATCGATATTATCCAAACAAAGAGCTCTTTTGTGCTATCTTTTTCAAGAGCCTGGAACGTACCGCCCATGTTCGCATGACAGCAAATTACGCTATAGTTGTGAGAGTCCACGAGAAATCTACATCTACATCTACATCTATACTCCGCGAGCCACCTTACGGTGTGTGGCGGAGGGTACTTATTGTACCACTATCTGATCCCCCCTTCCCTGTTCCATTCACGAATTGTGCGTGGAAAGAACGACTGCTTGTAAGTCTCCGTATTTGCTCTAATTTCTCGGATCTTTTCGTTGTGATCATTACGCGAGATATATGTGGGCGGTAGTAATATGTTGCCCATCTCTTCCCGGAATGTGCTCTCTCGTAATTTCGATAATAAACCTCTCCGTATTGCGTAACGCCTTTCTTGAAGTGTCCGCCACTGGAGCTTGTTCAGCATCTCCGTAACGCTCTCGCGCTGACTAAATGTCCCCATGACGAATCGCGCTGCTTTTCGCTGGATCATGTCTATCTCTTCTATTAATCCAACCTGGTAAGGGTCCCATACTGATGAGCAATACTCAAGAATCGGACGAACAAGCGTTTTGTAAGCTACTTCTTTCGTCGATGAGTCACATTTTCTTAGAATTCTTCCTATGAATCTCAACCTGGCGCCTGCTTTTCCCACTATTTGTTTTATGTGATCATTCCACTTCAGATCGCTCCGGATAGTAACTCCTAAGTATTTTACGGTCGTTACCGCTTCCAATGATTTACCACCTATGGCATAATCGTACTGGAATGGATTTCTGCCCCTATGTATGCGCATTATATTACATTTATCTACGTTTAGGGAAAGCTGCCAGCTGTCGCACCATGCATTAATCCTCTGCAGGTCCTCCTGGAGTACGTACGAGTCTTCTGATGTTGCTACTTTCTTGTAGACAACCGTGTCATCTGCAAATAGCCTCACGGAGCTACCGATGTTGTCAACTAAGTCATTTATGTATATTGTAAACAATAAAGGTCCTATCACGCTTCCCTGCGGTACTCCCGAAATTACCTCTACATCTGCAGATTTTGAACCGTTAAGAATGACATGTTGTGTTCTTTCTTCTAGGAAATCCTGAATCCAATCACAAACCTGGTCCGATATTCCGTAAGCTCGTATTTTTTTCACTAAACGTAAGTGCGGAACCGTATCAAATGCCTTCCTGAAGTCCAGGAATACGGCATCAATCTGCTCGCCAGTGTCTACGGCACTGTGAATTTCTTGGACAAATAGGGCGAGCTGAGTTTCACATGATCTCTGTTTGCGGAATCCATGTTGGTTATGATGAAGGAGATTTGTATTATCTAAGAACGTCATAATACGAGAACACAAAACATAGCTCTTGTTCTGCGTGCACTTGCTACTAGTCGACATCCGTTACATATTCTGACCTTTTTCTTTGTCATCCTGACACTGGATTGTTATCTCTGTCTGGTGGGGCAGAATATGAGTTCGACTTGTGAAGATTATTATTATTTTTTTTTATTTATTTATTTATTTTTTTCTTTCTTTCCCAGGGGTATGATGGCAGTTGCCTCTTCCTGGCCGCGCAGGATTAGCCGAGCGGTCTTCGGCGCTGCAGTCATGGACTGTGCGGCTGGTCCCGGCGGAGGTTCGAGTCCTCCCTCGGGCGGGCATGGGTGTGTGTGTTTGTCCTTAGGATAATTTAGGTTAAGTAGTGTGTAAGCTTAGGGACTGATGACCTCAGCAGTTAAGTCCCATAAGATTTCACACACATTTGAACATTTATTTATTTTTATTTTTGTTTGCCTCTTCCTGCCCCTCCCCTTACTGGTATGCCCTTCATCTTCTTCCTTAGCTTGGAAGAATAGTTCCACACAGGATGAAGGATACATTAAAAAATAAGTACATAGTGGAATGAATATCTACCGAAGATTTGTTAGTGTGTTAAGCGTCGCCTCTCTGCAACTCGAGGTCCTGAGTTCAATCTCGTTCTAGTCCTAAGCCATTAATGAGTTGAGTGCCACAGACTTTACTATTACCTTTATCCTCACCTTTACCTTTTTCCCACCGAGCGAGGTGGCGCAGTGGTTAGCACACTGGACTCGCATTCGGGAGGACGACGGTTCAATCCCGTCTCCAACCATCCTGATTTAGGTTTTCCGTGATTTCCCTAAATCGTTTCTGGCAAATGCCGGGATGGTTCCTTTGAAAGGGCACGGCCGATTTCCTTCCCAATCCTTCCCTAACCCGAGCTTGGGGTCCGTCTCTAATGACCTCGTTGTCGACGGGACGTTAAACACTAACCACCTACTACCTTTACCTTTTCCCGTAGGGTGTTCGGGATTATTACTAGCCTACGTAAATTTATACAGTCCATAATTTACTACGATAAACTTGACAAAGATATTTTAAAAACTGAGTCTGCTGAACGAACATCTGTCTTTTGTCCAGAAGGCAGAAGCTTAAACAACATATCGCACTATACAAGTGAGGATATAATTTGCGGGTACATAGGTGAACATTACACAGCTTCTTCTCAGACCACGAATTTCCATTGACAAAGTGTTCCCTGCAACAAAATATTGGAACTGTTTTCTGCATAATATGATAACTTCTTAGTTCCTGCACTGGGTAGTTGTCAGATTACCTTCATATAGGTTGTACGTTTAACTTTTCCGCTCTCCACCTGCTCTCTCCATATCTGTTGTATTACTTACATGCACACAAAAGTGAAATTATGTTTTACTGGAATTATCGCACGTGGGAACATTTGAACGGTTATAATAAATACGCAGCTGTAACTATTGTTTACAAGAGACAATACTTTTTTTCAGGAGGCTATTCCACCTCCCGGTCCAACTCTCAGGGCATGATGTAAACGTTCCATTAAAGCAATTTGCAATTCTAACTGGACGCAAATTAAAACATACCTCATCAAAAACTTTGAGGTGGCTGACTAAATAGATGTTAAAAAATGTTCCGAGGCAGATTTCTCTGTAATGGTAATGGGGAGAGGGGGGAGGGGAGGGAGGAAGGGTTATTGCTCTTTCCAGTCCCTCCAGGATGGCACCAGGACCAGTCAGCTGGCTGTCAAATGAGCACATGCGATCTTTCCCAGGGGTAAAAGACGGCTGGAGAGATGATTCACCACCATTCCCCTACTAGTATCGCGGTGAAGAAAGGCTATTTTCAATGTACTGCTAGGCCAGTAGCTTGGACACGGGCTGTGCGCCACAGACTTTACTTTTTCTTAAATATTAATCGTCAGAAATAAATGCTAATAAATTTCCTGGAAAGGGTATCAGAATTGTTAGAGAGAAAGATAAAGCTTAATCACAAGACGTTCGACAAGTAAATATGTACAAAATATTTAAATAGAAAAACCTAAAACATAAGACCGATATTTAAAAACCGATTCACAAGACGAAATTCTCATCTACTTCAATAAGGCAATTAAGAGAAGATACGGTTATTCCTAGCTGCTACCTATGCTAGGTATATTATCTGCGAAGTGGCTCAAGAGCTATTCCAGTGAAATAACTGTTTGGATGTGTGGAATGGCTCCAGCGGCGGCTGGAGGTCTGAATTCGCCTCCCAGGCATGCATCATATAGTTGTTTGCGAAGTATATAAAATGGTCAGAGACGGCCTGTGATCAGAAATAATTATTAGGAAAAAAATTCCATACATTACGCCGTTCCCGATTTAATTAATATTAAAGTTAGCCGGTCGGGTCGTTGCGTACGCAGATTCAACCAGCCAACTAGACACTGTCGCCAAACGAGTTCTTCGTTTGGTTCCCTAACTGAAATATATCACTTCCGAAAAAGACACATTTTAACTAGTAATGATCATCTGAACAAGTGGTATCTCAGGGACCCACAGATGTCTGTGCATTGCCACATTTTAGGGCCTGCAAGTGCTTGAATTTGGGTTCACGATGACCTGATCGTCTAACTTCAATGCTAAATAACTCGGAAACGGCGCAACGTATCAATATTTTTTTTAACAATTATCTCTGAGCACAACATCTCCACTGATAAACCATTACAAGCTGTTCACACTGTTTCCGACCGCTCTGCTTATATACGCTGTGAACATTAAAATTGAAATACCCATAACGATAGCAAATACACTCCTGGAAATTGAAATAAGAACACCGTGAATTCATTGTCCCAGGAAGGGGAAACTTTATTGACACATTCCTGGGGTCAGATACATCACATGATCATACTGGCAGAACCACAGGCACATGGACACAGGCAACAGGGCATGCACAATGTCGGCACTAGTACAGTGTATATCCACCTTTCGCAGCAATGCAGGCTGCTATTCTCCCATGGAGACGATCGTAGAGATGCTGGATGTAGTCCTGTGGAACGGCTTGTCATGCCATTTCCACCTGGCGCCTCAGTTGGACCAGCGTTCGTGCTGGACGTGCAGACCGCGTGAGACGACGCTTCATCCAGTCCCAAACATGCTCAATGGGGGACAGATCCGGAGATCTTGCTGGCCAGGGTAGTTGACTTACACCTCCTAGAGCACGTTGGGTGGCACGGGATTCATGCGGACGTGCATTGTCCTGTTGGAACAGCAAGTTCCCTTGCCGGTCTAGGAATGGTAGAACGATGGGTTCGATGACGGTTTGGATGTACCGTGCACTATTCAGTGTCCCCTCGACGATCACCAGTGGTGTACGGCCAGTGTAGGAGATCGCTCCCCACACCATGATGCCGGGTGTTGGCCCTGTGTGCCTCGGTCGTATGCAGTCCTGATTGTGGCGCTCACCTACACGGCGCCAAACACGCATACGACCATCATTAGCACCAAGGCAGAAGCGACTCTCATCGCTGAAGACGACACGTCTCCATTCGTCCCTCCATTCACGCCTGTCGCGACACCACTGGAGGCGGGCTGCACGATGTTGGGGCGTGAGCGGAAGACGGCCTAACGGTGTGCGGGACCGTAGCCCAGCTTCATGGAGACGGTTGCGAATGGTCCTCGCCCATACCCCAGGAGCAACAGTGTCCATAATTTGCTGGGAAGTGGCGGTGCGGTCCCCTACGGCACTGCGTAGGATCCTACGGTCTTCGCGTGCATCCGTGCGTCGCTGCGGTCCGGTCCCAGGTCGACGGGCACGTGCACCTTCCGCCGACCACTGGCGACAACATCGATGGACTGTGGAGACCTCACGCCCCACGTGTTGAGCAATTCGGCGGTACGTCTACCCGGCCTCCCGCATGCCCACTATACGCCATCGCTCAAAGTCCGTCAACTGCACATACGGTTCACGTCCACGCTGTCGCGGCATGCTACCAGTGTTAAAGACTGCGATGGAGCTCCGTATGCCACGGCAAACTGGCTGACACTGACGGCGGCGGTGCACAAATGCTGCGCAGCTAGCGCCATTCGACGGCCAACACCGCGGTTCCTGGTGTGTCCGCTGTGCCGTGCGTGTGATCATTGCTTGTACAGCCCTCTCTCAGTGTCCGGAGCAAGTATGGTGGGTCTGACACACCGGTGTCAATGTGTTCTTTTTTCCATTTCCAGGAGTGTAATACAATTTTTCTTACAGTGCTTGTAAAACATAACAGGAAGAATACGTGATAAAATTTTTAGCTGCTTATGAGTTAAACGGCGTGCGAAATGTAGCCCATAGCGCTGCTACTTCTGTCAGCAACAGGGGCTCTATCCTGGCCGGGCAAGGAGGCGATCTCAGCTTGGGTAACAGATACGGGTACATCATTCCATGCTGTTTCAACTCTGTGCCAGAGTTCATCAACCGCAGCGGCTGGTGAGTGGTGATGTACCACTTTCTCTGCAACCCACGACCTTACTGTTTTACTGTGTACGTGATCAAGACAACACGCAGGCCAGGGCAACAGCCTAACACCCTCTTTACCCAGGCATGCTGAGACAGCGCAGGAAACTTGAGGTCTTCCTTTACCTTGCTGAAAGATATCGTCACGGAGACCTCGAACATAGGTCATGACCACCAGCCTTTACATATCAGAAGTACCTTGATAAGCCAAAACATTATGACTACTCCCCACCGCAATGTTGGGTGCCGCTTGGTCCCGTTGCAGGCACGTGACGCGGTAACAAACTATTCAAGCGGAGCAGACATGGATGGGATATCACCCTAGCGAATACATGGGCTCCAAATGGGGAAAATCCATTGATATAAGCGACTTTGACGTAGGGTAGATTATTATTACACAGAGCCTGCGAACGAGTATCTCGAAAACGCTGAAGCTGGTCGAATGTTCACGTGCTACCGTCGTGAGCATCTGCGGAAAGAGGTAGGACAGTGAAACTACAACTAGACGCTAAATGTTTGGACGTCCACGACTTTTCGGAGGCTTGTCTGCTCTGTAGAGTAGGATAGATGGTGATCTATGACATTTCTGACGAAATAGCACAATTCTGGTGCAAGCACAAGTGTATCGGTGCACACCGTTCATCGTATATTGTTGAACATGGAGCTCCGCAGCAGACCACCCCTACATGTTTACATATTAAACAAATGACATTGTCGATTACGATTGCAGTGGACACAGAACCATAGGGTTCACCGTCGATCAATGGAAATGTGTCGGCTCTTGTGGTGAATCACATTTTTGCTACACTAGATCGATGGTCGTCTGCACAAACGCCGTTGTCGAGGTGAATGGCGGCTCGAAATGTACAGCGCATAACGGACGCAGGCTGATGGTGGCAGTACTATGCTGTGGGAGACCCTCCCCTGCGCTTGCATGGGACCTGTGCTAATAGTCGAAGACAGAATGAGAGCTCTGAACCTTCACGCTTGATGTCTTTCCGATGACAATGTCATTTTTCAAAAGTATAATTGTCTGTGTCTCGGAGCCATAATCGTGCTACAGTGGTTTGGGGAATATTATAGTGAAGTCACGTTGATGTCCCGGAGACCAAATCCGCCTCATGTAAATTCTGTAGAACCCATTTGGGTCGCTACCGGGCGCCATCACCACGTACGCAAATCGGCGGCCAATTATTTACGCGAATTACATGACCTGAGCGTAGACATCTAATGCCAGATACCTCCACAAACCTACCAACAAACTGTTGGATCCCTTATACGCTGAATCAGTGATGTATTTCGGTTCAAAGACGGACAAACCATCTATTAAACAGGTGGTTTTGGCTCATCAGTGCGTAACGCCTACTGCCCAGCTTGTGTCCTCCTCAGAGCCTCCTTAGAGGGAAATGTAGATCGCGCTGATGTACGCAGAAGCGGGACTCTTTATGTAAAGGCGACATGGTGCCATTCCTGTGTCCACTACTGTCCACACTCCTCTCTGCTGAAACGTCGAGGGAAATCGAGTAATTGGTGGCTCCAGATATGGCTATTCGGTCCTCCATAGTCGAGCGAAAAACATGTCCTCAAGGGCGCTAGTCGGTGGAGCTGTTGAAGTCCTGCATTCTGTACTCGCATGACAGTCGTATGATCCCCACCATTGTGAGCACCAATATCGCGGAACGATAAACTGCAGTCTCAGTAAGCCACGACACTGCCACTGTGGAATACTGACACATGTTCATAGACTTTTCTCCACCTTACGCGAGGCATAACACGACCATCTTCCAAACAAACAACATTCAAATGCGATTTCCATGTAAGAAACGTGCTTTATAATATTTCATTGAACAAAGAATGTAGATGGTGTTATTATAAAATAATTTGTGTGTTTGCACTGAAATGCTAATCGCATATCCAAGAATGTATTACACTCCATGCCAATTTGATGTCTGTTGCATGCCACCTTTATGGTCTTAATAGCCAACAGCGTTTATATACACATAAGCTAAGTGCTGCAGGTTTCAAACCGGTCTGTTCATATGGTGGATGTATTCAAATGTGTGAAACTCATTCACCAGAGTATTTGGATACCGGCTGCTATTATCGTTCAGAAAGAGGAAATACTACTCAAGAGTGGCACACGTAGTTTCTCTACCTTAGTCTTGTATTTCTAGGCGATAACAGTATTTCTCGGGCCACTAACGCAGATGCGATTACCAGGGTTTCACCACCCGAAGCGTCACTTCCCGTGAAGTTCTTGTAATTGTACCGGCTCCCACTTTCCTTCCAGACAAATGTGCCACCAGAATCATTCTGCAAATTGAAACAAGGTTCATCATATTCGTCCATTCATTCACGATACATTCTCGATGTAGCCAACTCCACAATAAACGATCCCCGTACGTGAATTGGTGCGTGCGAGTATCACACTGCTGGACGTCTGGCATACAAATCAGCCGCTGTGTGCCTTCCATATGCAGTTTGTCGAGATAACGTGACACCTAAAGTCACACTATGCTTTGTAGACAGTTCTGGTGCAGAAATTGTAGGATTTTATATAGCAGCTAACACCAAATATCGGTCCTGCTGTGGTATTAATACCTTAAACTGAGCTACGACGAATATTAGCAATGTTTCAGAAGCGTCACCAAACCCTCGTCGCTTATTCAAATCTGCTGACGCTGCGATAAGTTTATCATTTGCTTTCAGGAGTCCGATTATTCTGCCACTATAAACAGAGTCCAAGTGGCGACTTTGTTGTATTGTGTGTTCGGACTTTATCGGGCACTGGTTGCCAGTACCCATGACGTAGGAAAAACATAAGCATTGTTTTATGCATCATTTAGTTAATGGCCTCATACAATTTACGTACATATCTGGTGGAACTGTGTCTACCCTCTAAGCGTATGGAAGCAGATCAGCACCAAAATCCTGGAGGACGCTGCTGTGAAGACTCAAATAAACAGTAGCCTCCCATACATTATACGCTTCTATTCCTCTGTTGACATTTTCGGTACCCAGTGACAACTCACTTCCCTCATATCCATCTTTCAGGTTAGAGTGGAATTCACATTATGTACCAGGTGTCCCTCCTAAGAGTCACCAGGCGGATTTTCTCTGATGTTGCGGCAGGTACTTGCAATTTTCTTTATAGCGATGTGTAGTAGGAGTCGGCTGAAACAGATACAGCTCGTCACATTTTTCGTGTGACTCTTATTGTCGACGGAAAGCGTCGGTTTGTTTCCCATTACAAACAAAATTATTTTAAACTGGAATTTTATGTGCTAGTTCGATAAATCAGTCCCAACTTAGTCTAGTGTGACATTCATTTTATCGATGTGAAGTGCTACAGACACCAAAACATGAAGACTAACTAGTGTCCAGCACTGCCTTCGCCCATACTGGCTGATAACGCCATGCAGCAGCGCTACTCAGTCGCTACTGGAGTACTGGTTAGTCTTCGTGTTTCACTGCCTCTTTTAATTCATATCGATAAAACGAATATCATGCCAGATTAAGGTGTCTCTCATGGGAGAGATACCTAGTATACTGACACCCATTATGCCAACAACACGATTCCCAACTATGTATGCCTTTTTGTGGTTAAGCGTAATGTCATGAACCTGCTGTGACTTACATCCGCTTGAGATGCTTAGTTAATACGACCCGTTCGTTTCCTTCTTATTAGATTGTGAGATGACAAAATGTGAAACTGTAAAATAATAACCCAAACAGATTTCTGGATACAGGACACAAAAGCTATAAACAACTGAACACAAGAATTTATACTTTCTCGGCGAATATCCATGACGAAGTCTTCTCGGGTTATCAACCGAGTCAAGGCGTCATTCTGTGGCAACGGTTCAACAAGTTTCCTACTTGTCATCTTCAGCTGAAGTCTTCACCTGAAGATAACAAGTAGAAAACTTGTTGAAACGTTACCGCAGAACGACACCTTGACTCAGCTGATAACCCGAGAAGACTTCATCAACTGAACACACTGTTGTGAAGCACCTTGCAATTCCTGCATCGGTGTTAAATTTCTTTGTTGCACAGTATGAAACACACTTACTTGGAAGTGAAATAATGTAAGCTAATCCGAGGTGCGCTATACGCAGATATAATAAAGTAGCCTACACAATGTGTGGCCAGAGAAGTGCCACATAGTTTACAAACTTCTTTACTGGATCTGAGTAACATCCAATTTACAGCGAATATCTAGTACTTTTCTGTCCAAGGTTTTGTCTTCTCAAGAACATTACATATGACTGCCCTTGGCAGAAGCGATTTAATTTTAATTTCCTCATTTACTGCTGCGCTGTTGATCACGCAACTGGACAGGCCAACGGATTGTGTGCAGCCAGTGTTGCTTGAGTCCCAGGTTCCTGATGTTTGCGTTGCTGGAACGTGCTGTTTGTTGATAAAACAGGCGCGCCGTTACTTGGTACCGTTTCCTCAGGGCGGAGACTGCGGCCAGCAGGTGGGGGGTGGGGAGGGGGGGGGCTCTCTCAGGGGTGTCCTCTGCATTTTCTGTAGCCGTAGTACATTGGTGTCAGCGGCATCTCACCATGCGACTGCCGTATACCCCAGTAGCATTAGTAACAGGCATTTGAACATCACATTACCCACGTGAATGGACAGTGTCGATAAAGAATTCAGTAACGGGTACAGGTATCTCAACCTCTCCAGTGCATACCCGCGAAGTATTTCAATGTGTTGTCACCAAGCCAGACGTCTATCAAAGCTCATTACTGCTAAATATATGAGAACGTACGATGCAGATTACACAGTACCGATAGAAAACACGAGGGCTATTCGGAAAGTAATTTCCGATCGGTCGCGAAATGGAAATCACTGTGAAAATCAAAAATGTTTTATTTCCGACTTAGACATTTGTCATAGCGTTGTACGAACTTTCCAACACCGTCATCATTCAAGGTAGCCATGTGTGCTTTCCGTCAATCCTATACGCTCGTCAACAGCTCGTTGTCTGTGCCAAAATGTTGTCTTCATAGCAACCGGTTCGTGAGCAGAGATGAAAATCAGGGGGAGCCAATTATGGGCTGTGTTTTGGGTGATCAAACACATCGAAAACGTTGCAGGTGCATCTTCATTGCCCCTGCAGAGAGCGACTGAGAACTGGCATGAAGAATGAAACACATGACAGTTATGTTATGTGGGCTGCATGACATCAGGCGAAGTCTCTCACCAAGCCCTCATACTTAGCGGGAGACATTATTTTCCTGGCATCTTTACGTGTTGAATTTGCGCTCAGAATTGAAAAGAGAGATGTGCCGCGATCGGCAGTCGTACTAGAGGTACTACCAAACACATCTGCACAAAACTTCACCAGATTTTCACAGTGGTTTCCGTTTTGCATCCGATCTTAACTTTCTTACTGAATAACGCTCGTGACTCAAACAAGGAAACGTAACTTTGTGAACGCGTGAAGGGGAAAGTGGAGTGTCTGTGGTCTTATCAAGGTCACTGCACAGCTATAAAATGTCTGTAGGTAACAGTGGATGGGTTAGCAGACAAAACACGGACATGATAGCGAAACCACACACCCTGTGGAAATCCATAGTGAGTAGCCATCGCAGTATAGGAACAGTTGGAGTCGGAAGGATGCACCAGTAATAAATCTGCGAGAAAGACTGAATTGTATTTCGGAGAGAAACTGATAAGTACAGAGCAACAGAAAAACTGGTCGTCTTTGTGTGCTACGTATTGGAAGAACAAGAGCGCTCTGTACTTTTCTCTTCTAGTGAGCTGATACATGTGTTTCTGTCAATGGTTAAAACAAGTCATAGTATATTACTTGTCTCTAACAACGCAGAGATATTAAGGGGACAGAGAGACATAAATGTGTGCTATATAAGCAAGCAGAACGAGTCATGGAACAGCACTCGTCTCTGGTGGCTAGGAACCAATATTGTTAGAGTTATCGAAAAAGTTTGCTATAACGCAACACTACCTTGAATGAGTTACGTCAGCGAGCCATAAGAGTAAAGCTACTGTAAGACGTCTCTCCCAACAAGGTATATACATGGTGGTGCAAAATATGTGTTAAAAAGTATTTTTATCTACTGTGGTTTGACAGTACACTGCGAATGTTTCTCCCTGTGATATTGTTGTATTCTAGCTGTGGAAATTCTATAACTCACTTGCCGATGTCTCGGTTCACATTTCAGAATGGAAACATACACACAGGAATAGCGTTTGTTGATCGTAAAGACATTTTACGCAAATTCTGGACGTATGGCTGTGGTGAGATGCATATTCAACAGCACACTGGTCCAAGATCAGTAATCAGTACCATAAAGAATGATCACTTCTCTGTGAGATTACAGTACAGAACTGAAATCAAATTGCGATGACAATGTGTAAGTATTCCCTAATGCAGATTTAGAGTAATGTTATCCCTGTTTTTTAACAGATTGATGAATAATTTTGTAAAGACCGGATCACTTCATGATTCCAGGAAGGTCCAGGCAGAACGAGCAGCTTTAGTTGAAAACCCGGAGAATGTGGAACTAGTGCGAATCTTATTCAGTGAGGAGCCCAATTCATCAACAAGACATGCAGCACAACAATTCAGGGTGTGTCGACGGTCTCTTCCGAAGATAATGAAAGAAGAATTTAACATATTACCTCACAAAGTTCAATGCTGCTAATCTTGGAAGGACAGGGACATGGAGCAACGATATTCTTCTAGGAATGAGGTGACTGAGTCCTCTGAAAATGGAATAGTCGAAACGGATCAGATCTGGATTAATGATGAGGCACACTACCATCTCCATGGGTACGTCAAGAAATAGGACTGGGACCATTGAGCTACTGAGAATTCACATGTTCAAGCTGCTGCTCCGCCTTATCAGCACAAAGTCACTGTTTGTTGCGCTATCAGTGCATAATGCAATATTTACAGATCTGTCACAGAAGGAAAATAGAGACTGGTACTGGAACATGAATTTGTACTGGCTGAATGACACGGCAGAATACTCAGAAACTACTGGTTCATGCAGCATGGAGCATATCCACACAATACAGCGGACGTCTTCGATTGCTATCAGAAGACGCTCAAAGATCAGATCGTTGCCCTAGACTCCTTATCATTTACAAGTGTTGGTGTGAAATGACACCCTTATAATTCTGAAGACAGAGTTTTCGAACATGCCTCTGCAACACTCCAGGATGTTCGTTCTGCCATTTGCAGAGACAATAATGCAGTCTAAAATAATGTTGTTCATAAAGTTACCATGCAATCAGTTCAAAGCTCTGCGGACTCACTGCTGCAGAATGAAAACCTGTATTAAATTTCAGGTTGTCTGCCATAGCATAAATGTAATAATAAGTACAGGGTTATTACAAATGATTGAAGCGATTTCACAGCTCTACAATAACTTTATTATTTGAGATATTTTCACAATGCTTTGCACACACATACAAAAACTCAAAAAGTTTTTTTAGGCATTCACAAATGTTCGATATGTGCCCCTTTAGTGATTCGGCAGACATCAAGCCGATAATCAAGTTCCTCCCACACTCGGCGCAGCATGTCCCCATCAATGAGTTCGAAAGCATCGTTGATGCGAGCTCGCAGTTCTGGAACGTTTCTTGGTAGAGGATGTTTAAACACTGAATCTTTCACATAACCCCACAGAAAGAAATCGCATGGGGTTAAGTCGGGAGAGCATGGAAGCCATGACATGAATTGTTGATCATGATCTCCACCACGACCGATCCATCGGTTTTCCAATCTCCTGTTTAAGAAATGCTTCTGCTGTAGCCTTTTCTGTAACTGTAGCTGTGGTACGTTTAGCTCCCTGCTTGTTTTATTCGTCGACTTCCGTGGCTACGCGTGAAACTTGCCCGCACGCGTTCAACCGTTTCTTCGCTCACTGCAGGCCGAGCCGTTGATTTCCCCTTACAGAGGCATCCAGAAGCTTTAAACTGCGCATACCATCGCCGAATGGAGTTAGCAGTTGGTGGATCTTTGTTGAACTTCGTCCTGAAGTGTCGTTGCACTGTTATGACTGACTGATGTGAGTGCATTTCAAGCACGACATACGCTTTCTCGGCTCCTGTCGCCATTTTGTCTCACTGCGCTCTCGAGCGCTCTGGCGGCAGAAACCTGAAGTGCGACTTCAGCCGAACAAAACTTTATGAGTTTTTCTACGTATCTGCAGTGTGTCGTGACCATATGTCAATGAATGGAGCTACAGTGAATTTATGAAATCGCTTCAATCATTTGTAATAGCCCTGTATGTGTCACCCCATGTTATGTTGTACTAGACAAAAAGTTTCTGACACATACTTTGTGCCTCCTGGTATGTGAAATAAGTCACTGATCTGTTTAAACAACATTGTTTGAAATCCAAAATATTTCGTGGTATGACAACAATCCTGTCCGTTCCACTCACCTGTACTACGAAACTGGCGAAGGCCTCTGCTCCCTCTCACTTTTTACGACGTAACAAAGGAGCCAGCCCACAGTTCATAGTCGCTCAAGTCTCATCCGAAACCAACTGAGACGCGACAGAACGCCAGCCTCCCTTTTCCACCCATTTGCTGATAAGATTCGACACTGTCTATGGGCGTCGCTGTAGACGTTTCGTGTTGATACCTTTAGAATAAAACGCGTTGTTATCGATGTACTAGGGGCATTCAATAAGTAAAGTAGCACTTTTTTCCATTAAAGTGGATTGATTTTATTCAGGATTCCTATACATCATATTAGTCCCCACTCTTTCTATGCGACGGCCTTCCGCCACCTTACTGGGAGGGCCTGTATACCCGCATGGTATCGCTATATTGGTCGACGTCGGAGCCAACATTCTGCTGCATGAATAACCTCCCCATCATCCGTGTACTGCTTTTCGAGGACTGCATCCTTCATTGGGCCAGATGTAAGTCCAAAGGCGCGAGATGCAGGCTGTAGGGTGAATGAGGAAGAACATGTGGGGCGGCGGTTGGAAAATTTACTGTTGTATAAAATGTTTTGTGATGTAGAAAAGATGCATTTCCCGGCCGATTAACCATATGTGGAGCGGCGGGTGGAATTAATTGTTATATAAGTGTTCCTATTATTTATGCTGTTGTTTTGCCGTTCTCAACACTGGCTCTCTAACTACAATATTGGCAACCAGAAAGTGATTAGCAAAACGTGAAGCCTGTAATTAGAATTCCTAGTGCCCACTTCATCTGAGAAATACACTTGTAGCTACAGCTTATAGCTCTGAGGAATTAGGAGATTGTCTGGGATTCATAATCAAAAACGATTTTCTAAAATAGTTGAGTATATTCTGAAAGTCACAGATGAAAAAAAAAAAAGAATCCACACAATCTGACTAACAGAGCAGTTCAGAGTCTAATGCGCTGATGCAACTATAACTGTCCAAATTAAAAATTTAAATGAATGCTCGCCATAATTTGATGATTAGGTTCATCAAACGCCACGCTAAATAATGGTAGAATGTCTGTCCCGCGGCGGCACGTGAAAATACGACATACGCAAACTGAAGATAGATAATTAAAGTCAACCCAGAATTAACGCTTCACTCGAAAATGATTTCATGGTTACGCGTATCCCGAGTAACTTAATATGGCATCCGAGGCAGTTTATAGCAATGATACCGACGCGACGCGACTCCCGACACAGATGGTGTGCTATACAGCGTTTGGAAAGAACTGGGGCCTTGCTTCCTCGCGCAGCGTTCTTATATATAAAGCCGCGGTGCGGACGGCTAAGGGAACGCCAGATCAAATCGGCTCTCCCGACTATCCGCTGGGCTAGTAATGCGCCGCTTTAAGTTTTTGAATAAGTCATCCCTTCTTTTGCTGATGGCAGATGAAGCTCTCAATTTAAATGCGCAATCAGCACACACGTAAGTAATCATAATAAAAGGCTGATGTGGCTAAGTCAATTATTTTGGGCGAGAGAATTAATTTAATTACACTACACGCAGTAGACGAGCTCTGAACCTGCCCTTTGGAGATACGCTATAGCTATAGTTTTATAGTTATTCAAATGAAACTTCTCACATCTTTATGGTTATAGCGGATCTCCATTCTAGTTAAATATAAACATCCTAGCCTTATTTATTAGCCTACTTAATCTATCTTGCTTCCTTAATTTTTAAGACAAAAACCAGAAAATCATGAATTTCCACTAAAATCTTAATTTGTGAGATCCGGAAGACTGTTTCTATTAAATTATTGTGAAAAAGGAATCTAAATATAAATTTTTAAGTCTCTAGGTCTTTTCCGTTGCGCCAATGATTTTTACAGAAAAACGTCCAAATTTTGAAAATGGTTAAAGTTATTGAACTGACATTCAACACATATTGATTTAGTATTACTCCTGACATGCTAGAACCGTTTCAGGTTATTTACTTGATTTTTAAAGTATTGCGCAACGTTTAAGACGTCAGAGCTAGTTACAGCGGACTAGGCTGGCACACAATGGAAAGACTGATGTGAATTTATTACAGCGTGAGTAGGCTGCTTCCCTACAAACAGTCCAATGAAGTTTTATGAACTCCTCTCGGGCGCGCAGATTTGCGAGGCTTTGCGTTGTCACGGAGATGTTCATTTGCATTTTTGTGGCGAAGGGCACACTGCAGTAGTTACAGGTGCGTGTGGCCGGCTTGCACGTTGGATATCAGACGGGTTTACGTGACCTTGTTGCAGTGATAACAAACGCCTTGCCCAACGATTCGCCACGCTACTGTTCACTGCCAGACCTTGATAGACGTCCTGCGTGCGTATATGAATATCTGCTATGCTCTGGTTTTCCGCCAAAAGAAACTCAAAGAGAGCTCTCGGCTTGGAACGCCGTTACAGACGCTATTTTGAAGGCTATATACAGCGCCGCCACTTTTCGGAACTTCATGAAACTATAGAGACTGAAGCTGGAATATTGCATGATGTCCCACAACAAATTCTGCATTTTTCAACCGAAATTTGCCGAGAAGAAAAAGTGTTGCACAACTTATTAAACGCCCTCGTAGAAGTGTCAGAGTCACTAGTGAAGTTGAAGAGATGACTGACGTGTGAGTGTAAAAGGATTGTAGGATGGAATCCAGTAATGCATCGTCCTGTAAATACTCCATTTACTTCGAGTTTATAATAGATGCACTCCTTCACATAGCTGCGTCCAACTTGCATCTGGAATTCTTGCACAAAAGATAGTCGTAAAGTTGTAGTTATGACTTCGAACAAATAAAATTAAGTCGGCAGTTTTTTATTTGTTTGCAAGTATATGTTTGCAGTCCTGGAACACAGCGGTATAGTACCGTCGCACACCGCTAGAGAAACAAAAAAAAAAAAAGAATGGCGCATTCCTTTGATTTTGATGAAGTGGAGTATCACACAGTAATCCGTGTTTCACATTTGAAGGGAAACAGCGCTGCAACAGCCCACGCTGAGTTGGTGTACGTGTACGGCAACAGTTCACGAAGTGGAAGACAAGTGAAAATCGCCAGTGAAAATCCGGAACCTGCAACAGAAGTGAATGCCCTGGTGCTCGAAGAGCAGTATATCACAATTTAGGCGCCAGGGGAAAAATCATAATCAGTCATGGATCAGTGTTTCATAATCTTACACAAAAGTGTGCGCTGATATGAAACTCGGCTGCAGAGTGAAAATCTCATTCTGGAAACATCCCCCAGGCTGTGGCTAAGCCATGTCGCCGCAATATCCTTTCTTTCAGGAGTGCTAGTTCTGCAAGGTTCGCAGGAGAGCTTCTGTAAAGTTTGGAAGGTAGGAGGCGAGGTACTGGCAGAAGTAAAGCTGTGAGGACGGGGCGTGAGTCGTGCTTGGGTAGCTCAGTTGGTAGAGCACTTGCCCGCGAAAGGCAAAGGTCCCGAGTTCGAGTCTCGGTCCGGCACACAGTTTTAATCTGCCAGGAAGTTTCATATCAGCGCACACTCCGCTGCAGAGTGAAAATCTCATTCTGGAAACAGAACGATTCATGATGAATTTGCGACTGTCCTGCTTCCATTCTTCCTACGGCCCCCACTGAAGAGAGTCTGCTAGATGTCTTGCCTGTGCTATACTACACTGTCTGTGACTGTGTACACAGCGATTGTGGAAGTGAAACTACCTGGCAAAAACTACTCCGTTTGGTAGGTGCCCTGGCGTCATAGTTGGAGTGGTTTCCCGTTGACGGAGATGCCAACTTCCGTACAGGACACGATCGTACCGACATTGTTGATAGTTTGTGTGATTATAGCGTGAATTAAACACAGGACGGGGAAATACCGGTTTGTTGCTTTAATTTAGGATAAAAGTGTATAAGAGACTCTCAGGCTACGCGGAGCCAAAGATTCTGGAGTCGCCAAGCATCAAGATGCCGAGAGGATCGAGGCGCACGAGAGCCTCTGGGCCCTACAGTCCGAACGGCAAAAGAAGACCACTAACAGCTGAAGGGAGGTCTGTGTCTACTACGACCAAACATGTGACGCTATTTTATTTACAGCTATCTCCACGCCAACTTGTCTCGAAGCAGTCCACGCTGCAGAAGGTGGTTATTCAGACTTTTGACAGTTGTTCTGACTATTGTGACTGGACAGCGTACGTGCATGAATACACACAAACATCCGTTTTTATAATATCTATGGATTAGAGAGATTTCTCTCAGGATTTATTAGGGGCGGTTTAACATCAAATTGATCTGAATTGTGATCTGACTACCAGTCATGGCCCAGATTGCAAGAAGCAATAGACAACAGCAGTTCCCCACTCCTTCCACCACAGTAACCTACTCCATTTCAGTTTCCCATTCCTTCCACCTTAAGAGATCAGTTATTTCAACTTTTTTATGACCTAAAGTCATTTTCATTGGAACAGTCATGACAAAATATAAGTGGCTCTGGGCAGCAAAAAGCACCCCAATAACGTGTACAGTCACAAGGGGGCCACTTGTAACCGTGGCCGAAACGTTGGCTTTCACCAGTAACAGTTTTTTACAACATGACGCAGTGTCATACCCAAAAAACTTTTATGTTAACTATTAGCTAGTCCTGATCTGCGCCCGTTGTCTTTGCTTATCATCTCATTATTAAAATTATGATGATATTGTGTACATTTCTGGCAAAGACTGAGCGAACAAAACTGAAGGAACGAATAACAAGATGAAAAACTGAGCTTCTGTACGGCAAATTCTGGCTGCGCAGGAAAATCACGTTGCCCTTTGCTATTACTGTAAATGGGTAAACGACTGCGCCTATTGGGATAACGATTACATTGCAAAACAGAAAACATCGCAGCGACATACGAGAAGATTCATCTTTAATTTTCAATAGCCCACTTTGTTAGTAAGCGGACGTTACGTCGTGATCTAAATGATGTCGTTTTTGTAAAGGTCGATGAAATTTTAGTTTGAACCGACGACAAAAACACACCGCAGTGGATTCTTTCCTTTCAGCATCTCAGATATTCATTTACATGGTGCGATTTCATCTTTCAGTCTTATCTAAAATCATTTATAATAACAAATAATCTGACATTTCAGTTTCCTCGCTTCCGAAGAATTCAACTGAAGTTTTCACCTTTTATCCAAAAAGCTACGAACGAATCTTCCTAATTGGATCCTGAGGTATTCTTTCATTGTAAACAAAAGAATATTTATAAAACGGTAGGAACTTGTTACTGACAACATGAAATTATCCCGAAGCAATTGAAATGTGAATTTGTTTACCTTCTGACATTTATACATAAAATATCAGCATTGACTTCTACGGCACTTCAAAGTTCATCTCTTGGCTGACATTTGTATTCACTATTGAGGTGTCCTTTTTATATTACGGTATGGCAATAGTTATAGAAGCCTTTTTATACATCCACCACGGAGTAAGTTTAATGCAGAGCTGCTTATTAAGAAGCACTTATACACTAGAACAATAAGTGTTTCGTAACTTAACAAAATCATGGCGGGGGTAACTTCTTCAACGGACCGTTTTCCACGCTTGTTAATTGTAATGCAAATATAAGAAAATGTCAAGTACCGAATAAAATCGCTCGCTGCACACATACTCATGAGTGCGTAAGCTATTTAACGTAATCAACGTTCGTTGATTGATTACATGATAATTTTAAAAAAAAATCTCGTTTGTGTCACGGAACATCATGTAATACCAAGCTCCTGGTCCATACAAACATTTCGATGGTGGTCTCAAGGACATTTAGCTCGCCCAAATCCCAAACGCATATTTGCAACTCTAGTGAAACATTCTACGCTTAATGTCGAAAGTCAGATTCAGTTGTTGTAAGTTGGGTAAATACGTTACTAAAATCATCCAAAACAATTCCGTGACCGAAATTATACAGCACCATCGACCAGAAAAATATCATTAAAAAAATTCTCAGAAATTTACACCAGAAAAACACAATAGATCGACGTAATAGGGACAAATTACAATCGGAAATCAGGTGGCGTATACATGCTACCTAGGGCAAGTTTGCGATCTCGTCTTCAGAGATTCCGTCAGATGCATTAAATATGATATCGGATGAATGTAAAAGAATCTCTAATAAAATTGGATTCAGCTTAAAATATTAAGTTCATATCGTGTTGCATGATGTCCTCCCATAATTGATTTCTGGCACTACAGAGTCCTGTTGTTAATGAGACTCACCTTACGCCAATCAGACCACAGAAAACACATTCACGAAGTCGTCTGCAGAAAATATGGAGTAATATTTTTCTTTTTGTTTTTAGTTTCCCTTCCACTAACTTATCGTTCTCTTCTAATATCTCACGACCGTTGACTCACAATATTAGACAGTCCAGTGACATTTATTACCTCTTGCTGTATCTGATCACGACCACCCTAGCTCGTACCGCAGCGAACCATAGCAGGAAACACTAGCGATTTCTAGAACTGCAGTACTGCAGTAATGCTCTGTTTCTCAGGCATGTGCGAAGTCGGTATGTGAAAGGGGCATTTTTATACTTCGTATAGTAATATTACACTTCAAGCTATCTTGTAAACTAAATTTTTTCTTATATTATTAGTATTTTTTCACCTGACACTCTAATTGCATTCACGAAAGCGTTTCAGTAAACTAAAAAGATACGAACGCAAGTGGGCATTGTTTTCCTGTCTTGCAGATAAGACGAACACACATTAATGAACGCTAAAATAAACGATCATGGAATTAACATAACCAATTTTCTTCTCAGTTCACCTAACATCTTTTCGTTACACATGGTATCTGAAGGATTAAGATCACAATCACTTTCCTCTTATGTCGTTCGTTCGATATCTTGACAC
Source organism: Schistocerca serialis cubense (assembly GCF_023864345.2). Lineage (NCBI taxonomy): Eukaryota > Metazoa > Arthropoda > Insecta > Orthoptera > Acrididae > Schistocerca > Schistocerca serialis. The sequence goes on along the minus strand of NC_064640.1, from coordinate 869,207,934 downwards.
CGGGAAGTATCATTAGTAAATAAGTACCATCCGTTCTTATACTTTTTGCTAATGTATGCAAATTATAATGTCTCATGTACAATATCAGGAAATAGCCCAAACTATTGGAGACAAGATCGTTTATACATACCAAATTTAGAAAATTTCGAGAACCGGTATCTGAAGCTGACTGCAGCATGATTCTACTGCCGCCAAAGTACATTTCGTGTAAGGACCACGAAGATAAGGTACGAGGAATTAAGGCTCATACGGAGGCATGCAGAAAGTCGTTTTTTCCTCACTCTGTTTGTCAGTGGAACAGGAAAGGAAACGACAAGTAGTGGTACAGGATACCCTCCGCCACGCACCCTACGGTGGCTTGCGGAGTATCTATGTAGATGTATAAGATTCGTGCTACGTATTCCTGAACAACCACATGAAAGTCTGCGGTGCACCATCATGCACGCACCATGTATGATTCGGTTCCTTCTCTCGTTTGTGCTTATAGTAGTCAGACACCCCGCGTATACACCCGAAGTTTCTCAAGCAAACAATACCGCAGAATTCGTAAAACGAAGGTTTGGAAGGTTGTCTTCGGCTACTCCGTTAAAAAAAATGGTTCAAATGGCACTGAGCACTATGGGACTTAATACCTGAGGTCATGAGTCCCCTAGAACTACTTAAACCTAACTAATCTAAGGACATCACACACATCTATGCCCGAGGCAGGATTCGAACCTGCGACCCTAGCGGTTTCGCGGTTCCCGATTGAAGCGCCTAGAACCGCTCGGCCACACAAGCCGGCCCGCTACTCCGTGGGTAGGCTAAGCTCCATTAGACGTTTTCTGATAAAACTCAGTATGTCATGTGCCTTCCTCACGTCTGATGCACCTGAAATCCTCCCAGACACGTAGTCCCACATACTTTACGATGGTGACTGATTCCAACGACTGGGTCTCTTTGTGTGTTTGTGGGTATTACACTACAATTATTTTTAAGTTGTGCGTCATCAGGAAGTACAGGGTGATTATAATTAAAGTTCCAGTTTCAGAATGCTGTAAGGAACAACTGTTCAGAATGACGTCAAATTTGAACGGAATATCATCAAAGAATGGGAAAATAACATAGAAAAAAATTCACGAAAATTTTACCAATAGATGGCGTTGTAAGAGGCAGAATATGCTAAATAAAAGATGTGGAGTCACGGCTGTTCCCCAGGTTGCGTCTCAGCTGCTTGGCATGATTATCTCAATGCAGTATCGCGTGCTGCTGGTAAAGCTCTTTCACAAGAACGGTGCCTATGCGCCAGCAGCGCTGCAGAAGTTCTGGATATTCAAGGGTATGAGAAAAGGCGTCGGTATGATGACTGCTAAGAATCGGGAGAAAATGATTACGAACTTCAAAAAGACAACTTCTGTTGAAGTGCAATGTGACAGAGGGAGGAAAACAATTGATCCGCGGCCTGTAGAAGATATGGCCACAGCATTGGAAAGGGGTCGTGAGGTGGGGTGGAAACATGTACTACAGGACAAATTGCCCGAACTTTGAAAATTCCTTTGAGCACGGATAGAATTCTACGAAACAGCCTGCATTGCTATCCGTACAAAACTCTCCATTTTCAGTTATTGCTTCTTGGTGACCTACCAGTAAGACAAATGTTTTCTCTAAAATGCCTTACTTGTATGGACGTGGAAAATGAATGGGCACGGAAAGTTCTGTGGAAAGACGAAGCCCATTTCCATCTTCAAGGACACGTGAATAGACAGAACTGCGTAATATGGCAACGGAAAATCCGCTCGCACATCAACCGGTACCGCTTCATTCGATGTGATGCAGGTTGATGGCATCGTTTATCGTGTCACTGACCCGATCTCCTTCACTAAAAGGATAGGAGAGGGAACAGATGCTAGCCACAGGATTATCTCTATTACTACTACTACTATTACAGGATGATGTGGTCCATCCTGTTGATGATGGAGTTGGTGAGGTAGACAGAGGTAAGCGACGATACTAACATACCTTGTGAGGTTGGTGATTCTGACGAGGTTGAGGAGGAGGATAAGGCTGCACTTGTAAGGTGTCAGGCAAATCCAACACCTTCCATGAAAACCCTGACATGATAAGCAAATCCAGCAGTATGTCACATAGCTCCGAATAAATCGTGACATTAAATTAACCAAAGTAATACGAGTAACGAGTGAGCAAATGGAATACCACAGACTAACACAAGAATGCCTAAATGCATGTCATACCTTCCCACCGTGAGACAGACGCAGTTCCGAGGGGAGAAACGAGAACAGAAGCCGAGAGCAGAACCGTGTTAAGCTAGAAGGCCCTACAATAAGGGACGGACACCCACGTCGCCAGCTAACCGCCAGGACCACCCCCCCCCCCCAGCCCATGTTAAAAGATAGAGCCCTCCAGAAGAACAGTATAGATCTTACGATAACACTAAAAGGGCCACACCAGCTGCAAGTTTTAGCGTGAGACTTTCTCGCGTCTCTGTTACGTTGCAAACGTTAAAAACATTGCCCCACCACGAAAAGTATAACGTTTCTCATTGCATAGACAGAATTTTTGTAGGCGGAGCTTAAGGTTAACATTGAGACCCTGATATGTCAGATGAAAACACAGCCAGAGAGTTTTTTTTTTAAACCAACTTCGGTAAATTGTAGTGAGGAGAAGTTAGGAGAGAGTTGCTTCCGAGACGGCGAGCTGTATGGAGCTGCGTCGCCCGCCGCCCCCTGACACTGCCTAACCAACGACAAGGTAATGAACGCACGCGATGCCGCATAACAGCGCATAAAGTTTCACTCAGAACTGCAGGAGTCTCATCTATTACACCCCCTTTTTGCGTAATACTAGTGTCGATCGTCAATTAAAGCTCATGGTATTCACATTTGCTACGTAAGTTAAAATCTGAAATGCGATGATTTGATTATTGAGAAGCCACATCAGCCACTGTAATTTACGACAAGTTAGATAAGTAATTAAAGATAATTGAGGGTCACTGTAGACCATTTTGATAGTTTTCTCTTTTGTGAATATTATTTTAAACCTAGATTATAGATGTGATATGACATAGGTCATCCTTCGATCCATTGTAGAACTTGGAAACCCACTCAGGGAATATTCGTTCACATTTTTGTTGAACGCAGTTGGTTTTTTATCATCCTGTATTAAAATATTTCCTTTTATCAATAGTGCAATTTATAAAGAATGTTTTGTGCGTAGAATAAAATTTCCAATGGTAAACTTAACTGCTTTTTCGACGTTATTTTACCAGCTAACTAAAAATAGGAAAGCCTTGAACCCCTTCCACTAAATTTAGTTAGTGTTAAGATTCTTTTACAGGGAGTGCAGTGGAGCTGACGCTGAAATCATTAAGTATTTGGTTATATTATCGCTAGTCTCACTGAACTCTTCTGAATTCTATATGTCATGTGTGGTCTGGCGTCTCCTTACCAGCAACAGGTCCCAGGTTCAAACTAGTCAATTCCCTAAAAAACACGCTCAGAGCGTCGTTGCGCGAAAGTGGTAGGGAGACACGACTTAGAACAAACAGACACCGAGCGAGGTGGCGCAGTGGTTAGCACACTGGACTCGCATTCGGGAGGACGACGGTTCAATCCCGTCTCCAGCCATCCTGATTTAGGTTTTCTGTGATTTCCCTAAATCGTTTCAGGCGAATGCCGGGATGGTTCCTTTGAAGGGGCACGGCCGATTTCCTTCCCCATCCTTCCCTAACCCGAGCTTGCGCTCCGTCTCTAATGACCTCGTTGTCGACGGGACGTTAAACAACACTAACCTAACCTAACCTAACAAACAGACACCACGCAGAATGTTAGACACTACAGGATCAGGCCAGTGGGAGCAGCCTGGCTGCGGCGACCAGCCGGCCGCGGTGGTCTAGCGGTTCTAGGCGCTCAGTCCGGAACCGTGCGACTGCTACGGTCGCAGGTTCGAATCCTGCCTCGGGCATGGATGTGTGTGATGTCCTTAGGTTAGTTAGGTTTATGTAGTTCTAAGTTCTAGGGGACTGATGACCATAGATGTTAAGTCCCATAGTGCTCAGAGCCATTTTTTTGCGGCGACCACTCCCAGTGCTGCTGCTGTAAGCCTGACGCGCTAGTCTGAGGGTGGTCGCTTGTTGCGCGTTCCATGGACGCCAAAGTGGTACCAATACCATACCTCAATTATAAAGCATATATAGTTCTCAACATGGATATCGTCAGCGACTCTTGTGTGTACCTGTAGAACCAAAACTGCTTTTATGCAGGGTGACAGTAACACAGTTTTTGTGACAGTGTTTTTAAAGAGCATCCCTTAGGCAAAATGTATGTTGCCGGATGTAGAATCTTTCAGCGGTCAGCTTAAAATATCAGTTATCAATAGTGTTGCTCGAACAGAACATGGTCCTCCCTCCAGGGATTCCCATTTCAGCTACCTGGAGAGTGTAATCTGACTGCTGGAAAAAAATTACTCGCCATCCAAAGTGACTCATAATCAATTTAATTAATTATCCTATTAATTTGAAATCAGTGACGTGCTGCCTGGTGGGTGGGGGCAATGTCTATGGTACCACGGACATGATTCGCGGGGCAGGGACGGTAATCAGACGTTTTTTCGTTGGGGCGATATCTTTTAACGAATCTCCCACCTACACAGAGAAGACAGTCGTAATAAAATCAGATGTATTACTGAATTTATAAAGTATATATAGTATTTAAACTTCTCTGTGATGTCGCATTAAGAGACTTCGTATGTGGCGAAGCATTTGGTTACTTCAAGTGAGTTCCAAATTTAGGAGGCATCCTGTGACAAAGGTAGATCTTAGCGCTCCGTCATGAGCCAAAAATGAGTTTAATATTCTAGTCCTGTGATGCATGACATATCAGATATTAAGATGATTAGAAGAGTTTTTTTTTTTTACCAGATGACAGAATACTTAGAGAAAATATAGCCTATGCCGTACTCTTACAGGATTTTCACAACAAGTAACGATACTTTACCGATAAGTTTCCTTTAATTTACGTCAATGGTCACAAACTTTTTGCTAACAGATTACCGATTTCGGTCTATAATGACCATCATCAGATCTGTTTTATAAAAACAAAGTGCTAATGTACTGCAGCCATAGTGGCACCGTCAAATGTTAAATGCAGAATCAGCAGCAGCATCGTCAAATATATATAAATAACATCATATGATGCAGAATCAACACCAACATCTTCAAATATATATAAATAACATCATACGATGTTATTTATATATATTTGACGATCTGATGTTATATATATATATATATATATATATATATTTGACGATGCTGGTGCTGATTCTGCATTGAACATTTGACGATGCCACTAACGCTGCAGTACATTAGGACTTTGTTTTTATAAAAACAGATCTAATGATGGTCATTATAGTCCGAAACTGGCAATTTGTTAACAAAATATTTGTGACCGTAGAAGTAAATTAACTGAAACTTATTGTATATGCGGGTCACTGTTTAATTCGCGACAATATCGCAGCTTGTGATACTTTATCAAGCGCGTGTATGCCCTGATTTCTTCTGTCTCCGAAAGTAACTGGTATAAAAGGGGCAAATATACATTTCACGTGAGAAATTCGTGGTCTGTGGTCAACAGCATCGCTGTCTCAGATTGCGTGAAGTGGATTTTTTAAACTGGGGAAGCGGGGAGGGGGGGGGGGGGGGGGGGGAGGTGTCTATGTCGGGGTGGAATTGGTTAGAGCTACTATATAAACCCAAGCTGCAACTGCGACTGGCGGCAGGAGTGGTCACAAGGCTTCGGTGACCAGAAACCGGGGATTAGCTCAGCCTGTGATAGGCGGTAAGGTACGATGGATGCGCCTACCTGTCTCATCTTGCCCACAGCAGCTGGGGCTGGTGAAGTGACCAGTGTGTTGAGTGAGTGGCGAAGGAAGCGAACGTGTGTATTGCGTGAGAAGATTCAATGTGACAGATGTTTGCATTGGACGATTTTGCCCCCCTTGTAAATGCTTGCTGACAGTCGCTCTTGCCTCTGAGCGTTTGGTAGTTGGCTGTGTGAATGGCGGGGGATGGGCGTGCAGCTGCCAGTATGACCGTCACGGGTGCGGCCCTGCCAGCCGCGGCGGACAAGTCTACCCTGCAGTCGGCAGACGGTGCATGCATGCTTCGCGGTCACGAGCTTGTGTGATCGGTAGGACTTTTCCACGAGATATGTCTAGTCGAAGCGTTGTCTTGGAGGAGTGTGATAGTGCTCTCAAATGTCGGTGCATACAAGACTTCGGATATACACTACCGGCCATTAAAATTGCTACACCAAGAAGAAATGCAGATCATAAACGGGTATTTATTGGACAAATATATTATACTAGAACTGACATGTGATTACATTTTCACCCAATTTTGGTGCATAGATCCTGAGAAATCAGTACCCAGAACAACTACCTCAGGCCATAATAACGGCCTTGAAACGCCTGGGCATTGAGTCAAACAGAGCTTGAATGGAATTTACAGGTACAGCTGCCCATGCAGCTTCAACACGATACCGCAGTTCATCAAGAGTAGTGACTGGCGTATTGTGACGAGCCAGTTGCTCGGCCACCATTGACCAGACGTTTTCAATTGGTGAGAGATCTGGAGAATGTGCTGGCCAGGGCAGCAGTCGAGCATTTTCTGTATCCAGAAAGGCCCGTACAGGAACTGCAACATGCGGTCGTGCATTATCCTGCTGAAATGGAGGGTTTCGCAGGGATCGCAAAAAAATGTTCAAATATTTGTGGAATCCTATGGGACTTAACTGCTAAGGTCATCAGTCCCTAAGCGTACACACAACTTAACATAAATTACCCTAAGGACAAACACACACACCCATGCCCGAGGGAGGACTCGAACCTCCGCCGGGACCAGCCGTACAGTCCATGACTGCAGCGCCTTAGACCGCATGGCTAATCCCGCGCGGCGCAGGGATCGCATGAAGGGTAGAGCCACGGATCCTAACACATCTGAAATTTAACGTATACTGTTTAAAGTGCCGTCAATGCGAACAAGAGGTAACTTAGACGTGTTACCAGCGGCACCCCATACCATCACGCCGGGTGATACACCAGTATGGCGATGACGAATACACGCTTTCAATGTGCCTTCACCGCGATGTCGTCAAACACGGATGCGACCATCGTGATGCTGTAAACAGAACCTGGATTCATCCAAAAAATGACGTTTTGCAATTCGTGCACCCAGGTGCGTCGTTGAGTACACCATCGCCCGCGCTCCTGTCTGTGATGCAGCGTCAAGGGTAACCGCAGCCATGGTCTCCGAGCTGGTAGTCCATGCTGCTGCAAACGTCGTCGAACTGTTCGTGCGGATGGTTGTTGTCTTGCAAACGTCCCCATCTGTTGACTCAGGGATGGAGACGTGGCTGCACGATCCGTTACAGCCATGCGGATAAGATGCCTGTCATCTCGACTGCTAGTGGTACGAGGCCATTGGGATCCAGCACGGCGTTCCGTATGACCCTCCTGAACCCACCGATTCCATATTCTGCTAACAGTCATTGGATCTCGACCAACACGAGCAGCAATGTCGCGATACGATAAACTGCAATCGCAATAGGCTACAATCCGACCTTTATTAAAGTCAGAAACGTGATGGTACGCATTTCTCCTCCTTACACGAGGCATCACAACAACGCTTCACCGGGCAACGCTGGTCAACTACTGTTTGTGTATGAGAAATCGGTTGGAAACTTTTCTCATATCAGCACGTTGTAGGTGTCGCCACCGGAGCCTACCTTGTGTGAATGCTCTGAAAAGCTAATCATTTGCATATCACAGCATCTTCTTCCTGTCAGTTAAATTTCGCGTCTGTAGCACGTCATCTTCGTGGTGTAACAATTTTAAGGGTCAGTTGTGTATTTAGCACTACGATCTATTTGTTGCGGAAATTTCATCACTTGATTTGTCTAATGTTTGCTTGTGATACTCTAGCGTTGAAAATATGTTTTATTACGAAGAAGGATCATCGCTAGGTGGAGATGAGTGTTTAAAGCAATCTATTTGACTCCTGTAAATTCTTAAACAATTAATTTGATAGGGTAGTGCAAATGAATTATTTCACGCTATTTTTGACATCGAAATTTGTGGGGGCCATTGGAGTCTCCACAAACTGGTTTGAACAAGATGGGGGGCAGAGCAAGATAGTTATGGACAGTTCTGTGACGTCAGAAAGTCACGTGACATCTTCTTTGTTCGAGTGCTCAGATACATGTCAAGGCACACCAGCCTCCTCTAGTTCGGGTAGCTGGGATGCTGTGCCACGCCCACCATTGTGGCTTCAGAACATCTCCAGACCAGTATTTGTAGGACGTCGAGAGTTCACCGAAAATTCCAGCCATTTTTCTCGTCTGTAGGACAGTGCTTCGAATTCTAGGACAATATTTTAGACATCCGATCGGCTGTGTGTCTGTGTTTTTTTTCACAATGTATTGAGGGTTTCTAAATATCTCATAAACTAATAGATCTACAATTGTTCTGATTTTGCTGTCTGTGCTTGAACGCCAGTGTGCTTTGAAAAGCAAAAAAAAGTGCTTTAACATTCCTGACTCTAGCAGCAAATATAATCACAGGCCACTCAGAGTTTCCTTGCGTGATCAGAATAAAAAAGTGCCGTGACTTTTAACATATTCCAAACCGCCTTGTCACCTACAATTGTTAAATAAACAGTATTCCATGCAGTCAGTTTCCTGACAAATTCTTTAAATAAATTACTGAACTATATTTCAAACACTGCCTTATATCCAACAAATTGTGTAAATAACGATATTCCACACATTGCCTTGTCCACCAACAACAAACAATGGTTTAAGCAATATTCCATTTCCAGCCAAATGGCCAATCAACTGCGTCTTTTTCCTGCCAATTTCCAGGTGGGGGAGGGATGGGAGGACTGAGGGATTCTCAAAGAGGAATCAGTTAATTAATCGATCTATTTAATTAATTAGTCAATCAAATTGATAGAGTGGGATGGGCTATTCGAATAACTCAGGCTTGGAAGTGTACCTGTATTGGCAAGGGGAGTTCCCGGAGAAATGGGGGAGGAGAAGGTGGAGGAGGAATAGGGAGGGGGAGGAGGAGGGGGAGGGGAGGAGGGGGAGGATTGGGAGGCGGAGGAGGAGGGGGAGGGCTGGGGGGGTTTCTTGGAAGGACAGATTATCCCCAGGGGTTCATATGTGAACCCCAGTGGTTCATAATCCACTTAGCAGGAAAATAGGTTAAGGATCTGTCAATCAAAAGAGAACAGTAGGTTAAGGAGGATCATAAATTTGGCAGCCATGCTGAGCGAGGTAGCCATGAGTGTTCGATTACAAAATGTACTATCAGTCACTTAAAACAATCAAAAAGCAAAACATGTATAAGTATGTGGCCAGGGAGATTAAAAGCGGAATGTGCACATAAAGAAACTGGTAAGAAAAACAGGTGTCTGACTAAGACCCATCGACCAAACATCTTGTTCACGATTCTTGAGTATTGCTCATCAGCCGGGCCAGTAACGAGGAGGAATGTAGTGGATCCAAAGAAGAACAACACGTTTCTTCACTGGTTTGTTTAGTATGTACGAGAGCGTCACCGAAACGTTTATCTCGACTAGCCTACAAAAAAGGCATTATATTTCAGGAGGAGCTCCAGGCAGAGCCAAGCAACATAATACATTCTTTTCGATGTATCATGGAAGATAGTCATGGCGTTAAAGTCACATAAATTTGAGCTTTAACTGAGACTTACCAACAATCTTACTTCTTGCTCGGCATTCGTGATTGGAACAAGAAAGTATTTAAGTGATAGCTTATATTACAAAGCGAGTATTGGGGAACCTAGATTCCGGTTCTGGTTGCAGATAGCCTACCAAATGGCTTCCATCGTCAACAAAACTTTGATTTTCATAATTTCACATGATTACTGGCCGAATTTAAAACTTTCAAATTCTGTCATAATCTACTTATTAAGAGGTATAACGCTACGTTAAAATTCTAACACAATAATAAAAGTATTACGGCCAAACTTTCAGGAAATATTCCTCACACACAAAGAAAGAAAATATATTATGTGGACATGTGTCCGGAAACGCTTACTTTCCACGTTAGAGCTCGTTTTATTACTTCTCTTCAAATCACATTAATCATGGAATGGAAACACACAGCAACAGAACGTACCAGCGTGACTTCAAACACTTTGTTACAGGAAATGTTCAAAATGTCCTCAGTTAGCGAGGATACATGCATCCACCCTCCGTCGCATGGAATCCCTGATGCGCTGATGCAGCCCTGGAGAATGGCGTATTGTATCACAGTTGACCACAATACGAGCACGAAGAGTCTCTACATTTGGTACCGGGGTTGCGTAGACAAGAGCTTTCAAATGCCCCCATAAATGGAAGTCAAGAGGGTTGAGGTCAGGAGAGCGTGGAGGCCATGGAATTGGTCCACCTCTACCAATCCATCGGTCACCGAATCTGTTGTCGAGAAGCGTACGAACACTTCGACTGAAATGTGCAGGAGTTCCATCGTGCATGAACCACATGTTGTGTCGTACTTGTAAAGGCACATGTTCTAGCAGCACAGGTAGAGTATCCCGTATGAAATCACGATAACGTGCTCCAATGAGCGTAGGTGGAAGAACATGGGGCCCAATCAAGATATCACCAACAATGCCCGCCCAAACGTTCACAGAAAATCTGTGTTGATGACGTGATTGCACAATTGCGTGCGGATTCTCGTCAGCCCACACATGTTGATTGTGAAAATTTACAATTTGATCACGTTGGAACGAAGCCTCATCCGTAAAGAGAACATTTGCACTGAAATGAGTATTGACACATTGTTGGATGCACCATTCGCAGAAGTGTACCCGTGGAGGCCAATCATCTGCTGATAGTGCCTGCACACGCTGTACATGGTACGGAAACAACTGGTTCTCCCGTAGCACTCTCCATACAGTGACGTGGTCAACGTTACCTTTACAGCAGCAACTTCTCTGACGCTGACATTAGGGTTACCGTCAACTGCACGAAGAATTGCCTCGGCCATTGCACGTGTCCTCGTTGATCCAGGTCTTCCCCAGTCGCGAGTCATAGGCTGGAATGTTCCGTGCTCCCTAAGACGCCGATCAATTGCTTCGAACGTCTTCCTGTCGGGACACCTTCGTTCTGGAAATCTGTCTCGATACAAACGTACCACGCCACGGCTATTGTCCCGTGGTAATCCATACATCAAATGGGCATCTGCCAACTCCGCATTTGTAAACATTGCACTGACTGCAAAACCACGTTCGTGATGAACACTAACTAACCTGTCGATGCTACGTACTGATGTGCTCGATGCTAGTACTGTAGAGCAATGAGTCGCATGTCAACACAAGCACCGAAGTCAATATTACCTTCCTTCAATTGGGCCAACTGGCCCAAATCGAGGAAGTATAGTACTTACTGACGAAACTAAAGTGAGCTCTAACATGGAAATTAAGCGTTTCCGGACACATGTCCACATAACATCTTTTCTTTATTTGTGTATGAGGAATGTTTCCTGAAAGTTTGGTCGTACATTTTTGTTACACCCTGCATATACATGGTGTTACAAAAAGGTACGGAAGACAAGTAATCACAAACTTCAGTGTTCTTTTGAAGGAAGTTAGGAAACGAAATGGGGGACATATTGAGCATGTGCTGAGCTAGAACAAATCTCCATGGACGGCTCTTCATTGCAGTGTGTGTTCCTTTCCGATTGTATTGACAATAAAGTTTATATTCAAAAACAAAATGGTCACACATTTCGTGCGCCACCCTGTAGATGTGCGCAAGAACACCACAGCTGCCGATACTCTGATGGAGAAAGTTTCTACGGGCGTAAACACAGGCCCCGAGATTGAAGAACTGATGAGAAAGCTATAAAACGGGGCCGGGTATCACACGGCGGGCTGTGAAGTTTACGGTTCCGCTGGTCCCAGAAAGCACAGCGCACTCAACCGCGGCAGCTGCCGTAGCAACAGAGGCGCCTCCTCCAAAGGGCGACGCGGCTCTCTGCTTTACGACACGCAATTTCCCCTCTTTGTGGGGCGCAGCACTCTCCGAGGCAGCCGTGGGGTCACGCAGCAAATATCCTCCAGGGCTCCTTCCGGCTGCGCAGTCAGAGAACGAGAAAGCACTCTCCGCTCTTTTCATCTTCCGTCTTCTGGTTGAGGGAGTAGCCTCAGGGCTTTTTACTTTTCATGCTGTGCGGCTTATTTCACTCTTTTTATGGATGTCAATGATCCTTTCCGTTCCAGTACGTCGCCAAGTAGACGCTTAAGGTTTCTTGTAATGAATAAATTCCTGGTAAAAGGTTTAGCGCTGATGAGAAGACTAGAAATTAACCAGTATCGGTCGCAATACCTTTTTTTTTTAAAGGTAAATTTCATGTACTTTCGTTTGGTGTCACGCCAATATACAATAAAGGATCTGTTTGAAAAATTTCAACGGACTGGGAACGTGACGGATGAACGTGCTGGAAAGGTAGGGCGACCGCCAGTTACAAGCGCTAATCGGTAGTGAAATTGAAGTTACAGGGTGTTTCAAAAATGACCGGTATATTTGAAACGGCAATAAAAACTAAACGAGCAGCGATAGAAATACACCGTTTGTTGCAATATGCTTGGGACAACAGTACATTTTCAGGCGGACAAACTTTCGAAATTACAGTAGTTACAATTTTCAACAACAGATGGCGCTACAAGCGATGTGAAAGATATAGAAGACAACGCAGTCTGTGGGTGCGCCATTCCGTACGTAGTCTTTCTGCTGTAAGCGTGTGCTGTTCACAACGTGCAAGTGTGCTGTGGACAACATGGTTTATTCCTTAGAACAGAGGATTTTTCTGGTGTTGGAATTCCACCGCCTAGAACACAGTGTTGCTGCAACAAGACGAAGTTTTCAACGGAGGTTTAATGTAACCAAAGGGCCGAAAAGCGATACAATAAAGGATCTGTTTGAAAAATTTCAACGGACTGGGAACGTGACGGATGAACGTGCTGGAAAGGTAGGGCGACCGCGTATGGCAACCACAGAGGGCAACGCGCAGCTAGTGCAGCAGGTGATCCAACAGCGGCCTCGGGTTTCCGTTCGCCGTGTTGCAGCTGCGGTCCAAATGACGCCAACGTCCACGTATCGTCTCATGCGCCAGAGTTTACACCTCTATCCATACAAAATTCAAACGCGGCAACCCCTCAGCGCCGCTATCATTGCTGCACGAGAGACATTCGGTAACGATATAGTGCACAGGATTGATGACGGCGATATGCATGTGGGCAGCATTTGGTTTACTGACGAAGCTTATTTTTACCTGGACGGCTTCGTCAATAAACAGAACTGGCGCATATGGGGAACCGAAAAGCCCCATGTTGCAGTCCCATCGTCCCTGCAACCTCAAAAAGTACTGGTCTGGGCCGCCATTTCTTCCAAAGGAATCATTGGCCCATTTTTCAGATCCGAAAAGATTACTGCATCTCGCTATCTGGACATTCTTCGTGAATTTGTGGCGGTACAAACTGCCTTAGACGACACTGCGAACACCTCGTGGTTTATGCAAGATGGTGCCCTGCCACATCGCACGGCCGACGTCTTTAATTTCCTGAATGAATATTTCGATGATCGTGTGATTGCTTTGGGCTATCCGAAACATACAGGAGGCGGCGTGGATTGGCCTCCCTATTCGCCAGACATGAACCCCTGTTACTTCTTTCTGTGGGGACACGTGAAAGACCAGGTGTACGGCGGAATCCAGAAACAATTGAACAGCTGTAGCAGTACATCTCATCTGCATGTGAAGCCATTCCGCCAGACACGTTGTCAAAGGTTTCGGGTAATTTCATTCAGAGACTACGCCATATTATTGCTACGAATGGTGGATATGTGGAAAATATCGTACTATAGAGTTTCCCAGACCGCAGCGTCATCTGTTGTTGACAATTGTAACTACTGTAATTTCGAAAGTTTGTCTGCCTGAAAATGTACTGTTGTCCCAAGCATATTGCAACGAACGGTGTATTTCTATCGCTGCTCGTTTAGTTTGTATTGCCGTTTCAAATATACCGGTAATTTTTGAAACACCCTGTATGAACTACGACAAACATCTTTCATTGCGAATTAACTGAAACTGTAAAAAAAAAAATATGAGACTGCACTATTATTTGTTACTCGGTCAACACCCAGTTAAGTCCATCTTAAATTTATCCAGCAACAAATTAACTGAAAATAATGTAAACCAAATGAACAAGAAGCAAAGCAATAGCGGACTCTCCAACAGATATTGATCAACCCAAGGTAGGAGGAAGGGCAGCATCGGTCTTACATTTTTAATCCCTTTGTTGCAGATCGATTTTAGCTACTGTGCAGCTATCTTCAATTGCAGTTATATCCAAGTCATGAGGAGTCAACATAAATAAAATCGATCACGGTACCACATTGCCATTACATATACCAAAAACAGTTAAACAGCTGAATTTTATGTTATCCGTAATGGCAATGTTGTACCATGGTCGATTTTAATTACGATGAGTCGTCATGACTTGGATATAACTGCAATGAAGATAGCACCGCAGTAGCGGACATCGATCTGCAATAAGAGATTAAAAATTTACGATACATGCTACCCTTCCTCCTATTTTGAATCTCATTAATACATTCTTGGAGCACGCAGTTCCTGATGGAAACAAACCTGAAGAAACTGGGACGTTACTAAAAAACAGTGTCTGGCTTGTATTAACGTATACTCATCAAGGAGTGGGCTGATAACTCATATTGGTATACGTTCATGCGTCCAATTTAGAAAATATTTTCTGTAACGAATTCAGCAATATGGTGATTGTAAACTAGAAGTCCTATTAGTCCAGTGTCGATATACTTAATCGGAATCATGATTATACGAGGTCTATTCGGAGCCGCGCGGGGTAGCCGTGCGGTCTAGGGCGTTCTGTCACGGTTCGCGCGGCTCCTCCCGTTCGGTTATGAAATAGAAACCACAGTGAAAATCAAAACTGTTTTATTTGCAATAACTTGTTACACCTTCCAGCTACTTCTCTCCATAGTCGCCGCTCCGACTTACATTTTTGTCATAGCGCCGTGCAAACTATCCAATACCCTCGTCATATGAAGCAGGCGCCTGTGCATTGCGCCATTTCTCCACGCTGGTCTACAGTTCGTTGACTGCGTCAAAATGTTGTCTACATAGCCAACGGTTCAAGTGAGCAGAGATAAACATCAGAGGGAGATAATTCCGGTCTGTATGGTGGCTGATCTAACACTTCCCATTAAAAACACTGCAGGGCCGTCCTCATTGCCCCTGCAGCTTGCGACAGAGAATTGTCATGAAGACAAGATGTATTTAGCCATATTTGTAATTTTTCCTTTAGGAATGGTCAGTTTCCTGAGCGATTAAAGTACTCAGTAGTAAAGCCGCTTTATAAAAAGGGAGAAATGGATAATGTAGATAATTTTAGACCTATTTCTATGCCATCAGTGTTTGCAAAAGTTATCGAAAAGGCTGTGTATGTAAGGTTAATTGATCATTTTATATCACACGATTTGCTATCCAATGTACAGTTCGGTTTTAGAAGTCGTTTGACAACTGAAAATGCTACATTCTCTTTTCTCTGTGAAGTACTGGATGGGTAAACAAAAAGTTTCGAAAGCTTGGCGTATTTTTTGATTTAAAAAATGCATTTGACTGTGTTGATCTCACAATATTGCTCCAGAAGTTGGACCATTACAGAGTAAGGGGAGTAGCTCACAATTGGTTCACCTCTTACTTTAGCAACAGGCAGCAAAAGGTTATTATTCACAATGTTGGTAACGGTTGTGATGTGGGGTCTGAGTGGGGTACTGTCAAGTGGGGGATGCCGCAGGAATCAGTGGTGGGGCCACTCCTGTTCCTTATTTATATAAATGATATGCCCTCTAGTATTATGGGTAACTCTAAAATATTTCTGTTTGCTGAAGACACTAGCTTGGTAGTGTGCAACATTGACTCGGTTTCAAGTAGTATGACCTCCGTTCATGGCTTGTAGAAAATAAACTAACGTTAAATCACAGTAAGACTCATTTTTTACAGTTTCTAACACACAATTCAACAAAACCTGACGTTTTAATCTCACAGAACGGTCATATGATAAGTGAAACTGAACAGTTCAAATTCCTAGGTGTTCAGATATATAGTAAGCTGTCGTGGACACCCACGTTCAGGATCTTGTTCAAAGACTTAATACTGCCATTTTCACTATTCGAACGGTATCGAAAGTGAGTGATACTTCGACACGTAAATTAGTCTACTTTGTTTATTTTCATTCACTTATGTCGTATGGTATTATGTTTTGGGGTAACTCTTCCCATTCTAGAAGGATATTTTTGACTCAGAAACGGGCGGTTCGCGCAATAAGTGGTGTGAGTTCACGAACCTCTTGACGACCTCTGTTCACGAGTCTGGGTATTTTCAGATTGGCCTCTCAATATGTATATTCCTTATTGTCGTTTCTTGTTACCAATATTAGTTTATTTCCAACAATAAGCAGCTTTCACTCGGTTAATACTCGGCAGAAATCAAACCTCCATTTGGATCGGACTTCCTTACCTCTTGTGCAAAAAAGGTGTGCAGTATACTGCTGCATCCATTTTCAATAAGCTGCCACTCGAATTCAAAAACCTTAGCAGTACTCCACGCGCTTTCAAATCGAAACTGAAGAGTTTCCTCATGGGTCACTCCTCCTATTCTGTCGAGGAGTTCCTTGAAAAATTAAGCTGATTCTCATTGTATTGCTGATAGCGTTTGCTTAAACTTATGGACTGATTTTCTTTCAGGTTCATGAACATTTATTTTTATCTGTTACTACTTTTATGTTGTAACTTCATGTACTGACACGTTCCATGACCTTGGAGATTTGCTCCTCAATTTGGTCCTACGGAACTTGACATGTAAATAAATAAATAAGATGGAAATACATGACAAGTACGTTATGTGGAGTGGCATGACGTCAGGTGAAACCTCTCAGTGGGCACCCATACTTGGCGGGAGACACTATTATTGTAGAAATATTTACGTGCTCAGAACTGAAAAGAGCGACGTGACTCTAACAACAGGCATACTAGGGACACTGCCCAGCACATCTGTGCAAAGCTTCATCGGAATTTCACTGTCGTTTCCATTTCCACTTCGCGACCTGCAGGAAACTACTTTCAGAAAATCCCTTGTATTTGACACTTAAGCCTGACTTTTACTCGTCGTTTTTGAAACAATAATAGGTTGAGTCAGAGTGATAGCAGATTTAAACGACAGACAATAGTGTGTATTTAGAGAAACAGTATAGTGGTCAAGCTAACCTTTTAGCTGTTTGCAACTTTTTATTCAATCATTGAGAAAGCGAGAGAATATCGTTTTTACTTGCTGATATAACCACTCATTGCAGGCTCTACACTTGATTCATTGCTGATCTTGGTTATGTCACTCAATCTAATGTGAGCATAAAAAACCGTACTAGTTCTAAATTTTGTCGAAAGATTACTTAATTCCTCTAGTGTGGCTAACACTCACACAGAAGTATATTTTTGATCATATTGATACAGGTGAATGGAATGCGTGTTCGTTGTTCTTGGATTTTCTTAACAGCATTTATTGTTACATTTTTCATCGGGTGTAATTGTAATAACTATAGCCTCTTCATATTACTCTAATATATATTTGTAACAGTCACATGATTTTCTCAGATAAATAAAATATCAGCATAGATTACAGCTCAATTAATCACTTATGAAATTAATCCCGTTGTGTTGCTTTCTACACCTGCAGTTACGTGATTACTCTGCGAGGTGGTTGGCGGAAAGTGCAAGACACATTTTCAAACTGTATCTCAACCGTCTGCTTATCGGATATTGTAACGAGAAACTGAGAAATAATCATAAATCGGGTCTCGTTTGTATATGGGTCTAGGTCGAAGCATTTTTGCCAATTCATATAGAACTATGGACTCGGTTTACATCGATATTCTTCAGCGAACACGGTTTATTGTAATATCTATTGCGTACCAATGAGTGTAACACACTGGTGAACGAAAATGGTAATCACAACGCAGACATCTGTAATCTGTGAAATGAGAGAAGGTACGGTGGAAAGTAGAGGGGAGACGGTGACCACCGGCACTCGTCTCCCCGATCTGTCCTGATTCTGTCTTTATAAGTTATTATCTCTGAACACTTGATAGGACAACGCAAATCTCATGTCATAATCCACCTCATACCATTGAAAGCAGTCTTTATGGACGAGCAGATATGCTTGTTTCGGGAATAACTCTCTAGGCCTCTAGGGGATCCGCAAAACTCTACATGCTACCAAGGTGGACATCAAGTGTTCAGTTGTAAATGAATGAGATGATGTATTCTAATACTTACAGATCTCCTTAAGAATTACCGGCAGGAGTCACTGTTTAAGACAATATTTCAATTCACTTGGAGCACTTGTAGCTGGCAGTGCTCGTCCACACTTCTCTTAACAAAGAGCTATAGAATAATGTTTGAGGTGATCATATACTACTCCAGATTGATCATAATTTTTAAGTTCTGCTTCTGTATTGATCATCCAGAAAGTCAGTTATTCCATATAAATATATGATATGATTTTGTTGTTTTCATTAATACAGGATGAGTCACTAACTATTGCCACCAAGAACAACTCCGAGAGTATGATAGGAGCTGAAAAGCTTGTGGGACAAAAGTTGCATGGGACAATGGGGGCCATGATATGACGTTGGTTTTCTGTTGCTAGGTGGGGTAGCGTTAAAGATATGAAGGTCCACTTTGTTTTGTTAAATAGGATGCTATAGTTTAGTACTTATTTTGTGGTAGCGGCTATCGAGACGAATGCGATGATGTGTAACTGTAAGGTCTTTGAAGGTCGAAGAAGGTCATAAAGGTGACATGAAAGTCAATTTACAGAAGGTGTTAGAAGTGATGACCATTTGTATCAATGCAGTGCTGCAATCATCTTATCATGGTTCAAATGGCTCTGAGCACTATGCGACTTAACTTCTGAGGTCATCAGTCGCCTAGAACTTAGAACTAATTAAACCTAACTAACCTAAGGTCATCACACACATCCATGCCCGAGGCAGGATTCGAACCTGCGACCGTAGCGGTCGCTCGGTTCCAGACCGTAGCGCCTAGAACCGCACGGCCACTCCGGCCGGCTCTTATCATGGATTGAGTGGTATTCCTTATCACATCGGCACTTATTGAAGCTCTTGCTCTGACAATTCTCTCTCGCATATCTTCAGGTGTATCTAGAATTTTCACTCTACAGCGGAGTGTGGGCT
Source organism: Schistocerca serialis cubense (assembly GCF_023864345.2). Classification (NCBI taxonomy): domain Eukaryota; kingdom Metazoa; phylum Arthropoda; class Insecta; order Orthoptera; family Acrididae; genus Schistocerca; species Schistocerca serialis. Next base: position 869,188,563 of record NC_064640.1, on the reverse strand, counting down.
GATATGAAACTTCCTGGCAGACTCGAACTCGGGACCTTTGCCTTTAGCGGGCAAGAGCTCTACCACTGAGCTACCCAAGCACGACCCACGCCCCGTCCTCACAGCTTCAGGTGTAGTTGGAACTTTTTATAAACAATGTCTTTTACGAATCTCACAAGAAAAAATCCAGAGTCCTCATGTCTGGCGAACGCGCCAGCCGCGACACATGTCCTCTGCGTCCAATCCAACGATTTGGGAACTGTCTCTGCAACTCATTTCTAGCCACCAGCGAAAAATGTGCCGGACACCCATCGTTTGTTCCTAAAGGTATTTCTTCCAATAACAGACGTAATGTTTCTTGCAGGAATGTGGTGTACTTCCTACCATTAAGATTTCCTTCAATGAAAAAGGGGCCTATAATTCTTTCCTCTAGAATCCCACAACATACATTCACCGACCATGGTTTTTGGTGTGCAACTTGCCGCAGCCAACATGGATTTTCAGCTGCCCAGTAATGCATGTTATGCAAATTAACATTTCCATGGTTCGTGAATGTAGCCTCGTCAGAAAATAAAATCAAATTAAGAAATGTGTCACCCTTCTGAATCTGAAGTTGAGCCCATCGACAGATTTCAATGTGACGGATACAACCCGTACCAGCTAATTCTTGGTGGAGACTGATATGGTAAAGATAATATTTATGGCGATGCAGAACACGAACAACACTACTCTGGCTCATGCCAGATTCCCTTGCGATTTGACACGGACTAACACAAGGATCTCGAACTACAATGGCAAGAGTATTAATTTCCGTTTCCTCATTAGTAACTTTCTTTGCCCGATATGTTTACGACGCCTTAAAATCCAGCTGTTCTCAATTTATCATACACATATTTAAATGTATGACGTGTAGGGTGACTACGTTGAGGATATCTTTCATCGTATAAGTCTCTAGCTCTCACTGAATTTCGTTGGCATTCTTCGTCAATGAGAAGCATATCGACTTGTTCTTCGAAGGAATACATCATTCACATTCGCTTGATTCGACGATACTCGTCTTACCGTTCCTATTAGTGTTGTATTGCGAAACCGTCGAATGGTGTTTACATGTCAATGGCACGTTAGATGGATACGCCGTATTCGCGAATATGTACTATTTGGACGATATACGAGAGAGAATTGTGAGTGCATGTGCTTTTATAAGTGCCGATGTGATAAGGAATACCACTCAATCCATGACAACACGAGTGCAGCATTGCATTGATACCAATGGTCATCACTTCGAACACCTCCTGTATATGGACTTTCATGCCACATTTGTGACCTTCGTTGACCTTCAGAGACCTTACTGTTACACATCACTGGATTCGTCTCGATAGACGCTATGAGAAAATAAGTACCAAACTATAGCATCCCATTAAAAAAAATGGACCTTCATATCTCTGACGCCACCCCACGTAGCCACAAAAAACCAACGTCATATGACGGCCCTCGTTGTCCCATGCAACATTCGTCCCACAAACGTTTCAGCTAATATCATACTTTCGTAGTTATTCTAGGTGGCAATAGTTATTGACTCAGCCTGTATATTGCATATCCCTAGCAGTTAATTTTGCTATGAATAAATACCCACTACATTTCAGGATTTGTACTATACGCTCTAAAGGCTATTTGATATGAGGGGTAGCCTACTGCTACAAATCCTAGCGAAGGGAACTTGTATTTTCGTACAATTAAATAGGTTGCACATCGCTTTTATTTACCACTATTTTTCATCAAAATTTACAAACCGTGGTAATCATACCAGTAAGGACACACGTACATACTCTCTCGCATATCTATTTTGAACGTAACTTTGTATTCGAGAAATTGTCTATAGCACTACGAATAACATTTTTGTTTCAGTTTGGACAATGGCAGAGTTCGTCAATAATAAAATAAAAAAGACTGTGTGCTGGTGCGAGTTTTATTAAAACATCGAACCTGCATTCGGGGAAGTAAGCTTTTTTAATTTCCATTAGCCATTGGATGCGCCCCATACAGCCATCCACGAAAATAAAGGATACATACAGCTTCTATAAACAGGATGTATCATAATTGATATCGAACATTGAAACAGGTGAAAGTATACGACAATGGATGCAAAAATTTCCCAGTGAACAAAGGTCAGCAATCGAGCCATATGTGATATAGTTGCCGATTAGTTGTAACGAGCCGCCACTGACTTCAGTATGAAATATAGTCCCGATTAGTATAAACGTATTTGATATGTAAACTTATCTCAATTACGACTCCGTCTAATTGAAGTCACATTTTATCTATGATATACCTTAACAAGAAATACGATACTACTTCAGCCAGTTACGTATTACAACTGTTCACGTGTATATGCTATAGAAGGTGTTCCAATTATTGTACTTGTATTTGAATACCATACTACACTCGTCTGTGGTGTGAGTTACGAAATCTTTCAAACACGTCCGAACCATCTGGTAAATCTCGACAAGTCTGTAAAATTCCTTCCTCCACCTCTTCAGCCGTATCAATGGCAACGCTGTACTGTCATACTCAAAAGTACTTGAACGTTCTGATTTGCATGCAGCCCACATAACGTAACATTCTTGCAGGTCCTCTAATCTCTTTTCTGCACAGTCGCGTGGCGTGACAGAATGGTTACCTCAGGTGGCCACTAGAGAACACTGCTCTGTAAGACAATCAGTACAGATGTAAATTACTACCACGGTATTAGAAATACCGGGAAATACGTTATCAGAGGATGAGGCAGTCCTTAACGCCAGTAAATTTAATTTTCTCACAATAAGCGACAGTTTAAAAAGCAAGTTTCAAGATAACATCTCAAGAAGTTATCATTCTCATTAGTAGCTGAGCCACTTAATATCCAAAACAGTATCGCATAAATCGCTGAATAGCAAAGTTCTTTATAAAAAGTGGATATTGTGTGAACATGAGATTTTTTAAGAAGACCTGGACTCCCAGAGTTCGATGATAATTCGAAGCGTTCTTATTCTCCGTTGTTTGCTTGATGAGGGGTGTTGAACCAACTAGTTAGAAAAACTGCTATTATCAGCGTCAAGCGCTCTGTGGAAACCTTTAAATGAGCATCGTATCACTAGCAGCTTCACTACACTCATAAAGCCACGTGCATTCACGTGCTATCACCCTTGTTATCTAGCGCAAAGTGACATTAACTATCCAAGGTTTTCACGGTCAGCTAACTGTGCACATGTATGAATTTTAAAATGACATATCGAACTCTTTCGTTCTGAATATGATTCAAACTCAGAACCTATAGCCAATTACATTTAAGCAAAGTTTTCGTGCTTGATCGAGATTCGAACAAATCACCGATCGGCATTGCTGACTAGGCACACAGAAACGTGAAATGTCGTATTTTGACATGTCTCAATTATTAAGTTTCTACTTGAAAACACGTGACGAAAATTCTTGCACGTGACTAGGACCAAAGATTGTTATCCAGAAACTATGACTGGGACCAAAGATTGTTATGCAGAAACTATCATCCTTCTTAGCTAACCACGAAACATCTCAAATAAGCTTTCATTCACAAGTAATAATGTGCACGCATCTTTAAACTAGAAATGGTGTGACAAAGTTTTGTGTTGGATCGAGAATCGATCGCAGCATCTAATCCATTTGTTAAGTAAGCACAATCGAGTTATTTCACCAGCAGCGAGATGACTTAAACAGAAATAATGAGACGAAAAACTTTTTCTGTACTGGGACTCGAACTCAGCATCCACCATCGTTGTTTGATAGCCCGAACCGACGTTAAATATCTGTTTGTTTCACCTGTAGTGAGAGGTCTGCAAGTTTGAACTAAAGTAACTTGACGAAAAGTTCTGTACTGACTAGGACTCGCACCCAACACATACAACGTGTATATTATTATTGTTGGCTATACTCAAACAGCGACTAGCTTCCAGTGCATGGGCTATGAGCTTTCGAATTGCAGAACACTTCAGACTTTTTTTAAGGAACCTCCCTGGCTCCCAAAGGCAGCGGTGGAGGCAAAGTGGGCAGGGGTCGTAGCACCAGGCTTGGCCACCCGTCTCGTTTCCTCCTGCCTGGAATCAAGGAAAGCATAGGGGTAACATGGACTAGAGGTACAAAGAACATCAATGACTTCTTTATTTATTTTTCTATTTTTTAATTACACACATCAAAAAAAAGTTTTGCTTCACTCCGATTCACTGCACTCATGAAGATAGAAGTTGACTGTGAATATTGTATCACAGACACAGTCCCTTTGACTGTACAGAGATGTCACTAAACCCGCCCAAAGATGTAAACCACCATGCATGAGCAAGGCCTGTTAGAAGGAGAGGGTCCGACAGCCGATCAGTTCGAGTCATTCCACCAGGAAGGAGGTACACGGCTCTTGTTGTATGTAGTTCAACCATGCCGAGATGGTCAATACCGTGGTTCGATCGTGTCGGCGTTGTTACTTTGTGCCAGGAAGGACTCTCAACAAGGGAAGTGTCCAGATGTCTCGGAGTGAACCAAAGCGATGTAGTTCGGACATGGAGGAGATACAGAGAGACAGGAACTGTCGATGGCATGCCTCGGTCAGGACCCCATGGCTACTACTGCAGAGGATGGCCGCTACCTGCGGATTATGGCTCGGAGGAACCTGACAGCAACGCCACCATGTTGAATAATGCTTTTCGTGCAGCCACAGGACGTCGTGTTACAACTCAAACTGTGTGCAATAGGCTGCATGATGCGCAACAGCACTCCTGACGTCCGTGGCGAGGTCCATCTTTGCATCCACAACATCATGCAGCGCTGTACAGATGGGCCCAACAACATGCCGAAAAGACCGCTGAGGGTTGGCATCACGTTCTCATCACCGATGAGTGTCGCATATGCCTTCAACCAGACAATCGTCGGAGATGTGTTTGGAGGCAACCGAGTCAGGCTGAACGCGTTAGACACACTGTCCAGCGAGTGCAGCAAGTTGGAGGTTCCCTGCTGTTTTGGGGTGGCATTATGTGGGGCCGACGTACGCCGCTGGTGGTCATGGAAGGCGCCGTAACAGCTGTACGATACGTGAATACCATCCTCCTACCGATAGAGTAACCATATCGGCGGCATATTGGCGAGACATTCCTCTTCATGGACGACAATTCGCGCCCCCATCGTGCACATCTTGTGAATAACTTCCTTCAGGATATCGACACCGCTCGACTAGAGTGGCCAGCATGTTCTCCAGTCATGAATCCTATCGAACATGTCTGGGATAGATTGAAAAGGGCTGTTTATGGACGAGGTGACCCACCTACCACTCTGAGGGGATATACGCCGAATGTCCGTTGAGGAGTGGGACAATGTGGACCAACGGTGCCTCGATGAACTTGTGGATACAATGCCACGACGAATACAGGCATGCATCAATGCAAGAGGACACGCTACTGGGTATTAGAGGTACCGGTGTGTACAGCGATCTGGACCACCACCTCTGAAGGTCTCGCTGTATGGTGGTACAACGTGCAATGTGTGGTTTTCATTAGCAATAGAAAGGGCGGAAATGATGTTTATGTTGATCTCTATTCCAGTTTCCTGTACAGGTTTCGGAACTCTCGGAACCGAGGTGATGCAAAACTTTTCTTGATGTGTGTATTATTACTAAAACCGAGAATAGCAGGAAACCGACGTCGCGAGGAGAAGAGAACGGAAAATCGCCAGACCTAGTGAGACTATCAACGTTTAGTTTTATGGAGAAGAACATTCCGATGACCAGAGAATAACAGGTTCGAAGAGTGGAAAAGGAGTGAATCAACTCCTCATTGTAGTAACACCTCCACTCTGGGGTGGATTAAGAAATACGCTTCAAAGAAAACTGGAGAAAAATTGTCTGTATTTGGCATTGCGGACAACTGCACAATTGCGTTCATTAAGGAAGTGCCAAAAGTCAAGGACATTTTTCCCGCCGTCGGAAATCAAGTAGTGACTGTGTGTCTACAAATCCACTTCATGGAGTCCGTCTTCGTTTGTGGGAAGTATCCCGAGTCCCGAAAGATGAGTGGGTGAGGAGGTATCTGATGAGGAGTCGTACGGGTAATTAGAGCCAGCATTTGTCGCACCAAGAACCTGACACAAATCGCTGATCCGCACACCAGGCGATGCTCGTCCGTGTCCAGGACATCACAGGCGACACACAACGGGGTGTCTGCAAGGTGAAGCCCGTGAATGCATGACCGGCGTACTGCCTTCCCACTGACTATAATTCAGTTGGCCTAAGAAATATTCTATACCATCATAATAGTATGCCACAAGCATTCTCCTCTACATGTGTAGCTCTCAGTAGTCTGTAATTAAATTTTTTTTCTGCATTTGATAACCCACTTCTGCTGTATGGTTTCATTACATTTTTTCGTAAGGGAAAGGCATCCTCACCTACACTCTCTTATTTTTCTGGTATGCCAAGCAGTTTAGTCTGCATGCTTACATTGAGGGTAGAGTCACGGAAAATGTCACTGTCACCATTTCCATTCACATCTAAATATCGGAAACAGTAATCTGCCTCAACCAAGGCAAATAAAATAACAGTAAATGTCCCTTACAGTTGAAAAATGGAGGCACTTTATTTGGACATGCTTTCCATCAATTGCTCCACAGCATCCTGGAAACTATTTGAAATTTGAATCCATTCAACTCTTTTGCCTGACACCTGAAAATAATAGTAGTAACAAAAATAATAATAATAATTATAATAATAATAATTGTTTCAGGAACTAAACTAATCGACAGGCCGGCCGGTGTGGCCGAGCGGTTCTAGGCGCTTCAGTGCTGAACCGCGCGACTGCTACGGTCGCAGGTTCGAATCCTGCCTCTGTCATGGATGTGTGTGATGTCCTTAGGTTAGTTAGGTTTAAGTAGTTCTAAGTTCTTGGGGACTGATGACCTCATATGTTAAGCCCCATAGTGCTCAGAGACATTTGAACCATTTGAACCAATTGACAGAGGAATCCCTGGAATACGATGAATATGAATGTAGTAGTAATGATTGACAATTGGAATCGTCTCTTGAAGCACCAACTCCCTCGGCTAAGAGATCACCAGAAAAAATGGAGCCCCGGCAATGACAGCAATGAAAATGAAAAAGTAGTCTCCATCGCTAATTGACGAGTCATTAGAGAAGTTCATTAATATTGTCCACAAGGTCCAAAACGTAGACGCATTTGACCATTATGGACAATATGTTGTAGCGAAATGGAGACAACTTTCATAGCGTTCCGCAATTAAACTCCAGTTTTTAATCCAGACATCAACGATGGATACCAAACTTACCGACTTGAGAGAAAAAGAATGCAGTGAGAATCATTCCATGTACATTCCATCCTCTCCCTCAAATAATACAACTGAAGCATACTCGCCAAATGTTCACTATTTTCATTTGATACTTTAAGGCGCGACCGCTAGTTGCGGGTTCGAATCCTGCCTCGGTCATGGATGTGTGTGATGTCCTTAGGTTAGTTAGGTTTAAGTAGTTCTAAGTTCTAGGGGACTGATGACCTCAGATGTTAAGACCCATAATGCTCAGAGCCATTTGAACCATTTGAACACTTTCAGCACAGAGTAACAACAGGACTCTCGATATTCCGAAAGAAGCCGTTGCTGTTCCATTTATAGACAAAAACGATGACAGTATTTTAAATAAATAAATAAGTAAACTTACCTGTTACATGGTTTTGAAACCTCTGCAACTGCATCCAGGACTTGTGGAATCTTCATGATACAGAACATATAGTGATACGAAATAGAAAACCAAGTCTTTTGAAGCTATCACACATTGTCAAGTAACGCAGAGTTACTTCCAGTTTAGTCCTTGGCAAGATCGCCTTCCTTATGGCGGTGTTCTGTTTTCTTATTTTGTCCTCTACCATTTCCAATACCTGTCAAAGTTTTCTGAGGTCATCCCCATTATATTTCTGTAGGCAGAAGGATCTTCGCACGATAATTCCCTAAAAAGATTTGCGGAAGCACCATATTTATCCCCCTCTCAATCCATCTTCTTATCCATTTTCTTTTATTTTTTCAACATTTACATTTTCTATTTGTTTGATTACCTTTTCTCTTAAGATTGTTGCCAGTATACAACGCCAGCATTTATCACTTCTTTCGATATTTTCACCCGTTGGGGGTTGTTTGGGGAAGGAGACCAGATAGTGAGGTCATCGGATTAAGGAAGGACGGGGAAGGAGGTCGGCCGTGCCCTTTCAAAGGAACCATCGTGGCATTTGGCTGGAGTGATTAAGGGAAATGACGGAAAACCTAAATCAGGATGGCCGGACGCGGGATTGAAGCGTCGTCCTCCCGAATGCGAGTCCAGTGTGCTACTACGCCACCTCGCTCGGCCACCTCTGATGGCTACTTTGTCGCTCACATATATATGACACGGGTCGACCAACAGCAGGAGGCGACCAAAGAAGCCAGTGACGAGCGTGCAATGTAGAGCACAGTTCAACCTCTGATGCTCTCGGTTCGGAGTAACGGCTTTGTTCGCTGTCCGTTATTACACGGAGCAAATTTAGCAGCTGCGGCCAAATACGCCAGAGAATAGCGAACTCATACGCTCCTTCTAATATAGCCTTATTTGCGACGTTTCCATCAGAAATGAGACAGTCCTCTCCAGTCATTCTTGTTAAAAGTTATTAAATTGTCTTCAGCGCAAGCGAGGGAGTCATTTTCTAGCAAGGGAACCTCCCCATCGCACCCCCCTCAGATTTAGTTATAAGTTGGCACAGTGGATAGGCCTTGAAAAACTCAACACAGATCAATCGAGAAAACAGGAAGAAGTTGTGTGGAACTATGAAAAAATAAGCAAAATATACAAACTGAGTAGTCCATGTGCAAGATAGGCAACGTCAGTTCAGGAGCGCCGTGGTCTCGTGGTTAGCGTGTGCAGTTGCAGAATGAAAGGTCCTTGGTTTAAATCTTCCCTCGAGTGAAAATTTTAATTTTTTATTTTCAGACAATTATGTGACGCACATGCCGTCACCAGTGTCGTATAGAATATATCAGACGTGTTTTCCTGTGGAGGAATCGGTTGACTTATGACCTTGCTATCAAATGTTATCGGTTCCCATTGGAGAGGCACGTCCTTTCGTCTACTAATCGCACGGTTTTGCAGTGCGGTCGCAAAACACAGACACTAAACTTATTTCAGTGAACGGAGACGTCAATGCACGAACGGACAGATCATAACTTTGCGAAAAAAAGGAAGTTCATTTTTGACTCGAGGGAAGACTTGAACCGAGGACCTCTCGTTCTGCAGCTGCTCACGCTAACCACGGGACCACGGCGCTCCTGAACCTACGCCCTCCATGAAGATGCTTATGATGCGCATGGACTACTCAGTTTGTATATTTTGCTTATTTTTTTCATAGTTCCACACAACTTCTTCCTGTTCTCTCGATTGATCTGTGTTCAGTTTTTCAAGGCCTATCCACTGAGCCAACTTATAACTTAATCTGAGGGGGGTGCGATGGGGAGGTTCCCTTGTAAGTAGCGCACAGAACGAGCTACCTATGCTGTTCAGCGCTAGGCAGCAGTGCCTGGGGTGATAGATGGTCCTATTGAGAAGGTACGTTGAGATAAGCAAGCACTAATCGTAGCGAACGACATGAATATTATCGTATTTAAAAACATTCACAATTCAGAAACCCAAAACTCAGTGGAAAGTCATAATAGGCCTAATCACTAGAAGGCGCCGAGGTGATAATAAATACAACTTAATTATGAAAAGTGGGGTCGTATTGTGAAACCTATCACCCACGGGAGTTTACGAAGATGCACGAAGTTCATTTCAGAGTTGTAACGACATCAGCCTTAGTGTAGCGGAACTGTGGCCTACAGATATATTGGACATTGGACGCAATGTAATCCAGTTGGGACCTCCTCTAGTAGATAAAGTATTAATTGAATTATTCAGCTTTAGACAGACCTGTCTTTAATATACGTTTAAGTAAAGTAAGGCGAAGAATATTGTGTTACTTTGCCGATTTAATGATGTCGATTCCGTATATTTTGTCATGCTGCGTCGATAATTAATTGTCTATCGCACAGACTCAAGACTAAATAAAAGTATGATGTAGAAAACATTGTTCTGTACTCTGTATGGTAGAACATCCGTTTATTCAACAAAAGGCATTGTCTTATATAGTTTGGAAGTCGCAACAACCCACGGGACCATGTGTCAGACGCCGCATGGTAGGTGACAAACGACAGTGCAATGCTGCAGCCTCAGCCGAAAATGTTAGCAGGTCCGTGAAATAAAATAGACAGTGCTACTGTTCCATGCGTCGGTCGGTGAAGAATAAGTAAATCGGTGTCATCGATGGACAGTGTATTAAGAAATGATAGAAGTGTAACCTTGCTAGTTACTAGGACCTTCACATATGACATCCACAAAACGGGGACAGAATAGTACCGGTAACGTTATACACTGACACATGATAGATAGTTTCCTAAGTACCACGACTGGTCATTGCGGTGACTGGACAACGATCTGGCAATCTGTAAAAACACGCGCAGTGACAGACTAAAAGAACTAAAGGACATGATATCCAGGCGGGTAAACAGTACAAGCAAAGCTTGTAGACCAAATCAAAATCCTAAAAGAGGACAAAATGTGACTGAGGAAACCAGCCATAGACCCCAAATCGTATTCAGGAGCGACAAAAATATATTCTGCTGCGTTCCCAATAAGAGAGAAAATATACAGGCAGAATACTGGTGGTTGAAAGACTGTAATTGTTAAAAGTGAGTAAGATGTGGATATTAAAGTACTCAGACACACTTTCACCAAACATATAAAAACGTAGCAAGAAAAATTAATATCAGGAACATAATCGCCACATGACGTGTGTTAATTGTGGACTTATCTAGTAGTAAAGATAATCAAAAGACAGTTAATAACCGTAAGATAAAGGAAAGCCCGATGTATGGGTTACTTCAAAGGTGGCGTCCTTAACATATAAAGTACCATTCAAAACCTATTGTCATGCATTCATTAGCAAAATGATGAAGTTATTCCCAAGTAGGAATTTCTGAACACATGATGTTGAGATTCAGAATAGGTTCAATGGACAAGACAACAGTGGGCCAGGTTGTAGAGATATCTCCTGAATTAAGGAAGCGCCTGCTAATAACCATAAGCTTTATGTCGGCTAGAGATCAGTGAACATCAAGAGTGATTTATCCTTAACGAAGTGTGGGAAGTGTCGCGACTTGGGTCATACAGACAAGTGCTCCACTGCCGTGAAGCCCATTTGGGGGATGATGGTATTCCCGAATGACGAGGGTGTCCAAGGGATATCTTGCTCCTGTATGTATATCCTGCAAATATATGGGAAAACCGCTCTGCTCAGGGGGAAAACTTGAGCCGTAGAAACTTCTGCTCCCAAGATGACTTCAAGACACTGACTGGCTGCTATTACGCCCTGCGGCGTAACTTTGGAAATCTCTTGTGTAATTCTAGCAGAATTAACGAATCTTTAACTCCAAGAACGTTTTGAGGTTCAGGAGGGCTCTCAGAGTCTATCGGTTTAGCAATTTCTTTTCTCATAAACGGAACCAAACGAAACGTTTTTCTCGCTCTGGACATGATACGAAACACCACTAGAGCAATTTCCGTCAGGATTGACCCCTACACATTACGAAAACAGAACTGAAAATATCTCTAAAACCACCGGTGCCATCTCACGGCTCTTACGAGTAACACTCGGTATATGAGTAATGTCTGATGAGTGCATCCGTGGATGGCTGGATGGCAACATTTAGTTGATGGCTGTCGAAGGGCCATAAATCAATAAATTTAAAAAAATCTTAAGTTATTTCCAGACTCGTATAAGTATTAACTTCGGCTCGAGGAGGTTCATGCACTACTAATTTTCGCTTTTAGCTGCCCTAAAAATAAAATGATGTACACTTTAAGTCACTAATAATTCGCCTAACCAAATTTCTTGTTATCGCCCCATTCGCCTTCATTGTCACAGTTTTAATAGTCACCTGTCTGCGTAATACACTGAAGCTCCAAAGAAACTGGTATAGGCATGCGTATTCAAATACACACATATGTCAACAGGCAGAATACGGCACTGCGGTCGGCAACGCCTATATAAGACAACAAGTGCCCGGCGCAGTTCTTAGATCGGTTACTGCTGCTACAATGGCAGGTTATCAAGATTTAAATGAGTTTGAACGTGGTGTTATTGCCGGCACACGAGCGATGGGACACAGCATCTCCAAGGTAGCGATGAAGTGAGGATTTCCCCGTACGACCAGTTCACGAGTGTACCGTGAATATCAGGAATCCAGTAAAACATCAAATCTCTTACATCGCTGCGGCCGGAAAAAGATCCTGCAAGAAAGGGACCAACGACGACAGAAAAGAATCGATCAACGTGCTAAGGTCATCGGTCCCTAGGCTTACACACTACTTTATCTAACTTAAACTGACTTACACTAACGACAACACACACACCCATGCCCCAGGGAGGACTCGAACCTCCGACGGGGGGAGCCGCGCGAACCGTGGCAAGGCGCCAAAACCGCACGGCTACCCCGGGCTGCGATCGTTTTGATGGTCGAGGTGTTATGGAGTGGGGAGGCATGACGTTGCAAGGGTGTACTGAACTCCAAATGTTTCAACACGGCACATTCAACAGTAATCCTTATCATGACACTGTGTTCCTTCTCCCACGTGCGTCTTTTCAGTGGTACATTCGGCCCTGGCTTCTTTTCTATGCGTGACAATGCGCTACAGCTTTGTACAAAGCAAGTGAAGCAGCTCGTGGAACGAAGGAATATTCGGTGAATGGATTAACTTGCCCGTTCCCTCTAGGACGTGTGGGGAGACATATTTCAGCAAGCCTATATGCACCAACGATTATGCAGCAGTTCCCAATAGCAAAAATGGTTCAAATGGCTCTGAGCACAATGGGACTTAACATCTGTGGTCATCAGTCCCCTAGAACTTAGAACTACTTAAACCTAACTAACCTAAGGACATCACACACATCCATGCCCGAGGCAGGATTCGAACCTGCGACCGTAGCAGTCGCGCGGTTCCGGACTGAGCGCCTAGAACCGCGAGACCAACGCGGCCGGCTCCCTATAGCACTGGTGAAGGAATAGAACTCTCTACCACAAGAACTGCTTACGAACTTCGTGGCCAGTATGGGAGCATATTGCAGAGCATGAATTGCCGTCCGTAGTGATCACACGCCCGAGCTGCATATTTTAATGTCCACGTGAACATCATGAATCGCCATGACTTCAGTGTAGTTATTGTGTTTCAATAAAAGTGTAATATCAGTTAGTCTCATTTGCGTATTTCTATCAGTAATCTCCAGTACTATACCGTAGCAGTTCTTTCTATGTATGGTCCAAATTTCATCGAGCTATGTTACTTGGCAGTGACACGTGATGCGAAAGTTACTTTCATCCTTAAATTTTGCACACCGGTGTAGTAATATCACTGTATTTACTAGAACCGTAACTCTTACCAATTGTGTTAAGTGGTATCTACTCGTAGTTCACGTACGTCATACAAGAATTGTGAAGAATGCCTTTTTACACGTTCGAGACGGCCATGTAGCCCAAATACTGCCAGATAAAATAAACGTATAAAAGAATATACGTAAAATTCGCTTCATGAGTCTTCTTTTTATCATAAATGGTTTCTTTTCCACAATGTTATGTTGTACATTGCAAAGTAACATCAAACACTCAATTTACGAAATTATTATAGGACCACGTTCACATAAACAGCCTCTGCAAGTGATTTGTTTTGCCCAGCTGTCTCATAGACAACTACTGCTATTCAGTGGTTTTTGGGAAAATCCTTGTTAACTTTTGAAGTCATCTGAATAGCAACTTTTTTTACTACTTCATCTCTTGCTGGAGTTGTCTTGATTTGAAGTCGGTAGATCGTTATATCTTTTGTACCGTGGTCACTGAAAAGCAATGTGTCAACAGAAGCCTAGGATACGGCTACTCGTAGATCTGTTAAGTCTCTAATATCGCACAACATCGGCCGGCCGCGGTGGTCCCGCGGTTCTAGGCGCGCAGTCCGGAACCGTGCGACTGCTACGGTCGCAGGTTCGAATCCTGCCTCGGGCATGGATGTGTGTGATGTCCTTAGGTTAGTTAGGTTTAAGTAGTTCTAAGTTCTAGGGGACTGATGACCACAGCAGTTGAGTCCCATAGTGCTCAGAGCCATTTTCGCACAACATCCCTAGCACCCTGAGCATATAACATTACCTCACAGGAACATAATGATCATTGTCCTTACGACTTGAATGAAGTAATACCAGCTATTTCCCGTACTACGCACAATGCAGTGTGTGAAGCAGGCGACCAATATACTGTAGGAAGGAGGATGGAAAACTTGTACCTCCACCTAAACTTACGTTTCCCGTGATTTACCTTACTCACTTGAGATCATTTCCGGGAAGATTCCTGGAACAGACCTCTTCCAATTCAATTCCTTCCCTCACCCCCCCCCCCCCCCCCCCGCATTCTCATTTCAACATGGTTAATACACTGTCTCTAATGACCTTGTCATCCACTCGACGAGTCATTAAACTCCAAAGTCATCCCTTCCTCTCTTACTATTTAGATGATTCTTCGATTTTTCTTTTCTTATGCTTTCGTGTCGGGTGCGGTATCTCCCACTAAAAATGACACATCACCCAACCGCAGTTGTTTTAACTCTGTAGTGTATAACCGGCCTGTCGCCAGAAATGTGCGGAAGGAAAGCCGTGTTAGTTATTTTTTTGTGAAAACTTGTGTGTATTGTATTTTAGCTTTTTGCTTGTCGTGTTTCTGGCGGTGACCATGGGAATCCACCCCTACATTTGCTTAGCCAAGTGCGGAAGACCCCGTGAAAGCTATACACAGAATAATTGGTGTAACAAATCAATTGTCATAAATCCGGCAATACTGATCCGGCTCACTTCTATGTCTCGAAGGTTAATATGCTCAGTGTTACGCTGTAACGTGGCCATTCTCCATGTTGTACTTCATACAGTGCAACTCTAATGCGATAAATTTCGTCCTGTCATCGTAAGAAAAAATAAAAACTATGAAAGAAAAAAGCGCAGATGTTTTTATATTGTTAGACACGAAAAACAACGAAGAATATTCTTTACATAGGGGTGACTAAAGGTAAATTGTGTAATTTTCTTGAAAATGCGTTTCAAAATAATGAAGATACACCAAAATTTTTAAAAGTGGCAGCTATTATATGCAGATGCTTGTCGTTAACGGGACTATACATGTTATGTAAATCATACAACGCTTGTGATAATATTTATAAGCCAAGGTGTGGATAAGTGAAGTAGACTTTTTCTTATACACCGTGAAGCCACTGCAGATAAGGGAGCTGTTGCGTGTGATTCCTTAATCAACGCAAATTTTTCGCCCATTTCTCTGTATACCCGCTATTAGTTTTATCATCTTCGTGAGAAAGATAGCATTCTGCTTCCTTGCCTGTTTTGCTTTATGGTAATTTGAAATTTCATATTCCGCTAAATTAAAAGAGATATTATATTCCAGAGGCCTCGGAACGTTTAATCAATAATGTACACACATAGCTATCTCGAACAGTGAAAGTATACTACTGGCCATTAAAATTGCTACACCACGAAGATGACGTGCTACAGGCGCGAAATTTAACCGAAAGGAAGAAGATGCTGTGATATGCAAATGATTAGCTTTTCAGAGCATTCACACAAAGTTGGCGCCGGTGGCGACACATACAACGTGCTGACATGAGGAAAGTTTCCAACCGATTTCAGCCGGCCACGGTGGTCTAGCGGTTCTAGGCGCTCAGTCCGGAACCGCGGGACTGCTACGGTCGCAGGTTCGAATCCTGCCTCGGGCATGGATGTGTGTGATGTCCTTAGGTTTGTTAGGTTTAAGTAGTTCTAAGTTCTAGGGGACTGATGACCACAGATGTTAAGTCCCATAGTGCTCAGAGCCATTTGAACCATTTGAACCAACGGATTTCTCATTCACAAACAGCAGTTGACCGGCGTTGCCTGGTGAAACGTTGTTGAGAAGCCTCGTGTAAGGAGGAGAAATGCGTTTCATCACGTTTCCGACTTTCATAAAGATCGGTTTGTAGCCTATCGCGACTGCGGTATATTGTATTGCTGCTCGCGTTGGTCGAGATGCAATGACTGTTAGCAGAATATGGAATCGATGAGTTCAGGAGGGTAATACGGAACGTCGTACTGGATCCCAACGGCCTCGTAGCACTAGCAGTTGAGATGAGAGGCATCTTATCCGCATGGCTGTAACGGATCGTGCAGCTACGTCTCGATCCCTGTGTCAACAGATGAGGACGTTTGTAAGACAACAACCATCTGCACGAACAGTTCGACGACGTTTGCAGCAGCATGGACTATCAGCTCGGACACCATGGCTGCGGTTACCCTTGACGCTGCATCACAGGCAGGAGCTCCTGCGATGGTGTACTCAACAACGAACCTTGGTGCACGAATGGCAAAACGTCATTTTTTCGGATGAATCCAGGTTCTGTTTACAGTATCTTCATGGTCGCATCCGTGTTTGGTGACATCGCGGTGAATGCTCATTGGGAGCGTGTATTCGTCATCGCCAAACTGGCGTATCACCCGGCGTGATGGTATGGGGTGCCATTGGTTACACGTCTCGGTCACCTCTTGTTCGCATTGACGGCACTTTGAACAGTAGACGTTACATTTCAGATGTGTTACGACCCGTGGCTCTACTCTTCATGCGATCCCTGCGAAACCCTACATTTCAGCAGGATAATGCACGACCGCATGTTTCAGGTCCTGTACGGGCCTTTATTGGATACAGAAAATGTTAGACTGCTGCCCTGGCCAGCACATTCTCCAGATCTCTCACCAATTGAAAACGTCTGGTGAATGGTGGCCGAGCAACTGGCTCGTCACAATACGCCACTCACTACTCCTGATGAACTGTGGTATCGTGTTGAAGCTGCATGGGCAGCTGTACCAGTACACGCCATTCAAGCTCTGTTTGACTCAGTGCCCAGGCGTATCAAGGCCGTTATTACGGCCAGAGGTGGTTGTTCTGGGTACTGATTTCTCAGGATCTATGCACCCAAATTGCGTAAAAATGTAATCACATGTCAGTTCTAGTATAATATATTTGTCCAATTAATGCCCGTTTATCATTTGCATTTCTTCTTGGGCAATTTTAATGGCCTGTAGTATAAGATAAAAGCCATAACATATGATTATTATTAGTTTCTGCTCCTGTTGCCTGTAATGTCTGAAGTTTAACATTCTGTTTGGGAGGAGGGCATTAGAGACGGGGCACGGGCTCGTACTTTTTTTTAACAGTTAATTGTTACGGTACAATAATGATCTGTATACTACGTTACTAAATCAGACCAACTACTACTAGACATATTTACAGTTTTTTACAATATTCTGTGCAGTGATCTTGCTTTACAGTACTAAACATCTATTTTATATTTACAATATCGACCAAATAGTAAACCATTTCAAACAGGCCAGTAACCATATGCAGCCATCGAAGAAGCCGACGGGGTCACTTCCTAAGAAGACCTCTGCCGCATCTCTCTTAGCACTTTACAAACAATACTACCAAAATTTACATACATATTAATTCACAACTGCTGTATAGTCTACTAACTAACCTATGCATCCATACGTACACCATTGTTTGAAAAACTAAGTTATTGCGACGAAGGCAGATGGGCAGCCAATAATTTTTCCACTCCTATTGACTTCTTCTTGCCTATTTCTCAACAGGCGGGGAAGTCGTCCTGCTCTTCCATTCTTTGGATCAATTACCTTCAAAGAGAAATTTTGGTCACCATTCCCAGACAGTGACCACACATTGTCAACTATCCTATCTGGAGCGGTGCCCAATACCTCTATCATCATTATTGCCGTAGACTTGATGCCAACTTGCGCCTTCTTTCACAGCATACGTGGGGTTTCTCGCTTATCTATCATGCTGCAGCAAATTTCTCTGATAGACCAGCTGCGCGTGATTGGAGATTTTCTCAGTTTGTTGTTGAAATATCACAAGCTGTTCCTGATCTTCAATTATTTCCTTAACATCATTTCATGTCAAACACTGTCTCTCTACAGAGACGCACATAATCGGGCATTGGAGTTGAATGTGCTCTAAGGTGCACACCTCGTTCCCACATTCACGATTCTATTACGTCTTTTTTTAATCCCTGACCCAACAAAAAGCGTACAAGGTATTTACTAAGTATAAGATGTTTCATTGTTCAAAAATGGGTTCAAATGGCTCTGAGCACTATAGGACTTAACTGCTGAGGTCATCAGTCCCCTAGAACTTAGAACTACTGAAACCCAACTAACCTAAGGACATCACACACATCCATGCCCGAGGCAGGATTCGAACCTGCGACCGTAGCGGCCGCGCGGTTTCAGACTGTAGCGCCTATAACCGCTCGGCCACCCCGGCCGGCTGTTTCATTGTTAGCCTCTCTTTAACTGAAGCGAATATTTCATGGAACCTACGTGATGTAGAGAAATAATCTCATTCCTGTTGCCAAACATTTTATGTTTAATCCTTAATTTCTCTAATCTTTTGACAAATGATACCAATCATCTCTTAAATTTTAATGAAATCATGACGTTTGAACCAGTAGATCGCTGTCCCCTATGTGGTGTCTCAGGCTGCTGGACAAAGTCGCATGATGATCAATGGTCTTTCTGTTGGTGTTGTACCGAAAGCACCTTCTGACCTTAGCAAGACACTTCTTTGCACTCGTCGAGAGATATGGAAGTCTTAGCTAGCATCACTCTGTGGACCCAGACGCTATGTCCTTATCCCAATATCGATTCCAGCAGGCTATTATTAGACAATTTTTTCACGCCAGCAGGGAGGAGAAACCTCCTCTGTCCAAAGCTAATACGTTTAGTATACAAAGCTAAGGTTTTATTATATGTTTGCGCGATGTGTGGGTATAGGCACTTTCTCCGATCGAGACTAACACCGAGATACTACGCCTTATTTTGGCGTCTCCTAATTTCACCGTCGATCTTAATATAAGGGGCGATCAAAAAGTTTACGTTCGAAAACCGTATAACACAGAATCGGTATGCCAATCAGGCAAAATCGCCGTGAGCATTGAGAAAATCATCCCACCGACGCACCAAGTTGAAGATACCTGTTTAATAAAACACTGTGTCCTGCTGCGTGAAGAAGTCCGTAACTGCCTGCTGCACATCCAAGGCCGACGGGATGATGTCTGGTTTGTGGGGCGCTCAACTCCATTGTCATCAGCGCCCGTACAAAGTACCAACTATTTTACAGTCCAATTTTGCCACTGTCACGAATGATGATGATGATGATGATGATGAAATGATGGGGACAACACAAACACCCAGTCCGTGGCAGAGAAAATCACAAACCCGGCCGGGAATCGAACCTGAGACCCCGTGATCCAGAGGCAGCGACGCTAGCCGCTAGACCACAAGCTGCGGACAACGGCCGACAGGAGTTTTCCCTTCAAGACGTCTTTTAAGCGACCGAGGGCTTGATAATCGCATGTGTACCGTTCCCCAGTAATGAAGACACCAAGTTCCTTCAAATCAATATGCAATGGTCCCCCTTTAATCAAAGAACAGGGGAAGTATCACCTTACAGATGGCTGGCTCTTGAACTTCTTTGGACGAGGGGGTGATGGATGGCAACACTGTTTTATGTACGTTCTTCAGTCTCCGATGGATGTCTAGCGGTGTTTGTCCTTCGGCTGTCAAGAAAAGAATAACAGCAGGTTGGTCCTGTTCGGACGCATTTGGCAATAACGTGGCCATAGTTCACGTCTCCGTATCTACTGCACGCGCGAAAGCCACACTAATCCCTTACCTAAATACCAGTGTTTGTATACCCGCATCGTAGATGGTTCAAATGGCTCTGAGCGCTATGGGACTTAACATCTGATGCCACCAGTCCCCTAGAACTTAGAACTACTTAAACCTAACCAACCTAAAGACATCATACACAACCATTCCCGAGGCAGGAGTCGAACCTGCGACCGTAGCAGTCGCGCGGTTCCGGACTGAAGCGCCTAGAACCGCTCGTCCACCGTTGCCGGCTCGCATCGAAGACACGCTACGTTACATATATGCTGCAGCGAAGCCCTCAAAAGGAAATTTTCTATCGGACCTTACGTCCGTTATTATTTTCCCTTTGAACGCGAGAAAATTACTTTTACTGGGTACAACCTTAAGCTTGTTTTTGTTGCGCCAAAAAGTTAGAGTTTCAATAACATTCGCAAGTCTCTCCTCTAATTATTAGATTACAGCAACAGAGTGAGGACGTCCTCGTAAGCGACGGCCCCCAGGACTGCTGCCTCTAGATGCATGGTGATCAGCAGCAGCTCACTGATTTCGCCCCAAAAGACTGGTGGAGAAAAACATGGGGACATCAGCTCGACATATCTGACAGCACAGTAGGCATCCGAGCAACCATACAATGGCCAAGAAACCCTCATCTCCTGCGAGCAGGAGAAGAATGAAGGCCACCACAGGCTATCCAAACCCCCTCCGACGTCCATCATTATCCCGGTTATATACTCACACTGTAGCGTGTGTGAGAAACAGACTGCATGGTAAGTCACATCTTCAGTCGAGTCCCCTTTGCGAAATCCATATTGATACTCATTCATGCCGAGTAAAACCTGATGACTCGCCAGTCTATGATAAAGAAGTTTTTCCAGCGTTTTCCCTAAAATATGTAGCAAACAAATAGGCCTGTGAAATTTAGGGCTCACAGGAGCACGGCCATCGCCTTTCTTTGATATTACTACATTGACCTTTTTCCAAGGGTAAGATTTGTTAGAAACTTGTTGCTAATTAGACAAAATTGTACAATTCCGTCAAAACTGGAACTAATTTAGGTGATAGATGGTGTAGCACGCCAGCTGGAATCTTATCGGGAACCGGCGCCCGAACTTTCCTGAAACTAAAGAGCTTTTCCTTGTACTTCATCCATCGAATGCAGATAGACATTTATATTATTTTCAAAGTGCTCCAGCTGTTGATTTTTAATCTGTATTTATCCCTCTGATTCATTAGCTTATTCGTCGTCTCATAACAGTGATTTCAACAATATGTCAGCTGTTTCTCCTCAATTGGTCATATTATCCCATTCTTGATTCTTCCCACTAAGGGTGGTGAAAACCGTGGGTGCTCGCATTTTCTGTAGAACAGTTTTGTAGAGTGCAAGACCAAGACACACAAACGTGAACAAATTTTGCCTGACTTTCTGCATTAGTGTCGATGTCCGGTGTGCCAGCCAGCCTGTGGACGGTTTTTAAGGCGGTTTTCCATTTGCCTCGGTGAATGAGTAACTGAGGCGGAATAAGGGGAAACAGCCCGCAATGTCGGTGATTGCTGCGCAAACACTATCTCCAGGTATGCGTACGCCATAATTACTCTACCACGCCAACATTTGGGGTTACACTCGTCTGGTATGAGACGTTTCCAGAGGGGGAGGGGGGGGGGGGTTCCACTGGAGACCAAACCACCCTGGGTTTGGTGTGGGGTGGCGGTGGGGTGGGTGGACTGCTGTGGCCTGTTGTGGGGTTGTAGACCACTGCGGGCTACGGCGGGACGAAGCATCTCCATTGTTTCTAGGTCCCCGGGTTAACACACAATACATACACAAAGCCTGTCTTGTGAAATAAATTTTTCTTACAGCGCACTCTGCGCAAAGACTGTCGAAGATAACCAAGTTTACGGAGACCAGACTTGGTGCACACGACCTCTCAACTGTTGGCACTGTAGCCTCTGAAACGTTATTTATAGAGGAGACCAATTCCTCTACAAAATCTTGCGCATTCAAATCACCGTCCACAAGTTCTGGCCAACCGCTGCAACCGAGCGGTTCTAGGCGCTTCAGTTCGGAACCACGTGACTGCTACGGTCACAGGTTCGAATCCTGCCTCGGGCATGGATGTGTGTTATGTCCTTAGGTTGGTTAGGTTTAAGTAATTCTAAGTTCTAGGGGACTGATGACCTCAGATGTTAAGTCTCATAGTGCTCAGAGCCATTTGAACCATGTTTTAAAAGTTGTTCCAGGGATTTAGTGTGGTGTCACCGCCAGACACCACACTTGCTAGGTGGTAGCCTTTAAATCGGCCGCGGTCCGGTAGTATACGTCGGACCCGCGTGTAGCCACTGTCAGTGATTGCAGACCGAGCGCCGCCACACGGCAGGTCTAGAGAGACTTCCTAGCACTCGCCCCAGTTGTACAGCCGACTTTGCTAGCGATGGTTCACTGACAAATTACGCTCTCATTTGCCGAGACGATAGTTAGCATAGCCTTCAGCTACGTCATTTGCTACGACCTAGCAAGGCGCCATTATCAATTGCTATTTATCTTGTGATGCATGTACCGTCAGACCGATGTTCACCAATTATGGATTAAAGTTAAGTATTCCACAGCTACTTCCTGTTTTTGCTAGTTCATTTCCGTGTCCTGTTCCAGACCTCACGCCAGCCTGCGTGAGCTTAAACGCGTGCCTTTCGGCTTCACCTCGTAGTGGCTTGGCTGTCTTGCCAAGTCACAACATTTAGGATGAGTTTTTTACCTGTGGATGTGCCCGCATACGCTTATGTCAAATATATTTATCATGTTTCATACATATTTGTACACATATTTCATTTCCCCCTGCAGTTTCATTTTTAAGCAGTTCAGTATTTATGACGTATCTCCTGAAGTATCTGCTGAGTGGCTACTGTCTGAAAAATGTATTCTGAATAGGGTTAGTAGTAAAGAACAAAAAATTGAAACTTCACTCATGGTTCCGCGGTTTTTCATGCATGTCAGTGTTTATGACTTCATATTTCCTGAACTAGGAGTCGTACATTGACGTATTCTTTTCTTCTGTACATTCAGCAGCATATGTGGATACAGCCTGCGAAGTGTGTTGCGGATAGAGTTGGGAGTAAAGAAATAATAATTTAAAACGTCATTCATGACGCGGCTGTTTTTTACGCATCTCAATACCTGATGTCACTTTTCGTGAACTACGTGTTGTAAAGTCAGATATTTTTCTGGTACATTCAGCCGAATATGGGGATACTGCCGGAAAAAAGCGTTTCGAATAGAGTTATAAGCAACGAAGTAATAAATTTAAGCGTCTTGCATGATGCGGTAGGTTTTTACGCAGCTCAGTGCTTATGACGTCATATCTCCTGAACTGTGTGTCGTACACTGATATAATTTTGCTAGTATATTGAGTGGTAGATGCGAATACTGCGTGCAAACTGTCTCGCGAATGCATTTACTAGTAAAGAAGTACTAAACTAAAAATTCGTGCTGCATGTGGTAGTTTTACTGCATGAAAAGAGACTTTTAATTTTATCATTTTGTGGGAGTTGTCAGCAAGAAAAAGTTTCGTTTTGTGACTGAAGTATGGGTATTCACGTGTCATTAGCTACAGTACTTTTTCACCCCACCACCGCCCGTTTGATAGGTAGGTGGTTCTTACCCCCACAGCGATTGTTTCCAGCCAGTAAGTGATGCATGTACCGAATTTAGTTGAAATCGGTCCAGTGATTTACAAGGAGATGAAGAACATGCGACATACATATATACATATACCAATTTTAACAATATGTATGAATTACATTGGCGTTTCGGAAGCACGTTGACACTGATATTGCCACTACTTATTTGTGTAATGCGTCAATTAAATACTTTAATCAGAGTCACCGTGACAGTATTTTGACTGGGGGAACGATTGGTACAACTCAAAGTGGGAAGTTTTACTTGTGAATATTGAACACTTAACTCGACTGCTAGGAGAATTAATTGTTATCTGTCTCAGTCTACTGGTTGTCAGCGTTTCCTTTCGTACAACCTTTCTGTTTTAGTAAAGAACATCGTGCTGAAACGCGCAACAGCTTCTTATCTTTCGATTGGTACCAGTATGTTTGCTCATTACAAAACATTGTTAAATTTATCTTCATTACTGGAATGACTGAAGCAGTTCAAAATTTCTACACAAATCGTTAGAAAAGTGGCAACGAACAGAAGCATTCCTTTTACTGAGGTACTCGAGAGAATACTATTGCAGTTCGTTGTTCTGGTCGTTTAATCGTGGGCACACGTGAACTAACAAAGCCTATTTTTCTTCAGCTGTAACAAATGGTTCAAATGGCTCTGAGCACTGTGGGACTTAACATCCGAGGTCATCAGTCCCCTAGAACTTAGAACTACATAAACCTAACTAACCTAAGGACATCACACACATCCATGCCCGAGGCAGGATTCGAACCTGCGACAGTAGCAGTCACGCGGTTCCAGACTGAAACGCCTAGAACCGCTCGGCCACCGCGGCCGGCTCAGCTGTAACATTAGAATAGCTTAAGTCAAACATTGTAGTGACTCTATCACACTAGGCAAGTTATAACAATTACGGCTCACTTTCGTTACTCAAACAAGGTCGATTATATCGAAAATTCATTGCTCAGTAATTGCAAACACACTTATAAGATTAAAACAAACACATGGCTGTCTCCATCAAACATGAGAAGCAGAAAATAAAATAAAATAAAACTAAAGAACGATGCCTACAGCCAACCCTACCACAGCTGTGCAAAACTATTTCGTGTCATTCCCACTGTAATAATCTCGGCCTTTCATTCACAGATAGCAGAGAGAGCTTTAGTATCCTTACATGCCTCTATAGCGTTCCAGCAAAGTCAGCTTAATTTTCGAAGTTCTGGAATAGCTGAAGTTCGGTTTTCACTGATGCAACCATCTGAAGTTGACTGACTTCGACGATGGCTAAATGAAGACTGACTGTGTTCTCTTCGCTCGCGGTAATATACGACGCGTTAAAAACGTCAGTACTTCCATTATCCCCCCCATGAATCATGGACCTTGCCGTTGGTGGGGAGGCTTGCGTGCCTCAGCGATACAGATAGCCGTACCGTAGGTGCAACCACAACGGAGGGGTATCTGTTGAGAGGCCAGACAAACGTGTGGTTCCTGAAGAGGGGCAGCAGCCTTTTCAGCAGTTGCAAGGGCAACAGTCTGGATGATTGACTGATCTGGCCTTGTAACAATAACCAAAACGGCCTTGCTGTGCTGGTACTGCGAACGGCTGAAAGCAAGGGGAAACTACAGCCGTAATTTTTCCCGAGGGCATGCAGCTTTACTGTATGATTAAATGATGATGGCGTCCTCTTGGGTAAAATATTCCGGATGTAAAATAGTCCCCCATTCGGATCTCCGGCGGGGACTACTCAACAGGATGTCGTTATCAGGAGAAAGAAAACTGGCGTTCTACGGATCGGAGCGTGGAATGTCAGATCCCTTAATCGGGCAGGTAGGTTAGAAAATTTAAAAAGGGAAATGGATAGGTTGAAGTTAGATATAGTGGGAATTAGTGAAGTTCGGTGGCAGGAGGAACAAGACTTCTGGTCAGGTGACTACAGGGTTATAAACACAAAATCAAATAGGGGTAATGCAGGAGTAGGTTTAATAATGAATAGGAAAATAGGAATGCGGGTAAGCTACTACAAACAGCATAGTGAACGCATTATTGTGGCCAAGATAGATACGAAGCCCACACCTACTACAGTAGTACAAGTTTATATGCCAACTAGCTCTGCAGATGACGAAGAAATTGAAGAAATGTATGATGAAATAAAAGAAATTATTCAGATTGTGAAGGGAGACGAAAATTTAATAGTCATGGGTGACTGGAATTCGAGTGTAGGTAAAGGGAGAGAAGGAAACATAGTAGGTGAATATGGATTGGGGCTAAGAAATGAAAGAGGAAGCCGCCTGGTAGAATTTTGCACAGAGCACAACAT
This sequence comes from Schistocerca serialis cubense, assembly GCF_023864345.2. Classification (NCBI taxonomy): domain Eukaryota; kingdom Metazoa; phylum Arthropoda; class Insecta; order Orthoptera; family Acrididae; genus Schistocerca; species Schistocerca serialis. The sequence continues at coordinate 869,162,677 of NC_064640.1, read as the reverse complement.
AATCATAACTAACACTTGGTTTAAGAATCATGAAAGAAGGTTGTATACATGGAAGAGCCCTGGAGATACTAAAAGGTATCAGATAGATTATATAATGGTAAGACAGAGATTTAGGAACCAGGTTTTAAATTGTAAGACATTTCCAGGGGCAGATGTGGACTCTGACCACAATCTATTGGTTATGACCTGTAGATTAAAACTGAAGAAACTGCAAAAAGGTGGGAATTTAAGGAGATGGGACCTGGATAAACTGAAAGAACCAGAGGTTGTACAGAGTTTCAGGGAGAGCATAAGGGAACAATTGACAGGAATGGGGGAAAGAAACACAGTAGAAGAAGAATGGGTAGCTTTGAGGGACGAAGTAGCGAAGGCAGCAGAGGATCAAGTAGGTAAAAAGACGAGGGCTAGTAGAAATCCTTGGGTAACAGAAGAAATCTTGAATTTAATTGATGAAAGGAGAAAATACAAAAATGCAGGAAGTGAAGCACGCAAAAAGGAATACAAACGTCTCAAAAATGAGATCGACAGGAAGTGCAAAATGGCTAAGCAGGGATGGCTAGAGGACAAATGTAAGGATGTAGAGGCCTATCTCACTAGGGGTAAGATAGATACTGCCTACAGGAAAATTAAAGAGACCTTTGGAGATAAGAGAACGACTTGTATGAATGTCAAGAGCTCTGATGGAAACCCAGTTCTAAGCAAAGAAGGGAAAGCAGAAAGGTGGAAGGAGTATATAGAGGGTCTATACAAGGGCGATGTACTTGAGGACAATATTATGGAAATGGAAGAGGATGTAGATGAAGATGAAATGGGAGATATGATACTGCGTGAAGAGTTTGACAGAGCACTGAAAGACCTGAGTCGAAACAAGGCCCCCGGAGTAGACATCATTCCATTGGAACTACTGACGGCCTTGGGAGAGCCAGTCCTGACAAAACTCTACCATCTGGTGAGCAAGATGTATGAAACAGGTGAAATACCCTCAGACTTCAAGAAGAATATAATAATTCCAATCCCAAAGAAAGCAGGTGTTGATAGATGTGAAAATTACCGAACTATCAGTTTAATAAGTCACAGCTGCAAAATACTAACACGAATTCTTTACAGACGAATGGAAAAACTAGTAGAAGCCAACCTCGGGGAAGATCAGTTTGGATTCCGTAGAAACACTGGAACACGTGAGGCAATACTGACCTTACGACTTATCTTAGAAGAAAGATTAAGGAAAGGCAAACCTACGTTTCTAGCATTTGTAGACTTAGAGAAAGCTTTTGACAATGTTGACTGGAATACTCTCTTTCAAATTCTAAAGGTGGCAGGGGTAAAATACAGGGAGCGAAAGGCTATTTACAATTTGTACAGAAACCAGATGGCAGTTATAAGAGTCGAGGGACATGAAAGGGAAGCAGTGGTTGGGAAGGGAGTAAGACAGGGTTGTAGCCTCTCCCCGATGTTGTTCAATCTGTATATTGAGCAAGCAGTGAAGGAAACAAAAGAAAAAATCGGAGTAGGTATTAAAATTCAGGGAGAAGAAATAAAAACTTTGAGGTTCGCCGATGACATTGTAATTCTGTCAGAGACAGCAAAGGACTTGGAAGAGCAGTTGAATGGAATGGACAGTGTCTTGAAAGGAGGATATAAGATGAACATCAACAAGAGCAAAACAAGGATAATGGAATGTAGTCGAATTAAGGCGGGTGATGCTGAGGGAATTAGATTAGGAAATGAGTCACTTAAAGTAGAAAAGGAGTTTTGCTATTTGGGGAGCAAAATAACTGATGATGGTCGAAGTAGAGAGGATATAAAATGTAGGCTGGCAATGGCAAGGAAAGCGTTTCTGAAGAAGAGAAATTTGTTAACATCCAGTATTGATTTAAGTGTCAGGAAGTCATTTCTGAAAGTATTCGTATGGAGTGTAGCCCCATGCATGGAAGTGAAACATGGACGATAAATAGTTTGGTCAAGAAGAGAATAGAAGCTTTCGAAATATGGTGCTACAGAAGAATGCTGAAGATTAGATGGGTAGATCACATAACTAATGAGGAAGTATTGAATAGGATTGGGGAGAAGAGAAGTTTGTGGCACAACTTGACCAGAAAAAGGGATCGGTTGGTAGGACATGTTCTGAGGCATCAAGGGATCACCAATTTAGTATTGGAGGGCAGCGTGGAGGGTAAAAATCGTAGAGGGAGACCAAGAGATGAATACACTTAGCAGATTCAGAAGGATGTAGGTTGCAGTAGGTACTGGGAGATGAAAAAGCTTGCACAGGATAGAGTAGCATGGAGAGCTGCATCAAACCAGTCTCAGGACTGAAGACGACAACAACAACAACTTCCATTATCACTTGGTAGAAGAACGACACTATGGTATTTTTCCTCTAGGAAAAGATCAGGTTGTACAGAATTCCAGTAACTACATAGTTAAGATAGAAATTCCTAACAAATATTACAATATTTATTTCACAGTACAGAAATGATAAAGTCATCTAAAACTAACACAAGCTGTAATACATGGAATATACAACATACAATCACATTACAAAAATTTACATAGAATACTGTTGAACAAGAAGAATTAGTGTCAAAAATATACATGTCCATTGTGCCGTTACGTGAAAATTGTACCACGCGATCTGAATACCCTCACCACCAGAGTTTCATTCTTTCTCTGCATAAAATAATACCCCACGAATGGTCAACACAGCAAAATACTTCACTAAAATCATCATATACAGAGTTTCTACAGGACAGCAAAATTCTGACGTGTGAGAATTTAAGTAAGCAGTTTTAGACAACATGAGACTCTATTTCAGCTTCCCTAATGGAAGCTTAATCTTTGTAGTGGACGTCTGTAAACCTTATGCGCCCATATCTGATTTAGTACCAGCCTAATAAAATTTCGGTAGATGACTCCATCGGCGGCCGTTCGTAGTAACATTAGATGCGGTACATATCCTGCGAACAAATAGTTTTATGCGAGCGTTAAAAGATCTGAGTGTGACAAATGGCCACATACGGTGTAAATACTTGCTGCGATGGAGATTTTAAGTTCAAAACGCACAAATGAAAGGCATTACTTCTATCACCAAATCTTCATTGTAGCTGTTTTCAAAACTGTTTATGCTATCGGATAGCGCATCTACTCATAATTCACTTAGAATGATTTCCCAATCGAACTATAAGGAAGCACGCGCGCACGCACACAAACACACACACAGACACACACACAGACACACACACACACACACACACACACACACACACACACACACAATACTGTTAGTGAGAAGGATTCGCTAAATTATTATCCAAACGGGATTAGCCGAGCGGTCTACGGCGCTTCAGCCATGGACTGTGCGGCTGATCCCGGCGGAGGTTCGAGTCCTCCCTCAACACGGGTGTGTGTGTTTGTCCCTAGGATAATTTAGGTTAAGTAGTGTTATGTACATACACTCCTGGAAATTGAAATAAGAACACCGTGAATTCATTGTCCCAGGAAGGGGAAACTTTATTGACATATTCCTTGGGTCAGATACATCACATGATCACACTGACAGAACCACAGGCACATAGACACAGGCAACAGAGCATGCACAATGTCGGCACTAGTACAGTGTATATCCACCTTTCGCAGCAATGCAGGCTGCTATTCTCCCATGGAGACGATCGTAGAGATGCTGGATGTAGTCCTGTGGAACGGCTTGCCATGCCATTTCCACCTGGCGCCTCAGTTGGACCAGCGTTCGTGCTGGACGTGCAGACCGCGTGAGACGACGCTTCATCCAGTCCCAAACATGCTCAATGGGGGACAGATCCGGAGATCTTGCTGGCCACGGTAGTTGACTTACACCTTCTAGAGCACGTTGGGTGGCACGGGATACATGCGGACGTGCATTGTCCTGTTGGAACAGCAAGTTCCCTTGCCAGTCTAGGAATGGTAGAACGATGGGTTCGATGACGGTTTGGATGTACCGTGCACTATTCAGTGTCCCCTCGACGATCACCAGTGGTGTACGGCCAGTGTAGGAGATCGCTCCCCACACCATGATGCCGGGTGTTGGCCCTGTGTGCCTCGGTCGTATGCAGTCCTGATTGTGGCGCTCACCTGCACGGCGCCAAACACGCATACGATTATCATTGGCACCAAGGCAGAAGCGACTCTCATCGCTGAAGACGACACGTCTCCATTCGTCGCTCCATTCACGCCTGTCGCGACACCACTGGAGGCGGGCTGCACGATGTTGGGGCGTGAGCGGAAGACGGCCTAACGGTGTGCGGGACCGTAGCCCAGCTTCATGGAGACGGTTGCGAATGGTCCTCGCCGATACCCCAGGAGCAACAGTGTCCCTAATTTGCTGGGAAGTGGCGGTGCGGTCCCCTACGGCACTGCGTAGGATCCTACGGTCTTGGCGTGCATCCGTGCGTCGCTGCGGTCCGGTCCCAGGTCGATGGGCACGTGCACCTTCCGCCGACCACTGGCGACAACATCGATGTACTGTGGAGACCTCACGCCCCACGTGTTGAGCAATTCGGCGGTACGTCCATCCGGCCTCCCGCATGCCCACTATACGCCCTCGCTCAAAGTCCGTCAACTGCACATACGGTTCACGTCCACGCTGTCGCGGCATGCTACCAGTGTTAAAGACTGCGATGGAGCTCCGTATGCCACGGCAAACTGGCTGACACTGACGGCGGCGGTGCACAAATGCTGCGCAGCTAGCGCCATTCGACGCCAACACCGCGGTTCCTGGTGTGTCCGCTGTGCCGTGCGTGTGATCATTGCTTGTACAGCCCTCTCGCAGTGTCCGGAGCAAGTATGGTGAGTCTGACACACCGGTGTCAATGTGTTCTTTTTTCCATTTCCAGGAGTGTAGTTCCGCGTAGTCAGTGCGTACACAACTTTCCCAATAGAGCGCACCCCGCTAAGCACAACAGCGCAGGCGCAGCGCTCGTCCGTCTCCGCACTACGAGATGGCGCTGTCTTAGAGACGGACCAAATTCTGCTTCCGCCGATACGCATATTGATATGTAACGCAGCCAATGAGATTGCTGCTAACGTAGAACCCTTTCTCCTCGCGGATCACACTCGTGCAGTTATACCTGAACGCGCGAGGTATTATAACGAGTGCACAGACCTCTGATTAGTCAGTCTGCATTAGTCTGTACCAGTCATAGTCAAGTTTCAGTCTGTGCCTAATAAGATTATATTCCTGTACATAGACATGAAGAGAAATGTATAGACATTTTGTCAAGTATCGGAGATATGCGAGAATAAGATTAACGTACCAAGACCAAAGGAACTTCAGATTGTCGATTGTAAACAGCATCCAGAATCAAGTTAAGTAAGCTTTATGATTTTTATTATTTTAATAAATGTGTGTGAAAATTAATCAGATTCTGTTTAAAGTTGGTCACCGTCAATCTGCTACTCTAAGCGTGCAAGTGGCATTTCTATCGTCTGACCTAACGGCAGAAGATAAACACGCCACGATAAGACCTCGAGACATATTGCTGTCACTCGCCTACTTGTTAGAGCGACAAGTCAAATAATCTGATGGTGTGTGTACCGAAGGTCTTACAGTACGCACACCACAAGTAGTGTGTAAGCTTAGAGACTGATGACCTTAGCAGTTAAGTCCCATAAGATTTCACACACATTTGAACAGTTGAACAATTATCCAAACAGTCAATTCTGATCACTTTCTGCCGAGAAAATGGGAAGAAATTTGAATTTGACTAGCTGCTACAAATCGGGGGAAACCACACGGCTCTGTTGTGAATCCACACGTTTTCTTGATATACAGGATATTTCAGGATGGCGTTTTAAAAATTTGGGTACATGCTCCTTGAACCAAAAAAAGAAAAAAATATCGACTAAACTTTGCGCTCCTAAAATACGTAGCTTAAGAACTGTGAATACTTGTTCATTCTCTTCATCCTCGATATTGCTTGTTCATCTTCCCTGCAGTGAGACACATCTCTTCTACTAAATTAGTGCTAATACCTCTTCAGGTACGCATTTTAGAGGCGATGTTTACTGGACATTTTTTTCCTTGTTTTGGTCCGTAGTACCTCCTGCCAAAATATTCAAATCAAATACCTTGCAGGAGAAGAGCTATGGTTTCTTGTTTTGGTGTAAGGAACCCGTCCCCAAATTTTTAAAACATCATTTTGATACATCCTGTACACTATAATTCAAGTCCTCTTTTGCACAGGACCAAGATTCTAAACATACGAAATATGTTGGGCCATGGTTTAACTCAATAGTATTAATTGCTGTAGTAATAGAAGGGGAAAGTTGGTCTGCATGAGCACACACACACACACACACACACACACACATATATATATATATATATATATATATATATATATATATATATATATACTGACAAGCCAAAACATGATGACCACTGCCCGCTGTAATGTTGGGTACCGCATGGTGGCGTTGCGGGCACGTGACGCTGTAACAAAAGGTATGGGCTGCAAATGGGGAAATCCATTGAGATAAGCGACTTTGACAAAGGATAAATTATTATTTCGCACAGCCTGTGAGCGGGTGTCTCGAAAACGGCGAAGTTGGTTGAATGTTCACATGCTACTGTCGTTAGCATCTACGGAAAGAGGTGGAAGGACAGGTGCTAAATGGTTGGACGTCCACGACTCTTCACAGAACGTGGGGTTCGAAGGCTTGTCTGCTCTATAAAGTAGGATAATGGTGATCTGTGACGCCTCTCCCGAAAGAGCACAATTCTAGGGCAGGCACACATGTTTCGGAGCACACCGTTCATCCTACATAGTTGAATATGGAGCACCGCAGCGGACCACCCCTACGATTTCACGTGTTGACTCACCCACAGTGGGCATGGGAGCATCGGATTTCGACTGTCGATCAATAGAAACGTGTCGACTCTTTGGGTGAATCACATTTTTGCTACATTAGGTCGATGGACGTCTCCGTCATCGAGGGGAACGGCGGCTCGTAACGTGTAGCGCCACATGGACGCAGGCTGGTGGGCACAGTATTATGCTATGGGAGACATTCTCCTGTGCTTGCATGGTACCTGTGGTAGTAATCGAAGACACGCTGGCAACTGGGAACCACCTGTATCCCTTTATGGTCGATGTTTTCCCCGACGGCGATGTCATCTTTCAACAGCATAATTTTAGTGTCTCAGAGTCAGAACCGTGATAGAGTGGTTCGTGAAGCAATATGGTGACCTCACGTTGGTGTCTCGGCGACCAAATTCGCCTGATGTAAATCCTAAGGAACCCGTCTCGGTCACTATCTGGCGCCATCACCGCGTACGCAAATTAGCGGCCCGTTAGTTACGCGAATTACATGTTCTGTGCGTAGACAGTTAATACCTCATATCTCCACAAATCTGCCAACAAAATGTTGAATACCTGATACGCAGAATCAGTGATGTATTTCGTTCCAGAAACGGAAAAACAAGCTATTAATCAAGTGGTCATAATGTTTGGCTCATCACCCTATTTGGAAGAAATGTATTGCCTACACGATGCCGACCGGCCGACAAGTAATCCTTTTTGCCTTATAGCATCATTTGGATGCGTTATTGCTGGACATAGGATACCGACCGTTGTCACCTGTCCTGAAATTGAAACCGGTACTTCTTAATCCAGCACCTCCTCATTTTGCCTCACGAGGCTGAGTGAATCCTGTTCCTGGCCTCCCGCCTAAGAAGAATCCTTTACAGTATTGGGAACTTAATCCAGCTCCTCAATATAGCAGTTAGACATGCAGACAGTGATTAAATCAAGTAGGATGCACCAGGCAAAGGTAAACGTATGTTTTGAGAGGAAGATTTTTAGTTGTAATGGGGTAAAGTGCGCTACAAAAACAAGAGCAGACATAGTTGTTGTTTTAGGAGAAGCGGCATTAGCTGTCTTTTCAAGCAAGCGACATGATTCATTTCTGTGATATTGAGAGCCAGATCATTCCTAAGTCGTATTCGTTCCGCCGAAAAGGTTTTAGTGTTGTGGCGTAGCAAGACAGCCACGCCACGGAAGTAGCCGAAAGGCACGCGTTTAGTTCACGCAGGCAAGAGATAGGTCTGTAACAGGATACGTAATGAATGCTATAAAGAAAAGTACGTAGCTTCTGGAATACTTAACTTTAATCCATCCTTGGTACATCGCTATTGACGATATAAGTGAGACTCTTTAGATACAAGCTATGTAAGGCTAATGGCGCCTTGCTAGGTCGTAGCCATGGACTTAGCTGAAGGCTATTCTAACTATCTGCGCGGCAAAGGAGCGAGGCTTCGTCAGTGTAGTCGCTAGCTACGTCGTCCGTACAACTGGGGCGAGTGCTAGTCAGTCTCTCGAGACCTGCCTTGTGGTGGCGCTCGGTCTGCGATCCCTGACAGTGCCGACACGCGGGTCCGACATGTACTAATGGACCGCGGCCGATTTAAAGCTACCACCTAGCAAGTGTTGTGTCTGGCGGTGACACCACATTTAGAGTAGCCTGTTGTCGGATGGAGTGAGACAGGATGGCTTTTCCTATGATGAGAACGATTTTTTCCATTGCGCTCTTTTAGACAAGCGTGTTAGATCTATGAGAGACGGGAGATACTGCATATGTCGATTGGACGGCAAAGCAGCATAGTGGATGCAAATTTCTGCTCATATCTGAATGTAGCCACGACAGCTGTGGATAAGATGGAGGAATATGGCCATAATGACGACTGATACAGAGAAATCGTAAGGAAGCGTTCAATTTGAGCTCGAACAGCCGTGGGCTTACCTGAGAATGACCGTGGAGGATAACATCGCTTTAATAAATAGTTAGTAGTATGAACTATTGTACAAATTTCTTTTGTAGGGCAAAATGGAAGGACTTTTTATATTTTTGCGGTCTGCGGAGAGATTTGTTGCAAATTGCACCTATGTCTTCATCCAATTGAGATTTCGTCCAAAACTAATCTTAGACTCTTCGTTGCGAAGTAGAGATTTGTGTTTGTCCCTTTTGCAGTAAGATTAATGCCAAAAGCAGGAAACGTAACGATTTCTTGCTGTGTGTTCGACCCCCACACTCTTGCACAACTGTTGAGATCATGTTGGTGATGTAAAACAGTCTCCATTCATCCGTTCTTTGGTTATTCTGTGCACTATAGCCACACGGAGGGGCGATGCAGTAGCTTTCACGTCATTTTTCTTCTTCCCGTTCAGTTTCCTTATCTTCATAATTTTGGTATAGTTTTGAAGCTCAGAAGAACAACTTTTTCTAATAGCCATATTCTTATATCATTGCCATCTTTCGCACGAATTACCAGCCTCGTGGATAATGGTGGTAGTATTGTCACTGATTAAATTCCCTATTGTACTGATTGCTTTTCTCTGGTTTATCCTGCAGATTACGCGATGCAAATAATGGAAGATATCTCATCCGACGATTGCAAGAGCACAACAATTACGGGCAGATAGGCTTCATGCCACTCATCTTCACTACCTCCCCTTCTAATACCTCTCTCATTCCCACTACTACAGCCCTCATTAATTATTGCAGCAAATAAGAAATATTAGACTCATGTTTTACTATCACTCTGGTCCTGCAAATACGTGACAACTTGCCCTAGTCAACCCGTTGTGTTTATATCCATCAATTTCATAACTATTATGATCGTGTGGGGTTGATGTGCTATTCTGTTATTCTGCCTATCGGATTAATCTGAGATGTACCCTTTACCCTGTAGCTCCGGCAAGATGCAGTTTCCAACCCCACACTACTACAGAAGTCAGACAGACGCTCCCAACGTTCTAAAGAGAAATACCTGAAAAACTTTCAGCAATAAATATCTTCTGGAGTCGTCCGCTATAAGGAAATGACACAAAAATTCACAAAATTTCTTACGTAACTAGTGGGATACTTGGGTACTGGAGTAGTGCTAGTTAGTGTAAGAAAAACATGGAACTAACGAAAGTTATTATTTATTTTGCAAAAATTCTGAGAAATCATAATGACACTTTTAGTTATGAATTGAACAAGTTATATCCTGGTTCTTTTCGGAAGGTGAAGTTACCTTTCAAGGATAGGATTTGCAAATGAAATTTCTATACAAAGTTTAAGATGCTTGTTGCCTTGGCAGAATGGCTGAGAGGCGCGCCTACTCAACTTGAATAATTATCCTTTAGAATGTTGTTAGGTACGGTCGAGGCTGTCGCGTGTGAAATGCAATGAAGTGTACTGTTGTGGAGGAAATATGGGGCTCGCAATAGCTGTAGCGCACAATACCGTAAGCTGCGATGACTGCTGTCTGCGCCGCTCGCTGCTGACAAATAAGATACCTCTCGTTCTATCTGGATTGACCTTCGTCAATCAAACTCTCCCTATGCCTTGATGAAATCAAGGATTCCTATTCGCCCCTAGTCTAACTATTGGCATGGTACACCGGTCAGATAACCAGTCCACCGCGATGCGACTCAAAATTCGCTCGCAGGCGTTTAACTATAACTCTGTCCGTTCACACCGCACAATAAGTGTGTCGGCCAGCACAGTGAACAACGCTTAATCACAAGGACTCAATATAGAGTCGCCCTTTGATTCGCTCTCGACAGAGGTGCTGTCCCAGTGAGGTACTGAGGGGAGACTTGTTCCTCGCTCTTTCGAGTACACGTACGAGCGCGCACGCTCTAGTTACGTGTTCTCGCTCCACGAGCGACAACAGAACGGCGCCTCTCCACGCCAGACGTGAAGGGGTATATCTTTCGGTCTCTTCCATTATTCCTTCAGCTCAAGGCGTCAGAAATATCGTCTGCCAATCAGCATTGCTCTTCTAAAACGGGAGAATGACGTTTCGTTTAAGGCGACCAATCCGGAAGCTTGTAGCTTTGGCGTTTGGCGTTTGCTGTCTCCCTGTGAAAATCTCTGAAACTGCGTGCTATGTGTAAAGAATTCGTAGGCTGGCCGCTCCCACACAATGTAGCAGAATTTGCTTTTAAGCTGAACACGGGGTCGTTCCCTCCTTTCCACTCGGGTCCACGCTGTTCGCTACAGGTGGTCACTGGCCGACATGGGCTGGGTCGTCCTCTGAAGGGCCTGTTGTCCCGCTGTGCGGCCTCTATCCCGAACTAAAAGCCTCTGTGACCGTCGTGTCTGGAATGTATGTGTGCATGCCAGCCTCGAGTATTTCAACCACGGTGCGCTCACTTGTCAATTGCATATCGTTTACATGAATTCATACAACATTGACTTTGTCTTATCGAGTTTGGGTTCGAATGAAGCGTCTTGATGTGCGGAATATGATTGTGAGGGCAGAACATGTAAGCAATGGAGATCAGGAGACCGCCACATCTTACACTATGATTATTTGTTTTCCTTGTTGATATGTTTGTATTGGTTCCACAGTCCACTGTACCTTCCTCTCTGCTGACAGTATACACTATGTGATCAAAAGTATCCGGACACCTGGTTGAAAATGGCTTAGAAGTTCATCGCGCCCTCCATTGATAATGCTGGCATTCCATATGGTGTTGGCCCACCCTTAGCCTTGATGACAGCTTCCACTCGCGCAGGCATACGTTCAATCAGGCGCTGGAAGGTTTCTTGGGGAATGGCAGCCCATTATTCACAGAGTGCTGCACTGAGGAGAGGTATCGATGTCAGTCAGTAAGCCTGGAACGAAGTCTGCGTGCCAAACATCCCAAAGGTGTTCTATAGGATTCAGGTCAGGACTCCGTGCAGGCCAGTCCATTACAAGGATATCAGTGCCGTGTAACGACTCCACCACAGGCCGTGCATTATGAACAGGTGCTCTACCGTGTTGGAAGATGCAATCGCCATCCCCAAACTGCTCTCCAGTAGTGGGAAGCAAGAAGGTGCTTAAAACATCAATGTAGGCCTGTAGTGTGATAGTGCAACGCAAAACAACAAGGAGTGCAAGCCCCCTCCATGAAAAACACGACCACATCCTAACACCACCGCCTCCGAATTATACTGTTGGCTCTACACACCCTGGCAGATGACGTCCACCGGGCATTCGCCATACCCACACCTTGCCATCGGATCGCCACACTGTGTACCGTGATTCGTCACTCTACACAACGTTTTCCCACTGTTCGGTCTTCCAATGTTTACGCTCCTTACACCAAGCGAGGCGTCGTTTGGCATTTACCGGCGTGATGTGTGGCTTATGAGCAGCCGCTCGACCATGAAATCCAAGTTTTCTCACGTCCCGCCTAACTGTGATAGTACTTGCGGTGAATCCTGATGCAGTTTGGAATTCCTGTCAGATGGTTTGGATAGATGTCTGCATGTAACACATTATGACCCTCTTCAACTGTCGGCGGTCTCTGTCAGTCAACAGACGAGGTCGGCTTGTAACGTGCGCGTGTTCAAAAAAATGGTTCAAATGGCTCTGAGCTCTATGGGACTTAACATCTGTGGTCATCAGTCCCCTAGAACTTAGAACTACTTAAACCTAAGTAACCTACGGACTTCACAGACATCCATGCCCGAGGCAGGATTCGAACCTGCGACCGTAGCGGTCACGTGGTTCCAGACTGAAGCGCCTAGAACCGCGCGGCCACACCGGCCGGCCGTGCGCGTGTGACACAGTATACTCATAAAGCCTTCACTATGGTAAGTGAGCGGGGTTCACCTTATGAGAAAGGATTTTTGTATAGATATCGACAGCGTGTACCTGAATGGTGGCAAATCAGACTTACACCCACTCTGTAATAACAATGATCCGTCAAGTAAGTTCGAAATGCAATTACACGTCAGTATGTACCAAAAGCAACACTGAAGATGCTACCAATCTGATAATAATACGGTCGCCAGCCTAATTTGGCATTAACTGAGTTTCTTCCCTGTACAAGTTGATGTATGTTCATGCAAAACAACACGTAGTAACACTGAATATATAGTAAAATTTTAGAATCAGAAAATCTATTGAACTGATAGTTTCACGTACTGTACTGATATGGAAAAACCATAAATACATAACACTACACTATAATGTATACTACAAAACTTCGTACTGTCTATTGATCTGATTAAAATCGGGCATAGCTTACCCTAGAAATAGCACTTTTGAGCCACACACAAAATGTCAATTTTGATAAAGATAAAACACTGATAAATTTTGATTTATATATTGACTTTAACTTTTGCTTGTCAAACCAATGTGGAACACTTCAGAAATCAAATGAATAAAGGGGGGGGGGGGGGGGGAGCCTGAAACTGTTATGGTCACTATATTAAAAAAATTGATTACTGAAATTATCATGCTTTCAAGATTTCCAGTATATGAGTTACTACTCTTTTTATCTTATTTACTTCTCATTTAAATACCTTTATATCTGTCTCGAAATAATTAAACTTCATTACTATATCAATATTAAAGTTACCTTTCAACTTCGTTAGACCTTCGTTATTCATTTACTGGTTCATTAAAAAACAGTTCTTTAAACACCATTCTAACATAACTAGGTCTGCAAGTAATTATTATTAACACAAAATCTAATTTTTCATTTCGGGACACTCGGATTGCACAACATTTGGAAAGGACCCTGCCTAAGTTAGTTGTGAGGATAATTAAATGAGGGGAAAGTTCTGGTAAAATTTAGGTTATTATTGAACAGTTCACTCCATGGTCCATACGAATACAGTACTAAAAGTTTCAACCTGCTTGTATCGATGCGGCGGTTGGCGAGCGGCGAGATGGCGAGGCACAGAGCACACATACAACCACAGCTATGGCTCTTGACGTATCGGCACTTTAATTCTTCTTAGCGTCGCAATAATTTTCCATTTAGTGCCTATGGAATTTTGCCATGCTGTGTGGGCGTTGGAACAGCATACCCGAGGCTCAGTGAAACTACGTCTTCCAGGAGAGCCTCCTCGCTCCAGAAGGTGTTGCTCAGACCAATGCCAAACTACTACTGCTGCTGAGCCCATTGTGCCGTGCAGTGCCCGTGCGCATTTTTCCGCGCTCGCCTGCCATTCACCTTTTACCGCTCCCTTACAGACAGGGTATTCACCCGAGGTTTTGCATTCTATATATCCTAACACATTGCCTACGTATGGACCAGACGCACAGTTACAATTTTAAACATCTTACAACAGTCTCAACATTTGTTACATTTCAATTCTATTACAATATTGCTTGACATTTGACATAAACATTAATATTCACATTGAAACTTGTTTACAGTTTTCTTAACACAATGACATGAAACAAAAAAGAAATGAAATCAGAACATCAATTACACTAGTTTATCGAAAAATCAGATGGAAAAAAAAATTACTTATATGTACAATAGTACAACGTCGTTGTTGTTACAGGCTTGTGCGCTTTTGTGTTGTACGTGTCCCTTCACGTTTCCACTTCACTATCACATCGGAAACAGTGGACCTAGAGATGTTTAGGAGTGTGGAAATCTTGGGTACAGACGTATGACACAAGTGACACCCAATCACCTGAGGACGTTCGATGTCCGTGAGTTTCACGGAGCGACCCATTCTGCTCTCTCGTGATGTGTAATGACTACTGAGGTCGCTGATATGGAGTACCTGGCAGTAGGTGGCAGCATAGTGCACCTAATATGAAAAACGTATGTTTTTGTGGGTGTCCGGATTCTTTTGATTACATAGTGTACGTGGCATCCTTACGCCCAGCATTGCTCCTCGTACCTTTTATGGATGCTCTTGCAACACCAGTTGCTGTGCTTTACAACTCATAACCCTTAACTAATACGGAAGTAAAAATCATGCCAGGATATAAATCCGATGATCCCTACAGGCCAATTAAACGTTTGATCGTATTTTCATATTGGGTTACACCTTACTACTGAGTGTTTCATTACAGTTTTTATTAGATGATCAAATAATCAATTAATTGTAATAGTTTGTATTTTTAAGAATAAGGACAGTATTCAGCACTGTATATTGCGGAAAAAATGATTGATGTTATCTTCACTGTAAAAGTGATTTCTACTTTATTTCAGAGTGATTCACAAATATTTATTTACAGTGTCACTATCGCCATGTTACCTTCTTTGGTATCATATTTTGTGATCAACTCTGTGCATCCACAAGTAAAGGGCGGTCCTTGAAAACGGTGGTCAGAGCTCTGTGTTCCCATTGGAGATCTTTGTGCAGGATGTTCTTCAGGAGTCCCGGTACTTTAACTTAGCTATTTCCATACATATAAGACCTCACGGTATTTGTAATTCATAAAATAGGACGCAACCAGCACTATGTCAATTTAGGAGGGAAAAACCATCTGTACTCCGATAACACTTTCATTATCGTTGTACAAGAGGGTATGCACTATTGTGCAACTACAATTTTAAAGTGCCAGATCTTAAAAGCGTGAACGATAAATTCCTAAATTTTCAAATAATATATGAAAGTCTTAGTTGTGGCACACTTTTTGTTTTCTGTATAGCAACGAGTCGTAGATGTTCGCATCCGTTTGTTACTTATTTTTATACATTAGCACAAATATCTTGTATTTGTGAGTGTTATTTTATTTTTTTAAGTTTTTATCAGCATTCTGTAACGACCCATTACCGAGCAGCTATGGATTACATAGTCACCCGGAACCTAAATTAAACTGAACTGACCCAGTACGATAGCCGCTAACTCAATACCAAGCTACTTGTGGCAATCGGTCATACGGTCTTTGATTTCTACCTGTCTCTGTAATGATAATCATCTGACAAATGTACGTTGTGCTCATAATATCTACATTTTTTCGCCCTTTCAGTCCTGCGCCAAGGGACTCCTTACAGGCCTAAAACATTGTTCCTCGCTTTACTGCATCATGTAATTACATGCTGGATTTTTATTGTATTTCTCTTATGAACAGATTTTGCATGTGACTTTTCTGTTCCATGCATATGACTGACGTAAAATCTGTTTTTAAATATGGTATAAATACGAGGGGCGTCCGATAAGTAATCTGACACATTTCTTTTTTTTCTAAAAGCAGGTTGGTTTTGTTCAGAATTCCAATAGACCGTATTATTTCCCACATTTTTAGTTAAGAAACCCTTTTTTTTCAACATAATCTCAGTTCAAGGCGACGACCTTAACGCCACCTTACTGGGGGAGGTGGGGGGAGGGGGAGTGGGAAATCTGTATTCCCGCGAGGTACCACACTACTGCATCAATAACTTCCCGTGGTCCACATATTGCTTCCCGCTCAGCCTCGTAACGTGCAAGCAATTCCGACGAATGGTCCTTCGTTACTGTTTTAAGCCGTCGGCACACGGACCGTGCATCCGAACGTTGAGCGTTGAGCGTGCCGAGTTTCTGACGTCATAGCGTGGAATAGCACGTTCGGGAGTCTTTCCGGACGTGCAGAGCAGTATCTAGCACGTCAGATATTCTGAGCGTGCGTCTGAGCATTGACCAATGAGATAGCACAACGCCATCTACGTCACACGCACGCCGTCTCCCTTCAGTACAGAGTTATGAGGCGCCACATTGGCAAATATCTATTAGGTACATTAGATATATAGAATTGTGGACAGTGGGGAATGTGGGTCTCACGCTGTATTCTCGGCGGCTCAGATGGATAGAGCGTCTGCCATGTAAGCAGGAGATCCCGAGTTCGAGTCCCGGTCAGGGCACGCATTTTCAGCTGTCCCCACCGAGGTGTATCAACAACACCTGTCGGCAGCTGAGGGTTTCAATTAATTATCATTTATTCTAGAGAAGCTGCACGGCCATCAATGGTATCTGTTCTTTCGAGAACAGTTATTATCTTCATATTGGCATTCATTTCAAGCCTAGACGTATGTATGCCGTTTCTGAGCACCAGCAAATTGAGAATCACTAGAAAGCCCGTTGTTAACTGTGTGATTCGTTCCAATAAAATAATGAGAAACATCATATTCGTGGCAAAAGAACTATTGTAACTTGCATATTATGAGAGTATGCTATTTGAAGGCAGCGACACACTGAAGATCCACCAAAAACGCATTGTTCTTGGTACAAGTTGTTATAATTTAATTTCAATTAGTAACATATCTGCGAGTAAGGTTTTCATCAAGTGGTGATTGGACGCAAGTTCTGTGTTTTGGTTTAGCGTAATGAGTAACGTCACCGATACGTGTCGTGTTGCTAGATAAGGCGGAGGTACAGTGCGGCTCCCGCAGCCGAGCGAAGCAGACGTGCAGTGTGTGCTCTCCGCCTTCGGCAAGGGCGCGCGCGCCTTGTTTACTTTCTTCGGCCGACACTAACGTGATGCCGTAGCGCTACAAGACCATGGCAAACCAATACAGAAGATCAACCTTGAAGTTCACATTTCGGAACGACTTTACCCGACCAAAGGCGCTCGAAGTCGAACTCTTTTTAAAAGAGGAAGCCAAGATCCCGGCTGCCGACATTGTCGGCATTCACTTTTCGATCGTCAGTAGCACGGTCTACGTAAAGCTCATAAACGAAACTACATGCGACAAGGTGCTTCGTGAGATGAAACAAGAACTCCGCTTCTGCCACGCAGATGGCAATGTTGGCAACGTCGTGGTCGGCCATGTCGCAATGAGACTGCGGACTATACGCATATTCGAACTTCCATTTGAACTCCCGGCGCCGGCCGGATTGGCCGTGCGGTTCTAGGCGCTACAGTCTGGAACTGAGCGACCGCCACTGTCGCAGGTTCGAATCCTGCCTCGGGCATAGATGTGTGTGTGATGTCCTTAGGTTAGTTAGGTTTAATTAGTTCTAAGTTCTGGGCGACTGATGACCTCAGAAGTTAAGTCGCATAGTGCTCAGAGGCATTTTTTTTTTTTAACTCCCGGCGGTATAAGTTGTAGCGGCGCTCCGCCCCTACGGCACGGTACACGAACACGTGGCTGAAAAATGGACGTATCCAGTACTCAATGGAGTACGCCAAGTGCGCATTGATCTCCAACGACACGTGCCATCCTATCTACAGATAGGAGGATGCCGGGCCATAGTTATTTATGACGGCCAGCCGAAGACGTGTTCCGGATGCGGCAAGGAAGGTCACCTTCGTTCCGAGTGCCTCCAGCGTCGGATCACACAACTCCCACCGAAGGACGTTGCACCACCAGCGACGAAGACTATTCTACCCGTGACTTACGCGGCGGCGCTCACAACGTTCTCCACACAACAGACAGGGCCGACCGCTTCAGCGGTACGGGAATCACCTTCCACGGACAAAAACCTGGATGATCCGCCGACCTGGCCAGTGGTGGAAAATAGTACTACGACTCTGGAGCTACCGAACGCGACAGACATTGACGCCAGCAAGATGGCAATTGATTCCCTTATTGTATCGAACGAAGCGTTTGTTCCGGCGGAGCGCGAGTCAGTGCCGTCTTCTGACAATGAAGGCCATGTACGGAAACAGCGATCACCGAAATGCCGAAAGCGCCGTCGTCGGACCGTGTCGGAACACAGCGGTTCGCATTCGGCCGGGGAAGAACAACTGACCACTCAAGAAGCCAGCCGCGAAGCTGAGGCTGTTTCCACTGACTCCAACCTTGCAGAACAGACAGACAAACAAGCAACTTTCGACCATCAGCCCATTGACAGAAACAGTGAGCAGCGGGAAGGTACCAGTGCAGGCAGCGAAGTCGCCCGGTCCCTTACTATCACACATTCCGAGGCTATGGAACATGAACAGACATCCGCGCCCGCTTCATGGGCTGAGGAAGTCGAGACACAAGATCCCGATCCGCGGCCAGCTGAGGCGCCGCCGGATCATGCAGCATAAGCAGCACAAGGAGGACCGCGTTCGGCGGGGGGTGACATCACTTCCGATGTTCGCTTCTCTCCAACTTCAACATGGATAACCTCGCCCAAACAACGCGTTGCCAGGCTTACCGCCTGGCGACAATGAATATCAACATGATCAGTTCTCCTGTCAAGATCCAACTTTTGAAAGAAACTATACGAGCCATGGGAGTTGACTTTGCTTTCCTACAAGAAGTGAAAACGACTGCACTCCCGCACTTTTACGGTTACGCCACACATGTGACGCCCGGTAGCCCTGCAGACACCGGAGTGGCAATATTAGTGCGTGAAGGTATTGAAGTTACCGATGTCACATATCTTCCCTCCGCGCGAGGAATAGCATTTACGGCGCTCAACACCCGATTCCTTAATGTTCACGCGTCGTCAGGTACCACAAGACGTCACGACCGCGCCAGATTCTACTCCACAGATGTCGCTCCCCTTTTCCTTGGGCGATACGACCACAGCGTCTTCGCCGGCGATTTTAATTGCGTACTTCACCCCAAGGACCAAATCACACATTACATGCCTTGCCCGGAACTGGGTGCGATGATCCCAGAACTTCACTAGTGCGACACGTGGGAAAAAGTCCACGGTAACCGCTCTGGCCACACTCATCTTACCAGTCACTCGGCCAGCCGACTTGGCCGCATATATGTGTCACAAGATCTCACACAAGGTGTGGTGGACGCCGAACTATGGCCTCAAGCCTATTCCGATCATAGTGCCTATATCTGCACTATACACCTACGCCCCCAACAAGTCTGGCGCAGCAATGGCTTTTGGAAGCTCAACGTAACTCATCTCCAGGACCTGGATTGCCGTCGGCAAGTTGCAGCAACGTGGACTGACTGTGAACGCCGCCACCCACGATACACCTCGACCCTGGAGTGGTGGCTCCTCTGTGCCAAACCAGCAATCCGTAGGACACTTACGCAATATGGCAAGGACGTGATTGCGTGGCATCGACAGACCCTCGATTTTTACTACGCGGCACTCAGGGACCTCGACGCCTTACCCCCTTCCCCGGAGAGACAACATGAACAAAGCAGAATCAAGGCTCACATACTATCATTGACGAAGCGCCGACTAGAAGGTGCAGTAGTCCGCTCGCGACGACACGACCGAACGGTTGCAGAGGAACCCACTATGCACCACGTTGTGGCGGATAGGCGCCGACAACGCCAACATTTAACCAACCAACTCAGGACACACGTCGGTCGCTTATGTACGACCCAAGCAACCATAGTAAAGGCGGTGGAGGATCATTTTCGTCATCTTTACAAGGTAAGAACCGTCGATGACGTGGCCACTACTGAAGTGTTACAGCAGGTAACACGTACTATCGACGAGGCTACCGTGAATGCACTAACAGAGGAAATCTCAGTCGAAGAAGTCGAAGACGCCGTGGACAAAGGTGCGGCCAATAAGTCTCCTGGACCTGATGGATTGCCCATCGAATTCTGCCGGACTTGCCGTGACATCATGATGCCTCGCTGCGTTATAATGTTCCGCGAACTTATGTCTCCAGACTGTGTTGTGCCGCCAACGTTTGTAGAAGGTCTTCTCATACCGTTACACAAGCCAGGTGGAGGGCTATCGATTAACGACTATCGGCCGCTTACAATGCTGAACGCCGATTACAAGATTTTCGCCAGGATTATGGCGAGCCGTGTTAAGAAGACTTTGCCGATGATCCTCGCTCCAGAACAGACGTCGCAGGGGGGAGAAGCCAACATACACATGGCCACTGGTGACTGCAGGGACTTAATAGCGACCGCTTCTGCGTGCCGTCTGAGAGCGGCGATCGTCTCTGTCGATTTCAACCGCGCCTTTGATAGAGTGCACCACAACTTCCTCCTACGAGTGATGGACTGTATGGGATTCCCCCCGGGCCCCATCGACACCCTACGGCGTCTTTGGACCGCAGCCAACTCTCACGTCCAGGTCAACGGAAGGACGGTACCCTTTAAGAGGTCTCTACGACAGGGTTGTGCCCTTTCTACCTACCTTTATGCAATCGCACTCGAGCCACTCTTAGGGGGCCTTAACCACCGCCTATCTGGCATCACGCTGCGGGACGTCGCCTTTCGCTATAGGACATACGCTGACGACTTGCTACTGCTGGTTCGCTCCAATGACGAAGTTCAAAGCGTACTAACCTGGATTGAGCGATACGGACAGGCCGCAGGCAGTCTTCTGAACATCAACAAGTCAGCGGCGTTAGATGTTGGGCGTGGTCTCGGACCGGAAGCCCTCGCTCCCCTCCCACCAGTTTCTGATCTGCGATATTTGGGAATCACGTTCAAGAAAGATATACGTAAAACAGCTGCAGCAAACTACCGACGGTTATTACAGGTCATACGCGCAATGGTGCGACAGAACCTGCTCCGGGACTTGAATCAGCTACAACGTGTTGAATACCTGAACCTCTACGTGGCGTCAAAACTCAACCACGTGGCACAGGTCCTCCCACTACCGCTGCAGATAGGTCGCAGGCTTCAGGCGGCCTTCAGTTACTACGTTTCCGCAGGTCATATCTTTAAAGTACGATACGGCACTCTTACCCTCCCAGTGCACAAAGGAGGGCTGGGATTGGTCAACGTCAGGGCGAGAGCAGCTGCCCTTTACATGAGCAACACGAGGAAACGATGGAAAAGTCAATATACCTCTCTCACGGGTCGTCTACTACAGGTTCTGATGCCAGTCTCTCACGTCCCGCCGGTGTCGGTGGCGCACGTCGCACCACAGCTCTCCCATGTGTCGACCTTCATTCTTGATTACAGCTATATCAGCTCGAACCTCTCCACCATACGTCCACCAAAGGCGAAAGATTTTTATACCAACCTTCTGCGGGCTGTTCCCCATAACTTGGTGGAAAACAAGTACCCTACGGTTCACTGGCCAAGAGTGTGAAAAACGATACACCACAACTTTCTGTGCCGGCCGAAGTGGCCGTGCGGTTAAAGGCGCTGCAGTCTGGAACCGCAAGACCGCTACGGTTGCAGGTTCGAATCCTGCCTCGGGCATGGATGTTTGTGATGTCCTTAGATTAGTTAGGTTTAACTAGTTCTAAGTTCTAGGGGACTAATGACCTCAGCAGTTGAGTCCCATAGTGCTCAGAGCCATTTGAACCATTTTGAACAACTTTCTGTCATCCACGGTGCGTTCGAAGTGGTATCAGATTGCCAACAAAAAATATGCCACACGACAGCGACTTCACACTATTGGAATGGCAGACTCACCTTATTGCCCAGATTGTCACCTCTTGGATACCAATGAACATCGTTTTACTTGTGCATCATCGTCCGGAGTTTGGCGACTAACACAGAAGATATTGGCTTGTTACCTCCGGGTCACACCTGATATGATTGACCCTCAGACCCTACTCTGTCCAGATGAAACTTACTTTCCGGCCGCAAAATATCATGCGCTTACGTGGTTCAAAGGACTTACCGTCGCCTATATCTTTAGCGACGGCGAGAAAGAGCAGATTGATTACTGGTGGTTCCTACAAAATGCTCACGATGCTCTCGAACGCACACCGAAATACCGTACGCACTTCGCAAATTATTTACGCAGTGTTTTCGTTAACCCCCCACTCAGCTGGGGAGTGCCAAGCTGCGGTTAGTGTGCTGTGCCGCCTTTGTTGTTGTAACACTGAGTTCCTAGACTTCTCATTTGTACCCGTTTCCTAAATGTAATCGTGTAAAACAAAAAAAAATAAATACATTTAAAAAAAAAGTGGCAAGCGTCGTGCGTTCTAAACTTATAGTCGCCTGTTCGCTTCAAACTGTTTTTTTTTTTTTTTACCACAGTCGGTATAAAGTTATGAGTCAAAAAAAAAAGATGGATAGAGCGTCTGCCATGTAAGCGGGAGATTCCGGGTTCGAGTCCCGGTCGGGGAAAAAAGAAATTTAAAAAAAAATAAAAAATAAA
This sequence comes from Schistocerca serialis cubense, assembly GCF_023864345.2. Taxonomy (NCBI): domain Eukaryota; kingdom Metazoa; phylum Arthropoda; class Insecta; order Orthoptera; family Acrididae; genus Schistocerca; species Schistocerca serialis. The sequence goes on along the minus strand of NC_064640.1, from coordinate 869,139,994 downwards.
AAAAGCGTAATGAGTAACGCCACCGATACGTGTCGTGTTGCTGGATAAGGCGGAGGTTCGCGTTTCGACTCTTCCAAATTTTTTTACCCAACATTCGCATTTTTATTAGGTTCTGATACTTTATTATTAGTTTAATGTAAGAATACACTACAACATTTGATGTCATGTAAATATAAGTTCACCTTTTTTCGAGGGGTTACTTTGTTCGATTGGCTTAATCTAGAGAACAGCTTGCGCTACTTGTATAAAGATATTTTGCTCCTTTTTCTGTTACGCTTCGTAATTCACATGTTCCTACTAGGTAGGAACAGTGATCAAGTAAGACTGACCCTGAGGTTTTACTAAAATGTGAGAATGATGAAATAATGTTTATCTTGTACTGAGAAGTATTCCAAATTTGTACCGCACTGTTTGTAATGGAACTTTTGTAAGCCTGTGTCCTTACTGATTGGGTATGGTACTTTCGTTTTCGTGGAAGATGGAGGAAATGTACGTTTTAATAGATATAACGTGGGAATTTTAACAGTGTGATTTACGAACTACAAACATCCCGCAACTGCCGCTGGAGTGTGTTGTGATCGCGTATACCACGTTGGGGCCCACATACCGTATGCACAAGTCGCATCATTTCTGAGGGTTCATCAGCACGTTGAACTTAGCACGCTCAACGTTGACGTTCGACAGCACGGTCCGTGTGCCGACGGCTTTATGGTCTTCTGTTAGGCGGCGAGGAACCCAGCGTGCACACACTTTTGAGTGCCCCAACTGGTGGATGAGTGTGTCAGCACTGCCAGCAGAGACGTCCAGTTGAGTAGCGAGGTGTTTGATTGTGATCCGTCGATCGCCGCGAATGAGAGTGTCCGCACGTTCTAACATTGTAGAAGTCAAAGCTGTGCCCTGTCGGTCGGCACGCCGGAGATGGAGCAGGTTTGCTCGACCTTGTTGCGATTGTGACAGACGTATCGCCCAACGACTCACCGTGTTTTTGTTCACTGTCAGGTCTCCGTACATATTCTGCAAGCGCCGATGAAGATCTGCGATGCTCTAGTTTTCCGCCAAAAGAAACACAATAACAGTTCTCTGCTTGGAACGCACCTCCGCTACAGAGGCCATTTGAAGGTTACGTATAGCGCCGTCACCTTCCAAAACTTCGGGAAACTATAGTGCCTGAAGCGGCAGTATTCCACGGTACCCACAACAAAGTCCGAATTTTTACAGCCGAAACTGGCTGAGAAAAGTTGTTGCATTACTTAACCAAGGCCCCTCGTATACCGAGGAAACTTAGCAAGGCAAGGCAGTGTCATAAATGTTTAAGGTTCGTAGGTTGATTTGGGGGGGGGGGGAGGGGGGGTGACCAGACAGCTAGGTCATAGGTCCAATCAAATTAGGGAAAGATTGGGAAGGAACTCGGCAGTACCCTTTCAAAGGAACCATCCCGACATTTGTCTGAAGTGATTTGGAGTTGGGCTGGGGTTGTTTAGGGGAAGAGACCAAACAGGAAGGTCATCCGTCTCATCAGATTAGGGAAGGACGGGGAAGGTAGTCGGCCGTGCCCTTTCAGAGGAACCATCCCGGCCTTTGCCTGGAGCGATTTAGGGAAATCACGGAAAACCTAAATCAGGATGGCCGAACGCGGGATTGAACCGTCGGCCTCCCGAATGCGAGTCCAGTGTAACGATTTAGGGAAATCACGGAAAAGCTAAATCAGGATCGCACGACGCAGGTTTGAACCGTCATCCCCCGAATGCGAGTCCAGTGTGCTAACCATAAATGTTTGATTATCATCTCGAAAAAATAAAACTACGAAATTAACTTCTAGTTTATTTGCAAGTACATGTCTGTAGTCATGGTAAACATTGAAATCACCCTGCCAGTACCGTACCATGCCGATAAGGAACCCGAAAGAAAATGGCACAGCCCATTGATAAAATGGAGTATCGTGTGGTAACTCATTTTCTGCATCTGAAGGTTAACAACGCTGCAGCAATCAATGTTCGGTTAGTGAAAGTGTACGAAAACCATATACTGTCATATGACACATTGGTTAGGTGGCACTGACGGTTCCAGTGTGGTGGAACAAGTCTGAATGACTGAAGTGTCTGTGAAGAAACGAAAATCGCAAGAGAAGGAGAGACTTTGGCGTTCGAAGACAGAGGTATCAAACATCGATGCGATAATGGAAAAAGTTCCAATCAGTCACAGACGTTTTCTCATCCTACACGACATGTCGAATATGACAGGGGTCGTGGCCTGTTGGGTCCCATGACTGATCACACCCATTGAGAAGCCCGCCCAACCGAGACAGCAGCAGGAATGTTGGAGCTGTATCAGACCAATCCCGATCACTTATGCAACAGAATAATCGCCATCGACGAGTACTGGGTGAATCGCTATAACCATGAGACAAAGGAGCATAGCGAGTAGTGGGAACATGAGTCCGCCACCACAGAAAAAGGCGGAGACTCAAACACCACCCTGTAAGGTGGTGATGTTGCTTTTTGGGACTGTCATGTTGTGATGTTAACAGATTATGCTCGTAAAGGACCTTGCGTGAACGAGATCAGCTGACGAGTACAGAGATGGTGGAAAAGTGTGGAAGGACCTCGTTCCTTGGTACATCCAAAGATCATACAGAATTGCCACTCGAATCTAATGGACTCAGGTTTCGTATCAGATGTTAGGAGGAGTAATCGATCATCAGCATGCAGGACGGAGGAAAATGTGCATGTGGTTCAGGAAATGTTGACTGGGCGTTCTCAGGAATCACAAAGATAGGCATCTCACTAAAGTGGTTTAACCCAACACACAGTCCGAACTGTTTTGAAGAAAGAGTTGAATTCTCGTACGTGGAAACCACATTACTGCCTCGGATTATAGCCGGAAGACTGTGCCCATCGATTGGAATAAGGGGAGATGATGCTTGCCCAGTATGAAGACTGGTCCGATATTTTCGGTAATATCCTGTGGTCTGATGAATGAAATGAAGCCGTGTTTCATGTAGGGAGTGGGGATGGGTGGGTATGGGGGCGTTGTCAACCAACACAATTATTACTGGGCCACAGAGAATCCGAGGGTGATTGTTGAACAGAGCCAACATCTCCCAAAGGTCACAGTGTGGTGCGGCATGAAATCCACAAAAGTTGTGGGTCTGCATCTCATTCGAGACACACAGGAGGCAGAACGGTACTTCGATGTGCTTGAAATTATGATTACGGTATCGTAACCACAAGGGACAATTACAATAACCTAATCATTATGCAGGGTGGGTACCTTCTTCACTCCGCATATCCTGTCCACACGTAGCTCGACACTCATTTCCCAGAAAGCAGGTTGACACGCCGTGCGTCCTTAAATGGCCAATAAGGAGACCTAAACTAACGCCCTGCAATTTCTTGCTCGGCGGGTGGGCGAAAGAGGAAATTTATCGCTTACAACAAAAAATTCTTGATGAATTGGAAAATCTACAAGTAATTCTCCAGGTTCTTGGAAATGTACTAATGGATTTTTTGCAGAAGCCTGTCCCAAACACCTACATACGATTACGGAAATTGGTAGATAATGGTGGTGTTTATGTTGAATTTAAGTAATGAATAACAGTTCAACCACTGTGAGGAACAAAATGTATTCATCAGGTTTCATGGTTGCAGGTTGACTTTTCGAGATGATAATTTCAGCTTTTGAGCACCCTCGCAGTTCTGCTGTGTGTACATTACGTAAATCACGTTGTCTTGCCAGTAGGAAGCGGCCACACGGTTTGGCTCTTAAGGGTAGAAGAGGTCACCGCAGCTGATGGCGATGTGGGAGGGGTCTTAAAAGCTCGAGCGAGAGCAAAATACGCAATTTAAACGTAATTGGGCAGGCGGAGAGCGGCGACCCGGAAAGCACAAACAAGATCGCAATGCGGAGGCGGCCCTCGCCTGGCCCATTACCCACCTGTTAATGCAGTTGCTGCGGGAAATTGGTTACAGGAGCCATTAGACTAACAAAATTCACTTATACGTGCTGCCCTGCCCAATATCACCACTAATTTTGGCACTGAAACCAGGTTACGTCCACGCGTCATCCGCCTACATTATTGCATTAAATACGGGACGCCAACGTCTGACTAAGTGTGTTTCGTCAATTTTCCGCCAAAAATTAGTTACCCGCTACGAAATTTTAATCACGCGCAGCTCTCCGGTATGACGTTTCCCGGTACACAAATGCATCCAGCTGAGTGAGCCTCATCATATTATGCAGCAAAATAATCCAGGTACCACGCGTGGCTATATTTCGCTGCTTTTAATTTGTTATGTGACGTCATCCACATGTAACTCCGAGATCCTACAGACAATGAAATTTTCTTCTATACGAATGCTGCATTTTCCTTAGTATGTACTGACATCAGGGTTAGCAGCCAAACGACTATATATGATTGCATAGACAGTGAGTTGTATGATCTTTGTGTTAAAGTTTTCGAATAGATATGAGTAGTTCGGATTATTAACAGCTTTAATCACTGCTGACTTGCTACACCACATTCTCAAAAGTCTTATTCAGATATAGAGGCTTTTGTTAACCATGTTTTCAAGAATGTGTGAATCTCTAGTAAGTAGATATCCATTTGAAATATTAAATTATGTCTCTCACATTATGACGTACCCATTGTGACACAGAGAAAGTATCACTGTATCTTCCTTATGCGAATATCATAAAGAAAAACCTGTGATAAAAATTTCCGAGCCAGAAATATTAATTTTTCATTAACTAAAACTTTTTATTTGTTTCTACATACTGAAAGAGCAAGGAGAATACGAACTTGGAGAGTATAAAAGAGGTTACAAGAAAAAACACTCAAGAACAGAACAAAATGATCAATATGATAACGGAAAATAGGTTAACATATGTCAAGAGGATAAGCACACGTATATGATCGAATGGACTACCGTTTGGTTTTCTTTTAACAGTGAACTAACAATCAAATGGTTCAAATGGTTCTGAGCACTATGGGACTTAACATCTGAGATCATCAGTCCCCTTGAACGTAGAACTACTTAAACCTAACTAACCTGCCCGAGGCAGGATTCAAACCTGAGACCGTAGCGGTCGCACGGTTCCAGACTACAGCGCCTAGAACTGCTCGGTCACATCGGGCGGCTGCAGTGAACAAAAAATAGCTATAAATAATAATATTAATTACTATGTAATTCAAAGTGACATTCTAATAATTGTTTTCTGAGATGTTTGAGGTCTAAACAGGAGATAAACTGAATCTTCCTGGTAGATTAAAACTGTGTGCCGTACCGAGACTCGAACGCGGGACCTTTTCCTTTCGCGGGCAAGTGCTCTACCATCTGAGCTACCCAAGCATGACTCACGCCCCGTCCTCACAGCTTTACTTCCGCCATTACCTCGTCTCCTACCTTCCTAACTTTACAGAAGCTATCCTGCGAACCTTGCAGGACTAGCACTCCTGAAAGAAAGGATATTGCGGAGACATGGCTTAGCAACAGCCTGGGGGATGTTTCCAGAATGGGTTTTTCACTCTACAGCGGAGTGTGCGCTGATATGAAACTTCCTGGCAGATTAAAACTTTGTGCCGGACCAAGACTCGAACTCGAGACCTTTGCCTTTCGCGGACAAGTGCTCTACCAACTGAGGTACCCAAGCACGACTCACGCCCCGTCCTCACAGCTGCAAGGTTCACAGGAGAGCTTCTATAAAGTTTGGAAGGGAGGAGACAAGGTACTGGCGGAAGTAAAGCTGTGGGGACGGGGCGTGAGTCGTGCTTGGGTAGCTCAGTTGGTAGAGCACTTGTCCGCGAAAGGCAAAGGTCCCGAGTTCGAGCCTCGGTCCGGCACACAGTTTTAATCTGCCAGGAAGTTTCATATCAGCGCACACTCCGCTGCAGAGTGAAAATCTCATTCAGGAGATCAACTGCTCGCCAACGACTCGACCGATTTCAGTCAAACTTGGTAAGCATATTACAGACAGCCCGGAAAGAATCGCTGTAAGTGTAAGAACCACCTACGTATCACAGGAGTAAGGTTGATCTGGAACAACCATTATATATACACTCCTGGAAATTGAAATAAGAACACCATGAATTCATTGTCCCAAGAAGGGGAAACTTTATTGACACATTCCTGGGGTCAGATACATCACATGATCACACTGACAGAACCACAGGCACATAGACACAGGCAACAGAGCATGCACAATGTCGGCACTAGTACAGTGTATATCCACCTTGTGCAGCAATGCAGGTTGCTATTCTCCCATGGAGACGATCGTAGAGATGCTGGATGTAGTACTGTGGAACGGCTTGCCATGCCATTTCCACCTGGCGCCTCAGTTCGACCAGCGTTCGTGCTGGACGTGCAGACCGCGTGAGACGACGCTTCATCCAGTCCCAAACATGCTCAATGGGGGACAGATCCGGAGATCTTGCTGGCCTGGGTAGTTGACTTACACCTTCTAGAGCACGTTGGGTGGCACGGGATACATGCGGACGTGCATTGTCCTGTTGGAACAGCAAGTTCCCTTGCCGGTCTAGGAATGGTATAACGACGGGTTCGATGACGGTTTGGATGTACCGTGCACTATTCAGTGTCCCCTCGACGATCACCAGTGGTGTACGGCCAGTGTAGGAGATCGCTCCCCACACCATGATGCCGGGTGTTGGCCCTGTGTGCCTCGGTCGTATGCAGTCCTGATTGTGGCGCTCACCTGCACGGCGCCAAACACGCATACGACCATCATTGGCACCAAGGCAGAAGCGACTCTCATCGCTGAAGACGACACGTCTCCATTCGTCCCTCCATTCACGCCTGTCGCGACACCACTGGAGGCGGGCTGCACGATGTTGGGGCGTGAGCGGAAGACGGCCTAACGGTGTGCGGGACCGTAGCCCAGCTTCATGGAGACGGTTGCGAATGGTCCTCGCCGATACCCCAGGAGCAACAGTGTCCCTAATTTGCTGGTAAGTGGCGGTGCGGTCCCCTACGGCACTGCGTAGGATCCTACGGTCTTGGCGTGCATCCGTGCGTCGCTGCGGTCCGGTCCCAGGTCGACGGGCACGTGCACCTTCCGCCGACCACTGGCGACAACATCGATGTACTGTGGAGACCTCACGCCCCACGTGTTGAGCAATTCGGCGGTACGTCCACGCGGCCTCCCGCATGCCCACTATACGCCCTCGCTCAAAGTCCGTCAACTGCACATACGGTTCACGTCCACGCTGTCGCGGCATGCCACCAGTGTTAAAGACTGCGATGGAGCTCCGTATGCCACGGCAAACTGGCTGACACTGACGGCGGCGGTGCACAAATGCTGCGCAGCTAGCGCCATTCGACGGCCAACACCGCGGTTCCTGGAGTGTCCGCTGTGCCGTGCGTGTGATCATTGCTTGTACAGCCCTCTCGCAGTGTCCGGAGCAAGTATGGTGGGTCTGACACACCGGCGTCAATGTGTTCTTTTTTCCATTTCCAGGAGTGTAACTTCAAACCTTTACGAAACTTGTTTTTTGGTAACTCCCCCCACAAATTGATGAAAGGGAAAAAGTTTATCTTCTACTAAATTTTCCCTGTCCATATAGTACAACCGCCGCACATTGCGTCACATTTTAATTTATCACTTCTTTACTACCAATTTATTTTGCAGACAGTCTTCACTTATACCACTGAATGTACCCGTGAAATTATATCATTGTACGACTCATAGTTCACGAGGTATGGTGCCATAAACATTGAAATGCGTGAAAAGCTGCCGGATCAGGCATGACGTTTTAATTTATTACTTCTTTATCACTAACTCTGTTCACAACACATTTCGCAGAGAGTAGGCACATATACCCCTGGATGCACAGGGTGACAGTTATTGAATTATATGAAAAAGAACGTACATTAGTTACAAACTACGGCGTGCACACACTCTATTCAACATGTAAATGTCACTACAGATATTCGAACTTAGGTTATGACATCTTCGATATGCCTGCCATCCTTGGCGATGATGTGGCGTAGACGAATAGCGAAATTCTGTATGGCCCGCTAAGTGTCAGCACATCGGTGCTGTCGATGACCTCCTGAATGACTATTTTCAGAGTAGCTATGGTTTTGCAGTTACTGCTGCATACCTTGTCTTCCATATAGCGCCACAAAAAGGTGTCGCATGTGTTCAGATCCTGAAAACATGGCGACCAATCGAGGCCCATACCAGTGGCTTCTGCGTACCCGAGGGCTAGAATGCGGTTCCCAAAGTGCTTCTCCAGGACATCAAACACTGTCCTGCTTCGATGGGGTCGAGCTCCGTCTTGCATTAACCACATCTTGTCGAAATCAGGGTCACTTTGGAAAATGGGGATGAAATCATCTTCCAAAATCTTCACGTACTGTTCGGTAGTCAACGTGCCATCAAGGAAGATCGCACCGATTATTCCGTGACTGGACATTGCACCTCGGGCATGGATGTGTGTGATGTCCTTAAGTTAGTTAGGTTTAAGTAGCTCTAAGTTCTAGGGGACTGATGACCTCAGATGTTAAGTCCCATAGTGCTCAGAGCCATTTGAACCAAGCCATTTGACACTGCACACCACACGGTCACCTGCTGAGGGAAAAGAGACTTCTCGATCGCGAAATGCGATTTCTCAGTCCCCCACATGCGCCAGTTTTGCTTACTGACGAACTCATCCAAATGGAAGTGGGCTTCGTCGTTAAACCAAACCATATTCACATCAAAGTCCTGTTCGTCAATTCTTTGGACAATAGTGTTGGCGAAACACAACCGCTGTTCCCTGGCCCTGGGACTTAATTGCTGACAGGTTTGGTTGGTTGGTTGGTTTGGGGAAGGAGACCAGACAGCGTGGTCATCGGTCTCATCGGATGAGGAAAGGATGGGGAAGGAAGTCGGCCGTGCCCTTTCAGAGGAACCATCCCGGCATTTGCCTGGAGTGATTTTAGGGAAATCACGGAAAACCTAAATCAGGATGGCCGGACGCGGGATTGAACCGTCGTCCTTCCGCTGACAGGTTTGAATTTTGTACGGGAAGAGATGCAGCCTTTCAACAACAATTTGTCACAGTATCTCCCGACTGATTCCCATTTGCTGTGCATCTTGTCTGATCGGTTTCCTGGGGCTGGTGTCAAACACAGCACGTGTCTTCTCGATGTTTCCAGGCGCTTTCACCCTTTTAGGACGACCGATATTGCCTACATTATCATCACAAACACTACCCGTCCTCTCAAACTTGCGAAACAGATTCTTGATTGTTATCACACATAAACCAGATGTATTCAGCTTGAACTCAGTCGCAAACTTCATTTGAGCGCAGTTGGGCCATTATTGCTCGTGTAGTAGGCCTTCACAAATGCTATACACTCAGGCACGCTGTACCGTAACAGTTTCACATGCAAATGTCCGACAACAACAAAGTGTGTGCGCATACGCATACTAATGCCCATCATGCCCCGCGGCCAACTGTGTGCAGTTTGAAAGTCCTAACGCAATGTGTTCAGAAGTTATGGCGATTTCATTTCATATACACAAAAAAAAGTCTTGCATCACCTCGGTTCCGAGGGTTCCGGAACCTGTACGGAAAATTGGAATAGAGATCAACATAAACATCATTTCCGCCCTTTTTATTGCTCATGAAAACCACATATTACATGTTGTACCACCATACAGCAAGACCTCCAGAGGTGGTGGTCCAGATTGCTGTAAACACCGCTACCTCTAATACCCAGTAGCGTTTCCTCTTGTACTGATGCATGCCTGTATTGTATTCGTCGTGGCATACTATCCACAAGTTCATCAAGGTACTGTTGGTCCAGATCGTCTCACTCCTCAAAGACGATTCGGGGTAGATCCCTCAGAGTGGTTGGTGGGTCACGTCGTTCATAATCAGCCCTTTTCAATCCATCCCAGGCACGTTCGATAGGGTTCATGTCAGGAGAACATGCTGGCCACTGTAGTCGAGCGATGTCATTATCCTGAGGGAAGTCATTCACGAGATGTGCACGATGGGGGCGCAAATTGTCGTGTATGAAGACGAATGCCTCGCCTATATGCTGCCGATATGGTTGTACTATCGGTCGGAGGATGGCATTCATGTATCGTACAGCCTTTACGGCGCCTTCCAAGGCCACCAGCGAGGTACGTCGGTCCCACATAATGCCACCCCAAAACAGCAAGGGACCTCCACCTTGCTGCACTTTCTGGACAGTGTGTCTAAGGCGTTCAGCCTGAGCGGGTTGCCTCCAAACACGTCTCTGATGATTATCTGCTTGAAGCCATATGCGACACTCATCGGTGAAGAGAACGTTATGCTAATCGTGAGCGGTCCGTTCGGCATGTTGTTGGGCCCATCTGTATCGCTCTGCGTGGTGTCGTGCTGGCAAAGTTGGACCTCGCCATGGACGTCGGAAGTGAAGTTGCGCATCATGCAGCCTATTGCGCACAGTTTGAGTCGTAACACGAAGCTGCACGAAAAGCGTTATTCTACACGTTGGCGTTGCTGTCAGGGTTCCTGCGAGCCATAATCCGTAGGTAGCGGTCATCCACTGCAGCAGTAGCCCTTGGGCGGCCTGAGCGAGGCATGTCATCTACAGTTCTTGTTCTCTGTATCTCCTCCATGTCAGAACAACATCGCTTGAGAGCCCTTCCTGGCACGAAGTAACAACGCGGACGCGATCGAACCGCTGTATTGACTGTCTAGGCATTGTTGAACTACAGACAACAAGAGCCGTGTACCTACTTCCTGGTGGAATGACTGGAACTGATCGGCTGTCAGACCCCCTCCGTCTAATAGGCGCTGCTTATGCACGGTTGTTTACATCTTTGGGCGGGTTTAGTGACATCTCTGAACAGTCAAAAGGTATCCACAGTCAACGTCTATCTTCAGGAGTTCTGTGGAACCAGTTTGATGCAAACCTTTTTTTATGTGCGTAGTTCAATAATTGTCACCCTGTAACTGCAAAATTATATCATTGTACGACACATAGCTCATGTGATACAGCATCATAAACATTGAGTTGCGTGAATATGAAACTACAGGGCGAAATTCGCTAGGGATACAGTTGAAATATGTTTACAGATACGTGTGAAGTATTTTATATACACATATGTGAAACATATTATACACTAATGGAAATTGAAATAAGAACACCTTGAATTCTTTGTCCCAGGAAGGGGAAACTTTATTGACACATTCCTGGCGTCAGATACATCACACGATCACACTGACAGAACCACAGGCACATAGACACAGGCAACAGAGCATGCACAATGTCGGCACTAGTACAGTGTATATCCACCTTTCGCAGCAATGCAGGCTGCTATTCTCCCATGGAGACGATCGTAGAGATGCTGGATGTAGTCCTGTGGAACGGCTTGCCATGCCATTTCCACCTGGCGCCTCAGTTGGACCAGCGTTCGTGCTGGACGTGCAGACCGCGTGAGACGACGCTTCATCCAGTCCCAAACATGCTCAATGGGGGACAGATCCGGAGATCTTGCTGGCCAGGGTAGTTGACTTACACCTTCTAGAGCACGTTGGGTGGCACGGGATACATGCGGACGTGCATTGTCCTGTTGGAACAGCAAGTTCCCTTGCCGGTCTAGGAATGGTAGAACGATGGGTTCGATGACGGTTTGGATGTACCGTGCACTATTCAGTGTCCCCTCGACGATCACCAGTGGTGTACGGCCAGTGTAGGAGATCACTCCCCACACCATGATGCCGGGTGTTGGCCCTGTGTGCCTCGGTCGTATGCAGTCCTGATTGTGGCGCTCACCTGCACGGCGCCAAACACGCATACGACCATCATTGGCACTAATGCAGAAGCGACTCTCATCGCTGAAGACGACACGTCTCCATTCGTCCCTCCATTCACGCCTGTCGCGACACCACTGGAGGCGGGCTGCACGATGTTGGGGCGTGAGCGGAAGACTGCCTAACGGTGTGCGGGACCGTAGCCCAGCTTCATGGAGACGGTTGCGAATGGTCCTCGCCGATACCCCAGGAGCAACAGTGTCCCTAATTTGCTGGGAAGTGGCGGTGCGGTCCCCTACGGCACTTCGTAGGATCCTACGGTCTTGGCGTGCATCCGTGCGTCGCTGCGGTCCGGTCCCAGGTCGACGGGCACGTGCACCTTCCGCCGACCACTGGCGACAACATCGATGTACTGTGGAGACCTCACGCCCCACGTGTTGAGCAATTCGGCGGTACGTCCACCCGGCCTCCCGCATGCCCACTATACGCCCTCGCTCAAAGTCCGTCAACTGCACATACGGTTCACGTCCACGCTGTCGCGGCATGCTACCAGTGTTAAAGACTGCGATGGAGCTCCGTATGCCACGGCAAACTGGCTGACACTGACGGCGGCGGTGCACAAATGCTGCGCAGCTAGCGCCATTCGACGGCCAACACCGCGGTTCCTGGTGTGTCCGCTGTGCCGTGCGTGTGATCATTGCTTGTACAGCCCTCTCGCAGTGTCCGGAGCAAGTATGGTGGGTCTGACACACCGGTGTCAATGTGTTCTTTTTTCCATTTCCAGGAGTGTACTTGTGTGTGCATGGACAACGCCGTAGGTAAAAAGCTCATCCTATGGCCTTGGAACGATTTCAGCCAAATTTGGTACACATATTATTTAAAATCTGGAAACAAATACTGTGGGGGTAAGAACCACTTGCTTCCTATTCGACTGGGGGCGATAATTTGGAGAGAGAAGGAGATGAGCAGACAAAGATGTGGGAGGAGGAGGTGGGCAAAGAGAGGGAAGGAGATGGACAGAGAGAAGAGGAGCAAATAGATAGAGTAAGGGAAGATGTAGAGATGGATAAACAGAGGGGAGAGGCGGAGATGGACAGAGAAAGCAAAGAGGAGGAGACGGATAGAGAGAGGAGGGAAGAGGAGGTGAACAGAGGGAGGGGGAATGAGGAATGGACAGGGACAGGGGAGGGAGGAGATGAAGTGGAGGAGGAGATTTAATTAGATCGAGAGAGAAGGAGATGAACAGAGGGGGAATGATCAAACGGAGAGGAGGTAGAGAGAAGGGTAGAAGGAGATATACAGGGAGAAGGATAGGTGGAGATGGACAGAGATTGGGTGGGGGGGGGGGGGGGGGGGAGCAGAGAGAGTGATGGCGGAAATGGTCAGAGAGGGGGCATAGGAGGAGATGGGCAGAGATGTGGGGAAGGAGGAATGGACTAATAGAAGACTGGAAAAAAAATATATTCGGGAAACGCCACGTATTCAGCTTGTTAATGATATATGTAACATAGTGCTTTTTTATAAATGCGAAAATTCATAACTAAGCACTGTTATACGACCAGCGTCTTGGTGTGCTTATGAATGCCGCAAAATTTTTATTTGCTGAACTGTAATGAAAACTGAGAAAGACCCTTTTACAACTCACTTAGCACTACGATAACGGAATCTATGTAAAACAATCTGAACAAAAATTACGCTCGAAGATGGAAAATATCACAGATGCAAGTCACAAATGTGGAGCTCACTTTTACAGTCATATAGGATGGAAGGTTAACGTCCAGTGAACTAGAAGCAACCAAGGAGCTTCAGTATTTGTTTAAAATTCAAAAACAATAATTTTCCGCTATAATAATGCTAAGAAAGATCTTCGAGAAACTGACCTACGACTGCAATATGCGCATGTTAGAAACGCCTACGGAAATACCATCACAACTCTCCCAACCCCCGTAGCGGCGCACGTTACACAACACGCGGCGTGCTGCATTATACATAGTCGACGCTCAGCCGGAATTGGACCAGAAACAGAATCCATGGACCGCAAAGAGCATTCGAAACGCCGATGTTCATGTGTCCTGCAGTTCGCGTGTCGACGCGCAATTTGCTGCGTTCTTAAAAAATGGTTCAAATGGCTCTGAGCACTATGCGACTTAACTTCTAAGAACTAATTAAACCTTACTAACCTAAAGACATCACACACATCCACGCCCGAGGCAGGATTCGAACCTGCGACCGTAGCGGTCGCTCGGCTCCAGACTGCAGCGCCTAGAAGCGCACGGCCACTCCGGCCGGCGCTGCGTTCTTCATCGACCTACGAGCCGAGTCGATACCATACTGAGTGATATTTTACTGTTTTTCTTCGTTTTGACTGTTGCAAACCGATGCATAGGCGAGACTTTGGCATTTAACGACCACTGTTCCAGTGTCATCAACGGCCTCATCGCCGATGAGCGTCGTACGGCTCGAAGCTGAAGTGGAGAGGCACGCTTGCATACTGTGGGCCCCCTGCTCCGGACTTTCAGCTCTCTCTCTCTCTCTCTCTCTCTCTCTCTCTGTCTCTCTCTCCCTCAATCTCTCGTGTGTGTGTGTGTGTGTGTGTGTGTGTGTGTGCGCGCGCGTTTGTGTAAGTTCTGAGACGTGCGAATGGTTCTGCAAGCGCAACTCTGCTACTCTGAGTCGTACCGAGTGTGAAATGCATGACACGACATGCACATCAAAGTGTAGTCGGTAATGATCCTTCCGCAGGTTCACTTACGGAAACCCTGCTACGATTTTTATTTCCGCTAAATGACCAAGCTTGCTCATCGTTCCGGTATAATCGGCAACGACAAAGTCGATGCTGCGTACCAGTCTGAAGACCTCACTTAATCATTCATAGTTTTCCAACATTAGAAACATTCAAATGGACAGATGAACATTGTGGGAGGTACAGGAAATTGATGAAAAGAGGCTGGTTAAAATAAAAATACGAAGTTCGGCTAGAAAAAAACCGGACTGATGCTGGAAAAAACATTTATTTACAATTATTTACAATTTCATGTTATCTCCTTCAATGTACTCTCCTCCTCGGTCTCTACACCGCTCCATACGAATTTTCCACTGTTCATAGCAATGCTGCAGATCATTTTCGGTAAGTCCATACATTACTTCCGTCGCTTTTTCTTTTACTGCTTCAACAGTGTCAAATCTAGCTCCTTTCAAAGCTGACTTGACTTTAGGGAAAAGAAAAAAGTCACAGGTGGCCAAATCAGGTGAGTAGGGTGGATGATCTAAGATGGGAATGTTGTGTTTTGGCAAAAACGTCTTCACTGACAACGCACTGTGAGCTGGGGCATTGTCTTGGTGAAGGATCCATGACTTTTTTCTCCACAAATCGTTCCGTTTTCTCCGTACTCGCTCACGTAGGGTAGCCAGGACGCTAACGTAGTAATGCTGATTCACTGTTTGTCCCTCTGGTACCCAATCAATGTGCACAATCCCTTTGATGTCAAAAAAAAAAAAAAAAAAACAATCATCATTGCCTTGAATTTCGATTTTGACATTCGTGCTTTTTTTTGTCGTGGAGAACCAGGAGTTTTCCAATGCATCGATTGGCGTTTAGTTTCGGGATCGTAAGTAAAAAATCACGATTCATCGCAAGTAATAACATTTTGTAAGAAGGTGGGATCACTTTCAATGTTTTCCAGAATGTCAGAACAAATCATTCTTCGGCGTTCCTTCTGTTCAATTGTGAGACACTTTGGAACCATTTTTGAACACACTTTGTTCATGTTGAAACTTTCATGAAGAATCTGCCTAACACTTTCCTTGTCAATTCCTGTTAACTCAGACACTGCTCTGATTGTTAAACGGCGATCTTGTCGAACAAGTTTACCGATTTTTTCAATGTTTGCATCAGTTTTTGCTGACAATGGTCTGCCAGTGCGAGTGTCATCACTGGTGTCTTCGCGGCCATCTTTAAATCGTTTAAACCACTCAAACACTTGTGTTCGCGATGAACAATCATCGCCGTACACTTGTTGTAACATTACAAACGTTTCACTTGCAGATTTTCCTAGTTTGAAACAAAATTTGATGTTAACACGCTGTTCTTTCTGTACACTCAACATTTTCCGACGCACAGACAAAACGTCAACTACTTAAAACAGGCGCCACGGGCAGACTGAGTGCAGGAGGCAGATGAAACTCGAGCAGTAGGCGGAGCGAGAGTCACGTGAGAGGCCACGCGACTTTCAGCCTTATTGTATTCGTTTTATTGTTTCACCAGTAATAGTCCGGTTTTTTCTAGCCACACCTCGTAAATAAGACAATAAACAGTTACAAGAATGTTGTCGTGAATCCTAGCTTGCCCATTACTTAATAAGGACAACAACTGTTACACTTATGTACACAAAGCGTGTTTATTTAGGATTTAATCAACGACCCACAAATGTCGTTATAATTGCCCTTATTCATAGCCCAGATGGCAGCCCAATAGTCTACGTTTACTAGTTGTCCTAGCTTAATCTTAATGATCACAATTTATTATACAAAAACGTTGGTCTTCCTTACCACGCTGGTGCTGCGCGCTCCTATTGGTCCCTCCCCACCAACACTCATTTTAGGACATGCAGCACCCTGAGAGTGGACTTGCCATTTGTTGTCTATACCTAGCTAGAGTCAGCAGCTCGTGGTCTCGGGGTAGCGTTCTCGCTTCTCGAGCTCCGGGTCTCGTGTTCGATTTCCGCTGGGGTCAGGGATTTTCACCTGCCCCGAGATTACTGGATGTTTGTTGTGTCGTCTTCATCCTCATCATTCATTCGCATTACGGTCGGAGGAAGGCAACGGCAAACCACTTCCATTAGGACCGTGGCTAGTACGGCACTGCGAATCTTCTGCATCGTTCCCGTACACTCTATCAAGAAGCATGGCACTTCATTTCCGTTCCATTTCCATCTAGCTCGAGCAACAACATTAAATTCAGCTGATATTCGCAAATTTCCGACGTAGCACGGTGCCGTGTGGTGTTTGTATTTTTGGGTCTTAGTTTTCGGATATTTCTGGCAGCATGTTGCACCTAATGCTGTTTTCTGGAATGTATGACGCTATCTATGGTTTTGGGTAATTTTACCGATTTTCCCCCACTTTTCAAAAAGACACCCGTAGATACTGGACACTGAATGTTTAAAAACTCCAACAATATATTATTCAGCAACAAATAAACTCCTGCAGCATACCTTCTGTTAACACACTACCTCCCTCCACTCCTATTTATGGTCTTGGTGCTATTTTACTGATTTTTACCCAGTACTCCAGCTAAAGCTGCTATTTTTTCTACAAGAAACGTGTAAATAGGAGGCTTTATAAAGTTTATCAACTATGACTACGCCATATGCCCTGCAAACACATCAGTGTATAACGCTATTTA
Organism: Schistocerca serialis cubense; assembly: GCF_023864345.2. NCBI lineage: Eukaryota > Metazoa > Arthropoda > Insecta > Orthoptera > Acrididae > Schistocerca > Schistocerca serialis. Next base: position 869,122,841 of record NC_064640.1, on the reverse strand, counting down.
TAGTTTTGGTGGAATTTATAATTCAATTCAACTGGCTCTGAGCACTATGGGACTTAACATTTTAGGTCATCAGTCCCCTAGAACGTAGAACTACTTAAACCTAACTAACCTAAGGACATCACACACATCCATGCCCGACGCAGGATTCGAACCTGCGACCGTAGAAGTCCCGCGGTTCCGGACTGCAGCGGGTGGAATTTATATTTTTCTCCCATTTTTCTCAGAGAGACATAGGACAGCGCTACATAACTTTTGCACCTACACTTCTGCTGCCGCTAACATCACCACCGAGGATAAGAAATACGGAAACTACCCAGAACTACGTATTTTATTTAAAAAGAAGCTAAATGATGGTTAACCTCTCTCCAACCATCTGGATACATAATGTCGGATAACTGGCAGCTTCCGCGTGTGCCCGCCATGTAGCGATAATTTCATATACCCCAACCTGCTACCGCCACTGCCGCCACACATTCATACTCTTGTTCGACATCTGAGAGAGAGAAATTGCCACCACGATTTGGATAGTATAAGAATAAGTACAATGTATACAATTAAACAGACGCCCCCCTAGTGCGCTGAAGGGTGCTGCCATGATGTGCTGTTCGTTACAGCCTCTGCTACATGTTTGTTGACCGTTCCCCAGCCACTGGTTATGACAAGCAAATAATATGGCAGGGCCCCTCCTGTGATATTTTCAAAGTGCATCCTCCCCACAGCCCTCTCAAATGCGGATCCTATAGAGAGACAACACAACACATCTTCACCTGCTGCCACAGTAGACTGAGGACCAGCTAGTAAGCTGGTATGGTGCATGCCGTAGCCTGGACCCTGGGCAGAGCATGTGAATAAACAGACATTAAGAGCACAAGACTCGCAGTGACTTGACTGGAGGCTGAGCCTTACCCCTCCCCGTCACCCCCCACCACCACCACCCAGGGCAGATAAGCGAGGCGACAGTGCAGTGGCCACCTGGTGACGCACCGAAGCCTGTGTAGCGGCACCATCGTTTAGGATAGGGAAAGTTAGTTTTGTGCAATATTCGGAGTTCGAGTTACAGCCAGGTGTGGGCAAGGTTGCAGTAAGTTACGCATACCAGCGGTTGCGAAGGCAAATAGAGGCCACGGCGGCATAGAGCTGCCGGTGAAGGCGCACACAGCAGTTTCCATGGTGCAAGTCACAGGCAGAAGAGGGCCATTGGCCAACATAAGTGTTATGCATACGTGACGCGAAGTGGTGCGTTAGCGAAACAGAGGTGCGCAACCGATTATACACTCCTGGAAATTGAAATAAGAACACCGTGAATTCATTGTCCCAGGAAGGGGAAACTTTATTGACACATTCCTGGGGTCAGATACATCACATGATCACACTGACAGAACCACAGGCACATAGACACAGGCAACAGAGCATGCACAATGTCGGCACTAGTACAGTGTATATCCACCTTACACAGCAATTCAGGCTGCTATTCTCCCATGGAGACGATCGTAGAGATGCTGGATGTAGTCCTGTGGAACGGCTTGCCATGCCATTTCCACCTGGCGCCTCAGTTGGACCAGCGTTCGTGCTGGATGTGCAGACCGTGTGAGACGACGCTTCATCCAGTCCCAAACATGCTCAATGGGGGACAGATCCGGAGATCTTGCTGGCCAGGGTAGTTGACTTACACCTTCTAGAGCACGTTGGGTGGCACGGGATACATGCGGACGTGCATTGTCCTGTTGGAACAGCAAGTTCCCTTGCCGGTCTAAGAATGGTAGAACGATGGGTTCGATGACGGTTTGGATGTACCGTGCACTATTCAGTGTCCCCTCGACGATCACCAGTGGTGGACGGCCAGTGTAGGAGATCGTTCCCCACACCATGATGCCGGGTGTTGGCCCTGTGTGCCTCGGTCGTATGAAGTCCTGATTGTGGCGCTCACCTGCACGGCGCCAAACACGCATACGACCATCATTGGCACCAAGGCAGAAGCGACTCTCATCGCTGAAGACGACACGTCTCCATTCGTCCCTCCATTCATGCCTGTCGCGACACCACTGGAGGCGGGCTGCACGATGTTGGGGCATGAGCGGAAGACGGCCTAACGGTGTGCGGGACCGTAGCCCAGCTTCATGGAGACGGTTGCGAATGGTCCTCGCCGATACCCCAGGAGCAACAGTGTCCCTAATTTGCTGGGAAGTGGCGGTGCGGTCCCCTACGGCACTGCGTAGGATCCTACGGTCTTGGCGTGCATCCGTGCGTCGCTGCAGTCCGGTCCCAGGCCGACGGGCACGTGTACCTTCCGCCGACCACTGGCGACAACATCGATGTACTGTGGAGACCTCACGCCCCACGTGTTGAGCAATTCGGCGGTACGTCCACCCGGCCTCCCGCATGCCCACTATACGCCCTCGCTCAAAGTCCGTCAACTGCACATACGGTTCACGTCCACGCTGTCGCGGCATGCTACCAGTGTTAAAGACTGCGATGGAGCTCCTTATGCCACGGCAAACTGGCTGATACTGACGGCGGCGGTGCACAAATGCTGCGCAGCTAGCGCCATTCGACGGCCAACACCGCGGTTCCTGGTGTGTCCGCTGTGTCGTGCGTGTGATCATTGCTTGTACAGCCCTCTCGCAGTGTCCGGAGCAAGTATGGTGGGTCTGACACACCGGTGTCAATGTGTTCTTTTTTCCATTTCCAGGAGTGTAAATAGGTGTTGTTTTCTAACGAGAGTCATTCAAGTGTGGCAGCTCTCCTGGACGGCGGCGCATGTCACACCGCCGGACTACACGCAGCAACAGATGGGGCGCCAGCATCCCAGTCCACAGCGGGTCGTTAGTTCGACCCTCCGAGGCCGACGCCGTGTCCGCAGCCAGCCAGCGGCGGGCCTCTCTTCAGCTCGCACCGCCGGCAGTCGTCTCGGTTCCCCACACACGACGGAGACTTCTGAGGCGAGGGCCGCAGATGTGGACGCCGGATAGCGGGCGCTTGTTCGTCACCGCGATCTCAGCCATGCCGGCGAGAAGAAGGACGCAGCTGGCCGCCTACAGCTCACACCGAGCGGCGCTGAGTCGGCAGGGACGCAGACCGCCGAGTCAACTGTGGCATCCTGATGACACCGCACTCCCCTGGGTTACAAGGTCGGCATGACACAGCGTTGCGTTGCACAGGCTGTTGGGGTGCTACCTCAGCATTACAGGGCCTGTGATGCAGACTGATGTGAATGGAGCACTGTAGTAGAAATAAATAAAATCATTTGGAAAGTTCTTGACGAGTTTTAATACGGCACCTCCTGGCACCCCACCCACTACACCTGTATGAGAGAGGTGCCTTGGAACACGTCGCTATTAAAAACACATCTAATGATAGCTTTGACCATTTCCTACCTATTCGAGTAAACTGCAAGCGCGATTGGCAATTATAGCATTTTTCACAGAGTTATCATAGTTTCCCCAGTTGCTAGTTCTACTCTTAAATGCTCTGTGGAAAGAATGTCTGTCGGTGAACCTCTGTAATGTCGCGAGGCGTGTGTGTGATACTCTAATAAGTTGAAAACGTGTTTCTTTGCCCCTTGCTCATGGATGATACTGTGTTTCTGCATATTCTTGTCTTCAACAAATCTTCCATTCAAAAGCTGCAGTCTTCGATATACGGCATTTACAGCACAGTACAGGTCTGTTCCACGCAGATTAGTTCATTCAATGTAGGTTGCATTAGCCACACACTAATTTTATAACAGATCTCTTAACTATCCGGAATTATTATGAACAATCATCCCAATATACTACCCCTGACGAGTCTTCCTGTTTACAGGTCCCCCACTCTAAGTAAAGGATTTTGATCAATCTTCGTAATATACAGAATTATTCTAGAATATATAGTTATTCATTTGTTACAGTGTAGATATGTGCCATCATCTCTGTCCTATATCACCATCATATCATATCCAGCAACCACAAGCCCTTCAGACCAATTCTGCTTCCACAAACTGCTTCCACAAACTGCTTCCATTCCTTTCTGTTTGGTGCTCGGTTCCTCCAGGTGTCTTCAATCCCCAGGGCTGCAAGTCCCTTCGCCAGGTCGTCCATCCAACGCTGTCCTGAGCGTCCTATGAATCGTCTGGTGTTTGGTTTCCCCTCAAGTGCCTTCTTCCTCTGTCTCTGTTGTGGCATACGGTCTATATCGTCCACCCTCTGAATTCCTCTGCTCTTCTGCTTCTGAATGACTGTTGATTGTTGCATCAAAAGGTAGATTACCCCTTTCTCCCTCTTCCTCCATTCTCCTTTATCTAAAATCGTTCCCATACCTTCCTCATTTCTCTTATTTCAAATATTAACAGTTTTTCCTTTTCTCGTTTAGTAATACTCCTGGTTTCTCCACCGCATATGACTGCTGGGCATGTCACTGTGTTATAGATTCTCATCTTAGTGTTTGCTGATATTCATTTTGAGCTAAGCTTCTCCCTGAGGGAATACATTTATTTCATTCCCACTGCTATTCTTTCCATGATGTCTATTCCTATGCTGTAATCAGCTGTAAACCAAGACCCCAAATGTTTCAATTCGTGAACACTCTTGAAACTCCCGCCATCTGTCTAAAAAATTCTTCTTGTTCTTGTCTTCTTCCTAACTGCGTGAGCTCCTCCACCCTCAGCCCAACATTCTGTGCCTAGTTTTCCATTTTCTGATGGATTCCGTTCAACTCAAGGTTTGATTCAGTTAGCAATGCTATATCATTTGAATATGTGAGACAATTGAAATTGGCATCCGTCTGTACTCCAACCCATCCCTGTAGCCTATACTCCCTTATTACTTTCTCTAAGATGACATTGAACAGAACACATGAGAGAGCATCCCCTTGTACGAGGCCTATCTCAATCTCAGACGTTTGTGATTTGACCCCTCGAAAACGCACAGCTGCCCTTCATTCATTCATACGAGTTTGGACCATTCTCACTAGCTTCTTAGGGGTTCTGAAGTCGAGCAGTGCATTCTACAGGCTATTCCTGTGCCTGTTGCCGTATGAACGCTGAAAATCGACGAACAGACTATAGATATCTTTATCATATTCCCAGTGTTTTTTCAAAAAGTTGTCTTAGAGAGGAAATGTGATTTGTCTAAATCTACATCTACATTTATACTCCGCAAGCCACCCAACGGTGTGTGGCAGAGGGCACTTTACGTGCCACTGTCATTACCTCCCTTTCCTGTTCGAGTCGCGTATAGTTCGCGGGAAGAACGACTGTCTGAAAGCCTCCGTGCGCGCTCTAATCTCTCTAATTTTACATTCGTGATCTCCTCGGGAGGTATAAGTAGGGGGAAGCAATATATTCGATATCTCATCCAGAAACGCACCCTCTCGAAACCTGGCGAGCAAGCTACACCGCGATGCAGAGCGCATCTCTTGCAGAGTCTGCCACTTGAGTTTATTAAACATGTCCGTAACGGTATCACGGTTACCAAATAACCCTGTGACGAAACGCGCCGCTCTTCTTTGGATCTTCTCTATCTCCTCCGTCAACCCGATCTGATACGGATCCCACACTGATGAGCAATACTCAAGTATAGGTCGAACGAGTGTTTTGTAAGCCACCTCCTATGTTGATGGACTACATTTTCTAAGGACTCTCCCAATGAATCTCAACCTGGTACCCGCCTTACCAACAATTAATTTTATATGATCATTCCACTTCAAATCGTTCCGCACGCATACTCCCAGATATTTTACAGAAGTAACTGCTACCAGTGTTTGTTCCGCTATCATATAATCATACAATAAAGGATCCTTCTTTCTATGTATTCGCAATACATTACATTTGTCTATGTTAAGGGTCAGTTGCCACTCCCTGCACCAAGTGCCTATCCGCTGCAGATCTTCCTACATTTCGCTACAATTTTCTAATGCTGCAACTTCTCTGTATACTACAGCATCATCCGCGAAAAGCCGCATGGGACTTCCGACACTATCTACTAGGTCATTTATATATATTGTGAAAAGCAATGGTGCCATAACACTCCCCTGTGGCACGCCAGAGGTTACTTTAACGTCTGTAGACGTCTCTCCATTGATAACAACATGCTGTGTTCTGTTTGCTAAAAACTCTTCAATCCAGCCACACAGCTGGTCTGATATTCCGTAGGCTCTTACTTTGTTTATCAGGCGACAGTGCGGAACTGTATCGAACGCTTTCCGGAAGTCAAGAAAAATAGCATCTACCTGGGAACCTGTATCTAATATTTTCTGGGTCTCATGAACAAATAAAGCGAGTTGGGTCTCACACGATCGCTGTTTCCGGAATCCATGTTGATTCCTACATAGTAGATTCTGGGTTTCCAAAAACGACATGATACTCGAGCAAAAAATATGTTCTAAAATTCTACAACAGATCGACGTCAGAGATATAGGTCTATAGTTTTGCGTATCTGCTCGACGACCCTTCTTGAAGACTGGGACTACCTGTGCTCTTTTCCAATCATTTGGAACCTTCCGTTCCTCTAGAGACTTGCGGTACACGGCTGTTAGAAGGGGGGCAAGTTCTTTCGCGTACTCTGTGTAGAATCGAATTGGTATCCCGTCAGGTCCAGTGGACTTTCCTCTGTTGAGTGATTCCAGTTGCTTTTCTATTCCTTGGACACTTATTTCGAAGTCAGCCATTATTTCGTTTGTGCGAGGATTTAGAGAAGGAACTGCAGTGCGGTCTTCCTCTGTGAAACAGCTTTGGAAAAAGGTGTTTAGTATTTCAGCTTTACGCGTGTCATCCTCTGTTTCAATGCCATCATCATCCCGGAGTGTCTGGATATGCTGTTTCGAGCAACTTACTGATTTAACGTAAGACCAGAACTTCCTAGGATTTTCTGTCAAGTCGGTACATAGAATTTTACTTTCGAATTCACTGAACGCTTCACGCATAGCCCTCCTTACGCTAACTTTGACATCGTTTAGCTTCTGTTTGTCTGAGAGGTTTTGGCTGCGTTTAAACTTAGAGTGAAGCTCTCTTTGCTTTCGCAGTAGTTTCCTAACTTTGTTGTTGTACCACGGTGGGTTTTTCCCGTTCCTCACAGTTTTACTCGGCACGTTGATCGGTTTGGTCAAAAGTCGGCTTGGTACTCCTGCATGCTGTGCTCTATGAACAGCTGTAATTTTTTGAGGGTAATAATAGATAATACCTGATAGGATACATTCTGCAAGCTGATACCTCTGTGGTTACCAAATTCCATTTTACATCCCTTCTTATACGAGTATATCGCGCCTATTATGGCCACTTTCCATTGTTCTGGCAATGTCGCATTCTTCCATATCAACTGGATCAATTTATACCGGTATTTCTCTACATACAAGTTCTCACCTCCCACTTTTATCATTTCTCCTGTTATTCCGTTCTCCCCTGGGGCTTTGTTGTTTCTGAGTCTTTCACTTGTAATATTCACATCTTCTTCAATCACTTCCCATTCTTCATTTTCCTTTTCTCCGTGGTGTCCGCAAGTAACATTTTATCTAGGTCTGGGTGATTCATAAAATGTGAGAAGTATTTTTTCATCTTCCTATAAGTATTTCCTTGTCATTTATCAAGTTGTAGTTCTTATCTCTGATGAAAAAGGTTGGGCTCTTGTACCCAAGTTTGTCTTGAATTCTGTTTCAGTTTGTTCTAACAAATTGGTTAGAAGTAGTCCCTTCTCTTTTCTTAAGATTCTCTTCGTCTCCCTTCTTATGATGAAAAAATGTTCCTTTTTCTACTCACTCTTCCAGTCAGTCAGCTACTATCTCGCATTTCCCCAACATTCATAACTGGTTCCAGTGTGTCCTTCTTCGCCTTACTCATGTAGGTGTGTATCAGTTTAAGTCTACACACAACGAGCAAGTAGTCTGACGCTCAGTGGCCCCTCAATAGGACTTGGCGTCCATTACTCGATAGCTATAGCGCTGGCACACCAAAATATGATCTATCTGATTGGTAATTCTGCCACCCAGTGAGCACCAGCTCTTCTTATGTATTCTCTTGTGTTCAAAGTTAGTCGAACTTACTCTCGAGTTCCTTGATCATCCTCTGATCATTCTCACTTGTCTCGTCGTGCAAACTGTGCCATCCTATATTTGGCATACGTAATTCTTCTTCTCCTGCTTTCCCATTAGAATCTCGCAGAACTATCTTTGTATGTCTAGTTGGTGTGCCCTCAGTTGTTTGCTCTAGTTCGCCATAGAACTCAGGTGCTTATTCTACACTACTGGCCATTAAAATTGCTACACCAAGAAGTATGCAGATTATAAACGGGTATTCATTGGACAAATATATTATACTAGAACTGACATGTAATTACATTTTCACGTAGTTTGGGTGCATAGATCCTGAGAAATCAGTACCCAGAACAACCACCTCTGGCAGTAATAACGGCCTTGATACGCCTGGGCATTGAGTCAAACACAGCTTGGATGGCGTTTACAGGTATAGCTGAGCATGCAGCTTCAACACGATACCACAGTTCATCAACAGTAGTGACTGGCGTATTGTGACGAGCCAGTTGCTCGGCCACTATTGACCAGACGTTTTCAGTTGGAGAATGTGCTGGCCAGGGCAGCAGTCGAACATTTTCTGTATCCAGAAAGGCCCGTACAGGACCTACAACATGCGGTCGTGCATTATCCTGCTGAAATGTAGGGTTTCGCAGGGATCGAATGAAGGGTAGAGCCACGGGTCGTACCACATCTGAAATGTAACGTCCACTGTTCAAAGTGCCGTCAATGCGAACAAGAGGTGACCGAGACGTGTAACCAATGGCACCCCGTACCATCACACAGGGTGATACGCCAGTATGGCGATGACTAATACACGCTTTCAATGTGCGTTCACCGCGATGTCGCCAAACATGGATGCGACCATCATGATGCTGTAAACAGAACCTGGATTCATCCGAAAAAATGACGTTTTGCCATTCGTGTACCCAGGTTCGTCGTTGAGTACACCATAGCAGGCGCTCCTGTCTGTGATGCAGCGTGCAGCGTCAAGGGTAACCGCAGCCATGGTCTCCGAGCTGATAGTCCATGCTGCTGCGAACGTCGTCGAACTGTTCTTGCAAATTGTTGTTGTCTTGAAAATGTCCCTATCTGTTGACTCAGGGATCGAGACGTGGCTGCACCATCCGTTACAGCCATGCGGATAAGATGCCTGTCATCTCGACTGCTGGTGATACGAGGCCGTTGGGATCCATCACGGCGTTCCGTGTTACCCTCCTGAACCCACCGATTCCATATTCTACCAACAGTCATTGGATCTCGTCCAACGCGAGCAGCAATGTCGCGATACGATAAACCGCAATCGCGATAGGCTACAATCCGACCTTTATCAAAGTCGGAAACGTGATGATACGCATTTCTCCTCCTTACACGAGGCATCACAACAATGTTTCACCAGGCAACGCCGGTCAACTGCTGTTTGTGAATGAGAAATCGGTTGGAAACTTTCCTCATGTCAGCACGTTGTAGGTGTCGCCACCGGTGACAGCCTTGTGTGACTGCTCTGAAAAGCTAATCATTTGAATATCACAGCATCTTCTTCCTGTCGGTGAAATTTCGCGTGTGTAGCACGTCATCTTCGTGGTGTAGCAATTTTAATGGCCAGTAGTGTAGTTCGTCATAGAACTCCTCCTTTTCCTCATCTGTTTTATCCTCTGTCGGGTCGTCAACAATGACAGAACACATGAGAGAGCATCCCCTTGTCCGACACCTGTCTCAGTCCCGAACGTTTCTGATGTGACCCCTCGGACACGCACTACTTCCCTTGACCCATTCACACAAGTTTGCACCATTCTCACTAACTTCTCAGGAATTCTGGTAACGCATATCTTATTTGACAACATGTGCGTACATCAATTATTCAACTCATTCAATATTTTTAATGCGATTTATAATGTGTCTAACATTTGATATTTAGTATTTAAAAAGAAAATCGTGGATGGCGATGGAAACAGTTATTGTATAAACAAATACATTACCTTGCTTCGAAGATGGGGCAAACTCTCGCTATTTAACGAATCGTGTGGGTGTGCCTGTTGGTGCATTTGCATTGGATTGGCGACCGCTTTCCAGGTATACACAGTCGATCTGCGACATTTTGTTAGGACATCCATGTATGGGATTTCCGGGATGGTTTTTCATGCCTCTGCATCATAAATGCTATTTTACGCATTTTTAACGGCTTCGTGATATTCTCGCTGATTCCTGTTACGAGTGACATCGTAACATTACCATTCCATTAGATACAAAGCTATCTCGCCACCTACACTGTCACTAGCTATGTAAGACTGATATCACAACGGGAAATATAAAGCGCTAAAAAGTCTGCAAATCGCTACATCCCAATATTGTTGCAGCCCTCCTGAAGATGACAGCCTGTATCTAAACTTATACTCTACAAGTCACTGTACACCGCGGGCTGGGAATTACATCACATTTAATATGAAGCATAACGCAACTGCCGATGAAATGGGGATTCCCCACATCGAAGACGGAACTTCTGCTGCAATCGGCAATCTCTACTTCATTCGCGAATGAATTGTGGAAAGACTGTTCTTGGTAAAATCCTCGTGTTAAACGGAATTTTCCCAATGAAGCCATTTTCGCGAGACGTGTGTGGGAGGAAGCAGTATTTTTGCTCATAACACTTGGAAGAAGTGGTAAAGACACCGCCTGTCAGCCCCCTTTTATAGAGTGTCGCTCCCGCCCCCATCTCACCCAACTATATTCTTGCATCAACAAATCTTCCATTAAAAGTAGAGTCGTCGATATGTAGCATTTACATCGTCTTGAGTTTGAAACGCAATTGGCCTATAATTGGCAGCACTTCTCTCTTTTTTTTTCTAACCATCACATTACAATTCAGGCGATCGTCCAATAGCATACGTATCCAACATAATTTTACTATAGTGGTAAACTGCTTCCACCTCTATGAAATTGGTCGGCTCCTATGAGTTCTGAATGATGACGAAGATCTGCTATATATTATAAAAAAGATCATTTCGACTTGATGCTGGCTCCCAAGATCGGAGGCCTCCGGTAGTAGATTTAGGGTATGGTGATGTGTATCTTCTCCCATACAGGCAATGCGGACGTGCGTAGTTGGTGTTACTTTAGAAACACGTCTCTCCTAGAACGGAGGAAAAATTGTTTAGTGGACGTTGATGGGATTTATCTGATATACGATACGCACAGATCGAACACACACATATGGGATTCCCTATCCGAGTCTTGTAGTTTCTTTAAATTTATCCAGTAGCGTTACGGGAGAAGCATGCCGTCTTTTTACTGCATCGACGCAAAACGTTCCTACTAGTGTTAAAGAGCTATCCACCGGATCATTTATACTGATGCGACTGCTCAGCAGGTCAGCAACAACCAATCATGTAACACAATTTTTTCATCAGCCGTAGTGCTCTGTAAACCACTTCTTTCGCGGGTAGATGCCATTCCCTTAATATTCCTGCAGAAGGAATCTGACATCGAGACTACACAGCAGCGAAGTTCAGAACTCAAACAAATATCCCTTTCCAAAGCAGTTTGATGAAACTCTCAAAGATCCACCTGAAAATCGACTAAGTTTTCTGAGCATCTTTAATAACCCAAATAAAGATCGCTCCTTTCAATTTGCCATGTGGCTCTGTGGCAGAATGGTCGCCTCCTTAGTGGGAGATCAAGGTTCGACTACCAACTGTGGTGAATTTTTAAACAAAAGTGAGTGTTTCATGAGCATTTCCGTGAAGCGTAAAGTATATTAAGATGAAAATATTTAGTTTTTAATGAAACTTCCTGGCAGATTAAAACTGTGTGCCGGAGCGAGACTCGAACTCGGGACCTTTGCCTTTCGCGGGCAAGTGCTCTACCAACTGCAAGGTTCGCAGGAGAGCTTCTGTAAAGTTTGGAAGGTAGGAGACGAGATACTGGCAGAAGTAAAGCTGTGAGGACGAGGCGTGAATCGTGCTTGGATAGCTCAGCTGCCGGCACGGTATCTCAGCGTGTTCGGTCAGAGGGTTAGCTGCCTTCTGTAATAAAAAAAACTGAGTTAATCGATCAACAACGAACTTAAACGGATGTCTTACGACGTCCGCCCCGATCAGATGCAACGAACGAAAGCGAACAAAATGAGATTAAAAAAAAAAAAAAAAAAGGTAGAGCACTTGCCCGCGAAAGGCAAAGGTACCGAGTTCGAGTCTCGGTCCAGCACACAGTTTTAATCTGCCAGGAAGTTTCATATCAGCGCACACTCCACTGCAGAGTGAAAATCTCATTCTAGTTTGTAATGTTTGTTTTAATTTAAACAATATTTATTAACCAACTTTTATGAAGGTCGCTAATTAAGGATTTATATTTGCCACGAAAACTTGATTTTTATGTGCGATATGTAATTATAAATAAGAATATGTCCGTTTTCATAAAATTTACTGTTATATATGCGTTAATTAGCATACATTTGATGAATTTTATTTCTAAATGACGCAGTAATTCGAACTGAAAAGAATAGAAGACGAAAAAATAATGACTGAAACGAGAATCGAACGAGCGGATAGCAGGCTCTAGCGCTACCGATTTTTTGCCATCTTTGTGTATTTAATGCTTCACGGGAATGCCTATAGAATATGCACCTTTGTTTAAAAATTTACTACGGCCAGGAATCGAACCTGGGCCTCACACGTCGTCGACAAGCTTGCTACAACAGGGCCACACCGCCCTTTCTTTTTATATTTTCCTGTTGACCAACTAGACTCACGTAACAACTTCAGTTCCTCTTCTTTCCTTGTTGTTTCCTATTTTTCCAGTACTCCTTCATCTTATCCCCATTTTGTCTTTTACAGTCTTATGTCCACGTTCTTCACGATTTCTTATTTCTTCTGGATTGAAAACTTTCTAATTTTAATATTATATTCTTGAAACGATTTCCCTCTGTTATTTCCGGTTATTTGATGTTGTTCCTTTCTAGGTCTTGCCTTATTTCTGTAATCCATGCTATAGTCGATGTATTCTTCCAAAAATACAGCAACATTTATTTCGTGAGCCTGTTCTCGTTCATCGGCAGAGGTGTCCAATAAAGATTAATCTTCTTTTAGCCACTACTTCTGATATTTCCTCTATGTTTTTGTAGATCTCTTCATTACTTCCCATTTTCCAGAAATCTGTAGTTTGTATTGCACCCATTATTTTTCTAACTATACGTCTTTCAGAAACCTTTTATTCCGTCCAGCTTATGGTTCACTTTTAGACACTGACATCCATATAAACATACTGGTGGTACCACTATTGTATATTGCTTTAGTTTTGTTTTTCTAGATATTCATTTCTTGTTGCAAATATTCTCTGTCAAACCATATGCTCTCTCCATTTAGTTAACTCTTACATCTACTGCAAATTTTGCTAGTCTATTCTGTTTTACAGTTTCTCCAAGATATTTCAATTTACTTACTCGCTCTGTTTGACGTAGCTGTGTTTCTATAAATTTTGGTGCATTTTTTAATGTTTGGCACGAATTTTGTTTTTTCAGCTGACATTTTGAGACCAATTCTATTTCCTCTTTTGGCACGAATTTTGTTTTTTCAGCTGACATTTTGAGACCAATTCTATTTCCTCTTTCTTCCAGAATGATTATTCGAATTACTGCGTCTGTAAGATTTTCTGAAAGTCTTACACAATCATCTGCAAAAACCAGGCAGTTTACTTTAATCCCATTTGGTTTCCTTCCTAAAATTATCGATTCAATTTTGTGATTCTTTAGCTCCAAATTCCTGACCCTTACAATTTTTTCTAGAGTGCAGTTAAACAGTAAAGGTGATAAATTATCCCCCAGTCTAACACAAGTTTTTGTTTCAAATGCCTGAGATAGATGTCCTATAAATTTAACTTTAGATATTGTCATTGTTAGAGTTTAATGAACTATGTTCGCTAATTTTGCCTTAACACCAAATTCCCTAATACCCATTAAGTAGTGGACCATACTTTAAGGTATTAAAGACACTCGGGAAACTTCAAAATCAATTTTTTAGGGAATTTTTCTGAGTTGCATCGAACTGCTTTGGGAGACAGAGATCTGCACTTCACGTGCCATAAATATAAAAAATTACGAAAACCCAATTGCCGTGTGGGCTATTTGGAGTCTAACACATTCTTCTGCTCTAGCTCACTCCAGATGCTTATTCATAGAATTTTTTGAAAGCAGTTAATGCTTCCGTTGATAGTGTTGAGAATTCCTGATCCTACTTATGCGCTATAGTTAGATTTATTTACGTTCAGGGCAAGTACCAGTGTCTGCACCAATCGCCCAAAGGTCTTCTTGTAATTCCCTACTGCTTCATGTAGACAACTCCATCACCTTACAGCTTCCTGTGCTTTCCGCCATTTCTTTAAGCTGGTCTGTAGTTCATTATCCCTGAAGTGTACGATAGAGAACTGGTATGAAGAAGGAAATGCATCGTGGATACGTTTGTGAGGTTGCGTAAAATCAGGTGTAATCTCTCATCAGGCTGCCATACTTGGCGGGAGACCAGTTCTCTAGGCATCTTTACAAACTCACTGTGCGCGCAGAAATGAAAAGAGCAACGCGGCGCGATCTACGGCATACTAGAGATACTACCCAACACATCTGCGCAAAGCTACATCAGATTTTCACTCTGGTTTCCACTTCGCGACCGATCGCGATTTACTTTCCGAATAATCCTCGTAAATTAACTGGTTGATGGAAGCAGCGATGGGATTTCCTCGTCCGTTGCACGCTGTCCTTCGATTCAAATTATAGAGATTCCACCCATTTTCGGTCATTCGTATTTCTTTATTATAAAGATGTTATTTTAATTGCAACTTTCTATCGTATCGCCAGCGATTCACAAAAATCTTTAACATTTGTATTTTGTACTACCATTGGTAAAGCGAATCATTCATTTGCTTACGCAAAGAGAGAAGAAATCATCTGATTGTCACAGTGGTCTCTGAAGTGTACCACAGTGTCCGTGCAGATCATTGTTACTTATTTCAGCGAATGAGTGAGTAGCTCATGTAGCAGTTTCACTCTGGATTTACAAATCCTTGTCAGCATTCTATATCTCTTCCTTACAGAGCTGGATAAGCTGCTAAAACAGTTACACGGGAGATAACAGCATTTCTCTGTGGTGTGTAATAGTAGCATCGTTAGAAGCCACGATACTCTCATACAAATAAACAGAAATTACTTCTGTGCTTTACTGTGAAAAACAAGGATTCAAACGTATAAATATATCTTTAAGCATAAATATATCTAAAAGAATATCTTTAAGCTTTCTCTGTACCAAAAATACTGTATGTTCTCCCAAACTGTATGAAAGACAGCCGATCAGAGAACAGTCCTATATTTCAATCAGCTGCACTAGATCTGTTACCTGTCATTGCTTTGGTCCGGAGCGCCCAGTTGGGAAATAGAACTTTCTCTAATGAGGAGCTACTTTATAAATTGGTTTTAAAACTCTCGTCGTACTGTTGTTGCGGAAACAGGTCATGCCGGCTACCAGCTGATTTATGCTGTGGCTTCCACTGACTATTTCGTAGGATTCATGTGACACTACTGTTAATGTGCGGCGATACGCTATTGTTAATAATGACTTACAGACAATAATGTAAGTATCTATTGCTTCATGTAAACAGCAACGATTGCAGGTACTTGTTTTTTTTTTTGTATAATATTGCATTAATTTGGACGCACGACTCAGCTAAATGCGTAACAGTAGTTCGCCCCCCCCCCCCCCTTCTATACATTCTGAGATTCCCAAATAGTCCTTAAGGCATAAGGCAAACAGCAGTTCAAAGTTCGCAGCATTATATGCTAAACAATATGAAAAAAGCGTAATAACGAAATGAAACGTTCATTCTGGGGTAGCGACAGGAGGAAATTATTTTGTCCGTTCGCTGTTTTTAGTGACTCTTGCTTCAAACAATAAAGTTTATATAGTTATGAGCCAAATTTTATCTCCATATGATTTACGTACAACACCTAAATCAGCAGTGGTTCTATTAAGCTGAAATTTAGAAAAAAAAAAATCACAGTGGCACTTGAGAGAGATTGTGAATCAGGCATTTGCGAAAGTAGGAACATTGTGAGATTAGGCGAAAAGCTTAACAATAATTCACTTCATATCTGGAAGGCGCGAAGGAGAGGGTTGTCTTCCGCTGCCAACGAACAGGGAAGAAGTTTGAATCTGACTCTGTTCATATAAAGTGGAGGGCTAAAGAGTTATCTTCTGGGACTATTGCATTTCCTTATGTATATACGCTGAAGCGCCAAAGACACTTGTTATAGGCATGCGTATTCAAATACAGAGATATGTAAACAGGCAGATTATGGCGCTGCGGTCGGCAACGCCTATATAAGACGACAAGTGTCTGGCGCAGTTGTTAGATCGGTTCCTGGTGCTACAAGGCACGTTATCAAGATTTAAGTGACTTTGAACGTGATGTACACTGCATCTTCGAGGTAGCGATGAAGTGGCGATTTTCCCATACGACCTTCTCACGAGTGTACCGTGAATATCCGGAATCCGGTAAAACATCAAATCTCCGACATCGCTCCGGCCAGGAAAAGATCCTGCAAGAACGGGACCAACGACAGCAGAAGAGAATCGTTCAACGTGACAGAAGCGCAACCCTTCCGCAAATTGCTGCAAATTTCAATGCTGGGCCATTAACAAGTGTCAACGTGCAAACCATTCAACGAAACTTCATCGATATGGGCTTGATAACTGCACAACACAAAGCACAAAGCTTTACGCCTCGCCTGGGCCCGTCAACACCGACATTGGACTGTTGATGACTGGAAACATGCTGCCTGGTCGGACAAATCTCGTTTTAAATTGTATCGAGCGGGTGGACGTGTACGGGTATGGAGACAACCTCATGAATCCATGGACCCTGTACGTCAGCAGGGGGCTGTTGAAGCCGGTGGAGGGTGTGTAATGGTGTGGGGCGTGGGCAGTTAGAGTGATATGGGGCCCATGATACGTCTAGAAACGACTCTGACAGGTGATACGTACGTAAGCATTCTGTCTGATCACCTGCATCCATACATGTCAATTGTGCATTCCGACAGACTTGGGCAATACCAGAAGGACAATTCGACACCCCACACTTCCAGAATTGCTATAGATTGGCTCCAGGAACACTCTTCTGAGTTTAAACACTTCCGCTCGCCACCAAACTCCCCAGACATGAACATTATTGAGCATATCTGGGATTTATGGACGGCACTACGGGATTCAATGTGTCAGTTCTCTCCAGCACTACCTCAGACATTTCAAGTCCATGCCACGTCGTGTTGCGGCACTTCTGCCTGCTCTCGTGGGGGGAGGGGGGGGGGTACCCCTTCAGTATATACATAGATCAATGATCTGCCACTAAATATGACAAATAACGCTTTGCAGATGACACAAGTGTTATTATGAAAGGTATGAAACGTATTAAAATGAGGCAGCTAAAAGAGTGGACGGTAATATCAGCACTGGGCTTTCAGCACACAAATTGTCGCTTAACTGCAACAAAACACAATTATTACAGTTTCTGACACGGAAACTCAAAGCTGAATTTTGTTATCCACACGTGTTCACACTGTCAGCTAAATTGACTGTACTACATTCTTAGCATTGAGGGTAGATGGAAATCTTTCTTGGACGTATGACATTCTGGATCTTGTGTAGGGATTAAATGTTGCTATATTCACTACAAGAGGACACTCCCCTCTCTCTGTCGTTTAAACGTGAAAGTCTCCTACCTCTGCTTACTTTCACTATTGTCTCGTGTGTATAAAAAAGAGAACAGTAACCGCAGCTGATCTGATTATCGGTGAGAGGAAAATTCTCTGACAAAGTTCTCAATTTACTATCAATAAGAAATTCTAAGCGTATCCTCTGGCTAGGGATTTCCTTCTGACTACCTCCCCTGGTATATGAGAAGGTTCGCAGAGTGTGTCGATGCCGCGTCCAGCACAAAACACAAGCGCAGTCTTACATTTCATTCAACTCACAGGCATACTATTCAATGTATAAATATGGAAGTGGCATGAGTGTGTTCTGAAAGAGTTACACTACGTTGCGATTTTAGTTTTATGTGCGACAAAAAATTATTGAGTCTATTACGGACAGTTTACAAAAATGCATTTTCCGACGGTGTTACCGAACTTTTGTTACTGAAGTTGCGTGAATATTTTATGAGGACTATATCTTAACAGTGCATCACATTTTCATCCACTTCGAACCGGAATTCTGTCAGAGCTTTCTAACACGAGATAACTTCGGTTAAATATGACGCATAATAGTCCGCTCGCGTGTCAAAC
This sequence comes from Schistocerca serialis cubense, assembly GCF_023864345.2. Taxonomy (NCBI): domain Eukaryota; kingdom Metazoa; phylum Arthropoda; class Insecta; order Orthoptera; family Acrididae; genus Schistocerca; species Schistocerca serialis. Next base: position 869,104,528 of record NC_064640.1, on the reverse strand, counting down.
ACTTAAGTGGTCGCCTATGCGGTTCCGTTGCGAGAAGCAGATCTCTAGGTTTGTAAAAAAACAGTCATTAATTTTTCCGTTACGCCTACTTACTGGATGACATTATTGAATTATATGAAATAAAATTGTCATAACTTTTGAACGGTTCGCGTTAGAACGTTCACACTGCACGGTTGGCAGCGAAGCATGATGGGAATCAGTGTGGTACGTATGGTTTGGTTTAGGGATCAAGCCCATTTTCATTCGGATGGGTTCGTCAATAAGAAAAATTTGCATATTCGGGGACAAAAACCTCATTTCGAGGTCGAAATGTCTCTTACCTGAGCGGGTGACATTGTGGTGTGCAGTGTACGGTCGCAAAATAATCAGTGCGCTATTTCTTGAAGGCACAGTGACTACCGAACGGTACGCGAAGGTTTTGGCATATGGTTTCATCCACATTATCCAAAGTGACCTTCATTTCGACAAGATGAAGTTCATGCAAGACGGAGCTCGACCCCATCGAAGTAGGAGAGTGTATTATGTCCTGGAGGAGCACTTTGGTGACCACATTCTGGCTCTGGAGTTCACAGAGGCCACTGGCGCCGGCCGTGGTGACCGAGCGGTTCTAGGCGCTTCAGTTTGGAACCGCGCGACTGCTACGGTCGCAGGTTCGAATCCTGCCTCGGGCATGGATCTGTTTGATGTCCTTAGGTTAGATAGGTTTAAGTAGTTCTAAGTTCTAGGGGACTGATGACCTCAGATGTTAAGTCCCATAGTGCTCAGAGACATCTGAACCATTTGAGGCCACTGGCATGGGCCTCGATTGGCCGCCGTATTAGAACACATGCGACTCCTTTTCGTGGGGCTATATTAAAGACAAGGTGTTCGGCAATAACCTCAACACCATTGCTGAGCTGAAAACAGCTACTCAGGAGGGCATCGACAGCATCGATTTTCCAACACTTCACCGGGTCATGCATTCGTTTGAACCACATCTTCGTCAATGATGGCAGGCATATCCAACATGTCATAACCTAAATTCGAACATCTGTAGTGACATTAAATGTTGAGAGTGTGTACAGGCGGCAGTTCGTAATTAATTTACGTTTCTCTCATATAGTTCAATAATTGTCACCCTGTATTCCTAAGATAACAAAATATAATATTAATTCTGTGAGAAAACTTATTAAAGAACGTTCGAAAATGTCAGTGACAAAGTTGACTGTTGCATACCTAATTCTTCTCCTACACAAGTCTGAAAACTTGAGTCTGTTGAAAAGCACATTTTTTTCCTGTTTCGCTTCGTTAGTAAGGTCGCCCTATTCTTTCATGATTTTCGGGACGGAAGTTCGTCAGCCAAACAATGTTTTTATTGTTAAACCTGTATGAACATCTACAGGTGCTACCGAGCTCACTACCAAAAACGGAGAATGTTCTCCGCTTGTGTGAAAATTCTAGTTTTATTCATATGAAATCGGAGAATGTTCTTTGCGTTGAGCAACTTCCCCCGCGGCCGGAGTGGCCGTGCGGCTCTAGGCGCTACAGTCTGGAGCCGAGCGACCGCTCCGGTCGCAGGTTCGAATCCTGACTCGGGCATGGATGTGTGTGATGTCCTTCGGTTAGTTAGGTTTAATTAGTTCTAAGTTCTAGGCGACTGATGACCTCAGAAGTTAAGTCGCATAGTGCTCAGAGCCATTTGAACCAACTTCCCCCACGCTTTTACTCAGTCTGAGAACATTCTCAGGTCAAGTATATTCTCCTACTCGTTTTATTAATGCAAACCTGAGAATGTTTAAAGTACATCATCCGTTTTGTTCACATGACCCATTGTTGCTGTTCTACTTTGGGGCAACACTACTGATTCATCCAAAATATTTTTAGCTCTGAAGAGTGCGATCACATTGACCTGCTGTGTCAGAAGGCGAACTTCGTATAGGTCGTCGTTCATGTGTCTCATAGCTTTAGCTCTGTGATCCCTGCATATATACACCATTTTGGTATTTGTTGTTGACAATATTCAATCATTCAAAAGTAACAGGAACATTCATTCAGTAAACACTAGACAGAAAAACTGTATACACTTGGGTAAAACTTCCTTAAGCACTGTACGGAAAGGTCTGCGCTGCTCAACAGACTTCAGCAGAACTGTAAAAAAAGAAAAAAGTTATAAATCACAAATATTCAAATCTAATTTGAAAGGTTTTTTCTTTTGGTACTCTCCTTTTATCCTCTCAGTACTTCATAACTTGTCTATGTGATGTTTTCTTTAATTAATTACTCTCCAACACTTGTTGAATTTTATTAATTATTTAATGCTTTTGTTAGTAAATTTTGGAGTCAACATTTTGTAAACTGTGTACTGTTCCATGAGGAAGTAGCATTGGCTCGCATGGTCCCACGAAGTAAATAAATAAATCAATCAAAAAATAAACTTAACGAGCTACACGGAACAGTAGTTGAGGAATTATGCTCGGGTAGGGACAAGTACTGAAATAGCAATCTGTTTGTGACGATCTTGATGTCTGCTGAACGTTAATCATTCAACAATTTACATTATTTAAGATTTTGTTGTTGATTTCGTTAAAGTAAATCGACTCCCAGCTAGGATGCAGTCTTCAGTCAGAATGCTAAATCCATCTAATTCATGTATTTAAGTCCTCCATACGTGGTGCCGGCCTGTGTGACCGAGCGGTTCTAGGCGCTTCAGTCTGGTTCCGCGCCACCGCTACGGTCGCAGGTTTGAATCCTGCCTCGGGCATGGATGTGTGTGATGTTAGTTAGGTTAGTTAGGTTTCAGTAGTTCTAAATTCTAGGGGACTGACGACCTCGGATGTTAAGTCCCATAGTGCTCAGAGCCATATGAACAATTTTTTTCCTCCATACGTGAAAACATACAGCTAAGAAATACACATTTCGGATTTTGTTCCCGGGGTACATGACGTGCATTGTACATTGTAAATATATGAATACCTTGCGCAGCTTAAAGAAATATTCGTACGCAACAGCGCTGCCTGTTTTTGATAGGTGTTGACAAGATGGAACATTAGTTTGATTATGGTCTGTCAGTGAAAGGCAATTAACACTTTATAGCATCCACACGACGACATTCATCTAATTAACCAGTTAGTAAATTCTGTCAGTTATCATGGACGAAGCTTCCTCATCCGCGAACACAGCGTGTGGGGCACCAGTTGCTACCGAAATATTCTAATTTTTCCCGTTCCATTCGAAAAATCGTAACTACGTATTTGCACTGTCTGTCACATTCGCTGATTGACGAGTTCCACAACACCGTACAAGCTAGTTTAATTGCTAATTAACGTTCCGTTACATAAAAGAAACAAACCAATTATGCTAGAAAGTTGTGAAATGCATTCATGACATTGACATGAGATAATCAGTAGCAGTACTTCTCTGTTAAGTAACGCTACGATGAGCTGAAATTTCTAACCTAGCACCTGTCTGAAACAGCAACTGAACTTTCAAATGTTCACCGTTACCATTTTTCTCAAAGCAACTAAATATTTAACGTTTTTTCTTGAAAGCTTAAATTAGGACAGAATTTTAGTGTTCATATATGTACATGAGGTAATCAGTCGCAGCATTTTTCTGTTTAGTAACGCTACGATGAACTGAAATTTCTAACCTAGCACCCGTCTGAAACAGGCACTGAACTTAAAAATCTTCCCCGTTATCATTTTAATCAAAGCAACTAAATAGTGATCGTTCTTTCCTGAAAGCTTAAATTAGGACATAATTTTAGTGTTCATATATGTATGTTTCACATCTGTAACTTCCATAATTTTTTTTTTTGGTAACGTCTTATAATAATTTTATTTGCATAGGCACACTTGTAAACCGGCACTTGTAGATCAGTTATCAGTGACGTGTGTCAATGTGCAGGAAGATTGTGTGTAGCAAGAACTCGGACTTATGTTGTGTGTCGCCCATCGTTTGGAACACCTTTGTAAATACACTACCGCCCATTAAAATTGCTACACCAAGAAGAAATGAAGATGATAAACGGGTATTTATTGGACAAATATATTGAACTGACATGTGATTACATTTTCACGCAATATGGGTGCATAGATCCTGAGAAATCAGTACCCAGAACAACCACCTCTGGCAGTAATAACGTCCTTGATACGCCTGGGCATTGAGTCAAACACAGCTTGGATGGCGTTTACAGGTATAGCTGAGCATGCAGCTTCAACACGATACCACAGTTCATCAACAGTAGTGACTGGCGTATTGTGACGAGCCAGTTGCTCGGCCACTATTGACCAGACGTTTTCAGTTGGAGAATGTGCTGGCCAGGGCAGCAGTCGAACATTTTCTGTATCCAGAAAGGCCCGTACAAGACCTACAACATGCGGTCGTGCATTATCCTGCTGAAATGTAGGGTTTCGCAGGGATCGAATGAAGGGTAGAGCCACGGGTCGTACCACATCTGAAATGTAACGTCCACTGTTCAAAGTGCCGTCAATGCGAACAAGAGGTGACCGAGACGTGTAACCAATGGCACCCCGTACCATCACACAGGGTGATACGCCAGTATGGCGATGACTAATACACGCTTTCAATGTGCGTTCACCGCGATGTCGCCAAACATGGATGCGACCATCATGATGCTGTAAACAGAACCTGGATTCATCCGAAAAAATGACGTTTTGCCATTCGTGTACCCAGGTTCGTCGTTGAGTACACCATAACAGGCGCTCCTGTCTGTGATGCAGCGTCAAGGGTAACCGCAGCCATGCTGCTGCGAACGTCGTCGAACTGTTCTTGCAGATTGTTGTTGTCTTGTAAACGTCCCCATCTGTTGACTCAGGGATGGAGACGTGGCTGCACTATCCGTTACAGCCATGCGGATAAGATTCCTGTCATCTCGACTGCTAGTGGTACGAGGCCATTGGGATCCAGCACGGCGTTCCGTATGACCCTCCTGAACCCACCGAGTCCATATTCTGCTAACAGTCATTGGATCTCGACCAACGTGAGCAGCAGTGTCGCGATACGATAAACCGCAATCACGATAGGTTACAATCCGACCTTTATCAAAGTCGGAAACGTGATGGTACGCATTTCTCCTCCTTACACGAGACATCACAACAACGTTTCACGAGGCAACGCCGGTCAACTGCTGTTTGTGTATGAGAAATCGGTTGGAAACTTTCCTCATGTCAGCACGTTGTAGGTGTCGCCACCGGCGCCAACCTTGTGTGAATGCTCTGAAAAGCTAATCATTTGCATATCACAGCATCTTCTTCCTGTCGGTTAAATTTCTCGTCTCTAGCACGTCATCTACATGGTGTAGCAATTTTAATGGCCAGTAGTGTGCAAGTTAAATATTGTTAATTTGCTTTATAGAAATAAAACTACTGATGTTGTTTGCTTGAATTGTTGTATAGCATTCCGAGGACGCATCATCCCTTAGGCACCTTATACGAGACGAGTGGGCAAGACCCAACAGACAACACGGGATAAAAAAATTTCTTGAAATATAACACCCCATTTTTTTGGGAAATAATTTGTCTAAAGGTAAGAAATATGATAGATTAGAGAAAATTTGACATGCCTCTGAATGATGCTCGAAATCATGTACAGCAAATGAGGTGCCGAGGTGTTTAACTTCACATATATTGCTACAGATCAAAGAAAAATGGCAAAGCCACAGAGCAGCATTTAGTTTTGTGAATGATATCCACCAAGAAAATTTTACTTTAAAACTTTCAAAATTTCAATTCGAGCAATGAAACAAAAATGTGGTTGACATTGTTATGTAAAATGAAGTATTTAAATGTTTGAAATTGTTAAACAAAAAAGTTAACACCTAGAAAGAGCGCTTAATAGAATTTTCAGTTCGACTGGAACTGCTCTCTGATTTACGGTTCGAATTTTATTCAATGTTTATATTAACTTTTTTCATCTGGAGAAGTGAGTGAGCTTGAATACTGAAATCGAGATTCTCGATCTGAGGCGAAAAATAAAGGGAAAGACTACATCTTGGTGTGACGAGATATCTATGACGTGATAAACGAGAAAAATCTGATGTGAACAACTGATAGTTTCAAAATGCGAGATATGCAAAGGGATCAGCCCGCACGTCCATCAGATGTTTCCGTTGTGCAGGCTAGGAGACACCGTCGATATGAGATTCTCGTCAGTTTCAGTGCCATGTATACCAACTCAGACTTGAACATGAACTGTTCCTTCGGTGCAATATTTGTAGATGTGCCATTTGATGTGAACTTTCGCAAAGTGATATAAGCTATGTTATCAAGATTTTGCGTAAATATGATTGTTTTCATTGCTATATAAATGTGTTTTAAAGGATTCGAATGACCACGTGTCTGCGTGTTTTTGATTATGGCAGCGCAAGCACTTCGCGCAAAAAATAAAAATAAAAAAAAGTCACTCCCTTGAGGCGTTTCCGCCTCTAGCTTCGACAGTGGGCTCCATTCGGCGAGGGGAGGGTTCTTAGGTTTCTTAAGGTATACTGTATCCATTTGAAGTCACTCATTGCTAATTAAATATGATTAGAGCAAGCAAACTGCGGGGAACGTTGATTATTAAGTTTCGTCCGCTGTTCCAAATAAACTAAGACCTTTTGTATGTGATACAGAACAAATAGTTTAGCGGGCCAGTTAAGCTGCAATAAGATCCTTAGTGTTAGCTGGTCAGTAAAGTGTGTAGCAGTGTGAAAACGCTTATTGTCACTTTGGAAGCTTGGCATGCCCACACCAATTTCATCATGAAGATGTAGAAGGAAGAACAACAATAGGCCACAGACAGTGTTCAAATACAGATACTGGTTCACGTACATGGTGATCTCAATGAGTAGACCAAAGTCATGATAAGAAAATAAAAACTCCTGAACATTACCTGAGCTACACTCTCCACATCACTTACAGCGCTTCAGTCCAAACACTGTGCTTATTTTAAGGAAGTGAGTTTTTTGTCGGTTTAAGTACACTGAAGAGCCTAACAAACTAGTACACCTCCCTAATATCGTGTAGGGCCCTCCCGGAGAGCACGCAGAAGTGCCGCAACACGACTTGACATGGACCCGACTGATGTCTGAAGTAGTGCTGGAGGGAACTGACAGAATGAATCCTTCAGGGTAAGAATCGGTAAGACTACGGGAGAGTAGAGGTCTCTTCTGAACAGCACGTTGCAAGGTATCCCAGTTAGGCTCAATAATGTTCATGTCTAGGGAGTCTGGTGGCCAACGAAAGTGTTTAAACTCAGAAGAGGGTTCCTGGAGCCACTCTGTAACAATTCTGGACGTGTGGGCTGTCGCATTGTACTCTTGGTATTTCCCAAGTCCGGAGGAGTGCACAATGGACATGAATGGATGCAGGTGATCAGACAGGATGCTTACGTACGTGTCACCTGTCAGAGTCATATCTAGACGTATCACGGGTCCCATATCACTCCAACTGCAGACGCCCTACGCCATTACAGAGCCTCCACCAGATTGAACAGTCCCCTGCTGACATGCAGGGTCCACGGATTCATGAGGTTGTCTCCAAATCCGCACACGTCCACCCACTCGATTCAATTTAAAACGGTAATCGTCCGACCAGGCAACATGCTTCCAGTCATCAACAATCCAGTGTCGGTGTTGACGGTCCCAGGCGAGGTGTAAAGCTTTGTGTCGAGTAGCCATCAAGTGTACACGAGAGGGCCTTCGGCTCCGAAAGCCCATATCGATGAAGTTTCGTTGAATGGTTCGCACACTGACACTTGTTGATGGCCCGTCATTGAAATCTCCAGCAATTTGCGGAAGGGTTGCGCTTCTGTCACGTTTAACGATTCTCTTCAGTTGTCGTTGGTCCCGTTGTTGCAGAATCTTTTCCTGGCGGCAGCGATGTTGGAGATTCGATGTTTTACCGGATTCCGGATATTCACGGTACACTCGTGACAAGGTCGTACGGGAAAATCCCCACTTCATTGCTACCTCGGGGATGCTGTCTCCCATCGCTCGTGCGCCGATAATAACACCACGTTCAAAGTCAGTTAAATCTTGATAACCTGCCATTGTAGCAGCAGGAACAGATCTAACAACTGCGCCAGACACTTGTCTTATATAGGCGTTGCCGACAGCAGCGCCCTATTCTGTCTGTTTACATATCTCTGTATTTGAATACGCATGCCTATACCAGTTTCTTTGGTCCTTTAGTGTAAGACGTTTCAATGAAGATGTTCAAAAGTGAAATCGTAAACAGGTGACACTTCATAGAGCATTCGGATATGTGAAACATACGACCTACAGGTAATCAAAAAGAAATATGGTCATAAAGTGCAAAGCATTATAAAATCTCCTGAGATGTATTTATGACAATAAATATGTACACAATTACGTAGAGCACTGTAGCAGAAGACCAAGTTAGTAACTGACCAGAGATAATGCGTTAGTTTGTTGACATTTATAAGCCTTATTCAAAATGACGGCCATCAATCTCTGAGTAAAAGCTGCACATCAAGCACCTTCGTTTCAAAATTCCCTTGCCTGTTATATATAACATCCATCATACACAGCAACAAAGCCGGCCATCATCTCCAGATCCGTGGCTACACGTGCTAGTACAGATATACTCAAGGGAAATTTAATGCGTTGGATGACCTCACATGTCATTGAAGGAAGATAAGAAGAACAGGGTTTAGCATCCCGTAGACGACGAGGTCATTAGAGATCAGAAAATATAGCGGTCATACGATTGCAGGGAGTTACGTTAAAGTGCCAAGGCGCACCAACAGGCTATATGGCTATTTTCTAACGAACACCGAGCGAGATGGCGCGGTGGTTAACATACTGGACTCGCATTCAGGAGGGCTAGGGTTTAGACCCGCGTCCGGAAATCCAGCTTTCGGTTTTTCGTGATTTCCCTAAATCACTCCAGGAAAATGCCGGGATAGTTCCTTAGAAAGGGCACGGCCTATTTCCTTCCCCATCCTTGACACAGTCCGAGCTTGTGCTCCGTTCCTAATCACCTCGGTGTCGACGGGACGTTAAACGCAGTCTTCTTTTCTTCTGACGAACGTGGAGAGGTACATCATCCAGCTGCTCAGGCGAAACGTGTCACGTAAACTGCAAGCGCAAATAGCCATTCGTACTATTAAGTAAGAGATGCAGTGCAGTTTGTCTCTCTTGTAGAAAGCCAGACCAGACATTTACAAGAAATGCTACTTTGTTGTGTGTCTCAACCGTAGTGATTGATTAAGCCTCATCTCCACGTGTCTCCTCCTGCCTACACTCAAAGAAAAAAAATGTCGTACCGCGAAAGAATTATCCGAATAGAACGGAAATCGGTAGATGTAATATACGTGTACATACAAATTATTGCTTTTTCAGAAAAATTGGATGATTTATTCAAGAGAAAGACCTTCACAAATTGAGCAAGCCGATGTCGCGCTGGTCCGCATCTGGCCCTTGTGGGAGGACTTAATCGGCTTGGCTTTGATTTATAGAGTTGTTGGATGTTCTCGTGAGATATATCCTGCCAAATTCTGTCCAATAATCGTGTTCGATCATCAAAATCCCGAGCTGCTTGTATCGCCTTGCCCATACTGCTCCAAATATGCACAAGTGGGAAGAGATTTGGCGATCCCGCTGGCCAAGGTAGGATCTGGCCATTCATATAACTCTTTCACGGTGCGTCGGTATTTTTTTTCTCAGAGTGTAGCATAACGAGTGAACGCGATATCATCCCCACATAGCAGGAAGAATAGGGTACAAGGTTGATCTATCCATTGATCTATAACCACAGCCAAGAATAATTGCATGTTCCTTCATATCGGAGTTAGATACCTGCGATTTCTGAAAAACTCTACTATTACTACAACATCATGTGCCACATCCTATATTTTGATCAAAATTTCATCCTTATGCAAGCTTATTTTCGGTGTAGATAGTAGAGAAAAAAGTTATTCATACAAACTGAGAATGGTGTGAACGCATGATGGATAGTGGGTGTGTCTGACATTACTGGAATTTTCTGGAGGACATCGCAAGCCAAGAAGACGTTCACGGGCAGTTTATCATCGTCTTGCGTACTTTGAGAGAGGCAGAATTTATTGGTTTGCATCCCAAAGAAAGCAGGTGTTGACAGGTGTGGAAATTACCCAACTATCAGTTTAATAGGTCATGGCTGCAAAATACTAACACGAATTCTTTACAAACGAATTGGAAAACTGGTAGAAGCCGACCTCGGGGAAGACAAGTTTGGATTTCGTAGAAATGTTGGAACACGCGAGCCAATACTGACACTACGACTTATCTTAGCAGTAGGTTGAGGAAAGGGAAACCTACGTTTCTACCATTTGTAGACATAGAGAAAGCTTTTGACAATATTGACTGGAATACTCTCTTTCAAATTTTGAAGATGGCCTATTTACAGTTTGTACAGAGCAGTTACAAGAGTCGACGGGCATGAAAGGAATGCAGTGGCTGAGAAGAGAGTGAGACAGGGCTGTAGCTTATACCCCATGTTATTCAATCTGTGTATTGATCAAGCAGTAAAAGAAACAAAAGAAAAATTTGGGGTAAGAATTAAAATCCATAGAGAAGAAATAAAAACTTTGAGGTCTGCTGACGATATTGTAATTCTGTCAGAGACAGCAAAGGACCTGAAAGAGCAGCTGAACGGAATGGAAAGTGTCTTGAAAGGATGATATAAGATGAACACCAACAAAAACAAAACCAGGGTAGTGGAATGTAGTTGAATTAAATCAAGTGATGCTGACGGAATTACATTAGGAGATGACACACTTTTAAAGTACACTCCTGGAAATGGAAAAAAGAACACATTGACACCGGTGTGTCAGACCCACCATACTTGCTCCGGACACTGCGAGAGGGCTGTACAAGCAATGATCACACGCACGGCACAGCGGACATACCAGGAACCGCGGTGCTGACCGTCGAATGGCGCTAGCTGCGCAGCATTTGTGCACCGCCGCCGTCAGTGTCAGCCAGTTTGCCGTGGCATACGGAGCTCCATCGCAGTCTTTAACACTGGTAGCATGCCGCGACAGCGTGGACGTGAACCGTATGTGCAGTTGACGGACTTTGAGCGAGGGCGTATAGTGGGCATGCGGGAGGCCGGGTGGACGTACCGCTGAATTGCTCAACACGTGGGGCGTGAGGTCTCCACAGTACATCGTTGTTGTCGCCAGTGGTCGGCGGGAGGTGCACGTGCCCGTCGACCTGGGACCGGACCGCAGCGACGCACGGATGCACGCCAAGACCTTAGGATCCTATGCAGTGCCGTAGGGGACCGCACCGCCACTTCCCAGCAAATTAGGGACACTGTAGCTCCTGGGGTATCGGCGAGGACCATTCGCAACCGTCTCCATGAAGCTGGGCTACGGTCCCGCACACCGTTAGGCCGTCTTCCGCTCACGCCCCAACATCGTGCAGCCCGCCTCCAGTGGTGTCGCGACAGGCGTGAATGGAGGGACGAATGGAGACGTGTCGTCTTCAGCGATGAGAGTCGCTTCTGCCTTGGTGCCAATGATGGTCGTATGCGTGTTTGGCGCCGTGCAGGTGAGCGCCACAATCAGGACTGAATACGACCGAGGCACACAGGGCCAACACCCGGCATCATGGTGTGGGGAGCGATCTCTTACACTAGCCGTACACCACTGGTGATCGTCGAGGGGACACTGAATAGTGCACAGTACATCCCAACCGTCATCGAACCCATAGTTCTACCATTCCTAGACCGGCAAGGGAACTTGCTGTTCCAACAGGACAATGCACGTCCGCATGTATCCCGTGCCACCCAACGTGCTCTAGAAGGTGTAAGTCAACTACCCTGGCCAGCAAGATCTCCGGATCTGTCCCCCATTGAGCATGTTTGGGACTGGATGAAGCGTCGTCTCACGCGGTCTGCACGTCCAGCACGAACGCTGGTCCAACTGAGGGGCCAGGTGAAAATGGCATGGCAAGCCGTTCCACAGGACTACATCCAGCATCTCTACGATCGTCTCCATGGGAGAATAGCAGCCTGCACTGCTGCGAAAGGTGGATGTACACTGTACTAGTGCCGACATTGTGCATGCTCTGTTACCTGTGTCTATGTGCCTCTGGTTCTGTCAGTGTGATCATGTGATGTATCTGACCCCAGGAATGAGTCAATAAAGTTTCCCCTTCCTGGGACAATGAATTCACGGTGTTCTTATTTCAATTTCCAGGAGTGTAGTAAATGAGTTTTGCTATTTGGGGAGCAAAATAACTGATGATGGTAGATGCACAGAGGATATAAAATGTAAACTGGCAATGGGAAGGAAAGCGTTTCTGAAGAAGAGAAATTTGTTAACATCGAATATACACTCCTGGAAATTGAAATAGGAACACCGTGAATTCATTGTCCCAGGAAGGGGAAACTTTATTGACACATTCCTGGGATCAGATACATCACATGATCACACTGACAGAACCAGAGGCACATAGACACAGGCAACAGAGCATGCACAATGTCGGCACTAGTACAGTGTATATCCACCTTTCGCAGCAATGCAGGCTGCTATTCTCCCATGGAGACGATCGTAGAGATGCTGGATGTAGTCCTGTGGAACGGCTTGCCATGCCATTTCCACCTGGCGCCTCAGTTGGACCAGCGTTCGTGCTGGACGTGCAGACCGCGTGAGACGACGCTTCATCCAGTCCCAAACATGCTCAATGGGGGACAGATCCGGAGATCTTGCTGGCCAGGGTAGTTGACTTACACCTTCTAGAGCACGTTGGGTGGCATGGGATACATGCGGACGTGCATTGTCCTGTTGGAACAGCAAGTTCCCTTGCCGGTCTAGGAATGGTAGAACGATGGGTTCGATGACGGTTTGGATGTACCGTGCACTATTCAGTGTCCCCTCGACGATCACCAGTGGTGTACGGCCAGTGTAGGAGATCGCTCCCCACACCATGATGCCGGGTGTTGGCCCTGTGTGCCTCGGTCGTATGCAGTCCTGATTGTGGCGCTCACCTGCACGGCGCCAAACACGCATACGACCATCATTGGCACCAAGGCAGAAGCGACTCTCATCGCTGAAGACGACACGTCTCCATTCGTCCCTCCATTCACGCCTGTCGCGACACCACTGGAGGCGGGCTGCACGATGTTGGGGCGTGAGCGGAAGACGGCCTAACGGTGTGCGGGACCGTAGCCCAGCTTCATGGAGACGGTTGCGAATGGTCCTCGCCGATACCCCAGGAGCAACAGTGTCCCTAATTTGCTGGGAAGTGGCGGTGCGGTCCCCTACGGCACTGTGTAGGATCCTACGGTCTTGGCGTGCATCCGTGCGTCGCTGCGGTCCGGTCCCAGGTCGACGGGCACGTGCACCTTCCGCCGATCACTGGCGACAACATCGATGTACTGTGGAGACCTCACGCCCCACGTGTTGAGCAATTCGGCGGTACGTCCACCCGGCCTCCCGCATGCCCACTATACGCCCTCGCTCAAAGTCCGTCAACTGCACATACGGTTCACGTCCACGCTGTCGCGGCATGCTACCAGTGCTAAAGACTGCGATGGAGCTCCGTATGCCACGGCAAACTGGCTGACACTGACGGCGGCGGTGCACAAATGCTGCGCAGCTAGCGCCATTCGACGGCCAACACCGCGGTTCCTGGTGTGTCCGCTGTGCCGTGCGTGTGATCATTGCTTGTACAGCCCTCTCGCAGTGTCCGGAGCAAGTATGGTGGGTCTGACACACCGGTGTCAATGTGTTCTTTTTTCCATTTCCAGGAGTGTAGATTTAAGTGCTAGGAAGTCTTTTCTGAAACTGTTTGTATGGAGTGTAGCCATGTATGGAAGTGAAATATGGACGATAAACAGTGTAGGCAAGAAGAGAATAGAAGTTTTCGAAATGTGGTGCTACAGAATGACGTTGAAGATTAGATGAGTAGATCACATAACTAATGAGGAGGTACTAAATTGAAATGAGGAGAAGAGGAATTTGTGGAACAACTTGACTACAACAAGGGATCAGTTGGTAGGACACGTTCTGAGGCGTCACCAGTTTAGTAATCGAGTAAAAATCATAGAGGGAGACCAAGAGATGAATACACTAAGAAGATTTAGAAGGTTGTAGGTTTCAGTAGTTATTCGGAGATGAAGAGGCTTGCACAGGATAGAGTAACATGGAGAGCTACATAAACGAGTGGTGACGAGATGGATTCAGGACCACAGAGTGACAAGAAGAGCAGGCTCTGATCCTTCCAAGAGGACTACACTATGAGAAGATCGCAGGATAGTTCAACTGGCTCTGACAAATAGATGATGCCGATAGATTAAAACAGATTAAATTCGTACAGTGGGTACAAACAGAGTGTCACCACGAACTGTTAAGAATACATTTGTGTAAGCGCAGTTGAGATCACGGGTTTCCATGCGTCGTTCATCGTTGACTCCATACAACAGACAACAGACACTTCCATGGTATAGAGATACAGTAAACGTCGTCACTAAATGGCAGTCTGTGATGTTCAGCTATTAGTCTCGCTTTTGTTTGTGTGATTAAGTTCGACGCCAGCTTGTCCACAAACGATGTGCTGAAAAGTCACAGGAGACCCATACCTCTGCAACTTCTGCTAGCATGGTGAGGGGAGCTATTAGACGTGGCATCAAATCTGATTTGGTAATTCACGCCGGTGCGTGAGAAGAATGTTTAATCCTGTTGTCATAACCTCAATGACCAGGGAACAAAATACCACATTCCAGCAAGATAATGCAACACCACACACTGCAACACACACCGCAAACACATTGAGGAGTGCAGGTCATGTGTTCGCAGTTGCGATTATGAACCACCATAGGCTGCGTGTTGGAATGAGTGCAACGAAAATATGCGCCGGACCGAGACTTGGACCCAGATTTCGCGCGTTATGCGAGCAGTCACCTTACTGTTTCGGCTATCCGTGCACGAATCACGGCTAGATCCAAACTCCCAAATGTCGTCATCTGTGTGTCACAACCTGCACTCGTACGTTATGTATATTCTCGTCCAGGAAGGAGATATTTATTGAGAGACGGCGGCCTGACACCGGCGAATAAATACGAAATAGCACTGCCTGTGTTCTTTAAGAAGTGCCATGCAGTGTTGCTTTGTACATGCATGCATGTCTGAAGGAACATTGCATTGCACTTCTCAGTAGCATAGGCACTGCTATTTCGTACATGAAGAATGTATGGATCCTTGATCGATCTCCCAGACTCCCTGATTTGTCAGTAGTAGATCACATCTTTCCTCCAGGCAGCATTCTTTCTGAACTGACACAGCGCGTATATCAGTCTCTGTTTGCTTCATTGCCACAACGGATACAAGATTTTATTTGTGTCTGTGCGAATCACACCTGACACTGATGCTGGTGACGGACTTCAGTTCCGAAGGAACTGAACGTATAATAATTTAGTACCCATAATGTAACGAACTTCTCCACAAAGACAGATAAATACCAGAATGGTACATCGTGGTGTAACACTTCAAATTTCTGTCAATGTGCATCGCTTGTAAAAATTAACCTTACCTATATGGAACGGATATTCGAAAAGTACTGAAATTGATGCTCCTTGTGCATGTTACGAACTTTACTTCTTCCCGAAAAAGTTTCAGTGAGTTCCAAAATGCAGAAGCGAACTTTGTCAAATGGGACGAGCGTGTTGCACCGTAAACTTAAGGAACAGTTGCACTACGAGGCTACTTAAAGGTCTGAAGCTGACTCGCGGTATTGAAATAGCCCATAATCGTGCACACTGAAAGGTCATCCTGATAAGACACGCTCGCCTGCTACAGAGCCATAAGTACTTCGCTCGGAATTACTGCATCTGATAAGTATCGCACTGCTGCTGCGGGCTGAAGAGAATATCATGTCTGCTGATCTGCTGCTGCTCGTGTTTGAATGGAGAGTCAGCGTTCGCACTGATAGAGGTGAATAACACAGTTTTCAAACACTTTGCGATCTTCGAAAACGAAGCGGAGAAACTCAAGTGAACTATCTCCATCCGCGAACGATCACATATTACTGATCTATTGGGAAATCACTAGGACTCACTTTCTAGTAGCTTTCAGTTAGTAAAAACTTAATAACATATTTTCACTTTTTACATAAATCAAAAGAAATTAGAACGCCTCTATAGAACAACTCGGATGAATTGCAATAAATACCGATTTTCCTACAATTTCTCACGCAGAATAAATTCTTGATTTATTTAACTTACATCGGCATTTCAGTTAACCGAACCTGAGGAAGGGAACTAAAAAGAGTCTTCCTCTTTCATTTTTCGGTTGCAGATTGCTGTGTTTCCTAATTTTTACTACTTCATTTTAGCTCCTCCCCATGTACATCTTTCTGGCATCCTACTTGAGGCCCTTATGACCAAATATAATCTTCATTCACGTATTCTGAGAAGTACCCTGATAAGGGTGCTTAGTAGTATTCGTTTGCGCTTCCGTTTTTTCCCCTTCTGCATAGGCGTGACAACACCAGTAAACCATTCTGACAGCACTAATGTTACATTCGTAGCCGACAGTGGGTGCTCGGCCGCGAAACTGGGGAGCTGAAACACGGAAGAAGGAAAACTCGACTTGCGTGTCAATCTAAGGAGGGAGAGGGGGGGGGGGGGTTGGGGGCAGAAAGTCCGAACACCTCGTAGAGACTGGCACGGAAAGCACAAACGCGACCAGCATGAATGATCGAAATAACTAGCAGAGCCGGCCGGAGTGGCCGAACGGTTCTAGGCGCTACAGTCTGGAACCGAGCGACCACTACGGTCGCAGTTTCGAATCCTGCCTCTGGCATGGATGTGCGTGATGTCCTTAGGTTAGTTAGGTTTAAGTAGTTCTAAATTCTAGGGGGCTGATGGCCTCAGAAGTTAAGTCCCATAGTGCTCAGAGCCATTTGAACCAACTAGCAGACAGAACTAAGACCACCGTGCTTTGCGGAAGCCAGTTTCATGTTGCAACGTCCCCTTAAAAAATTATGAATGACTGTGCTGGTAAACTTCTACGTTATTTGATTTGCAAACAGCTGAGCAAAACTCAACGTATTCAAACAGTTTTCTCTTTACTTATTCTGACCATCACTAAACTGACACACAATATTTTTAGCGCAATGTAATCTGACTTTCAATAATCCCTATAAAAGAATGGCCCTGGCTAACAATAACCTATACCTTTCATGAATCACTTACTTCACAAAAATCTTCGTTACTAGAACTACTGCAATACAGCGAGCGACAATACTGTCAGCTAAATAAAAGATTCTAACTACTAAAGGCTCTGCCGGCCGCGGTGGTCTCGCGGTTCTAGGCGCGCAGTCCGGAACCGTGTGACTGCTACGGTCGCAGGTTCGAATCCTGCCTCGGGTATGGATGTGTGTGATGTCCTTAGGTTAGTTAGGTTTAAGTAGTTCTAAGTTCTAGGGGACTTATGACCACAGCAGTTGAGTCCCATAGTGCTCAGAGCCATTACTAAAGGCTCTAACTACTGATAGGCAAAGTTAGCAAATGAAAGATTTTGATAGAGAACAAACAATGTATTCACCTTAATAGTGTTCAAAGGTCATCATATATATGTGTATATCAATTCATGACATCCATCTTTACAAATTTCCTTTTTCTGGCGGACACATGTCCAGATCGTTCGCTTATAGTAACTTCTCAAAATTCCGGCATCTCTCTCTCCACATCCACCACTGGTGGCGGCTCACCTCCAACTGCCCAACGCTACGCGCTGTTCACATCCGCCGGCCAAGGTGGCCGAGTGGTTCTAGGCGCTACAATCTGGAACCGCGAGACCGCTACGGTCGCAGGTTCGAATCCTGCCTCGGGCATGGATGTGCGTGATGTCGTTATGTTAGTTAGGTTTAAGTAGTTCTAAGTTCTAGGGGACTGATGACCTCAGTAGTTAAGTCCCATAGTGCTCAGAGTCATTTGAACCATTTGCTCACATCCAACAGCCCAACACTACACAAGCGAATATTCCAACAATGAGTCCAGCCAACCACAAACTGCACACAGCGCAGTCAGCGATTTTCATACAGAACACTACGTGGCGTTACCCACATAAAAACATGAACAGCCTACTTACAGTGTTACTTTATCTCAGCGTAGGAAGTGATTGGGCCAGTTTGTTGCCGCCGGCAAGTAAACGCCAGGGACAGCGGGTCTGCCCATACTATGCTCCGCACGCGCCGTAAGTGATAGCTTTCCTCACTTCTCTGCTGCAAGAGCCACACCAGCTCATTTTTGTCTATGTGTATGTCACTGGCGGGGATACTAAAGCCCTTCTCCCTTGAAATGGCAGCGTTGGGAATAAAAAGGAGAGACGACACCGAGTTTCTGTCCACGCTGCAACTCGGCCTTGTTGGCGTTCATGGCGAAGGGAATGGGGAGGGGTCGACAAAATGTAGGTATTGCTGATAGCCTATGGGAGACTTGAGCCTCAAATTTTTCCTCCGACTCAAAGTTTTCTTAAACATTTGGTCGTACGAGCGTAGTAAAGAGTCCAAATCTTGAAAGGACACTAAATGAACTTCATCAACGGTCTGGATTCCAAAAACAGAAAAACCGTGCATCCCAAAAACGTTTCGCGCCAACGGTAAATTTACTATTAACAACATACACCGTTTACTATAATATACTTCTTGAGATAGCGGTGGTTGTAATGCAGAGCACGCCAAGAGCTTGTATGTCTCTATGTAAATTAGGCTGACCGTTGCCCCCATGTCGACCTGAAACTTAATCTGTCGCGCATTGACGACCACATCAGCAGAATGCGCTGGGGTGATGCTTGTGGGGTATCAGACACAGTCTCTGAGTCCTGGGAAAACACTAGGGCCTCCAGAGACTGTCCCTCGGCTCGCCGACTGTCACAAACAGACGCCAAATGGCCTACTTCCCGGCACACCCTACACATGGCGCCGACGTATGGGCGATACTGTGTAATGTGCGCCAAATGACAATGAGGGCAGGGCTGCTGACTTGCCAATTGAGCATAAGCAGCCACAGAAGAAGAGCGAAACAGAGAGCCCACGAAACGTCGTGAGTGGGGACCATGACTCTATGGCTTACTTGTTCCCTATTGAGCTCGCTGCCGACAGAGTCGGGCAGTGCCATGTCATGATCCAATTCGAATCGTGAATGGCGCTATCATATAGTAGCCAACCCCAAGGAACTCTGGGGGTGTTTACCACTAACGTTGACACCTGCCAATTGCCAGTAAGTACATCCCTTGCTGCTGCCATCAGTTCACGTGATTCAGGAGTCTGAGCAACTACGACTAAAGAAGAGTTAGACAAGGACAATGTCCGAGTTTGTACCTCAGGGACGGACGCCAATGTGAATATAACATCCCTAATTAACGAGTCCACATGTGAGATAGCACATTAGGGACACTGAAACCGTCACTAGCGTAAAGGACCTTGCATATCGGCGATTTATGTCGCATTCGACTGCCCTGGGCGTTTTTGGTGCTGGTTAAACTGAAAAAGCGCCTCAAGCACACGAACTTGATCTCCAAAGTGCTGCGTGAGCAACCGATGGGTTTCCTCAAAGTCAAATAGCTGAGACTCGGTAGATGGTTGCTAATTTTACACAATTTCGTACGACCCCGCACTGCTGCAAGGCGGCCTTATCAGCTGGATCGATGATAGGCCTTAGCTGGCAATGCGGCAAGAAATGGCTCAGGTAATTCTCCGATCTTTCCATACAGTCGTCGAAACTGGAGATCACCAATGGGGAGGGCATGGATGAAGCCATTACTGCAGGCTCCTGGCACGCCCACAAGTGCAGCGTGAGGTTGGACTGATTCCACATTCTGTTTGAGCAGCTCCTGAGTCTGCACCTGCTGCAGCTGTTGTTGCTGTTTCTGAAGGTGTGACTGTTCCTGCCACCTGCCAGTGAACACGGTGGCCACAAATTTCAAATATGAGAGATAAAATAAAAGCGTCACACACATAAGAACGTCATCTGTCAGCACTTTTGTATCTGCAAAGAGTCTTGGCGGCACAGATATCTCTATTCTAGCCGATGGTCGGTGCTCGACCGGGAAACTGGGGAGCTGAACCGTGGAAGAAGGAAACTAGGTTTGCGTGTCAATCCAGAGAGAGCAGGGAGCCCAAATACAGTGTAGAGACCAGCACCGAGAAAGCACAATTGAGACCAGGGTGAACGATTTAAATAACTATCACGCGGTGCCAAGAGTATTTTGCGATGCGGAAGCCTAGGGCCGGCCGGTGTGACTGAGCGATTCTACGCACTTCAGTCTGGAACCGAGCGACCGCTACGGTCGCAGGTTCGAATCCTGTCTCGGACATGGATGTGTGTGATGTCCTTAGGTTAGTTAGGTTTAAGTAGTTCTAAGTTCTAGGGGACTGAAGACCTCAGATGTTAATTCCCATAGTGCTCATAGCCATTTGAACCATTTGGAAGCCAAGGTTCATATTAGTTGATCTCAGCACACGAACTGACTGGGCCAGTTCACTGCCACCACGAAGTTAACACCTGGGTT
Organism: Schistocerca serialis cubense; assembly: GCF_023864345.2. Taxonomy (NCBI): domain Eukaryota; kingdom Metazoa; phylum Arthropoda; class Insecta; order Orthoptera; family Acrididae; genus Schistocerca; species Schistocerca serialis. The sequence continues at coordinate 869,084,026 of NC_064640.1, read as the reverse complement.
AGCAGGTCTGCCCATACAACGCTCAGCGCATGCCGTCCGTAAAGCTGTCGGCACACGGACCGTGCATCCGAACGTTGATCGTTGAGCGTGCCGAGTTTCTGACGTCACAGCATGGAATAGCACGCTCGGGAGTCTTTTCGAACGTGCAGAGGAATATCTGTCATGTCAGATATTCTGAGCGTGCGTCTGAGCGTTGACCAATGAGATGGCCCAACGCCACCTACGTCGCAAGCACGCCGTCTCCCTTCAGTACAGAGTTGTGAGGCGCCATATTGGCATTCATTTAAAGTCTATACGTATATATGCCGTTTCGAGCACCAGCAAATTGAGAATCACTGCAAAACCCGTTGTTAACTGTGTGATTCGTTCCAATAAAATAATGAGAAACATCATATTCGCGGCAAAAGAATAATTGTAACTTGGGTATAATGAGAGTAAGCCATTTGAAGGCAGCGACACACTGAAGATCCACCCAAAACGCATTGTTCTTGGTACAATTTGTTATAATTAAATTTCAGTTAGTAACATATCTACGATTGGTGTTTTTAGCACGCGGTAAGATACTATGATTAGTACCAACACGGGAGATGTTCGTTTAGCGTAATGAAGAGCATCAGTGTTCTGATAAGAGATTTATTTGTTGGGGCGATGGTTCGCGTCCTGCCACAACCAATTTTTTTTCTTAAACTTCACGTTTTTATTAGGTTCCGATACTTTATTATTATTTTAATACAAGTGTAGACTATAATATTTGATGTTATGTATATACAAGTTCAACTTTTTTTGGGGGGTGACTGTTCGATTGGCTTCATCTAAAGGACAGCTTGCGCTACTTGTTTAAAGATATTTTACTCCTTCTTCTTTTACGCTTCGTAATTCACATGTTGCAAAGATTCTGCTACTGGGTAGGAACAGTGATAAAGTAAGACTGACCTTGGAGTTTTTTAAAATGTGGGAATCATGAAATAACGTTTATCTTACGCGGAGAAGTATTCCAAATTTGTAACGCACTGTCTGTAACGGAACTTTTATAAGCCTGTGTCCTTACTGATTGGATATGGTACTTTCCTTTTCGTGGACGATGGAAGAAATGTGCGTTTTAATAGACCTAACGTGGGAATTACGCGCACCCGTTGAGTAAACAGTGTGATTTACGAACTAGAAACATCCCTCAACTGCCGCTGGAGTGCGTTGCGATCGCGTATACCACGTTGGGGTCCACGTACCGTATGCACAAATCGCATCGTTCCTGAGCGTTCAGCAGCACGTTGAACTTGGCACGCTCACCGTTAACGTTCGACAGCACGGTCCGTGGGCCGACGGCTTAACGGTTTTCCTCACTACTCTGCCGGGAGATCGACATCATGAAAAAGGCTTCATTTCATTTTTAATTCATAGGGGAACGTTAAAATTGTCACACACTAATGGAACATGTTATAGTAGTAAGTTAATAATAACACGATAATATGCTTGTATAAGATCATCATATCATAATAATGATAATTATAATCTTTAGTATTTTGTGTACGGATCTGTTTCTTCGTCATGTAAGTTGTCCTCTCATCTGGAGTGGGGGTAGAAAATAATCAGTCCCGTCAGGAATTTGTTTTATTGAAGTATGAGCAGTTGTTTTAAGTTAAATGTAGAACCAATATTGATTATGATATGCTAACACTTGGTTCAAGAATCATAAAAGAAGGTTGTATACATGGAAGAAGCCTGGAGATACTGACAGATTTCAGATAGATTATATAATGGTAAGACAGAGATTTAGGAACCAGGTTTTAAATTGCAAGACATTTCCAGGGGCAGATGTGGACTCTGACCGCAAACTATTGGTTATGAACTGTAGATTAAAACCGAAGAAACTGCAGAATGGTGGGAAATTAAGGAGATGGGACCTGGATAAACTGACGAAACCAGAGGTTGTACAGAGTTTCAGGGAGAGCGTAAGGGAACAAATGGCAGGAATGGGGGAAAGAGATACAGTAGAAGACGAATGGGTAGCTTTGAGGGATGAAGTAGCGAAGGCAGCAGAGGATCAAGTAAGAAAAAAACCAGGGCTAGTAGAAATCCTTGGGTAACAGAAGAAATATTGAATTTAATTGAGGAAAGGAGAAAATATAAAAATGCAGTAAATGAAGCAGGCAAAATGGAATACAAACGTCTAAAAAATGAGATCGACAGGAAGTGCTAAATGGCTGAGCAGGGATGGCTAGAGGATAAATGTAAGGATGTAGAGGCTTATCACACTAGGGGCCAGATAGATATTGCCTACAGGAAAATTAAAGAGACCTTTGGAGAAAAGAGAACCATTTGTATGAATATCAAGAGCTCAGATGGAAACCCAGTTCTAAGCAAAGAAGGGAAAGCAGAAAGATGGAAGGAGTATATAGAGGGTCTATACAAGGGCAATGTACTTGAGGACAATATTATGGAAATGGAAGATAATGTAGATGAAGATGAAATGTGAGATATGATACGGCGTGAAGAGTTTGAAAGAGCACTGAAAGACCTGAGTCGAAAAAAGGCCCCGGGAGCAGACATCATTCCATTAGAACTACTGACGGCCTTGGGAGAGCCAGTCCTGACAAAACTCTACCATCTGGTAAACAAGATGTATGAGACAGGCGAAATACCCTCAGACTTCAAGAAGAATATAATAATTCCAATCCCAAAGAAAGCAGGTGTTGACAGATGTGAAAATTACCGAACTAGCAGTTTAATAAGTCACGGCTGCAAAATACTAACGCAAATTCTTTACAGACGAATGGAAAAACTAGTAGAAGCCGACCTTGGGGAAGATCAATTTGGACTCCGTAGAAATATTGGAACACGTGAGGCAATACTGACCCTACGACTTATCTTAGAAGCTAGATTAAGGAAAGGCAAACCTACGTTTCTAGCATTTGTAGACTTAGAGAAAGCTTTTGACAATGTTGACTGGAATACTCTCTTTCAAATTCTGAAGACGGCAGGGTAAAATACTGGGAGCGAAAGGCTATCTACAATTTATATATAAACCAAATGGCAGTTATAAGAGTTGAGGGGCATGAAAGGGAAGCAGTGGTTAGGAAGGGAGTGAGACAGGGTTGTAGCCTCTCCCCGATGTTATTCAATCTGTATATTGAGCAAGCAGTGAAGGAAACAAAAGAAAAATTCGGAGTAGATATTAAAATCCATGGAGAAGAAATAAAAACTTTGAGGTTCGTCGATGACATTGTAATTCTGTAAGAGACAGTAAAGGACTTGGAAGAGCAGTAGAACGGAATGGACAGTGTCTTGAAAGGAGGATATAAGATGAACATCAACAAAAGCAAAACGAGGATAATGGAATGTAGTCGAATTAAGTCCGGTGATGCTGAGGGTATTAGATTAGGAAATGAGACACTTAAAGTAGTAAAGGAGTTTTGCTATTTGGGGAGCAAAATAACTGATGATGGTCGAAGTAGAGAGGATATAAAATGTAGACTGGCAATGGGAAGGAAAGCGTTTCTGAAGAAGAGAAATTTGTTAACATCAAATATAGATTTAAGTGTCAGGAAGTCGTTTCTGAAAGTATTTGTATGGAGTGTAGCCATGTATGGAAGTGAAACATGGACGATAAATAGTTTAGACAAGAAGAGAATAGAAGCTTTCGAAATGTGGTGCTACAGAAGAATGCTGAAAATTAGATGGGTAGATCACATAACTAATGAGGAGGTATTGAATAGGATTGGGGAGAAGAGAAGTTTGTGGCACAACTTGACTAGGAGGAGGGATCGGTTGGTAGGACATATTCTGAGGCATCAAGGGATCACCAATTTAGTATTGGAGGGCAGCGTGGAGGGTAAAAATCGTAGAGGGAGACCAAGAGATGAATACACCAAGCAGATTCAGAAGGATGTAGGTTGCAGTAGGTACTGGGAGATGAAGAAGCTTGCACAGGATAGAGTGGCATGGAGAGCCGCATCTAACCATTTTCACGACAGAAGACCACAACAACAACATGCTTTTGAAGAATAGAAGTTCAACACAGATTTACGTAAGTGAGACAAGTAACAGTGAGACAGACGCCATTTGATATTCCCGGCTCTCATTTAATTTATATATGCGCGTTTCATTAAAGACGGAAAAGTCTGCAATTCTCCCTTCAGCAATAAGTATCTTGACCTCGAGGTCACGATAAATGTAACGACCATTCGTCGTACATATCTCTGCTTTCATTTATAAACTCTAGGCGCTCAGTCCGGAACCGCGGGACTGCTACGGTCGCAGGTTCGAATCCTGCCTCGGGCATGGATGTGTGTGATGTCCTTAGGTTAGTTAGGTTTAAGTAGTTCTAAGTTCTAGGGGACTGATGACCACAGATGTTAAGTCCCATAGTGCTCAGAGCCATTTGAATCATTTGAACCATTTATAAACTATGTCTGTGATAACAGCCATGACATAAAGGAGCTTGTGGGAAACGGTTTTTGTTTTACATGTTTTGGATCATATACAACAGATCCAGCAAAACGAATTCTTGTGATGAGAACAACAGTAAAACGGAAAGGTAGATTTCATATAAATGTCATAAAAAACGCCACGAGAGAGATAAGATCCTAATACTCTATTTTTCATCCTTTGTTGCATGAACTATCGGAAACAAATAAAATTTCTGATTTTTTATTGATTGCCATAGTAAACAGTAACAATTCAACAGCGAACTGCGAACTGCATGGTTGCTAGATTTCTCCTGCTATCCAGCACAAAGTATCCATCACTCTCCTTATCTCAAGGGCAATTGTGTGAATTAAAGTTTATGACTTGTTACTTTTATCACCATTGTTTATTACCCAAATATAATGATTTATGATCAAGAGGTAAGGATTTTCCCAACCACCACCAGCCCAAAAATATAGCTAGGCCCCACCGTTACCCTGCTCTTACTAACCAGCAGCTGGACTCATCACTCATGCTCTACATACTGTAGCGAGAGCACTATGAAGCACCAGCATCAGAGATCTACCTCGACATCTACACAGAATAAAAGGAAATTACTTCAATGTAAGTATTATTAATTCTTTACTCACTGCTCCGTATTCACTGTGTATGTGTAATTTCGCCAATACTTACAGGTTATCTTCAATGGCACAATGCTTCCGACCCCCAACCCCCCCCCCCCCCCCCTCACACACACACACACACACACACACACACACACACACTAGATATTGGAGCCGCTCCAATTTTTCCCAGATAAGAAAAGCTTACTAACACAATCGAATGTCACTATTAACCCACTCTTTTCTCATCCTGTTTGCAGCCCTCTCCTATACACACAAATCTGAAGTGGGTCTCACAAAGCACCGCCAACACATCTCCCCCCCCCCTCTCCATAATAAAGGAATAAAACTGACATATAAGTGCGGGAAATTCTAAAAAGTATGAGAAAATCCAAGACATTTTGCTGTCAATTCAAACAGTCCATTTAAGCCAGTATCACGTTAGTGGAAACCCGTGCTACCGACGTCGTCGCCACTGTGCTAAAATTCAAACAATAGGAAATAGTTTTCCTGTTAAAACAATTTCTGCTGTGTTATTCCCACAGCGGACGTAGAAGCACAGCTTGAAGTCTATTATCACAAAGCCTATATGACATATCAAGTACGCTCTTCCCATGGGACAACTGTGCTACAGACAATACACGACACATTGCCAAAATTACTCAAATACCTGTAAGGAATGTATATACCAGGATTATGCAAAAAACGATTGGAATTCCATTACACACAACCTACAGAGCATGTCAAGTATACGCATGCCACTGAACAATCACGCTGTGTACATACCAGTACCACGCTTAAAGAAAAGACCAGTATACTAATAAAAATTTTTATGGAGACAGTACAACCGGATCGCGCGTAGACTCACACTCAGGACCACTTCAGATGTTACGTGGAAAGGAAGGATGGATGTTGGGATATTATTAGCAAACAATTTAAGTGCTTTTATATTGCAAAACATTTAGAGTCTGAATACCCGCAGCAGCGGCAGCAGGCAAAATCACACTGGCAGGCCACCTAGCTGCCGCTGCGTGCGCAGCCTCGTCTGTTACAAGACGCTGTTATCACGAAATTACTTGACTCCCACACAAGACGAATCGGACCATGCCCTCTCTCTCGTTAACATACACAGCTAGCCCTCCTCCTGTTAAGACAATTGTTATTTACTTTGATAATCATGAAATGTATTGTTTGTAAAATCCACATGCATAAACGTACGACAATTTCATACCTCTATCATTTCCAACTTAAAAATCAGAATCATTTCCCAAAACGCGCAATCCAAGTGATAAATAACTCCAGTTTCGATCTTTATGGATGGATCATCCCAGGTATTGCTTATTGCCAATAGCATGGTGGGACTATAACGTGTTTCCTCGTATACTGTTATGTGTTCATAGTATTAGAGCACTAACGACTCTCAATTACCACTAGGTGTTTTACGGTTGGTACCATTTCTGTCAGCTTACTGTCGACAGAATAGTGTGTGTGTGTGTGTGTGTGTGTGTGTGTGTGTGTATGTGTGTGAATTCCTAATTCACGAAATTGCTGATGTCATCGGTCCGTAGAATTACACACTACTGAAACTAACTTATGCTAAGAACAACACACACACCCATGCCTAAGGGAGGACTCGAACCTCCGGCGGGAGGCCCTGCGCAATCCGTGACATGGCGCCTCAAACCACGCGGCCACTGCACGCAGCAGTATAGTGGGACTACAACACATTTCCACGTATACTGTTACGTATTCGTATCGTTAGAACACTAAGGAGTCTGACTTACAGGTGTAGATAGCATGTAACACACATCAAAAACATCACAAAACGATCAGTCACATAACGGGATTTTATCAGTGCTGTCAATATGTTTTCCAAATTGGGCAGTCATAACTGGAAATGATGTCATGATCCCATGACCAGCTTATAAGCATAAGTCGATCTAGTGTTTGGACTGACATTACATTCTTAAACGATTATTCACATAAAATTTAACGGACGACTAGCTTTTCTGTCCAAATATATCAGATGTGGTAAAGAAATAATGTACTTAAAATGCTCTTTAGCTGCTGGTCATCAAAATCCCAATACGAAGAAGGATAAAAATTGTGTGCATACGATTAATGAATTATTTTATTTGTATGTGATTTGATGGTATATATGGCGTGGTTGTGTGAACATACACTTAAAGCTATATAGATGAATGTCGTTTATAGTATTTGATTCATTAGATACGTCATTGTGGTTCAGGCTCTTACATAGAATTGAAGCAATCTGTCTTAACTAGTAAACTGCTCTACTGTTAGATGATGTCTACACCTGTAAGTCAGAATCCTTGCTACTCTAACAGTACGAACACATAAACGTATACAGGGTGAAAAGTATTTAAACCGACAAACTCTGGGAGGTTGTAGGTGACATCAAAACATATATTTTTCCCTAATGTCATTTTTTTCCCATGAGGAGTATTTAAACCGGTAGAGGAAGATTTCCCTGGCGGTAAAATTAATTAAACCAACAAACACTTTTCCATTTTTTTTTATGACCAAGAGACAACACATTGACACAACCCAATTTCAACTACAGTAGATTTTCAAAAATGCCTCCATTGACACGTAAACAAAGGTTACACCGTCGGATCATGTTCTGTCTGACACGGGCAAAAACCCAAGGAGTATCCTGAATTGGCCGGCCGGAGTGGCCGAGCGGTTTTAGGCGTTACTGGCGCTACGGTCGCACGTTAGAATCCTGCCTCGGGCATGGATATGTGTGATGTCCTTAGGTTAGTTAGGTTTAAGTAGTTCTAAGTTCTAGGGGACTGATGACCTCAGAAGTTAAGTCCCATAGTGCTCAGAGCCATTTGAGCCATTTGTCCTGAAATGTTCTTGATGCTGCAACTATCCGGGCAACCAGACCCTCTTCTTATGCAACAGGAGTTGCGTAAACAAGGTTGCACATCTCTCCTCACACAAAAATGTCCAGAGGGGACATACCTGGGGATCGAGGGGGCCATGGTACAGGACCACCTCTGCCAATCCACGTTTCTGGGAACCGTCGTTCCAGGAATCGACGCACACGACGACTGAAATGTGCCGGCGCCCCGTCATGTTGGAACCACATGCGTTGTCTTGTAGGGAGCGGGACGTCTTCCAGCAATTCTGGCAATGCTCTGGCGAGAAAATTGTAATACTGCCTGCCATTTAATGGCGTAGGTAGCAGATACGGCCCAATTAAAAAGTCCCCAACAACACCGACCCACACATTAACGAAGAACCGCACTTGACGAGCGCTAGTAACTGTGGCATGTGGGTTATCCTCACTCCAAACATGCGAATTGTGCATCTTGAAGACTCCACCACGCCCGAACGTCGCTTCATCGGTAAACTACACAGAGGATAGAAATGAGGGATGCATTTCACACTGTTCCAGGTACCACTGCGAAAACTGTGCTCTGGGTGGATAATCAACTGGTTCCAGGTTGTGGACACGCTGTAAGTGAAATGGACGTAACAACTGCTCTCGAAGGACTGTTCTTACATTTGTCTGATTCGTCCCCATGTTACGTACAATTGCGCGAGTGCTGATTGAAGGATCCCGCTCCACATGCTGCAAGACAGCTTTCTCACATTGCAGCGTTCTTACCGTGCGACCGCGTCCCTGTCCAGGTAATCTGCTAAATGACCCGGTCTCACGCAGACTTTGGTACACAGCAGCAAAGGTCGCATGATGCGGGATACGGCGATTAGGATAAACCCGCTGTGCAGCACGTCCGTTGTGGTGCGCTACGTAGTACGCACCAACCATATCAGTGTACTCGTTCCAGGTGTATCGCTCCATTAGTAAACAGACACAATGCACTACTATACTGATGGACAGCAGTTGCCTACAACTGAAGAGCGTAATACGGCCTCCACCGGTTTAAATAATCCTCCTAGAAAAAAACGACATTACGGAAAAATATTTGTTTTGATGTCCCCTACAACCTCCCAGAGTTTGTCGGTTTAAATAGTTTTCACCCTGTATATGGAAATGTGTTGCAGTCCCACTACGCTGTTTGCAGTAAACCAGCATAAAATACATAGAATTACCAGTATGGGTCGATCTAAACTAGAACTATTTATCACCTGCTAAATCCATTTCGGGAAATGATAGGGCATCCTAAGTTTAAGCACGTGCATTACACAAAACGTAGATGGTATTCATTTCCCCGTTATACTTCTGGATGTACCTAAGTCTGAGAAGCAGAGCACTGGTGTGTCAGTTCATGTTTATTCTGTGATGGTAGATGAAAGCAGACCAGAAGAAGAATACGACATGCAGCGTAATAAAGGTAAGCATAATGTTCTCAGATCCCGTCATTTTTCTGATCACGCTGGTCAGCGCCCTAAGGAAATGTGCTGGAGTTCCACTATGCTGTTGTCTATAAGACACCGGAAATGATAGTAACCGTAGACGAGCTAGAACTACTGTCTGAACCAATCTATACTAGAATTCTTTATCACCTGCATGACACATTTCGGGAAATGTTTCTGATTTTCAAGTGTGAACCGATAGAGGTAGGAAAGAGGCATAAGTTTATGAATGTGCATTATGCAATCAGTACATTTGGTTGGTTGGTTGAATGGGGTGGGGGAGAAGGCTCCAAACAATGAGTTCGTCTGTCCATCAATCCAAGAATCATGCATCCAGTAGTAGAGACGTCCACCGAGAATGTCTTCTGATCTAGTGCGGAGATTCATAACAGTAAAAGGGAGAAATCAAAAAACGTTAGGGGCATCTTTTCTATCGATGAAGGAGATAAGGAAGTCAGCAGGAGGGCTTCTCCAGGGCTCTGCATGTGACAGGGAACGTCCCACTGCAGCTGTCCAATCTATCATCCATTAAACGCAAGAATGCCCTCTATTCAACAAAGTGCGACACCCAGAATAGAAAATTGGGCGTTTCTGAAAAGAAGGAAACCAAATCTAAAAGAGATTAAAACAGAGTAGAAGAGGGATAAAAGAATAGCCTGGTCAGCGAAGTAGATTTGGGAATCCCACAGACCTAGCATACGAGGTGCGGCTAGAAAAAAACCGGACTAGTACTGGTGAAACAATAAAACGAATGCAATAAGGCTGAAAGTCACGTGGCCTGTCACGTGACTCTCGCTCCGCCTACTGCTCGAGTTTCATCTGCCTCCTGCACTCAGTCTGCCCGTGGCGTCTGTTTTAAGTAGTTGACGTTTTGTCTGTGCGTCGGAAAATGTTGAGTGTACAGAAAGAACAGCGTGTTAACATCAAATTTTGTTTCAAACTAGGAAAATCTGCAAGTGAAACGTTTGTAATGTTACAACAAGTGTACGGCGATGATTGTTTATCGCGAACACAAGTGTTTGAGTGGTTTAAACGATTTAAAGATGGCCGCGAAGACACCAGTGATGACACTCGCACTGGCAGACCATTGTCAGCAAAAACTGATGCAAACATTGAAAAAATCGGTAAACTTGTTCGACAAGATCGCCGTTTAACAATCAGAGCAGTGTCTGAGTTAACAGGAGTTGACAAGGAAAGTGTTAGGCAGATTCTTCATGAAAGTTTCAACATGAACAAAGTGTGTTCAAAAATGGTTCCAAAGTGTCTCACAATTGAACAGAAGGAACGCCGAAGAATGATTTGTTCTGACATCCTGGAAAACATTGAAAGTGATCCCACCTTCTTACAAAATGTTATTACTTGCGATGAATCGTGGTTTTTTACTTACGATTCCGAAACTAAACGCCAATCGATGCATTGGAAAACTCCTGATTCTCCACGACAAAAAAAAGCACGAATGTCAAAATCGAAATTCAAGGCAATGATGATTGTTTTTTTTTTTTTGACATCAAAGGGATTGTGCACATTGATTGGGTACCAGAGGGACAAACAGTGAATCAGCATTACTACATTAGCGTCCTGGCTACCCTACGTGAGCGAGTACGGAGAAAAAGGAACGATTTGTGGAGAAAAAAGTCATGGATCCTTCACCAAGACAATGCCCCAGCTCACAGTGCGTTGTCAGTGAAGACGTTTTTGGCAAAACACAACATTCCCATCTTAGATCATCAACCCTACTCACCTGATTTGGCCCCCTGTGACTTTTTTCTTTTCCCTAAAGTCAAGTCAGCTTTGAAAGGAACTAGATTTGAGACTGTTGAAGCAGTAAAAGAAAAAGCGACGGAAGTAATGTATGGACTTACCGAAAATGATCTGCAGCATTGCTATGAACAGTGGAAAATTCGTATGGAGCGGTGTAGAGACCGAGGAGGAGAGTACATTGAAGGAGATAACATGAAATTGTAAATAATTGTAAATAAATGTTTTTTCCAGCATCAGTCCGGTTTTTTTCTAGCCGAACCTCGTACAGTGGGAAATACCCAATCCCCTACCACCCTTGACCTGCCATAGATGTAAATTAAAGCCTTGTAACTGCGAATAAAACAGGAGGGAGCTTTCTTCCAAGGTACGCACTACTGTCTGAAAGTCCACAACCGCAACGTGGGGTGGCTCCTTATAGAAAAGAAACCTGTGGGTTAACCTGGTATGACCGATGAGGAGACTACATAGGACTGTGGATTCCTTCGAGGAGAAGTGGAAGGAAGAGTATCATGCCGCAGTAATCACCTTGAGTTTATTAGATGGGTGTCATTGTATTTCCGAGTGAGCAGAGGTCTCGTGTGCACCAACAAATCCGCACCTGGGGTCGGCAAAGCGAACAGCGAGTGAGTAAGTGTTCCTCTAGCCAGACAGTCGGCGATTTCATTCCCTGGGCTACCCGCATGACTTTTGACCCAGAAACAGACGACTGAGCAGGTAGCACGTCTATGGTCACCGAGGAGGTCATGAGTAATAGAGACCAACGGTTGCTAAAAATAGCATCGATCATTAGCCTGGAGACTGCTCATTGAGTCAGTACATATTGAAACACACTCAAGGGAGACCTTTTTAATAAAATGGAGGACTCTGATAACGGCTGTCAGTCCTACCATAAATGCAATTGTTCCCAACAGTGAATGGCGTTCCATACTGGCAGGAGATGTACAAGGACGTCCCATCTGATTCACAGTTGTAGAACCGTCAGTGTAAATGATGGTAGTACCCTCATAGGTTGTGTGACATACAATTTCACATCACACCTGTGCACTTTAAAATTATCCTCACTGCTGGAGACTAGTCTGGAGTTCCTCATCTGTTTGCAGCGTAAGATCTCTGTGGAAGATGATTCCTTGGACAATGTTCAAATTTTTGTGTGGGGCAATGGTCACAGGTATGTCACCTAGATGGTCACATTCCTAAAAAGCTGACTGGGCAGTAAAGGAACCATTTCGTATTTTCTCCAGAGACTCAATTTCCACAAACTTGTCTTCAATGTTTTCGACAAAAAATTATAGTTTTGTTGCGATAAAAGTATCGCCATCAGTCCGAATACAGACCAAGTATTGGGTGAAGTATTGCACTCCCAGACATCTGATCTGTCCTTATTCCCACGACAGAGTGAGGGAACGAAACGTCATGGGGTTTTATCTCTCTGCATTATATGATTTTTCCCATCTGAACACGCTGCTGGGACCTTGCGGCCACCTTCGGTTGAAAGTTTCATTCATTTCATCTTAGACTCTTCCAATACGGTACCGTCCACTCTGTACGGATATTCTCCTAATTGATGCCACCAAGCCACTGCAATGGTTACTTGGCCACTAAACAGCTGCCTCGAGCCCCTGTTCCCCAGCCGTGATGGGACATTTTCCACATCAGGCACCAACAGTGCGATTCCTGCATGGTCAGGGGGATACCAGCATGTAGGTACTTAATGACCCCTACACAACGGTATGGCTTCCATGTTAAGTTCTGGGTGTAGTACATTTGCAAGAAAGGAAGGGTTTAAAGAAAGAAGGCACAAGGGGTGGAGTATACTCTGCACTGCTTGAGCTTCTCTGTATTATCCGCACTTTTGTAAAATTTGGAAAAGGAGTAGCAGGTCAAACCCAACAAGAAGACTATATAGCTAAGAATGAAAATTTGTAGAATGCCAGAAGGAAAAAAAAAGAATATCCAAGATCACAAACCAGAGTCTAGAGCAGCTCTCAGAGTGCACAGAATAATGTTCTTTCTATTGTTTTCACAATTCTCTAGAATTTCAGATAAATTGATTCGGAGCTCCAGTACTGCAGATTCTGTCAAATCTCTTTCAAAAATTGCATCACAACCTAAAGATGTTACAAAAATCGTTTCTGAACCATAAATGTGTAAGATTATTATCATCACTTGCATTAGCATCATCGTCTTCATTACCCTCTACTTCGGTAACTGCATTATCGTCTGGAAAATCTTCAAAAAGAGCCCTAACAACCTCTTCAGCTGTCAGTATAGTCGAAATACTAAAAGCGATACTTCTAAGTGAAACAACATTTATAATAATGACAATCGTGCTGACACTAAAAGAAGCGTGACGTTTGTGCTACTAGCAATAAAGCTAGGAAAATATAACGGAAAACAACAAAGAAAGCAACAAACTACATTTGTGTAGCAGTACACGACAAACGTATACACAGCTAGACGGTTGGCCTAGTTTTAAAGTACCGCAAGTATTTCGATTTCTTTACTAAATAAAAACAACAGATCTAACAAAAGACGTGCGCGAGGAGAAAATAGGACCTAACCTACTCCATACCTAAGTTAGTAAACATAAAAGTTGCTAACATGGTACAACAGTAAAGAAGACAAATACTGTCTGTCCAAAGCAGGTCTGCAGCTGTCACCAAAGAGTATACAAACGTTCTTTCTGAACAGCAAATGAGATCTAGAAGGCGGCGAAATGGTTACAACTCATGATAAACATGTACTTAAACATCAGCCCATGATGTGGGAAATATGTGTGCAATCGGAATAAACCAGGATCGAATGAGGTGGTAATTAGAAGTACCAACAGGCAACAAAGAGAATCTCTAAAAATAGTTTTCAATAAAGTGGAAGAAGTTGCTTTCAGAAATTGCTCTGATACACTCTTCAGCTCCTATATAGTACAAGAGTACATTTAAAAAGCTTTGCAAGGTGGTTAAAGACATGTACAAGGTGGTCCATTGATAGTGACCGGGCCAAATATCTTACGAAATAAGCGTCAAACGAAAAAACTACAAAGAACAAAACTTGTCTAGCTTGAAGGGGGATGGCAGCGCCATCTAGCGGGCCAACCATAGCGCCATCTAGTTTCCCCCTTCCAGCTAGACGAGCTTCGTTCTTTGTAGTTTTTTCGTTTGATGCTTATTTCGTGAGATATTTGGCCCGGTCACTATCAATGGACCACCCTGTATAGTATACATGCGTACCAATGTAATAGAGCGATGGAACTGTTCTTTGCAGCGAAAAGTTACCTAATTTGTTTATTCCGTTAGGTCACAATTACGTTTTTCTGCTTTGTGAACCGTATGACACATTACGAGAATAGGAACTTGTTTCCAACATAAGCCACAGATGTTAAGTCCCATAGTGCTCAGAACCATTTTCCAACATAAGCAAAATACTTTGTCTTTAATGACCCGAGGGAAACGGAATAAGAGAGTAACGTTAAGTGGCTGAATTTCATAAATAAATTTTGCGTCTTGTACCTTTTTCCTTCGTAAGGATGATGTCACATAGTTGGTCTTTTATGTTCCACTTGATTAACTACCATCAACGTGGTATCTCACTTACTGATTACAGATACGTATTCTCGGTATGGTATTCTTATCCAAACGAATATATGTTACTGAAATAATTGCAAAACTCATTCGTTCTCACGGTATGTCAGGCTGTCTTTCTGTGCAAATTAAAGGCTACATTGCGTTGACATCGTTCACAACTTATCGCACACGAAACGTAGCGTTTCCACAGTGAATTATACTAATAACGGTACAGTTTACTGCTGTTGGAGCGGAAACTACTCGCCACATCATCTGCAAACACGGCAGTGATGTATTTAACGTAACAACGGCATTCGTGAGTAACATGCACCGTGCTGAATAATTCAGATGCTACTGGTTTGTTAAATGGCTGCTCATTATTATGCTTCCGCCTAGCGTGTTTACTAACGTAATGAAATACCAACACACGCATCGTTATCTGGATGTTATGATAATCTCTCATGGTCATTCTACGCTCATGTCAGCGATGAAAGAGACCATAGAGGTACAAATTTTCAGAATCAGAATATACTTACTATTTTAGTTTTTTTGTGCAAGAGCTGCACTGGAGGCATAATTTTGGTTTGTGTTTTCCTATTTAATTCAGGGTTTCGTTTCTTATTTTTAAGATGTAGTCGTAACTACGAGCTTCTAAACTGTTGGATAACTTCTACCCATCGAGCAGAGGCAATCGACTCGTGTTGTGAAAGAACAGGGATCAAATCCCTTTTTGATAATCTTCTCGTAGATGTTCCGCAGTTTTCTTGAACTACGTCAGACTAATTAGAAGAGAATGTTTCACAAGCCACAGCCGCTTCCTTCCCCATCCTCTTCTGACTGAGCTGCGTCTCGTATTTTCTGTAAGTTTCCGTTTCTTGCAGGTCGGTTATAGTCAGAGAAAATGCTAATAAGCTGCTTTCCCAACCACCTTAAAAGAAAAAAATGTACCTTGTTGGTACAGAAAGTTTCCTAGAAATACTCTTATAGCAGCTGAGGTGTTCTGTTGCTCAGCCACTAGCTGGAAGAAATAGCTGTTTAATAATTTTAATGGGCAATGTTTAAAAGACATAAAATATTTTTGGAATATCGAGATGGTATTGTTCGGCTCTTCAGAATAAATAATCTTACAACAGAACCAGTCTCAGCCTAATATCTACCATCATCAGATTACATAAAGATCCAACAAGGTCGACTGGTACTCTTAGTAAGAGCCAAAATTTCAGAATAATCGATCAAATATTTGAGTAGTAAGGGCAGCCTAATTAACTTATTATCGTGTAGACAAGAATTAACACTGGATGATGTACAGTACGTTGCAACTGCGCGTAAGCAAAGAATTGTATCGTTGACTATCGATAGTCGCCTCTCTGCCGAGCGCAGAGCAGCAGAGGGGAATTGTGGCGTAGCTGTCGTGGAACGTCGGCGGAGTGTTATATTGATGCGGTGACTGCAGCATGTATCTTACAAGTTATGGTGAAGTAATTGAAAATGTCTGCCACACAACTTTTACGTTTAGTTTCAGTATTCACGCCACAGTATCAATGTTTATCAAAAAGGTGATGTTTCTCGGTTTCGTGTGTCGTGTCGGGAGAACAACAATCAACCGCGTCGCGACGGTTACGGAAAAATAATGTTCACTGGTATGATACTAATAGCAAGTTCTAAGTGAAAGAAACATACATCGTTTTGACTGGCTGAATATCACGAGCGCAGGTACTTTCTCGTTCGTATATAGTACGCGGAATTTTATGGAGCATCCGTGTTGCGATTCGGTCACGCGCACGCTTGTGCTATAATCTATTGATTTTTAGTACTGTTGGAAGGACTGTGTCAATCGTCGACTGATAACACATCCGTTGAACAGTGATTATCTTGTGACTGTGTACCGTGTTTTGTATTGGATGCCACCATTTATACGTCACAATGGACATGTACTTGGAGTACAAACACTGGTCACGTCCATTGTGGAATAATGTTAATTGTGGACACCCTGAGCGAATGTTTAACAGAATACAGTGAATTCTACCAGATCAACATGGTATTGGTGGTGTGAGTGGCTCCTCTCCCTAATAGACAATAGTTATTACAGGATACATCACAGCTGGCAGTGCAGACAGCAGCAGATCAACCGCCGAGGGAACGACCAGTTACGTGGGATTTAGCACACGGTCGTTCAACATCCAGCCTCGTTCCTGTGTCTAGGGATGTTTTACAGTCTCGAGTGCTAAAGGCTAACTTCTGTTGGTACTGCATATCGACCCCCCTTTCCTCCCGGGCGTGTTACATGCGTGAAGACGTGCAATGAACAAACCAGGTATCTTTTCCGAAAGACTGATGAAGACGAGAAGATACATACACTGGTAAATACCACCACCACTAATTGTCAACGAATCAAATCCTGCAGAAACTTACAAGAAGTGCTAGTTCCATTGACCAGCGTTGTGGATCATCATATTACACTATATGCAACTGACATGCTTACGGTTACGTGGTAGTTTGTTAAAAATATAATATGCTGACTAAAAGTAGAAATGTCTCAAGATAAATAGGATCTGCGGCACCAGAAGCTCTGCTGACCTACTACCGTATAATGCCCTTGTCCCTGTTGCAAAGGAAACTAAAGTATAATCCTGTGGTGGTACTCGCCACAGAGATGGTAGGTTTGGCCAGCGAGGAAGGAAAGGTAGTGGCGTAAAGTTCACAGTCGTCAGACTTGGCGCCAATACCATAGATTTAACTTCAGACCGTTCTGCGGTGTTCCGTTGAGCGAGGACGTGTGACATTGTTGCTGGTAATCTGTCTATTTAATGGTGTCAATAATATCTGTCATTCGAGAGGCGTGAGCTGTGAGCCAGCTTCGAGCTTCACGTTCTCCCTCTTCTTTCTTCAACGACAGCGATACTAACACGTCACTACAATCCAAAAACCTCATAATCATCACCTATACAGTCACACTTAATACAGAACATGCACTATTCGCAAAGGAAATTGTCCATTTAGGTGCTGTATCCATAGGGTATATTCCAACCAACAATGGTTCAAATGGCTCTGAGCACTGTGGGAATTAACATCTGAGGTCATCAGTCCCCTAGAACTTAGAACTACTTAAACCTAACTAACCGAAGGATATTACACACATCCATGCCCGAGGCAGGATTCGAACCTGCGGCCGTAGCGGTCGCGCGCAACCAACAATGCCATATGATATTTACACTTACCTGTAATTTCTAAAATCTCCCATCTACAATGCAAATATGTTTTCGTGATAAAAGATTCTGAGGTATGTTCGTGATCCCTTGTCACTGTTTTAACGGACTTGGTAATCAGTGTCTTGCTATTTCAGGTAATGTAGGTTTTCTGCCTTCAGCAGCGATATCAATTTTCGTAATTCATTATTACGAACAACATATACGATTCTTAAAATTGCAACGAGCAGTACGTATCTCCATTCCTTTGCAAGTTTTTCAGGCGAGAAGGTAAGTCAGCAATCGAAGATGCAGAGAGAGCTGATTATTCATCACTTTATTTACGACGTGATTGCTTTGTGTCTTTAAATTTCATGTTTCTAAATAGTAAAGCAAGATTACCAGATTGAGTCAACCATGCTTATTGCACGTAACTTGGCTGTAAACTGCGTGAGTTACACGTTATTGATGCCAGGCCATGAGCTGATCACAACTTAGTACATTCGTAAAATTCAGTCAAGTGTTCAATTATACCCATTTGATTATGGTGCAGAACGTAAGCTACTCTTACCTTTTCTTGCTATATTTCTTTAAAAATTATTGTCAGATAGCCTTATCACATTATTTCATGGCTCTGCACTTTATACAGAAAAGAGTGTTTTATTCGGGGCATGTTTCAGGATGCATATCTGTATGTAATAGGAATTTCAAAGAGAGATTAGGAGGCTTAGAAGATCTATTTCATTTACACGACCGGCTTCAATTAATTTATAGAAATTATGGGCTCCTATCCAAAAAAACGAACAAGTGTTCTTCCAGTGTATCATGCGTGTTTAAGTTCACCAAATTATTTAAATGTAGTCATATTATTGTGTTGAGGAGAAAGTAGCCTGTTTTCATTTTCATTTAGCTCTCTAGCATCTCATAATCCCTTTAGTACTCTTGATCACCTCTCAGTTTTGTGATCGGAGTTTCCCTACAAAGAGACCATCATTAAACACCACAGTAGTACGCTAGTTTAGGAGTTATCTTTTCTACTTATATTCAATTCTGAACTGAGAACTTTGACTCTCACTGTTCCGGTGAAAAGCCAGCTAGGATAATTTTAAAAAATACTATTTTACGGCTTTACACAGGAAACAGTGCACTAAATAACTGGGAATCAAAGCTACAATAAAGAAACATAGCGATCACAATTTCTGCGCTACTACAGGTACACAAGCACCTTCGGATATATTCATCTGCAGTGTTTGTATGCAGGCACGTCATTGAAAATTTAAGTTCCGACATACGTCTCGTTGGTATAGGTAAACAACGTAGTGGGCATGAGAAGAAAACGAGAGTATTTCTGATGAGAGATACTCGTATTGTATCTCTGAAAACGTCATTCCACTTTTGTGAATTGTTCACGAAATGAATCCGAATTAGCAACATTCCCAAAGATTCTAAATGCTTTCTTGTCAGCATCGAACAACAGAAAGCATTGATTTACATTCAGAGGTCAATATAGCAAATTTTTGTAATATTTACAATGGAGGCTGGTTTTTATAAAAATCTGCTTCTCCATTCTAATCTTGTATTAAGATGGATCTCCGTTGACAGGTACCGCCAAAATGATTCCAAAGACCTCATTTCTGCTTCTCTTTACTGTTGGTAACTTTTGACGAAAATTTTGTTGTGTTTATCACGGCCCCCAATTTTACAATCAAATATAGAGAAGTTGATAACGGGAAGTGAGGAGAGGAAGGAAGGAAGGAATAAAGATTAAGGTTTATCGTCCAGTCTGCATCGAGGTGTAAGTAGCATCAATAAAGGTGAATGAAGCGCACTTTGAATAAGAAAATACTATCTGACATTGAAGTCAACGTAAAAGATCGGGTCGCCACCAACTCTAGCCAAGTACATAGGTTTAACGCCATCTACATTCTGTATATTAGGGAAGATTATGCAGCAGGTGTGTTATTCAGAAATCACATTTGATTGTTCAATGGTTCTGAGAAGTCAGAAATGAAATCCTCGTGTGGCGTTACTGGCTGGCAGGCCCCAGTCGGGGAAGTTCAGCCGCTGGGTGCAAGTTTTATTTCAGGTGACGCCACACTGGGCGACTTGCGCATCGGTGATGATAAAATGATGATGAGGACAGAATAACACCCAGTCCATGGGTGAAGAAAATTTCCAACATAGCCGGGAATCGAACGTGGGCCCTTTGCATGGTAGCAAACACGTTACCACTCAGCTAAGCAGCCTGTGAGAAGTCAGAAATCAATAGTGGCAGGATCGTGGAATATGGAGACTGTGGTTTATCGATCCGAGATATTCTGCTCCTGTTGATCGGCTTGAAGCCATGCAAATATGCAATCGATGTGTTCAGAAGGTGTACACTCAACACCACACAGCACCTCACTGGCTTCTCACAACTAGCGCCCAAGAGGACAAACATGTAGTTCACTCGGCCATGCAGGATCGTCCAGTCGCGTCAGGAAATGGATTTATGTGCAGCGGAAAAATTATCGACATGTAAAGTGCGACGACGTCTAGATCATCACAGACATCCAGCACACCATTGTTGTGGCTTATGTCGACGTGGTCGCATGAGAGTGGTGCGGCAACAGTAGTGCCTGCAACGACAAATTGAACACATGAGTGGCACCATGTCGTGTTTTCAGAGAATCCCTGGCACTGCGTCTAGCATCACGATGGACGTATACGCTTGCAGCTGCTCCGAGGAGGAAGAGTGTTGCCAGATTGTGCTAGCCATTGTCATAGGACACAGCACCTGTAAAAGGGAGCTGTCCTATTAGCTATGACGATTTTCAGGAACTTTCGGTCATAAATGTGAATGAAGTTAGGGATTTGATAAATATACTCAACTTTGTAACACTGTGTTTGAGACCAGAGATGTTGGTCAGAGTAAATCAGAGAGTAGCGATTGCAGGGTTTGTTAGATAGTCTGGCAATGAACTTGGTTTAAAAAGGGTGGAAGCTGGCCTGTGAGATGATACTAAAGGGTGAATAACAAAAGCCAACTTTTAACGTAATCCAGTTTTTTATATTTGTAACAGTGAAGCTTCTTATTGTTAGAACATTGTGTATGGTTGAAGTTTGCTCTAGAAATTCTGCAGTGGAGCACGTGGCCTTGTCTTATAGTTGACACAGGTGTCAACGAGCGTTATTAAGAAATATTTTGCTGACTTGTCTAGGTGTGAAAACTTTATGAAAAGCTGTATTGTTGTCATGACTTAATTAAGCATAGTTAAACTTGGAGTTTTTGATTTTGTTTATCAGTCGTTAAGAGTAGCTACCTGTTTTCATTTACTTTCATGACTCTCTGTGCACACTCTCATTGCAAAGCGCAGGTTGTGTACTGACAAACATTTTATGAAAATTGGTAAGATACCTTCCTGCAATGTTCATCGCAATTACAACATATGAAATAAGATTTTCGACAATCATATCATAATTCTTAATAGCAACACATTGCAGAGCAGACGAGCATTCCGTGTGCACAGGTAGGCCAATAAATCTACGTACCATCAGAGTTAATGTCCCCTGTAAAGCACAGTCATTGTCAGACTGTTTTGGTGAACACAATATCATATCAGTTCAGAGGCTTAATACCAGTGGAAAAAGTGCTAGCTTGTGAATTTTAAAGGAGTTTTATCAGAGAGTCAAATGCATTAATTTTTCTGTTCTTTTGCTGCGTATTTACAATAACAATTCTGGTAAAGTGATTGTCTTCAAGACTAAAGGTAAAGATGAACAATATTCTGTGCCAACACTTTAAGGTGAATCATTTTGTTTTGCAGTCAGATGACACACTTAAATTTAATCGAAAACCGATTGCTTCTTGAATTGTATGATGTACTAGCTAGTCTGGATTTCGCATGGACATACCGCAAGCTTCGTATATTTCGATTCAAAATTAAATTTTCACACAGTTCTGTTGCCTTGCACCGGGATTTATATATTTCCATATCAAAATAAGTTTTACACATTCCTCAGACACGATCTTCACACTTACAAACAAGAATTTAAAGTAAATAAAAAACCTTCTCCAGGCCTAATGGTATGGGCTGTCACTGGGTAAACAATGCGATTATCTCCAGTTTGCATACCCGATAATTTCGACAGCAGCTGTTACATTTCATACATGGTAAGCCTGGTAGCCTTGCCCTACCTTCGATGTCTCCTCAGCTTTACTTTCAACAACATAACGGAAAACCATATGTTGCCTGTACTGTCCTGACCTACTTCCACACAGAAATTGTCCGAATGTTGCCCTGGCAACAAGTTATCCAGATCCCTCACCCACTAAAAACGTCTGCCATTTATTGCTGAGAGACTGGACAATCACTATGAGTAATGAACTCAAGCATCGGCTTTAAGTAGGATGGAATGATGGATCTGTCATCCAAGCTAAGTGCAACTTGATGCCCAGTCAGGTTAGAGCTGTTATTGCTAGCAGAGAAATACATTTTTGCTCTTTGCTATCTTTCCTTGTGTCTCAATTTTGATCCCTGTAGTGTGATTTGTGTAGTATAATTGATCATCAAAACTCATTTTACCTAACTTCTGGCTGGTACTGTTTGAACATTTGTGCAACGACCATGATTCATAAATATTCAGTTGAACATATTATGACACTGATAAATAAATAATGGTGGAACCATCACAACGGAGGCTCTGGAATTATGGATAATGTCTGATCTGTTCTTGTCTCATTGTGACAAATAGAGTCAATAGCTGGAGTCATAGGACTTGTCTGAGGCATCCTCAAGATTAAAAGAAACAAAATACCTCACAAAAATATTTTTATTCAAGACTTAATAATTGTGATGTAAAAGCTAAAAATTATCAACGTACAAAACCGATACTAAAAATTTAGATGAATATACAAAATATATAACAAATCTGACTTTTTAATATTTGCAGATATCTTTGAAAATTTTAGAGACACTAATATGGCTTGAAAATCACCAAATTTGTAACAGTTAAAAATTTTGAATGAACAGATCAAAAATATTTTAATTATGAAAAAATATGGAAAACACCCGATGATTGTAATATGGTTATATTAGAGAAGTGGATTTCGAATATCCACAAAAATTACATTACATGATTTACACAAGAAGTTGAATTAGGACAATAAGTGGGAAATAAATTATTAACAACATTAAGTAATAAATAAAAATACATTTTCAATCGTAGAAATCATAAACAATGTTTAAAACTGGGATTGAAATTAACGAAAATTCAATAAGTGTTGTCATTTGAACACTCAGAAGAACTACATTGATTTTAATACAGATATGGTAACAAATACAGCAAACAAATTTGAAAAAAAACATTTGTACAAACTAATGTATAACTCTGTATTTGGTAAAACGTTTGAACATATTATACAAAATATTAAAATAATAACCGATCCAGGAAATATACAAAACATATTTCAAAACCAGTTTATGAACATAAAGTATTTTCACAAAATCTAGTAGAAGTTCGTATGAAAAAAAGCAGTACAAAAATACAATAAACCATTTTATATTGGAATGAGTATTCTAGCTATTTTGAAAATAAAAATGTACAATCAGTGTTATAAAGTAACAAATGAAAAAATTGTGAAAATATTAATTTATACTACATGGATATAACTTCTTTCATTTATGATATATAACTGAAGATTTTAATGAAGATGTGAACGCTATGATAAACGAATTTGATTCACATGATTACTCAAAAGATAATATTTATAAAATTCCTCAAGTAAAGAAAAGGTGTTGGTAAATATAAAAGATGAAAATTGTGGATAAATAATCTTTCAACACGTTAGTTTATTATCGAAAATGTATTATTATAGAGTAGATATTCGAACATACAAAAAATCTAAAGGATTTAATAAATCTGTTGTAAAAAGTGAAATTATTTTTGATAACTATAAAAATTATTTAAATAATAAAATATAACAATACACAAAACTGAATGTGATTGTATCATTTAAACATGAATATGGATGTAATAAAATTGATTTAAGCTCTGAAGATGATAAACATATTATATTAAAAGATGTAATAAACATTGACCATATGATCATTATAAAAACATTACAATTGATAACTAAACAAGTTTAATTTGAAAAATTATAAAATAAAAATGAATTTTGAACAATTTTAATATTTTTGAATAGATTGATTTAGGTGTGTTTTCATATATATTTTACGAGCAATTTTTCCCAAACACATTCATCATTTTGATAATACGTATTTTTATGTTCTTGATAATCAAAAGTTTTTTTTTATTTTATGTGACACAACTGTGAATATATTTAGAAGAATTTTTCATCTTTAACAAATAAATGATTTCTTATTCCAGTTATTGATAATTTCTTTCATATGTTCATATTTAGTTTGCCAATTTAATTTTGGTCACTTTTTTTGCAATCAATATAACACATTTTTAAGGTGTATTTTGATTGTAATTTATTTTTCTTCATGAATTTCTTTTTCTTGGTTATGTAATAGACAAATAATTTTATTTTCACTTTCCCTTTATAAAAAAATATTTAATAAATCAAAATTTAAAAATTTAACAATTTTTATTGTATCTAAATGGATTGATTTTCTGTTATTAAAAATAACAAAACTATATATAATTTCAAACAAGTGTTAATGATTATTCATGACAAAAGTATCCATGGTTTAAAGCAAAAGATATTTGTGATATTCTGGAATATTCGAATCCTGTAAAAGCTATAGATGGTAATGTTAAAAGTAAATACCCAAAAAACACAAAGAAAATTCGAAAACATGTAAACATAATTAAAGGGATAATCTACACAAACACTATGAAGGTAATATAAATCATCTTCCATTGGCCAGTTTCGAAAATGTATTTAACTTACTTATTCTAACTTTATCTGCTTTCTTATATGTATCATTAGTATGTAACAAAATTTGTTACATAAACAGTTTTCAATAGATTTTTTGTTTTCCTTGTTTACATCTTCTATTTTCATTTTTACTGTTGAATGTTTTGTGTTATTATATTCATCAACACGATTTTTAACTATATCTATCTATTTGTCAATTCCCTGCAAATGAAATTTTGCCACATGATTTCTTTATGTGGTCTATTAAATCCTAGAAAAACAGATGCTTTTAATTCTGAAATGTTGAATAATTATTAATATTAGTTATTTCATTAATTCTTGAATTTTTATGAAAATTCCTTAGCGTTATCATAAATTTTTTGGAGATTTATTAAAAATATTTTTACAAAAGACTGAACTATATTTTCACTTGTTTTGTCTTTAACTGGAATAGCACAAGGAAACGTTGAATACACACCAATAATAGTTAATAAATATGTATATCCTTTATTTATTTATGATATTCCTGTCAATTTGCAAGAATCTATTCCTAAAGAAATTACATTTTACCTTTTAAACCTTTTCTTATTGGATTTTAAAATCCATTATTAATTTGTTCACAAATATTAGGTATTAGAGATTCACCTACAAATTTTTTAACAAGTTCAGTTTTTTTTAGTTTTACAAATTAAAATTCTTTGACTTCCATTTTTTGTTGTTACACTTTGTGTATGATGTGGTTCAGTAATTCTTTTACTCTTCAAACAGTAGATTTGATAATTGTGAAGGATCAAACAATTTTTCATTGAATCTTAAATTATTTCTCCGAATAAAATTCGCTTCACATCAGCTGGAACAGTGTTAACTACATTTTTTAACCTTACAGATAAAAATTGTTATTTTTGTACCGTTTCATCTAACTTATCGAATACACTTACCAATCCATCAAAAATCATCAAAATTCAAATCTTAGTTTATATTCTTACCAACAATAAAAATTCTCTAAAGTCTGAAATCGTATTCAAAACTGTGCTTCATTTGTTCATTTCCAGTCGTAAAAATAAATTCAGTTATGTGTCTATCATGTTCCATGTTTTCTAGTCTATTACCTAAAGTGAGTGTTGTGATTGTATTCATGCTTTTCATACTTTATCAAGATGTGTGATAGTTTTATAGTTGTTGCTATGATGTTGGTTAATTACTTCACTAACATCTGTTTTATAGTACTATCTACATCTACATCTACATTTATACTCCGCAAGCCACCCAACGGTGTGTGGCGGAGGGCACTTTACGTGCCACTGTCATTACCTCCCTTTCCTGTTCCAGTCGCGTATGGTTCGCGGGAAGAACGACAGTCTTAAAGCCTCCGTGCGCGCTCTAATCTCTCTAATTTTACATTCGTGATCTCCTCGGGAGGTATAAGTAGGGGGAAGCAATATATTCGATACCTCATCCAGAAACGCACCCTCTTGAAACCTGGCGAGCAAGCTACACCGCGATGCAGAGCGCCTCTCTTGCAGAGTCTGCCACTTGAGTTTATTAAACATCTCCGTAATGCTGTCACGGTTACCGAATAACCCTGTGACGAAACACGCCGCTCTTCTTTGGATCTTCTCTATCTCCTCCATCAAACCGATCTGGTACGGATCCCACACTGATTAGCAATACTCAAGTACAGGTTGATCGAGTGTTTTGTAAGCCACCTCCTTTGTTGATGGACTACATTTTCTAAGCACTCTCCCAATGAATCTCAACCTGGTACCCGCCTTACCAACAATTAATTTTATATGATCATTCCACTTCAAATCGTTCCGCACGCATACTCCCAAATATTTTACAGAAGTAACTGCTACCAGTGTTTGTTCCGCTATCATATAATCATACAATAAAGGATCCATCATTTTTAAAATCTCAATGGCTTCTTTCTTTGTAACAAGATTTGGTGATTCATCGTTATTGAAATTGCTATTCGATAGTGTTAAAATACTTCTGTATACATTTTATCTGTTAAGATTGTCAATTCATCTTTATTCACATAATTCTGTTAAAATCCTTGCAAAAGTGGTTTTGACAGTTAATTTGTGTCTCTCAATATTATTTACCTTATTTATCGATTGACTTCCTCACATTTTCTGTTCTTCTACTAAGAAAACCAATATAACTCTTAGTAGCAACAGAATTTTTTCAATTCGCTATGAAATCGCTTCATTGTACCATTTATTTTTGGATGTACTAATGATTGAAGACATTAGAAGTTTTTAATTTTGTTTCTATTGGCTCTAGTGGTGTTTATATTTTTCCATCTATTGATGATTAATTGTTTTTAATGTTTGATTCTAACGAATATCTTTGATCTTTGAATGAAATGTATTTACAGTACTATTAATAGTAGATAATTCTTCCACCATTTTTGTTTTCTTTTTCTTTGAAAACCTTATTTCCAAGAACATTCGTTCATTAAACCTAAAATATCTTGAGAATTATATTTTTCTTTTTGAGCACAAGTAAAACTCTGGCTACAGATGGAATAAAAACGAGTTTTACCCACAAGCTTAAAACAGTGAAATTGCTATTACCTCGATTTAAATTATTTTTTATATAGTTAGAATCTTTTGGCACTCTTAATTCTGTTCTTATTGCATCAAATAACCAACTTAACAACTTCAGTAGAAGCTTCCTTAAACTTGTTCCTAGTCCAACAAACTAAAAATTAGCATTATAGAGTACTATTAAATAACACTCAAGCTAATGGATGTATGATCGAAATGAGGAAATGATTTTTCTTCCAGAAAAAAAAAACAGAAGAAATATTCCAGAACATGTACAATCAAGATGAATATGCATTCAAACCATTCATATAGGTATAAACCCTAAAGTTATTGACAGAATTCCATACTTTCGTTGGTTGGTTGGTTACAGCTATAAAGGGACCAAACTACAGGGTTATGAGTCCCTTTTTCCTGATGCAAGCAAGGCTCAAGTTACAAAAACACATAACACCGCTCCTAAAAAGAAAACCAATGGAATGAACGAAAAACGGAGAAAACATAATCCACAAGGAAAAGTAGAAGAAGATATTTAAACCATAGAGCAGATGGTCTGAGCTGGCTGATCACAATAATAAAAGAGGGTGAGCCAGCCACTCTGCAACACTCTAAAATGTCCACCCAAAAATACAAGGCGAGATGAACACATATAGGGAAAAGATGACGACCAAGACAAACAAATGCAAAGAAAGTGCAACAAAGTTAAAATGAAGGGAGGGTGGTGGCATCTAAGAGAAGGCTAAATGCCCACCCTTACATAGTATGATTAAAAAACCTCACGAATAAAAGATAAAACTAAATATGCTGTTGAGGCATTGTTACCCAACACCAAAGGTAGAGTGCTGGGAAGGTTAAAAGTCCGCTGCACAGCAGCTGAAAGTGGGCAGTCTAGCAAGATGTGGACGACAGTCATATGTGAGTCACAGTGACACCGACGTGGGTCCTCGCAACGGAGGAGGTAGCCATGTGTTAACCATGTATGGCCAATGTGGAGCCAGCAGAGAACCCCAGAGTCGCTGTGAGAGGCCTGCATGGAGGTCTTCCAAACATTAGTAGTCTCCTTAATGGAATGCAGTTTGTTGTGTGTACTAAGATTATGCCATTCTCTCTCCCAAAGCTGAAAAACCTTGTGACATAATAATGATCACAGGTCAGTTACAGGGATGCTGATCTCCAGAAGCGGTTTCTGTCTAGTTTGTTTGGACAGCTTGTTGGCAAGTTCATTTCCTGGGATTCCGATGTGGCCTGCAGTTCACACAAACACCACGGAGCGACTGGACCATTCCAGGGCATAGATCGACTCCTGGATGGTCGCTACCAAAGGATGGGGGGGCTAGCACTGGTCGATAGCTTGTAGGCTGCTCAAGTAGTCTGTACAGAGAAGAAACGACTCGCCAGGGCATGAGCGGACGCGCTCAAGAGCACGAGAAATGGCCACCTGCTCTGCAGTGAAAACACTACAGCTATCTGGCAAGGATTGCTGTTCAATATGTCCTCCGTGAACATACACGGGGCCAACGTGATCATCACCCATCGAGCCGTCAGTGTAAACCACTTCATGGTTCCGGTACATGTAAAGAATCGAGGGCAAGTGACAGTGGAGAGCCATGGGGTTAACTGAGTCCTTAGCATCATGTGAAAGGTACAGGCGAAGCTTCGGCCTAGGTGTATACCATGGAGGTGTAAGTGAATAGTTGGTTAAGGCAAGGACTCCACTTCAGACAGAAGAGATCGGACATGAACCACAATCTTAAGTCCTGA
The DNA here is from genome assembly GCF_023864345.2 of Schistocerca serialis cubense. Taxonomy (NCBI): domain Eukaryota; kingdom Metazoa; phylum Arthropoda; class Insecta; order Orthoptera; family Acrididae; genus Schistocerca; species Schistocerca serialis. Next base: position 869,054,968 of record NC_064640.1, on the reverse strand, counting down.
CCTGGGCCTATGATGTGGGAGATGAACCGCCATGGATGGGAAGAGGAGACAGTAACTTGGATGCTCAGGAGAACTACAAATGTGTGCAACGTAAGTGGCGAGCAATTGTATATGCCTAAACCTCAATGGAGGGACTCTGGCCTCCACCAGGACGCTGGTCACCGAACTCGTCCTAAAAGCTCCCATTGCCAGTCGATCTGCACCCCCGTTGGTGTTGCTGAGACAGCAGAGGGCATTGAGGTGCTGCCAGTACTTCCGCTTCAGCTGACGAAGATGAAGAAGCCACGTCAATTGGGCGTCGAAAATCAGTCCTAAGGATCGATATGTCTCCACTACAGTGAGTGGATCGTCATTAAGGTAGAGTTCTGGTTCTGGATGAACGGTTCGACGCCGACAGAAGTGCGTGACACATGACTTCGCAGCTGAAAACTGGAAGCCGTAGGCTAGAGCCCATGAATATGGCTTGTGGACGGCTCCCTTTTGGCACCGCTCAGCAACACCAGGACTGGAGGAGCAGTAAGAAGTGCAGAAGTCGTCTGCATACAGAGAAGGTGAGACAGACAGCCTGACAGCTGCTGCTAGACCGTTAATGGACACTAAAAATAGAGATACATTCAATACCGACCCCTGCAGGTCCCCATTCTCCTGGATATTGCGGAAACTGTGGGAGACACCAACTTGGACTTGGAAAGTGCAGAGCGAAGGGAAATTTTGGATAAAAACCGGGAGCAGGGGAGATTCAACACTGACAGCAGAGGTGAATGCTTCCCAGTCTGCCTTGTTTACAGCCCATCTTGATAGATGTCCGGCAGAATGGCGCTGGGGGCGTGACAAGAATATGTGAAAGTGTTCACTACCAAACAAGCCATCGTGGGCTCTCCAGTGGACAGATGGGAGAAGTCTTGGGCTGCAGAGGGAAATCAATGGCCGAATAAGTGTCAGTAGTCACACTGAAATGTGTGGGGGCGCCAGTATTCAAGAGGCAGAGGTCTAGTTGAGACAGGAAATTTTCGACGTCTTTACCACAACCAGTAAGCACAGTGTCCTCCCACAAGGGGTTATGGGCGTTAAAATCTCCAAAAAATAGGAAAGGTTTAAGGAGTTGATGAATCAATGCAGCCAATGTGTTCAGGGGTTCCACACCATCTGGAGGAAGATATACGTTGCAGACAGTTATTTCCTGTATCGTCCTTATCCTGACAGCCACAGCTTCCAGAGGGGTTTGAAGGGGCACAGTTTCACTGCATACTGAGTTCAGGACATAGACACAAACTCCACCTGACACTCTATTATGGTCGGTATATCCTCTATAGCCGCAAAGGGCAGGGGTCCGCATTTTTGGGAACCAGGTTATCTGGAGGGCAATGCAGAAAGCAGGTGTAAAGCTTAACAGTTGCCGTAGCTCAGCCAGGTGGTTGAAAAAACCGCAGCAATTCCACTCGAAGGCATGAAGCATGCAAGGTCGTAGGTTATGCCTCAGGGTCACCTGCTGCCACCGATTGAATATCTGCACCCATTCCTATTGTTGATGAGGCATCAGTGAGACCCAGGTCCTCAGAGGATGCTGAGATCTCCACCTCTCCCGCAGATGCAGAATTGGTAGGGAGTGGTGGTGTTGGGGCCACTGGAGGGCCCTTTTTCTTAGCAGACTTCTTTGTTTGTTTGTCCTCTCGCTTCTCTTTAGGGGCTTGCTGGGAGGACTTCTCCAAAGTAGCTTCTAGCACAGAGGAAGACAGTGAAGTTCTCCGTCCAGCAGCTTTTGGCTCTTTTAGCCACTGGTGAGTGTCTGCTGTGGCATTAGTGGTGACCTTGGGACAGAGAGTCCCAAGAGACCTGTTCCACACGAGAGGAGCCAGAGGAGACTGTTGCATCTCAAGCTCGGGGTAGGGGACCAATGTCCCCTGTGTTTGGGGGAGGGGGGCCTCGCTCCCAAAGTAGGTACTTTGGGAGCAATGGAAGAGATTTTCCCCATACCACCATGGCAGCAGATGTATTCTGCAGGCCTGGAGGGCCCACTGTTCGTGCCACAGAGTGTGGTACAACTGGTACTTGTGATGGCGATGATACTGTAGCTGCAGCGTATGTGGACGTCAACTGAACAGGGTGTAATTGTTCAAATTTATGTTTAGCTTCTTGGTAAGTCAAACGGTCCAGGGTCTTGTACTCCATGATTTTCCGCTCCTTTTGGAGTATTGTGCTGTCTGGTGAGCAGGTGGAGTGCTGCTCTCCACAGCTGATACAGGTGGGAGGAGGCGCACAGGGAGGAAGGATCTGGATGCAGTGGATGTCCACAGTCTCGACATGTGGTGCTGAAACTGCAGCGGGAAGACATGTGCCCATATTTCCAGCACTTACAGCACCACATAGGGGGGGACGTATGGTTTAACATCACAGCAGTAAACCATCACCTTGACCTTTTCAGGCAATGAATCACCTTCAAAGGCCAAGATGAAGGCACCGGTAGCAACCCTGTTGGCTTTGGGTCCCCTGTAAATGCGCCGGATGAAATGAACACCCCACCGTTCTAGATTGTCGCGGAGCTCGTTGTCAGACTCCTAGAGGAGGTCGTAATGGAAAATAATCCCCTGGACCATGTTGAGGCTTTTATGGAGAGTGACAGAAACAGGAATATCACCCAGCTGGTCACAAGCGAGTAACGCCCGGGATTCAGCTGGGGATGCTGTCTGAATCAAGACTGCACCACTTCTCATCTTGGACAGCGCTGCCACTTCCCCACATTTATCCTCAAGATGTTAACAAAAAATTGAGGCTTCGTAGGTAGAAAGGAGTCTTCATCCATTCTGCTACAGACTAAATACCGAGGCGAATATGGCTCTCTTCTTTCTGTAGCGCCGGCCGCGGTGGTCTCGCGGTTCTAGGCGCTCAGTCCGGAACCGCGTGGCCCTGAGCACTATGCGACTCAACTTCTGAGGTCATCAGTCGCCTAGAACTTAGAACTAATTAAACCTAACTAACCTAAGGACATCACAAACATCCATGCCCGAAGCAGGATTCGAACCTGCGACCGTAGCGGTCACGCGGTTCCAGACTAAAGCGCCTTTAACCGCACGGCCACACCGGCCGGCTGTTGTCAGGGGCTACCACCAAATGGGTACATGACGGCCCCACCACAACGGACTGGCTACCATGCTGGATATTGGGCGCAGAGAAATCCAATATTGTCATGGGGGCGAATGACGACAGTTGCAGGTGGAGATGCAAAGCCATGACAAGAGGTCCAAGAGATCGAATCAAAGGGCACTATGCACCATTATGCACCATGTAAGGCGTCCTTCCACATATGGCTCTTACTTCTGTAGAATGCGGAAAGTGGCAGGGCAAACCATAAAATGGGACCTGAACTTACAAGGCCGAAAAGTGTGAGACTCCTTCTATTCTCCTCTTACGCCAGGCAGGGACGCCATGGGCCTGTACGCTCCCGGTAGCTGTATGGCAGCGTGAAGGATTGTCAGTCCTCTGGGCCCGGGTTCTATTCCCGGCTGGGTCGGGGAATTTTCTCCGCCCAGGGACTGGGTGTTGCTCTGTCCTCATCATCATCCTATCATCCTCATCGACTGCAGGTCGCCGAAGTGGCGTCAGATTGAAAGACCGGCACCCGGCGAATGGTCTTCCTGGAGGTGGGGGTGGGGGGCTAGAGGGAGGGGGGCCTAGCCACACGATTAAATAAATAACCTCAGGCCAATTCTAAATCCCAGACCCGAGGGGGGCATACTTTCGTGATCTGCATAGAAAATAACAGCAAATGGTCAAATGAACTCTTATCAGTTCTTGCTTAGGCATTGTCTTGCTACAATCTAATTCCAGACTGACAATGAGTTTTACCAGCAAATTTATGTTGTTGCCGTAGGAAGCCTTCTTAGTTCCTCTGCTGCCAAGCTGTGTATGGAGATTTGTGAACATCGTGCACGCCATGTGGTTAACAACTTACCTGCTAGGTGGTATCACAATGTTGATGATAGTAGTTCGATGGCGAGGAACTGTATGTCTTCCTAGAACATGTTACTAGAATTAAACCAAATATTCAGTTCATTACGGAGGAGTGCAGCTGTGGGCAGCTTAAGATCTTGTGTATGTCAATAATTAAACGTGCGGACAGTACTCTGAGTAAGAAAGAAAAAAACTCTTCCTTGGGACGCATACGGGACAAATCGTGACTGCGGGACCGACGGGCAGGTATGTCATCCTCTGCCAGGGCCGTCATTCTGAAGCGGTATGATTGGGTATGTCCTTAGCACATCGCTCTCTAGGCCGTCGTCGAATTTCTTAGTCTTTGCGCCGTAACTTTTCAGTCCTCGCACGAGGAATAATTCCTGTGAGTAACGGTAATCGAACGTCCTCCACAGAACAGCCAAATGGGAAGGTGTACAGCAAAGACACGTACAGGACCAAAGGATCTATGAGGAATATAATCGTAATCCAAAACAGGAGAGAAATACACTGTAAGACAAAATATAATGACACACCACAAAGGAATTATTCGAAGGGGGCGGAAATCGGTAGATGTGTAGCAGGTCGGGGTTTAGGGACACTAGATATTGAGCGTCAGTAACAGAGGGAGCAAAGGTCTTTGTCAGTGATGGTGTAATACCATGGCTCTAATGTTGTACTGATTTATTTTGCCTTCTTTCTTTGGTTTAATTTTACATCGTTGAGCTTCTGTAAATGTGTATGATTGAATAGATAACACAAAATTGTATACTCTTTTCTTTGTTTAAAACTTTAATGACGTGGCTTGATTCTATGCAATGTCATTTAAATTCTTTGTCCCATTTGGAGGGAACAAAACTTACTGTATATAATTGTAATTTCTGTGTGAATAATTGTTTGTAGAACTGTCAATATGTGCAAATGCTCTGTTTTATTTGATGTATTTGGTTACTGTTATGTTAACTGCTGATCCTCGCTTAGGGTTCTTAGTTATTCTGTGTATAAGAGGTAGTGTGATTCCCCTCGGGGACGGAACTGTGTAGCGCGCGCAAATTGTGGTTGGTCTAGGTAGAAAAGGTGGAATCAAGGGTCAGTAGGGGACAAGCTGCCAAACTGTGCACTGCCCATGTAAAAGTTGTATGTTGTGCTGGTTCCTAGAGAGGCTTTTTCTGTCACTTTCCAATGCCTCGGATGGATGGGTAAATAGCTGGAACGATTCTGGAATTGGCATCCATCATCGCCACCAAGAAGGGACAGAGTCCAGCAATTCTGCCTGCAAATCCACCTACCAACATGCAGTTGCCACCACATTGCGCAATCACTGTAACGGAATACTATAATAATGTACAGTGAAGGATCAGATCATTGGATGTTTTAGTGTGCACAAATATAAGGTAACTTATAACTGAATTCATGTACCTAATTTGATTTTTTCCCAATCACAACACCTCTCAGGTTCCTCTCCATTTAAACTAAGATTACCGAGTGTCCTAGTTTGTGAAAAAAAATTAAAGCCTCAGAAAATTAAATAATGTTGTTTGATCTTTGGTAAGAAGGGAGTGTTCAGATTTACTGTGGATTTAGTGAAATTGTGGGTGGTAATAAATGTAGTCTTGTGAAAGCCTTCCAGGGATGGAAACAGTCTAATTTAAAGTTTTGTGGAGTTTCAAAGTCACCTATTTAATCATTTACTTGAAAATAGAAGACTGTGGTAATAAAGACAATTTGCAGTATCTTTTAAAGATTAAAGCTCTTAAAACTGAGGCTTATAAAGTGTTGCTTAGTTAATGATCATAGTGTTGCCTGTAGCATATTTCAAAAGGTGAGTCATTTTCTTGCAAATTTGTCAACATTATGTTTCACTGTAGTAAAAGTGGAAAACTGCAATAGTAGAAAATTATATGTTCATGATTGCTAAGTGTTTGTCTCTCTTGTGTATTGGAAGTGCATATTAATAGTATAACAGGATCCACAGTTTGTCTATTGTGCTAATGCTAGGTAACAAGTAATGGGAAGACCACTAATTATGAAAACCATAATTTCTTTATTCAAAAGACAGTGACACTGGACTCGCATTCGGGAGGACGACGGTTCAATCCCGCGTCCGGCCATCCTGATTTAGGTTTTCCGTGATTTCCCTAAATCACCCCAGGCAAATGCCGGGATGGTTCCTCTGAAAGGGCACGGCCGACTTCCTTCCCCATCCTTCCCTAATCCGATGACACCGATGACCACGCTGTCTGGTCTCCTTCCCCAAACCAACCAACCAACCAAAAGACAGTGAGAAGTAACCTGTTAGTGAATCGCCTTTAACTTTCATTCTAAATAGAATAGTATTTAGTTGAGAGATATTTAATCTGTGACCAGTTGATAAAACTGCAGTGAACTGCATTTATAATTTTATGTCAGCTAGGAAAATATTTGAACAATAATACTGAACCTATGTCCAATTAATGATTCTGCAGTGAATAGTAATCAATACGTTATAAAGACCATTCAGTTTGAATAAGCACTGAAAGTAATAGTGTGTTTCGTTATTTGTTATATTTATGCAAATAGTTTGTGCTGCTCTCGCTGTTAGCATCAATCTTACCGTAAACATAGGTATGTGTCACAGTTCATTGCACTCGCGTGTGGCAAGGTATAGGTTGTGTTTGTTCGTTGAAGTTACCCATACCTACTTTCTTAAACAAGAACCTTAATCTTTCTCTTGCCTAATTAGGCTGGCGACCGATTTCCTTATTCTTTAAACAGTGTAGCTAGGTAAAACATTATTTGTTACTGTCTGAACGTTTATGTAATTCTGACTTTCACTTCCGATGAGCCACCTCCGTTAGGTACAACGCGGTCAATATAACAAAATTCCTCTCAGAGGGTAACACTGCTCTGTTGCGTTATGCCATAATTGCTTTAATAAGATAGTTTTATTTCACAACCTGCCTCCAACTTTAAGGTTATGGTATAGCAGTAGCATACAGTAGTGTTATACGTGGCTTTTCCGTGACAGAACCACTTGTTCTGTTGGGGCATAGTATGCAATAAACCAAATTTGGTATTTCATAGTACAAGCTACGTAAATGCTGTTGCAGTGTTATAATGGCGGGAAGGAAGCGACACTCCGTGGGCCGAACCAGCCAAGGAATGCCTCAGTGGGTGAGGTCTGAGTGAAACATTGCTGGTTGCACTAAAAGTCTTTTAATGAGACATAAGGTCCTTTAGCCTAACAGACTTGCAAATTGTGTTTTAACAAGCAGAATACCTCGCGGCGGCGAAACGGCAGAGTTGTAGCGTGCAGATTCCTGTGGCAGCTGATGCGGCGACGGCCGTGTTGCAGCGGCACGGCGACGGCGTATTCTTCCATTTAGTACAGTGCCCGTGACTCCCTACGGCGCGGCCCCCTAGTTGTGAATTCGGTCATTGCGTTATTAACAAGCGGCTACGGGATGGAGCGGTGTGCCCCGTCCCAGAATCGAATGAGCGACCCTAACGGGCAGAGTTCATCGACCCCCAGGTTCACAGGTGACCCTTAGATGAGGCTGCAGTCCGCTCGTCCTCAACAGCCACCTGGGTAAATACCACACCAACTTCTTTCTGATAACATCTGGAACGGTGTCTTCTGCCTTGACCTATTGGCGCGGTACCGACATCTTCTCTCGAGCGGCGTAGGGGCCAAGTCGCTGTAGCAAAGTATGACGTCCGCTGACTAAAAATCGGTCTGCCCGTCCAGGTGAAGTTTCTTCGTGTCTTCTTTCTGCCCTCGAAAGCTCTTCTAAAGGACCACCTCAAAGGACTACTTCAAAGGATCTCCCATGCTCGTTTGTCGGAGGTATTTTTGCCAATGTCACGAAGTTTCTAGGGCGGCAACTGACTCTTCGGTCGTTGATCTATGCTTCTCACGTTGGGCTGAAACGTGACCAAAGTCGACACACGTGACGACTTTCCATTGTTTTGCCTCTATGCTGGTGTGGTCGGGCATTGTCCTGTCGTCTCCTCCGCATCGCCGGATACGTCACGCACGTGAGTTCAGTGTGCCGACAGTTCCTGGAGCATTGACCACTGATGTGCGAACAGTGTCACACACCTGCCGGCTTTCCTTGTTCGACTGCTGCCGCTTCCAAATACTGTGGCTTAACGTGTCAAAGCCTCTAAAATGTTTACTTAACGTATAATAAGTCTTTCGGCATTGAACAACCATAAATAAAACATAATTACTATACATAATTATTATACACCCTACATTTTCACCAGGTCGGAAAAATTCGTCCTCGAATTTTCGCTATGTCCATCTACAAATGACTAACAAAAAAGGAAATAAAACAGTAGCAACATTAGTCTTTCAGGAAAATTATACAACACATTCATTCCGTAATGGCTTGAAATATATCAGTATGAAGAAAAGTTCTGAACGTAATGTTAGAAATATGGTAGAATGACGATCAGGAACAACACAATGAAGTAGCAAGCAACTATTATTTCTACATACAGTTTAGCAGTACACGTGTATGCTCAGGATTTTTGTAGCCATTCAACTGGAATTTGATGTAGCGATATATTATTGTTTGTCTTGGGTTTTCGTCTGGTACACAGGAAAGCAGTACAAAGTATAATTATGAACAAGAAGGTTCCAGAAATACCTGTGCCCAGTATCATAATTCGCGTTTTATGTTGCTCTTTCAACTGTGCAATATGCTGCATCATAGCGTTGCCATCAATCTTGCCTTGTTGTGGATTGATAAGACCATCCTATGACTGCAGGACGGAAGAATCAAGGGAGTGGTTTAGGTAAGACAAATTTTGAGGAGCCAATAGTTTCATAGGCGTTTCAGTGAATTAGTGGGTAAGTGAAATTTCACGCCTAAGAGAGAACATAAGGTGTTTGTAATATGGAAAGTAGTATTGCTAAGCGCATCTTCCGTAATTGTGACTTTACGGCAAAAGAAAAATTATTTTGCCCTTTGTACGATCTAGTTTCCCTTATCAATACGTTCTACTAAAGGACTCACTTAAGCTCACGGTGTCTAATCATATGTCAGTACTTCCTATTATTTAAAACCCAGAATTACCTTTCGTACGAGGGTTGAATGAGAAGTAATACCTCCACCTTCGTTAATTGGGTTTGGATGGGAATATTTTAATAAGTCAAACCCAAAAATTATCCTTAGAATGTGATCTTTAATTACCAATATTCACTTTTCCACATAATCACCAACCAATTGGTTACATTTCTGTCAACGATGAGCATGTTTTCTGAAACCGTCACGGAAGAAGTCGACACTCTGTTTCCGCAATCACAGTCACACAGTTCTCTCAACGTCTTCATCAGAAGCATAATGATATCCCCGCACATCGTCTTTCACTATCGGAAACAGATGGAAGTCAGGTGGTACTAAATCTGGACTGTATGGAGGATGCCGTACGGTGGTGGGATCCAGTCTCTGAAGTTCATTCAGGAGTCAGCATCCGGGGTACCCATCGTGTACAGATCTTCCGACAGCCAATCAAAGTAATAATGTGACCCACAATTCTTCTTTCGTCCTTCTCTAGTTTCTCAAGATATCCATTTCTTGTTACTTTAAGTGTTTCTGCCGCACACAGAGCTTCATGTCTGGCCCTGTTTAGTAGTGTCTTAATTTCGTGTTCCAGGACAAGGATTTCTTGTTACAAATGTTTTTTGTCATATGAATCACTCTTTCCGCTTTGTGCATTCTAGTTTCTACAGCTGTATTTTCTTTTGTATTGTATGTAATCCACTCTCGTAGGTATTTAAAGGAATCTGTTTTATGTATTGTACTGTTGTCAGCTGCAATATTTTGTATGTAATCCACTCTCGTAGGTATTTAAAGGAATCTGTTTTATGTATTGTACTGTTGTCAGCTGCAATATTTTGAGAAGCATCACCAATGTTTGTCATGAACTTTGTTTTTTCAAAGGATATTTGTAGTCTTACTTTGGCTGCTTGTTTTTGCAATTCTCTTATTTGTTTTGGGCATTATCTAACGAATCTGTAATCAATGCCATGTCATCTGTGAAGGCTAAACAGTCGACAGTGATCTTGTTTCGAATTCTTCCTAGTTGATCCCTTTAGTATTGATGGCCTTCCTCCATTCTCGAACTACCTTCACTAACACAACATTGAAAAGTAGAGGTGACAAATCATCTCCCTGTCGGACACCTGACTTTATTTCAAACGATTTTGAGAGCTCTACCCTAAATTTTACTTTCGATTTTCTATTTGTCAAAGTTGCTTTAATTATTTCAGTTGTTTTAGTATCGAGTCCCAATTCTTTAAGATATCAAGCAGTAGTATTTCTGTCAATTGAATCATAGGCTTTTTTTAAACCCACAAAAGTAATTACATATTTTAATTTCCTGATTTTCCTCATTTCTATTATGTTCTTTAAGTTTAATATTTGTTCTCCACATGGCCTTCCCTTTCTAAATCCAGCCTGATACACTCCTAGTTATTTGTTAAGTATTTCTTCTGCTCTTTATAAAAGCACCTTAGACAAGATCTTATAGGTCACTGGTAAGAGGGAGATTCCCCTATAATTGCTAGGGTCTGTTTTCTTCCCTTTTTTATGTAGTGGATGTATTAGTGAAGATGTCCATTCTGGTGGTAAGCTGTGTGTGGTCCAGATTTCTTTGAGTATTTCTGATAGACATTGCATCGTGTTGTCACAAGAGTACTTACATAGTTCAGCAACTATATTATCCTCTCCAGGTGCTTTATTATTTTGAAGGTCCTTTATGATTTCTTTTGTTTCTTCTGTGGTTGGTGGCTTTGAGTCCGGTGGTGTTGGGCTTACAGTATCGAAATTAAATTTTTCTTTCGGTTGATCACAGTTATGTAGTTCTTCATAGTGTTCGGCAAGTATTCTAACGTTCTCTGTGCTGTTCTATTCAGTTTTCTGCATTTTTGGGTCCCTGATAAATAGACCAGGTGAAGTGTATTTCTTTAAGCTACTTTTGAGTAGTCCCTAGCATTGTTCTATCTGAAGTTGGAGTCTGTTGATGCTAGTTGGTCTTTCATGTATTGTACTTTGATCTTTTTAAGGCCTTTTGATGCTTGCTTCCAGGCTTCGTTTAGGGGGAGTTCCTATTTTTGTCGTTTTTATTTGCATTCCATACGTTCCAAGCTCGTTCTTATGATTCCAAGCTCCTTCTACTGATATAAATGTGACTCCTGGTGTTCATGCACCCCTAACCACGGAACCTTTATCGTCATATCGTGTACTTTCTCAGTGTTGCAGTTTTTGGGCGTCCTTTACGTGGATGATCTTGAAGAGGAGTACGTCCATGATGATTTCATCTGCCTATCCTTAAAGGTTGAGACTGATGGAGCAGACTTCCTATAAACTGTTACAAGATTGGATGACTTTTTCTGCCGATGAAGTATTTATAACAAAGAACTTATGACAGCTTGGTATTCTCATTTAGCCGAAAGTACAAAATGCACACAACGCGACAGGTTGACTTCCTCTATTGCGCAATGTTGTTCAACACAACAGACATTAAATTTTATTGATATCAATGCCATTTCTGTGCCAGGCCTAGCAATTTTCCGCAACCAGCATTTCAGAGAAGTTTCGTTCCTTGGCAGGGAGCAGCGACGGTTAGCCTGTAATGAATCACCGGTCTGGCTGAGTCACGGTGCAGTCCACGGGGGAATCGCCTAATGGGCAGCCACCCAGCCTCGCGTGAGGCCGCCCCATGACGAACCGCTGTCTTTGATATAAGCTTACAACGTGCACGCACATCGCCCTCATTTACTTCACACAACTTTGCAAAACTTCATTCATTGTTCTACAACGACTGGCACGATGAAAGTCATGCCTGCACGAAAACCTTTTCTGCTTGCAATCGGGGTCACGCAACAATATTTTTGTTATTTATTGTATGTGCCTGATTGTTTCCCTTTTCGGTAACACACTGACGTCGTATCGTACGGTGTGGCATAGTAAACGGGAAAATTTGGAAGTAGTAATGACAGCCCTGAGGAGTTGGTAGAAAGGTGGGAGTGACGTCTCTTTGCGGGGAGTGCCTTGTCACTGAGTAATTATAGAGCAGTGGCTCAGTTCACAACGTTTATTTGCTATAAAGGAATCTTACGAGAGCGTCAGGTACTTCAAAGTTTGCTTGGGTAACGTAAGTGCGTTAACTTGCTGGTGGATACATTTTTAGAGCCGATCTTCTGTGCTCGAAACTCTCAACCCGTGTCTTGATAGCGTGGCAACATTATTTAGCTGTTGCTCTGTTTCCAGAGTGTCCGACGTCGATAGCTCAGTACTCTGTTGTAAACTTGCTTCCTCCCAGATATATGAACAGAAGCACACAAGGGAAACACTATTCAGTGGCAATTCCTTCCGTAATTTCTTTTCATTATTATCTAAAGACCAACACCCTACATGAAAAACAGGAGGAAATGAGGTAAAGCCTACTCTCTAGCTGTTACAGAGATCGTTTAGCGACAGAGCTTTCACTCAGCGTTGTACTGTCTGATCTGCATCATCTTGAAGCGATTTATTGAAACCACTGAAGCATAAATCAGCATTAGCGGAGTCAGACTATACCTGGTTCGTCCTGAGAACGAATCCAGTATCTTTAACCCAGCGCCATTTCACTCGTTAGTGTGTGTGTGTGTGTGTGTGTGTGTGTGTGTGTGTGTGTGTGTGTGTTTGGCCCTCTACGATGAGGTTCTCAGCAACCTTACCAGAAGCAGTGGAAACGAATGTGATTTAGACATGTAAAATACTACAAAGAGATAAAAGACAGTCTTGCTTAAAATTGCACTCACACTCTCACAATCTCACACACAGTCACCCGCACACTACGGCAAGAAAAAAGGAATGAAAATGAGATAGTGTTAATACTTTCATCCTTCTTTACCTCCTCTGCATTACTGCAGATGACGTGTCACTGAGCACAATTGTTCTGTGCATGCAGTACACGTGAGGTGCCTAGTTGTTTCCACTGCCCTGTGTGGAATACGTAAGTTCTTGTACACTTCACTAACCTGCTGTCTTCATGATGATGATGTCCCCAGCGCAGAAAACAGCACGCAGGTCGTGGATTCTTTTTCTTGAGGCTGAAATTAACTTCGCAAGGAACTGCTGCTACGAATAAACTATAACTCATTTGGGATGTCACTCGCGTTTTTATTGATATAGACACGAGAAACTATTCTTGATCACAGCGTATTGAACATATCTTTCCACAGTCATTATATCTGGCTAGAATAACATGAAATACATCCTGCCACAGACAACATGTCTGTCTACCGGAACCGTCAGAACTGGAGAATAAAATTATATGAATCAAATACTACTATTTCAGACAACATGTCTGCACCTAGCGACGGTCGGAACTGTAGTAAATAAAATTGCATGAAACAAATACTGCTATAACAGACAACATGTCTGTCTACTGGAACGGTCAGAACTGGAGAGCCGGACTGCCCGAGACACTTCGCGCGCCAAGCCAGCAAGGCGTGACCCGAACGCCACCGAAGTGCATCGGCAGTAATATCGTCAGTCTTTTGTTTTAGTAATACTTTGATTTTAATAATTTTGAAATCACTGATTAATAGCTGGCTGTTGAGAGATGTTTATTTTAAAAATGGAGTAATTTGGATGAGAGGTTTAATTAATAATAGCAACTAAAGTTTAACGTTTTGGCGCCCTACCGCCGAACACAGCAGCCAATCACAGAGCAGCAGCATCATGCAAGCGGTCTTTCTCACGGGAATGGTACCGAATCTAGCATCTGTCACCGGTACTCATCCCACATTGGGTCATCTCTATGATTCTTGCCTCTCCACTGGCCTGGGAATAGCTTCCTGGAGCCTAATATGATGGCTGAATAAGCCAGAAATATTACAACACTCATACTATATTCATACTTTAAAACAATCCGTATTTCGTAAAATGTTCTAAAGTGTTCTATTAAAACACAGACAATACGAGAAGGAGGTTACTACAAACACATAGATGACTGGATGATCACTTTAAAAAATATATGAGACAGCCATCCTCATAACAAGAGATTAAAAACTCCCTAATATTTTAGGGAGCAATTTGGACAAGTCACCTTATGTCGTACCACATTGATCTCATTGTCACTCATTGTCAGCTAAAGTACAGCGCAAAGCTGCAGGTAAACTAGCCACTGCGCTCTTGTTTGAAACTAAAATACAGCCAGCTAACATGTTTCGCAGTACAGCACAAGCACCACGGACTGGAGGGCTGTGTGAACTCGAACGAGAAGGATCTCATCTCGTCTGTGTGGCTGAGATGAGGTACGCCACAGCCACGTTGTTGAAGAGCCACAGCTCATTATCCCTTTGTTTTAGGTCTTCTTCTCCTCCACACACGACTCTGTACCTCATCATCGAGTTAATAACGTGTGGAGGGATGGAACATTGAACTATTCAATTATCATTACTCACCTCCATGGCTGCTGCATTTAGTAATTCGTTTCCTGTCTTCCCATCTTCTTCTGTTGAGCAGGAGAACATATCCTTCCTCAACCTTTGTATGTGCAGAAGGGCGTTCTGGATATTCTGGACTATTTTATCTGTAGTGTACAAGCGTTGTAGGGAGCTATAAGGCCGCTAATGCAGAGCAGGTGAATAATTTTGCAGTATCAACACATATTATGTGCTCCGCTGTCCTTACGATCGCATATAAGTATAGATTGTATTGAGTGAATTCCTTAGATAGCTGGATCTTGTGGATACCATCGGTAGAAACTGCAGAGTAGCCAAGGGAGTCTCCCTGTGTAGAAGTGTCTGTGGATATAGATCGTACGAATGTCTTAAATATTCTACAATAATATCTACCTAAACTCTCGGCAAAATAATTTCAGAGACATGTGATGACATCTACATTGTGCCGAAAGGAGTGTATCTTCAGGTATGTATAATAAATGCACACATTTCTTAAAAATTTTTATTCTTAATACCTCTTTTTACAACTCAAAGACGACATTTTAACTGAGGCATAATAATGAGTAATACATGAAATTTGAAAAATAATTTAAAATTTGGTAGTATTCGTCAATTTAGATCATAGAAAAATTAAAAATGCCTCTAAAATTAAATATTATTAACGGTAACTAAGTAAGAAGCTGCTGAGTATGAAAGTGGAAGTTCTTGATTTGTTACAAATCCTGTAGTCGGTGTTTGTCGTGTAAACTGATCATATGAAGCAACTGCTGTAGGACTTAGGTGAGCTCCTACTTGAGCTGGAGCTGCTTTGATATTCGGAGCAGTATGAACTCGTTGGCACGTTAATCATTCCCATTTAAGCTTCATAAACGAGGTCGTCGACTCCTCTTTTCAACAATCAAACGCTGGTGTTTTTCCAGTGTCCTCATTCTCATTGCAATAGATTTTACCAATAGATCATAGCTGTCATCTTGGGACGAAGGCTTTTTAAAATGATTTCTCGCTGATAGCGGGACATAATTGGTCAATTCCACACTTTTCCGTTTTTTTGCCAAACTTGGACTCTTGTTTTTCTCCGATGGTTCTTCACTGCTCGGTATTTGTGGGGCAGCATCCTCAATTCCATCCTGAAAGACGCACATTATTAGACCCTAAAAGTTATTTATCTCGTTTTTATTATTTGCATCAGAAATATAATTTAAAATAAGACAAAACTATAAGATAAAAATAACACAGACCTTCTTAAAAACTATTAAACAAACACTTTAATATTTTAGAATTCTATTTCTTATTTTCTTCATAACCCAACTTTTTAAACAAGCATTGGTTTTGTGTTATTTGAAACGCTATTTTTATTTTGCTTGTAAAAGTGAATTTATAAAGCCTGTTGCAATCATCATCGCTAAGCATCCAAAATGTGAAAAAATATTAATTTGCTGTTGTTTCAGTTTCCTGACAGCCGGCCACTGTGGCCGAGCGGTTCTAGGCACTTCAGTCCGGAGCCGCGCTGCTGCCATGGTCACAGGTTCGAATCCTGCATCGGGCAGGGATGTGTGTAATGTCCTTAGGTTAGTTAGGTTTAAGTAGTTCTAAGTATAGTCGCCTGTCTGTATGAGGCGAAATACCCTCAGACTTCAAGAAAAATATAATAATTCCAATCCCAAAGAAAGCAGGTGTTGACAGATGTGAAAATTACCGAACTATCAGTTTAATAAGTCACCGCTGCAAAATACTAACGCGAATTCTTTATAGACGAATGGAAAAACTGATAGAAGCCGACCTCGGGGAAGATCAGTTTTGATTCCGTAGAAATGTTGGAACACGTGAGGCAATACTGACACTACGACTTATCTTAGAAGAAAGATTAAGGAAAGGCAAACCTACGTTTCTAGCATTTGCAGACTTAGAGAATGCTTTTGACAATGTTGATTGGAATACTCTCTTTCAGATTCTGAAGATGGCAGGGGTAAAATACAGGGAGCGAAAGGCTATTTACAATTTGTACAGAAAGCAGATGACAGTTATAAGAGTCGAGGGGTATGAAAGGGAAGCAGTGGGGAGGGAGTGAGACAGGTTTGTAGCCTATCCCCGATGTTATTCAATCTGTACAATAGAAAAGTTCGGAGTAGGTATTACAATACATGGAGAAGAAATAAAAACTTTGAGGTTCGCCGATGACATTGTAATACTGTCAGAGATAGCAAAGGACTTGGAAGAGCAGTTGAACAGAATAGACAGTGTCTTGAAAGAAGGGTATAAGATGAACATCTGCAAAAGCAAAACGAGGATAGTGGAATGTAGTCGAATTAAGGCGGGTGATGCTGAGGGAATTAGATTAGGAAATGAGTCACTTAAAGTAGTAAAGGAGTTTTGCTATTTGGGGAGCAAAATAACTGATGATGGTCGAAGTAGAGAGGATATAAAATGTAGACTGGCAATGGCAAGGAAAGCGTTTCTGAAGAAGAAAAATTTGTTAACATCGAGTATAGATTTAAATGTCAGGAAGTCGTTTCTGAAAGTATTCGTATGGAGTGTAGCCATGTATGGAAGTGAAACGTGGACGATAAATAGTTTGGACAAGAAGAGAATAGAAGCTTTCGAAATGTGGTGCTACAGAAGAATGCTGAAGATTAGATGGGTAGATCACATAACTAATGCGGAGGTATTGAACAGAATTGGGGAGAAGAGGAGCTTGTGGCACAACTTGACTAGAAGAAGGGATCGGTTGGTAGGACATGTTCTGAGACATCGAGGGGTCACCAATTTAGTATTGGAGGGCAGCGTAGAGGGTAAAAATGTTAGAGGGAGACCAAGAGATGAATACAGTAAGCACATTCAGAAGGATGTAGGCTGCAGTAGGTACTGGTAGATGAAGAAGCTTGCACAGGATAGAGTAGCATGGAGAGCTGCATCAAACCAGTCTCAGGACTGCAGACCACAACAACTACTACAAGTCTAGGGGACTGATGATCCCAGATGTTAAGTCCCATAGGGCTTAGAGCCATTTGAACCATCAGTTTCCTGAATCCGCTGAGAAATGGAAAGTTATTGCTAAAACATTTGAAGACAGATGGAATTTCTCACATTGTCTTGGTACCATGGATGGTAAACATATAGACATAGTTCCTCCAGCGAACTCAGAAGACGTTAACTTCAAATACAAAGGCAGACACAGTATGGTACTTCTTGCAATAGTGAATGCTAACGATCGGTTTCGTTTAGTGGATTTTGGAACTAATGGAGGTGTTCCTGATAGAGGCGGTCTTCAGAATACTAAATTTTATGAAAAGCTAGAGAGTAATGAGCTCAAACTTCCAAAGCCTTGCAATGTTTCAGAAAATTTCGAAAATGAACCTAACGGTTTTGTGGCTTACATTTAATATTATGAAGCCTTTTCGACAGGCACAACTAGATTCAACTAGTAATGATATTTACAACTACCGCATTTCAAGAGCAAGACACGTTGTTGAAAATTGTTTCGTATATTCCATACTCAAATCAATTTGGAATCAGAGAACATAATAAAAGTGGTGGTGGCAACGTGTAGATTGCATAATTTTTGGATGGATCAACATCCAAGCTTTTACACTCCTCCAAACAGTACCTATCAGGAGACGTACGATGGAACTACTGCCATTACAGGTTTGGATACCTAGGAATCAAATATGATCGCACTGAAACGTCTCTTACAGGTTATGATACCTAGGAATCAAATATGATCGCACTGAAACGTCTCAACCACGGGAACATAACGTCTGCTGCTAAACGGCTTAGAAATGGGTACACTTCATACTTCATGAATGAAGGCCTAGTTCCATAGCAAGACAATAGGCTTCTTCGAAACAAAAAATAGACTAAAAGAAGAAGTTTGGCAGTAGTAAGTTAATAATTCATACAATTTTGCATTAATTAATGAACGCCGCGCGGAGTGGTCGCATGGTTTGAGGCGCCATGCCAGCCGCGGTGGCCGAGCGGTTCTAGGCGCTTCAGTCCGGAACCGCGCTGCTGCTACGGTCGCAGGTTCGAATCCTGCCTCGGGCATGGATGTGTGTGATGTCGTTAGGCTAGTTAGGTTTAAGTAGTTCTAAGTTCTAGGGGACTGATGACTACAGAAGTTAAGTCCCATAGTGCTAAGAGCCATTTGAGGCGCCATGTCACGGATTGCGCAACCCCTCACGCCGGAGGTTCGAGTCCTCCCTCGGGCATGGGTGTGTGTGTGTGTGTGTGTGTGTGTGTGTCTAGGGACCGATGACCTCAGCAGTTTGGTCCTTTAAGAATTCACACACATTTGAACATTTTGATCAATTAATGAAAAATATGAACTCTAAATATAAACTTTCCATTTGTAAATGTAAAATGTAATTAAATTAAATTAAATTGTATGAGTATTATAAATAATCTGAGTTCTTACTTCATCGATCTCACAACCATCCTCGTCATCCAAGTATCTTGATCGACAAGAAAATCGAATAGATCTAAGTACCACAATTATGATGTGTAGACGTTGTCTGTTGAAACTCCGGATTTCACTGACATGTCAAGTTTCTTCTTCTGTTTACGTGCATTACTTCTTAAATTATTTGTTTTAACTGCTTTGTAGCATCGGGTTCTAACTCCTTCAATTTAATAACAAGTCTTTCACGGTCTTGGTACTCTTTACTTTTCACCTGCCACAGACAAGGTTCCAACCTATACATTTCGATAAACTCTTCTATCACTTGGTTTCAGGACTAATAATGTCTATGGACAAAGTTCCACACAGAGGAAACCAAGCATGGTAGCGCAGTGGTTAGCACACTGGACTCGCATTCGGGAGGACGACTGTTCAAAACCGTCTCCAGCCATCTTGATTTAGGTTTTCCGTGAATTCTCTAAATCGCTCCAGGCAAATCCCGGCATGGTTCCTTTGAAAGGGCACGGCCGACTTCCTTCCTCATCCTTCCCTAATCCGATGGGATAGATGACATCGTTGTTTGGTCCCCTCCCCCCAAATCAACCAACCAACCAACACAGAGAAAACTTCGAGCTCTGACTGTGGATGAAAATTTAATCTTTCCGTTAAAAGTAAAATATTTAAAGAAACCAAAAACTGTATGTGTTATTTATCAAAATACAAGATACGGCTCGCTTTCTTCACACTACTTATGTAACTTATGGGTTATGGTAAATGAGATGCCTGAAACATGACTGTGGACCCTAAAATGAAGTGTCAAAATGTTATTCCACCTCTCACACATAAAATCACAGGGTCATTAACAGTCTCCAAGACTGAGCACTATGGGACTCAACTTCTTAGGTCATTAGTCCCCTAGAACTTACAACTAGTTAAACTTAGCAAACCTAAGGACATCACACACATCCATGCCCGAGGCAGGATTCGAACCTGCGGCCGTAGCGGTCTCGCGGTTCCAGACTGCAGCGCCTAGTACCGCACGGCCACTTCGGCCGGCGTCCGAGACTGGAGAGATCTTTAATCCAATGTATCAGTTAAATTCCGTATTTTCGCAATACACAAGTATAACTACGTAAACGGTAATGTTTCTCCTCACCAAGCACCATTTTAGTAGAGAAGAAGATAATACACTCTATTGAACACTATAAAAATATAGCTTACGGTATTAACCGGTTGATACAGGTATTTTCTAATTTTGATCTTTAGCCTATTTGTTGTGCTCCACTGGTGGTTAAATAAACGAACTTTCATCGCTTGACGTCTTTAAAAGTTCTTGAGTAATGGTTCATCTCACCAAGCATCTTTTTAGGGGGAAAGAACATAATGCATCATTTTCTATAGTACAAAAATATAATTGGCTTATTGATCAGCTAATAGAGCTCTTTTTTTGCGTTCGATCATAGGCATACTTTTAGGGGCGAAGAAGGTAATGTATTATGTTTTACAATAGAAAAGTATAATTGACGTTATTGACCGACTGATCCACATTTTTTTTGCTCTCGATCTTAGGCGCACTTGTGGTTGTGGTTTACTGGTGACACTATAAACGAAATTTCATCGCCTGACGGTTTTAGAAGTTTTCGAGTAATGCTACACCGCACCAAGCTCCATTTTAGGAGGAGAAGGTAATGCATCCTAGAAAAAAATCTAATGACATTGTTGACTGGCTAATATGGCTTTTTATTACTTTGTATTTTAAGCGTGCTTGAGATTATGTTATTGGTAGCACGGAGATCGGAATTCTGCACCATATACCAACTGGAACTGTGGTGCCAGGCCTCTCTAAAACGTTTACGGATGTCTTTTCCTTATCATAATCAGGTATTAAATAATACCAAGAGATAGCTCAAAGCTAAGATGTATGACACGTTTATCTATCGATATCACATTTTCCGATATTCTAGCACGAAAAAAGTGGACCAAAAGTGGCGTATTTTGGAGAGATCTTTAATGACGTGTATCGCTTGGCCTGGATATTTTCGTAATACGCAGGTGTAACTACGAAAAGCTCCAAATACGACATGTTAGCTTCGTAAAAACTTAGATCAACACTCTTTCTTCTGTTAGCTAGTTACAGAACAGGATCTGTTTCGTCTTGGGAACTAATAAACACCATGGACTATTACACATATTCCAGTGCAATTTGTGTATAGAATTTTAAGCTTACCACTTCAGCAAATTAATGGTTGTTAAATGCACATATTTCATCAGTTTTAAACTTTGCAAATGGCTTTTCTGTTGCTACACTCGCGATGTCGAGACCATCTTATTTAGATATAATGCAAACAACCTCTTCAGCATTTCCAAACAGGAATGGATCTTTATAAACAAATTTGTTGACAATTCTCTAATATAGTGTGCATCCTTGGTTTGTACCATTTTCTGTGAGTACTCCAACGTATGACCACTTTCTATTCTACCTACAATAAATGCTGATATCTTGTTTTCATCAAGCGTACACAAAATTTTCCGTATGCTGTGTTTAAAGTAGTTTTTAACACCTGTTGGCACATCTCCAGTGGCTTGTTCTTCTTCCAATAGCAGTTTGTATATGGCAATTGTTTTCACCAAATACCACAGTTTGCGTTTCATTTACTTCAGCTTGTTCCATTTTCAGGTTCCTTACACGTAAATGTAACACATTAACGGCACTTAAAGAAAAAAAGTCTGTAACATATAATGGTGTAAGTCTGTTCGATTCGTTGCTTCTCTTTCTTAAGACTTGCAGAATAATATTATTCATGGGACTCAGTCCTAATTCAGCAGTATTTAGATTGGATGGTAATATGGAGGACAGTGTTCTGGCCTGAGAAAAATTTGTTTCTCGAGTATTGATGTAACATTTACGCTGTCCTCGTTGAAATCTGTGTTTACAGTTACCACTTAGTTCACAGGTAAATGATTAAAACTGTAGGTAAACATAACATAATTCATAATCTATTCTTGATCCTAACTGTCTGTCAGGCTTACTCTTACACCAGTCAACTTTTATATGTTCTTATAACCCCAGCAGACAAATCGTAGAAAATTGTTAAACACAACACAGAAATTATTGTGGAGACTATCTGATAGATTGCACCACACAGAAGAGACTGGCGAAGAGTAGAGTGGAACTCAGGCAAATATTGTTTGTTGACATTTAATACACTTAGACCGTCTTCCATAGGGAAAAACAAGCAATCAATTATGTATTTATAAATCATAGCTTCCAGTCAAATAATACTATGTTCTTTAGCCAAGAAAGTATCTCACGGCACTACTGAGTCCATAATAATGTTGCTGATACTATGGTTCACTCTCGGACTTGTAATTTGACATATAAATTTGTTATATATCTTTATTCTCCCAACCCCCACCCCAACTCACCCCACCTCCCCCTATGAACCATGGTGGGGAGGTTTGAGTACCTCACCGATACAGATAGCTGTACCGTAAGCGCTACGACAAGGAAGAGATATCTGTTGAGAGGCCAGACAAACAAGTGCAGCCTTTTCAGTAGTTGCAGGGGCCACAGACTGGATGATTTAGTGATCTGGCCTTGTAACATCAACCAAAACGGCCTTGCTGAGCTGGTATTGCGATTGGCTGTAATCAATGGAAAACTACAACCATAATTTTTCATGAGAACATGCAGCTCTACTGTATGGTTAAATGATCATGGCATCACGTCATCTGCCAGCGTGTGTAGTGCCAACAGTAAAATTCGGAGGCGGTGGTGTTATGGTGTGGTCATGTTTTTCATGGAGGGGGCTTCCACCACTTGTTATTTTGCCTGGCACTATCACAGCACCGGACTACATTGATATTTTAAGCACCTTCTTGCTTGCCACTGTTGAAGAGCAATTCGGGGATGGAGATTACATCCTTCAACACGATCGAGCACCTATTCACAATGCACGGCCTGTGGCGGAGTCGTTACACGACAGTAACATCCCTGTAATGGACTGGCCTGCACAGTCCTGACCTGGATCCTATAGAACACCTTTGGGATATTTTGGAACGCCGACTTCGTGCCAGGCCTCACCGATCGACATAGATACCTCTCGTCAGAGCAGCAATCCGTGAAAAATGGCTTGCCATTCCCCAAGAAACATTCCAGCACCTGACTGAACGTATGCCTGCGAGAGTGGAAGCTGTCATCAAGGCTAAGGGTGGGCCAACACCATATTGAATGCCAGCATTACCGATGGAGGGCGCCACGAACTTGTAAGTCATTTTCAGCCAGGTGTCCGGATACTTTTGATCACATAGTGTAAATAATATAGTAATCAACGGATTGTTATGAACTGCTGTAGTTTCCAGGTAGCAGACGTATACACATGCCAACGATAAATAATTACGGGACCTTTGCCTTTCGCGGGCAAGTGCTCTACCGACTGAGCTACCCAAGCACGATTCACGCCCCCTCATCACACCTTTACTTCTGCCAGTACCTCGTCTCCTACCTTTAATCTGCCAGGAAGTTTCATATCAGCGCACACTCCGCTGCAGAGTCAAAATCTCATTCTGGAAACATCCCCCAGGCTGTGGCTAAGCAATGTCTCCGCAATATCCTTTCTTTCAGGAGTGCTAGTTCTACAAGGTTCGCAGGAGAGCTTCTGTAAAGTTTGGAAGGTAGGAGACGAGGTACTGGCAGAAGTAAAGCTGTGATGACGAGCCGTGAGTCGTGCTTGGGTGGCTCAGTCGGCGCCGGCCGGTGTAGCCGTGCGGTTAAAGGCGCTTCAGTCTAGAACCGCGTGACCGCTACGGTCGCAGGTTCGAATCCTGCCTCGGGCATGGATGTGTGTGTGATGTCCTTAGGTTAGTTAGGTTTAATTAGTTCTAACTTCTAGGCGACTGCTGACCTCAGAAGTTAAGTCGCGTAGTGCTCACAGCCATTTGAACCATTTAAAAGTCGGCTTTCAGCCGTGTTACCGTGCGAACGGGCTCGGCGCGCCGGGCAGTGCTCCGCAGGTGTTGTTGTTTACCCGCTAGCGCGCGGTCGCGTCGTTGTCTTGCCGTATAGTACCTGTACCGACCCGACATGGCGTTCTCATATCGAAAAGCTACAATCAAACTAACGTTCAACGCATCGTACACGAGACCGAAGGCCCATGAAATTGAACGGTTTCTTCGAGACATCATGCACATCGAACCACAAGAACTGATAGGAATTCATCTGTCTATTGTAACCAGCACAGTGTACCTCAAACTGATTGACGAAGCGGCCTGCGACAGATTACTCCAACGATCTGCAAACGGCTTTCGCTTCTGTCACGCAGACGGTAACGTGAGCGTGGTAGGAGTTGACCATGCTGGTCTGGGGGTGCGTACCGTGCGCATCTTTGAACTACCGTTCGAAGTCCCTGCCAACCTAGTCGTTGATGCGCTGCGGCCATACGGCACAGTTCTGAGCCACACAGAGGAGAAATGGAACACATTCGAAACGTACCCTGTCCTTAACGGGGTACGACAAGTGCGCATAGAACTTAAGAAGCACTTTCCATCGTATGTTTTCGTTGGTGGCTGCCGCGCAATTGTTATATATGATGGACAACCGAGGACCTGCTCGGGCTGCGGCCAGGAGGGCCATGTTAGAACTGAGTGTCTGCAGCGCCGCCTCGTTCAGGTGCCCCGCAATGAACTTCCCCAACGATCCACTATGACCGCTCTCCCGCTAACATATGTGGAGGCGGCACGACATGATGTGACGGATGATCAAAACCTGCTACCTCCTCAAGACGCTGCCAGCTCCGTTGGAGAGTCAGCGCCGTCGACGACGCCGCAGCCCGACGGTGCAGAGGTTCCTACAGCCTCCGCCCACCGCAGCGTCGTGGGCACCCAGCCACCGTCACTGTCGGGATCAGACACAGGGGTTCCTAGCGACCGAGACTGTGTCGAGCCCCGCCCTCCAGTGGATGTCGAATCTCGGACCCGAAAGCAAAAATCACCCAAGCGACACAAGAAGAGGCGATTGTCAGCTGACGAACAGGACAGGAATGTGAAGCCGGCGGAAGACATCGACTTCGTTGACCCGCCCACAATTGCAACGGACTCCAGTGGCATCATTCACCAGAAGGTGCCTGAAGACAAGGAACACTCTCCTAAATCTGGTGGCCCAGAAAACGAGGCGCCCTACGTCGACTCCCAAAATGTGGGCTCCTGTGAAAGCGTCCAGCCCCCAATGACATCACAATCGTCTCTTGGTGATTGGGCAGACGATATGGAGGCAGATGATGCACAGCAAACATCGATATCTCCACCAGAGCCCATGGCTGACAATGAGCCCGGAGGGCTCTGCCAGTCAGGGACTTCTACGGCACTTCTACGGCCCTCCGCACAGCAACCCGTGATGCAGAACTCTGGCCGACGGCCTTCACGGACCATCTCGCGTACATCTGCACTGTCACCTTGCCCCGACAACTCACAAGACGCAGCAGGGGCCCGTGGACGCTGAACGTCTCCCTCCTTCGCGAGGAAGCGTGTCGGCGAGCAGTCACTGACACGTGGCGTCGATGTATCAGGCGCCTGCCTATGTATGCTTCCACGTTGCTGTGGTGGCTGGGATGTGTCAAACCTGCCCTCCGAAAGACCTTGATGGCCTACGGGCGTGACAGATCGAACTGGCAAAGGGCGACATCGGAATTTTACTATACAGCGTTACGTGAGCTGGCGACGCAACCGCCGTCTCCCGAACGTCAGATGTCCGTACAACGCATCAAAGCTCGTCTACTTCACATCAGGACAGAGCAGCTAGACGGTGTCCGCATCCGTGCGCGAGTGCAAGACTGTATCCCCAACGAAACAGCGTCAGTGTATCACATTGTGCGCGAAAGGCGCCACCGCAAACGTCAGCTCATTACGGCGGTAAACACGGAGGACGGCGGGCGCGCAGTGACACAAACGGACATCGCGCACACGTTCGCCAGACACTATGGGACCTTGTACATGGAAGATCCGCGAAATGTACGTGATTATGATGGGCTGTTGCACGATTTTCCCGCACCTCGGGACGTGGCACCCGATGATAGTCTGCTGTTGCCCATTACACCCGACGAGCTGACATCGGCCTTGGCACGCGGAGCACCGAACAAGTCGCCTGGACCGGACGGTTTACCCCTGGAATTCTACCGCACTTTTTACCACCTTATGGGTGACAAGTGGCTCCAAATGTTTCAAGACCTGATCCGCCCTGATTTCACTGTCCCCACAGAATTCACAGAAGGCATCTTGCTCCCAGTTCCGAAACCGAATGGTGGTTGTAGGTGGCAGGATTTTCGCCCACTCACACTCCTCAACAACGACTACAAGATCTTTGCCCGTATCCTCCGCGCGCGTCTCCACACCGCTATCGGGAAAGCCATCCACACCGATCAGACATGTTTAGGTGGTGTCAGCAACATTCATACGGCGTTAGGAGCATACCGCGACGTCATTGCTTTGGCGGCGGCCTGCAAAATACGAGGCGCCCTTGTCGCCGTAGATTTTGACCACGCATTCGACCGCGTCGATCACGGCTTCTTACGCGCAGTTTTGCATCGCATGGGCCTCTCTCCGGAGTCTGCACAGGTGGTCCTTCGACTGGTCCACGGAGCGCGCTCCCGCATGATGGTCAACGGTTATCAGTCTGGTCACATTGTTGTTGGACGGTCAGTGCGACAAGGGTGCCCCCTGTCGGGCATATTATTTGCTGCAGCACTTGAACCAGCTTTACATGGTCTACGGCAGCGATTAACTGGTATCTCCTTGCGGGACGTGACCTTTTGTTGTGGTGCATTCGCCGATGACGTGGTGTTCCTGGCCAGATCAGAGGATGAAATGCATATGGCACTACAGTGGCTACGCCAGTACGGGGCGGTCGCTGGGAGCGTCATCAACGTGAAGAAGACAAAATACATGGATGTCGGAGGGGGGATTTCCCACACAACGGCGGTGCCCTTTGACAAGGTGCCCGTACTCAAGTGTTTAGGAGTGCAATTCTATAGCAATGTCCGCCGCACGGCGGCGGCTACGTACCGCCGGCTCCTACACCAGACACGTGCTCTGCTGCAGGACAACAAACTGCGTCGCTTGGATATGCTCCTCAGAACACGTTATGTCAACACCTATCTTGTCTCAAAACTGAACTATTTTGCGCATATCCTTCCCTTGACAGCTACGATGGCCGACAGATTTCAAGCAGCATATGGACATTTCGTAAGCACCGGTCTGGTTTTTAAAGTCCGATACGCCACCCTGACACTGCCGCAGCGGGCGGGCGGTATCGGTTTAATTCACGTATATAACCGTGCGCGATCGCTTTATCTCAACACTATGCGTCGCACGTGGACCTCTGCCCACGCCCCTCTGACGGGCACCCTGATAGCGGAAGTGGCACCACACTCTCTGCATCCCCCGGTTTCTGTAGGACACATTTCACCGGCACTCACCCACATCAGAGACTTCTTTATTGACTTCAGCTACTTACGTTCAGAACTTCCGACGACACGGAAGCCCAGCACAAAAGACTATTATCGCCTCTATCAGCTGCGGCAACCTGTAAATACGGTCACCCACAGACACCCTGACGTTGCCTGGAACACGGTGTGGCGAGCGGTACACACGCCTTTTCTACCTACGACGGTGCGTTCATTGTGGTACGTAGTTGTAAATGGGAAGTTCGCTACTCGTCAGAGGTTACATTCCATACATCTGACGGACGACCCCTTGTGTCCGACATGCTCAGTCGCTGACTCGGATGCACACCGGCTGACGTGTGCCGCGACCAGCGAGTGCTGGCTACTGACGCAGCGCATGCTGGCATTACTCTTGCGGCGATTGCCGGAGTCTATCTCCCCTGATGACGTATTGCGCCCCGACGTCGTATACTTTCCATCAACCAGAACGAACGCCGTTAACTGGCTAAAAGGCATGGCCGTTTACTACATATTTTGCGATGCTCCCAAAGGCACACTCGACTTTTGGTCCCTATTGATGACGACACATGCAGCTTTCAGCCGCCACCCGAAGTACAGAACTCGTTTCGCAAATTATTTAGGTTCATTATTTGCGGATCCTCCTGCTCACTGGGGCGTTCCGGGTATGAGACGCTGCAAATGAAGAAGAATCCTGGAGCATATTGATCCTCTACGGACGGAATAGGGGGGAACCCCTCCCAACAGACGAGAAGACGACTCGGACGCTCGGCTACGGCAGTTGTAGGATCTTTCTTTGTAATGAAACAAAAATAAATCTACAAAAAAAAAACAAAAAAAAATGTTATAAAAATTAAAGAAATAAATAAATAAAACGAACAACATCGACAAACCCACTCCATCCTCTTCCTGATCCTTCGATCCTCGAACTCGAACACGTTGCTTGGGCGTGGCGGCGGGATGGCCAGGCTTCGGGTGTCGACCCCTGCCCTACCCGTCGTCCTGCTCCGGCAGCGGTTCATTACGAAAAAAAAAAAAAAAAAAAAAAAAAGTCGGTAGAGCACTTTCCCCCGAAAGGAAAAGGTCCCGAGTTCGAGTCTCGGTCCAGCACTTAGTTTTTATCTGCCAGGAAGTTTCATATCAGCGCACACTCCGCTGCAGAGTGAAAATCTCATTCTGAATAAATAAAAAGTGTTGATGTGCTACGTATCTGGATAGTATCCTCACCCTGTTTCTCAGAATACATGGACTGTCAATCAAGAATTATAATAGATTTAACACAACATGCTAACGTAGCTAGGCAGCAAGTTAAATAGCATATTGCAGGGCCTGTGTTTTTCAGAACTGCGATGCAAAGCTCCTTCAGACATATATGTAAGTCCGAAGGAACAGGGTCCGTGGCGACTACAGCCATTATGAACTACATGAAATACTTTCGCACTTGCGAATATGGACAAGCATCAGTTCTATAATGGAATGATGATAATCAAAATATGTGCTTATTATCGTGAGCGGTCACCTTACCCCCATTTTTTTTTATTTGATCGTAGCGGACGTCACATGACATCTGTTGCAGTTCGTTTTTGATCCCTTCACTCAATATTTTTTTATTACAGAGACCATCCAGTTGTCAGAGCGAACACGCTCAGCTACCATGCCGGCAAAGCATTAGGCTATTCAAACACGATTCACGGCGAGACCAAAACTTCCAAATGTAGTCAACCATGCGTCAAAAACCTGAACTCGTACATTCATTATGTAGATTCCTGTACAGGGGAGACATTTTAAATGAAAGACCCTAGCCCGGTGTCTGCGGAAAATACGACACTGCAGCGCCTGTGTTCTTCAGAAGTATGACGCAAAGTTCATTCGGACATGCATGCGTGTCCGAAGGAACAGGCACTGCGTCGATTTCGAGCCCGGGTCCGACACAAATTTTCATTGTCGTCGTTCAGTTACACTGCTGATGGTTGTCCATATTCGCAACTGCGAATACATTTCATGTATTTCATAGCAGCTGTAGTCGCTTCAGTGCCTGTTATTTTGGACATGCATGCACGTCCGAAGGAATTTTGCATCGTAGTTCTCAACAACACAGGCACTCCAGTATCCTACTTTCCGCAGACACCGGGCAGGAAAATACATAATGACTGTTAGAGTACGGGTTGTAGACACATAGTTGATGATATATGGAAGTTTGGATCTGACTATGGGTAATGCTTGGACAGCCTAAAGGTCAGGCGACCGCTTGCGAAAAGCTGGAAATACGGGTTCGAGTCCCGGGCCGACACAAATTTTCGTAGTCGTCATTCCATTACAAAGCTGATGGTTGTCCAAATTCGCAACTGCGAATACAGTTCATGTATAGGAAGGTAAATGTCGATGCCACCAAATAAATAAATAAGAATGCAACAGTGCAGTAGGACGAAACTCTGAATTCCGTGCTTTGTCGTAGTACTGTTTGTGTACATGGTTTAGCTGCTAGCTATTGTAGAGGCTTAATTGAGTACTGATACAGTATACAGGGTGGTCCATTGATCGTGACCGGGCCAAATATCTTGCGAAATAAGTGTCAAACGAAAAAACTACAAAGAACGAAACTTGTCTACCTTGATGGGGGGAACCAGATGGCGCTATGATTGGCCCGCTAGATGGCGCCGCCATAGGTCAAACGGATATCAACTGCGTTTCTTTAAACAGGAACCCCCATTTTTTATTACATATTCTTGAAGTACGTAAAGAAATATGAATGTTTTAGCTGGACCACTTTTTTTCACTTTGTGATAGATGGCGCTGTAATAGTCACAAACATGTGGCTCACAATTTTAGACCAACAGTTGGTAACAGGTAGGTTTTGTAGGTACGTTTGAACATTTTATTTCGGTTGTTCCAATGTGATACATGTACCTTTTTGAACTTATCATTTCTGAGAACGCATGCTGTTACAGCGTGATTACCTGTAAATACCACATTAATGCAATAAATACTCAAAATGAGGCCCGTCAACCTCAATGCATTTGGCAATACGTGAACGACTTTCCTCTCAATAGCGAGTAGTTCGCCTTCCGTAATGTTCGCACATGCATTGACAATGCGCTAATGTATGTTGTCAGGCGTTGTCGGTGGATCACGATAGCAAATATCCTTGAACTTTCCCCACAGAAAGAAATCTGGGGACGTCAGATCCGGTGAACGTGCGGGCCGTGGGTTGGTGCTTCGACGACCAATGCACCTGTCATGAAATATGCTATTCAGTACCGCTTCAACCGCACGCGAGCTATGTGCCGGACGTCCATCATGTTGGAAGTACATCGCCATTCCGCCATGCAGTGAAACATCTTGTAATAACATCGGTAGAACTTTACGTAGGAAATCAGCATACATTGCACCATTTAGATTGCCATCGATAAAATGGGGGCCAATTATCCTTCCTCCCATAATGCCGCACCATACATTAATCCGCCAAGGTTCCACTTGTCGCAGCCATCGTGGATTTTCCGTTGCCCAGTAGTGCATATTATGCCGGTTTACGTTACCGCTGTTGGCGAATGACGCTTTGTCGCTAAAAAGAACGCGTACAAACATCTGTCATCGTCTCGTAATTTCTCTTGTGCCCAGTGGCAGAGCTGTACACGACGTTCAAAGTCGTCGCCATGCAATTCCTGGTGCATAGAAATATGGTACGGGTGCACTCGATGTTGATGTAGCATTATCAACACCGACGTTTTTGAGATCCCCGATTCTCGCGCAATTTGTCTGCTACTGATGTGCGGATTAGCCACGACAGCAGCTAAAAAACCTACTTGGGCAGCATCATTTGTTGCAGGTCGTGGTTGACGTTTCACATGTGGCTGAACACTTCCTGTTTCCTTAAATAACGTAACTATCCGGCGAACGGTCCGGACACCTGGATGATGTCGTCCAGGATACCGAGCAGCATACATAGCACACGCCCGTCGGGCATTT
Organism: Schistocerca serialis cubense; assembly: GCF_023864345.2. Taxonomy (NCBI): domain Eukaryota; kingdom Metazoa; phylum Arthropoda; class Insecta; order Orthoptera; family Acrididae; genus Schistocerca; species Schistocerca serialis. Next base: position 869,023,764 of record NC_064640.1, on the reverse strand, counting down.
TGATCGCAATAGCCATACATCAACACGATATCGACCTTTTCCGCAGTTGGTAAACGGTCCATTTTAACACGGTTAATGTACCACGAAACAAATACCGTCCGCACTGGAGGAATGTTACGTGATACCACATACTCATACGTTTGCGACTATTACAGCGCCATCTATCACAAAGCGAAAAAAGTGGTCCAACTGAAACACGAATATGTAATAAAATGGGGGTTCCTATTTAAAAAAAAACGCATTTGATATCCGTTTGACCTATGGCAGCGCCATCTAGCGGGATAACCATTGCGCCATCTGGTTTCCCCCTCCAAGCTAGATGAGTTTCGTTCTTAGTGGTTTTTTCGTTTGATGCTTATTTCGTGAGATATTTGGCCCGGTCACTATCAATGGACCACCCTGTATATGGCTCAGAAAGTTGCTAGCGGACACATGCTTCCATCAACGTTTGCAGATGGGCCTATCATACTAGCAGAAATAAGCCGAATGAAATGCAAAGTTGTGAGAACATGAGATCGACGGCTAGTGTGTTGAAACTGAGCTCACTACTGAGAATAAAATTGGTGTACCTGCATGGAGTCTATGCTACTTAAGAATCAACTGCAATTATATCCTCACTGACCCCGGAGTTTCGATATCTTGATCTACTGAGTGAACTACTTCTAACAAGGACTCTGTAATCCTTGATTACCCCTTGCGATCCTCCTCTTCAAGGGCAAAACTAGTGACTAAGTATCAGATAACTATGTCCGCCATTGGCTACATGTACTCAAGATCCTCGCAACTGAAGTCACAATTTCTGCGAAGCCTGTGAATGCTGGCCACCAGCCTAAGATAAGATTTCTCTGTGTATTCTCAAGGTTATTGGCATTGTAACCGCACTGTCTATAGTGACTGTCCAGCAAAAGATAGTGAGTACAATGGCTATGCTGATCTAGCACACAGTTCAAGTGTCCACTGTTAATTGGTGTTCCAGTCGTCAGAAGATCCAAGATGGCAGTGGCGGAAAGTTGAAAAATACAAAATGACATAGCGAGAAAATTAAAAATCCCAAGATAGAGGAACTAGCGCAGCTATACAAATTTTAAAACAGCAGAAAACAAAAACACTGAGGGTCTATAATACTTCCCTGGGGAACTTCAGATATCAATTCTGTTTTACTCGATGATTTTCCATCAGTTGCTATAAATTGTGACCTTTCTGACAGGAAATCACGAATAACACTAGCACAACCGAGACTATATTAGATATATACGCAATTTGATTGGAATTCACTTGTGGAGAAAGGTGTCAAAAGTCTTCTGGAAATCTAAAACTATGGAATAAGTTCGACATTCGCCGTCGAAGGCATTCGTTACTTCGTGAGGATAAAGAGCTACTTGTGTTTTATAAGAACGATATTTTCCGTATCCGTGTTGGCTATACTTGTCAGTAAGTCGTTTCCTTCGACGTAATTCATAATGTTCGAACACAGTATACGTTCCAAAATCCTATTGCAGACCAGTGTTAGTGATATGGATCTGTAATTCAGTGGATTATTTCTGTTTCCTTTCTTGGGTACCTGTGTGACTTACATTACTTTCCAATCGTTAGGTACAGATCTTTCGAGTGAGCGGTTGCACATGATTCCTAAGTATGGAGGTATTGTATCAGCATGCTCTAAAAGGGACCTGACTGATATACAATCTGGGCCGGAGGCCTTTCCATTATTATTATTTCCAGAGATAAATTCTGCCGAAATTTTTACAAAGGCACAAACGGTGTTTAGAAAGGACAGATTGCATGCAACCGGTGGTGGCGTGTTTGTCGTTGTTAGTAGTAGTTTATCCTGTGAATTATTATGGATGGAGGTTATACTCAACAACCGAGCTGGGTTAATAAGTGGCTCCTTTTACCGACCTCCCGACTCAGCAGCACTAGTGGCAGAACAACTGAGAGAAAATCTGTAATATATTTCACATAAATTTCCTCAGCATGTTATAGTCTTAGGTGGAGAGTTCAATTTACCAGATAGACTGGGACACTCAGATGTTTAGGACGGGTGGTAGGGACAGAGCATCGAGTGACATTATACTGACTGCACTATCCGAAAATTACCTCGAGCAATTAAACAGAGAACCGAGAACAGAACAGAGAACATCTTGGACCTACTGATAACAAACAGACCCGAACTTTTAGACTCTGTATGTGCAGAACAGGGAATCAGTGATCATAAGGCCGTTGCAGCATCCCTGAATATGGAAGTTAATAGGAATATAAAAAAGGGAGGAAGGTTTATCTGTTTAGCAAGAGTAATAGGAGGCAGATTTCAGACTACCTAACAGAGCAAAACGAAAATTTGTGTTCCGGCAATGACAATGTTGAGTATTTATGGAAAAAGTTCAAGGCAATCGTAAAGTGCGTTTTAAACAGGTGTGTGCCGAGTAAAACTGTGGGGGACGGGAAAAACCCACCGTGGTTCAACAACAAAGTTAGGAAACTACCGCGAAAGCAAAGAGAGCTTCACTGAAAATTTAACGCAGCCAAAACCTCTCAGACAAACAGAAGCTAAACAATGTCAAAGTTAGCGTAAGGAGGGCTATGCGTGAAGCGTTCAGTGAATTCGAAAGTAAAATTCTATGTATCGACATGACAGAAAATCCTAGGAAGTTCTGGTCTTACGTTAAATCAGTAAGTGGATCGAAACAGTATATCCAGACACTCTGGGATGATAATGGCATTGAAACAGAGGATGACACGCGTAAAGCTGAAATACTAAACACATTTTTCTAAAGCTGTTTCACAGAGGACGACCACACTGCAGTTCCTTCTCTAAATCCTCGCACAAACGAAAAAATGGCTGACATTGAAATACGTGTCCAAGGAATAGAAAAGCAACAGAAATCACTCAACAGAGGAAAGTCCACTTGACCTGACGGGATACCAGTTCGATTCTACACACAGTACGCGAAAGAACTTGCCCCCCTTCTAACAGCCGTGTACCGCAAGTCTCTAGAGGAACAGAAGGTTCCAAATGATTGGAAAAGAGCACAGGTAGTTCCAGTTTTGAAGAAGGGTCGTCGAGCAGATGCGCAAAACTATAGGCCTATATCTCTGACATCGATCTGTTGTAGAATTTTAGAACACGTTTTTTGCTCGCGTATCATGTCATTTCTGTGGCGTGCCACAGGGGAGTGTTATAGGACCATTGCTTTTCACAATATATATATATAAATGACCTAGTAGATAGTCATGCGACTTTTCGCGGATGATGCTGTAGTATACAGAGAAGTTGCAGCATTAGAAAATTGCAGCGAAATGCAGGAAGATCTGCAGCGGATAGGCACTTGGTGCAGGGAGTGGTAACTGACCCTTAACATAGACAAATGTAATGTATTGCGAATACATAGAAAGAAGGACCCTTTATTGTATGATTATATGATAACGGAACAAACACTGGTAGCAGTTACTTCTGTAAACTATCTGGGAGTATGCGTACGGAACGATGTGAAGTGGAATGATCATATAAAATTAATTGTTGGGAAGGTGGGTGGGAGAGTCCTTAGAAAATGTAGTCCATCAACAACGGAGGTGGCTTACAAAACACTCTTTCGACCTATACTTGAGTATTGCTCATCAGTGTGGGATCCGTACCGGGTCAGGTTGACAGAGGAGATAGAGAAGATACCAGGAAGAGCGGCGCGTTTCGTCACAGGGTTATTTGGTAAGCGTGATAGCGTTATGGAGATGTTTAGCAAACTCAAGTGGCAGACTCTGCAAGAGAGGCGCTCTGCATCGCGGTGTAGCTTGCTGTCCAGGTTTCGAGAGGGTGCGTTTCTGGATGAGGTATCGAATATATTGCTTCCCCCTACTTATACCTCCCGAGGAGATCACGAATGTAAAATTAGAGAGATTCGAGCGCGCACGGAGACTTTCCGGCAGTCGTTCTTCCCGCGGACCATACGCGACTGGAACAGAAAGGGAGGTAATGACAGTGGGTGGCTTGCGGAGTATAAATGGAGATGTAGAAGTGATTTAAGCTCGCTCACCAGACCGAGGATATCTATTTCTAAGTTAGTCATGTTCGCAATAGATATTGGTTCGCATTCTGGAATATTTACTTCGTTTTCTTTGGTGAAGAAATGTCAGAAAACCGCGTTTAGTATTTCTGCTTTAGTGGTACTGTCATCAGTAGCATTATTATTGCTATCGTGCAGTGAATGTATTGATTGCGTCTTGCCTCTGGTGTACTTCACATACGACAGAGTCACTTGGGGTTTTCTACCAGATTTCAGGGCAGAGTTTCGTTTCAAAACTATTAAAAGCATCTCGCACTGGAGTTTGTGCCAAATTTCGAGCTTCTGCAAAACTTTGCCAGTCTTGGGAATTTTGGGTTCTTTTAAATTTGGTATGCTTCTTTCGTTGTTTCTGCAACAGTGTTCCGACTGGTTCTGTAAATCGTGTGGGATTAGTATCATATCTTATTAATTTATTTGGTATACATCTCTCAGTTGTGGTCGGTACTGTTTCCTTCAGTCAAATCACATCTGATCTACAATTGCATACCCAGATTGAAAGAGTGGAGACTGTCTCTTCGGAAGGCGTCAAGGGTAATTTATCTGCTTTTTTAAATAATTTTTTGGTGGCTTTGAATGTTACAGTAATTAGTCTCGCTACAACAACCTAGTGGTCACTAATCCCTGTATCCGTCATGATGCTTCCTATTAGCTATGGATTATTTGTTGCTAAGAGGCTGTCCTTTTGCAGTTGCATCCCTTTCAGTATTGTTACGAAATCGTCCAAGTTCTTCGCAAGATGGGTGCAATGTCCCTCTAAGGGTTTCAGAAACGAGATAGTCCGTACAAGCACGGTCACGCAGGAGCCATTGGATAGAGCACACCCGTTTGATATCTTCTTTCGTTAGAAGAAAGGAAGAAAAAGGGAAGAAAGAAAGATTAGAGATGGAGCACAAGCTCAGATTAAGAAAGAATGGGGAAGGAAATCAGCCGTTCTTTTATCGAAGGAACCATCTAGGCATTTTCCTTAAGTGATTTGGGGAAATCACAGAAAACCGGAATCTGGGTGGCCGGACGGGGATTCACTTTCGTCCTGCCAAATGTGACTCCAGTGTGGTAAACGTTGGGCCACCTCGCTCCATGTTCTTTCGTTAGAACTTGTCCGTGAGCAGAACTGTTGTCTTTCTTGCCATCTCTGGTGTGGCGTCCGTCTTTCTTTAGCTTCCTGTTGACCAGATACTGCAGCAGAGCGCTTCTTTCCTAGTGGCAGGCATCAGCACACAGAGGAACTGTGGAATTTCCTTTGGCAGCAGGTAGGATAATATGTTCTAATCTCCTATTAGCAATCTTAGTGCGGTTTGCTGCTGTTGCCATATTTGGTTTCCTAAGTCGGGATTTGTAGATTATCGTGGATGTTTCCGCCCAATACACATTATACTTGTTCCAAACCTGGAATTTCATATCATAAAATGAAAACTGGGTGCCATTTTGTTTTTATAAAAGAAGTAATTTGCTTCCTTGAAGTGTAAGGATTCTTAGATTTTCTTTTTGTGTATCTTAACGACTCCTCGCTCTCTCTCTCTCTCTCTCTCTCTCTCTCTCTCTCTCTCTCTCTCTCTGTCGTCTACCTGTTTTTTTTCCGTCACAAGTCTGTCTTGCTGCTACAAACTGGACAACTGTAACACACTGACTCAACATTCCGCACTGATGCCCGGGTGTCAATTTGAAAAGAGCGGCGCTAGAAGGCTGCAGGTGGTGGAGGGGGAACTAGCATCTGACTGAGTGTTGGGAGTGTTGGATGTTGGAGGGGGGAGGGGGGAGGGGGGTGGGCGAATGGAGCCGCGAGCAGGCACAGCGAGCCACAGAGAGTGTCCACGCTAGCCTTCTCGCATTTTCCCAGCAATGATCTAGACAAATCCAGTGGTCTATCCATTCGCAAGCTGTTGATTATCCTATACAGGCTGTTAAGTAGTACGAGGGAAACTTCTGGGAAATAGTTAGAGGAGTTTAAAGAAAGTAAAAATGTTCAAATATACATGGGATCAATTCTTTTTATTTTATCAGTTACAGAAACTTTTTTTTTTTTTTTCAAATCTCCACCTTGGTTCTACAGGTATTTTCTCTTCTCTTCTGATGGGAAACTAAATGCTCAAAATGTCTACTATTATCTCCAACACAAGGTTCTAAACGCCGCATCCCTTACCCCAGGCGAAAGCCGCATGTGCTGAAATCGTTATTGAAAACACTGGCGAAGAATCTCAGCAATCGCAACAGAGTTTTGATCTGCAAGCAAGAACAATTTTAAATCAGCGTTTTCGCAATAAAAGGATAGATCGTGGGGCAGCAACATGTTGACCTGCTGGATCTCAGTCCATTGGATTTTTATTTTTGGCGACTAATGTATTCATGACCAATTGCGAGTGTAGACAGCCTTCGCCAGGTGTGTTGCCTGGAATATGGGAGTCAGTAAGACAATCCATGAAGTGGCGTTAAGTAGTCTGTGTTAGAGCTAATGGTAGATATTTTGTGCTTTTCATTTAGCCATCAGAAGACGATATTAGAACAGAAAAAATACCTGTTGAACCAAGCTGGAAATTTCTAAACAAAAAGACAGAAACGAAGAAAATATTTAACAACAGAAAGTGTCGGTAAAAAGAACATTAAAAAATTGACAATATACATCCATACATATTATGAAAATGGATATATGTATACATGTACAAGTAGAAATTTATTGAATTATATGAAAAAACGTAAATTATCTGCAAATTACGGCGTGCACACACTTTTTTCAACATGAAAACGTCCCTACAGATATTTGGATTTAGGTTATGACATGTTCGATATGCCTGCCATCATTGGCGATAATGTGGTGCAGACGAATAGCGAAATTCTGCATGATCCGCTGAAATGTCGGAACACCGATGCTGTCGATGACCTGAATGGCTGTTTTCAGCTCAGCAATGGTTTTGGGGTTATTGCTGTACGCCTTGTCTTTAATATAGCACCACAAAAAGAAGTCGCATGTCTTCAGATCCGGAATATATGGCGGCCAATCGAGGTGCATGCCAGTGGCCGCTTGGTACCCACAGCCAGAACGCGATCCCCAAAGTGCTCCTTCAGGACATCAAACTCTCTCCTGCTTCAGTGGGGTCGAACTCCGTCTTGCATAAACTACGTCTTGTCGAAATCAGGGTCACTTGATGAATAATGGGGATGAAATCATCTTCCAAAATCTTCACGTACCGTTCGGTAGCCACCGTGCCATCAAGAAACATCGCAGCGAATATTCCCTGGCTAGACATTGGTCACCACACAGTCACCTGTTGAGGGTGGAGAACCTTCTCGATCGCGCAATGCGCCAATTTCGCTTATTGACGAGCCCATCCAAATGAAAGTGGGCTTCGTCGCTAAACCAGACTATACTGATTCCCATCATGCCCCGTGGCAAACCGTGCAGTTTGAATGTCCTAATGCAAACCGTTCAGAAGTTATGACGACTTCATTTCCTGTAGTTCAATAATTGTCACCCTGTGAGTGTATGTATTTACGTATGATATGTTCCATATCTCCTCTTACATCTCTGGACCGCTTTTAATTAAACTTGATACTTATTTTGCTTACTGTCTGGAGAGAATCGGTGTGGGGGTAAGAACCACCTGCCTATCAAAGGGGTCGGCTTTCAAAATGCTGCGTCAGACATGACATTTTAATTTATTACTTCTTTACTACCAACTATATTGACAACAAATTTTGCAGACAGTATTCGCATGTACTACTAAACGAACCTGCAAAGTTATATCATTATATGACACGTAGTTCTGGAGATATGACGCCATAAAGTCTGAGATACGTGGAAAAATGCCGCATCATGCTCGACGTTTAAATTTATTACTTCTTTGCAATTAACTCTATTTGCAAAAAAATTCACAGACAATATTCACATATACCGCTGAATATATCCGCAAAATGAGAATGTGTGAATATGTGTACAAATATGTGTGAAATATGTTAAATATATGTGGCATATGTGTATCTGGTAAAGCTGTGGGAAAAAAAAAATCCTCCTCAGTGCCCGGATCGATTGCAACCAGACTTAGATCTGGAAAGACTGTGGATATAAGGGCCAGAAGTCACCTATTAGGGTGATAACGTGGAGACTGTAGGGGAAAGGAAGATATAGACAGACAGAGAGGGGGGAGGGGGGCATGGAAGCAAATGTTGCGTAGGAGGAGATGGACACAATGAGTGGGAGATGGACAGAGTAAAGGGAAGAGGAAGATATGGGCAGGGAGAGGGAGGAGATGGACTGAGAGATGGCGGAGGAGAAGATGGACAGAGGGAGAAAAGGAAAGGAAATGGATGGAGCGAGGAAAGAGAAGGATATGGAAAGAGAGATAGGGGAAGAGGAGATGGATAGACTGAGGGTGGAGGAGGAGATGGAGATACATGGAGGAGGAAATGAATAGAGAAAGAAATTACAATGAAATGAACACCCTTAGTTGCTTACAGGCGTTGACATACGTCAACGGCGACAGATGAAAATGTGTGCCCCGAACGGGACTCGAACCCGGGATCTCCTGCTTACGTGGCAAACGCTCTATCCATCTTTTCTTTTCTTTTTTTTAAATCTCGTTTTGTTCGCTTTCCTTCGTTGCATCTGCTCGGAGTGGGCGTCGTAAGACATCCGTTGAAGTTCATTGTTGATCGATTAACTCAGTTTTTTTTTTATTACAGAGGGCAGCTAACTCTCTGACCGAACACGCTGAGCTACCGTGCCGGCATCCATCTGAGCCACCGAGGACACAGAGGTTAGTGCGACTGCAGGGATTTAAATCTGGCACGCCTCCCGCCAAACCCACATTCTCAACGTATTGTCCCACATTACATTCGTAGTGCCCACGCCCATTATACTCATTACTCGCGGCGCGCTACCGATTCCCATAAGAGTTCGGGCACTGTTTGTGCATTCGCAGAGAAGAAGAAGATGGTCAAGTGGCCGGTGAGCCTTAACTACATATATACTAAGAACATATCCGAAAGAAGAGATACCATATTAGTATATATATAGTTAAGGCTCACCGGCCACTTGACCATCTTCTTCTTCTGTGCGAATGCACAAACAGTGCCCGAACTCTTACGGGAATCGGCAACGCGCCGCGAGTAATGAGTATAATGGGTGGGGCACTACGAATGTAGTGCGGGACAATACGTTGAGAATGTGGGTTTCGCGGGAGGCGTGCCAAATTTAAATCCTTGAAGTCGCGCGATCCTATGTGTCCTCAGTGGCTCAGATGGATAGAGCGTCTGCCACGTAAGCAGGAGATCTCGGGTTGGAGTCCCGGTCGGGGCACACATTTTCATCTGTCCCCGTTGACGTATGTCAACGCCAGTAAGCAGCTAAGGGTGTTCATTTCATTGTAACTCCATTCTAACGAGCTGCATGGTCACCGATGGTATCTGTTCTTTCGGACATGTGATGGTAAGAGAGAGACAGGAGGAGGGGATAGACAGAGAGAGGGAAAGGGGGAGATGTAAAGGAAAAGGTGATGGAAAGAGAGAGATGGGAGAAGGAAATGGGTAGAGAGAGGGACAGGAGGAGATGGACAAAGGGAGAAAAGGAAAGGAAATGGATGGAGCGAGGAAAGAGAAGGAGATGGAAAGAGAGATGGGGGGAGAGGAGAAAGAACAGATACCATCTTAGTATATAAATGGAGAAAGGATTGAGGAGACTGGAAGAGAGAGATAGGAGGAGAAGATGGACGGTGAGACGAGAAGGAGGAAATAAAAGGAGTGAGGAGTAGACGATAGCACGAGGAGATGGCCTCAGGGGGACGAGGATATTGACAGATGGGAAGCAGCAGTTGCACAGAGAGAGAGTCTGGGGACGCCGATTGTGTGTGTGTGTGTGTGTGTGTGTGTGTGTGTGTGTGTGTGTGTGAATTTTCTTGCTTCTTTTTAAGTATTTGCTGACAGCACTTCACCCTGGTTGCCTAGTAACTTTTTCTCCTTCAGATAATGTTTTACTAAATAATATTTTTAATGTAGCTGTTATGCTCTGACAGTAAGTTAGCATGCTAGTGACAGACAGAGGTGTGGCTGCTATCTGCGGTGTGGTGAAGCTCGGACAGCCGCAGGCCGCAGACAGCGCGTCCGGAGCAGGTAGCACAGCGCACGCCCGCCGCGACCTGGGTCAGCAGAGGTCACGCCCAGGACTGCATATCGATTCCTCCCGGGCGGAACCGGAATATGACGACGCAGTTTATCCCCGGGATAGGAAACTCATTAAACGGAGCCGACGGCGGCTTGGTTATCTGATGACGCCCTAAGTTACTGCTACAGCACCGAACTCACCTTTGCACCAAAATGAATTCCACGTCGCGGTCGTAAATCACTTTTCTTCTTTTTCCCTTGTCTCTATGTGTATACTGAAGTCGCCTCATCGCGTCCGTCTGTATCTCAGAAACTGCTGCAGGTATTTTGATCCGGTTTTCACTAACAGATTAACTGATTCGCGAAGAAGGTTTTTGGATTTAATTTGCTACTGTTTCATCCAAACTGTCAGAACTACGATGAATTAAAAATTAAGTAGTGGAAATGACGCCATTGCCACCTACTGAGCCGGCCGGAGTGGCCGAGCGGTTCTAGGCGTTACAGTCTGGAACCGCGCGACCGCTGCTGTCGCAGGTTCGAATCCTGCCTCGGGCATGGATGTGTGTGATGTCCATAGGTTAGTTAGGTTTAAGTAATTCTAAGTTCTAGGGGACTGATGACTTCAGAAGTTAAGTCCCATAGTGCTCAGAGCCATTTGACCCATTTGAACCACCTACTACTACTAATAATAATAATGTCGTGTGACGAGAGCCTCCCGGCGGGTAGACCGCTCGCCTGGTGCAAGTCTTTCGATCTGACGCCACTTCGGCGACTTGCGCGTCGATTGGGATGAAATGATGATGATTAGGACAACACAACACACAGTCCCTGATCGGAGAAAATCTCCGACGCAGCCGCGAATCGAACCCGGGTCCTTAGGACTGACAGTCTGTCGCGCTGACCACTCAGCTACCGGGGGCGGACTAACCACCTACTGAAAGGCAGCCAGAACTCGAGAGAACAGCTGTGCCGTGAGAGATCAGAAAGAGTGGCCAAATTCGTATCCGGCATTGTCTAGCTGTAAAAGTCTGTATACAGACGAACCAAAAAATTGTAGGATCGACTCTAAACTAGATGATCTTTTTTCACTCTGCCTTTTAACCTATCATTCACCTCTCAGTTACGTGGGGAAGCGCCATAAACGAAACGTGGCTAGGATTCCACGTTACATTGTAACTCCCCTTTTAGGGATTGTATAACTGGTTAGGGACATGCAGGTCGCGTAAGTGACATGGAATTGACTCCAAACGTTTTAGAAGAACTGCATATTGAAAAAAAATGCGAATGCAAAATGGTTTCCAATTCTGTATGCATAAAGTAAAACGTAGCATGGGAGGCAGCTTTGCTTAGTTTGTATAAAGAAAGTTCTACAGTAGCGCAGCATATGACTCACCTTTCAGTTTTTTTCTTTCCGTGCGTCTGACGTAGATGCCAACACGATTGTCTGCTTGGGAGGGGGGGGGGGGGCGAAAAATAATATTTATTTGAATACCTTTAAATTACACAGTAGATGATAAATGAATCTTCACGGGCAATAAAAAAATTTACACCTTTTGAAGATAGTAAAAGACATGTGCACGATCTTCTGGAATGGGACTCAGAATTTTTTTGCGGATGATAACACAGGATTCTGAAATACCTCTATAGATGACTGAAAGTCGCATATGGAAATATGGCAGCAATTTCAGACAGCAAATTTCTGCTTCCGTCAGATTACAAGTCGCAATTCCCACTATTAATTCACTACAAAACCTTCAAACAACGGGTCGTAATTTACTCAGCTCTAAAGTACACTAATAAACATTAAGAATAATGAAAAGAAAACAACGTCATCACCAGGCTGTCATGTGAGACTTACAATTTGAAATATTCAAGTATTTTTTGTCAATAGTTTCCCTGCAATCATTTGACAACAACTTCTTCTTCTTCTTCTTCTTTAGCTTGTGCCTTTATCCTGCGGTTTCGCAGGGTTGGCATGCTTAGATACGCATTTGGCAATGTTAACGTTAAGGGGTGGATGGATGCCCTTTCTGCTGCCACCCCATACCCCCAGGACGGAATTAGTGTACCCCAGCTGTCTGCATCTAGTGTAATCCATAGAATAGTGTGAACGTGTTCAGATGTCTGCGAGTCGTGTAACTGAGGCAGGAAGTGGGGACCTGCCTGGTATTCACCTAGATGTATGTGGAAAACTGCCTAAAAACCACATCTAGGCTTGCTGGAACCGGCCCGCGCTGTTAATCCGCAGAGGACTAGATACATGGACGGCTAGCCTACCCGAGTCCAGGAAGCAGCGCATTAGCGCTGTCGGCTAACCTGGCGGGTTCATTTTAGAACAACTGCATTGCGAAAAATATGCGAATCCAAAATATGTGCTGTTTTATGTTGAGAAGCTTTGCTTTGTTTACATGCAGTACGTTCTTTCAGCAGAGCAGAAGATGGCCCAACTTTTAGCTTTCTGCTTTCTTTGAATCAAACCTAGGTGTGGACACGATTCTTTGCGTGGCACGGCGCAGACGTCTAGAGATTAAATGTCACGAGAGGCAGACCTGCCAGCACAAAAGGAGTAGGGATTATTGTGTTGTCAGTAGAGAAGTGCTAACAACGGAAGGGGTCGGTCGCGAGAGCTCAGTGACTTCGAGCTTGGAATGGTAATTAGAAGTCACCTGAGTAACAAATCCATCAGGGACACCTCAACCCTTCTAAAGTTGCCCTAGGCGAATGTTGGTGATGTGACTGTCAAGTGGAAACCTGAAGGAACAACCACAGCTAAAGTAAGACCAGACCTCATGCACTCATGGACTGGGACCATGTAGCATTGGGGATGGCGGCTATAAAACGTCACATCAGATCAGCGAAAGTAATCACTCGTGAGTTCCTAACTACAACCAGCAGTCTAGCTACCACAATGGCTGCGAGTAGGCAGTTAAAAAGAATGGGGTGGAATGGTCAGGCAGCTCCTCATAAGCCACACATTTCTGTAGTCAGCGCTAAGCGACGCTGAATTGGTGTAAAAGCGACAGTTGATGACTGAAAACTCGTGATTTGAAGTGATGAATGACCCTATACCCTGTATGCATCCGATGGTAGAGTTCAGGTTTTGCGAATACCTGGAGATAGTTACCTGCCGTCGTGTGTCGTGCCAACAGTGAAGGATGGAGAAGGTTGTGTTAGGGTATCGGATGTTCTCCGTGGTTAGGGTGTGGTCACCATATTGTGCTTCAGAAGACGCTAAATGCCTAAGGATTAATAACACATTTTACAGCATTATGAACTGGATGTAGTAGGGTCATAATGCATCATCTGTGAAGCAATAGTTTGTAGGTAATACTATTCCTATAATGGACTGGTGTGCGCTGAGTCCAGACTTAACCCCAGTAGAACACTTTTAGGATGAGTTAAAACGTCGACTTCCCTCCGGACCCCAGCGTCCAACTTCACTATCACCTGTTCTTTCGGCTCTGGAGGGAGAATAGGTGCCATTCTTCCACAGACATGCAGACACTTCATCGAAGGCGATCCTGACAGAGTTCAAGCTGTCACAAAGGAGAAGGGTGTAGGCACCCTATATTAATGTTACTAATAGCCTTACGGACACTTTTGATCAGGTAGTGTAAATCTGAGATTACAAGCTTCCAACAGTGAGACGGAAATTCTGCTTAGATACACAGAATAACATAAGAAAATACGCCTCGGCATGCACGATTAGGAACCTCATCGCCCCATCAACTACCCAATACGTGAAAGTAAGACCTGTGCAGAATTCTTGTGTAAATATCTTACCATAGTTCTAATTTCACAAAAAGGTACAGATAGATTAAATGACCAACGATAGCACGCATTGTAAGTAAGCTATATCTATAATTTCTTGCGCTTTAATTTAGCGTTTACGAAAAGACTAACTCAGAGATGTTGCAGACTATTAATTTAATATTACATACGAATTAACTGAATACTTATACATTGTATAATATCAAATTAACTTACATTTGCCGCGTTTCTTACAAAATATTGTTTATGTAAGTGGGCTAATATATTCGAAAATCGTAAATTCTGCGTTGTATTAATACATGCCACTAGTGAGGACGCTGATGGAAGGGATGCAGTAAAAGCAGCAGCCAGTGATAAGCTAGATAACTACGGTAGTGGGGGAACAAACAGTATGGACTGTTTGTATAAGAGTTGTTGTTACGGAATGAAAGACAATTCGTGCCTAGGAGTTGGTGGAGTGAAGACTTTCTTATTGGGACACAGCACAGACAGGTTGGCGGTCGCTTTGTCGAAACCTTCAGATGTTGCTAGAGGAGTCAGTGTGAAACTTAGATGTTTCCACGAAGCATTTTATGTAGTGAACTCCACGGTCAACGTCAAGTATCGAGACTCAAGAAGCAATAGGCGTAGGAAATTAACTTACTTCTTCATTTAGTGAGATATTAGTGAAGCACATTGTGCATTGGCTACTAGCTTACGTTTGCTATCTCAACAGTTTTTAGGCAGGGAAAGAAAATTCTTTAAAATGAAGATTTCGATTAGAAACTATAAACTACAGTGTCACCTAGTTCAGTCAATAGCAATTCCGCCTACTTACTTTCATTTTATGCTGCACGTAAGAAGCTCTGGAGCAAACTTAATGACCGTTGGTGTAAATAAAAGAACTGTTCTCCACCGATTCGCGATCGGTCCCTAAAAGGTTATTTCTGAGCACAGACATTATTTCAGATCTTATCGTGAGCTCAAGTTCCGCACCCTGGGTGTCAAGTCATAAATGAGTTTACAATTTATTTGTTGAATAGGGAGTGTTTTGTGATCCCATGCTACCATCGGAAAGAATTGACACAGTGGTTAAGAAACAGGTCACTTGATCAGTAGGAATGAGGTCTCAGTCCACAGCTATCCCTCATAATTTTAATCTTGTGATCTTCCTGTAAATCATTTGACATGAATACCGGTTTAATACTGTATTCTTCCTTTTCCTGGCTGCTGAAGTTTTCAATCTCGACATATGGCTGAGAGAGGATTGTCAGCTCCTGGTGAAATTGTGCTTTTAAACATTTTCTTTTTTTATACCAGTATCTTTAGAAAATAGAATAAGGCAGTAGTTATTTTAACACTATTTTGAATCATTTTTAATACGTTCAGAACTTTTGAAGTTTCTGTCTTGTTCTAAGCTCCTCATGTCTGCACACATCACCTTTTTCTTATTAACGATGGCCAAGATGGATATAGGTAATGCTTCACGATTCAGGAATTGAATATGATTTATTCGAAACATAACATACAAGTCTTTAAATAGGAGAAAAACATTATAAAGAAAACAGTCATAATAAAACCATTGACAACAGACAAATGCTGTGGTTCCGACTGGTGACTCTTTTGGATACGTTTTCACTTGTAAAAGTGATAAAACACTAATAAGGAATTCTGAAGAAAACAGTTAGTTCCCCCGAACAGCTACGCATACCTTCTGAGAGAAAACTAAAATGGAAACGCAACTACTACCCTGCAATATTCAGATCGAATAATACAAACCTTAATATCGAAGACAGCAAGGGAGGGACGTAAGATGTTCAGTAGTCTATATTACTTTCCAGTCTTATTCCACATCAAGATGTTCTCGCTCTTAACCATCTCCTAGTAACTGTAATTAATAACCAGTTTTTTATATTCTTTTAAATTCGCTTTAATTTTAAATTGACTTGCACATATTTGCGTCTTAGTAAGATCGCTTATGCGAAAAAATCAATATTACGTAGTTAATAAGCGCAGCAGTATACGGTAAATCAAAAATGAACATACTTGTCGGCAGGAAGTCTATTTTCAACGAGGATATAACTCTGCGTGTGACAGAGTAAGTGAAGGTGCAGAGTTTTTGTTTAATGAGTTACGATGTCGTAGATAATTGTAGGTTTTCAGAGAATAACACCACAGTCTCACGTCATTTTTCACTCTGCGTGCTAAACCGTCCTCCACGAACAGTGGTTAACGAGAAACTGTTTTATAATTGAAAGAGCACTTAAGCGGGGACAGAATGATTCTGTGGTGGCGTGCCCGCATTTCCATTACGGTTTCATCACGCGTGTTTTGGCTCACACTTCCTGTTACATGGCCCATCGCACTCAGTTAGAATACTAGGTAATAAGTCGCACAATGGTGGGGAAAAGTAATTTGCCTCTCTTCGAAACTGAGATCATTACAGGCGATACGTTAGGTTGGTCAGACACGAATGAAAGGGGAACCTGTCGCAACTTTCTAGTAGCACCATACGTGCATCGGACTAGGAAAAAATTATTCAGAATGGCCATAAATGGGGTTTAATTCTCTCCTTTTGGTCAACATTGAAGACATGAGTAACATCACGTAACTTTTCAGATTATTCCTGGTTTTGCGTACAGCATCTCGCTGAAAGTATCTGGATGCGGATTTTCCGAGGAGAACGAACGTTGTCAGATTGCATTCGTCACCTTCATTCGAGCCACACACGTGGCGTGAAGGAATGTGATGCCATGGGGTACAGAAACCGATCACCTGTGATTCGCATAACAGTTAATTTGTACAGCAGTCCTTATATTTCTGACGTGTTAAGGCAAGTGACTAAGATCTACACCGATGCCTCTCTGTGACTTTTTCTTTCAAAAGGATAGCGCAAGACCTCAGTTTGCCCGCTGTGTCCTCATCGACCACCATTCAGAGGGCACTCAATTGTTGCTGTGGCCAGATCTAGCTCTAGATCTCTTTTTTTTATTTAATTGGCCTTTAACGTTAGCCATTTATCCAAGGAGAGTGAGTATTTACATATTCTTATTCCATATCATATAGTGAACATAGGTATTTTAAATTAAACTCTTACTACTTAAAACACATGATACAGTCTTTACAACTGCAATGGGATAATTCAAGCTATTATTACATTTCACTATTTAGCATATCACAATAACAATGAGGAATAATTATTTGCAGACACTGAAAATAGTCCTCCATATACATCACGCTTGAATCTCTTGTTTATACGAAGGCCCATGAAGATTGCACAGGCAGATAGCTGCTCATCCAACGATATAAAAAAAGATTTTCTCTTGAAAAGATCGATGGTATCCCTCTTGCTTAGCACTGATTGTTCACCCGTGTCCATATTGTCATAACTTTCACTACTGACGAGGCAACAATTTTTTAAAAGAAATTTCCGTCATTTGAATGTAAATTTCTGTTCATTTTTCAGACAATTATTATTTCGTCTTTATAGTCATTCTCAAGTTCATGTTGAAATGTTACAGTGTATCTGACTAGTCTACGTGACATACCATCGTAGAATAAACATATTTCCTGTCTTATAGACTGGTTGTCAATTATAGGATATGATTATCGAGGATACATAATAGGACTGACATTGTGCACAGCAAATAACCATTAACACGGAAAATGTTGTATTTAACAACGAATACATTGCTGTGACCTGAATTCATGAGTGTCACATCAATTTTTTGGCTGTTAACTGTGTGTTAATGGTTACTGACAATGCACAATGTCAGCCATATTATGTCTCCTCCATATGTACGCATAGCCTGCTATACGACAATGAAACGTCCCATATAAACGTCAGGTACACTGTAACATTTCAACATGTATTTGAGAATGGGTTTGGCCGGCCGGAGTGGCCGAGCGGTTCTAGGCTCTTCAATCTGGAACCGCGCGGCCGCTACGGTCGCAGGTTCGAATCCTGCCACGGGCACGGATGTGTGTGATGTCCTTAGGTTAGTTAGGTTTAAGTAGTTCTAAGTTCTAGGAGACTGATGACCTCAGCAGTTAAGTCCCATAGTGCTCAGAGCCATTTGAACCATTTTGAGAATGGGTATAACGCCGAAATCACGATTGTGTGAAAAATGAACAGTAATTTACTGTCAAATGATGGAAATTTCTTTCAAGAATTCAACGTGATTGTTGCTCTCCACGAACGAAGAACCATTCATGGGACAACAGTTTATGAGACGGTTTACTGAGTATGGGATTCTCTCTGGAATGAATTTTCCTATACCTTTGCATTATTTTTATATCCAGCAGAAATACACAAATGCTGACATAATCCGCTGTGGACAGCTTCTGAAACAATTCTGTTACAAGTCCTTGATGAGGTTATGCCAATGTGTTTCACATCTGAAACAACCTATTAAAACATGGTTTGTCATTTGGATGTTTTTCGCAATATAGAGATGCCTGAACTTTTGTTCTTTTTAGGTGCGAAGGATAACAGCCGTGATGCAACCAGTCGGAGGTAACTGTAGGTCTTTATGATGCAAACTGTTGGAAGTAGCTCTAGGTCTTTATCTCCTCCGTTAATACTGCCACAAATGGTTTCAAAATGTTGGAAATTTTTTCCGGGCCACTTCTCTGTACCTCTCCCTGTAGTTATAATGAGTCGTCTAAACAGTTTCACTTGTGAAAACCTAGTTTTTGACGGAACGTTTGAACGTTTTCATGTGTAAAGTTTCCCTTTCGACTGTTAAAAGATTTGTTATATCTGTGTCCATTCCTGAAAGGCTTGATTCTTTAAGTTAGCAATGAAATCCGTATCCGGTACTTCAGTGTAGTAACTAGGCCATCAGTCTTATTACATGCCGCAGGTGGTCTACAAACTTGTTATGTTAAATACTTGAGTTCCCTTTGATGCATCATAATTAGATGCCTTCATGTTGACATTCACACTGGTAGATTAGCTGAAGTAAATAAAGTGCATGTCAGTAAGTTTATAAGCCTGGTTCGTGTTTTTATAGGTTTTGTGTGGAGCTCCTTGAACCTGTGACTATAAGGATGTCGTTGAACTGATTTGCACTACATCTCACGGATTCCTTGATTGAAGTATTATGGTGGCTGCGACATTACTGGTGCAGTTTCTGCCGTCTATGTCTACCTCATGAGGGTCCGAGATGATTTATGACCTCCCTCCTCCTCCTCCTTCTCCCTCTTCTCCTACCCATCTAGGCCAATATGTATTAACGGCCGGAGTGGCCGAGCGGTTCTAGGCGCTACAGTCTGGAACAGCGCGACCGCTACGGTCGACGGTTCGAATCCTGCCTCGGGCATGGATGTGTGTGACGTCCTTAGGTTAGCTAGGTTTAAGTAGCTCTAAGTTATAGGGGACTGATGACCTCAGAAGCTAAGTTCTAGGGGACTGATGACCTCAGAAGTTAAGTCCCATAGCGCTCAGAGCCATTTGAACCATTTTTTGTTGATATATTAACGGTGGACTATTATGCTGTTGGTTGGGCTGCTGACTGTCAGGGCCTAGATGCTTCCCCCCTCCCCTCCCTATCTCCTGTCCCCACTTCCCTTCTCCTAGCGGGACTGTTGGGTTGTGTTTCTTTAGGATCTAACTCATTACTAAATTAGAACTACGCTTTCACTTATTGCTATAATTTATTACCTCCCTGTCTTCTTCCCTCATCCCTCTGTCGTGCGGGGTAGCCGCGCGGTATAGGGCGCCTTGTCACGGCCTGTGAGCCCCCACCTCGGAGGTTCGTGTCCTCCCTCGGGCATGGATGTGTGTGTTGTCCATAGCGTAAGTCAGTTTAAGTTCGATTAGGTAGGGTGTAGGCTTAGGGAACGATGAACTTAGCAGTTTGGTCCCATAAGACCTTACCACAAATTTCCAAAATTTCGTCCCTCTATAGTGTTATTCAATGTTTATTTTGAATCATATTTATTTTCCAATTAGGACTACCTTTTTCCTTATCCTCTAATTTATTAAACTTTCCACTGATATTTATTACCCAATTAGTATAAATTACGATCCAAGACGGCAGGCACTCTGATACTACAACACAACATGGGTGCCTAAGGTGGTGGAAATGCAAAGTGTCGAAGGATTCTCCCCCACCACCCTCAGTCCAAAACAGTTACTCCTCCACAGCACTGCAGTTGCCCATCCTCTGCCCCCACCACTCATCCATAACGCCCCGGCATGCTTGTCATCGGATGGACTCGGGATTTGTGCTTTGTGCTTCATCGTGAATTTTAGATTATCAACGTGAATCGTCACCAGAGAGACAGAATAGAAACTGACTCGCGCAATTCCCTTTCCTCTCACTCATTGTTGTAGCTTGTTAAGTACACTCTTACTATGTAACATTTGCACTGCGGAGGCGCAGAGGCCGGCCAGTGTGGCCACGCGGTTAAAGGCGCTTCAGTCTAGAACCGCGCGACCGCTACGGTCGCAGGTTCGAATCCTGCCTCGGGCATGGATGTGTGTGATGTCCTTAGGTTAGTTAGGTTTAAGTAGTTCTAAGTTCTAGGGGACTCATGACCTCAGATGTTAAGTCCCATAGTGCTCAGAGCCATTTGAACCATTTGAGGCCCAGAGCTCTTTTTTTAAAACGAGTTACACTCTTGTTTCGCAGCAATTACACTCGGGAGGTACGTAAACAAATTACACTGATAGTCTCTTGTTCCATTTTTACCATAGGCTTCTGTTATGGGGTCATGCTGTACCACCTGGTGTAGTCTACATCAACACAGACACTCCGCAAACCACCTTGCAGTGGGTGGCTGAGGTTACCCTGTACCATTACTAGTCATTTCCTTTCCTGTTCCACTCGCAAATGGAGCAAGAGAAAAACCACTGTCTGTGCGCCTCCGTATGAGCCTTAATTTCTCGTACCTTATCTTCATGGTTCTTACGCACAATGTATGTTGGGGGCGGTAGAATCGTTCGTTAGTCAACTTCAAATGCCGGTTCTCTAAATTTTCTCAATTGTGTTTCTCGAAAAGAACGTCTCCTTCCTTCCAGGGATTCCCATTTGAGTTCCCGAAGCATCACCGTAACACTTATGTGTTACTCGAACCTACCGATAACAACTCTAGCAGCCCGCCTCTGAATTGCATCGATGTCTTCCTTCAGTCCGACTTGGTATGGATCCGAGACATTCGAGCAGTACTTCAGGATAGGTCGCACCGGCGTATATGCGGTCTCCTTTACAGGTGAACCACTCTTTCCTAAAAATCTTCCAATAAACCGACGTCAACCATTCGCCTTCCCTACTACAGTTCTCAAAAATGGCTCTAAGCACTATGGGACTTAACATCGGAGGTCATTAGTCCCCCTAGACTTAGAACTAAGTAAATCTAACTAACCTACGGACATCACACACATCCATGCCCGAGCCAGGATTCGAACCTGCGACCGTAGCAGCCGCGCGGTTCCGCACTGAAGCGCCTAGAATCGCTCACCCACAACACTACAGTTCTCACATTCTCGTTCCATCTCGTATCACCTTTGAACCTTACGCTTAGGTATTTAAACGTTTTGACTGTGTCAAGCAGGACACTAGTAATACTGTATCCAAACATTACAGGTTTGATCTTCCTTCTCAGGCGGATTGGCTAAATGGTTCAAATGGCTCTAAACACTATGGGGCTCAACATGTTTGTTTATTTAGCAAACAAACAAAAAAATGACTTTGAGTACTATGGGACTTAACATCTGAGGTCATCAGTCCCCTAGACCTTAGAACTACTTAAACCTAACTAACCTAAGGACATCACACACATCCATGCCCGAGGCAGGATTCGAACCTGCGACCGTAGCGGTCGCGCGGTTCCAGACTGAAGCGCCTAGAACCGCTCGGCCACATCGGCCGGCTCAGGCGGATTAACTTACATTTTTTCACATTTAAGGGTAGCTGTCATTCATCACACCAACTGCAAATTTTGTCTAAGTCGCCTTGTATCTTTCGACAGTCACTCAAATTCGACACCTTACCGTACACCACGGCATCATCAGCAAACAACAAAAGATTACTGTCCACCCTGTTCGCCAAATCATTTACTTATGTAGAGAAGAACAACGGTCCTATCAACGGGGAGGGGAGGAGGGGAACATTTACGACTCCATTTAAAACAAACAAAATGTAGGAGAGTCTCTTCCGCAGTCTGCGTGACGCCCGCCACAACAGTGTATTCACAACTGCGTCCACCTATCCACGCCGCTGGCCCGCTCGAGGCAATGCCTACTACAGTACTCCACTGTGCGCTGGTCGCCACGCGCCTATGGCACACAGCCGAGCCGAGGGTGGCTGTCGACTGCCTTGTCTGTCTCATGCACTCCTCCCATCCTGCACCAGAGCAGAATATTTTCTTTTACTCCCATAATCTCAGAAAACTGTCGCCCACTGACGCTGAATGCTCAGCCGAACCCTTTAAGCTGGCCCCACACATATTACTATGAAGAAACGGTGACATGTAATGCTCGCTCTATTGATAGCATCGCGGCTGCACACTGCATGCAACAGGGAGGTTGTGTCTTCGATCACTTTCATGTGCAATTACCTTAAAATTCCTCTCTTCTCAACAAATCTAATTTGAAATATGTATTAAGCAATCAAACATTATAGAGCACCATATCTGTAGGCAAATGGCAAGGTGCAGAGCAATTATATCACATATTTTAGCGTGCCATAGTTGATAGTAGCTGGCTAAAACGTATATGATAACTCTGTTTGAAACATAGTACAGCCTCCGTTATGAGCTGGTTCAAATGGCTCTGAGCACTATGGGACTTAACTTCTGAGGTCATCCCGTTATGAGTATATACCTCCTATAATAACTTTCTGTTAGTAATAATTACCCATTACTTAGTGCGATTTGTACTCTAAATAACATCTATACACAAACAGAATCAAGGCAAAATACCATGATTATCCCTTGCAACTGAATTTCGGTTGTGTGTGAGGGTGAGCCAAGGACTATTTTATTGCCGGAATACTTAGAAGACGTAATAAATCTACTAAAATGAATACTTACACCGTGCTTGTTCGTCCTCTTCTAGAATGTTGCTGCATGGTATGGGATGCCTACCCGATAGGATTGGTGGAACACACCGAAAAAAGTTCAAAAAGGGGTAGCTCGTTTTGTATAGGGGAAGATATGACGCAAGACTTGGGTTGAAAGTAAGTCTGATGGATCCTTAGAGAAAGAAACGACTGATTTACATTCCCACTCTTACATACTGGACATTGTGTGTTTGTTATTCCACAGGTCTTAATAAAAATGTACCAGAACCTGCTACTACAAATAATGTCGTAGGTCATAAGAAAAAGAAGCAATGTGTCGAACAGGGTAAGACCAGACCCCAGTAAAGAAATTTCTCCTTTAAATGCAGTTTATGTGGTAAGCTGGAAATGGAAGAGATCGAGCTCACATAGTATACGAAACAAAAATCTGGATACGAAAGGGGAATACACGATATCTGCATTTACTCTAAATACTAATGCAAAGTCATCACACGTTGGTGCACTTGCTGAAAAATGATGGATTTGAGAGTGTTTACTGCTTAAGAAATTCCGGAAATAAAAGGTGAAATTAAAATTCCTGGACGCTCTTGGTTACTGACAGGCATAGTGTATGCAGTCTGTTTAGTAGATTCGTTTCATCTTCTAAGTGTTCTGGTAATAAAATACAGTACTGCTGCTACATATAGCAATGCACATTTGTTTACATAATCTTTTGGACATGTGAAATATAGAAGATAAGTAGACGTTTTGGACATTCTACATAATTTCCAGTGCGTTACAGATACATAATCACAGATACTAGATAGGGGTTAGTAAAACATGCTGTATAATTGCATATAATCCCAGCGGATACAGCTTTTTTTTAAATTAAAGCGAGGCAGCACACCACAACATTCTATATCAAGACACATAATATGTAGATAGGCCAACTCTTAACATCATAGCACTTCCTTCGATAAAAACTTGCCAACATTAAAGATCCATTGTTTTAGTTATAATGAAAAAAATCAGTCCTGATGGCAAAAAAGACGATAATTTATTAGTAGTGACCGGCTTCAATCTATACAGATCATCTTCAGACTATAATGCGTCTCTGACATTTTAACATTAATTTTCTTAGCGGGAGATCAGGAACTATCAAACTTATTGACAGTGCACTGAAAAGACAATATACATTGCGATAAAATCCAAAGTATTTACTCCCTTCAGTAATCCGAAGTTGACATTTCATCAGGAAGGAACCCAAGGAATTTTGCAGAGTGAGAAAGAAGTGGCAGATGAAATAATAGTATTTTTGCAAGATGAGTCAGTTGAATGTGTGATGTCATATACGCTCGAATGTGCATGATAATTACAGTGATGACGATACGTGCTTATCAAGTGAAATTGATACTGAAATAGGTGTCAAAGCCATGTAGTTCATCATTCTTGTCTGGCACGGAGCCACAAATTTCATCTCCAATGAAACGTTGCAAATGATGGTCTTTGTCCAAGGGACGTCCAAGGGACGGGTATTAAACATAATTACGTTCATGGAAGATCATACGCAGCACAGAAAAAGGACAATTATGAACAGATTTAGAATAAGTTCGCAGAAATATGACAGTGTAGTGCATAAGAAGAACTACGGATATTCAAGGAAGGACAGGGCGCACTTTTTACGAAAACTGGTGTTTGCATGTTTCAAGACTGCACGATACGGTTTACAGGATGTGCATGATAGTGACCTCGTATATTATGGACATCAAATTCCGTGTGACACACTGCAGACATTTTAAGGGAGGGAGTGGTTGGCTGCATAGCTTCAAACAGTACTACAGATTTGGAAGACGTAACTTGACGAGGCACAGCAAACTGCGGAATCGGCCCAATAATTTGTGCATGAGACAAATAAACTTTTCCTATCGTTTGGTAAGGAATTTTTACCAACTCCGACCGATCAGTATTTGAAAAGGAAATACATATGAAAGGAAACCTGGACATTAAAAATACCAAGAGAGTAGTATCAGTATCAACTAATATCAATGCCTTAACGCATTCATATACAATTATGCCGACTGATAATGTGGATGGTAAACTGGCTGGTAAGTTATTTACTGTGCTGCGAGAAGTTCGATGTGCTCTTCCCCTATGATTCTTTCTCACGTGGGTGATCTTGCAAATGCAGTAGGGAATATTTACGTCAAAGCAAGCAAGAGTGAAAACAATGTTCAAATGTGTGAATTACTACAGGGCCAAACTGCTGAGGTCATCGGTCCCTAGACTTACACACTACTTAAACTAACTTACGCTAAGAACAACACACATACCCATGCCCGAGGGAGGACTCGAACCTCCGGCGGGAGGGGCCGCGCGATCCGTTACATGGCGCCTCAAACCGCGAGGCCAGTCCGCGCGGCAGCAAGAGTGAGAAAATGGACGTAAGATAAATACAACTATGGTATGAACACTGCTTTTGGCCAACAGCTGGTCAAAATAACTTGCTTTTACTTCATTTCTGGTCTTTCAGTAAAAATCATACCACTTTAGATAAAATTATGCCTCCTGAAAAGTATGTGCCACTGCAATTCATACCATTTGAAACCATTGGAAATATTTAGCCTCAGGATGTTTGTTTTTACAATGCCTACAAAACAAATTGTCACACTATCTCCAGCTATGCCTTAAAGGATAGCCAGTTTCAAGATAAGCTCCACGACAGACTATTTCGCATTTGGTTGCATGCAATCACATCACCCCTTTAGACTAATATGATTCTACATGCGTTCTACGAGGGGACACCTAGCTGAACTTCCTACACGGTTTATAACTCCCATTATTGTTCCATAAGCATTCTTTAAGAGTGGATACGTAACTGCACATCCTACACAGTTTGTAGCTCCACAGGAATTCGCCTTCGATCTTGATGGTGCAAATCTTTGTGATCACTATGGTGCGCTATTTTTCATTCGGTGTTCGTGATGCAAGTTAATAGTTTGATTTGAACATTTCTTGAATGTCGACGATGTCCATTTGCGAAGTGTAATACACACATCCCATAGAAGATTGACATCTGCAAGGTGTAATACATATATCCCATAGAAGGTTGATATCTGTATCCCCTGGACATTCATTTCTTTCGCCCTCCTGATCCACATGGTGAATAATTAGCAGCTAATACATTTCCAGTCGTAATTGTTAAGACAATACTTTCAAAGGAGTCTTACGAAATACTGAACTTACGACCTTGCACTGAAAGGGTTCCTTGTTAGTCTAGAAGACGAATATGTGCCCCCAAAACTCCACACAGCACTGATTTTCCAATAATTGCGTCCAGGGAGACTTCACCCATTAGTCAAAGATTTTTGTGAAGTGGAGACACTTTTCCTACACTTCGTAATCAGACTTAGTTTTTTGTTAAGCACTATCCATCATTGTCCAAGTGTCAGCATTCATTCTTTAGCCTCTGTTTTTTATCGGTTGGCTGCTGATAAGTGTGTGAGTATTTGTGTGTGCGTGTGTGTGAGTGTGTGCCGCGTTTATGGAGGAAATCTCGCATTGCTGTGAGTTTTAGTGGTTTATTTTCTCGTTGTGACAGCGATCCACATAGCTGGTGATAGGTTGAAGTCGAGACAGATTCCTAGCTAATGGGATAGTACTGTCATATAGTGAAAGGATTGCAAAGAATCAGCAAGAACATTAAGCTACACTTGCTCAAAAGGAAACAGCTAAAATGCATAAAATACCGCTTACGATAAAGAGATGATAAACCAGTCTCAGATTTGCATAACCACCAAAAACAACTCTTAGGCTTTCTTTTGTAGTAGACAATCCTAAATCATTCCATGTGAATTCAGATTGCTCTTAGTTTGTTACGATGGCCACTTATAACCATGTAGATGGGGGCCACCAAACTATTTGTGCCGTGTAATCATCTTGAGGTTGAAGCTCTTTTGCCTGTGTTTGCTTCAACAATAACATATGTTTTTGGGTGGGGTCCCTCTTTAACAAAACACAATTTTGTTTGTTGTCCCAGACATGTTTCACTGCAGTTGCAGCATCATCAGTGAGGTTTTTATTATCATGGATGTTAGACATAAGGAATGTTCTTTAATGTTTAAATACATGACAAACTGTAAAGAAAAACTGACACTGTCAAGACGTTACACAGCAGGAAAACTACACCACGTGGTAAGAGGGGACGAATACGTAATTTTAAGTGATCTTAAAAAATCTGTAATTACGATTTAGAAACTAATATTTACATGTATTTAAACATTAAAGAACATTTCTTATTTTTAACAGCCATAAAATTAAAAAAAACACTGATGATGCTGCATCTGCTGTGAAACATGTCTGGGACACCAAAGAAAATTGTGTTTCGCTAAAGACGGACCCCATCCAAAAACATATGTTATTTTTGCATTGTTTTACTGAGTGTGATCCTATGACACTCTCTCTCCTATAAGGGCAGATGTTATTTATACATGTGCAGATTGATTAGTGTAATACACAAGTATTATTATAGATCTTTGATCGTGAACTAAAAGTTCATTTGATCTTTGTCCCAAAGTGTGCAATGTTATTTCCGTGTCTACATTTTCTGTGTTATTTTCTCGAAAAACGGGTTTTATTTCTGTTAAAACTGATATCAAAGTCATCTATACGTGGTAGTTATCCCTCATACTATGCTAACTTCCTACATTAATAATTGATTGGCATTACCTTTTTCTTACGTTCATTTTTTCGGAGGGTAGGTGGGATGTTTCCACGGTTGATTTTGCGTTTTCCCTCGGGCTATAGGAATGCTGTCGGACGGAATCAGTCTGTCTCTTATAACATGTTCCTCATTGCAAAAACACCACTCCTAAACGAGCCGCCTAGTATCTCAGAAAACTCCCATCTCGGTTTGATCTAAGAGATTGGGAATGCCCTCGTAAGTTGTGATTCTCAAAACGACAACGAGTTCGCTTCAGTCTGGAACCGCGCGACAGCTACTGTCGCAGATTCGAATCCTGCCTCGGGCATGGATGTGTGTGGTGTCCTTAGGTTAGTTAGGTTTAAGTAGTTCTAAGTTCTAGGGGACTGATGACCTGAGCTGTTAAGTCCCATAGCGCTCAGAGCCATTTGAACAATTTTTTTAAGTCTAGATGACTATATTTGGTCCACAGTGCTGAATGAAACTGAAAACTTAATGCGTAAAGAGTGCATGGACATCAACAATACTCATCATACTAAGATGGGCCAATTAGAAAATGAAAACTTACGACGTAATATCAATCCCAAAAATCTCAGTGTCTCACAGATATTTCATTATTTGGGTAGTTAACCTAACTAGCATTGCATTTAGTCAGCAAAGGAGCAATATAAAACTTTCTACCCTTTCCACGTAAATAAAATTCTGAAACACAAAATTATAACAACCTACACTGACACAGATACATCAAAAAATAATAAAAACACAAAATTACAAGTTTTTGAATTGTTTAAGTACATAAAAAGTCCATTTCTCGCTCCAATGAGTCAAAATTAGTAAACTTCCATTTTATGACGTAGCGGAAGCTTAGTTTTGAAGACCATATTTATCTTACCAAAAGCACATCAAATTTTCTAGACACAACAAGGGAATAGTTCCACTGTGATTAAGGCTAAGAGGATGTAATATTTTCAAAGTTAAAAATTTCGTATTTGTCACTAAGGTGGGAGTTTAATTAGAAATTAGTTACAGCTATTATTGCAAGGATTAAAAGGCATCGTTTGTCGCGCGAGTGTTCGTCGTGTAACGGTTAACGCGACTTTTTGCGACAAAAATGTCACATCGAGGTCCATACTCCTTAATATACTAAAGTTTGTGAAGATAGTTAGGCCCAATAACAATCGCCCGTAAGAATATACATTTAGAGGATGTTCGTTTTTTATTTAATAGTAATTTATATGCGGCCTACTGGGGAGAGCTACCAGCAGCCCAATTGACGTTCTTCAGCCATTGGTACACATAATTAACGATTTTAGTATGAATCTTTTTAGGAGGTAAAATAATTTGATATTACGACCCGATGAGTTTGATGTAATATATATCTCTTCATTATCGGTATGATACGATGAGGGTTCCTGGTAAGTGTGTATAGGGTTTTGGATGTGTGAAGAGTTGGAGAGGATGTTATATGGGAAAACACTTGGGTTGTCTATGTGGGACGAGGCTCGCAGGTAGGCCATAGGTGTTACAAGTTGCATGTAATGCCATCTGGACAAGGAAATGATGAGCTGAGATCTTCATTTGCGATGGGATAGATAGGGTTGGAAGGAAGGGTAGTTTTCAGCGATAAGTTCATGATCTCGAAGGGAAAAGCGATTGAAATGTTTATGAGAAGGGACATGGAGTGTTCGAAGATGGAGGAAGATTGGACGAATCTATGGAGACGCGACGTCAGTCCAGGGGTATCGAGGATGGGGGAGACGGTTGGGTGTTGGGAATCTACTTTACGAGAGATGTAGGAGGGGTGATCGTGTTCTAGCTGCCTGAGGAGATGTGGAAATCTTATGAGCTGGTACATTAAAAGGATAGTAGAAGATAGTTACATACGGTAGTAGAAGGAAGTTAGATACAGAAAGAAAGACGAAGTGCATGTCGTTCAGCATTTTCAGGGAGCGATAAAACTTGCAAAGAGTGGGAGTCTATCCTACATTGACATGGCTAAGGATGAGATGCATGAGGGTTTTATACGTATGGATGAGAGTCATGTGATTTGATCCCCATGTTTGGTCAGTGGGCACTCTCTTGAGTTATTAGGGGGTGAGTGTTCCGGGATAGTTTTTGGTTAAGTGTTAGTCCAACATATTTTAGTGTTTTAGTTAAGCGTATTAGACTATTGCGTCTTGTTAGATGAAGGTCTCTGGGAGGGGAAGATCTGATGGCTTTTCCTTTAGTTTTTACATTGGCTCTTAGAGGATTAAGTGTAGGTACCACTGGCTACACCAAGAGATGAAGTTATTGAGAGGAAGTTGGAGAAATCATTGGGATGAATGGAGGGTAGAATGGACGGAAAGGAAGGCTGTGTCGTCTGCATATTGTAGTACGGAAATATGAGAGGGAGTTATCGGACGCCACCTGTATATTGTAGCGTTGGCAAAACGGATCCTTGGGTACACTTGCAGTTCTATGGAAAATTGTGTTCTTGTTTGTTACATGTGTTAGTAAGAAAGTCTGCCATTCTGGGGATGTAATTGATTCGAAACACGCATCAGTGAGATCTGAATAGAACATCAGGAGGCTAGACACGATTGTAGGCTTTTTCGATGACAAGAGATGAAAAAAGCGAGCCACTAGGATGTGTAGGATGTGTACCACAAGTAAGTGATCAAGATTACAGGTAGACGATGAGCACTTTAGCCCATTAGTGTTCATCCCTATCTGTGTCTGAAAACTTCAGAGCTACATGAAGTTCCGCCAGCAAAACGCAGTCATACTAACTGGAAACATGGAAGCAAATGCCAATATGTCTCGTCCACCATACTGAAAAAGGAGAAATATGTGTAAGTTCAAATGGGGCAGAATGTTTGGTCTCTACGAAATTGCTTCCCCATACCATGATATTTCGAATCATCCAGCGTATTTAGTGATTAATTTGTAGAACCTCTGGTTGGAAGAAGATTGTGTGCATCGCTGGTCATGTACAGGACAACGTGGTGTCACCACAACACGGAGAAACAGCCATCTTAGTGACATAACAGTAACGGATCAACCAGCATCGTCTACGCTGTACCTTTCATGCTACAGGATTACAAGCTGTGTTTACCTGCTTCTGCCTATACCTCTGTGGTGTCAGCTATGGGCAGTACAGGTGGCAAGCACGTCAATTCATCGGCTTCCATTGACCAGAAATAACAAACGCCTTAATTGGTAAATGAAAACCGTAGGTGACGAGCTACGTGGAAAAATGCTGTTTTCAGCCGAGCCGCACATCACTCTACTCTACAATGACGGCTGCATTTGTCATAGACCACACAACATGACAGCCAGCACTGGTAAGTGACATGAAGACGGACGCGTGGTATGATAGTCTGCGGAGCACTGAGACAGAAATTTATTTTGATTCGTTCTTAATGAGGATAGCGTGAATAGCAAACCCCATATCAACGAGGTGAAATAGCCCCGAGGACTGTCTCTCTTTAAAGTAACTATATGTGTCAAATATCAGCAAGACGAAGCGCGACTACGTGTGGTAAGCAATGTGGAAGACTTATTGGGAGAACGATAAGTACCATCGCCACCCTAGCCTAGCTGTTTACCTACAATGTTCCCCTGGACAGGTCTGAGATACGGTACGCCGGTACTTTGTTGGTGACATAGTGTCAGCATCGACATTTGAAGCTTTGTGAACTCGCTGCAAACCGTATGGAGAGTAACAGATCAGGAACTCATCGAGCTCCTTTGAATGCATCTCACAACGCTCATAAATCTGACATCTGACAGTCGAGTCTTTGATACTGACAACTCAATGGTGTTGTTTCGTTGGCCAGCGACTACGGGTAGCTAACCAACGAGGGACTGTTCTTGATCAGGTAGCACGAACCACGTTGTCGCTCTGCAAACCTGACGTGCCCAAGTCTCAAACGTACCAGTGACTGTCTCACTTGCAAACGGTGCTGTCGTTTCGTCATTTGTCTAAATAGTTCAGGTTGTAATTTACTACCCTTTTGTTGTTTTTGGTATTTCTTTGCTTCTGTTTCGCTTTAAACAAAGCAACGAGTAGTGTCGGCCCAACACGTGAATTGAAATGGAGAAAGAAAAGTGTAGTACACAGCGAGACCTGCGAATTTGTGTGCTCAGTGAGAGACTACTTTGAGGAGGTAAATGAAACAGGTGAGTCATTATTTCCTGTTGATAAGGATGTTGAGAGGACTGCAACGGCATTTAAAATAATCAAGAACATTGGAGTAACAATAGGGAAAGAGCAGTACTGTATCGATTGTCTCAGAGTGCCACAACAAGGCTGCACACTCAGAAAAAAAGCGGCCAAGAGAGAAGCAAGTAGAAGATTTGGATGATTTCGAGGAGGACGCTATTCGTCGTCATATACAAGGTGGTTCAGCTGCGCCTACCGATGCGTTTTGTGCAACCTGCACTACATCTGTAGCAGGACGGTACCCAGACAGGCGACAGCCACATAACGATATAAGTTCCCTCTCAGAGCTCTGGGCAACTAGTAGCAAACGGAATCATACTGTAGAAATACAAGAGCGGATTGGCCATGAGTTAAACGATATTTCTTACTTCTGCCATACTTACTCAAGTGTCTTGAGTCTTTCTTTGCGTAATTGGCGATGTTGTCATACACGGTTTGGAAGTCTCTGTAAGTTTATTCCTTTATAGTACTTAATCTTTCGTAAATGCTTCAGAAATGCTGCCTTATTAAGTATGTTTCACAATTAGAAACAACGAAATTAGCAGGAGATATCATAATGGGAAATGTGGAAGCAACTACTTTCCAGTATATAACCCAATGAAAATATTAGTAAAGAGGGTGATTCAGCTGTCCCTACCGATGTCATTTTATACAATCCCACATGACAAAACAATGTTGTTGGTCAGTTTGCTCTGGAGACGAGTGAATGATTGTTTTATACTAAAATGTAGACTTTCACGGCCGGAAATATCATGTCCATGGACAATGGACAATGGATAATGATTGTTATACATGCAGTTACGTCTGACAGTTTTGTGCCAGTTTTTAAAAAATAGTTCCAGTCGTCGCTTATGACAAGTCCATCAGTGGTTGTTATGGCTAATGCCCCACATCATTCTGTTGCTCACGATAAGATACCAAATTTGGCAACAAAAAAAAAACGATATTGTTCATTGGTTGAAATGGCGAATAGTGAATGTCAGAGAAGATTTAAAGAAGACTGAATTGTTCGAAACTGTGGCCCAAAGTAACCATACTTTCCATCATAAGTAACTGGCGAGATTGCTAAAAGGCACAGGCATGAGATCGTTTGGCTTCGCCCATACCATTGTCACCTCAGTGGCAATGGGAGGGGGGGGGGGGGGAGGGGGTGTTAAGGGTGCAAATAAAAAAAAAGTTGCTGCGGACAATAAAAAATTAACCATGTTCGCAGTTGAAAATCTTCTTATAGCAGCTGTCAAGCGAGACCAGGACGAAAATTGTGAACAGCACTGCAAGTAACATCAGAGAGGCAGCCAAAAACGAAGACGTTGTGAAATAATGCGTCGAAACTTTCGTTATTCATCTGGGAGGAAGCAGTGATAGCTCAAGCAGCGCTGAAGATGACTATTTTAAACCAAATTCTGACAGTAACGTGAGTGGCGTTTTCCCACCAGTGTTACTACAACACACTCAGGAATGTGAGGAGGAAGCATGCCATCGATCCACTGGAATCATCATATTGTGAGTAATTTCTTCAGATTATAGCTGTTAATATACTCGATGTTGTATAACATAAACTCGCAGTATAATATATATTCATTGTAGAACTAAGTAGCAATACTAATACGAGGGTAGTCCAGAAAGTAAGTTCCGATCGGTCGCGAAATGGAAACCACAGTGAAAACCAGAAACGTTTTATTGGGAACAGTTAGGTACACCTTCCACCTACTTCTCTACATAGTCGCCGCTCCAACTTCGAGTTTTGTCATAGTGTTGTATCAACTTTCCAATATCCTCGTCACAGAAAGCAGTTGCCTGTGCTCTCGGCCAGTTATCTGCACTGGTCTGCAGCTCGTTGTTCGTGGAAAAATTTTGTCTTCATAGCCAGCGGTTCTTGTGAGCAGAGATGACACTTAGGGGCAGCCAATCGGACTGTATTGTGGGTGATCAAACGCTTCTCATCGGAAACGCTGCAGAAGCATCTTCATTGCCCCTGCAGTGTACGGCCGAGAATTGGCACGAAGAACGAACTGCTCGACAGTTGTGTTATGTGGGCTGCATGACACAGGCGAAATCTCTAACCAGGCCATCCTACTTGGCGGGAGATTCTGATCCCTACGCATCTTTACGTGCTTACTGTTCACTCAAAACTGAAAAGAGCGACGCGACACGATCGACGGGCATACTAGAGACACTGCCCAACACATCTGTGCAAAGCTTTACTGGATTTTCCCAGTGGTTTCCATTTCGCGACCGATCGGAACTTACTTTCTAGACAACCCTCGTATTTAGCAACTGACACAAAAACTGTGAATTTTCGAGGATTTGCGAAAATTTCTTTCGTTTGTATTGTAAAGTATGACAAATAACTTTAGATACTAAGTAGCTCTTTTCAGTTTTTCGAGTTTATGTATTGCAAGTAACAACTTTAAATAAATTCACGCTTACAAATACGATCTGGACGTTATCGAAGTTTTTGTTTCTGCTGCTGAAGAACACATATTATAGTGACCAGGAGCGGAGCACTATAAGCCACGTTCGACAACATTGGCGTGTGACCGCCTCAAATGTCATTGGTAGCTTCGCATCTTTCGTAATTCCCAAAATCTTAGGCAATGAACAATTTTACTGCCTTTACAACTTTCAGAAACGTTAGCGTACGATGTAAAATCTGATTTATTCCCGCACCGATAAAAAATTCAGAAGCCCACTATATCAGTATGGTAACGTTGCGATTATATCATGGTATACAATGTAATTAGTTCAAAATAAGACAATAGAACCATTAAAAGGTATTCGATTACTGAAATGAAGGCAGCTAGATTTCGACATGCGTTTACATAATCTACTAATGGTGCTTACAAAAAGGAACGAAGAAGCATTAGGATTCAGTGGCCAGTCGTTGACGAGGTCATGAGGGACGGTGCACAATCTCGGATTAGGGGAACAAAATCGGCAGCGCCCTTTCGAAAGAACGAAGTCGGCATTCGCCGTCAGGGAGATAGAGGAATCACGAAAAACCTAAATATGGGTAGTTGGATGGGGGTTTCAATCACCATCCTACTTAATACGAGTCCAGTGTCTCACCACTGTACCACCTTGACTAAATGATGGTACTTAGAGGTTACTGAACTTTGTCATATATCTTTTATATGGTTTACACTTGAACACTGAGTGAATTAATTGGTCCTGCATCAAGGGTGCCATACATAAAATTGTTTAGAGATTGACAAGAGGATATCTCGCTAAGAATCCTGTCAACAAAATTTACGTTGGTTAAACTTTCGGTGGTCAAAATAAAGTTAGAAAATTTCGGACTTTTCCAGTTTTTCAAAAAAATCTCAGCTTCTTGTGCTCCTAGCGCTTTGATGTTTATTCTCCTTTTAAAAGAGCGCAAAATTATATACAATTTTGATTAGCATAACTTTTCTCTGCACTAAATATTAAAGGTGCTAGAGTTCATCAAAAACACCAGTTTTTCAAAATCTGTGAAAAATACCTAGTTTTAGCACTTTTATTTCAGTTTTTGTTTATTTAATAGAAATGTATTACATATTATGCTATATATTGTAAGTGAACATCTCCCTTGGCAGTATTCAGTTACTCTGGAAGCAATCGGGTGATTCCTGGGCATTCGTCTATCGCAATTCGTACATCACTAGTCGAAGTTAATTTCCAGGGCATTTCAGTCCCGACTAATGCACATTTTATAAACTAAATCATTTACTCATTATGTTATATACACGGTGATTAAGCTGTCTCTACCTGTGCGTTTTATCCAACACGCAACGCCTTCCAAGACCCTCTTCGAGGTTTTCATTTTCTGTCGCTCGTTATGTGCAAACTATTTGTCCTACTGAAAAAATGAACCAGCCTTTTTTGTAGGAAATTCAGTATAGTTAAATTTTGTACTGAGATACGTTTTCGCTGGAGGCCATAGTTTTCAAATTATTCAAGGAAAACGCGTTTGAAGGTCACTTTTGCATGTTTTTCCTTGAATAATTCGAAAACTACGGCCTCTAGTGAAAACGTACTCCAGTAAAAAATATAAATACATTAAATTTCATACAAAACAGGTCCTCTTTCTGTAGGACTAATAGTTTGCACGTAGCGAGGGAGAGATTATGAAAATATAGCTCACTGTATTTATGGTGTTGCGGGTTGCATAAAACCTACAGGTAGGGACACATGAATCACACTACGTCGAATAACCAGCGAGAGCAAAAGTAAACTATTATTTGGAGGAATATGTAAACCGAAATAAGCAACTAATCATAGTTGCATCAAAAAAACATGTAATATAAATTAAACATATGCTTTAACAGTTAATAACACGTGTTATTACCACTAAGGGATAATAATACCTCTGACAGTGTAATTTGATCTTCGGCGCACTTGAGGCGCATATGTAAGTCTCTTCCCATGTTTTGATGGCCCCAATTCGTTAGGGTCATCATAAATGCCTTGAATAGCACAATCAGGATAAGTGGATCATGTGGATTTGACATCGACCTATTCTTCCTGCAGTGAGCCACCGCCTTTTCCGTAAAATCTAGTTCTTCTTCCCTTTCTTCACACAAAAGTTCTGGCAGGTTTTCACAGTTGACTCCACTGCAGTTCTTTCAAATAGAGGAATATTTTAAAGATGGTTGTCTGCAGAAGCATTTTCCGCCATAGTTCAGCTTACACGAGCACAAAACAATGTGAAGAACTGACTCAGGTGCTGGATCTTGCCTCATTACAACAGGTCTTGAACTGTGGTTCCTGCCAGTCCAGCCCCATTATTTGGGAGGTCTCCAGTTTTCTGTCCAATTTTGGACTTGCTGGTAACTCCACAAAGGACGTTTGGTATACGGCAATTTTAATTGCTTGGTTAAAAAGGCATCAGTATATCGATTTGCACATAAGAAGCATTTTTCTTTAAAACCGAACTGACCTTTCTCCTGTGGCCGACGTGACACACCTGTTGGTTGTTGTGTAAACAGGCACACTACGTTTAACACAACAAGCGATCAGTGTACTCACTCCTTTATTTTAGAAAACATTTTCGTCATTGATCACATATTTCTCGCAAATGAAACACAAATTCAACTCAGACGCACTCATTTTTAGCATCACAGAATCATGAAAATGTACTCAATGGAAGCCACTACAATAATGTACGAACCTTATGGTTGTGTCCTAATTGCCGTGAGCGTGCCGTGACAACAATCACCAAAGGAAATTGCGCTGCACGCACCAAGGGTAAAACCGATGTTGCCTGCTAGATAACAATTAGTACACACTTTTTCTTATAACTAATCATTGACATCACTCAGCTATAAAAATTGTACGACAGTTGTACGCAATTAGTTAGTCTTATATGCCACAAGGAAACTTCACGTAGTCTCACCTGCTTGTGGTAGTAGATACTGAATGTAATGTCAGCACTTGTCGAACAGAAGTCAGTAGGTCTTTTACGAAGAAAAGCCACAATCAGAAATACTCTTATGATAGGTCCTTGAGGGAGGTTGAGTGGTCAGACAAGTACTGTTTACTTCTGGCCATGTCACAAAATGAGATGCTCAGTTTCAGTTTATAAGATAATATGTAATATACTTCCGCTCTATAAACAGAAACTGAAACAAAAGTGCTCAAAACCTGATATTTTGCCTTTTTGCACAATTGTTGAAAAATCCTTATTTTTTGATGATCTGTAGCGCACTTGATATTTGGTATAGAAAAATGTTGTGCTAATGAAATTTGTAGAGAATTCAATGCTCATTTAAAAAAGTAAATAGATGCCAAAGTGCTAAGAGCATAAGAAATTGAGGTTAAAAAAACCTCGGAAGAATCCGATATTTTCGAAGTTTATTGACTACTGAAAACTTAGGTAACATATATTTTGCTAGCAAAACTTGGTTTTCCAATCTTTCCAACCATATGAACAAGTTTAAAAAATAAAATCTCCTACCTAACCTTTTGCCAGGTATAGGCTTTTCTCAGAAAATTTGAGTGGATTAGTAATGGAGCGAATGAGATTGAGCAGTCGTTACAAGGCTCTACTCGTATTCTGAATAAGCAACGTCCAATTTCATAGTAAAATCTACACTTCCATACTGACACATTGTAAACAAAACACATATTTAGGCAATCTCAGACTAGGTATGTAACTGGAGAACAGAATTTGTAGAACCGAAGCCAGTGGGTCGTTTTCGAAGAAAAGCCACAATCAGAAATAACAGTAGAACAGGTCCTAGAGGGAGGTAAAGTGTCAGACCAGTACTGTTCACTTCATATAAATGTAACGTTGTTGATATCATCAGCAGATCTCTGAGAAGGGGACCATCAGACCTGTCAATAAAGGTTTTGATGAGTCTTACTTATATTGTAGAGGGGCGTGTTTTGAGTACCTGGCTAGCGGCTTTTCATGTGATAGCCCCCAGTTTCCGACAAAATCGATTTTGAAGTTTTACACATATCTGCTATACTTGTAATATTAAACGTGTTTCGACTTTTTTCAGTTCATCATACAGAATATCATTAAATAGTATATGTTAATTCTAGATACATACTAAAGTACTGATGCCTAATTTTGACATCGATTATGTAATTAATATAGATCAGACCGGCTGTCACTACCAGTCGACGTACAATAGAACCTTTGCGGAACGAGGATCGAAAATCGATATGAACAAGATTTTCATGCCTTCTTAGTACAGTATACTGTAACTGCAAAAGGCTCCTGACTTTCTATAGACTAATAGAGAAATCGCTTCGAGGGAACATTCCATGACAATAAATTCTTTAATTCTGCATCAATTTAGTGCATCTGCTTTCACAGGAATCATCAAATACTAGTAGTTTGCATCGAAGTTGACTGAAGAGAGAACAACCTTTTTCGATTCAGACGAACTGTTTTTCCGGTATTGCTTCTGATTAATCTGTGTACCTGCAAGGCAGCAGCTTTCATTAAATGTGCGTGGTGCTTTACGAATTTGTGTTCCGATTGCTTCTGCGACAAATACCATCCTGAATTCTTTCTAGCACAGCAAGCGCTACAAGCGATAGCGAGTGAGACGATTCTGTAATTTATTCTTTAACAACCGGAACACACATTAATTGAAGAACGTTTCCTGTAATGATTGGTTTATTAATGAAATTACTACGGGGAAAATGACTATTTTTAATAATTTTGTATAATGTATACTGCTTAATGACATTATGTATGATGAGACTGAAAAAAGAAAGTTCTTCGGCGGGATTTTATGGTAGCCGCGAACCTTAGCAGCTGCCCTACCTACGCATGGTCGTAAAATACACTGAGGAGCCAAAGAAACTGGTACATCTGCCTAATATCGTGTAGAGCCCCCACGAGCACGCAGAAGTGCCGCAACACGACGTGGCATAGACTCGACTAATGTCTAAAGTAGTGCTGGAGGGAACTGACCCTGAATCCTGCAAGGCTGTCCATAAATCCGTAAGAGTACGAAAGGGTGGAGATCTCTTCTGAACAGCACATTGCAAGGCATCCAAGATATGCTCAATAATGTTAAAATCTGGTGAGTTTAGTGGCCAGCGTAAGTGTCTAAACTCAGAAGAGTGTTCCTGGAGCCATTCTGTAGCAATTCTGGAAGTGTGGGGTGTCGCATAGTCCAGCTGAAATCGCCCAAGTCCATCGGAAAGCACGATGGACATGAATGGATACAGATGATCAGGTAGGATGCTCATGTACGTATCACCTGTCAGAGTCGTATCTAGACGTGTCAGGGGCCCCATATCACTCCAACTGCATACGAGCCACACCATTACAGAGCCTCCACCAGCTTGAACAGTCCCCTGCTGACGTGAAGGGCCAATGGATTCATGAGTTTGTCTCCATACCAGTACACGTCCACCCGCTCGATACAATTTGAAACAAGACTAGTCCGACCAGGCAACATATTAGCAGTCATCCATAGTCTAGTGTCACTGCTGACGGGCCGAGGCAATGCGTAAAGCTTTGTGTCGTGCAGTCATCAGGAATACACGAGTGGTCCTACGGTTCCGAAAGCCCATATCTATAATGTTTCGTTGAATAGTTAGCACACTGACGCTTTTTGGCGGCCCAGCATTGAAATCTGCAGCAATTTGTGGAAGAGTTGCATTTCTGTCACACTGAACGATTCTCTTCAGTCGTCGTTGTTCCCGTTCTTGTTACAAGATCTTTTTCGGCCGCAGCAATGTCGGAGATTTGATGTTTTACTAGATTCCTGATATTCACGGTACATTCATGAAATGGTCGTACGGAAAAATCCCCACTTCATTGCTATCTCGGTGATGCTGTGTCCCTTCGCTCGTGCGCCGACAATAGCACCACGTTCAAACTCACTTAAATCTTGATAACCTGCAGTTGTAGCAGCAGTAACCGATCTAACAACTGCACCTGACACTTGTCTTATATAGGCGTTACCGTCCGAAATGTCGTGTTCTGCCTGTTTACGTATCTCTGCATTTTAATACGTATGAGTATACCGTTTTCTCCGGCGCTTCAGCGTATTAACGTTACGGGTCTAGGACGTACGCATAAAACTTCAACATCGATTTTCTCGGAAACTAGAGGCCGTCGCATGAGAAGCCGCTAGCTAGGTACCGGTACCCAGGACAGGTCCCTCTACAACATACCGAAGACTCATCAAAATCCGTGGTTGACATGTCTCGTGGTACCCTTGTGAAATTATTCATGAAAAACGCATTTGTATTCAGGGAGGCTTGACCTTTATTGAATGCTGTAAAATTCAAGAAGATATCCAGATGATCATCACTTGGTGCGAAGACTGGCAACTGTCCATCAATATCAACAAATGTGATCTAACTCGAATAAATAAACTAAGAGACACGATACTGTTTGATTCAGCCATAACTGGAATGCCGCACACGATAGATGTCTAGGAATATCATTCGAGAATGATTTGAAATGAAATGACTTCATTCAAGAAAGAGATTTATTATAAGAATACAAAATACACTGATATGCCAAAATATTATGACTAGTTCCCTCCGTGAGGTTGGCTGCCGCCTGGTGACGTTGCGGTCATGTGACGCGGTAACAAAAGTACGTAATCGGAGCAAACTCGGATGGAAGATATGGGCTACAAACGAAGAAATCCATTGAAATAAGCGACTTTGACGAAGGGCAGATTATTATTACGTAGAGCCTATGAATTAGTATCTCGAAAACGGTGGAAGTTGGCGGAATGTTCACGTACTACTGTCATCAGCATCTATGGACGGAGGTAGAAGGACAATGAAACTACCACTAGGTGCTAAATGGTTGGACGTCCACGACCCTTCACAGAATGTGGAGTTCGGAGGCTTGTCTGCCCTGTAATGTAGGATAAATGGTGACCTGTGGCAACTCTGCCGAAAGAGCACAATGCTGGTGCACGCGCAAGTGTTTCGGAGCACATTGTTGATCGTAACGTGCTGACCCGAGGACATCGTCAATTACGACTGCAGCGGGCACGGGACCATGATGGGCCTCCCCGCAAATGCCATCATCGAGGTGAACGGCGGCTCAAAATGTGCAGTGCGCCACGGAGGCAGGCTCGTGGGAGCAGTGTTACGCTATGGGAGACATTCTCCTGAAAGTGCATGAGACCTGTAGTAGTAATCGAAGACACATTGGCAGCTGCAAACAACCTGAATCCCATCATGCTTTATGTCTTCCGCGACGGCGATGCATCTTTCAGCAGTGTGATTGTCCGTGGCTCGGAGCCAGAACCGTGCTACAGTCGTTTGAGGAGCATTATACTTAAAGCATGTTGATGTCTCGCTGGACAAATTCGCATGATGTAAATCCTGTGGAACCCATCTGAGTCGCTATCGGGCGCCATCACAGCGTACACAAATCAGCGGCCCATTATCTACGTGAATTACATGACTGTGCGTAGACATTTAATATCACATACCACCACAAACCTACCAACAAGCTGTCGGACTGCTTATACACAGAATCAGTGATGTATTTCGTTCCAAAGGCGGACAAACATGCTATTAAGCATGTGGTCATGATGTTTTGTCTCATGAGTGGAATTGTAACACATCCAGTAAGTGGTACACGTACAAAATACTCATCTGACCAGTTATTCGGTATTGTTCGTCAGCTTTAGACCCTTAAAAATTAAACTACAGGAGAAGATAGAGAAGATTCAGAGAAGAGGTGCACTATTCG
The DNA here is from genome assembly GCF_023864345.2 of Schistocerca serialis cubense. Taxonomy (NCBI): domain Eukaryota; kingdom Metazoa; phylum Arthropoda; class Insecta; order Orthoptera; family Acrididae; genus Schistocerca; species Schistocerca serialis. The sequence goes on along the minus strand of NC_064640.1, from coordinate 868,981,778 downwards.
TTTAAAGATTGTTTAGTTTGTGTAAGAGCACTGCAATAATACTCTACATCTACATTTATACTCAACAAGCCACCCAACGGTGTGTGACGCAGGGCGCACTTTACGTGCCACTGTCATTACCTCCCTTTTCTGTTCCACTCGCGTATGGTTCGCGGGAAGAACGACTGCCAGAAAGCCACCGTGCGCGCTCGAATCTCTCTAATTTTACATTCGTGATCTCCTCGGTAGGCATAAGTAGGGGGAAGCAATATATTCGATACCTCATCCAGAAACGCACCCTCTCGAAACCTGGACAGCAAGCTACACCACGATGCAGATCGCCTCTCTTGCAGAATCTGCCACTTGAGTTTGCTAAACATCTCCGTAACGCTATCACGCTTACCAAATAACCCAGTGACGAAACGCGCCGCACTTCTTTGGATCTCCTCTGTCAACCCGACCTGGTACGGATCCCACACTGATGAGCAATACTCAAGTATAGGTCGAACGAGTGTTTTGTAAGCCACCTCCTTTGTTTAAAAATGGCTCTGAACACTATGGGACTTAACTTCTGAGATCATCAGTCCCCTAGAACATAAGAACTACTTAAACCTAAGTAACCTAAGGACACCACACACATCCATGCCCAAGGCAGGATTCGAACCTGCGACCGTAGCGGTCGCGCGGTTCCAGACTGTAGCGTCTAGAACCGCTCGTCCACTCTGGCCGCATCCCTTTGATGATGGACTATATTTTCTAAGGACTGTGCCAATGAATGTCAACCTGGCACCCGCCTTACTCATTGGTCTTGACTGGGAGACGCAATTGTCAATATATTACACATCCCTTAAATAATGTCTCGTCAGTCAAGGAAGATATTAGTTACTCCTACACTGGTTTGACGTAATTTTCGCAGCGGTAAAATTAGAGAATTTCAGGCTCATACGGAAGCACAGCGACTGTAGTTCCTCATGCGTGTCGAATGCTAACAAAACCGAGTTGCTATTAAACGTTACTAGTACATGGGGTACTGTCTACCACTAACAGTAAGGTGACATTCAAATACTAATATCGATGTAGCTGAAGCTCAGCCATTGCTTCGCCTCTCGATGATGACAGGCCATATCGTTTTTTGTACAACTTCGCACGGTACGAGCCGGATGGCGCAGCTTCCGAGAAAGGAAAAGAGCTTTCGGGTGGGAAGCGGCAGCAGCAGGCCACGCCTCCCGGTTGCGCCGCCCACGGAGGACACGAGATTTGCGACTGCCCCCTCCCTCCAACGCCCCCGGCCAGGCGAGCACCGGCGCTCGGTATCGACCGGGCCAGGTGCGCACACTCTAGCTACACCCTGGCCGTTTCTCTTCATTAGCTCCGCCGCCCAGCCGGCCCCCGGGAAAAGCCTCCCTTACTGCTCTGCCGTGACGAATGCCAATGTTATCAGGTTGCAAGTCCCGTCCGCTCTACACCGTCGGTCTGCAGACTGCCTTCAGTTAATCATACGCGATAATGGGGCGAGCTGAGGTCTGACAGTGCGCGGTGCACAGCTTAAGACGCGGTCTCTGTGGGGACCGAGTTGCGCTGGCAGCATCCTTGATGAAAATGCACTGCTGGCTAGCACACTGCTTGACAATTGCTAAGGAGGAGAGACTTTGTTGGACAGGCAATGATGGACGACATGAAACGGGTGCAGTGGTATACCGGGTGATCAAAAAGACAGTATAAATTTGAAAACTTAATAAACCACGGAATAATGTAGATAGAGAGGTAAAAATTGACACACATGCTTGGAATGGCATGGGGTTTTATTAGAACCAAAAAAACAAGGTTCACAAAATGTCCGACAGATGGTGCTGGACAGGAAAACGTCAGTGACTGCTACCGTGACAGGTGAGAGGTACGGCGATATGTTATAGAATCGCATCATCCCCAGCCTGGCTGATAAACACCTGCTGGAACGTACGATGTTTATGCAGGATGGCGCTCCACCCTATATTGCCAGACGCGTGAAAGATCTCTTGCGCGCGTCGTTTGGTGATGATCGTGTGCTCAGCCGCCACTTTCGTCATGCTTGGCCTCCCAGGTCCCCAGACCTCAGTCTGTGAGATTATTGGCTTTGGGGTTACCTGAAGTCGCAAGTGTATCGTGATCGACCGACATCTCTAGGGATGCTGAAAGACAACATCCGACGCCAATTCCTCACCATAACTGCGGACATGCTTTACAGTGCTGTTCAGAACATTATTCCTCGACTATAGCTATTGTTGAGGAATGATGGTGGACATATTGAGCATTTCCTGTAAAGAACATCATCTTTGCTTTGTCTTACTTTGTTATGCTAATTATTGCTATTCTGATCAGATGAAGCGCCATCTGTCGGACATTTTTTGAACTTTTGTATTTTTGTGGTTCTAATAAAACCCCATGTCATTCCAAGCATGTGTGTCAATTTGTACCTCTCTATCTACATTATTCTGTGATTTATTCAGTTTTCAAGTTTATACTGACTTTTTGATCACCCGGTATTTATAACGAAAAATGGTACAGATTTCACAATATGGGAAAGCAAGATAACAGATACAAATAACGTTCACGTTTTACACAGATCAGACTCCCAACATAAAGGTCGATATTGGACTACCAGTAAGGAACATGCCCTCCTCGGGCACTTAAAGCACACTTCACTCCTGTTATTCGTGCTGGCTAGCCAATGTTCAGGAGTCCTTGGGGAATATTGCCACACTCCTCTCTCGAAGCGGTTTACAGTCCTTGCAAGGTTCAAGGAGGGGTGCTCGTTTAGAAAAACATCTGCCAAGGACATCCCAGTCAAGCTCTATAGGTTTTGGGTGCTGTATGAGTGGGCATTGTCCTCCATAAACAAAAAGTCGGCACTTGCCACACCCCTGAACGGACAGACACGATTCCAAAGTAGTCTTCCCGCAACACCCTGTGCTATAACGGTACCTCGCGCAAAAACATGCAGCGGTATTAGGCCATTGAGCATAATGCCTTTCCACACCATAACAATTAGGCCACACAGAAGACGTTCACGAACATAATTTGGAATGTAACGTCTCACCCTCTCTCTCAACACCAACTGGTGAGGAGAATCACTTGCCAAAGCGAAGCGGGATCAGTCAAATGGTTCAAATGGCTCTGACCACTATGGGACTTAACAGCTAAGGTCATCAGTCCCATAGAACTTAGAACTACTTAAACATAACTAACCTAAGGACATCACACACATCCATGCCCGAGGCAGGATTCGAACCTGCGACCGTAGCGGTAGCGCGGTTCCAGACTGAAGCGCCTAGAACCGCTCGGCCACACTGGCCGGCCGGGATCAGTCGGAAAACATCACACTAGATCAGTGGTTCCCAACAGGTGGTCCGCTAACCCCCAGGGGTCTGCGAGCTATGCCACAGGGGTCCGTAAGATGCTATTAGAATAAAAAATATATTAAATATATTTCGTATGATAACAGATTTTTTTTTGTCTAGAGCGCTGCAGTCAAGGACTGTGCGGCTGATCCCAGCGGAGGTTCTAGTCCTCCCTCGGGCATGGGTGTGTGTGTTTGTTCTTAGGATAATTTAGGTTAAGCTGTGTGTAACCTTAGCAGTTAAGTCCCATAAATTTCACACACATTTGAACATTTTTTGAACAGATTTTTTGTTTTGACCTCTTCCTGCATGAGCAGAGCTTTAGCGAACGGTAACTTCTGCGTCTAGTGTCTTCCTACAGTGTAAAGGGATCGGCAGTGAGCATGAGCAACTTCTTATTCATACGGAAGTAAGATGGCTTTCTCGAGGTAGGATCTTGTCAAGATTTTTTGAACTTAGCCTTCCTTCTTGACACAAAGAACGCGGATTTTCTCACTAACTTCTCTTGGCTTTGCTCAGCTGCGTACTTAGCTCATGTGTTTGAACACTTGAATGTGTTAAACTTGAGTTTACAAGGAAAAAATGTACACATGTTCAAAGTTGAGGATAAGATTAGTGCTATGGTCAAAAAGTGTCAGATCTGGGTGTCAAGGATAGAAAACGAGTCACTAATTAACTTTTCTACTTTAAAACAATTCTTGGAGTCATCAGAGGAGAGTTTGCCTGACCAGATCAAGATCAATGTAGCCGAGCATCTACGCAGTCTAGCCACCACTTTTAGAGAGTAATTTCCTGAACCTGACCTTGGCGACAGATGGATTCTAAATCCCTTCAGCTGTGAATAAATAGGCAAAATCCAAGGCCTCACTGAAGAATAGCAAGATCAACTTGTGGATCTGTCCAGCTGTGGTACGATGATAAACATTTTCATCGGTGATAAAATTACAGACTTCTGGGCATCATCACGCAAGGACTACAAGAAACTTGGAGATAAGGCAATGAAAAAGATCCTTCCATTTGCAACCACCCATCGGTGTGACCAAGCATTTTCTTCCATGTGTTTCATGAAAAACAAATATAGGAATAGGCTCGACATGAGGTCGGATTTCAGAGTGGAAGTTTCAAGTTTGGAACCTGATATTTTAGAAATAATGGACTCAAAGGTCAGATTGAGCTCATCTCACTAAGAACTGAAAATTAAAACTAACTGTATACTGATGGATTACTCTGTTGCCGGCCGCGGTGGTCTCGCGGTTCTAGGCGCGCAGTCTGGAACCGCGCGACTGCTACGGTCGCAGGTTCGAATCCTTCCTCGGGCGTGGATGTGTGTGATGTCCTTAGGTTAGTTAGGTTTAATTAGTTCTAAGTTCTAGGGGACTGATGACCACAGCTGTTAAGTCCCATAGTGCTCAGAGCCATTTGAACCATTTTTTTGATTACTCTGTTGTAACTGTATTCTTTCAAATAAATAATACCTTGTATGAAAATAGTGTTTTCTTATTTTTCACACATGTCTACTCAATGCAATCTAAAGTGTAGTACACTTGAAAGACAAATACACTCAGTTTTAACTTTTTCCTGTCATTTTCAGTTCATACACAATTTTTATTTTTTTAAGGAGTTTGTTATACTAAACACTCAGATTTGAAGGCAAAGATTTTGAGCAATAATCAAAAACTTAACAATAACAATGATGGCTAAATTGAAAAAGTTTTAAGCTCAATATTTTTTCAATAAGGAATATATTAATGTTTTTTCTAAGTACCAAAAATAGAAAACGTATAAAGAGACTCTTAATTTGACTTTTTAGGTACTTCATACTGTGATATGGCAAGGTACCAATCATGCTCGATGAGGGGGTCCTCGAGAAAATTTTGTTGGGAACTCCAGCTCTAGATCAACCAACCAACAACCAACGCTCGCGCTACACCGACGAACCCTTTCATAACGATAGCGTGGTTGAAGTGGAATGCATTTAACACACTCCCGAACACAGAAATCAGTCTGATTTAAATGCCGCATAAAGGTTCTGGCAGTTATCTGGCGGGGTTTGCCAAGGAGTGAGAAGTGTGTTCCTTTCCGCCACTAGGACTACGAATCGATTCTCTTGTTGTGTGGTTTTCCGTCTACGACCACCGGCATGCTTTCACATGGCATTTCGGCCTTCAGCGGGTTTTTTTTACCCGGAGATGTCACTTTCGGACACGCCCATTGCCGTGGCCACGGTAATGACACTTTGACCGGCTTCCAGTCGTCCAACCGTTCGTCCACAATCGTAAGCGCTGAAATGATGTTTTAGGGACATGTTACCTTACCAATCGGTTCCACGACAACTTCCGTCAAACACCGTACTGCATATACCATCGAATTCATACGGAGCGTTCTTGCACAGGCTTCGCTTCAGTTAACGCGTCACGCCCTTTTACATTTCCTTTTACGTAATTGGCGGGTGTTCTGTAACAATTGTAGGTTGTCCCACAGAAAATTTCAGTTGTTCCTCAGCAACTGTCAAGCATCTACATTTACATCTACAAGCCTACACTGCAAATCACACTTAAGTTCCTGGCACATGGTTAATCGAACCACCTTCGTACTAATTCTCTATTATTCCGCTCACGAACGTCGCGCGGGAAAAACCTATATAGTTCCGTGCGGATTCTGATTTCCCGCATTTTCTGATAACGATCGTTTTCACTACGCAAACTCACATCAACAAAATATTTTTGCGTTCGGAAGAGAAGCTTGATGATTGAAATTTCGTGAGGAGATCCCGTAGCAACTAAAAATGCCTTTGTTTTAATTATTTCCACCCTAAACCCTGTATCACATCCGTGACACTCTCTCCGCTATTTCTCGATAATGCAAAATGTGTTGCCACTCTTTGAACTTTCTAGATGTACTCCGTTAATCCTATCTGGTAAGGATCCTACACCCCGCAACAGTACTGTACTACACAATTTAACGTCCTTCAGATTGTCAGAAAATGAGCACAGACGTAAATTAAACCTGGTGAGGCAGGAAATCAGCCGTGATCTTTTCATCAGGGCGTTTTCCTGGATTGGTTTAAAGAGCAACAGAAAACATAAAATATCTACATGGCCACGCGGATATTTCAAGTTCGCTGCTCTCGAATTAGAGTATATTTCATCAACGACTATATCACTTTACACAGTAAAATGGCTTAGATTTTCGGTAAGGCTCTGCTTCTTAATCAGCAAACGCAGCCACTATAATTGATTATGCGTAGCATGTGGTTAATAATAACACACTGTATCTAACTTTCTCGCCCGCTAACGAAGTGTACGATGTATCGCTCATTCATAATAGTTGAATTCTTAGTGATGGGATGTACTAAACCTTAAATATGTAATAGAAGTGACATGATACAATTTTTAAGGCACTGAACTTGCGTACTGGAGGAAAACAGTTCAATTTCCGATCCAGTCATCCATATTGAGGTTTCCGACGTTTCTCTCTACTGTCCCTGTCGTTCTTCTCCACTCTTGTCTAACTGATAAAGTATTCCAGTAACCTCAGAGTTAACTCAAATCACTTGATTTTCATTCTTTGAAATCTCTAATTTTTGTGGACAGTTTCTCCCTCTTTTCAACGGTCAATAGAATTCTTCTTATAACCGTACGCACGTAAAATCACTGTAACTCAATTCAACTTAGTCTGAACAGGCCTCTAAAGGCCCAACGGTATCGACCAACCGCCATGTCATCCTCAATAATCCTCAATAATAGGCGTCACTGGATGCCAATGTTTTTTTTTTTTTTTTTTTGGGGGGGGGGATGTGGTCAACACACAGCTCTCCCAGTCGTTGTCAGTTCTCGTGACCAGAGGAGCTGTTTGTTAGTCAAGTAACTCATCAATTGACCTCACAAGGTCTGAGTGCATCCCACTTGTGCCAATAGAACTCGGCAGACCCGGACGGTCACCCATACAAGTGCTAGCCAAGGCGACAGCGGTTTGCTTCGGTGATCTGACAGGGACCGGTGTTACCACTGCGGCAAGACCTTTGCCTATATCACTGAAACCAATATTCGTATATATGCGACAGAAAGAAAAAAACTGATTTCTAAAAGCAACCCATTGATTGGTATCATTCTTTCTTCGTAGCTCCGCCTTTCTGTTGTGCTACGTATGCACTGTCGGCGTTAATGAAGAAATGAGCGTAAGGAATTGTTGGCTGAGCAACTCCGAAGGCCCCTATAGGCGCCTAGTGTGAAGGAGCATTTTCATTCGCCAACACTGACACCAATTCTTCAGGATGTTTTATGGCAGTGTCTTAGTCTTAGCTGTTTATTTTTTTTTAAAATGTGATAGTTTATTAAAAAGTGTGATACTGTGTTTGTATTGTTAATGGTGAAGAGAATCTCTGTGGCGATCCATAGCCTACTCAACGCCGGACTGACAGATCAGTTTTAACAGACGAGCTATCTCGGCTATAGAGGCAGAAATCCTTCGTAAATTTTGAAAGATAAAGCAGCAATTCCGTTGTTGAGACTTTTAGTCACCTTGGAAAGCGTACTTGAATAGATCAGCGGATGGAAGTCAGTATACGATAGGCAAAAATTTGCAATCGAGCCTCAGTCGGCCACACCTAGTCATTAAGTTCCTCTCCAAGGATGTTTCACTATGGTAACTGTTGTGGATTGGCAAGACAGCCAACCCACTATGAGAGGAAGCCGAAAGGCACGCGTTTTAGCTCACGCAGGCTGGCGTGAGGTCTGGAACAGGTCAAGGAAATGAGACTAGCAACAAAGGACGTAGCTGTGGAATACTTAACTTTAATCCATAAATGGTGAACATCGCTCTTGACGGTACATGTTTTACAGCATCAATAGTAACTGGTAATGGCGCCTTGCTAGGTCGTAGCAAATGACGTAGCTGAAGGCTATGCTAACTATCGTCTCGGCAAATGAGAGCGTAATTTGTCAGTGAACCATCGCTAGCAAAGTCGGCTGTACAACTGGGGCGACTGCTAGGAAGTCTCTCTAGACCTGCCATGTGGCGGCGCTCGGTCTGCAATCACTGATAGTGGCGACACGCGGGTCCGACGTATACTAACGGACCGCGGCCTAGCAAGTGTGATGTCTGGCGGTGACACCACAGTAACAACTTTTAACTTTGCCGTCACTTTCTCTACCACACATGATGTATATAAAAAGGGTCTCGTCTTCTTTCTGCTAATGGTATCGAACAATGATAAAAGGGTCTCGTCTTCTTTCTGCTAATGGTATCGATCAATGATTTTAAAAGTGTCTTGTAGATACACATCCAAAACAAATGTTATTTGATACATGTTCCACTTCATTTGGGTGGTAGTAAGCAGTCTTCCACGTTAACTGCTCATTTCTGAATAGTTATTGTTGTCTCCGTACGTATTACGTTAACTACAGCGCTGATTTCGGCCCTATCTAATGGTCGATCACTGAATCTGCGCGTTGAAAGCCCACGGTTTGCAGCTTGCAGTCTATTTAGAAATGAGATGGGGTTCACGCTGAATAGATTAGTAAATAACTACAACAATCCTAATTGTGTGGATGCAAATACTTGATCGATTACGGAAGTAAGTCATCAAATTTGCTTTAGTATCGATGTATGGATAAAAATTGAGGGTGAAAGATTTGTAGGGGCAAGAATCTTGCTAGACACATTAACAGATGCTGTTAATCAACCATATCTGCATTATGAATTACGTTATTGTAAGACGTAGCTCTTGCAAAAAGACAACGGGAGTCGGTTAATGCACGACTGATCACAGTCCCACAGTATAACCCAAAGTATAACCCAAACTTTTAACTTTCACCAGACGTGAATCCTTTGATTTTCTGTATGCTAGGCTATTTAAAGGCATTTATGTGTACTATACACACCTGCTACGTGCATATGTTTCATGAGCATATGTTCCATAATTCTTCGCAAAGTTAACTAACGTAAAACCTACAGTATCATCAAATATATGACTATCATATGACAGTCTGGTCCATATCCAACAGACATTTGTTTCCAGACATTTGTGTGTAAGACTTCATCTCTATAATTAACCGTACAGTCTCCTATAGAAATATGGTGTATTTTTGGTTAAACCTCATACACACTTTTTACCTGGGTTCTACTCCCGCATGGTTAGCAAAAGAGCGTCAATACAGAAAGTCAAGGCAATACTGACCCTACGACTTTCCTTAGAAGATAGGTTAAGGAGAGACAATCGTACGCTTTATGGCATTTGTAGACTTGGAGAAGGCTTTTCACAATATTGAAAGGCTTTTGGCAATGTTGACTGGAACACTATTTTGAAATTCTGAAGACAGCAGAGGTAAAATACAGGGAGCGAAAGGCTATTTACAACTTGCACAGAAACCAGACGGTAGTTACAAGAGTCGAGGGGTATGAAAGAGAAGCAGTGTTTGAGAAGAGAGTGCGACAGGCTAGTAGCCTGGGATCGGTTGATAGGGCACATTCTGAGTCATCAAGGGATCACCAATTTAGTATTAGAGGGAAGTTTGGGGGGTTAAAATCGTAGAGTCAGACCAAGAGATGAATACAGTAAGCAGATTGAGAAGGGCTGCATCAAACCAATCTTCGGATTGAAGATCACAACTACAATACAAAAGTACAATGAAATTTTCACTCTACAGTGGAGTGTTCGCTGATATGAAACTTCCTGGCAGATTAAAACTGTGTGCCGGACCGAGACTCGAACTCTTTCTTCCAGGAGTGCTAGTTCTGCATGGTTCGCAGGAGAGCTTCTGTAAAGTTTGGAAGGTAGGAGACGAGGTACTGGAGGAATTAAAAGCTGTGAGGACGGTGCGTGAGTCGTGCTTGGGTAGCTCAGTTGGTAGAGCACTTGCCCGCGAAAGGCAAAGGTCCCGATTTCAAGTCTAGGCCCGGCACACAGTTTTAATCTGCCAGGAAGTTTCAATACAAAAGTAAGTTCCCTGCATTGCCAAAGTAATGGCAGGCTGGGTGTTCCGAAAGAAAATTGTTCATGTGTGAAATATTCAACTCGTCTATCGTTTTCGAGTTTTACTTCATTATCACTCTCAGCATGTCCGTGTTTCATTGCTTCTCCCAGCACAAGCGTAGTTGGTTTAGAATAAAGCTCATGAAGTCACGGGATGCAACGCTGAAAGAAACTCGTCATCAGCTCTGGTCAGTATATGATACCCAGAATCAAATATGTATTTCGTTTCAAAGGCGGAGAAATAAGCTATTTAGCAGGTCATAATGTTTTGTCTCATCAATGTATATCCCTGTACAGCACATAGTTCAGTAGATACGACGTCATAAACATTGACCTGCGTGAAAATTAAACTGCAGGACGAAATTCGCAAGAGATACAGGTGAAACATGTTTACAATACATGTGAAATACATTTTATATGCGCGTACGCGGGCAAAGCTAAGGATAAAAAGCGCATCCTAAACCCCTGGAACGATCTGAACCAAATTTGGGACGCGTATTAGTTATGATGTGGAAAAAAATAGTATGGGGGTGAGAAACATCAGCGTGTGATAATGTGGGGAGAGAAAGGGTGGATGGGAGGGGATGGACCGACAGCGAGGGGGAAGGAGGAGATGGACACAGATATTTTCGGCCAGGCAGCGACATGTTGCAAACTTATTTTGAAAATTTGGCAGTGACTTTCGGATTTTGTAAATTGTAACGAATGGGAAAAGAGTAATTCTGTGGTGCGAAATATGACGATGTACTTCAACATTCATGTGTGTGCTGGAATTTGATTTCGAATAGTTACATCGAGTACCAACTTCAAATAATTTTGATAAGACGCGTTCTAGTGTAGAAATCAGAACATTTTCGTAGTATGCATTCCCTTATTTTCTATAAAAACTGCGTGGCAGTACAAATACATTTCCGACATTTTAGAGCGTTCGTGTTTTAAGGCGAACAAACATTCTCTTAACTATTACTGTCTATAATTGTTCAGTTGATGGAATATTAGAATTGTCATAGACTTTATATTGGATTGTTCCGAGTAAGAACTGGAAATTACGAGGGTTGAATGAAAAGTAATGCCTCTACCTTCATTAATTGGGTTTGGATGGGAATATTTTAAAAATCTGATGCAGAAATAATCCGTAGAAGGTGATCTTTAACTACCAATATTCACTTTCCCACACAATCACCAGCCAATCGGATACATTTCGGCCAACGATGAACAAGTTTTCTGAAGCCGTTACGGAAGAAGTCGACTCTCTGTTTCCGCAACCACAGTCTCTGAGTTCTCTCAACGTCTTCATCAGAATCATAATGCTGTCACCGCAGATCGTCTTTAATTACCGGGAACAGATGGAAGTCAGACGGTGCTAAATCTGGACTGTATGGAGGATGCCGTACGGTGGCTTCCGATAGCCAAGCAAAGCAATAATGTGACCCACACGTTCTTGTGAAATGCCGATTGTGCTTGCAGTTTCTCTCTGAGTGATACGACGATCGTCCTGAATCAATCTGTCAACATTTTGCTTGTGAAACTCGGTAGTTGCTGTCACAGGACGTCAAACTCTTTGTCTGTCACGCAGGTCAGGTGTTCCCGCCTCAGCATCTTTAAACTTACTCGCCCAACGACGCACAGTACTCATATCAACACAATCACGATAAACTGCTTTCATTCTCTGATGAATCTCCTTTGGGACGACACCTTCTGCTCTCGAAAATTCAATGACTGCACGTTACTTAAATCGCATTGCCCGACCTTCTGCGCAGGGTTCCATACTTTACACTGTAACAACACAACCGTTCAATGCTAAAGTTTCCCGCCAACTGGAGCTGTAGAGAAGAACCTACGGAACAAGCCAGTACCTGCCGCATACCAATGCTGCCAACTATTGGAGAGTTACGAAGGTTGAGGCATTACTTTCCAGTCAATCCTCGTAAATTGAAGAATATATGAACTATCATCTCATAAACTGTGTTTGCCACTACAATTCCAAGTCACTACCACTTGCTATTAGATAAATTCTAGTGCAAGCGTGGATTTTATGGCTAGGTATTGCGTTTTGCCATTTCTTACTATGCCCTTGTTTAAAGTTAGGCGGCGCACATCGTACGTCTTCGAGAATTTGGAAATTAAGTGAGAGAATAAATATAGAGGGTGTTTCACAATTTATGTTACTCGCTTCTAGAGATTGCACAGAGGACTTGGTAGATCAAATTTTACATTGGAACCTATGTCCTTAAACATCACTCAACAACGCTACAGAGCGTCCAAGTTACCGGGACACCAGCCATTGTACGTGTATGTATATACATAGTGATTCCGTGATGATGTTACAAACTTTCGAAGATAATGGAGATGGATAAATGTACCAATTTATGGTAAGGGTCCCTGTACCGGAAACGAACGAGTCGAAATTTATAAGCAAAAATCATTCTGATACCTCTGACAGTGGAACACGTATACCGGTACTGTTGTTGCTAAGACTGTTGCGTAGGTAACCTTCAGAGGAAGTGGTACGGTCCAAAACAAGAAAAAATGTCTAGTGAACTTGGGCCCTGAAATGCATATCTTAAGAGCTATGAGAACTTATTCAACACAGGAGATGTGTTTCACACTAGCGAAGATGAATAAGTGCTCATAGCTCCCCTGTTATGCGTTTTAGAGCGCTTCTTTACTGGTCTCGGTACATACTATCACCTCTGAAAGTTGGATACCCCATGTTCTTAGCAACAACGCGATACATGTATTCCACTGCCAGAGGTATCAGAACGAGTTTTGCTCGTAACTTTCTACTATTTCGAACCAGGGCCCCTTATCTCAAATTGTTACATTTATCCGTCTCCATCATCTATGAAAGTTTGTAACATCATCACGGAAAGATACATTTACAGGCGCCGGCGGCTATAACTTTGACACTCTGTAGCGTCGTTGGGTGACGTTTCCTGTCATGGGTTTCTATGTAAAACTTGATCTACTAAGTCTCGTCTACGATCTCCAGAACTGTGTAACATGAATTGTGAAATACTCTGTATATTAGAACTGAACGGCGACAACGTATCGCCTTCACAGAAAATACAAATTCATTCATATATACGAATCTGCTGAATCAGGGCGTGACCAGTTCACCTTGTGATCGTATAGGACTGAAAATGTTCCTCCCAGTACCGTTTTTTCTTACATTTGAACAAATTCCAGCGCTGTTAACATCTTACGGTGATACAGACAGCTTCAAATGAATCCAGCAAAATGTAACTGAGTCTGTCATAAGCACACCCTCACTTTAGACTGCCACTAGGCAAGACTATAATGCTTAACTGAGTGTCACGTATAATTATAAGTGGTATTCCTGTGTCAAGCGTACCTGCTGCTCCTCGACCAACTGAAAGATTCAAACATGACCTACCACTCTCGTCGCAGTATTGTTTAGTCATAATGAGAATATCACAGAAATGCTCAACTAACTACAGTAGGAAGCACAGAAATTCTTCCATCCTCCATCTCAAGTATTGCTCACAATGCTAAAACTGGAGAAATTCGGGCCCACTCAGAGAAGTGTCAAGTGGACTCCTTCTGAGTATCGTCCGTGAGTGGAATAGGGAGGCGGCGGAGTCAGAAACTGGCGCACAATGCACCCTCCGCCACACACCTTACAGTAGCTGGTGTAGTACATAATTTATGTAAATGTGGATGCAGATGCAGGTTTCACTGAAGAGGACACATTTGATGAATGGAGATAGGAAAAGTCGTATGGTGACATTAGCTTTTTAGCGCGTAAACGGTCAAAAGCATTAACTGGCATGAAATTTTCGATGTTTAAAATTCTGCCTGTAAGAAATCTTACTCCGGTTGTAAAATCACTCGCGGGGTCCGTTCTTGTTGTCTTAAGCGGTTCAACTACTGAAGTGTCGTCAGGAGCCCGCAAATGTGAGAACTTATCTGAAAGCTAATTTCATCGGAGACGTCATGTTTTTCATTCCCAATTCTGGATAAATTCTAGTGTCCGATACCACCCGTCGGCTTTGACCAATGACGTCATACGTAAGGCAAAGATGCTGCAATGGACAATCCATGAATGGAACGGATTATACTCGTAAGCAAACGAATGTAGCATGCCATAAAACAATACATTTAACGCGACTACTGTTTACGAGCGAATTTCATTTAAACGAGTTGAAGATGACTGAAATAAAGAAGAAATCGAGCGCAATTACGAGTGCATATATTATATAATATAATAGAACAGCGTTGTGTAGAACCTGTTGCCAGCGATGTGAAAGGCGTAGTATACCGTTAGCAGAGCCTGTTCTATTATATTTTCCACACGTACTGCAAAAACGATCCAAATAATGAATCATCGCATAGTTGGAATCGGTAACTAGAAGCAACCTATATAGCAGATCATTTCTAGTTACCGATTCCAATATTACTGTTTGTTGTGCAGAAATCTTGTATCAGAAACGTGCGTAAGAAATGATCTTGTTTGTGAACCACAGAATATGACTTGACTTCCAAAAAATGAAAACATTTGCACACATTACTGCACACGCAAAGAAATAAAACGCCAAAAAGACCGAACCTTGCAACCGATAACTGTTGTTGTTGTTGTGGTCTTCAGTCCTGAGAATGGTTTGATGCAGCTCTCCATGCTACTCTATCCTGTGCAAGCTTCTTCATCTCCCAGTACCTACCGCAACCTACATCCTTCTGAATCTGCTTAGTGTATTGATCTCTTGGTCTCCCTCTACGATTTTTACCCTCCACGCTGCCCTCCAATGCTAAATTTGTGATCCCTTGATGCCTCAAAACATGTCCTACCAACCGATCCCTTCTTCTAGTCAAGTTGTGCCACAAACTTCTCTTCTCCCCAATCCTATTCAATACCTCCTCATTAGTTACGTGATCTACCCACCTTATCTTCAGAATTCTTCTGTAGCACCACATTTCGAAAGCTTCTATTCTCTTCTTGTCCAAACTGGTTATCGTCCATGTTTCACTTCCATACATGGCTACACTCCATACAAATACTTTCAGAAACGACTTCCTGACACTTAAATCTATACTCGATGTTAACAAATTTCTCTTCTTCAGAAACGATTTCCTTGCCATTGCCAATCTACATTTTATATCCTCTCTACTTCGACCATCATCAGTTATTTTACTCCCCAAATAGCAAAACTCCTTTACTACTTTAAGTGTCTCATTTCCTAATCTAATCCCCTCAGCATCACCCGATTTAATTTGACTACATTCCATTATCCTCGTTTTGCTTTTGTTGATGTTCATCTTACATCCTCCTTTCAAGACACTGTCCATTCCGTTCAACTGCTCTTCCAAGTCCTTTGCTGTCTCTGACAGAAATAGAATGTCATCGGCGAACCTCAAAGTTTTTATTTCTTCTCCATGAATTTTAATACCTACTCCGAATTTTTCTTTTGTTTCCTTTACTGCTTGCTCAATATACAGATTGAATAACATCGGGGAGAGGCTACAACCCTGTCTTGCTCCTTTCCCAACCACTGCTTCCCTTTCATGCCCCTCGACTCTTATAACTGCCATCTGGTTTCTGTACAAATTGTAAATAGCCTTTCGCTCCCTGTATTTTACCCCTGCCACCTTCAGAATTTGAAAGAGAGTATTCCAGTTAACGTTGTCAAAAGCTTTCTCTAAGTCTACAAATGCTAGAAACGTAGGTTTGCCTTTTCTTAATCTTTCTTCTAAGATAATCGTAAGGTTAGTATTGCCTCACGTGTTCCAACATTTCTACGGAATCAAAACTGATCTTCCCCGAGGTCCGCTTCTACCAGTTTTTCCATTCGTCTGTAAAGAATTCGTGTTAGTATTTTGCAGCTGTGACTTATTAAACTGATAGTTCGGTAATTTTCACATCTGTCAACACCTGCTTTCTTTGGGATTGGAATTATTATATTCTTCTTGAAGTCTGTGGGTATTTCGCCTGTCTCATACATCTTGCTTACCAGGTGGTAGAGTTTTGTCATGACTGTCTCTCCCAAGGCCATCAGTAGTTCTAATGGAATGTTGTCTACTCCCGGGGCCTTGTTTCGACTCAGGTCTTTCAGTGCTCTGTCAAACTCTTCACGCAGTATCCTATCTCCCATTTCATCTTCATCTACATCCTCTTCCATTTCCATAATATTGTCCTCAAGTACATCGCCCTTGTATAAACCCTCTATATACTCCTTCCACCTTTCTGCCTTCCCTTCTTTGCTTAGAACTGGGTTGCCATCTGAGTTCTTGATATTCATACAAGTGGTTCTCTTCTCTCCAAAGGTCTCTTTAATTTTCCTGTAGGCAGTATCTATCTTACCCCTAGTGAGACAAGCCTCTACATCCTTACATTTGTCCTCTAGCCATCCCTGCTTAGCCATTTTGCACTTCCTGTCGATCTCATTTTTGAGACGTTTGTATTCCTTTTTGCCTGCTTCATTTACTACATTTTTATATTTTCTCCTTTCACCAATTAAATTCAATATTTCTTTTGTTACCCAAGGATTTCTATTAGCCCTCGTCTTTTTACCTACTTGATCCTCTGCTGCCTTCACTACTTCATCCCTCAGAGCTACCCATTCTTCTTCTACTGTATTTCTTTCCCCCATTCCTGTCAATTGTTCCCTTATGCTCTCCCTGAAACTCTGTACAACCTCTGGTTCTTTCAGTTTATCCAGGTCCCATCTCCTTAAATTCCCGCCTTTTTGCAGTTTCTTCAGTTTCAATCTGCAGCTCACAACCAATAGATTGTGGTCAGAATCCACATCTGCCCCTGGAAATGTCTTACAATTTAAAACCTGGTTTCTAAATCTCTGTCTTACCATTATGTAATCTATCTGATACCTTTCAGTATCTCCAGGATTCTTCTTTCGTGATTCTTGAACCAAGTGTTAGCTATGATTAAGTTATGCTCTGTGCAAAATTCTTCAAGGCGGCTTCCTCTTTCATTTCTTCCCCCCAATCCATATTCACCTACTATGTTTCCTTCTCTCCCTTTTCCTACTGACGAATTCCAGTCACCCATGACTATTAAATTTTCGTCTCCCTTCACTACCTGAATAATTTCTTTTATCTCGTCATACATTTCATCAATTTCTTCATCATCTGCAGAGCTAGTTGGCATATAAACTTGTACTACTGTAGCAGGCATGGGCTTTGTGTCTATCTTGGCCACAATAATGCGTTCACTATGCTGTTTGTAGTAGCTAACCCGCACTCCTATTTTTTTTATTCATTATTAAACCTACTCCTGCATTACCCCTATTTGATTTTGTATTTATAACCCTGTAATCACCTGACCAAAAGTCTTGTTTCTCCTGCCACCGAACTTCACTAATTCCCACTATATCTAACTTTAACCTAACCATTTCCCTTTTTAAATTTTCTAACCTACCTGCCCGATTAAGGGATCTGACATTCCACGCTCCGATCCGTAGAACGCCAGTTTTCTTTCTCCTGATAACGACGTCCGAATGGGGGACTATTTTACCTCCGGAATATTTTACCCAAGAGGACGACATCATCATTTAATCATACAGTAAAGCTGCATGTCCTCAGGAGAAATTACGGCGGTAGTTTCCCCTTGCTTTCAGCCGTTCGCAGTACCAGGACAGCAAGGCCGTTTTCGTTAATGTTACAAGCCCAGATCAGTCAATCTTCCAGACTGTTGCCCCTGCAACTACTGAAAAGGCTGCTGCCCCTCTTCAGGAACCACATGTTTGTCTGGCCTCTCAACAGATACCCCTCCGTTGTGGTTGCACCTACGGTACGGCCATCTGTATCGCTGAGGCACGCAAGCCTCCCCACCAACGGCAAGGTCCATGGTTCATGGGGGGGATAACTATATTACACGAAAGTCACACCAGCTGCAGTAGCTCCAAATAACACTCAGTGAAATCGATACACCAGGACTGACAGTAAAAATAAGACAAGTGTAACCAAAACATCGAAAAGGAAAACATAGAAGTGGCTATATAAATAGAAACTTACCGCATATGAACTTTCAAAGGAGTCAAAGATCGAGGCTGACAAGAACGAAATAAGGACATAGCAAGAAATAATAATGTTAGAAGGTCAAACAGTAAGGAAAGCAGCAAAATCCAGAATAACCAATGAAAAAACAATAAGAAACACAAACTCCAGGCACGAATGAGGTACCACTCAAATCAGTTCTTCCCGCCCTCAATCAGACGCAAAATTTTAAAATAATTTAAATAAATGAAACCACGAGTCAATCACATAAGCCTTCCGGCAAAGACACAGCAATACCTCTCGGCCCACCATTGTAACCAGAAAATATTAAAGCGACAGAAAAACCGCCCTCCAGAGAAACCAAAAAAGTAGCACTCGCACAATACAATAACATAAAAAAACGTAACGTAAAACAAGAAAAAAGTATCAGATCCACCAAAACCTAACTAACAAAACGAGGCCTGTACCTTTTGCTGTCTACTTTCATAAATGCAAAAAATAAACAATAACCTTTAGGAATACTCCTCCTCCAACAGTATTCATCTAAATGGCCTTGCAACATTTGAAACCCCTCTCTTTCCCCGTAATGACGCCCAATGATCGCAAAAATTTTATAGTTCATTTACGGTCACTCATTTTTTGAAACTGAATTTTCGCAGTAAAAACAAGTGACATCATCCATAACGAACAGCGTGAGAAATCAAGACCTTATCAATCAAAACTACTTATAAATCACGACTACTTTCATTAACAAAAGATGCCGAAAACAAATTACGAGATGAAAACAAAACAATCTACATCGAATTTTAAATATACGCGCTAAACAAGGAAATCCAGAGAAATCATTTAACGTTCATCGACAACAATGTGCGACACAAACAAAATAACAGCACACATTACGTCATTGGTCATGGCATGCTACATTCGTTTGTTTACGAGTATGATCCGTTCCATTCATAGATTGTCCATTGCAGCATCTTTTGCGTATGTATGACGTCATTAGTCAAAGCCGACGAGTGGTATCGGACACTAGAATTTATCCCCAATTCTTAGTATTATAAAGCTGTTGGTTTTTGTGGCTTGTGCCCAGTAATTACATATAAGCTTTATCCACTACTTCCTTTCGTTGCCATGCAAAGGATTTCATGCGTATAGTCTAGAAGTAAACATTTTCAGTGAATGCTTCTTATGTAAGAGTTGATACAGCTTCTTTGTTTCTCCATATTTTTTTAAATTTAATTGAAGTTGAGGGAAGTGTTGTTGATAACTGCTATTATTATGTATTATCTATTCTGCACTACATTTGTACTAAGGACATTTCTTATTAACAATCCGGTATTTACAATATTTTCTTAGCTCAGTGAGTATAAATCTTCTTATTTCGTATTACACACGGAAAATTAAAAAAACGTACTGTATATACTATTGTGATGCATGAGTGTTTTCACTTGTTTTGAAATTTTATTGAAATGATAATGTAATTCATAGTACGTTCCTCTGAACTCCTGAAAAGTTTTCTTTTACTATTTAGATATTTTTCATTTCTAGTCTTCACCCATCAGTATCTGCTTTTCCTTTTGGTTTACTAATCTGATGCTGAGCGCAAGAGCAATCAGCGAAGAGGAACTTCTCATTTCATCTTGACGAAAGCACAGAAAAGTTTGGTATCATGTATCATGTTGCCTAACTTTACGCATTTCTGTCTTCTTTCCAAATCTTGTTTTCCCTTTACCTTCGTGTTACCCCATACGTTACAAGTGCTGGGAGAAGTTGGAGGAAAAACTCTGAGTGTCAAGAAAGTTAGTTCCGCGAGATATGTAGGAGAAAAGGAGGTAGGAGAAGGCAGAAGAAAGCTACTCGCGGAATTACTGCTGTAAGAGGGCCGCGAGTGGTGCTCGGCGAGCTCGCAATCAAGAAAGCAACACAATCGCTTGAAGGAGCTGCACGCTGGGGTAATTTATTTAACATTACAAGGAAAACTGATTTAAGTCCAGAATATTTTGAGAGAACATATACACAGACAAATTATTGTTCGTTGTAATTATATTTTTCTCTTTCTAACTCCAGTGGAAGCGAAGGAAATTATATGTTTTGTATTACACGTCTAATTTTATTACGTTCAATTTGAAAAACATTGGACAAGTAACTTCCACCTACAACAACTTTGAAAACGTAATCATTAACATAATTGTCACTTGTTCACTTCTTGTAATAAACGTGAAAATCTTATTTCAGTGTATATGCGGATACAGCCAAAAATAAAAAATAAAAAGGAGAAAAGAAATCTAAGAAGGCATTTGCCCTAAAAAGATAAAGTTTCGGTGTTTTAGACTCGGTCAGGCACACAGTTATATTTTGCTAAGTAGTTTCATTTTGACTTGCATATGACGTTAGTATTGTCAGATTTCAAGAATTTTTAACTCTGATCTGTTTCATAATAGTTACTATTGAGTTCGGTAAATCAACTTATAGACTATTTTACATGACGTGCAATTTTAATTACGCTCTTGCTATTCACTGTGCACTCCTAAAATAATAATTTACCTCATTTCACTAACAACAGCTTTCCCATTAACGTTTTGCTACTACACGTCTTAAACTGCTTCATATGAAAAGGTACACATTTTGGTGTAGCTGTTCTGCGAAAGGAAATTGCAATATATATTCGTTTTACTATCCACAAAATCATTACAAAATGGAAAGAAAATATACGAAAATGCTTTCTCAAATATCCTCTCCTATCCTGTAATCTCAATTTGTACTCTAAGTATTTTATCATTCTCATTTCTTCTCTGAACATTATTGTGTAGAAATTGACCAGACAGCTGACTGTCGATATCCCCAGGCTATATTATTTTCTTGGGTGTTGAAGTTCAGCCACAAGCACCTGATATAAAACTTGGCACAATTTATGAAAGGGGCGTATGTGGATAGAGTAAATTATTCCATGCATACTTAAATGTTAATATAATAACTAAGGAAACTGATACTGTACACACAGGTCGACACCCTGCGAAGTGCAGATTGTGACGTAACTTGAAGCTCACAACACTCATCCTCCGCAAATAGACTATCTGTGATATATCCTTATCAAACTTCACATTGTTAAATTTATGGTAGTAGCTTAGTTTGAATTTTCAGTTGACTAGAATACTCACTTTCAAATTCTGGAGGTGGCAGAGGTAAAACAAAGGGACCGAAAGGCTATTTACAATTTGCACACAAACCAGATGGCAGTTGTAAGAGTCAAGGGGCACGAAAGGAAAGCAGTGATCGAGAAGGCAAGAAGGGAGTGAGACAGGGTCGTATCCTATCCCCGATGTTATTCAATCTGTATATTGAACAAGCAGTAAAGGAAACAAAAGGTAAAATTGGGAGTAGGAATTAAAATCCATGGAGAATAAATAAAAACTTTGAGGCTTGCCGACGACATTGTAATTCTGTCAGAGGCAGCAAAGGGCCTGGAAGAGCAGATGAACGGAATGGGCAGTGTCTTGAAAGGAGGATTTAAGATGAACATCAAGAAAAGAAAAATGAGAATAATGGAATGTAGTCGAATTAAATCAGGAGACGCTGAGGGAATTAGATTAGGAAATGAGACCCATAAAGTCCATTAACACTAACTATTACTATTTACTATCTCCATCTTTGTCTTTTGTTATGTTGTAGCTGTTATTGAATGTGTTTTAACGTGCCTTTTGAAGAGGTGTGTTTTTATGCATGTGATCAGTACTTTTATCGGACACATTTACGTTTTTTCTTGTGATATTTGGCAACTGACGTAAGTTGTGGCGTCCGCCATAAGGTTCCGAGCGCCGACCAATCATAGTAAAGCTGCTCGTTCGCAGTTCGTGTATGGCACAATCTGTCCAATCATGCGAATTGCTTGTACGTTCAATAGAACATAATATTACCGCATACCCATGAATAAGTATGAGTTTATTTGACTTTCACAGTTATAACTGAGCAAACGTGCATCCTGTTCAATCATTATTTATGAAAATAGTTATGAGATTTTTTCTGATTTGTATCCTTTTGCGGTTTTTTACCAATTCCTGACATGATTTCTGTCATTAACTTTGGAAGGAAAGCGGGTTCTTTTGATTTTAAACAATCAAATTTTGTTTCCTCAAGCTTCTCCAAATCAAGTTATCATATAAATTCACGGTCAAAATTATGCACATCATCTTCTTCATATATGGTTAAAGTTTGTGATTGGGCAGTGTTGTTTTATTGAGATCTGCTAATTTTTGGGTCAAAGTTCGAAATCTGTGGGTGGTGTGGTTTACTTTGGCCTGTTTTGTTTACATTACGTCTGCAATAAAACGATTAAAGAGGAAGAATGCGTAGCTAGCTTCCAGCAATGGAGTCGTGAACCGATTGGAGACAAAGAAAAAGCATCTCTTAATGGAAAATGCAGTGAAAGGGCTGGCCACTAAAATGGAGCTATGTGTCAAAAGAGAAGTAGATGGGAAGAGAGGAGCAGAAACTATGTTTACATTCCTGTTAGCGAAAATGGTGGAAGGGCAGTAAGAAGTGAAAGAAATGAAAGCAAATCAGAAAGACAGAAAGAAATGAGTGGAAATATAAAAACTGTTATAAATTAGGCAAAAGCTGGTAACAAAAACGTAGATGAATCACAAATGGAAATGGATAAAAAGATAAAAATGCTAGACGAAAAGTTCGAGCAAAAAAGGACTTTAGAAAGGAGTTAAAAGCTGGGTTAGAAAAGAAAATGTCTGAGGCCAGGTTAGAAGTATATAAAAATTTTGAGAAATTTAACGATGACGTTAAAGAGACATTTAACGCATGCAACAATGCTATTTCTCCTCTTTGACTGCGTAAGTGAACATGCGATTTTCTACCAAATTTAAAGAATTATTATACAACAGTCAAGCATCTTAGAGCCACACATTTAGCATCATTTTAAACCCCATACTTTATAGACTAGGGAATGTGATTGCTTATACACATGTTTACATCAGTAGTGGTCTGTTAGCATGTAAAAACTCCCTCCTTCCCCAGAAAAAGTTTTACATGTGCCACAAAAATTTCAAGTAGAAATAAATACAAATAAATAACTTCTCAACTGCATACTTATTTTACATTTTATGACAAAAAAAATGAATGAAAACACTGTGGTACTCAAACTTCAACACTGCAGTCTTTGTACCACCATCTGCTTTCTTTTCTTATCTGCTTGCCCGACTCTTTCTTTCCTCTGTCAGCCAAACCTTACAGTAGCAAGTGGCGTTTACTTTGTTGACTGTGGATTTCACCTTTCTGGAAATTAGCGTCCAAATTTGTATCTAGTGTTAGGTGTTGGTTCCCATGACCGAATTTCTCTTCATGCAGCTACGAAGTCCATGTTAACTTTTCTACGAATTTCACTAGAGACATCGTTTGCTCGATGACAGTCTAGTACAAAATGAAACCATTCACAGTCGATATTAGGAAAATGTGAAAGAAAAGTTTTTTCCGTCAATTCGTTGTTTTGTTAGCGAATGGGTAGTAGCTACAAAGCTGACTGACACGGTCTACAGCAGTTTGTTATATGTTGTAATCTGCGACAATGTTTGGTGTTATAGTTCTCGCAAAACCTCCTTTCGAACGTACAGAAACGACTTTTGTGGCCGCCTGATTTTTGTGGAGAGGTCGTATACATCGCGTTTATTTTTTCATTTGAGTGCTAGAATAGGAGACGTTCTCAAACAAACATTTCATTTTGCTTCAGCTTCCTTATTTTGAAGCTTGTTGGTAAGCACTTTCCTCTCTTCACATCAGTTCTGACAGTTAGAGTCTAATGTTTCTACATCTTCAGTAAAGCCACTGTTGTAAATCGACTCCCGCTGCATCTAGTGGACAAAATCAGATACTGCTATCCTACAGCCGGCAGTCGTGGAGCGTGCGGGATAACACGTTTCAGTGAATGGAAAAGCTGCGCTCGTTTCGGATACGGACGCCGTCCACACTGCCAGTACATGCGTGCCTGTGTAGTGTGCAGGCATAGTGCTGGATGTATTAAAGAAACATAAGTTGAATTAAATGATCAACAAAATAAATTTGCGAATGTCATAAAGGAAAGAGTAGAATGCTTGGATAAAGACACTGAAGTCCAATCTGAAGAGTGTAAACAAGAGAACATTGATATGGAAGACTATTGCGATCAAATTTTCCAGGAACATAGTTAAAAAGCTAAGGTAGAAGTGGGAGAAATTAAAGGGGCCACTTCTGGGATTGAGAATGGGTAGATAATTTAGAAAAAAAACAAAAAAATGTATAAAACAAAACGGCTATAACAACCCCCAGATTTCGTAAGCCATCTTGCCGAAGATACATTAGCAGAAGACCTCTAAGGAGGGCATGAAGGAGATTGCGCTCTTTCCGTTCTGTGGCTTAATAACAGAAAAGATTAGCCAGCTTCTAAAGACCCATAAAATCGATACGATTTTTAGGACACTGGCTAAAATTCTACAGCTAATGAGACCTTTGAAAGACGATGTTGGACTCAGAACGCCGGGACTATATAAAATACCAAGTGGGTGTGGACAGTTCTATGTCAGACAGAATGTATGTACTACTGAACAGCGCCGAGTGGAACACGAGAGATGTTTTCGCCTACGTTATCCTGAGAAATCAGCGGTGGCGGAACATACTGTAGAAAATGGACACCGTATTGTATTTGCCGAGACATCTGTTATTACGCGGGCTACAAGTTTTGAGACAGTGTTATAAAAGAAGCAATCGAATTGAAAATTTCTGACAACACCCTAACTAAAGACGGCGGTAAGCAGCTAAGCGCAGCTTGGAACCCGGCCAGCGGATAGTTGAAGTGGACGCGGCAAGTGCCTAATGAAAACATTATCATGTATGGCGCTGGAACGAGCACCAGTGACGTCACTGAAGACAGCGCGACTATGTAAATACGGCAGCAGCAATCATTCGATAGTCACCACTTGACAATGGCCAAGGAGAACTCGGCCGAAAGCTCGTGGGTTTCAAACCACTGGACGTGGCTGGAAGCCCGAGAAAATTTTATCTACATATATTGCCACGAAAATATGCATTCGTATACCTGCTACTACTGACAACAAGCACTGATCGAGCAGGTGTTGACTCATGCATGAAAATTCGAAGAATTGAAAAATGATTTCAGGAGGAAAATAATGCATATGGTATTTGAAATTCACTTCAGTTATTACTCATAATATACACGAAAATTTATGGACAGTTGATGCAAAAGTACTCAGCTGAACTACGTGGATTTACAGTACCACATGTTCACCAACAGCACAAAATTAATTCCATACATTTTATAATTCACCTAAGAGTATTTTGTGAGTAATAAAGCGACATGAAAGTCCACCTATGTCCACAGACGACTTAATTAAAAACTGATATTGATCCTAGCATACTCAGACAAAGGTGCGATCAGAACGAAAAGACCTAAACGTCCACGCAGGGATACACAATTGCACGTTAGAAATCATGTAAAGCGCAATAGTGCCCTTACAATGTAAACAAGCAACGCTCTCATCAAAACTCCTAGGAGATTCAGTTTCGAAAGGCTCGTATCAAATCATTCACAAGACAAACTGTTTCTACTTTTTAAAACCGTCAGCGTGCATCACGCTGCATAGAGCGTCACTCCGGCGCCATGTGTACGTAGGAAGTGTGTACAGAGGCAGACTCTCCATCCTGCCTCATATAAACTCGGAACCAAACCACCTGATTGGTAGACAAGACTCTGCATTCAAAGTATTGCTTGCAGATGTGCTGCGGAACCAAGGACTAGACTACGATACAGGACGAAAGCACAGACTGTTCGGGTCATGGAAGTGACCTGTAACTCGTGGATTGTTATACAACATGGAAGAGGTTTCTAAAAGACGGCTTTCAAAGTATGTGGTAATTCTGTATCTAGAAGAGAAATTAAATACAGCTTTGGTTCAAAATCGACTAAATGAACAAATAAATAGTGGAAAGAAAGTAAGTGTGAAGCACAGTATGCATTGTTATTAGCTTAAAAATTTAGACTTCTGCTGCCACTAACAAAGTTCATAAAAACGTTTAAAATAACGTCATTGACAAACGAACTATCCATGCTATATGGAGTGCGGCTACCCTGCATACCATTGTGCAGTTTCCCTTTCACTCGCAAGATATCTTATCTAGGAATATTCGAGAATGCAGCATTTGTCACTGCCTGCTTTAATTAGCGTTGTCCTCTATGGAAATTCGTGGCATGTTATTTTTGTTTCAGATATGGGAGGAGGAAGTCGATGAATATGCTGTGCAACATAATACGAGTAAAGTACATTCAGCAGATAGCGCTACTTAACTGAGTATGAATGAAACAGAATATGCATGAGAGAACCATAGTCCTGTTAAGACACTGGATGGCCTCACTGCAAAACTCTTTAGTCTGCCGGCTAACTTTTAACATTCATAGCCCGTCGTAACCGTCCTCCCTCGTAAGAGACATAAATCTTCTTTTTCGGCCTTTTTGTAATAAAGGTGGCCTAGCTGCAACACAAGGCTATGAAATATCTACGATGTACATAGAAATGAGCTCTATCTACGTACCTACGCCTATCACTCGATCTGAGAAGTGCGTCCAGGAGACAACAAACTGATTTATGTAATAGACTACACTCTCAACCTGTTTCCTTAAGAGTAACTTTCTTCTGTAAAAAGTGCTGTAGTTCGTTTTTGTACACGTATATATAGCACAGGTAAACTAATTATTTTTAATGTAGTCATTTTTATGTTACGTCAGGAGATGATAGTTATAAAAAAATGACACTCTTCAAATATTTACGAACTGTGCGGTACCACGTGCCCAAAATATATTAAAATAAAACTCATGTGGCGCTATTCGTTGAGATGTGAGGAATACTGACCGATATACAGTTGTCCCTGGATTATTATTTGGGTTGTGAATCGTCCAGTCAGTTGTCATGTAAGTAAGAAACCGTGTTATTAGTGAAATTTGTCCATTATGTATCCCGTGCAGCCGTCGGCTGCTACACATGCGTCACAGAGAAAATAATGACCAAGTAATGTTGGCCAAGGACAAGGACTCGTTATGTGAAGAACTCTCAGACTTCAGTGGAGAAATGAAGGATCCCTAGATCCTGAGACCGAAATAATACCAGAAGTGGATTGCAGGAATTGTCAAAACGAAATGCGTCGTTCAGGCTGACGAAGTTGTCCGCTATTCGTACTTCCACTCAATTAACAAAGGAACAGCACACTAATCTTCTCTAGTAGAATACGTCTTCAAACTTCTGGGCTTTGTTGATGAAAGCAGCTTCAAAACATACCGGGAAACAAAATAAATAGTTGCATAGGCTTTAATTTACGTAAGCCTTGAGGTCTAGCACACAATTTATTAAAATCACACCAGATATTGTATTCACCAGAATTCGATAACACTGAGAGAGCGTAAGTATAATGAATCACCTCTGTAAACGGCAGTGTCGGTCCGCTACTGACGACAAGATGCTGGTCATAGCGAACTATCGCGGCAGAGCGGTGTTCAGTAGTGTTTTGTGTTGAGTAGCATGGTTCGACCCTCCTCTATACGCTAGTTTCAACTGCACATCAGAGCCATTGCAGCATTCTCAGTATAAGCTGAAACATCACATTATGTTACAAACTCTTTAATCCGTTAGACCAGTGTTTTTCAGCCTTTTTGAATACGCAACCCCTTTCCAAGCAAAAATATTCTGGCGACGCCCAGAACTACAATAAAAGTATTTCAGTGATTCAAAAAGCAACGTGTTTAATTTTCTTTCCATTGATAGTATACTGATCGAAAAATCCAGTGCAATGTGAAAAGACGTCACAGTGCTCTGTGGGCAGAGATATAATTATTGTTTCCTGTGGTAGAGTCGTGGGGGTGAGAAGGGTCAGCGGGGGCATATTCGCGAGTTTTCAGTCGCTGTAATCAGTTGTCCGAGTACGCCGGAAAGTACGGACTCAGTCCGGAACCGCGCGACCGCTACGGTAGCAGGTTCGAATCCTGCTTCGGGCATGGATGTGTGTGATGTCCTTAGGTTAGTTAGGTTTAAGTAGTTCTAAGTTCTAGGGGACTGATGACCACAGATGTTAAGTCCCATAGTGCTCAGAGCCATTTGAACCAAAGTACGGACGTAATTATTGTTTTCGGGCTTCGCTCTGAGCGAGCACAAAATGGATAAGTTTCATAAAATATCCTTGCAGTCTTCCACGTCTCGTACAAGTGGCAGTGGCAAAATCGAAAAAAATTGACTTTATGACGACAGTTATCTGAAGTATGGTTTTACTATCATGAACAGTAAACCTCAATGTTTAATTTGTGACGAAGTATTGTGACGTGAGAGTATGAAACCATCAAAGCTTCTGCGTCATCTCTCAACTAAACATTCCAAGGAAGCTGATGAACCGTTGGATTTCTTCGAAAGGAAACTGAAAACACTTAACCAGCAGCAAACTACTACGATTCAGGTAATAAAACAGTAATGTTATTGTTGATTTAAAATGGTACTAATGATTCTGATTTTTAATTTGTTTTTCTGATTTAACAATATTTTTATGTGATATTAGGTATCCAGTGTCAACGAGAAAGCGTTACTAGCTAGCTGCCGAGTCGCATTCCGAGTCGGTAAAGGAGGGAATCCGCATACAGATGCAGAGAATCTTATTTTGCCAGCAGCTCTGGATATGGTGGAAATTGTGTTAGGTAAGCAAGAGGCAAACAAGCTAAAAAGCATACCACTTTCTGATAATACCATTGGACGCAGAATAAACGATATGGTAGGTAACATTTGAGAAAAGTTAGTCGAAAAATTAAAGAAGATCCCACATTTTGCTTTGCAGTTTGGTCAATCTACTGATGTTTCAGATTGTAGTCAATTTATAGTATTTGTGCGCTTTGAAGCAGATGAAAGTATCATGGAAGACATTTTATTTTGGAAAGCGCTCCCTGCGAACACTACCGAGCAGTGTTTGTATGACGTGTTTTTAGAAAGCACTCTCAACAACAAGATTGATTGGACAAAATCTATCGCCATTTGTGGTGATGGTGCTAAAGCTATGACTGGGCCCGTGGCGAAATTAAAATCAATAACGCCAAATTTTTCGTGGACACACTGCTTTTTTCAACGACAAGCTCTGGCAGCCACGATTTTGACTTCTGATTTAAATTATGTGCTTAAAGAGGTGATCAAAGTTGTAAACTCTATTAAAGGTAAAGCGTTACAAACTCGACTGTTTAGGATCATTTGTGAAACCATGGGTTTGCTCCATCAAAGTTTCCTTTATCACACAGAGGTCAGGTGGCTTTCCAAAGGAAAGATATTGACACGAGTTCTGGAACTAAAAGGTGAATTGTTAATGTTCTTACAAGATTCTAAATTTGGATATGCGAATTGCTTTTGTGACCCTGTTTGGCTATTAAAATTAGCATTTCTCGCGGATCTTAATAACTACCTAAATATTTTAAACAAGAGCCTCCAAGGAAAAGAAGAAAACATTATAACAGCTAAAGATAGAATCAAAGGATTCCTCGCAAAACTTAGTTTGTGGTCAACGTTTTTACAGAAGATGATGTTCGAGTCTTCCCCTTGTATTCAGACGATTGCCGAAGAAATTGCAATGCACCAGGAAGTGGTACTAAGTTCTCACATTTCTTGCATGATACAGAGCTTGCGTAATTTGGAAGAGAAACTGTTAAATTACTTTCCAGAGCTGAACTCTGAAGCTGAAAACGGTCATAGATGGATACTAAATCCTTTTTTAGATATATCAGTACAACTGGCTGAGCTGAACACGATAAGGAAAGAAACACTCATAGATTTAGCAGCTGACGGGATGCTTAAAATGGAATTTAATTCACAAAAGATTGACGATTTCTGGATGAAGAGAAAAGAAGAGTATCCACAGCTGAGAAATGAAGCTTTGAAATTATTAGTGCCATTCGCCACTTCCTACCTTTGTGAATTAGCGTTCTCTTCAATGGTGAACGTAAAAACTAAGAAGATAAATAGACTTCAACTAGAAAATAATTTAGTGATTTGTGTCTCAAAAATAGAAGCACGATTTGATAGGTTATTAGTACATAAACAGGCACAGTTGTATTTTTATTGTAGTCTACGACCTATAACCGTTGCTTACTTTCATCTGGCTAAGTGGTACACGTGGGAGATTTCGTTGGTGTCACTCTATGAATAGAAACTGTTCAAAACAATATAATCTTAATAAGTGTGAAATAAGCATTATAATAATACAAATGACAGACATTAGTCATGTTGTTGTTGTTGTGGTCTTCAGTCCTGAGACTGGTTTGATGCAGCTCTCCATGCTACTCTATCCTGTGCAAGCTTTTTCATCTCCCAGTACCTACTGCAACCTACATCCTTCTGAATCTGCTTAGTGTATTCATCTCTTGGTCTCCCTCTACGATTTTTACCCTCCACGCTGCCCTCCAATACTAAATTGGTGATCCCTTGATGCCTCAGAACATGTCCTACCAACCGATCCCTTCTTCTGGTCAAGTTGTGCCACAAACTTCTCTTCTCCCCAATCCTACTCAATACTTCCTCATTAGTTATGTGATCTACCCATCTAATTTTCAGCATTCTTCTGTAGCACCACATTTCGAAAGCTTCTATTCTTTTCTTGTCCAAACTATTTATCGTCCATGTTTCACTTCCATACATGGCTACAGTCCATACGAATACTTTCAGAAATGACTTCCTGACACTTAAATCAATACTGGATGTTAACAAATTTCTCTTCTTCAGAAACGCTTTCCTTGCCATTGCCAGCCTACATTTTATATCCTCTCTACTTCGACCATCATCAGTTATTTTGCTCCCCAAATAGCAAAACTCCTTTACTACTTTAAGTGCCTCATTTCCTAATCTAATTCCCTCAGCATCACCCGACTTAATTAGACTACATTCCATTATCCTTGTTTTGCTTTTGTTGATGTTCATCTTATATCCTCCTTTCAAGACACTGTCCATTCCATTCAACTGCTCTTCCAAGTCCTTTGCTGTCTCTGATAGAATTACAATGTCATCGGCGAACCTCAAAGTTTTTATTTCTTCTCCATGAATTTTAATACCTACCCCGAATTTTTCTTTTGTTTCCTTTACTGCTTGCTCAATATACAGATTGAACAACATCGGGGAGAGGCTACAACCCTGTCTTACTCCCTTCCCAACCACTGCTTCCCTTTCATGTCCCTCGACTCTTATAACTGCCATCTGGTTTCTGTACAAATTGTAAATAGCCTTTCGCTCCCTGTATTTTACCCCTGCCACCTTTAGAATTTGAAAGAGAGTATTCCAGTCAACATTGTCAAAAGCTTTCTCTAAGTCTACAAATGCTAGAAACGTAGGTTTGCCTTTCCTTAATCTTTCTTCTAAGATAAGTCGTAAGGTCAGTATTGCCTCACGTGTTCCAGTGTTTCTACGGAATCCAAACTGATCTTCCCCGAGGTCGGCTTCTACTAGTTTTTCCATTCGTCTGTAACATTAGTCATCACGCATCAAATTGCAGTTGTGGCGATAAAGCGCTGTGCATTTGCGTATAATCGCTGGATCGTACCAATATTGTTATTGACTTTACTCTCGATGGCATAGCTTATGCTCCACGGGAAAGAAATGACAATGAAATAACAGAAAACTCTCTTCTTTATTTCGTGATAATACAAAACGAGTTGTCCTTCTATGAACTTTTTCGATATCCTCCATCAATCCTATCTGGTGTGGACCCCACACCGCACAGCAGTACTCGAGAAGAGGGCGGACAAGCGTATTGTAAACAGTCTCTTTACAAGACCTGTTACATTTTCCAATGTGTTTTGCCAGTAAATCACGGTCTTTGTTTCGCTTTTCCAACTACATTATCTATGTGATCGCTCCAATTTAAGTTATTCGTAATTGCAATAGGTGAGTATTTAGCTGAGTTTAGGGCCTTTAGATTTGTGTGATTTATCGTGTAACTGAAATTTAGCGGACTTCTTTTAGTACTCATTTGGATTAGTTCACATTTGTCACTATTTAGAGTCAATTGCCACTTTTTACACTATAAAATATCTTGTCTAAATCATTTTGCAATTCGATTTGATCGTCTAATGACTTCACAAGACGATAAATCATCTGCAACAAGAGGGCTACTCATATTGTCTCCTAAATAGAAAACAGAGGGCCTATAATACTTCCTTGGTAACCCCATATGCTACTTCTGTTTTACTCGATGACTTTTGTGACAGAAAATCATGAATCCAGTCACACAACTGAGACTGCAGCCAAGCAATTTAATTAGTAGTCCCTTTTGAGGAACGGTGTCAAAAGCCTTCTCGAAATCTAAAAACATGGAATCAGTTTGATGTGGTGGTGGTTAGTGTTTAACGTCCCGTCGACAACGAGGTCATTAGAGACGGAGCGCAAGCTCGGGTTAGGGAAGGATTGGGAAGGAAATCGGCAGTGCCCTCTCAAAGGAACCATCCCGGCATTTGCCTGAAACGATTTAGGGAAATCACGGAAAACCTAAATCAGGATGGCTGGAGACGGGATTGAACCGTCGTCCTCCCGAATGCGAGTCCAGTGTGCTAACCACTGCGCCACCTCGCTCGGTCAGTTTGATGTCTCCCGTCGATAGTACAGCATTACTTTGTGAGATAAAGAGGTAGTTGTGTTTCACAAGGACGATATTTTCTGAACCCGTCTCGGCTATTTGTCAATAAACGTTTACTTCTCGGTGATTCATAATGTTCGACCACAGTGTATGTTCCAAAATCCTACTGCAAATCGACGTTAGTGATATGGGTCTGTAATTCAACGGACTAGTACTATTTCCTTTCTTGGGTATTTATGTGATCTGTGCAATTTTCCAGTTTTTGG
Source organism: Schistocerca serialis cubense (assembly GCF_023864345.2). Lineage (NCBI taxonomy): Eukaryota > Metazoa > Arthropoda > Insecta > Orthoptera > Acrididae > Schistocerca > Schistocerca serialis. The sequence continues at coordinate 868,948,581 of NC_064640.1, read as the reverse complement.
GTATGGAACTTTCTATGAGCGTGCGGTTCTTTATGGTTGCTATGTATGGAGCTACTGAATCAGCACACTTTGAAAGAAACCTGACTGGTATACAATGTGAAGCGGAGGCTTTGCCTTTCTTAAGTGTTTTCTACATCTACATCTACATGGATACTCTGCAACTCACATTTAAGTGCCTGAAAGAGGCTTCATCGAACCACCTTCTCAAGTCTCTATTATTCCAATCTCGTATGGCGCGCGGAAAGAATGAACACCTATATCTTTCCGTACGAGCTCTGTTTCCCTTATTTTATCGTGGTGATCGTTCCTCCCTATGTAGGTCGGTGTCAACAAAATATTTTCTCATTCGGAGGAGAAAGTTGGTGATTGGAATTTCGTGAGAAGATTCCGTCGCAACGAAAAACGCTTTTCTTTTAATGATTTCCAGCCCAAAACCTGTATCATTTCTGTGACACTCTCTCCCATATTTCGCGATAATACAAAACGTGCTGCCTTTCTTTGAACTTTTTCGATGTACTCCGTCAGTCCTATCTGGTAAGGATCCCACGCCGCGCAGCAGTATTCTAAAAGAGGACGGAGAAGCGTAGTGTAGGCAGTCTCCTTAGTAGGTCTGTTACATTTTCTAAGTGTCCTGCCAATAAAACGCAGCCTTTGGTTAGCCTTCCCCACAACATTTTCTATGTGTTCTTCCCAATTTAGGTTGTTCGTAATTGTAATACCTAGGTATTTAGCTTTTAGCTGCTTCGCTACACCGAAGATGTCTACATCTAAGTTACTCATGTTGGCAGTTGTTCTTGTACTTCGCCGCAATAAACACCTCAATACCGAGTGTATTTAATCTATCCTTTCCGAACATAGTTAGGTGCTTTGTAAACATTTTGGCGGAGCTTATTTCCATCTCTTGCCAGCTCTCAATACCTATAACGATTTCAGATTCAGTGCTTTCTATGAGCGGTTGGAGCTCTGGTTCTTTTCCAACACACCTACGGCAGTTTCCACCTGAAATATTGATTGTTGCTATGTCTACCCTCTTCCTGTGCTCGTTCTGCATCCTTTAAAACTGGAACCATTTCTACACTTTCCCGATACCCTCTAAAAACCGTCCAACACCCTCCACAGAGCCAGCGCTACCTGTGTATCCGCTTCCTGCATGTAGTGTAACCCAGAAACCAATCACCCTATGGCGCAAATCGAGGAATCTGCAAGCTACACAGTCGCAGAACCGTCTGAGCCTCTGATTCAGACCCTCCACTCTCCCTTGTACCAATGAACCACAGTCGATTCTATCGACGATGCTACAGATGATGAGCTCCGACTTCATCTCATGAGCAAGACTGGCTGTCTTTACTACTTCAGCTAGCCGGTTGAAACCAGAGAGAATCGTTAGGACCAACATGAGATACCACATTCAGTTTGCTGCACCCCGTACTCTTCACGGCATCCGGAAACACCTGTTCCACATCTGCGATGACTCCTAGTGTGCACAGAGAGTGCACTCTGGATTCCTTCCCCTCCTTATCATCCTTAACGCGAAGGTGCCTCATTACGCGACTAACTTTGGATCTCCCAACTACCAGTAATCCCACAGTCTGTGAATGCCTACACCCTGCTTCTGGAACAGGGCGAACAGTTCATCTGGCTCAAGGGTTTCGTCAACCACAGACAGCGCCTGAAACCTGTTCGTCAGACAAACCAGGGAGGCTCCTCGATTGGCCTCTCGGAAAGTCTTTCGCTGCTGGCCACACCTCGGAACGGCCATGGGTCAGGGTTCAACCTCAGTGCAGGCATGGAGTGGCCACAGTGATGGACTGATCTAGAGACAGGTGGGTTGTGCTGGTCATCCCTCTGGTCTGTTCAGCCGCACACAGTGATGACCATTGCCAACAGGCTCAAGCTGTGTGACTGAAGCGAGCACCACCTGGGGCTATGAGCGAAGGGTCGTCAGTTTGGCTCGCATATGAACAGAGCAGTCACAATTCCTATGTATGCTACACAGACACACACGAGGTATAGGAGTTGCAGGTAAAGAACACTGACGAAATTTAAAGTTAGTCGCTTGTTATGAGAAGCTGCATCAACTGACAGTACTCCTATGCGCTGCTGCTACTGATGCTAGGAGAGCTACCACTCAAATGAGGGACCTACTACACGTAGCGTCTGAAACACAATACAAATGGGCGCGAAGCAAACAGCGGTTCTATGCACTACACAGTTAATAAAGCGCGGAAATGTGCCTGGTACATACACAAACTTGCACGAAATATAGAAGTAGAAGCTACAAAACACTGACGAATTTTATAGGAAGTCACTTCTTATGAGAAGCTGTGTCAACTCGTAGTACTGTAATGCGCGATTTATTGAAAGCAAGAAAACTGTATCTCCCGGAACAATACATTCATAAACGTTTTCATGTTTTCCAAAAGGAAGCTCTCATTATTTTAATTTGTGAACAAGTTCTGTCACAAGTCTCCATGAAACACGCTTACTTGCTCATACCAGAACATAAATACGGACAGTTTCTAGACTGTTGTCTAGACAGTTCATACACATCGCTGTTGTGCCCTTCTGTAACATTTTTCTCCTCCTTTACAAGGCCATTTCCAAAGACGGCAAGACTGTAGGAAAAGAGCGTTAAAATTTACAAGTTGATCTTACGGCCGTGCGGGATTAGCCGAGCGGTGTACGGCGCTGCAGTCATGGACTGTGCGGCTGGTCCCAGCAGAGGTTCGAGTCCTCCCTCGGGCATGGGTGTGTGTGTTAGTCCTTAGGATAATTTAGGTTAAGTAGTGTGTAAGCTTAGGGACTGATAACCTTAGCAGTTAAGCCCCGTAAGATCTCACACACATTTTTTTTTTTATTGTATGACAGTATGAAACGAGAAAATAGGAGACGGGATGGTACATTCCTACGCTAGCACTGCCTCTTCTTTGCAAACGATGTACGTTGTGAAGGACACGATTTCTTGAGTTTTCATTACACAACGTAACTTTGTTAAATATGTTCTGTAATTCATTTTGAAACACAGGCATAGACTGCTGAAAATTGCACTACCAGAGAAGCTTATCCAGATGATAACTTTGATTTATGTCACAAAGGAATGAAAGACAATAGCTGCCAGTTGGCATTGATTTATGACAATAGGGCAATTTGAAAATTTTTGCCTGACTGTGATTTGACCCAGGGTGTGCTGCTTACTAGGCACATGCGCTGACCACTACGTCATCCAGACACAGGGGTCAGCCCAACTGCACGGATTCGCCTAACACGCCCTCCGTCAGACCCAAATTTTCAACTTATACCACACACTACTGATGTAGTACCCATGCCCATTAGTCTCATTGCTTGCGGCATCTCCCAGGTTCCCGTAAGTTCAATGTTCAATTGTGTGTGAAATCTTATGGGACTTAACTGCTAAGGTCATCAGTCCCTAAGCTTACACACTACTTAACCTAAATTATCCTAAGGACAAACACACACACCCATGCCCGAGGGAGGATTCGAACCTCCGCCGGGATCAGCCACACAGTCCATGACTGCAGCGCCTTAGACCGCACGGCTAATCCCGCACGGCGTGTTCCCGTAAGAGTTCGAGCTTAGTGTACATCTGCACTGAAAGGATCATTAGTGTCTGTTCTTTTGGACATGTCCACATATATGTGATTTATGTGTTTAACTAGAAGACAATTAATACAAGGCAAACAAAAACAAATTATTGCAATTCTCTCCGATTCTAGATAGAATCTCACGCTTTAGGAGGACTTATTTGCAGAACGACGCATGTAAGACATTAATCTGAAACATTTCCTGAACCGCAGACAATATGAAAACAAGATCCTCGATAGGTGATAACACGTAAAAGGATGAATATTTATTTTCCTTAAGTATCAATGCTAGTTACGACGGTAAAGATCACGGGATGTTTGTGCAATAGGAAGCTTCGACGCTGCCGTCATAGGCCACTCCGCCACAGTTCTGTAGCCTGCCACTGCCATAAAACCTACTGTGACTGAATAAAATGTCGCTTAACGGTTTTTTCCACAATCATACAATAATGGGTTTTCTGCCTATTTATTTCCAATACGTTAAAGTCGTTTATGGTGAGGGTCACCTGTGCGAACCTCTACACCAAGCGTCTACCCACCGCAGATCTTCCTACACCGAGCGAGGTGGCGCAGTGGTTAGCACACTGGACTCGCATTCGGGAGGACGACGGTTCAATCCCGCGTCCGGGCATCCTGATTTAGGTTTTCCGTGATTTCCCTAAATCGCTTTAGGCAAAAGCTGGGGTGGTTCCTTTGAAAGGGCACGGCCGACTTCCTTCCCTAATCCGATGAGACCGATGACCTCGCTGTTTGGTCTCTTCCCCCCAAATCAACCCAGCCAATCTTCCTACATTTCGCTGAATACTTCTCTATATATAAAAGAATCATTCGTGATTGACGATTAAGATACGCTACAGTTTTCAGGGGTTCTAAGAGTAGGTTTTGAATTTTCTTCAGTAAAACCTAATGATTTACTGTGCGATCGCGAGTTGAACTAATCACTGTAGACAACGAAACAAGTTAGAAATTAAGATTCATATAATCCTACGAACAAAGAGACGAAACAAAAGTTTGTTTTATGTGGTCATTCGACTTTAGACCGCTCCAAACAGTTACTCTTACGTACCTTACGGTTGTTACTGATTTGTCACTTCGTATGTTTATCTGCATGATGATAAATTTATGTACGTTTGTGGTCAATTGCCTTTCTCTACACCAATCACCTCTACTCTGTTGTCATTCTGTATTCCGCTACAGACCTCTCGCTTTCCAACCTTCGTGCAGGAAACATAATCGTGTGCAAAAAGTCTCATAGAGCTACCAACAATATCCACTAGATCATTTATATTGTTGTTTTGGTCTTCAGCGCGAAGACTGGTTTGATGCAGTTCTCCACGCTAGTCTGTCCCCTCAAGACTCTTCATCTGTGTATAGCTACGTCCCGACGTCAACATGCAATAACTACTCAAACACGGCAGATGGCAGCACTAGCAGTGGAGGGAATATAAGGCGTGTCGGGGTTGTCGTAATGGGGACATGGAGTGAGTTATCTGATGTCCAAAAGGGCAATGATCATTGGCTTTCGGGCCACGGGAGGGACCATTTCCGAAACGGCTAAGTCTGTAAACTATCAGCATGCCGCCGTGGTTAAGGTACACCTTGCATGGTAAAATGGCACTATATAAAACCAACACTGAAGCGACTGTTGAGCACTACGGGCCATAGATGACAGTGGTGAACGAAGGCTGCACAGATGTGTACCGGCGAATAGACGTGCAACTGTTGAGCAACTGTATCCTCAACGACCGTTCAGCAAATGTTGCTGCGTATGGGCCTTTGCAACGGGCAACTGGCTGAGCACTAATGCTGACTGCTGTTCATCGGCGACGAAGGCTGAAATTTGCACAACAGTACCTCAATTGGAACTCCACTGAGTGACGACATATGGCCTTTTCAGATTAGTCACGTTTTACGCTCCATCAGACAGATGGCTGTTGGGATGTACGGCATGAAACGTTTGAAAACAAACACCCGAAATCCAGAAGGGTAGTGTTATAGTCTGGGGAACGTTTTCGTGGCATTTCCTGGGAGATGTCGTCATTCTGGAAGGCACAATTGATCAACACAAGTATCCTGTCCACCAGTAAACGTAGTATGTTTTCGCTCGGCACGATGGTATCCACCAGCAAGACAATGCAACGTGTCACACAGCTTGCAATGTAGGTGCGTGGTTCGAAGAACGCCAGGACGCCCCCGGCCACTAAACGCCCCGGGTTTAAACTGAGTTGAGAATCTGTGAGACCATGTCGTTCGGGCTGTTCACACCATGGATCCTCAACCGAAAAACCTAGCGCAGCTGAGCACGCCATTAGAGTTACCATGCTTCCACATCCCGGTCGGTACCTTCCAGAAGCTCACTATCGCTCTTTCTGTACGTCTCGCAGCAGTCTGCACTGTAGTAGGTGATTCTACATCTACATCTACATGTATACTCCGCAAGCCACCCAACGGTGTGTGGTGGAGGGCACTTTACGTGCCACTGTCTTTACCTCCCTTTCCTGTTCGAGTCGCCTATGGTTCGCGGGAAGAACGATTGCCAGAAAGCCTCCGTGCGCGCTCGAATCTCTCTAATTTTACATTCGTGATCTCCTCTGGAGGTATAAGTAAGGGGAAGCAATATATTCGATACCTCATCCTGAAACGCACCCTCTCGAAACCTGGACAGCAAGTTACACCGCGATGCAGAGCGCCTCTCTTGCACAGTCTGCCACTTGAGTTTGCTAAACATCTCCATAACGCTATTACGCTTATCAAATAACCCTGTGACGAAACGCGTCGCTCTTCTTTGGATCTTTTCTATCTCCTCCGTCAACCCGACCTGGTACGGATCCCACACTGATACTCAAGTATAGGTCGAACGAGTGTTTTGCAAGCCACCTCCTTTACTGATGGACGACATTTTCTAAGGACTCTCCCAATGAATCTCAACCTGGTACCCGCCCTACCAACAATTAATTTTATATGATCATTCCACTTCAAATCGTTTCGTACGCATACACCCAGATATTTTACAGAAGTAACTGCTACCAGTGTTTGCTCCGCTATCATATAATCATACAATAAAGGATCCTTCTTTCTATGTATTCGCAGTACATTACATTTGTCTATGTTAAGGGTCAGTTGTCACTCCCTGCACCAAGTGCCAATCCGCTGCAGATCTTCCTGCATTTCGCTGCAATTTTCTAATGCTGCAACATCTCTGTATACTACAGTATCACCCGCGAAAAGCCGCATGGAACTTATGACACTATCTACTACGTCATTTATATATATTGTGAAAAGCAATGGTCCCATAACACTCCCCTGTGGCACGCCAGAGGTTACTTTACGTCTGTAGACGTCTCTCCATTCAGAACAACATGCTGTGTTCTGTTTGCTAAAAACTCTTTAATCCAGCCACAAAGCTGGTCTGATATGCCGTAGGCTCTTACTTTGTTTATAAGGCGACAGTTCGGAACTGTATCGGACGGCTTCCGGAAATCAAGGAAAATGGCATCTACCTGGGAGCCTGTATGTGATATTTTCTGGGTCTCATGAACAAATAAAGCGAGTTGGGTCTCACACGATCGCTGTTTCTGGAATCCATGTTGCTTCCTACAGAGTAGATTCTGGGTTTCCAGAAAAGACATGATACGCGAGCAAAAAACATGTTCCAAAATTCTACAACAGATCGATGTCAGAGATATAGGTCTATAGTTTTGCGCATCTGCTCGACGACCCTTCTTGAAAACTGGAACTGTTTGTGCTTTTTTCCAATCATTTGGAACCCTCCGTTCCTCTAGAGACTTGCGGTACACGGCTGTTAGAAGGGGGGGCAAGTTCTTTCGCGTACTCTGTGTAGAATCGAATTGGTATCCCGTCAGGTCCAGTGGACTTTCCTCTGTTGAGTGATTTCAGTTGCTTTTCTATTCCTTGGACACTTATTTCGATGTCAGCCATTTTTTCGTTCGAGCAAGGATTTAGAGAAGGAACTGCAGTGCGGTCTTCCTCTGTGAAACAGCTTTGGAAAAATGTGTTTAGTATTTCAGCTTTACGCGTGTCATCCTCTGTTCCAATGTCATTATCATCCCAGAGTATCTGGATATGCTGTTTCGATCCACTTACTGATTTAACATAAGACCAGAACTTCCTAGGATTTTCTGTCAAGTCGGCACATAGAATTTTACTTTAGAATTCACTGAACGTTTCACGCATAGCCCTCCCTTCTGTTTGTCTGAGAGGTTTTGGCTGCGTTTAAATTTGCATTGAAGCTCTCTTCGCTTTCGCAGTACTTTCCTAACTTTGTTGTTGACCCACGGTGGGTTTTTCTCGTCCCTCACAGTTTTATTCGGCACCTACCTGTCTAAAACGCATTTTATGATTGCCTTGAACTTTTTCCGTCAACACTCAACACTGTCAGTGTCAGAACAGAAATTTTCGTTTTGATCTGTTACGTAGTCTGAAATCTGCCTTCTATTACTCTTGCTAAACAGATAAACCTTCCTCCCTTTTTTTATATTCCTATTTACTTCAATATTCAGGGATGCTGCAACGGCCTTATGATCACTGATTCCCTGTTCTGCGCTTACAGAGTCGAAAACTTCGGTTCTGTTTGTTATCAGTAGGTCCAAGATGTTATCTCCACGAGTCGGTTCTCTGTTTAATTGCTCGAGGTAATTTTCGGATAGTGCACTCAGTATAATGTCAGTCGATGCTCTGTCACTACCAGGCTTTTGCCAGGAGGTCAATTTATGCGGCTGGACATTGTAGTTAGTGTTTTGAAAGCAAGGAGGTGTGTGAACTATGATACGACATCGTCTAGCTCATGACGTAACTCAGTATCTACGTCTACATCTACACGAGTACACTGCGAATCACATTTAAGTGCCTGGCAGAGGGTTCATCGAACCGCCGTTTCAATAATTCTCTATTGTTCCTCTCTAGAAAAGCACGCGCAAAAAAACGAACACCTAAATCTTTCAGTGCGAGCTCTGTTTTCCCATTATTTTATTATGTTGATTATTTTATCATGTCGATCGTTTCTCCCTATGTAGGTCGGCGTCAACAAAATATTTTCGCATTCGTAGGAGGAAGTTGGTGACTGAAATTTCGCGAGTAGATCCCATCTGCAAAAACCACAAGGATCATCAAGTACAGCATGGGAATCCATGCCTTTAACTTTCACTTTATTTTTCTCCTTCGTCCCGGCACTGATTTCAATATTATCAATGGCGTTATAAACAGGAGCGCGTGAACGCCAGACACGCCTAAAACGACGCATCTCGTGCGTCGCTCAAAACAGTCGCCTGTAAATTGGCCCGATACAGACTGTCAACGCGCGCTTATATCACGCGCTATTTGTAGCCTCGCGCGGTCTTATTAAAACCTCAACATCCGTCTGCAGCGAACAATCACTCCAGTCGGCATGTAAAACTAGTGCCACCACGGGGATAAACCGCAGGTAGACAACCCGCACAACCATGCGGGGCATACACGTCTGTGTTGCGAAACGCTATGGAGCTGCTACTGACAGAAGTGCACAGGGGTGCCTCACACAGAGAACATACCAGTGTGTCTCTGCCTCTGAGAGCGACAACACCAGGAACAGCATCTCGGCATCAACGTGTAATTTTTTTTTTTTGTCTGGTCTGTTTCGTGAACTCACCTAGTTTTATAACTTCCCAAACACGAGATTCCTTACATCAAACATAAATAGCTTGATATTGATCTACCTTCTGATACGTAGTCTTTTTTAATCAGGGTTCTTTTCTTATGATAAAATACAGTCAAATGACCAACTGGTTTTACAGCTTCACAAAAAACATATCCTTAACACCACACGTATGTAGCTTCATTACACAACAAACATCAGAACATAAATTTTAAACCAAAGTACTCGACGGTTTGCGAATTATGTATGTAAAACACCTATTTGGATCTAATTTTTATACATGTAATGTTGAGGCTACCCATTGTACGTCACAATCGTATTGCTTAAGTATTATCCAGCTGGCTTTGTTTTCATTGGGCATTCACACCGCATTTTATTTATATTTGTGACAAAGGCACTCAACCTTTATCAATGATGCCATTATCATCGTCATCATCATCATCATCACGTGACAAGCTCTGCCTCCTTTCACTCTCCCTTCCCCCCTCCTCCCCACCCCTCTCATCCTTCTCCCTTCTCCTTTCCCACTCCGTCTCCAACTCTCCAGCCAATCACATTGTAGTATTAAAGTGATGCACACAAATGGCGTCTGTTTCAAAGATGTACAGAAAAATATTGCGTAACCTTCACAGCTGCCAAGGTCAAATATATTTATGTAAAATAGCATTATTTTCAAAGATGCATGCTCACACACACACACACACACACACACACACACACACACACACACACAGCATAAAAATACATAACCTCCTAAATTTCTACCTCGTCAGTAAATTTCTCTTTGTAATCTGTTTTATACTCTGCTAAAAATGTTTACGCCATACACTTTACTACATCATCAGTAAATTTCATCTCTCTGTGTTACATTTCCCTAAGAGGAATTTATGTCAGATTTTACTTCTCTCCTTCTCTCTCTCTCTCTCTCTCTCTCTCCCTCTCTCTCTCAAAATTACTTGAATGAGGCATCAACATTATGTTGCAGTTGGACTGGGAAGCGAAAAAACAACCCAAAAAAAAAATAGTCTCAGGTAGCACCTGAAGAAGGCAACGAGTTACGTGGCCGAAATATTGTGCCAGAGTGATACAAACATCTGGCAGTAGACCCGATTATTCCACATGTCAAAAATACTCTAGGGATAAAATTGATTTTCATTTTCACACAATAAATCACATTTTCATGCAGACAGTTAACTCTCATTCTGTGTGCAGATATTTTTTATTATAAAAAGATTATATCTTTTCATTGTTTATCAACAAGGTCGACCATACTCACTGACATCACCTGGGAAATCTCGCAATTGAACTCAGCGGTCACTGGTTCTCATTTGTCAACACGGATTTTCAATGGGAGCACAGGAAGTGAGGAACAACCGTTGTTCTCTGTGTTGTACACGTCATATTATGGCAATGATTCTTTAAGCCACTATACTTCCTCAAAACCCTTCAAGAGGGACTGCATCTCAGGTGGAATAAATTAGCGTATACCAGTAAGCACCGTCTTCAGTGCCATAGCAGCTGAGCATGTACTGTGGTGGTGGTGATTTCCTTCAACAGTTTCGCTGAAGTTGTTTGCAATTCACAACAGGGAGTCGTCCACTCTAGAGTAAAATCACCAGAAGGAACTGCACTATTTCGAGCACTACCCAGCATCTAAAATGCATGTCCCTTGCGAACAGATCAATTGACTATGGTGCAGAGTCCAATCAAAGAGGACGTCGTACATGCGTCTGAAAAAAAAAAAATTTAAAAAATCCACCATTGCAATGAGCAGTCACACACGACAAGAAAACTGCTGCTTGCTTGAATCATAACAAGTAATTGATAATCCAAACACTGAGTTTATTAGTATTAGCAGAAGTACATATTAAACTTACATTCTTCATAATGCGATGGTAGATGCATGGAGGGCAGTAGTAACAACAGCATCAATGACTTACTATTTATCGATAACTGCAACGTTTTTTACTTTTTTTTGAGACAGCAATTACTGATTTGTTCTGACAATTTACGAATTTTAAAGTTTTAAACATGGCTGCTTAGTTCAGTGACCGTTTATAAATTAAAGTTGAGGCAATTAAAGCACTCGGTCACAGAATTTAAGTCTCTTTTTTTTAAATTTTCGAATTCCTCTGACAGGTTCAAATTTGTCCCGACAAGCAGAGACATTAATCACCGAGCCAGTACTTTCGCAATCTTCAAGTGTGTCTTATACCATAGATTTGACAAAAATGCATGTATGGTTTTCTTCCCTGAACCCTGTCCTTCTCCTACCCTCTCTCCCTCTATCTTTCTATCTGTTCTCTGGCACAGTCCTCGCCCTTGTCCACTGCTGAAAGTTTTCCGGTCTACTATGTCCCAGAAATTTCAAGTTATATAACATGGAAGTAGAAGAATGCCTGCCGTTTTGAATTATAACGAGTAACTGATAGGAAAAATATGAATTTTATTAGTGTTTGTAGTAGTGGATATTAGACTTACAGTTTTCGTAATTCGATGATGCATGCACAGACTACAACAGCAGGAACACCAATGACTTACTTCTAGTAGATGTCTCATATTATACACATTTTAATACTCATGTGGTGACTGCCGACTTGCCCCTACAAAGCAAGAATGCTTAGTCTGCAAATCAGTATGCTTCACAATTTCCAAGCGAGTCATATTTTACTGACACGACCAGTCAGGACAAGTTGATGCTTGCAAAACGCATGGTCAGCGAGTTCAGACGTGCTGATTCCTGACTGAACCACTCACTTTATTTTCAACAGGACCTGTGAACTTCGATGGAAAGTTGAACTGCATGCTTCCTGAATTGCATCTTCTCATGACACTCATTGTAAGCTCCTTACGTCGCAACTTATAGTATGTGATCCTTCCTTGGTCTTTTATCTGTAACATTGCATCTTGATGGAGTCATTGTCTCTGGAACTCCTTGTGTAATGTCTGGGTGTCTTTGCAAAAACAAGTCTAGCCACTTGTTGTCAGGTTTCCCATGTCTGAATGAAGTATTCATTTAAGTTGTTTGTAGATACTGTCTATTAGTTGACTTCTACTAATAGGAAATTCATTCTTTTTACTTTCCAGTAAAATTATCAGAGGTTCATATAGGTAAGAAACGAGGGTGCTACGCTTTCAGCTACATAGTTTCAACCACTTTTCAATGTCACCCAACTACCCACTTTCCTTTACTCTACAGTGTCGCCATCCAAAAGGCAGATGTAGATCATCGTAAACAGGAGACTTTTTCGGACTTTTGGAAGGTCAGGTTGCACAGTAGCCGAAATAGACAGGTAGGTAGATAGAGAGAGAAACGAAATTTGACATAAACATCTTTAGGGAAGTTTAATACAGAGATATGGAATTTGCTGATGGAGCAGTAAGGTATTTAGCATAGACATTTTTAGTGGAGCCTAAATTTACTGTTTAGTCAGAATTGTAACTGCTTTATTTTTAGTAAATAATGCAGGTTTGGAAACAGTAATTTTTTAATCTGCATGTGTGTACAAAGAAAAGGAAGAAAGCTTCCCATACAAGTACTGGATTACTTTGTTAGAGAGACAACATGTGCAAGAAGTACGTAAATTAATCTATGAAATACGGAGTCGTGTGTGTGTGTGTGTGTGTGTGTGTGTGTGTGTGTGTGTGAAGGCGTGCACGCAATTCAGAAGCAAACGTCTTTGAAACTGATGCCATTTTACGTAAATATCTTTGACCTTTATGCCTGTGAAAGTTACGTATTTTTTTCTACACATCATTGAACTTGACGCCAATTTTACGCATCACTTAATACAACGTCGTGATTATCTGAAGACGGAGAGTGGAAAGGGCTAGGGGGATATGTGAGAGGGGAGGGAAGCAGGAGGGGAAAGGGTCGCAGCTTGTCACGTGATGATGATAATGACCTCATTGATCAAGGAGGCGTGGTTTCGTTACAAATGTAAAAAAAGTGGGCCCAGAATGCTCAATGTAAACAAAGTTGGCTAGACGATACTTCTTCTCTACCACTCATGACACTCTGATCGTCGGAAAACTGTCTCATTACTGCCTATTCAGTGCTGTGTCCTTCTGGTACTTCACTATAAATTTTCTCATCATCAACAGTAGGCCGTAAAAACAATTCTTAAAAAGCATCAAATCTTTATATGTGACCACTTACAGAAACGTGGACACTGGAGTGAAATATGATTATTGAAAAATGAATCGTATTTGTGTGCCATTTTTCAGTATCTAATATCTTCTTTCACTTCACTCAAGAAGCAAATAAGCTTTGCTAGGAGACACTTGGGTACACACGAATACAAAGAAACACCTGCTTGGTCATTATTAGCACGCTGCCTGCGAAGTTTCAGCAGCACACTTGCCGTATTGGCTGTTTGCGAGGCACTAATTTCACCGCATAACATGTCTAGATTGTTAGGTGCTCCCTGAAACGGCCTATCTCAGGTACTTAGTGCCACCGGGGAACACTGAAACTTTGACTAGGGGACTCTGCTTCGCCAATGAGCTTCCGAGAGCTTCTAACGTAAGGAGCTACGGCTTTGTGGGCTCAGGTAACAACGTTAATTAATAAGCCCTCGCCTCCGAAGCTCACCTAATGGCGCACGATAATTTCCTCACGGCCAGAGCCGTGTATCTAGTCACTCAATAACGAGCAATTACCCATTCAGCAAGAGTTCATGTTTCCGACGCAGGAGACGAAGTGAAAGCACAGTGCTACCATTAGTCTGTAGCGTATATTTTGTCTCACTGTCATAATAACAAATTATTGCTTGTATTTCGATAACGTAGAATATATCTCTGGACAATTGTAAGGTCATAAAACAAGATCAAGTGAAAGGATCGTCTACACAAACAAAATTATATTTAATACCATTTTTAAAAACTTCTTGTTTAAAATATGGCCTGTGATATCTGCACTCAAAAATGTTAATACTGCATGAATGGTTGCGATTTTATTATTCTTGTGTATGAGAGGACACCCCACAAAGAATCACTTTTAGGCACAAGACAATTAACAACAATTTCCAACTTCAGACTACCTTCGTAGGTATTGCTTCCTGACACGTTCATTGTGTGTAACTCAGAAAACAAAAATAAAAGAAACTTTTCAAAATTCGAAACTATATAAGGAAGAAGTTTTAAAGAATTTGTAAATATGAAATGTTTTTGCATTTTACAAACAATCCTGTTTCATGTACAGAATTGAACGCGACAGACAGGAATACGAATCCAGTGCACAGACTGATGGTAGGAATTATTCTCCGAAATGAGTTTACACTGCTGTTGGTATCACAACACCATCAACAACTCTGACTGGTTATCGAGTGTGGACTACTTTTTGAAATGTGAAAGGCTGTAGCCAAAAAACTAACCACACGCTTTGCTTATCTTTAATGTTATTGCTACCACTGTTTACTATATCACGTCTTTATACAAAATATTATTGCTGTTTTAGTGGCTACGATCGCAGAAACAAGTCGGGCTCCTTTCGTCTTCAGTGGTCAATCGTAACATGAAGCCGATTTCCTCTCTGCGAAAATCAGGACAACCGAAAAACACGAGGAGAGAACGCGATAAGGTACGAAAGGAATAAAACTGCTGCAAATGACTTATACGATCTACTCCGTGCTCAGAGCATGGGAGAAATCTTCACTAAAATTATTTGAACAAGACTGAAGCTGCAACTAGTGCTACCAAAACAGCGATGTTCGCTGAATGCCTACGCGCTGGCGTAAGCAGTTGTTACCAAACGCGACGAACGGCGGCGAAACTGCTGGTAGACGGCAATACATGCCTCAATCGAGAAATGTGACCACGGAGAGACTTGTATGTCATATGCAACCGAACAGGTAGAAGTAAGTGCCGCAGTTAATAAATTATACTGCTTGGAAGAGCACAAGTGCTTTGGTGCACATAATTACACCTCCCCAGTCCACGTAAAGCTACTTTTGGAAAGTACGGGAAATCTAAATCAGAATGAGCATATGGAGAACTGAACTCGCTGCATTCCTAAATTAAGATCATTGTCTTAAATAGAATACATCGGTGCCCGGTAGCGCTAAACCCTGCGAATAAGGCAGGAAGAGACACTGGACTTACTCTCCTTCTAGAAGCACTTTATCGTAGAGCGCTGGAGCAACGAAAGGTACCTACAGACTGGAAAAAAGGTCATTTCTGTTATCAAGAAGGTTCGTACGATATATACACATAATTACAGGCTAATATCGCTGACGTTAATCTGTTGAAGAGTTACGCAACATGTTCACGTACACTAACGGAAAAAATCGCAGCACCAAGAAGCGGTTGCGCTAAACAAACAAAAGTTGGTAGATGTGTTTGCGTTTCTACATCTTAAAGATGACGTCCGTTCAAATTTCACGCCAATCGCATAAAAATGGAGGTAGTAGCGCCACTATGAGCACGGAAATCAGGTTTACTTGAAATACGCGATGTGAGAGTTAGTTACGTTTCAGATTGGGCGTATTGAGTTAATGTTAGTCAAGAATGCATTTAAGACGACGAAGACGCCATTATCAACATCTCACTGAGTTTGGACGAAGTCGTGTAATAGGACTACGAGAAGCTGGATATTCCTTCCACGATACTGCAGAAAGACTCGGCAGCAGTGCAGTCACTATACTGGTAGCGGTAGTCAAGGGAAGGTATGGTAGCAAGAAGACCGGGCTCCGAATGGCCACGTAGCACTACCGACAGGGAAGACCGCCGTGTTCGGGGTGTGGCAGTGGCGTATCGCAGTGCATCAGCAGCAGCAATTCGAGCAGCATTTGGCACCACAGTGGCACAACGAACCATTACAAATGAGGTTCTTCAAAACAGCTCCTAGCCAGACATCCTGTAACATATACAGGGTGTTACAAAAAGGTGCGGTCAAACTTTCAGGAAACATTCCTCACACACAAATAAAGAAAAGATGTTATGTGGACATGTGTCCGGAAATGCTTAGTTTCCATGTTAGAGCTCATTTTAGTTTCGTCAGTATGTACTGTACGTCCTCGATTCGCCAGTTGGCCCAATTGAAGGAAGGTAATGTTGACTTCGGTGCTTGTGTTGAAATGCGACTCATTGCTCTACAGTACTAGCATCAAGCACATCAGTACGTAGCATCAACAGGTCAGTGTTCATCAAGATCGCGATTTTGCAGTCAGTGCAATGTTTACAAATGCGGAGTTGGCAGATGCCCATTTGACATATGGATTAGCACGGGGCAATAGCCGTGGCGCGGTACGTTTGTATCGAGACAGATTTCCAGAACGAAGGTGCCCCGACAGGAAGACGTTCGAAGCAATTGATCGGCGTCTTAGGGAGCACGGAACATTCCAGCCTATGACTCGCGACTGGGGAAGACCTACAACGACGAGGACACCTGCAATGGACGAGGCAATTCTTCGTGCAGTTGACGATAACCCTAATGTCAGCATCAGAGAAGTTGCTGCTGTACAAGGTAACGTTGACCACGTCACTGTATGGAGAGTGCTACGGGAGAACCAGTTGTTTCCGTACCATGTACAGCGTGTGCAGGCACTATCGGCAGCTGATTGGCCTCCACGGGTACACTTCTGCGGATGGTTCATCCAACAATGTGTCAATCCTCATTTCAGTGCAAATGTTCTCTTTACGGATGAGGCTTCATTCCAACGTGATCAAATTGTAAATTTTCACAATCAACATGTGTGGGCTGACTAGAATCCGCACGCAATTGTGCAATCACGTCATCAACAGAGATTTTCTGTGAACGTTTCGACATGCATTGTTGGTGATGTCTTGACTGGCCCCATGTTCTTCCACCTACGCTCAATGGAGCACGTTATCATGAATTCATAAGGGATACTCTACCCGTGCTGCTAGAACATGTGCCTATACAAGTACGACACAACATGTGGTTTACGCACGATGGAGCTCCTGCACATTTCAGTCCAAATGTTCGTACGCTTCTCAACAACAGATTCGGTGACCGATGGATTGGTAGAGGCGGACCAGTTCCATGGCCTCCACGCTCTCCTGACCTCAACCCTCTTGACTTTCATTTATGGGGGCATTTGAAAGCTCTTGTCTACGCAACCCCGGTACCAAATGTAGAGACTCTTCGTGCTCGTATTGTGGACGACTGTGATACAATACGCCATTCTCCAGGGCTGCACTAGCGCATCAGGGATTCCATGCGACGGAGGGTGGATGCATGTATCCTCGCTAACGGAGGACATTTTGAACATTTCCTGTAACAAAGTGTTTGAAGTCACGCTGGTACGTTCTGTTGCTGTGTGTTTCCATTCCATGATTAATGCGATTTGAAGAGAAGTACTAAAATGATCTCTAACATGAGAGCATTTCCGGACACATGTCCACATAACATATTTTCTTTCTTTGTGTGTGAGGAATGTTTCCTGAAAGTTTGGCCGTACCTTTTTGTAGCACCCTGTATTCCACCGACCCCAAACCACCGCCGTTTGCGACTTCAGTGGTTTCAAGCGATAGCCCACTGGAGTGCGGATTGGAGGTCTGTTGTGTTTTCTGATGGAAGCCGGGTCTGCCTCGGAGCCAATGATGGCTGTGTGTTGGTTAGGAGGCCAGGTGAGCGCCGGCAAGCAACCTGCCTGCTACCTAGACACACTGGACCTACACCTAAAGTTATGGTCTGTGGTGCGATTTCGCATAATAGCAGGAGCACTTTCCCGGTTAACCCATGCACCCTGACTGCAAATTTCTACCTCAGTCTGGTTATTCGACCTGTTGTGCTGCCATTCGTGAACAGCATTTCAGCGGTCTTTCCAACAGGATAAGCTCTCCTACATACAACTGTTGCAACCCAGCTTGCTCTACTGAGTGTCGACACGTTGCTTTGGCCGTCGATCACCAGCTCTCTCTCCAACCTAGCATGCATGGGACCTCATCGGACGAGAACTACAGCTTTAACGACATCCAGCATTAACTGTCCATGTGTTGACCAACCTAGTCCAACAGGTATGGAACTCCATCCCACAAACTGACATCCGCATCTCTACGAGACAATACATGCATATTTGCATACTTGCATTCAGCATTCTGTCGGCTATACTGGTTACTAATACACTAGCATTTCACCTTTGCATTGTCTTTTCCCGTCTTTACATTAACCTTTGAACTTGCAATGTTAATCAATTAAGTGTGTTACCTAGATAAATGTATTCTCGAAATTTCATTACTCTCCATTAGTATTTTCTTGGTGTTGGGATTTTTTTTTATCGTCAGTGTATTATGACATTTTTACCGAAGCAGTCTCTCCTCCAAAAATTGACATGGATTCCATAAATAGAGATCTTGCGAAACTCAGCCGTTCTGCTCGTCGATAAGATGTACAGTGCCGTAGACAACGGCGCCCATGTTTATGCACCTATCCTTGATGGTATTGCACACTGTCGCTATGTGAACAAAATCCGAGCTTACTGAACATCGGTCAAGATTTGTGGTTGGATTCAGGACTTACCCACATACAGAAATCAACACGTCGCACTTAACGGAACAAAATCGATATTCGTATGGGCAAACTCAGCAGTACCCCAGTGTAGTGTGGTAGGACCTTTACTTTTTCCAATATTCATAAATGATCTAGTGGAAAACGCCGGAAGTTCCGTGAAGTTGTTTACAAACGGCGTAGTTCTCTGTAAGATGGTAGAAATCTCAGAAAACTGTAGCGAATTGCAGGAAGACCTGGAGAGGATTGATGACTGATGTAGGCACTGGCCCGTGACCGTGACTGTAAATAAACTTAACTTACTGTGCATAAATAGGCGAAGAAACACGCCACCGTTCGATGAGACTATTGGCGAAAAACAAACACTGGAAAGAGTAATTACCATGAAATATCCAGTGGTAACCATCAAGAACGACCTAAAGAATGATCACATAAAACAAACTGTGTGAAAAGGAGATGCCAGACTGAGATTCATGGGAAGAAACTTAAAGAAATGCTGTTCATCCATGAAAGAAGTTTACAGAACATTTGTTTGATAGATTCTTGAGTAGTGTTCAGAGTTGTAAAACTATTGCTGGCTACCATAGACTACCATAAGTAAGCATTGAATACAGTAGTTTTCCTAGTAGCTTTGGTTAGTTAAGGTCATACCCACTGGGTGTGTTGCATATCTCTCGGGCGTTAACTCATAACGATCACTTTCTTTACATATGAGATCAGTGTGTTACTGGATTCTCCTAAAAATCGGAAGCGGTGAACCGTCTCGAAACTGAGTGAGGATATGGAAATTTTTATTCAACATAATTATTCTCCTGTCTGTTAGTTAAGAATAAGCAGTATTTGTAACTAAACTGAAGTTAGCAATGTTTAATCCCGGTTTTTTTTCGAAAACTGTAGATTTGTAACATGAAACAGAGGGTTGTTGTAGTAAAAATAAAAATAATAATACAGGTGTATCATATAGCTCTAGACAATGCAATTTCCTCAATAAAAAGATAAAACAGTAGAAACGCAAAACAGAAACATATCAAACATCCCTTCAATATTTCGTCGAACTTATAAAAAACGTGTTTCTGCTATTCATAAACAACTTTCGCATTTATTAGTAACAACAGGAAACTCTTGCCTTTGATCATAAAAGCGCAGCAGTTATGCGATAACTTATTCTGACCCTGAATGATTTGCGGTTCTAATATGTGCAAAACGAACAACCGAACAAACAAGAAAAGAAAGAGAAGTCGTCGGCTCCCATTTTATCTGTTACACATTTATTTATGTTCCTTCCCTACCAGTTCTACCAATATCATCGGTAATCCTACCATTTACTACGTCATTTATGTAGTGTTCTAAAACTACTGGACTGTAGTTTTGGTAGAGCGCAACACTAGTAGTCTTGGACTCTTACCAGGTCGGGCTAATAGAAGAGACGGAAAAGATCCAAAGAAGAGCGGTGAGGTCCGTCACGTGATCATTTAGTAAACCCGCGATCGTTACAGAAATACTCAATAAAATCCAGTGGCAGACGCTGAAAGAGAAGCGTTGTACATTACAGCGTTGTTTACTATCGGAATTCCGAGAGAATACCTCCCGCATAGCGTATGGCAACATATTACTCCCTCTCACATTGGCCTCGCGAAGTGACAACGAGAGGTTACGGTGATTTACCGACAGTCATTCTTCCACGAACCACCCACATGTAGAACTGGGGAGCGAGGAAAACATAGCGGTTTCAGAGATACTCTGCACCACACACCGCAGGGTGGCTTGTGAAGGACCGATGTTGACGGAAAACTAACGCCCTTCGTGCCTCTAGTCAACGTATTTCATAATGGAGAAGTTAACAGCCATATGGTTCATTCAAAGTGCTCCGAAAATTGCTGTCAGATAAGCATAAATTTGTTTGATAACTTGATAAGCTAGTTTCCATTCATTGGACTAAATCTCAAAACATGATGTCGCTTTAGGAAACATGAAGCATTTGATACGAAAGTTACGTAAGCTCCATTAGCACATTAGTGCATCGCAAGATTACGACACGTGAACTAGCTGCATTGTAGCCAGCTGACGTCAGTCTTGCGAAGGAGAGAACTGCAAGTTTCTGCTGAAACCTAAGTTATATGTTTGCTTACATTTGGTACATATGTACCTATGTTGAGATCTCTTCTTCTGACGACGGACAGTCAATTGCGACGCTGTTACCTCATTGCTATTTGATTAAGTTCCACACATCTGTTGTCATTGAACGCCTTTTCGAAGGCTCATCCCAGTATCTCCGAAAGAATTATGTAGATCCATTTAAAAGTAAACTATGTTGTCATAATTCGGCACCCATAAGCGTCAGAAAATCCTCAACATTGTCCACTTCCAAAATGTCTGTTTAGATAATGAAACAAAATTTAAGAACAAAAATGCCATAGGTACATTAACTGCTACGAACAAGAATTGTCAGATATCTTAAGCTGTTTTATTCCTTTTTGATTATGTTGTCTTACCACCAGACACGTAGCCCAGGTCGCTTACGCACATCTGTGCGGATTCGGAGGTTGCAGTGGCAAAAATTTTTTCTCACCAGTGCTTGTTCACCAACGAGAGGAGACATAATGACATAAAATTCCTGATGACCAGATTTTGCTTCATTAATCTGGATTAATTTCGAAATCCCTCCGCACTGTCTCATGAGGAGAGGGCATGTGACATAATTGATGGCGATCTGTGCGTCTTATGGGGACGTTAAGCGCGGCAATGTCGTTTTTGGTATTTGAGAGGAGGAAGCTATACGAAGAGAATCACCCCCCCTCCCCTCAAAAAAAATCTGAATAACATTGTCGTGGACGGAGGTTGTGTAGTACGCATTTCTGCCGCTAGGAGTGTACAGCGCAACTCATTGCCAGTAGAGTGCCGCCTGTGTTGTCGACCTGGCTTGTTCTGTTCATCTGTAGCGATTGTTTTTGCAAGCGCTGTTTTGTTCTTGTTTCGTTTCTTACGATGGTAACTTTAAGTGAACAATGTGCAGCTGTGAAATTTTGTTTTCTACTTGGTACAAATGCTGCCGAAAACTGCTTACCAAGTGTACGAGTGGTTTGCTCGATTTAAAAATGGCGACATGCCGATTGATGACAAACCTCGTTCCGGACATCTATCAACTGGCCGAATCGACGTAAATCTCGGAAAAATTCGAGATCTTGTGCTCACAGAGCGTCGATAGAAAATTGATCAAATGTCAGAGATCAGTGGGTTATCTTGGAGCTCGGTCCTGCGAAATTTAATGGAAGTTTTGGGAATGAAACGGTTGCTGCCTAGTTTGTTCCATGGGTTCTGACTGACAGTCAAAAGAAACATCGAGCTGAAACATATCGTGCTTTGAAACTATTGCACAAAACAACAGAAAAATCAAAAAACAAAATCCTTGCTAACTAGCCCCGGTCTCCCTTAAATACACGCATGCTGTTGGCTATTAAAATCGCAGCACCAGGAATGGTAACACATTACGAAATTTTTGCTATTTGCTTATACGGTATATTAGAAAGGATACTTGGTTACATGTGTAGGTGATTTCGGGATATTACGGTGCAAAATTCAGTATACGAAGCAATCACTTCTGGCTGTAGCCATGGATCCAACTCGGCTGAGTGTCCTATCGAACCGAGCTTCGATGACAGAGTTGTACGCCATTTCATGCTGCTTCAGTTTTATTTAACACTTCATGTGTCTTAGTGGCTGGCAATTGATGGCCTTCTAGTCTCTCACCAACCCAGAACCAAATGTTTTCAGTGCGTGAAATCTCTGCAGAACCTGTTGGGCAGGACAACAGTCAAACATCCGATGAACGGATGAAAGTTTCCTCGGTAGGTCAAAACCTTTTGGCTTGTTTGTGGGATCAAGGTGATGACCTCTTGTTCCCAATGTTTTTGTTGACCATTCATGCGTCCAGCTTTCATTTAGATCAAAACCATCCGCGATGAGTTGTCCTGCAGTAACACTTGCTGGTCTTCTTGATCGCAATCGTTGCTGTAGCGGATGACAGAATTCCTGGTGCAGTAATACAGAAGTTGTGCAGAGATTTTCTTGGTCTCCCTCAGTAGAGCTTGTTTCCGCATTAAGTGGGGTGGAGGGATGTGACTCAGTACAGGTAACCAGTGGCAAGGGGTTGATTGGATAGAACCAGTAACGCAGCGCACTATGTCGTTAAGTTTTGTGTCTACCTTCTTCACATGCACACTTTCCAACCAGACATGTGCACAGTACTCGGCAGCAGAGTACACAAGACTGATGCCAGTTAAACGCAGACAGTCAGCAGGGGTTCCCCAGGTGGTACCACTGAGCGTATGTAGTATGTTGTTCCTCGCAGCAACTTTATGAGAAAGCTTAGTGATGTGCTCTTTGTAGCTCAGGGTTCTATCTAGAGTGATTCCGAGATATTTTGGGAAAGAATTGTACCTCACCGTTTGTCCATTGAACAGAACTCTTGGTTTGTAGCTCGCAGCACGATTCGCTAAATGGAAACAAGAAACTTCAGTTTTTGATATGCTTGGGATCAATTTCCAGGTCTTAAAGAAAGTTGACATCTTTTCCAGATCCTCCGTAAGAATTCGTTCACCATCTTCGAAATTACTTCTCTGTGTTACTAGTGTGATGTCATCAGCATAGATGAATTTAGTTGATATTGTGGTTGGTAAATCATTAATGTATAAATTGAATAGTGATGGGGCTAAAACAGATCCCTGTAGTAGTCCATTATTTAGTTCCCGTTTGTGGCTTTTAGAGCTGCCTAGAAACACTTCCAATTGCCTTTCACTAAGCGTGCTGGATATTAGATCCACACTTGTAAATAATGCGATAGGTACAACCTTCAGAAGGAGGAAATTAGCTGCCCGAAAGCGATAATGTAAAGAAATTTCTTTTATGCAACTTGTAGCTTATTGTTTCGGTACATACAACTACAGTTGTTGAGGATGGATAAAATTCTACGACAGGGAGTTTCCATGAAATAGAGGCTGCTGATCATAGAGGGAAAGTTAGGACTAAGCAAAACACACATACCACAGATAACTTCCAGTGGCCGACCGCTGTGACCGAGCGGTTCTATGCACTTCATTCCGGAACCACGCTGCTGCCTACGGTCGCAGGTTCGAATCCTGCCTCGGACATGGGTGTGTGTGATTTCCTTAGGTTAGTTAGGTTTAAGTAGTTCTAAGTTCTAGGGGACTGATGACCTCAGATGTTAAGTCCCATAGTGCTCAGAGCCATAACTTCCAGTAGGCACTGGTCCGAGAAGTAAAAGATAAAAATGGCGTATAAAAATGATAAAATACCATGTTTACATCTACATCCACATTTATACTCCGCAAGTCACCCAACGGTGTGTGGCGGAGGGCACTTTACGTGCCACTGCCATTACCTTCCTTTCCTGTTCCAGTCGCGTATGGTTCGCGGGAAGAACGACTGCCGGAAAGCCTCCGTGCGCGCTCGAATATCTCTAATTTTACATTCGTGATCTCCTTGGGAGGTATAAGTATGGGGAAGCAATATATTCGATACCTCATCCTGAAACCCACCCTCTCGAAACCTGGACAGCAAGCTACACCGCGATGCAGACCGCCTCTCTTGCAGAGACTGCCATTTGAGTTTGCTAAACATCTCCGTAACTCTATCACGCTTACCAAATAACCCCGTGACGAAACACGCCGCTCTTCTTTGGATCTTCTCTATCTCCTCTGTGAACCCGATCTGGTACGGATCCCACACTGATACTCAAGTATAGGTCGAACGAGTGTTTTGTTAGCCACCTCCTTTGTTGATGGACTACATATTCTAAGGACTCTCCCAATGAATCTCAACTTGGTACCCGCCTTATCAACAATTAATTTTATATGATCATTCCACTTCAAATCGTTCCGTACGCATACTCCCAGATATTGTACAGAAGCAACTGCTACCAGTGTTTGTTCCGCTATCACATAATCATACAATAAAGTATCCTTATTTCTATGTATTCGCAATACATTACATTTGTCTATGTTAAGGGTCAGTTGCCACTCCCTGCACCAAGTGCCTATCCGCTGCAGATCTTCCTGCATTTCGCTGCAATTTTCTAATGCTGCAACTTCTCTGTATACTACAGCATCATCCGCGAAAAGCCGCATCGAACTTCCGACACTATCTACTAGGTCATTTATATATATTGTGAAAAGCAATGGTCCCATAACATTCCCCTGTGGCACGCCAGAGGTTACTTTAACGTCTGTAGACGTCTCTCCATTGAGAGCAACATGCTGTGTTCTGTTTGCTAAAAACTCTTCAATCCAGCCACACAGCTGGTCTGATATTCAGTAGGCTCTTACTTTGTTTCTCAAGCGACAGTGCGGAACTGTATCGAACGCCTTCCGGAAGTCAAGGAAAATGGCATCTACCTGGGAGCCTGTATCTAATATTTTATGGGTTCAAATGGCTCTGAGCACTATGGGACTTAACAGCTGAGGTCATCAGTCCCTAGAACTTAGAACTACTTAAACCTAACTAACCTAAGGACATCACACATAGCCATGGCTGAGGCAGGATTCCAACCTGGGACCGTAGCGATCGCGCGGTTCCAGACTGAAGCGGCTAGAACTGCTCGTCCACTCCGGCCGGCTATTTTCTGGGTCTCATGAACAAATAAAGCTGTTTCCGGAATCCGTGTTGATGCCTATAGAGTAGATTCTGGGTTTCCAGAAATGACACGATACGCGAGCAAAACAAATGTTCTAAAATTCTACAACAGATCGATGTCAGAGATATAGGCCTACAGTTTTACGCATCTGCTAGACGACTCTTCTTGAAAACTGGGACTACCTGTGCTCTTTTCCAATCATTTGGAACCTTCCGTTCCTCTAGTTCATAGAATACAATCTAATGAAAGATATACTCAGATAGACGTACGTCGTTGAACATTTTACACAATCGCTTCCCTTCTGCCACTGCGTTATTACAACACGTACTGCTTTGAACTGTAACACGGCTGTTGCGAATCCCGTGAGCGAGTCAGTTTCTCCCGCGGCCGGGGCTACAGTTCGCTTTGTGTGTTAGGGGGGCGCCGTGTTTTTGGATGTGCTGCAGAGGCGCGGAGCGCTCCAACGTGAGGCGCCGGCGGCGCTTGGCACAGCTCAATGGTTCTTAGCGTCAGGGAGCGCCTCTCCTGCCGCCACCACTGCGCCACACGCAGCGCTTCCTCTGCACAACAGCGCTGTTTCAACTCCAGAGACCTCAAAGTGGTGATTAACAGCACACGAGGAACTCGCACACCGTCAAAATACATTATGTAAATAGTAAGCACTGTTTGTTTTAACTAGGCTGCTGCGTTAAATAAAAGTGAATATTATGCCGCGAAGCAATGTACAGATTGAAAGTGCACCACAACAGAGATACTTATCAGTGACTGTGAGGACTTTATACCGTGTCAACTTTCACAAAGTAATGCACTTGATGCATTACCTAGACTTGAAACAAAAATTGTACTTGTTGTACACCAAAAGTGTCGTCAAACAGGTAAATGTCGCAGGAAGAGAACCGCCCGCCACCGAAATTAGTTGGTATTATGAGGTGACCTGCTTGCTCGTAGTTACTATCCAGCCACACATATAGGTTTAGGTAGAGTTACACACTACCAAAGATACGGTTCTGTAGCTTTGGTGACGTAGTAAATGTTAGGATTACCAGTAGTATGGGTAGCACTGGTAAGGATAGAAACGTAAATGAATGTGTGAAAGAGAAATTGGGAGCCGACGACTCCTCTTCATTTGTTTGTTTGTTTTGCACATAATTAGCGCAAAGAAAGTTTATGTAATTATTGTTGTTATTTTGTACTCAGCAGTACGTTCTTCATCGTGATCAAAGACGATAGTTTCCTTTATGATTGATAAGTACGTAAGTTGTTAATGAATAACATGTTTTGTATAAGCTCGACAAAGTATTGAAGAAATGGTTGATGCTTTTGTTTTGCGTTTTTTAATACGAGGGTAATACCAATTTAAGGTTCAAAAATGGTTCAAATGGCTCTGAGCACTATGGGACTTAACTTCTGAGGTCATCAGTCCCCTGGAACTTAAAACTACTTAAACGTAACTAACCTAAGGACATCACACACATCCATGCCCGAGGCAGGATTCGAAACTGCGACCGTAGCGGTCGCGCGGTTCCAGACTGTAGCGCCTAGAACCGCTCGTCCACTCAGGCCGGCCCAAATTAAGGTATCCTATTTTTTTTATAAGTACGTAGACCTGTTTATTTCTATAATGGTTTACATCAGTTTACAGCTTGAACATTTAGCTATTTTTCGACATAATCACCATTTGTATCGATGCAGTTTTCTAGACGCTGTCGCAGTTTTTGTATGCTCATGTCATACCACCTCGCCGCCATGATGTTCAGAAGGTTATTAACCTCTTCTTTCACCTCGTCGTCGGAGCTGAATCGCTTTCCGGCCAAATGTTCTTTTAACCTAGGGAACAGGTGATAGTCACTGGGCGCCAAGTCAGGACTATAGTGTGGGTGGGTGATTATGTTGCACTGAAAGTGTTGCAGGAGAGCAACGGTTTGCCAAGTGGTGTGTGGGCGAGCGTTGTCATGGAGAATGTGTACGCCCTTGCTCCACATCCCTCTTCTCCGATTCTGAATTGCCTGTTTGAGTTTTTTCAGAGTCTGACAGTACCTGTCAGCGTTAATTGTGGTCCCAGTGGTTCAGCTCCGACGACGAGGTGAACGAAAGGGGTTCATAACCTCCTGAACAGCATGGTGGAGAGATGGTATGACATGGGCATACAAAAACTGCTACAGCGTCTACAAAAATGCATCGACAGAAATGGTGATTATGTGAAAAAATAGCTAAATGTTCAAGCTGTAAACTGATGTTAACCATTGTAGAAATAAACAGGTCTATGTATTTATAAAAAAATAAGAGACCTTCATTTTGGGATTACTCTCGTTTTACCTTTTTTCAGAATTTTACGTTTTCTAGCACTTTTCTTTGTTCTTGTTTTTACTACAACATACCTTTGTTTCACGTTACAAAACAACAATTTGCAAATAAAACCAGAACAAAACATTAACACCTTCAGTTTTGTTGTACTGTTTATTTTTAAGCAACAGACGGGAGAACAAGTATGTAGAACAAAAATGTTTCGTAGGTTATGCTGTCCTTTATACACTCCTGGAAATTGAAATAGTCCCAGGAAGGGGAAACTTTATTGACACATTCCTGGGGTCAGATACATCACATGATCACACTGACAGAACCACAGGCACATACACACAGGCAACAGAGCATGCACAATGTTGGCACTAGTACAGTGTATATCCACCTTTCGCAGCAATTCAGGCTGCTATTCTCCCATGGAGACGATCGTAGAGATGCTGGATGTAGTCCTGTGAAACGGCTTGCCATGCCATTTCCACCTGGCGCCTCAGCTGGACCAGCGTTCGTGCTGGACGTGCAGACCGTGTGAGACGACGCTTCATCCAGTCCCAAACATGCTCAATGGGGGACAGATCCGGAGATCTTGCTGGCCAGGGTAGTTGACTTACACCTTCTAGAGCACGTTGGGTGGCACGGGATACATGCGGACGTGCATTGTCCTGTTGGAACAGCAAGTTCCCTTGCCGGTCTAGGAATGGTAGAACGATGGGTTCGATGACGGTTTGGATGTACCGTGCACTATTCAGTGTCCCCTCGACGATCACCAGTGGTGTACGGCCAGTGTAGGAGATCGCTCCCCACACCATGATGCCGGGTGTTGGCCCTGTGTGCCTCGGTCGTATGCAGTCCTGATTGTGGCGCTCACCTGCACGGCGCCAAACACGCATACGACCATCATTGGCACCAAGGCAGAAGCGTCTCTCATCGCTGAAGACGACACGTCTCCATTCGTCCCTCCATTCACGCCTGTCGCGACACCACTGGAGGCGGGCTGCACGATGTTGGGGAGTGAGCGGAAGACGGCCTAACGGTGTGCGGGACCGTAGGCCAGCTTCATGGAGACGGTTGCGAATGGTCCTCGCCGATACCCCAGGAGCAACAGTGTCCCTAATTTGCTGGGAAGTGGCGGTGCGGTCCCCTACGGCACTGTGTAGGATCCTACGGTCTTGGCGTGCATCCGTGCGTCGCTGCGGTCCGGTCCCAGGTCGACGGGCACGTGCACCTTCCGCCGACCACTGGCGACAACATCGATGTACTGTGGAGACCTCACGCCCCACGTGTTGAGCAATTCGGCGGTACGTCCACCCGGCCTCCCACATGCCCACTATACGCCCTCGCTCAAAGTCCGTCAACTGCACATACGGTTCACGTCCACGCTGTCGCGGCATGCTACCAGTGTTAAAGACTGCGATGGAGCTCCGTATGCCACGGCAAACTGGCTGACACTGACGGTGGCGGTGCACAAATGCTGCGCAGCTAGCGCCATTCGACGGCCAACACCGCGGTTCCTGGTGTGTCCGCTGTGCCGTGCGTGTGATCATTGCTTGTACAGCCCTCTCGCAGTGTCCGGAGCAAGTATGGTGGGTCTGACACACCGGTGTCAATGTGTTCTTTTTTCCATTTCCAGGAGTGTATATCCTCACTCAGTTTCTAGACGGTTAATCGCTTCCGTTTTCTAGGAGAATGTAGTAAGATACCGATCGCATACACAAAAGAATCAATCGAAATGCGGTAACGCCCGATAGGTATGCAACACACCGAAAGTACGGTTAACGTGGTCGTGTGACTAGGGCCTCCCGTCGGGTAGACCGTTCTCCGGATGCAAGTCTTTAGATTTGACGCCACTTCGGCGACTTTCACGTCGATGGGGATGAAATGATGATAATTTGGCCAACACAACACCCAGTCCTTGAGCGGAGAAAATCTCCGAACAAGCCGAGAATTGAACCCGGGTCCTTAGGATTGACATTCTGTCGCGCTGACCACTCAGCTACCGGGGGCGGACGTTAATGTGTTTACGATCTGAATTGACCAAGACTACTAGGAAAACTAAAGTAGTTCAAAGTGACCGCTTTATTCACACCTGCAAGTAGAATCGAGTCAGATGCTTCGAAGGTGACGCGGTGTGGCATCACCTTCATTGGGTGTCGTTTGTTAGCGGGAGCGATAGGCAAGCGAGGTGTAACGCCACAAGTGCTGTCCGAGCGTTCTTTTCTAAGGCCATGTTACACGTTGTCAAACTCGCATAATAGATTATAGTGACTGCATAGAGGAGAAATGGGAAGTTTAGGTAATATTTAATCTATGTACTATTGGTTACTATTTAACTGTATTTTCTGATAACGTGTTCTGTAATTTCGTATTTAGAAAATTTTACTTCATTTAACCCTTGTGTTATTCTATTTAATACTTTACTATAGATAGATTTTAAACCGAGAGATGGGGAGATGGGAGCCAATGGGGAGTATCTGCTACAATCGTTTCATCAAACGTAAGTATCGCCACCTCAAGGTATCGAGACTTTTCCTTCGACACTTTTATGAGCAGGATAGTTTTCTTACGATAGGGTAGAGTCGTGCAGTATCGGCCGGCTTACATTATCGGCCAATACTGTGATTTCCCTTTCCGTCTCCAAATGGCTAAAGTATACAGTAACCAGGAGAAACGTGCGTATCCATGTGCACTGAAGTACAACACCTTCCTCGTCTCTTCAGTGCTTTGTCTGCTCTGAGTGCTTCATGGTCTTGCTGTAGCTCTTAGCGCTCGGAAGGTATTTAGAGGCCTGTGGTACCCATTTTTAAGTTAAATCATTAATTTCGTTGCTATGTTTCGGTCACCGCTCTTATGCCGGGAAATCTTTCATTATAATTTCCATAAAAGAACGTATACGCTATGACTAGATCCTATTACGTGTCTCTTGTGCAGTTCAGGTCACCCGATTGTCTTTCAGTATCGGCCAGAAGTAATATCAGTTTTTAAATCATATTTTCTTCTTCTTACTTCTCTTCGGATTGAAATGGAGGAAAAAGAGAAAAAAGTAAGAAAAAATGGAGTGAATACTCCATGAAAATGCTGTGAACAAAGTTATGCCTAACAAAATGACAGCGAGGGAGGCAGCTGAAGCGTTTTCAACAATTAGGAAAGGAAGATCGCCACCGAAGCAGGAAAAAATAAAGTCTGAAATAAAATTGAAGAAACTTGAACTTCAGTAGGGTGTTGCTAAATAAAATAAACACGCAAGGAGTGGTCATGGGTAGCCAATTACAAAGCAGCGAAGAAAACTGTTTTTTAGTGGAAATAATGAGTCAACGCAAGAAACTGAAAGTGCATTATGTGCTGGAGGCATTTAAAGAAGACTGAGTGCTGTGTACCCAGTGTAGAGGGCGGACAAATGTTGGACGTGTGGATAAGGAGAATATTTTGCACTTTACATGCGATCTCTGTAAAACAGTGAGCTGAAATAGTACCAATAAGTTCCCATGTTTATGTGTTCTGTTACTATTCAATAAGTATCAGTACAGTGTATTATTAACAAACGATATTATCACAGAAAAGACAATAGCCGATACTGCAAATCTCTTTCCACAAGATTTGTAACTGTAGCTCTTTCACTTTAGATGTCTTTAAGTACTATTAATAAAGAACAAAAATTATTATACAGGGTGATTCAAAAAGAATACCACAACTTTAAAAACGTGTATTTAATGAAAGAAACATAATATAACCTTCTGTTATACATCATTACAAAGAGTATTTAAAAAGGTTTTTTTTCACTCAAAAACAAGTTCAGAGATGTTCAATATGGCCCCCTCCAGACACTCGAGCAATATCAACCCTATACTCCAACTCGTTCCACACTCTCTGTAGCATATCAGGCGTAACAGTTTGGATAGCTGCTGTTATTTCTCGTTTCAAATCATCAATGGTGGCTGGGAGAGGTGGCCGAAACACCATATCCTTAACATACCCTCATAAGAAAAAATCGCAGGGGGTAAGATCAGGGCTTCTTGGAGGCCAGTGATGAAGTGCTTTGTCACGGGCTGCCTGGCGGCCGATCCATCGCCTCGGGTAGTTGACGTTCAGGTAATTACGGACAGATAAGTGCCAATGTGGTGACGCTCCATCCTGCTGAAATATGAATTGTTGTGCTTCTTGTTCGAGCTGAGGGAACAGCCAATTCTCTAACATCTCCAGATACTGTAGTCCAGTTACAGTAGCACCTTCGAAGAAAAAGGGACCAAAAACTTTATTGGCTGAAATGGCACAGAAAACGTTCACCTTAGGCGAGTCACGTTCATACTGAGTTGTTTCCCGCGGATTCTCAGTGCCCCACGCTGAACAACTGTCGTCGATTCACTTCTGCCGTACTCAATAACACAAAAAGCTTTCTGTTGAGCTGTCGCCATCTTAGCATCAACTGACGCTGACGCCTAGTCAACAGCGCCTCAAGCGAACAAATGTACAACTAAATGAAACTTTATACCTCCATTAATTCGCCGACAGATAGTGTTTAGCTCTGCCTTTTGTCGTTGCAGAGTTTTAAATTCCTAAAGTTGTGGTATTCTTTTTGAATCACCCTGTACTGTGCTATTCATAGAACATTTTTTTAGGTGAGAAAATAGTACATTTATATTCCCATTAACGAGCACAGTTTCTGAGTAAAGACAAAAACCTTACGCTGCGCAATACTCTCCCCTACAGTATCGACACTTTTAATGCGATACCGTGGTGATAATGTTGCTCAGACAGTGGTTCAAAAATCAAAGTGCATAGCATTTCAGTGCTTATATTAGTGAACTAAAGTTTTATTACGTGTTACTTTCACAGATTATGCGGCAGTAGAATAATTGATTTTAAAAAATACGTGTAATTGTTGACGAGCGGGAGCACGGCAGTGGTGGGTGTTATTCCGGAGCCAAGGTAGCCCCTGTGGGCCGGAAACCCATATTACACCACAGAGGACGGGGTTGTCTATGTCCAAGGCGTGCCAAAAGCACCATGGTAAACAACAGCTATTTACGAGGGCTGTCCAGAAAGTAAGTTACGATTGATCGCGAAATGAAAATCACAGTGAAAATCAGAAATGTTTCATTTGTAACAGTTAGCTACACCTTTCAGCTACTTCTCTACGTAGTCGCCGTTCTGACTCAGACATTCGTCGTAGCGTTGTACCAACTTTGCAATACCCTCATCATAGAAGGCAGCCGCCAGTGCTTTCCGCCAATTCCCTGGCCTAAAGCTCGTTGTCTGTGGCAAAATGTTGTCTTCATAACCAGCGGTTCGTTTGAGCAGAGATGAAACTCAGTGGGAGACAATTACGGGCTGTGTTGTGGATAAAAAAAATTTCCAATTGAAACGATGCAGGATCATCTTCATTGCCCCTGCAGAATGAGGCTGAGAATTGTCTTGAAGAAGAAACCGCACGACAGTTATGTAATGTTCGTTGCATAGCTTCAGGGGAATATTCTCACCAGGCCCTCGTACTTGGCGGGAGACACTATTTTCTATAACATCTTTACGCGCTCACTAAGAGCTCAGGAATGAACAGAGCGACATAATTCTACCTAGAGTCATACTAGAGACACTGCCCAACACATCTTTGCAAAGCTTTATCGGATTTTCATAGTCGTTTCCGTTTCGCGACCGATCGTAACTTACTTTCTGGGCAGCCCTCGTACATACAAGATAATGGAAACAGACCTTCCGAGCACTACTTCCTGCAGGGGGAGCTCGAGCCACGGCCTGCAGGAAGTATCACTACGCCACGCCAAAACCTGATTGGAAGGAGACAGTTTTTTTTACTGTGGGGCTAGAACCAGCCCCAAAGTTCAACTCCGGATGTCGATCTCGTGGACTTCGACCGCTGAAGATTACGTCTTCGTCTCTGAATTAGACTTTTACTTGTGTGTGTGTGTACATGAATAAAATTGTGTTTGTGAAAAATTGCGAATTGTCAGTCGCAACAGTGGGTGAGGAAAGAGGGCCTGGCCTACCGCAGAGTTGAGAAATCCTGCGAGACGAAGTGTGTCGTCTAGTGGGATAAGCAGGAGTTGATATTCCGGGAAATCATCCCAGCCCGGCGGCAGTCCATTTAATCGGGGTAAGGCAGGAGCGGAAGCTCAGAGAAAGACCGACGGACAATTACCGGGCCTGTCGCGTTCGATCGCTTAGCTCTTGGAGCGGGTTAAGTTGCGTGAGCGGGTCAGCTCTTTGAAGCTGTGCAGCTGCAGCGGCAGGGGAAGTGCTATCAATGAAATTTTTCTCTCATGTTTTTTTACTGACAATGAAGTCCACTTTGAACAAAACCCCCCAGACTGTATCGAAAAACTGAGAAATATTTCACCCTCTTTAGCACAATGCGACGGTAATGTGAAGAGTTTAAGGAATAGCGCAGATGTGTCACTATTGTCACTAAAATTTGTCTTCGTTATTGTGGTAAAAGCTGTGCAAGACAAATACGGGGTGTTCAGAAAATCTCTCCGCAGTGCCGTATGATTGTTAGCCGCGCGTGCCGTATACCACAGTGTATATACCGAAATGAAACTCAGTGAAATACAAGTTATTAATTTATTGAATATTCATTTTTACTTACAAATTTTCTCATTAAATGTTGAAAATGTCCCCCCTGTTGTTGACTACACAATTCAATTTGTCTAATCGTGTTTCCAAACACAAGCTGTAACATTTCTTCTTTAACAGAAACAGTGAACGTGGATATTGCACTTTTCAATTCATCGATGGATTTTGGGCGGTTTTTATAGACAGTTTCTTACGTTACAACCCAGAAGAAAAAGTCAGGTGGTGTTAGGTCAGGCGTTCGTGGAGGCCAAATTCCCTGTGAAATTATGCGATCACCAAAAACATCAGCAAGCAGTGACATTAAAACGCGAGCTGTATGCGCGGTTGCACCATCTTGTTGAAAATAACCGCTCAGTATTTCACTTTACACAAGTTCCTCATGAATGGGTACAGAATATCACTGCAGTATCGTTGGCGTTTATTGTTTCGTTGAAAAATATGGACCCACAATCCGACGTCTAGAAATTGAAATCCAAACTCCTATTTTCACAGAATGAAGTGGTTCCTCATGAATACACAACGGATTTGCGGTACTCCACATACGAGAATTTTGCGAGTTCATGTACCCGGATAAATGAAACCAGGCCTCATCAGTGAAAAACGTTTCATTAAGAATATCCCTTCCATTTTGTTGAACGAAATTTTTGAACCATTGACAATAATGCAGTCTCCTGACATGATCAGTATTTTTCAGTTCTTGCACGACTGTCACTTTGTATGGGAAAAGTTCTAATTCTTTCCTTTCAGTTGTATGGGCCGTTCCGACACTAACATAGATTTCCTGGGCGAATTTTCTTACTGACTTGTTCGGACTCATGGACATTTTATCGGAAATATCGAGTAGTTTATCCTCAGACAAAACGCTAGGACGACCACTTCTCGGTGCATCTGTCACTGAACCCGTACTTCGAAATCTGTAAATCAAATCTCGCGCAGAATCGCGATGTGGGAGTGTTGTCTCCTGGAAAACTGAATTAAATGTTTGACTAACTGAAACTGTGGATTTACTGCCAGCTTTGAACACTTGTTCGACTCAAAACACACGTTCTTCAATGGTTAGCATTTTAACAGTGATAAAAACGAAACAAACAAACAAAGGAACTAAAACGTTCACGTCAACACGTAACGACACACACCAACGATACTACTGACGCTGGCTGAGATAAACGAAACAGCGGAATGTTGGGAGAGTCCAATTGAAGGGAATTAGCCCAGGCAGGCGAACAATCATACGTCACGCGCGGCTAACAATCATACGGCACTGCGGAGAGACTTTTTGAACACCCCGTATTAACTTGAATATGCAAAGGTAGTCGTACTGTGCTATGTGTATTTCGTTCAAACAGACACTTTGAGTTACTGTGCCTTCAGAAAATCTCTTTTTTTTAGGGGGGGGGGTGTATTAATCGGCGAAGCAAATTCTTTTATAGTTGGCGAAGGTTTATAAGAAGTCAGCTTCTTCTTTTCAACATTTAAGAAAAGTACTTCTGCCGTGACGGTCCTTCTTCTTTAGATTATCCACGTGAAAGAGATGACATGCCAAGCGTAACAGAATCTTTGCACAGCTGTGCGATTCAATTCTTAGTATGTGTGACATAATAATAGATAACTATCACCATATAGGCATGCACCATCTCCACGCCTTTGTTAACCTCTGTCTGCTCTACATACACTTCAGTTATGACGTGTTCAAGTTGCAACAAGTTGGTTACGCTGAAGAGAGTTAAGCGATAATGCAGACATATTGAATTAAAATTGAAAACGATCTTTTATAACTACGCAGATGCATGAGTTAAAATTTGCAGCTTGTGTATTCTATTGGCGAATCCTTTATTTCTTCGTTGATTTCGATTTAACACGCTCACCTATCTCGTCTCTACTGCGGACATGTGAGTAGAAGACAACTATAGAATATTAGTGCACCGTTCTACAGAAAGTATTGTCGATGATATTTTTTTTTTGATTTAAGGATACATAAACTTATTATCATCAGCATTCATATCATATTAAGTGTGTAAAAAATTAAATGTCTAGCTCTTTTCGTTCATATTAATCAACCCAACAGCTGATGACGAAGACGACGGCTCACCGAGTGATGTCGACGAACTGCTTCTGAAAGACCATAAAATACCAGACAGGGGATGATTCTAGGAAGTATCATTTTCAAATCAAATGGTTCAAATGGCTCTGAGCACTATGCGACTTAACTTCTAAGGTCATCAGTCGCCTAGAACTTAGAACTAATTAAACCTAACTAACCTAAGGACATCACACACATCCATGCCCGAGGCAGGATTCGAACCTGCGACCGTAGCGGTCGCTCGGCTCCAGATTGCAGCGCCTAGAACCGCACGGCCACGTATCATTTTCGTATGATGCATTAAATACAGAAACATTGATACCATAAAACAATGAGTTACGTTCAATTACATTAATACTTTCAGTCACTTTCTAAACCGACACTACACGTATATATTTTCTTGTAATTGTTGCAAATCGTGATCTGTGTAGTCCTAACCCGCTAAATAATTTTTGC
This sequence comes from Schistocerca serialis cubense, assembly GCF_023864345.2. Classification (NCBI taxonomy): domain Eukaryota; kingdom Metazoa; phylum Arthropoda; class Insecta; order Orthoptera; family Acrididae; genus Schistocerca; species Schistocerca serialis. Next base: position 868,911,792 of record NC_064640.1, on the reverse strand, counting down.
GATATCATATAAAATGATCATAATGTTTCACCATTTTTATCATAACACTTGCTTTCACGGGGCGATAAGCTGTTAACGGTTTCCAGACTAACAAGGGGAAGGCCTCAGACACGGCCAACCGATTCGGCTCATATTTGGCAGGTCGCTTGTATACAACCTAAACCGAAGGAACCTAAGATATTTTGGGTCGCGTTTTTGAGAAAATCACCCCTAAAGGTTATGACGAGCCATCGACTCAAAATTGGAGGGATCGATAAATAATTGTAAACAGAGAATTTTTCATCATCAGGTATGTGGTCCGCAAAAGCAAACTTTTCCAGAAATCGAGGTAAGAAACTTTTACAACTGCCGCTTCTGTACCCACATGGTAAACGCTTTTCGCGGACAGCAGCGATACCGCAACGCCCAAGGTAACTGGCTGCGAAACGGAGAACCCGGGTTCGAATGTTGAAGAAACCTCGCGGATGTTTTTCTTTTGGTTTGTATTTTTCATATCTAAATTGATAGTGATAGGAGGGTTAATAAGGTAATCAAATCAATAAGGATTGATAATAATTGGGTAGGCAAATAAATTTCTCAAACCTCTTGGGATAGTAAACAACTAAAATGTTAATCCAGGTAATTTTTCGATGGCTCTTCCAGTCACTGTTACGTGTCCTCACTTTTCTTCGAACAACTAGTCATATAAATATTCGAAACAAATATACTCACGGCACCAAGAACATCTAATCAATGCAATCTTTCGGCAGCTACACTATTCCTTCCGAAGAGAAAACAAACTTTTTCGGGAATTAATTTTGATGCGTACCACGCATACGATATCATTGCCTGAAAATCGGTGCTGAAAGTTGGTTATGAATTATGCTATGAATAGTTATTTCATCCGTGCGGTTGTGCATTCCCGCTGGGTTTCCAGAAGCACACTGCAATTCTGAAGCCTCGAAATAAAGTTTTTAACCTGGCGATAGAAACAAACATCACACGGCTGGCACACAGGTGTACAGTTTGACGGTATCACTTTTATTGTGCACGTCAGCTGACCTTCGCCATCTATAAACATTGTCTCATATATTGTAGTATTAATATGTCCACTCCAGGAATCCAATATTAGATAAAACTTGTTATCAGAAACGTATGGTTTTAAAACATTCTCATGAAATGTTGTGTAAATCGCATTCGTCAGTTTCCCGGATTTGGAGCAGGTAATGTAAACATTTTTCAACGAGTCGGTTAAACGATTGACCTCTTCTATAACCCGAGGACCAAATGTAACATTCGTTTCTTGTAAACACAGGAAAACCTTAGGCAACACTTTTGCAGAGGCTGTGATGGCATATTGCGCGGTGTACCAATGTGTTAGTTTGTTTTTACTACCAACTGCAACAAGGGTTCGTTTTTCTCCCTTATGCGATAACGTGCGTCGAATGTTCACCCGAAACTCGCATCCTGTTTGATCGGTGTTGATCACGTAATCACGATTAAAACCGGTCATATGTGACGCCGTTTGCGTGCTGAAAAGAGCCGCCACTTTCTGTATATCTTCTATATTTTGTACCTCCTTATGAGAGACGTATTTAGTGACGTGCCGTTGACGAATTTTATACTCCGATATGAAATTTCTTGCCCAAGATAATGATGCAGCAAACGTAAAATCCTTGTTGGCCGTATACTGAAGCGCTGCACCTACAGCCCACTCCTGAAGTATTCTCGTTGTCACATTTTCGTTACGACAACGGGATTCGACATATCGGTTGCAGTTCCACTTATTTATCGCTGCTATTTATCGTATCTTGTCCCTCCTTTAACGATGTCACTTTTCCACAATTTCAAGTCCTTCTTCCTTTTTAGGGCTGTTGTTGCTCCATTGTTTTGCAGTGTTTGTAAGTTCCAATTTGGATGGGTACAGCGCCGTAGTTCAATAGTTTAGTAACCCGTTCGTAATACTCATCGGGAACAGATGAAGCACATATTCCCAGTGACGTGGAGATTTCCAAAGTGTTATGACCATTTTGCGATTCACTAGTCGGGATATGTTCCACTGAATCACCTTCTGCTTAGTCTTCGTGGTATAATACTTGTATCAACAAAAGTAATTTCGTTCGTCAACTCCAAAAATCGCTCGACTATAGCCGCTCCTATCAATCTGGAACGCCAAGAAACAGAACTGCCTGCTTCCGGTAGTGCATTGATGATGCATCTGTCTTGCAACACTCACAAACCAAAACACAGCGTCGGTAACTTCCGGCTTGCCAGCGTCTGTGACAGGCTCCCAACTATATATTACAGAGCTAGTCGGATGGTGTACATCCTCCATTATTCAGATTATACACCTGAAAGATATGACACAACAAACAATAACTAGTTACTACGGCATAAACAGACAAGCTAATTACTACAAACTACATACAGTACTCGTCATATATAACTTACGGAAGAACACTGTATTCATTCACAAAACGTATTTCATTCGTCGCATTAACCATGAAAAAGTCACTACATGCATCCGCGAGGTTGGCGGCAGCCTAATGACGGAAAACCACTCTTTCAGATTGACTTCTATAAGGCTCGTGCTGGACACCTTTACTCTTCCAGCTTCACAACTATGATATGACGAAGAGGCAACCGGGACAACAACTCTCCCCGCGTCCATTCTCTCCCGAGCCTCGCTGTAAACAAGCGTCGCGCGACTGGCTATCTGTGATCCCTCGTGAGGAATTCGCAGCACTCTTACTCGAAGTTGTTTTCATGTGACATGTCTTGTAAGTTTAATACTTTACTAACTCACGGCGTTTGGGAAATTAGTTTGCCTATCTTATTATTATCGTTCCTTATTGATTTACTTACCTTATTAACCCTCCTATCCCTATCAATTGAGATATGGAAAAATACAATCGAAAAGAATAACATCCGCGAGGTTTCTAAGAGATTCGAATCCGGGTTCTGCGTTTCCCAGCCAGTTACCTTGGCCGTTGCGCTAGCGGCGGTGTCGGCGAAAAGCGTTTACCACGTGTGTAGAGAAGCAGCAGTTGTAAAAGTTTCTTTCCTCGATTTCTGGAAAAGTTTGCGTTTGCGGACCCCACATCTGCTGATGAAAAATGCTCTATTCACAATTATCTATCGATCCCTCCAATGTCGAGTCGATTGCTCGTCATAACCTTTAGGGGTGATTTTCTCAAAATTGCGGGGGTGTTGACTCAAAATATCTTAGAGCCCTTCGTTTTAGGTTGTACACAAGTGACCTGCCAAATTTGAGCCGAATCGGTTGGCCGTGTCTGAGGCCTTGCCCTTGTAAGACAAAGTTAACTTCTTTCAACGAAACTCTGATCGATCGTTGTAAGGAGAAAAAAGTTTTAACGTTGAATAGTCTTGTGATATACACTTTCGGGATGTCACCAAGCTAAATTTTTCACTGTAATCTGACATACAGCGGTGCGAAATATAATGAGACGGATAATACGAGGTCTTCCAGGAGCGCTAGTGTGGCAAGATTCGCAGGAGAGTTTCTGTGGAGTTTGGAAGGTAGGAGACGAGGCACTAGCGGTACTATTGTCCGGTGAGTGTTTGAATCCAGAGTCGTGGCGCAATTCACGAATAAATTAATAAATTTCGTGAAACGTGAACTGTTCATGACAAGACGAGTAAACGACGATGTACAGTGCTGAAAGAAGTTCATCTCGATGACATTGCACACCGCCTTCGAAAATCCCATAAAATTTCTCTTAGACGTCATTCACAGCTAACCAAATTTCTTGCGCTTCTGTACAAAGTGCTGCTAAGTTACTTGGGCTTAGGCACTGTAAAGTAATAGTAGTGCAAGAACTTAAACTGGGGGTCCCCCGCAAATGTCAGGTTATGTGAATGGGTTTTGAAACAAGTACATGATGGTAAAATGGATCCTAACCTCATTCTGTTTTCAGACGAAGCTTGGTTCCATTTACACGGGTATGTTCATTCCGAAAGCTGTCGACACTGGAGCTCCAGTAGACCTATTCTGTTTCATCAGGAACCCTTTCACTATCAGAAAATCGAAGTGTGATGTGCAGTTAGTGGTGACAGAATAACGGGCACAATATTTTTATTTTACCCAGTTAACAGTGAAAGATATACTCATAACATTTTGCTACTATTTTTAATGAACTGAGTGAAAGAGAAGGAACGTTTATGTTTTTTCAACAATATTTGGCAAGGGCTCATATGGCCAATGTTTCTCTGCACGCAATTCACGAATTGTTCCATGACGGAGCCATTATCAACAATATCTTACGCGCTCGAAGTCCCGATTAATCCCGTGCGATTTGTATTTGTGGGGAGCACTAAAGGAGAAAATGTACACAACAAATCTGCACACGTTACAGGAACTCAAGGATAATATCCGCGAGTCAGTTAATTCAACTTGTCAGAGAGAATTACATTGTGTGATGAGTAGCTTATAGAGTAGATGTTAGAAATGCGTGGAAAACAATGGCAGCTATTTTCAGCATCTCTTTTGCGTGACATCGCTGGGTACAACATTCATTTGCATATATTTCAAATTTAATACTGCGGTAATAGACGGACGACATGTCATCTGATTTGCCGCGCGATGGAGTACTCGGTGCGTGTCGTCTACCGCGCCTTGCGTGCGGTCATCAGATAAATGGAAGACCCTGTATATCTAGCAATTAAAGCATTAGCTCCCACGCCAAAAGTTTCAAATCCCTCATTCCCCACACGTTCCGTGTAGTTTACAAAAAACACTGTTACTCTTGATTTTTTTAAGATTCGTCTATGGCTGTAGAGAGAAAGCGAGAGAAAGAGAGGCGGTGAAGAAGGGGAGAGAGACTGCATTCCAAACACAGAGAGAAATGAATGTCAGATTTGGGACGTTTTTGATCCCTATTTACAATCACTTCTTTAAATTAATTCTATTATATTATTAACCTACGATATCTACTGTATAGATTGGAAGTGCGGCCATCCCTCAGTCGATCGATACTTTCAAAATGGACCTCAGCAGGTCTCGAAACCAGGATCTCGAGATCCTAACGCTGGACTGCTGGGTGCGTCAGAGATTACGTAGCTCTCCTATTCGCGTCTTGCATTAGCCAAACGGAAAATAGACTAGCGATCCTGATCAGAGTTGGAAGATGCGTCGAACGCTGGTGAAATCATCTCAGTACATTCGAACTCACTGAGTTGTATTCTTAAATTAAAAAGGAGCATGAATTATAGAGAGTTTTTGATTCCGTGTATCACAGGGACGACCCTAAGAAAATGCATTTGATGCATGAATGCAAATGCTGCATGTCGCTTCCGCTACCAACGTCGCGATACATAAATTGCGCAAGGGAATTACTTGAGTATTTACAAGATGGTGGTGTAGTTTTATGAGTTCATGCTGTCCTGCTACCATACGTGAAGAGAATTTTTGGTGATACTACATTACTGGCCATTAAAATTCCTACACCACGACGAAGACGTGCTACAGACGCGAAATTTAACCGACAGGAAGAAGATGTTGTGATATGCAAATGATAAGCTTTTCAGAGCATTCACACAAGGTTGGCACTGGTGGTGACACCTACAACGTGCTGACATGAGGAAAGTTTCCATCCGATTTCTCATAAACAAACAGCAGTTGACCGGCGTTGCCTGGTGAAACGTCGTTGTGATGCCCCGTGTAAGGAGGAGAAATGCGTACCATCACGTTTCCGACTTTGATAAAGGTCGGATTGTAGCCTATCGCGATTGCGGTTTATCGTATCGCGACATTGCTGCTCGCGTTGGTCGAGATCCAATGACTGTTAGCAGAATATGGAATCGGTGGGTTCAGAAGGGTGATACGGAACGCCGTGCTGGATCCCAGCGGCCTCGTATCACTAGCAGTCGAGATGACAGGCATTTTATCCACATGGCTGTAACGGATGGTGCAGCCACGTCTCGATCCTTGAGTCAACAGATGGGGACGTTTGCAAGACAACAACCATCTGCACGAACAGTTCGATGACATTTGCAGCAGCATGGACTATCAGCTCGGAGACTCTTGACGCTGCATCACAGACAGGGCACCTGCGATGGTGTACTCAACGACGAACCTGGGTGCACGAATGGGAAAACGTCATTTTCTCGGATGAATCCAGGTTCTGTTTAAAGCATCGTGATGGTCACATAGCGGTGAACGCACATTGGAAGCATGTATTCGTCATCACCATACTGGCGTATCACCCGGCGTGATGGTATGGGGTGCCATTGGTTACACGTCTCGGTCACCTCTTGTTCGCATTGAAGGCACTTTGAACAGTGGACGTTACATTTCAGATGCGTTACGACTAGTGGCTCTACCCTTCATTCGATCCCTGCGAAACCCTACATTTCAGCAGGATAATGCACGGCTGCATGTTGCAGGTCCTGTACGGGCCTTTCTGGATACAGAAAATGTTCGACTGCTGTCCTGGCCAGCTCATTCTCCAGATCTCCCACCAACTGAAAACGTCTGGTCAATGGTGGCCGAGCAATTGGCTCGACACAATACGCCAGTCATTACTCTTGATGAACTGTGGTATCGTGTTGAAGCTGCATGCGCAGCTGTACCTGTACACGCCATCCAAGCTCTTTTTGACTCAATTCCCAGACGTATCAAGGCCGTTATTACGGCCAGAGGTGGTTGTTCTGGGTACTGATTTCTCACGATCTATGCACCCAAATTGCGTGAAAATGTAATCACATGTCAGTTCTAGTATAATATATCTGTCCAATGAATACCCGTTTATCATCTGCATTTCTTCTTGGTGTAGCAATTTTAATGGCCAGTAGTGTATGATAGTTGTCAACCGCGCTAGTGGTAGAATTTGACGTCCTACCACAAGAACATCTTACCAACCATAAGGCCAGCATGGGAGTGCGATGCAGACCGTGCATTGCGTCCGTGGTGATTACACACCCTACTAATAACTATGTCTCGCTTTTTGTAATGTGCAGGGAACCATCATGAATCGCGATGACTTCAGTTTAATCATTGTCTTTGAGTTAAAGTGTCATCTCATTTCGTATTTCATTTAGTTCTGTACTATACTGTAGCAGTTCTTTCTGTATATGGTCCAAATTTCATCGAGCTTTGTTACTGGGCAGTGATATAGGCCTATCAAGTGGAAGTTACTCTCGTCTTTCATTTTTGCGCAATAGTGTGTTAATGGGCTTTCCCCCTCTCCGTGTTACAAACGACTCGTATTTATCAAGAAAGAAGACGAAGTAAATATCGCAGAATTCGAAAGATGAGTAGCTGCAAACATTAGTAACTTATAAGTAGATATCGCAGGACTAGCGAATTGATAAAAACACTTAATTTAAAAATTCTGCAACAAGTAGTTTTCTTTTAGAGCATGCAGACATAAGAGCCCTATAGTTATCAATCATGTACAACCGCTTACTCGACGAAACATACGTACCTAAAGAACAGAAAATTGCACACGTCACACCAATACCTAACAAAGAGTAATCTGCTGAATTACAGACCCATGTCACAGAAATCTATTGCCACAAGGATTTTAGAACATACACTGTGTTCGTACATTACGTATTAAGAGGGTGTACTGAAGAGTAATGTCTCCGAATTTTTTTGCGTGAAAACTCTTAAAGCTTTTTAAATAAACCAATCGTTATTAACATTCTACATCTTTATTCTTCATGTGTACATATTTGCAGCCTTCTGTGGCTAGAGGGCTCCGAATTGTAGCGTATAATATGGCGATGTGTAACGTAAGTATGCCGGTGCGGGAGAAGCAGAGTGCTGTAATTTAGTTTCTAATTCGAAGAGTTCATCCACACATGGAGCATCCCCTCCTTCAGCATGATAATGGCAGACCACACACGAGCGCTGCGACCTCTGCAACAATCCGAAGCCTTGGATTCACTGTCATCGATCGTCCTCCATATAGTCCCGACTTGGCCTCATCCGATTTTCATCCGTTTCTATAACTTAATGTACACCCTCGAGGACACCGAAGAAGCGGTGCAAGCAGACTGAGGTTGTTGCTCCGTCAAAAAAGTCAAACATTCTACAGTAACGGTGTCAACAAACTAATCTATCGTTGGAACAATTTCTTCGTCGCCAGGATGACTATGCTGAAAAATAACTATGTACAGACGTGGACAAAACGAGCGAGACCCCTCGCCTTTTCGTTAAGCTGATCCGCAAAGCTTTAAAGTCTGTTACACAGCACAGCAGGCAAGGCGACGAAGTGCTACCAACATACTATGCAAGTTCGCTCAGCTGATGTGCTGAGATAGCTAACACTGGAGAAAGTCGCGTTTCGAAGACGCCATAGCAACGCCTGCCACCACTTCGTGAAAAACGAAATACCTCAAGTATAAGCCAATGTGTTGTATTCGCATATCTGTGACTATGACTTGGATCTAAAGTGTGATTATGGATAGTACGTATGCTCAGATTGCGAATCTAATATCATGAATAAAGACAAGGGGAAATGAATTAGGCGTCCTTCCTCTTCTGTAACATCAAATATATTTTAGTTATTCTTTCTTAAATGAACTGCGCAGAAAATCATTCACCAGAATTGAATAACTTTTTAGAAACACCAGATGATATCAACAGCTTGCCGGCGTGGGTTAGCCGTCCTGTCAACGGCGTCATATCGTGGACCGCCGGCTCCTTGCGCCGTCAGTTCGAATCCTTCCCCGGGCCTGGATGTGTGTTAGGTTAGGTAGGTTGAAGTAGTTCTAGGTCTGGCGGACTGATGACCTAAGCAGTTTGGTGACATAGTTCTTAGAGTAATTTTTTGACCTTTCGCGTAAATTTTCTTTACATAAACGGCCGTATCTTTAGGTTGTGTTGACATAGCTCACCTTTTTACACCACCAAGGGACCGTATACCGCAGGAAGTGCGGTACATTTCCGCTTATTATGTCCACCCGTACTCGAGGTAAAAGGGTTTTAAGGTTTGGGTGGACAGATAGACGGTCAAGAAAGTGAGACTAGTAGGGTTCCATTTTTACCGATTTACGTGACGAAATCCTAACAGCGAAAATAGCCACCACAGTTACTGAAGATGAGGACCGTATAATAATTTCCCCTACTCTTTATTCAAAATGTTCCAGTTGCAGTCGATACATCAGCATATTAATCGTAGCTACGCTTTCGATCCAAATCACGTTTACAGGAAATCAAATAAAATCCATTTGCCTGTACACGTTGTAATTCAGATCCCACTATTAATGTCACCGCGTTTTAGATGTGCGAGCATTCCCATTGCTAGCTACCTTAAGGAACACTTCGGCTAATGAACGTTTTCTGGCTGTGGCACGTCTAATGGAGAATTCGAAACATTGTAGAATACGTTTGCCAGCTACGTCGTCGTTTATTTCCTGGGGTGGTGCGGAATTATCCTACTAAATGTACTCGCTAATAACAGTTTTTTGTTATTTCGATAACATTCCGAATGATTGTCACATAAGCGGTGACATAGAGGTAGACAATTCATGTTTTTGAGTCCAGAAAGCTCTGTGCAACAGAAACTGCAGATAATTTTGCCATTTTCGTTGCGAAATTGCCGGTTTATTCATTTCTGGGGTAATAATAGAAGGCTGTTTGCCTGGGTTGTCTGCTAGCGTAGTGAAATGTGTTTGCAAGTGCAAGGGAGGTCTGGTTTGTTTTCGGTTCTAATCTCGATGGAGGCAGATAGACTATCAGTAAAGGAATTTTAAGAAATTCTCACACCCCCAAAACGTTTTATTGCTACCTTTATTCTGTACCGGCGCCCCGTGGATGTCGATATGAAACTCTTGTAGAATTTCATACTTGTTACTGCCTACTTTTTCTGCTTCTGTCATTAATTGAATTGACTTAAGTGTGGCACTGAATGATTTTTGACTGAATTTCGTTATGAATGTTCACGCATTGCTGAATTTGCCCACTTTCATGGTAGGTCAGCAACGGTAATCCAGTATGACTGGTCTGAACGTTGACACAGACCATTTCGTGACCGAATGCGCATAATATTTTGCTAATTCGTAACGATCTGGGATACTTTGTCTTACTAAAACAGTTATGTTATCTCGATAAGCTGAAATTCATTTTTGTTAGTACAGTTGATACTAATTAGCGTTTCTTCTTTTATTTATATCTTATATTTAGGTGTTGTGGTTAAGACACTAATCAGCATTGATATAGTCTTACACATGATTGAAAACAGGCTGACAAATTTCGGATGGTTTTTAAATTTCACGCCTGTGCATAGTATGTTGGTAGCACTTTGTCGCCTTGCCTGTTATGCTGTGTAGCAGACTTTAAAGCCGTGCGGATCAGCATAACGAAAAGGCGAGGGGTCTCGCTCGTTTTGTCCACGACTGTGCACATGGAGAATACAGATACAAAATATTAATAACATTTGTTTTATTTAAAAAGCTTTAAGAATTTTCACATAAAAAATCAGAAGCATTGCCTTTTAGCACTCCCACGTACTTCGAAGTAAACAGTTTATTGACACTGTCAGCACAGACTCAGAAAATACCGTTCTTGTGAAACCAACTAGGTCTTTATACACACAAAGTAATGAGTGTTGTCGACAGACGATATCAAATCGATTCCATATTTCCAGACTTACGGAAGGTTTTTGACGCCGTTCCTCACAAGCGACTTCTAATCAGGTTGTCTGCCTACGGAGTATCGTCTCAGTTGTGCGACTGGACTCTCCGTAGTAATCGACGGAAAGTCATCGAGTAAAACAGAAGCGATATCTGGTGTTCACCAAGGAAGAGTTATAGGCCGTCGCTGTTTCTAATCTATGCAGAGTTAACATTAACAAAACCGACAAACTCCACGGACGGTTTCCTATACTATGCGATCAAAAGTATCCGGACACCCTCAGAAACATAGGTTTTCCGTATCAGGTGCATTGTGCTGTCACCTACTGCCAGGTACTCTATATCAACGACCTCATTAGTCATTAGACATCGTGAGAGAGCAGAGATATCCACGCAACTCACGGACTTCGAACGTAGTCAGGTGACTGGGTGTCACTTGTGTCATACGTCTGTACGCGAGATTTCCACACTTCTAAACAGCCCTATGCCCACTGTTTCCGATGTGATAGTGAAGTGGAAACGTGAAGGTACACGAACAGCACAAAAGCGTACAGGCAGACCTCGTCTGTGGACTGACAGAGACCGCCGACAGTTTAAGAGGGTAGTAATGTGTAATAGGCAGACATCTATCCGGACCATCACACAGGAATTCCAAATTGCATCACGATTCTCTGCAAGTACTATGACATTTAGGCGGGAGGTGCGAAAACTTGGATTTCATGGTCGAGCGGCTGCTCATAAGCCACACATCACGTTGGTAAACGCCAAACGACGCCTCGCTCGGTGTAAAGAGCGTAAGCGTTGGACGATTAAACAATGGAAAAACGTTGTGTGGAGTGACGAATCACGGTACACAATGTGGTGATCCGATGGCAGGGTGCGAATATGGCGAATGCTCGGTGAACGTCATCTGCCAGGGAGTGTAGCCAACGGTAAAATTCGGAGGTTGTGGTGTTACGGTGTGGTCGTATTTTTCATGGAGGGGGCTTGCACTCCTTGTTGCTTTGCGTGCCACTATCACAGCAGAGGCCTACATTGATATTTTAAGCACCTTCTTGCTTCCCACTGTTGAAGAGCAATTCGGGGATGGGGGTTGCATCTTTCAACACCATCCAGCACCTGTTCATAATGCACAGCCTGTGGCTGAGTGGTTACATGACAATAACATCCCTGCAATGGATTGGCCTGCACAGAGTCCTGACCTGAATCCTATAGAACACCTTTTGGATGTTTTGGAACTCCGACTTCGTGCCAGGCCTCACCGATGGACATCGATACATCTCCTCAGTGCAGCATTCCGTAAAGAATGGGCTGTCATTCCCCAAGAAACATTCCAGCACTTGGTTGAACGTATGCCTGCGAGAGTGGAAGCTGTCATCAAGGCTAAGGGTGGGCCAACACCGTACTGAATTCCAGCATTACCGGTGGAGGGCGCCACGAACTTGTAAGTCATTTTCAGCCAGGTGTCTGGATACTTTTGATAACGTAGTGTATCTCGAAATGTTGGAAAAAAAGTCCTATGAGCATGTGTCTGGAAATGGACGGTGTGCGTGCAACGACAACAAATCGTCCTGGAACAAAGTACGGAGCTGCGTTGCATCTACGTCACAATACATGATCAAAGTGGCCTCCATGGGATTGCAGGTGTTAGGGATAATAACGATTGCCATGCAGGATACACATAGAATGAAATTTTTACTCTACAGCGGAGTGTGCGCTAATATGAAACTTCCTGGCAGATTAAAACTGTGTGCCGGACCGAGACTCGCACTCGGGACCTTTGCCTTTCGCGGGCAAGTGCTCTACCAACTGAGCTACCCAAGCACGACTCACGCCCCGTCCTCACAGCTTTAATTCCGCCAGTACCTCGTCTCCTACCTTCCAAACTTCTTGGGTAGCTCAGTTGGTAGAGCACTTGCCCGCGAAAGGCAAAGGTCCCGAATTAGAGTCTCGGTCCGACGCACAGTTTTAATCTGCCAGGAAGTTTCAGGATACACATAGTCGTACTTTGGCTCACACCACGTTGGGGACCACTTGCCTGTAGCTTGTACTCGTCCCAATATCTCGTAGAAACTGGTCCTCCAAATATGGTAAACACACAGTCCATCGCCTCCCTGTACGTTCGTCTGTTTGAAGGGACCCATGATCACACGAATGCCCAAAGAGGGATTGAAATGTTGTGTGATGTGGTTGGTGTCTGTGGGGTACTTGTTTTGTTTTAGCCGTTCTGCCCCTCGACCGTTTCACTTTCTGCTTAACCGTGCATAATACCATTTCGGCTTGCTCCAGACATGAATACCGGACCACTCTGCTGCTTTCAGTACGCTGCGTCAGTCACACAGCCTGCAACACACAAGGAACACACAGCACGTTGTGGAGAAACTTCCGTTCGTCAGCGCCATCTACCATGACAACGATTCTTCGGGACACATGTTCGTAGGACCTTTTTTTCTCCATCTCCAGTAAGGAATCCATCCCTGCAGTTTGTCGGTTTTATTAATGTTCAACCTGTATAAGAGTCGAGAGGCATGAAAGGGAAGCAGTGGTTGGGAAGGGAGTGAGACAGGGTTGCAGCCTCTCCCCGATGTTATTCAATCTGTATATTGAGAAAGCAGTAAAGAAAACAAAAGAAAAATTCGGAGTAGGTATTAAAATCCATGGAGAAGAAATAGACACTTTGAGGTTCACCGATGACATTGTAATTCTGTCAGAGACAGCAAAGGACTTGGAAGAGCAGTTGAACGGAATGGACAGTGTCTTGAAAGGAGGATATAAGATAAACGTCAACAAAATCAAAACGAGGATAATGGAATGTGGTCGAATTAAGTCTGGTGATGCTGAGGGAATGAGATTAGGAAATGAGACACTTAAAGTAGTAAAGGAGTTTTGCTATTTGGGGAGCAAAATAACTGATGATGGTCGAAGTAGAGAGGATATAAAATGTAGACTGGCAATGGCAAGGAAAGCGTTTCTGAAGAAGAGGAATTTCTTAACATCGAGTATTGATTTAAGTGTCAGGAAGTCGTTTCTGAAAGTATTTGTATGGAGTGTAGCCATGTATGGAAGTGAAACATGGACGATAAATAGTTTGGACAAGAAGAGAATAGAAGTTTTCGAAATGTGGTGCTACAGAAGAATGCTGAAGGTTATATGGGTAGATCACATAACTAATGAGGAGGTATTGAATAGAATTGGAGAGAAGAGGAGTTTGTGGCACTATTTGACTAGAAGAAGGGATCGGTTATTAGGACATGTTCTGGGGCATCAAGGGATCACCAATTTAGTATTGGAGGGCAGCGTGGAGGGTAAAAATCGTAGCGGGAGACCAAGAGATGAATACACTAAGCAGATTCAGAAGGATGTAGGTTGCAGTAGGTACTGGGAGATGAAGAGGCTTGCACAGGATAGAGTAGCGTGGTGAGCTGCACCAAACCAGTCCCAGGACTGAAGGCCACAACAACAACAACCTGCATAAACGATTTAGAGGACAGTCTGAGCAGCCCTCTTAGATTGTTTGCAGATGATGTCATTAACCTTCTAGCGAAGTAGTCAGAAGATCAAAATCAATTGCACCGGCCGGGGTGGCCGAGCGGTTCTAGGCGCTACAGTCTGGAACCGCGGGATCGCTACGGTCGCAGGTTCGAATCCTGCTTCGGGCATGGATGTGTACGATGTCCTTAGGTCGGTTAGGTTTAAGTAGTTCTAAGTTCTAGGGGATTGATGACCTCAGATGTTAAGTCCCATAGTGCTCAGAGCCAAAACCAATTGCAAAATGATTTTGATATTATATCTTTGTGGTGTGAAAAGTGTACGGTCATCCAAATGTGTACTAAAAGCAGTCCGTTAAACTTCGGTTACACCATAAATTACACAAGTCTAAAGGTGTCAGTTCAACCAAATATCTAAGTATTACAGTTACAAACAATTGAAATTGGAACGATCACACAGAAAATGTTGCGGCGAAGGCGAACCAAAGACTGCGTTTTGTTAGCAGAACACTTAGGAATGCAACAGGTCTGCTAAAGAGACTGCCACCATTGCGCTTGTCCGTCCTCTCCTGGAACACTGCAGAGTCCTATAAGATCCGTAAAAGATAGGATTAACTGAGGACATCGAAAAAGTCCAAAGAAAGGCAGCTCGTTATGCATTATCGAGAAACTAGGGACAAAGTGTCACAGATATGATACGCGAGTTGCGTGGCAATCATTAAAACAAAGGCGTCTTTGTTTGCAGCGAGATCTTTTCACCAAATTACCATCTCCAGATTTCTTCTCTGAATACTAAAATACTTTGTTTACGCGAAGCTATATAGGGAGAAATGATTATCGTGATAGAAGAAGAGAAATTAAAGCTCGTACGGAAAGATTTAAATGCTCGTTTTTCCCACGCGCTTCACGAGAATGGACCGGTAGAGAAATAGTCTGAAAGTGGTTCGATGAACACCGTGCCAGGCACTTAAGTGTGAATTGCAGGGCATCCGAAGTACGTGAAAAATAACCTTCCTGCCACTCCCACTTCTTGAAGCAACACTTCAATATACAGGGTGGTCCATTGATCGTGACCAGGCCAAATATCTCACGAA
Source organism: Schistocerca serialis cubense (assembly GCF_023864345.2). Taxonomy (NCBI): domain Eukaryota; kingdom Metazoa; phylum Arthropoda; class Insecta; order Orthoptera; family Acrididae; genus Schistocerca; species Schistocerca serialis. The sequence continues at coordinate 868,896,632 of NC_064640.1, read as the reverse complement.
ATAAGCGTCAAACGAAAAAAACTACAAAGCACGAAACTTGTCTAGCTTGAAGGGGGAAACCAGATGACACTATGGTTGGCCTGCTAGATGGCGCTGACATACGTCCAACGGATATCAACTGCGTTTTTTAAATAGGAACCCCCATTTTTTATTACATATTCGTGTAGCACGTAAAGAAATATGAATGTTTTATTTGGACCACTTTTTCCCTTTGTGACAGATGGCGCTGTAATAGTAACAAACATATGGCTCAATTTTAGACCAACAGTTGGTAACAGATATGGTTCTTTAAATTAAAATACAGAACGTAGGTACGTTTGAACATTTTATTTCTGTAGTTCCAATGTGATACATGTTCCTTTGTGAACTTATCATTTCTGAGAACGTATGCTGTTACAGCGTGATTACCAGTAAATACCACATTAAAACAATAAATGCTCAAAATGATGTCCGTCAACCTCAATGCCTTTGGCAATACGTGTAACGACATTCCTCTCAACAGCGAGTAGTTCGCCTTCCGTAATGTTCGCACATGCATTGACAGTGCGCTGATATATGTTGTAAGGCGTTGCCGGTGGATCACGATAGCAAATGTCCTTCAACTTTCCCCACAGAAAGAAATATGCTATTCAATACCGCTTCAACCGCACGTGAGCTATGTGCCGGACATCCATCATGTTGGAAGTACATCGCCATTCTGTCATGCAGTGAAACATCTTGTAGTAACATCGGTAGAACATTACGTAGGAAATCAGCATACATTGCATTTTTTAGATTGCCATCGATAAAATGGGGGCCAATTGTCCTTCCTCCTATAATGCCGCACCATACATTAACCCGACAAGGTCGCTGATGTTCCACTTAGCGCAGCCATCGTGGATTTTCCGTTGCCCAATAGTGCATATTATGACGGTTTACTTTACCGCTGTTGGTGAATGACGCTTCGTTGCTAAATAGAACGCGTGCAAAAAATCTGTCATCGTCCCGTAATTTCTCTTGTGCCCAGTGGCAGAATTGTACACGACATTCAAAGTCGTCGCCATGCAATTCCTGGTGCATGGAAATATGGTACGGGTGCAATCGATGTTGATGTAGCATTCTCAACACCGACGCTTTTGAGATTCGCGATTCTCGCGCAATTTGTCTGCTACTGATGTGCGGAATAGCCGCGACAGCAGCTAAAACGCCTACTTGGGCATCATCATTTGTTGCAGGTCGTGGTTGACGTTTCACATGTGGCTGAACACTTCCTGTTTCCTTAAATAACGTAACTATCCGGCGAACGGTCCGGACACATGGATGATGTCGTCCAGGATACCGAGCAGTACACATAGCACACGCCCGTTGGGCATTTTGATCACAATAGCCATACATCAACACGATATCCACCTTTTCCGCAATTGGTAAACGGTCCACTTTAACACGGGTAACGTATCACGAAGCAAATTCCGTCCGCACTGGCGGAATGTTACGTGACACCACGTACTTATACGTTTGTAATATCGTAGTTATTACGTAGATTACCGTGATCAAGAAAGTACTACACTGTAACGTATTGTTGTGCTACAGAAAAGGCTGTCTCATTGTAGCTATACCACAAAAGTTACTACTAAAACATGTTTTACGTTCCAGAAGAATTCAGAAAAACTGTCTAGGTATAAAATAGATACAGCGCAAAAGCAATAATATAAATTGTGTCACTCATTAATAGCGTCGTGATATAATCGTGTAGCTGTCAAATAAACTGACCACTACATCATCTGGTATATCTCAGAAAGTACTTTAAATCCAGAATGTACTTTCAAGTAAACCAAAATGTTGCATTAAAATCTCATTAGCAGTACCGGTATATGTTCTAAGTATGTAAACCTTATAGTCGTTACGTAATCGTGCAACGAACAAGGAAGAATGTGCACACAGTAACACTTTGCCGTCTGTTCACTACAAAAATGCATTCGTAATTACTGTCTAAATAAGTTCCCTTGGTTCTTGACTGGATAGTTAACTGTAAAACATTGTTGCATGTTAACAGTTTCTAAGTGTGACAAAGCGTACTAGTAATGTGAAGTGAAAGATTTTATGGCAAAGACTAAGCTAAAAAGCAGATTATCTCTCAATAAACGGTTTTACATGTGAAATGTGGTGTAATCCTTTACTCTTCCTAGTACGCAGAGTTTCAACTTCAACGCAACTATCATGTGGTATACGTCGGATTCTGTAAGGTCCATTGTAAATCAGAAAGAATTTGTGACTCAAGTGTTTCTTCTTATGTGACAATGAATGAGCTTTAATGAGAACTTTCTGACCAATATATAGTTTCTTTGCATTTGCTTTACCGTGAAGTTTTTTCCTTTTGTCTGCAGCAGAATTTATATTTTTAATAGCCAAATCAATTATGTCTTTGTGTCGAAGTTTACGTGTATTCAGAAAAGGTACAAGCTCTCTGATTCTGTTCGGTGGTACTTCATTCTTCAGTACAAGAATAGGTAGTAAAGCAGTGGAGTCATGAGGCATTTATTTCATTCAGCACGTTTTGAAATAAGTGTCAATATCTGTCCCAGTATTGATGCTTCCTGTGACAGTAAAGTCTGCAAAGCTTATTGATTTCTTTCATAATCCGTTCAGACGGGTTACAATGTAGTGAGTACAATGAAATAAAAACAGGTTTGGTTTTATGATTCCGAAGCATCCGTGACCAAACAGCAGATCTGAATTGCGGTCAGTTATCTGAAATGACTTTAGCAACGTGGCCAACTTCACGTAAGAAATTTTTAACAAAGGCGTTGGATGCAGACCGTTCAGTGGATTTACGTAACGGTGTGAAAGAAACAAATTTTGAAGTAAGTTCAGCAGCGACTAAAACGAACGAAAATCCATTCGATGTTCTGACAAGGGGTCCCAAGAGATCAACAGCAGCAAATTCTTTTACTTTAGAAGGAATGATAGGAAACCACGGAGCACGATGTGAGATACTAGATGGTTTAGCATTTTGACAGAGTTTACAAATATACAAGACTCTTCGAATTCTCTTTTCCATATTGTTAAAATAACAAGTCGTCCGAAGAATATGATAACATTTTCGTGGACCAAAATGTGCGTAGCTGAAATGAATGTACCAAATGAGCTTATTAACCAAATCGTCAGGAATGCAAAGTACCCATAGCTTGTCATCAACAGTGCAGCGTTTCAGGAGTATGTTGTTTCTAACCAGGTAATAATGCCGAATCTGCGTGTTTGCTCTTTCATGCCATTTACTTTTGATGTCTTACCAAATTGGATCCTTATCTTGTTCATGAGCAATGTCCTTTAAAGATGTGGTAATGAAGTTTTCAAAGGCGACTTTCTGAATGTAAAGAATACTGAAATTTTTTTTCGAGGTTGCCTTCTGTGTTACTTTTCACAAGCCCGGCCGGTGCATGTGGCAGAAACTCATTAGTATCAGATATGCCGTCGATATCATCCCTGTCAATATTTGCAGAGTGATTGTTAGTGTCAAGCTCTGTCAAAAGTTCTGACCTGGTGTCTAATTTCCTCGTTATGGTTTGAGAGCAAATCTTCAAATTTCAAAACTATTGACAACTTCTTTCTCTAAACTTATTTCAGCATCGTGAAAATTTAAGATTGCTTTGTATTCATTCAAAAAGTCTACTCCCAATATAATTTCTGTTGACAATAATGGAACGATAAGGAAGTTCATAGAGAAACTCTAGCTTTGACAAAAGAATTCTAAGTTGGTATGTTGGTGTACATCTACACTTTTTCCAAAGATTGCACCTTGTAATTTAATCTTACGTAACGGAAGTGTGGGGCAAACGTTCGATTTGTTGCATTTGGTAAAAGCTGTTTCACTAATTACTGAAATGGGATCGCCAGAGTCAAGAACTTCCGTAAATTTTACGTCATTTACTGTAATGTGAATTACAGGATATATTGTTCTGTTCTACGTCGTGTTCCTGGAATAAGATGTAATGTCTTCCATTTTTACGTACTTAATAGCCACGGCAGCTGCGTCGTCAACTTCATAAGTACGTTTTGTGGCTGCTAGCGGTGTGAGTCATTGTCTACTGTCTCTTTGTTGGTGCGCGTCGTTATTGGGATTAGGAGACCTAAGTTCTACAAATTTACCTTGCCGAGAGGGCCCTGCCCTGTTTGAATCCCGCCAGTTCTGATGAAATTCAGGTCTGTCGTTAAGATTATATCGTCTATCGTCATGTCGGTAGTTTCTGTAATTTCTTACTTGTCGGTCACGTGGTGGAGAATTTCTCCCTGAGTCGTAACTGCGCGGTGGACTGTTGCGTCTGAAGTTATTCTGTCTCCCTTGACAATAATAGTTCTGGTTCCCATATTGTCTGTTTTTATGATTGCCTCTGTTATAGTCATTACCGTGGAGAGGTGATCTTTCCCTGTAATTATTATTACTCTGCCAACGGTTGTCATACGGATGGAGTCTGTTTTGGTCACGATCTGCGTTGTAAGAATAGCCTTGTCGTGTCCAGTTATTGTTTCTGTATTCACGGAATTGTGACGAATGTGACCTGTAATTGTTGTTCTCCTGGTTTCGCGTCCCGCAATTGTCGGTGTCAATTTCCAGTTCTTGTAAGAGTCCCTGAAAAGCTTCAATGTCGTCTTTGCAACGTCCTACCAAAATAATATGTCTTAAATGTTCAGGCAATTTGATTAAGCGAATGCGGATGAGATCTAAGGAGCTGTACGGGTTTGACAGGTACTCATTCACGTGCAACTTACGTCTTCAAAATATTTGACAAGACTGGAAAATTCAGATTGTTTCATCATTATGATGCTATGTTTTACTCGGTCTTGAGTAGCTTGAAACCAGTATGCTGATTGAAGGCATGATAAAATTCTCCTTCACTGTGACAGTCGTGAATGAACGATCGCATTCTTACAGCTGGTTCATTATCTAAATAGCCACACATAAATTCTAATCTGTGCTCTAATGACCAGTTGGGAGGAAAACAATTAGAGAATTAATGTAGCCACACTTGTGGATGAATGTCATTGCCAGAATTCTTAAATGTTTTGATTTTACGTGTAGTAATGAACAGCTTATAGTCATAGTCATCGTGTCGGCGAGTCGCATGTCGGTCATTGTTAAGTCGTGTCGGCGGTTTCATCTCAAAATTCGGTGCACCTTGCCAATTTCTTTCATAATTTCCTAAACGTCCTGTGTTATTATCTTGTGGCTTTTCCGTATTTCTAATTCCCTCTTCGCGTGTTGGAGCGCGAGTCTCCTCTGAAATATGTAATTCTTGTATTACTTGTGCCAACTGATCTTGTACTTCCCGGATTTCTCTTTTGTGTTATGTATTAATTTGATTTTGATTTTGTTTGAATTTCATAATTTGTCTATACAAGGGTGATGTACTTGAGGACAATATTATGGAAATGGAAGAGGATGTAGATGAAGATGAAATAGGAGATACGATACTGCGTGAAGAGTTTGACAGAGCACTGAAAGACCTGAGTCGAAACAAGGCCCCGGGAGTAGACAACATTCCATTAGAACTAGTGACGGCCATGGGAGAGCCAGTCCTGACAAAACTCTACCATCTGGTGAGCAAGATGTACGAGACAGGCGAAATACCCTCAGACTTCAAGAAGAATATAATAATTCCAATCCCAAAGAAAGCAGGTGTTGAGACATGTGAAAATTACCGAACTATCAGCTTAATAAGTCACAGCTGCAAAATACTAACGCGAATTCTTGACAGACGAATGGAAAAACTGGTAGAAGTCGACCTCGGGGAAGATCAGTTTAGATTCCGTAGAAATGTTGGAACACGTGAGGCAATACTGACCCTACGACTTATCTTAGAAGGAAGATTAAGGAAAGGCAAACCTACGTTTCTAGCATTTGTAAACTTAGAGAAAGCTTTTGACAATGTTGACTGGAATACTCTATTTCAAATTCTAAAGGTGGCAGGGGTAAAATACAGGGAGCGAAAGGCTATTTACAATTCGTACAGAAACCAGATGGCAGCTATAAGAGTCGAGGGGCATGAAAGGGAAGCAGCGGTTGGGAAGGGAGTGAGACAGGGTTGTAGTCTGTCCCCGATGTTATTCAATCTGTATATTGAGCAAGCATTAAAGGAAACAAAAGAAAAATTTGGAGTAGGTATTAAAATCCAGGGAGAAGAAATAAAAACTTTGAGGTTCGCCGATGACATTGTAATTCTGTCAGAGACAGCAAAGGACTTGGAAGAGCTGTTGAACGGAATGGACAGTGTCTTCAAAGGAGGATATAAGATGAACCTCGACAAAATCAAAAAGAGGATAATGGAATGTAGTCGAATTAAGTCGGGTGATGCTGAGGGAATTAGATTTGGGAATGAGACACTTAAAGTAGTAAAGGAGTTTTGCTATTTGGGGAGCAAAATAACTGATGATGGTCGAAGTCGAGACGATATAAAATGTAGACTGGCAACGGCAAGGAAAGCGTTTCTGAAGAAGAGGAATTTCTTAACATCGAGTATTGATTTAAGTGTCAGGAAGTCGTTTCTGAAAGTATTTGTATGGAGTGTAGCCATGTATGGAAGTGAAACATGGACGATAAATAGTTTGGACAAGAAGAGAATAGAAGCTTTTGAAATGTGGTGCTACAGAAGAATGTTGAAGATTAGGTGGGTAGATCACGTAACTAATGAGGAGGTATTGAATAGGATTGGGGAGAAGAGAAGTTTGTGGCACAACTTGACTAAAAGAAGGGATCGGTTGGTAGGACATGTCCTGAGGCATCAAGGGATCACAAATTAAGCATTGGAGGGCAGTGTGGAGGGTATAAATCGTAGAGGGAGACCAAGAGATGAATAAACTAAGCAGATTCAGAAGGATGTAGGTTGCAGTAGGTACTGGGAGATGAAGGAGCTTGCACAGGATAGAGTAGCATGGAGAGCTGCATCAAACCAGTCTCAGGACTGAAGACCACAACAACAACAACAATAATTTGTTCGTACTCTTCTGCGTCAGTGAAGGCTACCGGTCTTGTGTCATTCAGATTATCATCTACCTTCGTACATAAATTATTGAGCTGATCCGAAAGTTCGACTACTTTCACTGATAATGAACTGATGTCCCCCATGTGTCTTTCTGAACCAATTTTCAGAGTATCTACTGTGTCCTTTAAGTTTTCCAGAGTTTTTGCAAGTTGCGTAACCGAATCGGTATATGCAACTGAGTCAATTTTAGTCCGCAAGGTCTCGTGATTTTCATGCACAATGGTTTGCAGTACTTTTATTGCTGCTTCGTGATTCTGCAATGCATTTTCATGCCACGAAAAAAATAGGTTGAAAATGCTCACAAATTTGTGTTTTTACGACATTGCAGACTTTTTGACATTTCGATTCGATGTTATGTAACCGAGTAGCTAAATCTTCACGTGTTTGTTGAAGTGTTTCTTTAATTTGTTTCTGATTTTGTTCCGTTTGTTTTTGATTTTGTTTCATTTGTTGCATTAATTGCAATAATAATGTATTAGTGTCTGGAATCTGTTCCTCTTTGCTTTTCAGCAGTGCATTTGCACCGGCAACATTCGCATTTTGAAAAGCAGAAAATGTGTCTTGACTTAACTGAGGAAAAGGTGAGGACGCAAAACCTGAATCTACGGTATTTGCAAGATTGTGTCCTGTCATTTCTGGTTCCTGAGGTGATCTGTTGCCGACCGATCGATCGACAATACTACCCTGTTCACTTGCTGTTTCACTGTATACACGATTATTTATTGCCTGGTCCATTCCCCTATGCACAATTACCAAATTACTATGTTGAACATTAGTTAATTCATTACACGGTGACGCTAACACACTACTCTCGTCTTCACTGTCATTTCTCAGTTTACTTTGGAGCCTATTATTACGTTTTTCACACTCCATAATTGTAACAATATTTCACACGGTAACACAGAAAAGCACAATTTGATGAGTAAAATAAGAAAACACATTAAAATAGCACTGAAAATAATATCTAATTAATTGCAAGCACAGCTGCGAAATACTTGGTGCAAATCTACATGCATGCCACAACTGTTTTACTGTACAACAATGAAAAACTACAACCACAAATGAACTTCTCTCTACAATTACGCGCTAGCAATAAACAATATCTACACTAATTACACAAACTACAAGAAAAAATCAGAAGATTCCAGTGAGGTATCCTCGGCTAAAGGTCGACATATGTAACGTCCGCTTAGAAAAATTTATAAACGACTGTGCTGGTAAACCTCTACGATATTTGATTTTCAAAAAGCTGAGCAAAACTGAACGTAGTCAGATATTTCTCTCTTTACTTATTCTGATCAACAGTAAACTGACACACAATATTTTTTTAGCGCAACGCAATCTGACTTTCAATAATCCCTACAAAAGAATGGCCTTGACTAATTATAACCTATACCTTACTTGAATCACTTACCTCACAAAAATCTTTGTTACTCGAACTACTGCAATACAGCGAGTGCCAATACTGCCAGCTAAATAAAAGATTCTAACTACTGAAGGCACTAACTACTGATAGGCATAGTTAGCAAACGAAAGATTTTGATAGAGAACAATGTATTTACCTTAATATTGTTCAAAAGTCATACTATATATATCAGTTCATGACATTCAGTCTTACTAATTTCCTTTTTCTGATAGACACACGTCCAGATCGTCCGCTCTCAAAACTCTGCCATCTCTCTCCCCACATCCACCACCGCTGGCGGCTCACCTCCAACTGAGCAACGCTACGCGCTGTTCACATCCAGGTGCCCAACACTACAATAGCAAATATTCCAACAATGCAAACCAGCCACAGACTGCACACCGCACAGTCAGTGATTTTTACACAGAGCGCTACGTGGCGTTACCAATATAAAAACCTAAACAGCCTACTTACAACCCAAATATCAGATTTTATTTGAAATAAGATATCAAATAATTTCGCGTACTATGTGGGTTATTCCAGTGACCGGTGTAAAGACTACAGCACTGCTCACGAGCGTTACTGTTTTTTGATTACGCTGTTTCGTTCTATTACTATGCCTATGAAGTACTGGACTCGCCAGTTCGACTTTGTTTGAAACACAGACCTTTGAATAAGAGATTTTCTTTCCTGTGATCTGAAGTAGTCCAGTTACTGAATCGGACACCTGTTGCCCCGTCTCCATCAATAGGGCAGGAGTGTAGCGTTCGTCGTCACGACAGAACATTTGCGCCATTGGCAGACACGTAAATGTTTTATTCCAAGTTTCACCGCACTTCTCCACTGTTTCCTGTGTGGTAGCATGTGAGATAACATCTGCGTCTAAATATACGGCATACATCAAGATAGCTGTGTTCCGTTTCTCGACAGAACATTGCGGAAGAAACGAACTGCGCGCAATTTTAAACCTTTCTTTTATCCCTTGAGCCTTTCGAGCGTTCGTTATTTTTATGCCTCTGATCTTTGCGAACAACTATAAACGATTAAGTAACATTTATGAGTGTGGAATTCCATTGATAACGTCAGCTCCCGAATGAGCCTTAGATGTTTTGATAGATTTCTTTAATTCTGTGGTTGGATCAAGTAGTTACCCCACATGGAGCGCGCCTCTCCCACACACATACACACACACACACACACACACACACACACACACACACACACCCCAGGTATCTCTCCTGAGAGTCGTCTCTTGTATTTGGGCAGATATTTGTAATCTCACGTCTTCAGGGTAGCCTCAAGATGGAGAACCGAATCTACATTTTTCGTTTGTACTGGCCGTCGCTTGAAACAGGTTATGCATGAAATTAGATGTATCTGTCTATGCTGATATACAGGGTGTCACAGAAAAACACCGAGAAAAGACTTAGGGACAGGTTCCTTACACCAAAAGAAGAAAGAAACGTCAGTAAAACATGGATTCTAAAATGATAAATGAAAGGCACCAGTTTGCTTTTGTTCTACAATATTACTTTTATTGTTAACAGGTTTTCGGCTTACTAGGCCATCTTCAGACATTTACTAAATGTCTGAAGATGGCCTAGTAAGCCGAAAACCGGTTAACAATAAAATTAATATCGTAGAACAAAAGCAAACTGGTGCTTTTCATTTATTATAATGTTGTTCTACCAAGAAGCGACGGAAGATTCTGTTAATATGGTTCTAAAATGCATATCTTAAGAGCTATGATCACTTGTTCACCTTCGATACTACGAAATATACCTCCTCCACTTTAATGTCTTTGATTGCCACTCAATCGGAACGCCTACAAGAGGATTGTAATTTCTTATCTATTGAAAATGAAGCTTATGAAGGTTAGCCAACTCTGATTCAATTTTTGTTGGCAAAAAACCGCCTAAAACAAAGAATTTCATGACGTAACGGAATTTCATGACGTAACGGAATTTCATGACGTAACGGAATTTCAGTTATTAATCTTCACGAGTCACTTGCAACAAGTGTGCTTTAAAATACCGAGTAAATAAAAGAGTTGTGTACGTCAGATTGCCAAATTGACACCAGTCTTTTTACATAACAATCACCGATGTGTCAAAAACAAAATTTTATGGTTTTCAACGCCACCACTGTGCACTACCGAGACATATCTGCCTCGCCATCATGCAACCGCGCCCAAGATGGGGCTCGAACCCGCGACCTCTGCTTTGAGAATCATCGATACTGCTCCTAACGAGGCAGCCCCGGATGTTAGCGGCTTACTACCTCGGAGAAGTGTCGAGAACTGCCTCTGTGTTAGCCGACAGCGAGATGGGCCACCAGTTACTTCACGGGTGGGCAGCCGTGCGAAAACAAAGGGAATCGATTTCCCACAAACGAGACAGGACGTCTCAAAAATCTGCTGCAAATTTATATTTGATACGTCAGAAAAACGAGGAGCCCCTATCAGGGACATTCGTAATTGGGGAGGATCCTGGACATACGTCGTTAGGGCGGAGCAAGCTAATAATAGAACCGAGCTCCCACCCTCGCGTGTACCGGGGGCTGCAGCTAGTTTCAATCAATAACTGCGACCCCGGCAGCGCAGATCAATCTGATGAACGTTCTCGACTGCCATTCGTCGTGAGCACCTGAAACTCGCTCGCGATTGATTCGGCACCTGGCGCGCATCGCTGCTATTCGGCGGGACCAGATCGACGCGGAGGTGCGCGAGTGCGCATGCGCGGCGACCGCTGGCCCGGGGGCGGCGCGCCCGGGCAGCCCGGGGTGGCGGAGCGTGGGCGGTGGCTGCCGGCCTATATAAGTCCGACGCCGGCGCCGGGTCGGCCGCAGTCGCTCGACGCCCTCCACCGGCTCGCCACCGCAGCGCCCGCTGCCCTCTTCCCTGAGCAGCGCCAGCTGCCTCTTCCCTGAGCAGCGCCAGCTGCCCTCTTCCCTACACAGGTAGGTCTTACAACAGAGCACCTAACTTGTAAATCCGACAGCTTCCACCTTTCAGTTGCCACGTGCAACAGTCCACTACATTTACATTCTTAGCTCGCACGCCACCTTTCAGATGGTGGATGGTTTGAATTACTACTGGTCTTTTCAAAAACGGGTACAAGAGAGAGAGAACAGTCATTTTGCTTGCATTCACTGGTTATCCGTCCTTTTTCTGCAAAAATAACTTTCTGAAATAACAGAATTATTTGTAATTTGTTTGAAACAGTAGCTTTCAGAATTTAACCCCTCACATTTCTATAGAAGAATATCAACTCTCGTTTCAAGTTTTAAGTAATGTGCTTCGAAATAGTAACTATTCCTGAACGTTATAGAATCATTGCATATGTTATCTTAATAACGAAGATTTTACCAGATACTTCTTGTGACGTGAATCTCTCTCTTCCTGCACCCGTGGTAGATAATCTAACTGGTGACAAATCAGGAAGCGCGTCTCGAATATTTTCTGTCAGAGTAACTTGATATAGCTGTCAATAAGATATAACACAGTGACATACGATCTGCTTCACAGATCTTATAAACGTTCGCATAATTCTTCTTACAGTGTATTTAAAAGAGCATATAACAATTAAAAACTGAATGAACAGAAAAAAAATTGTTATTTCCATCACAAATGTATGTTCTTTTGTTTGTTTAACTTCAAAGTCTTGCATTTCAGCACCAGATACATTTTTCTTCTAGTTTACGCTGGTTCGAGGCAACACAAGGTAAGTTCTTAGAATAAGCCGCTCGTATCATTCAACTGTTATATTGAATTCACGTGCAGAAATCCTGGAGTCTCTGTTCCATTTCCATTCATAGAAATCAGTATATTCACGGGCATGCACGCAACAATCAGAGAAATGTCTTAGCAGATTCTAAAAATATGAAAAAATTGAAATATGAATGAGGTAAATGTGGCTGGCTGGTAAACTGAAAAACATTGTATGAGCCAGCTACTGTACCAACTCAATATAATCTCAAACTCAAGTAAAAACTCAGAATTTTAGTTAAAATGTGAAAGTGATTACTAGTAATATTTGCTTAGTATCTCACAGGAAACAAATGTGTTTTTAAAAAAGTTTTCATAAATGGCTGTATTAACACTAACATGATCTCTTAACTTTCATCTCTCCCGAAACTTGATTTTCAATGCAATAGTAAAGTTAAAGTAAGTGAAATGAGAATCACCATATATTTTCCATAGCAGTCTTTATGTTGACTCATTAATTAATAACATGCCAGAAAAATAAAGTGCACATCAACCAACTGGAAGTTCTTTGTCATTGTTTCAATTGCAGCTTCTTCGGACATCGACGCAGAATGCAGAGGTCTACAACGATGGGTTTGATCAATGCTAGTTCTACAAGGCAACCTCGTTCTTCCAGCAATAAGCAGAAATGTTTTTTATAACACAGTAACAGAATTTTTTAAACACAATTCGAATCGCATAGGGCTTATCGCAATTTCAGCTTACAGCAAGCGGCAATCTAAACAGGTCTCATGTGTACTGTAAAACAGAGCTAAGTGTTGTATCTGCTTTCAATTCCCATGAGAGCACAAGAACGGCATCTGTTAATAAATGGTAAAGACAGCCTAAACTAATTTTATGCTAGTTTAATCTTGTAACTCACACTGGAATGTACAGAATTCTCGAACAGATTCGACTCGAAGAGAGAAGCAATGAAAACAAATTTCCGCTTTTCTTTGCCCGTTTTAGCCAATTGGAGGCCCTGACAAGGAGTTTGATACCAATGTTTCATTTGCTTGTAAATTTCTTAGCTGTCCCCAGATGCATTTCTTTCAAATTCGTTTAATTCCTCATCTCATGCGCCATTTCGTTTCCAAGTGACCTGTCTCTGCATTTATTGTTTTTTACTCTGGCTTCGGTAAAAATCTTAGACACACTAAGATACATTGGTGAAAAAATTTACACATATTTCTCTTTGAACCAAAGTCTGAAGCTGAGCGTCTTCTTGAGACGTTATCTCTCTCTCTCTCTCTCTCTCTGCCTCTGAGCGTCCCTCCCTAGTTTTTCTTAAGGTATTCGCAGCTATACATCTCTTCAGAAGAGTAAAGTTTCCAACAGTGAGAGAGGCGATGACACAATGAAACATGCAGTTGGCGTGGAAGACTTTTTGGGATTATTCAGATTGTTCAGCACATTTCATCAAACGTCAAAATATCAGTTTCAAACCTGGTTTCACTCACAGTCAAGAGCCCCTTCTCCTCAATAAATGAGAGATTTTTTGCGATTTTTCAAAAAAAATAATGACGAAATTAACGTAAATCTGTTTGCACATTATTTATTGATTTTTGGGCGCCATTTTCTGATTTTTGTTAAGAAATTCAGTCATCACTAAGCCCACCGTCAGAGACGTTAAAGCTGCTCTGACAAAAACGAAGTGATTCCAGTGCAGTCTCCGAATCAAATCTGAAATAAAAATAAATAAATAAATAACAGTTTTCATAATCTATAGGATATTCCGCGTGGAGTAGTAGCACGGTTTATTGAAATTTCACAAAATAATAACATGACGGACGTTTCGACAGAGATGTTGCCTTGTCGCGTGTTTTTGGTCACGTATGTTGCAGTAATTAATAAATAAATTCAAATAAAAAATTAGTCTATTATTCTTTGCGGTCACACCCGACGAATAATTAAGCCAAATTTCTGAAAGATATCTTATTAGTGTGCTCGCCATCCATTTCGTCAGCTTGAAATACGCTGTATCTCAAGCTGACGGAATGGATTGCAGACACACAAATAAAGACATCTTTTTGAAATTTGGCTGAATTATTTCTCGGACATGACTCCAAGGAGTAATGGGCTATTTTTTTATTTTGGTTTATTCATTAGTTATTACAAAAAACCGTGACCAAAAACACATGACAAAACTACATCTTTGCTTCGGACATCCGCCATTTTATTATTTCGTCAAATTTCAAGGAACTGTGTTATTACTACTTGCGCAATATCATGTAGATTAAGAAAATTGTTTGATTATTGATTTCAGATATGAGTTGCAGACTGCAGGACGTTAGGTCGTGGACACGGTTAGTTTCTGACAGAACAAATTTAACTCTTCGGATGAGGTGCTTAATGAAGACAGAATTTCTTAAAAAAGGAAACAGAAAATGTTGTCCAAGAACCAGTATATAATGAGCAAAAAGATTATGTTGATTGCTTGATTAGTTTATCCAAAAAAATTGTAAAATTCTCTTATATTGTAGACTGGCTGAGGAGAATGGGTCCTTTAGCCACCGACATCGATCCTTTCAGTTCACATTTCGAGGCAGAATGAGAGACTGGCTACAAAATTGTAAATATTCGAAAGAATGAAAGGTCCCTTTTTTTTACGATCTGTGCATAAGAAATATATACATTGCGCAACAAAATTACGGGATCAGTTTCTCGAAAAGCCGTAATTGCCTCCCATTCAGCGCATAAGTTTAAAATTTGCCTCAAATGTGCCTGTAACATTTCTCTTTAATGGCACAAAAGCGTGGCACCCTGCGACGCCATCCTCGGGCTCTGCGACGTTTCAAACAGCAAGACACCGACACAAGCGGGAAAAAAACCGACAGCTCAAAAGTTCATGTGAGCAGTAAGGTGACTAATAATTTCACACTGACATCAAATTTCTTCACAATTCCGCTCAGCGTGACCGCTGACGTGTCACACGATGAGAAGATCGTTACAGTCTCTCCTACTCACATTTTATCCCCTCTTTTGACGTCTCAGCGATGGAGATCAGAACCGCGACACCCAGCGTTGAAATGACGCGGTTGTCTTATGGGTGTCGGAGGGAAACATTTGAGAAACAGCGCCGGTCAGAATCTTCACGAAAGGCCTCAGGGTGTGGCACAAAGGGAGACAATGAAACCACTCCTTCCTCAGGGGTGTTGGTTCCCACACATTTCACGGTTAAGAAGACCGTTCGCAGTGTGATGAGGAACAGCAATATGTTCTTGACAAACTTTGACACAACTAATACCCCCTTACGTTTTCACCTTTCTCCAAGGACATTGTGGGGCTGCATCCCCACTGCACGTAATCGCACCCCTTCGGAGTGCAGCACGACTGCAGTTATTGCTTTCTTGTGCAGTTTGGAACCAGTACAGACCGTTCGAAACCATTCGACGAAATCTGAACGTAATTCGAATCAGTAAGGGTACTTACCTTTTACAACCATCCTGTTTTCCGCCCGTCTGTGGCGTGATCAGGCCAGATTGAAACATTAACATGCGCCTGAATAGATCGTCAAAGGTCTCTCTAAGAAATATCCAGTTCGGCACCCACACACCTGTGTTGACCATGTTACAAATATACATGCCGGAAAATTTGACATCAATTCAGCGTGGTAGCTGCTCTAGCGCCTGAAAACGCGCAAATCTCACCCAAAGGGTAGAGAAGGGATTGCGTAACCCTCAGGCACTAGAACAGCCGCCAGGCTGACTGTGTCGAAATTTCTGAAAGTATATTTCTAACATGCTTAACTGAGGTGCGTGGATGAAATCGAAAGTGTTACCGAACTGGAGGTCCTCGGAGAGACCCTCTGCGGATCTATTCACGCATATGTTAATGTTACACAGCAGCTTGATCACAACACAGGAGGACGGAATGCGGAAGTGTTGAAAAAGTGCAAGTAGCCTTTGTTGCTTCGGATCACGTTCAAATTCGTCGAATGGTTTTGAACTGTTCCTAACGGCTCCAACCTGTAAACGAGAGCAAAAATTGCGATCGCACTGCACACCAGAGGGGTACGACAACGTTCAATGCGGATGCACGCCCACAATATCCTTATAGAATGGTTGAAACGTCCGAGGGTGTCAGTAGTGTCAAAGGTTGTCGAGAACATCTTCCTGTTACTCAGCGCACTGCGATCGGTCTTTTTTAAGCTTGTAATGTGTGGGGACCAACGCCCCAGAGAAAGAGGAGGTTCCATTGACGACCTTTACGCCACCTCCTGAGACCTTTTCGTCGATTCTGAATGCCAGCGTTTCTGAAATGTTTTCCTCTGACACCCGTAAGAAAACTATGTGATTTCAACCCTGAGTGTCGCGGTTCTGACCTCCATCGCAGTGACGTCAAAGGAAGGGGTGAAACGTAGGTAAGAGGGGCCGTGATGATCTTCCCATAGTGTGACACCCCCACAGTGGTGTTGGGCAGAATTTTGATGAAATTTGATGTCAATGTGGCATCATTAACCCACCTTACGGCTCACATGAACTTCCGAGCTGTGGCCCTTTTTTTTTCGCATGTGTTGACACCTTGTTGTCTGAAGCATCGCCGAGCTCGAGGGTGACGTCACAAGGGGCCACGCTTTTACGCCATTACAGAGGAATCTTTTAGGCACATTTGAGATAAATTTCATACTTATGCATCGGAATGGAAGGCAGTTACGACGTTTGAAAAAAGTGATCCTCTAATTATTTTGCGCAGTGTATATGTTTCTCAAGCAACAATCTGAGAAGGTACTCAAAAGGAGATATTACATTTCTTCATAAATCCTTTATTCGTTCGATTGACTGTGTATTTACAGCCAGTTTCTCACTCTGCCGCAAAGTGCCAACTGAAACGATCGTTTTCAACCAATTAAGGGCCCATTTTCCTCAGCCGGCCTATAATATAAGCGATTTTTGGAATTTTTTTGAAAAACTAATGAAGCAATCAACGTAAACCTTTTTCCACAATATTTATTGATTCTGGGAAAATAATTTCTGATATTTTGAAGAAATTCAGTCATCATTGAGATCCCGTGCGAGGAGTTGAATTTTCTCTGTCCAAAATGTGCATGACAGAAGTCCTGCATTTGCAAATGTTACCTAAAACCAAACAATCTTCTAAATGCATACAACATTGCACAAGGAGTAACAGCAGAGTATTTTGTAATTCGACGAAACAATAAAATGGTGGACGTCTGAAACAAAGATTTAGTTTTGTCATGAGTTTTTGATCACGTTTTGTTGTAATAACCAATGAACAAAGTAAAATAAAAAATTAGCCTATAACTCATTGCGGACCTGTCCGAGGACTAAAGCAGCCAAATTTAAAAAAAAGCTATGTTTATTAGTGAGCCCGCAATCGATTCCGTCTGCTTGAGGTACAGTGTACATCAAGCCGACGAATTGGATTACGGACATACTAATAAAGATATCTCTCTAAAATTTGGTTGAATTACTCCTCGTGTATGTCTTCAAAGAGCGATAGGCTAATTGTTATTTTAATTTATTCAGTAGTTACTGCAAGAAAGAGCCAAAAACACATGAAAAAACTACATCGTTTGAAACGTCTACCATTCTATTACTTCGTCAGATTTCAAAAAATCTGTGCTATTACTCCATGAGCAGTATTCTATGGATATAAAAAATTGCTTCTTTTTTATCTCAGATAAAATTTGCAGATTCCATGACTTCTGTAATGGACACATCTCATTTTGTGCACAGCAATATTAACTCCTCTGGTGGTGGGGGGGCTTCAAGATGACTGAATTTCTCCAAAAAATCTGATAATGTTGTCCAAGTATCAACAAACAGTATAAAAAAAGATTTACGTTGATTGCTTCATTAGTTTCTGAAAAAAAGGTTGTAAAATTTGCTTCTATTGTAGGCTAGCTGAGGAGAACGAATCCTTAACCCGTCGTCAACAATCGTTTCAGTTCACACTTCGGGGCGAAGCGAGAGGCTATAAAATTACAAATAATGGGCCGAATCAAAGACTTCTGACGATATGTAAGGTCTCTTTTTTAAGAACTCTTCAGATTCTTGAAAAGAAGCGTACACACTACGCTACATAATCAAAGGATCACTTTCTCCAAACGCCTTAATTACCTCCCATTCCAGCGCATGTGTTTGAAATTTGGATCAAAGGTTCCTACTGTAATGGTACAAAGAGTGGGACCCATCGACGTTATCTTCGCGATCGGCAACGCTTCAGACCGCAAGGTGTCGACAAATTCGAGAAAAAAGCCCTATCACGGGAGTTCATGTAAGCTGTAAAGTGGGTTAAGTATGTCACATTGGCATCAAATTTCATCATAATTCTGTTCTACGCCACCGTGGGCTTATCACACGTAAGAAGGTCGTCACAGATCCTCTTACTCACATTTCCTCTCCTCTCTTGACGTCTCTGTGATGGACGTCAGAACTGTGACTCCCAGCGTTGAAGAAACGCTATTTTCTTATGGGTGGCCGAGGAAAATATTTCAGCCACACCGCCACTCAAGAGTCGCCACAAAAAGGCCTCAGGACGTAGCATAAAGGGCGTCAAAGAAACCACACTTTTCTCTGGTGCGTTACTTCCCACACAATCCACGGTTAAAAAACGATGTTCGCAGTGTGAAGAGCAACAGAATGACGTTCTTGACAACCTTTGACACTGTTGACACCCTCGGACTTTTCAACCTGTCTCTAAGGGCAGTGTGGTGCTGCATCCCCGGTGAATGCGTTCGCACCGCTTTGGAGTGCAGAGCAGCGCAATTATTGCTCTCGTGTACATACTGGAACCACTACGGACCGTTGAAAATGATTCGACGAAATCTGAACGTGAACTGAAGCAGTAAGGGTACTGACACTTTTCAGCTTGATGTTTTCCACCCACTCATGGCGTAATCACGCGGGAGTGCAACATTAACATGTGCGTGTCAGTTTGACACTATTTTCGGTGCCACCCACACAACATTTTTGAGCCTGTTACATGTGTACCTGTCATAACCTTTGACACCAATTCAGCCTGGTGGCTGCTCTAACGTCTGAAAGTATGCAAACCCCACCCAAAGGGTGTAGAAGGGTTTGCCTAGCCCTCAGGCACTAGAGCAGGCACAGGGCTGAATCGGTGTCGAAATTTCTAAAGGTACATTACTAAGATGCTCAAAAAAGATGTGTGAGTGACACCGATGGTGTTGCTGAACAGTGGGATAATGGAAGGATCCTTCGCCGATCTATTCACGCACATATTAATGTTGCACTCTCGTGTGGCACGCGGCAGGAGGATGGAAAACAGCTGTGTGGAAGAAGTGTAAGTACCCTTTGCTGCTTCGGATCACGTTCCAATTTCGTCGAATGATTCTGAACGGTCCCTAGTCGTTCTACTTTGTACACGGGAGCAAAACTTGTAATCGCTCTTCACTCCAAAGTGGTCGGAACCACGTTCGATAGGGATGCAGCCTAACACTGCCCTTAGAGAAGAGTTGAAACGTCCGAGGATGTCACCAGTGTAAAAGGTTGTCAAGAATATCTTCCTGTTCCTCATCGCACTGCGATCGGTCTTTTTTAACCTTGTAATGTGCTGGGACCAACCTCCCAGAGAAAAAGGTGGTTTGATTAACGCCCCTTATGTCGCCTCCTGAGGTCTTCTCGTCGATTCTGAGCGGCAAAGTTTCTGAAATGTTTTCCTCGGACACCTATAAGAAAACCGTGTGATTATTAGCGCTGGGTGTCGCGGTTTTGACCGCCATCGGAGAGACGTCAAAAGAAGGAGTGAAATGTGGTAAGAGGGGCTGTGACGACCTTTTCATCATGTGACACGTTCACGTTGGGCAGAATTTTGATGAAATTTGGTGCCAATATGAAATCATTAACCCAGTTTACAGCTCACATGAACTTCGGAGCAGTGGCTATTTTTTTCGCATGTATCGACAACTTAGTGTTTAGAACGTCGCCGGGCGTGATGGTGAAGTCGCAGGGCGCCACACTTCTGTACCGTCGCAGAGGAAAGTGGAGGCAACTTTGAGCGAAGTTTCAAACTTATGCGTCGCAGTTTGAAACAGTTACGGGGCTTCGAAAAAGATGATCCTTAGTTTAGAATGAAATTTTCACTCTACAGCGGAGTGAGCGCTGATATGAAACTTCCTGGCAGAATAAAACTGTGTGACGGACCGAGACTCGAACTCAGGATCTTTGCCTTTCGCGAGCAAGTGCTCTACCGACTGAGCGGCCCAAGCACGACTCACGCCCCGTCCTCACAGCTTTAATTCCGCCAGTACCTCGTCTCCTACCTTTCAAACTTCACAGAAGCTCTCCTGCGAACCAGGAGAGCTTCTGTAAGGTTTGGAAGGTAGGAGACGAGGTACTGGCAGAAGTAAAGCTGTGAGGACGCGGCCTGAGTCGTGCTTCGGTAGCTCAGCCGGTACAGCACTTGCCCGCGAAAGGCAAAGGTCCCGTGTTCGAGTCTCGGTCCGGCACACAGTTTTAAACTGCCAGGAAATGACCCTTAATTGTTGTTGCGCAGTGTACATGTAAAAGAGCTCTGCCTCTAAATTTCCAGTGATTCAATACAATGCCATCGAAGTCAATACGCTGTCAATCAATATGTCCTAATTTAGGTACTTAAATAATTTCTGGTGTCTGCCATGATGTTTTTCAAACAGGCCACAGCGTTCAGATTTCAAGAGCCATTTAGCAAGAACGGTAAGTATATCACATACAATTAACAGCTAGATACGTCTTGAGGCTACTACGCATCACAGAATTCAACTTTTTGCAGCGTTTGTCACCTCAGCAGGGAAGCATCACTGGCTTATGTGCGAATTCACAGGTTCCTAATGGCATGATGATACCCATCTCATTTTCGATATGTTCAAAGAGCGCCACACCTTGCAGCATTAGTAATAAATAATTTCGATAAAAACGTCGGAATCAACGAGAATAGTGCAAGAAATTGATCATGGCCTTTCCGGGGGAAACGACTAGGAATTCAGCAGAAGTAGTTTTAGAAACCTACAGAAAACGTAAATCTGGATGGCCGGACGAGGATAACTGCAGAACCCATCGAGAGCTACCCCAAGCTTTTACAACAGCGCAATATCTGATCGCTGGAGAACATTAAGTCATTTCACGCTTTTGAGAATATACTTGAATTAATTTCAAGTGACCGATCCCGGCGCTACAGCAATGATCGGAACGTCCCGCCTTCCCACCACCCTTTGGATGGTGCAGTCGTTCCACCCGACAACATGGCCGCCACCCGAGCTCCGGCGACGGACTCCACAGAGACGAGTACGTCTCTAAAACACCCACTTCACTCCTTCATTGTACCGACTGAGATCTTCGAATAGGTCCACGCTCCCACTAGCCGTTGCCTGACAGTGAAGAACACGTGCTCAAACAACGCTCGCCCTATCGGCGCAAACGTCGTCGCTGCTGGCTCACGAATCCTCAAGACACTCATTCGAGTCAGTCCGGACGCCGTCCAACCAGCCGACGGTCCAACGCCGATCTCGCCGCACGGCACTAGCGATGACCAACACGTTTTGCCGGATGTGCAACCAGCTCAAGCCGCCAAGAACATAGTACCCACCTGTCTTCCTGCGGACACCTAATGATCTCTCTCACCAAGACGATGTTCACATGGGCATTGGACTGACCCTCAGTACAGGGGCGTCTCATGGGATGACGATATGGAGGACGAAATGCCTCCTCCACAGGACTGTCTACGCCTCCAACGAGGTTGCTCGGTAATATCGGAAACGACGCATGGCGGCCTTAGGGACCCTATTCTACATCACCCCCAACGCTGGTAGACGCGAGTCCACCAATGCTACCACAGACGTACCGATTCGCGACATCGAAAATCAACGTGACTCACGCAGCAAGAAAGCTGCAGCTCTTCTGCGATGTGCTTCGTACTTCTAGCGTCGACGTCGCCCTTCTTCAGGAAGTTCGTGATGCCACGCTACCACCAGTTTACAGCTGTGACTCATATAGGTCTGTAGGCGGGGTGTGAGTGGCCTTTTAGATATGCGTATGCATCCTGGTCGCAGATATGATACTCCTCCTGCCCAGCCGAGGCATATCTGTAACCATTTTTTACATGTGCGTCATCAATATCTATGCCCTGTCTGGCTCCACGAATCGTCGGCAGCGGTCCAAGTTCGTAGCAGACGACGTGGCTCCCCTGTTTTCCAGCTACTATGATCGCTTCGTTGAGGACGGCAATTTCAGCTGCGTCTTCCGCTCAAAGGACCCGACACCTGGTTATTCACCATGCCGGACGCTACATATCTTGGTCAAAGACTTTCATCTCACTGACGTTTGGGAGATGATTCATGCTGACACGCCTGATTATACCCATTATACAGCACATTCTGCGAGCAGACTCGATCGTTTTGTGTCTCCGTCCACGTTGGAAACGAAGTCTCTCAAGTAGAAAAATGGTCCCTTGCTGCGTTTTAGAACGACTGTACCACCTCAGTCAGCCTGGTGCAGCAAAGGGTCCTGAGAGCTTAAAACTTCCCTGTTTGGAGACCAGCGCTGCCGACAATGAATAGCCACTACATGGGGCTCGTGCAGAAACCGTCTCCCATGGTAGGTGTCAACATTACACTGGTGACTTAAGTGTGCAAAACCTGCAATCACAAAGGTCTTCGTGCAACGTGACAAGAAAGCAGCAGCATGCCATTGGGACATCACCAATCTTCGCTACACCGATCTTCGCGAGCTCGATGCGGTCTTCCCAACACCTGATGTCCATGGGGAACGCCAGCATGCTAAAGCCTGGATTCTCATTCTTCAGCGTGATAAACTGTACAGTGTCGACGTGCGTTCGCGACAACAGAACCTTCTACACTAGGAATCGCCGTCCACAGTCAACGTTGGATCTGAGCATCGTCGTCGACGTCGACTCTTCGTCTCTACCCTCACCACCTCCGATAATACTCTCCACACAAAGCAGGCGGCGGTGTTGTCTGCCTTTGACGGTCACTACCACAACTTTTACGACGACGATCCGATGGCGGGGCCAGTTCCTGACGACCTCCATCCCACTCCCGAATGGACCCTCGCCATTGCACAGTAGACACCAATGATGTCTGCGATAACAGCAGACGACGCGGCGAACGCGATGGACAAGGTGGCAAAGACCAAGTCACCAGAACCAGATTGTCTGCCGGTGGAGTTCTACCGGGCATTCACCACCTTGCTGGACGAAGATGCTTCGGGAACTCTTTACTCCGTTCTTCTGGATACCAGCTGAGTTTCTCACTGGCGTTCTTTTGTGCCTGAGCCATCGTATACCGCCCTCTGAACTTAATGAATGCAGATCATAAAGTCTAGACGTGCCTCTTAGTGGCGCGCATAAGCACTGTCTTAACTGTGTTCCCTTCATCAGAACAGACTATCTGTGGTTGTAGGGCTACCTTCAAACTGCCTTGGGGGAATGCCGTGACCTCGTTGCGATAGCTGCAGGCGTCACCATTTGAGAGAGGGCATGTAGCAGCGCTCAAAGATGCCAGTTGGAGTAATCGTAGATACGCTCGACATTTGAATTGGAGCGATGCCACTATTAGACGATGTCGGCAGGAAGGAAGCGGTCGATCTAGAGAGACGACAGAACGTGAAGACGGAGCAATTGTCAGATAGTCCCAAATTCATCATTATCATCGATCCAACTTACAACTGGTGCTCAGTGACCACAAGGACCGTTAATGGGTGGATCACAGAAAGGGGACTGAGCTCATGGTGCCCCTTGCGCCAACTACCTCTGTACACCAACAAGTATGTTGTTAGTGGTGTCGGGCACATTCGGCCTGAGATCTCATTGACTGCAGTGGAACTGTTTTCAGTGATGAATCCCACTTCGAACTGAGCCCCGATGACCAGCGAAGACGTATCTGAAGACGCCCCAGTCTATTGAGGAATACCAACCTGACTGTCACCTTTGATTGTCATCCAAGGCACTTTTACAGCACAGCGGTACGTCGGCGATATTCTACGTCCCATTTTGTTGTCCTTCATGACAAGCCATCCTGAGTTTACATTTCAGCAAGGTAATTCCCGGCCGCATGCAGCAAGATTTTCTACGGCTTGTCTGTATGTTTTCCAGAGTCCAACTTGGCCAGCAAAGTCGCCGGATCTCTCCCCAGTTGAGAACGTTTCGATGGCAGGGCCCTCCATTCAGCTCGGTCTTTTTGGCGATGTAACGCGCCAATTGGACGGAATTTAGCAAGGCCCTCCAATCAGCTCCGTCTTTTTGGCGATGTAACGCGCCAATTGGACGGAATTTGGCACGATATTCCTCAGGAGTACATCCAGCAACTCCGTCACCCAATGTCAAGCTGAATAACTGCTTACATAAGGGCCAAAAGTGTACCAGCGCGTTATTGACTTGCTCGATTTGTGAAACTGTTTCTCTTGAATAAATCATTCAATTTTTTTCTCAGATAGTAATAATTCTTCTATACATGTAAGTCACATCTACTGATTTCCGTTCCACTCGCATAATTCCTTTGTGATTCGTCGTTTTTTATGCCTAAGGATGTGTTATTATGGAAAGAGCGAGGTCTTTACCATTTAAGAAAAAGTAAAGTATTAACTTGAGTAATATTTAAGTACGTGAGTTCAGAGTTGCTGCTGCACAAGAGCGCTTTTTCAGCAAATTGAATTTCTCATTTCGTCCAGCAGGCGTCTTCCTCAGTGCTTTTGTATGTAAATATCTAGATTAGTTCATTCGCCTACCAGCAATAATGAATAAGAGACATACCACTTAAATTATAAGTAATGGATTTTTACAATCAAAATGGATGGGATGGGCAGATTCAGATCATACACGTGGTAGCAGCCAGTAGATATCAGTTAATTCTCAAAAGTATGAGGACAAGCCTGGCACTGGACGAAGAGGCACAGTGTTTAAGAGCACAGTTAAAATCCGCATCCGATGATACTGGTTTGAGTTTCCCATGCGTTTCTCAAACCGCATCACATTCCATTCAAAAGGACATGTCCAACTTCCTTCTCTTCTTAGGTGTGTTCCATGTCTAATGACCTGGTCATGGATGATACGTTCAATTCTATCCTTATTTGATTTCTACCACGGCAGACAAATTTTTGTACTGCTTCTTATTCCAAAAACGCAAAGAAGGATATCAGGATATTCATTGCGCCCAACATGGGTGTTTGCTTGTCGTGTTATGTCAGTACCTCAATCCACTGACCTGAGTCCCAAGCGAATGGCCTTCATACGCTTAGGTCTATCAGCGTAGACTGCATTTATAGTGATGAGCCAAATCATTACGACCACCTGCTCAACAGCCCACCTTTGGAACAAAGTACAGCAGCAATTCTGCGTAACATGGATTCGGAAAGCAAATGGTATGTTTCTGCAGATATGTGGGACCAGATGTCTACAAACAGATGAAGCAATTCCCATAAATTGCCGATTGGCGGTTTCTGGGCAGGAGCTGGTGCCCTATAGTGTCAGCTCAGATCAGGTGAAGTTATCGTTTCCCACGCCCGGGTTCCCGGGTTCGATTCCCGGTGGGGTCGGGGATTTTCTCTGCCTCGTGATGACTGGGTGTTGTGTGCTGTCCTTAGGTTAGTTAGGTTTAAGTAGTTCTAAGTTCTAGGGGACTGATGACCATAAATGTTGAGTCCCATAGCGCTTAGAGCCATTTTTAAGATCAGGTGATTTTAGAGCCCAAAACATCTACGTGAGTTCACTATCATGCTCCTAAAACCACTGTAGCACAATTCTGGCCTTGTGACACGGACTGTTTTCCTACTGGAAGATGCTATCCCCGTCGGAGAAGACATCAAGCATGAAGGGAAGCAGGAGGTTCGCAACAATGTTCATGTAGTCCACAGCTGCATGGTGCCTTCGATTACTACCACAAATCCCCTGAAAACCCAGGTAAATGTCACCCACAGCATAATACTACCCACACAAGCCTGAGTCCGTGGCAAAGTCCATGTTTCGAGCACCCATTCTCCAGGATGGCAGGGTATTTGGGCAAGAGCATCCACCTGGTGTAACGAGAAATGTTACTCATTCGACCAGATGACAAGTTTCCACTGGTCCGCTTTCAGATCTCGATGGTCTCGTGCCCACTGCAGTCTCAAATGACGATGTCGTGGGTCAACATGGGTACAGTAGATGTCGATCATTGAGGAACTCCAGGTTCTACAATGGATGCTGCATGATGTGCTCTGAAACACTTGCGCTGGCACCATCTTTGTACTCTGTCGTCATATTTACCATAGATCTCCCATATCCTACTTTACAGAGTGGGCAAGCCTCCGTTTTTCCTGTTCCATGATGAGGTGTTGGGGTCCAACAACTTATCGCCTGCTTTTGGTTTTATTGTCCTTCAAAAACTTTCCGTAGATTCTGACGACAGTAGTGTGCGAACAGCCGACCAACTTCACTGTTTGCGAGATGCTCGTTCCAAGGTGACAGGATATAGCAATCTGCCCTTTGTCAAAACAGCTTATCTCGGTGAATTTCCCCATTTGCGGCCCGTATTCGCACTACTCCATCCGAACAGGCCTTGGAAGGCCCAGCGGTACCGACCGGCCGCCGTATCATCCTAGTCACTGGATGCGGATACGGAGGGGCATGTGATCAGTACACCGCTCTCCCGGCCGTTTTCAGTTTTCATGATCGGAGCCGCTACTAATCAGCCAAGTAGCTGCTCAGTTTGCCTCACCCCGATTGCCAACAGCGCTCGGCAGACCGGACGGTCACCCATCCAAGTGCTAGCCCAGCTCGACAACGCTTCGGTGATCTGAAGGGAACCGGTGTTACCACTGTGGCAAGGTCGTTGGCGTATTCCCACTAGAATGTCCCTAATTCGTCTATGTTGCGCTTATATACAACCCGTACCGTGTCACGTGCTCCCAGCACAACCAGGTGGTACTGAATCTCACGATTGGCGGTGGTCGTAATGTTATCAGTGTACTTCCATATTACAGTACATGAATGAAATGTACTGCACCCAGGCCATTTAGAGAAACGTGCAATGGTCGTTTGGTTAAGACACACATTAACCCCAAACTCCGCCGTTCCGCCGATTTTGTGCCTATCAAGGCATGAGATTTGCCAACATTACATGACGTCTGGTTTGTTAAGACCATAGGCTGGTCACAGTCTGCCGTCGGCAGTGCTACAGTCACGCGCCAGAGATCCAATAGCGGGACACATGAGCGTGTTGTGTTTATTTCGGCCACTGCTAAGTGCCGTCTTCTTTATAGATCAACCTAGCACACAGCTATCGCAAAACGACTTAACGATTTACTTTTTGTTCAGACTTCCCCCGTCACAACTTCGCGACGACGTTAAAATACTACCACAGGATCCCACTGGCATCCTCCTGTTCATAGTAGTACACGATTAATGACTCAGCGTGCGACATGGTGCCACAGGAGGCCTAACACGGACTACTTTTCTGTCATTACCGTAGATCACGCTGATCTCGATCTACCAACGTCACAGATAATCGAAATGCTATTCGAACTACCAAAGGACGCCATCATTACGGCGCTCCGACCCTACGGCAACGTCGTGGAATGTGTCGCCTAATACGGGCACAATTCCGAACTTACCCAGTCTTAAATGTTGTCAGGCATACTCGTATCGATCTGCAGACTCACGTGTCCTCCTGCCTTAGTATCAAAGGCTGCCATGCCATCATAATAGATCACTGTCAGCCCCGCATCTGTTTCAACTGCGGGAAGAAGAGCCATATGCGGTCTGACTACGTCCAATGAGGTGTCATCCAGTTCCCGTTGTCAGAAGCCTCCATGCCACCAGCCCATCGTATGGACCCTCGTATCGGCATGCTCCGTTATCCCACCACCCTTCGGATGGTGCAGTCGCTTCACACGGCTGCATGGCCTCCATCCAGACTACCGCGATGGACTGCCCAACATCCCCTTGATTCCTTCATTGTACTGACTGAGGCCTTCGTACAAGGTCGACGCTCCTCCTTGCCGTCGTCCGACACTGTGAAACACGTGCTCAAACAACGGTCCCCGCATCGGCTCAAACGTCATCGCTGCTGGCTCATGGGTCCTCAAAACACTCTTACCGAAGACGATGGAGACGTCGCCAACCCAGGCGACGGTCCAGTGTAGATGTCGGCGGACAGCACTAGCGATAACCAACACGTTTTGCCCGATGTGCAATCAGGGCAGGCCGCCAAGGACATAGTAGCGACCTGGGTGCAAGTTTGCATGCCTGACTCCCTGCTCATGCCTTATAATCTCTCTCAACAACACGACATTCAGAAGGACACTGGACTCTCCCTCGTCACAGGCGCGTGGGGTGATGACGTGGAGGACGAAATGCCTTCTCCACGGGATTGTCTAATTCCCCCCAAAGAGGTTGCTCATTTATATCAGACTCGACCCATGGCGGCCATCGAGATGGACTCTCCTTGTGGTCTCCATCCCACACCGTCCCCAGCGGTGGTAGACGCCCGTCCACCGCAGCTAGAACAGACATACTGGTTCATCACATTGAGCATCAACATGACGAGCACCGCAACAAAACTGCAGCTCTTCTGTAGTATGCTTCAGGCCTCTGATGTCGCGTCGCAATTCTTCTGGAAGCTGGTGTTGCCACGCTACCTCCAGTTTATGGCTATGACTCATAGACGTATGTAGGAACCTCTGTTTTCCGGATACTATGATCTCTTCCCTGTGGCCCGCGATTTCAACTGCATGTTCTACCCGAAGAACCAGAAGCCTGATTATACTCATTACACAGCACATTTTGCGAGCAGACTCGAGCGCATTTATGTCTCTATCCACCATAGAAACGAACTCCTCGAAGCGGAAATATGGTCCCTCACGTTTTATGACCATTGTGCCATCCACAGTCGGTCTGGCGCATCAAAGGTTTCTGGAAACTTAACACTTCCCTACTTGTAAACCCACACTGCGAACAACGTATTGCCAGTACATGAGCGTCTGGTGAAAATCATCTCTCACAGTACACGCCCATGTTGCACTGATGGCTCAAGTGTGAAAAACCTGCAATCACAAAGGTATGTGGTCAGACAGCAGTGGTGTGGCATCGGGACACTATAAATTTTCACGACACCGTCCCTAGAGAGCTTCACGTGCTCTCCCCAACATCTGATGTCCACAGGAACTCGCAGCGCACTAAAGCCTGCCTCCTCACTCTCCAACTCGATAAACTGTACGTCTTCATGGTGCGTTCTCCATGACAGAACGTTTTATATGAGGAATCGCCGCCCACGGTCCACACTGCATTTGACTGTCGTCGTCAACGTCGACTCTTTGTCTCCACACTCGCCACCTCGGTTGGTACTCGCCAGATAACGCAGGCGACGGTGTCCTTTGCGTTCATCGATCACTACCACCAATTTAACGACGACGATCCAATGGCAGCGCTCCGCTCCTGAACGAACGCTCACCATTGCAGAGTCGACTCCAGTGAACGAGGTGCTGGGTATGATGGACAATATCTGACTGGTGTTCTTTTACCGGTGCTTAACGATCGGTAGTTAAAGGTCTCCGCATACCGCCCCCTTACATTAATGAACACAGAATATAAAATCTATGTGCGCCCCTTTGTGCCTTTGCGGTACACATACGCACGATCTTACCTATGGTCCTTTCACCAGAAGAGACTACACGTGGTTGTGGAGCTACCCTTCAAATGGCTTTGGAGGAATGCCATGACCTCATCGCGATAGCCACGGTCAGTCGGCTATGTGCCGCGCTGGTCTTCATTGCTTTTACAAGTGGCTTTGACCGCGTTCGATAGCCATTCCTTCTGATGATCGCGACTTGCATCTATTTCCCGCCACTCTTTGTGGACGCCATTCACCGGTTATGCTTCCTGCTGTCTCCAAGGTCCAGGTCAACTGGAGACTTGTTAGACCGATTTCTACACTCTGCTCTGTGCGTCAAGGATACCCCATGTCCATGCAACTGTATGCCATCACACTAGAGTCCCTCACTGCTGGTATTACAACTCGACTACTGGGTCTCCCTTCGCGTGGTCCTACCTATCGCTGGACGGCCTATGCAGATTATTTCCTACTTCTCACCCACTCCACAATGAAACTCTGTGATACCATCCACTGCATCCAACAGTACGGACATATTTATGGTAGTATCCTTAACGTGCGCAAGTCGATGAAGATGCATATCAGGAACATATCTCCCTGTTTTTATACCATATCGCAACTTATTTCGTCGAATTCAGCTATATTCGGAACGATATCCTGGTCACTCAACTTCTCCCCGCGATGGACTTTTATCTTTTGTTTATATCGTCCATCCCTTGCATCCCGATGCCGGTACAGCACACAGATGTTAACTAAATTGCCCAGACCAATCACGAACTATTGTGACGTGGTAACATGGAGCACTGCCATCCATAAAAATTCCGTAGTTGTTTGGGAACATGAAGTCCATGAATGGCTACAAATGATCTCCTGGTTTCCAAGTAGCTGACATAACCATTTCCAGTTAATGATACGTTCTCACCTCAGCATACCATAATGGAGCCGCCAACAACTTGCACAGTTGACAACTTGGCTCCATGGTTTCGTGGGATCTGCCTCACACACCACCAACTGAAATCGAGACTCATCTGACCAGGCGACGGTTTTCCAGCCGTCTAGGGTCAAACCGATACGGTCACGAGCTCAAGAATGGGTGATTTTTGTACTTTCTCAGTTACTCCTCAGTGCTTTGTATTTTTGAGATCTTATTCAGCTTTATGCACAGTACTATATGGATAGCTACTGTGCTTGCTGTGACAGGCACAAGGACAATTGGTTGTTGACTGTAAACAGCTGGAAGCTGTGTTGGCCACAGGAGACAGGCTTCTGGCCACATCTCAAAGCTGCAGCGATGTCAGGGCGCTGGTGATGAGACTTCCGACATCCTTGGCGTCGTTGGAATCTTCTGGTGATCAGGATGTCCCCGCATCTCCTGATAAGCAACAGCTGACTGGTTCGTGTTGACTCGAGAGTGAGAGTCAGACAGTGGTGGGTTCACGTGTCACCGGGCAGAATGCGGGGAGGAACGAGCCACACGGCTGACTCAATACGCCTTAGCATCAGGTGCAATGTGCTACACAGTGTTAATAATACTTCTGAGCCGGCACGGGATGTCTATTTTGTTGGACCAGCGGCCGATTTTCCTGCCGAGTCTGGATAAGTGTAGAGGACAGATATGCTAATCATTGGGAGGTCCAATGTAGGGTGGGTAATGGAGTCCCTTAGGGAAACAGCTTGCTGGGCTGGAAAGACTGCCACTGTGCACTCGATATGTTTGCCGGGACTCTCGCCCACGACATGAAAGAGGCTCTGCTAGCAGCTATCGAGCACACTGGGTGCACCAGATGCAAATGATGGCACATGTCGGCATGAATGACGCCTGCCTCTTGGGTTCCGAGGTCATTGGTATCGCTTATTGAAGGTTCCTTTCAGAGGGTGGCTGATTTGATGAAGGCAACTAGCACTGCACGGTGCGACGGTATCGGATACGAAGTTTTCGACCTCCGCTATTGGGTGGAGAATTTTAGGGTTCCCCTTAATAGGTCAGTCGTGCGCAACAAGCAGGAAGCGGCTACTGGAGAACGCGTGGCGTGCACATGGGGTATTTTTAGGTTAGACAAATCAAACGTTGGAATCAGGACGCATTGCCTGCTAAAATAAAAGTACATAAGCCACAATGATGAATATAGAAAATGTTAATATTATGTTAGTAAACTGCAAGAGCATCGAAGGAAAGATCCCAGAATTATAACACCCAGATAGTATTAGCAAACAGAAAGTTGGTTGAAACTGGAAGTGAACAACAACGAAATCCTAAGTTCAGATCAGAATATTTATCGTAAGGATAAGTTAGTCGTCAATGGTGGAGGCGAATTTATTGCAGTAAAGAACCCGATACTATCTAGCGAGGTTATCACGGATTCCGAATGTGAATTACTCTTGGTGAAGTTAAACAGCAAAGGTCGGTGAAAATGGTAATCAGATGATTTTATAGAAAGCCTGGGTCTGGAGATGTAGTGGTAGAGACCGTCAGAGAGAACTTGACGAATATCGTTAATAATTTGCTTGATCATGCCGTTGTAATAGGGTGTGACTTCAACTTACCAGCTATAGATTCCGAGAGTCTTGTCCGAAAATTACTTCGAGCAGCTAACTAGAGAAACAGCTCGTGAAAGTAACGTCTTAGACCTCCTAGCGACAAGCAGCCCTTGACTAAACGAATCAGTTAACGTAGAAGAAGGCACCAGTGATCAAAAGCTGTGATAGCAATTATGACTACAGGCTTTACAAGGAATGTTAAGAAAGGCAGGAAAATATTTTTGCTTAGCAAGAGGTACAGAATACAAACTGCAGAGTATCTCAGTAATGGGTATCAAATATTCAGTGGTGAGGATGAAGATGAGGAAAACAAATGGATAAAACTCAAAAGCGTCGTTCAATATGCATTAGAAAAGTATGTTCTGAGCAAGGTCTTAAGGAATGGGAGAAACCCATCGTGGTTTAACAGCCGTGTTAGAAAACTGCTACTTAAACAAACAGAGCTTCATCGCAGATTCAAGAAAAGTCAAAATCTATCTGACAAACAAAAGCTGAAAGAAGCGAAAATGAGCGTAAGGAGGGCAATGAGAGAAGCGTTCAATGAGTTTGAAAGTAAAATCTTGTCAATTGATCTGAGTAAGAACAGTAAGAGGTTTTAGTCTTACGTAAAATGAGTAAGCAATTTGAAATACTCTATTCATTGACTCGGTGACCGTACTGACACCGAAACGGAAGACAACAGAGATAAATCCGAAACACTGAAGTCGGTCTTCCGAAATTGTCTCACGGCGGAAGATCGTAACATGGTGCCTCCTTTCAATCATAGTACGAAAATCGAAATCGCAGTTATTGAGATAACCGGTGGCGGAATAGAAAAGCAACTACAATTGCTTAATGATGGAAAGACATCAGGAGCAGATGAGATACCTACAAGATCCTACAAAGATTATGCGAAACAACTTGCGCCCCTTTTAGCAGAAGTTTATAGTAGAAACCTCGAGGAATGAAGGGTACCTAGCAATTGGAGGAAAAAACGCAGGTCATTTCCGTTTTGAAGAAGGGTCGTAGGACAGTTGCATATAGTTGTAGATCTATACCGTTGACGTCAGTCTGTTGTAGTAGTATGGGACACGTTTTATGCTCAAGAATTATGTCGTGTTTTGGAGAGCTAAAATCTCCTCTATAAACTCAACGCGGATTCCGGAAACAGGGATCTTGCGAAACTCAGTTCGCTCTGTTCGTCCATAACATCCATAGCGCTGTAGATAACGGGGCTCAAGTTGATGCCATGTTCTTTGACTTCGTGCAGCCGGGTTATCTCCACTGCTGCTGCCAGATCTCCAGTGTTGCTACCGGAGATGGTAGCTCTGTGTACTAGGCTTCACACCTGTGTATACCGCCAAACGACCCACAATAAATGAGTATTCTTCCTACTATACTGTATACAGGATGCACAACGAGCAAAATCTCGTTATTGTGACTTCGTCTGGTGTTGCAATTGTAATGGTCAGTCTCGCATTGTCTACAGTCACTGGCACGCACAGTTTAGATGCCATATAGTCCTATATCTGCAACTTTTACGATGTTCTTCATTCAATGTTATTCTTTGTGCATGCAGAAACATGTCGTTTAAATACACTTTCAGGGTTCTGTCCAGTTTGCAGTTGCTGCTAGAGACGAACGACTCGCCAGAGTACCATTGTTGACGGTCTGTGAAACCGAGAACTCGTTTTTTTCTTCCGCAGGGAAAGCGACTGTGACGTCAGCATGTGGCTGATTGGGAGGCTCGTGCAAGTGGTGGTGGTGCTCGCGCTACTGAATGGAGGGGCACTCGGCTGGGGCGGGCTCTTTAACCGCTTCAGCCCTGAGATGCTGAGCAACCTGGGCTACGGCGGGCACGGCTACGGCGCCTACCGCTCCTCGCAGCCTTTACTACAGGTAAAACACTCTATTCTCTCAAAATTCATTAATTTGGAAACTTCCTGGTAGATTAAAATTGTAAGGCACACTTGGGCCCAAACCAGGAACAGTACCCTCACACAATGAGCTGTCAAGGCACGACTCACGACCCATCCTTACACCTCTACTTCCACCAATACTTCTCTTTCCTAACATTTGTTTCACTTTTCTTCCATTTTGCCATTCGAATCTGGACATCTGCCTTCTGCGAGTTTCTCTCTACCAAACGAGCAATCCGAAAATTATTAGAGCCATATGCGAAGCTTGAGTCCATCTATTCTATTCTTACAAACAGCCTCCGTACCCGAGGTCGATAACGCGCGTTAGAAAGAGTCAGTTCCTCTTCACCAAACCGTCCATCTGTATTCAGAGTTAACCCTAAAACTTCCGCAGTGGCTATCACACTGGACTCGCATTCGGGAGGACGACGGTTCAATCCCGCGTCTGGCCATCCTGATTTAGGTTTTCCGTGATTTGCCTAAATCACTCTAGGCAAATGCCGGGATGGTTCCTTAGAAAGGGCACGGCCTACTTCCGTTCCTAATCCGATGAGACCGATTACCTCGCAGTTTGGTCTCTTCCCCAAAAACAACCCAACCCAACCCCAAAAATTCTCTGACATCTGGAAAAGTCGGTGTTTCTCGGTTCTTCGGATTTGAGCCTTAATTTCGGCAGTGACCTTGATACAGTTAGAGAAAATCGGGGTATTTGCAAGGCCTCTCTGTCACCTGGATCACCAGACAGAACAAACACGTGCCCTACAACCAGTCATTGGAGTGAACTGGATGATGTTGGCTGGCAGTTAAGGCACAGGTCGCACATTCAGAACAGTGCCAAGGGGCTCGCAGTGATTGCGGGCTCTGGCTCTGAGCACTATGGGACTTAACGTCTTAGGTCATCAGTCCCTTAGAACTTAGAACTACTTAAACCTAGCTAACCTAAGTGATGTGTTGGCAGAAGAGCCAACACCGTGTTGCTAGAGGAGGCCGAAATGCACGCTTTTAATTTCACGCAGACTGGCGTGAGGTCTGGAACAATTAAAGGAGTTGAGTCTAATAAATAAAGTACGGAGTTGCTTGAATACTTAACTTTAATCCATAATTGGAGAACATCGCTCTTGATGATACATTAATTATAATCTCAATATAAACTGGTAATGGCGCCTTTCCTAGGTCGTAGCAAATGACGTAGCTGAAGGCTATGCTAACTATCGTCTCGGCAAATGAGAGCGTATTTGTCAGTGAACCATTCTTAGCAAAGTCTGCTGTACAACTGGGGTGAGTGCTAGGACATCTCTCTAGACCTGCCGTGTGGCGGCGCTCGGTCTGCAATCACTGACAGTGGCGACACGCGGGTCCGACGTATACTAATGGACCGCGGCCGATTTAAAGGCTACCACATAGCAAGTGTGGTGTCTGGCGGTGACACCACACTAAGGACATCACACACATCCATGCCCGAGGCAGGATTCGAACCTGCGACCGTAGCAGTCCCGCGGTTCCGGACTGCAGCGCCTAGAAACGCACGCAGTGATTGCGCTGGATGCGCATTTGGTAGTATAGCGGTTAAAATCCAGCCATCTACGTTTTGGTTGTCTTTGTGTACTGGTGTAGATGGGTGTGGGCGCGTGGCTTTTTGGTGTAGGTGGAGTGGATGGGTGGAAGATGCAGGCAGCCAGTGGCTGACCATACAAATTATTGACTTTCTAAGTAGACGTGCATTCCAAATACGCTCCAACGAGTGCTGGGGGTCAGGCGGAGAACGATGAACCTCCGATCGAGACGCGCCATTGTCAGCGCTATTTGTCCATGCGGCTCGGCAATGAGTAACCACGCCTAGCTGCATATTCCAAGTTGTTTCGTAGTACCGTGTTACGCTACCGCGCGTTGGCTCACGGAACTGTGAGCGAAGTGATCCATCATTCAGCCCAGTGATAGCCCGTGGCGTTGTCTAGGGCCAAACCCCAGACCAGTAGCTGGAAAGCGGTGGCTAGCATTGGCGGACCCCAATGGCTCGGGGAAGAGAGCCTCTTATTTCGACCCTCTGCCCGTCTAAACTACGGTTGGACCACCGGGCTCGCGGTCTGGTCGAGATATTGGAAGAACGTTGGCGGCCTCGCGGCGGAGGCCTGTACAAAGCGGACGCCGATTCGTAGCGCAGCTGCACCCGTGATCAGCCTGGTCGCACAGCTACTTTTCATACACAACAGGTCACGCCATGTTGCTCCAGGGGTCACGCAGCTCGCCAAGCGCCGCCAAAAGGTCTCGAACACTACTCATTGCCCCAGCTGGTTGCGGAAGTGCTACCATGGCGTAATGCTAAACCACCGCATGGTACTACTAGCCTGGATTTCAGCACCAGGCTCTGGCATGGTCCAGCGTGATTACACGTGGTTTCCCTAAATCGCTTGTGCTCCCTCTCTAATGGAGTCGTCGTTGAGAGGATGTTGAACTCTAACCTTGCTTCCTTCCATCGAGTCGCAAGGAGCGGGGTTCAAATTCTCGTCGGTGAACTAAGATTGAGCTTTGTCTTAATCGATTAAGGTGAGTTTCGCGATGGTTCATTTGGAAAAGACGCAGTCGATTATCTTCTCTACCCTTACTCTAGCCGATATTGTGCCCCATTTCATATGACTTCGTCGTCCACGGGACGTTAATATTCCTTCCTTAATCGGTGTCGCCTATATCAATTAGCTATCCTTAAAATACAAGGAAAAATTAAGGCGTCATCGTACATAAATCCAGAAAACCCCCCTGGGTCTCCTAGATAACAGTTCCACAGTACATTTTTGTACTCTAACCTTGTGTTAACCTTGAAACACAAAGTTCCTTACCGAGAGAGGTGGCGCAGTGGACTCGCACTCGGGAGGACGACGGTTCAAACCAGCGTCCGGCCATCCAGATTAGATTTTCCGTTAAGTCCCTAGATCACTTCAGGCAAAGGCCGGGATGGTTCCTTTGAAAGGGGACGACCGACTTCCTTCCCCATCTTCCCCTAATCCGATGGGACTGATGATATCGCTGTTTGGTCCCCTCCCCCGAATCAACCAACCAACAAAGTTGCGTGATAAGTCCAGGGGGTTTCCGTGAGCACAAACTCTCCCAAAGTAAAACACTTTCAGTTTGACAATACATCAGTTCTTCTCTTCGCCGGATGAAGCAGATTTGCTTTTAAGGATGGCTCGTCCTTTATAAATTCTTCGATTTAGTAACTTTCTTTATCGTTTATACATCAGTCTTTAGACTTTCCAAAAGGAAGAAGAGAATACCTCGATAATCCTGTGGGATTTCACGGAATGTCCAGAACGGATTAAGTGGCTGCTATGTCAGTTACCTTAGCAAGGATAGAATGACAACTGATGCTATCAATAGGAACTTTGCGTGACTGTACCTCTCCAGCCTTGTTGTTTGCTAATTACGGCCAAGAAAATTTTCTTACGAGACGATTTTTAAAGCGAATAATTTGCATCCTTATCGTTGCTGGCGTAGCTCTGCGAACGCTGCTGTTAATCTCACGCAACGTGGCGCTGCACGCGAAGTGGGCGGCTAATTCTTGGCCTTGGAAGCCGTATCTGAGACAAAAATTTCGTGTCACCGTTTTACAGCAACTCCTTCTCGAATCAGCCTCCGGATCTGCTCCGCCCTTTCAGGAGAACTTTACGAGTTTCACGTATTCGCTTCGAGCAGTCACTTACCTTGCATGTACGCAGAGTAGCTCAAATCGAGAACAGCTTAGCTACCAAGTCACGAAACAGTAACGTGGTAACCGAGTTTGTGCTGGACGTATGGTCCCTGGATTCGAAGATTACGTTAATCCGTTTCTTTCACCTTAACCGATAGAACGGGCAACCATTTATGAAATAGCAAGAGCATATGTTACGTAAATAATGGCAGAAATAATATTCACCCTTAATACCATCTCCTGTTTCTGTATCCTTTTGTTCCAGTTTGTTTCCATTGTAAAGTGCCATTTACTTTAACGATATAGATTTTTCTAACAATATTTTCCCATCAGCGTCTGCGTTTCAAACTCGTATGGTACATGAAGTTCAAAAATCATCAAAATGGTGATCAAAAAGTTCTCTGACTGGTAGCAGGGTCTTTTCCAATCTTTAAAGTGACTGAACTATAGGAAATCGTGGTGTAATACTAAGTACGTCTACCCATGGGTATATTTGCATGCTGAGTTGCAAGTCGGAGTAAGAAAGTGGTAGCCCCTCCATTACAATTATGGACAGTGAACCTTTGATTTTATAAGATTTCGTTCATATCACTGACCAAATGTTGCAGTACAAGAGAAATAATTGTAATGTTAGTTTTAGCACAACAAATTAAATATCAGTCTATAAATTTCTACCTCAGAGAATCAGGTTTTCGCGAAATGTAATGCTGTGAGCATCAAGTTTTTTTTCATTGGTATACACTACAGCATTACTGATTTATTCATTATGCATGAAAAGATCCATAACCCATAAATATTGGACTCTAATTTTATCATTTAGAGGAAGTTCGATTATGAATCGCATTAATATTAAGCACACAGAAGAACGTTTCCTGACTTGGAGGGATAAACTCTTGAGCACTCCGACGCACTTGAATGATTCATGAACAACGTCGAAGAAGTGTTATGAAATGGTGTTATTGATTTTTTTTAGAACACCGATGCAATTTTCAAGATAACTTAAGTTCTGATCAAAGACTTTGAAACTGCAACTCAAAATAATATCAACGTTGATGACAGAGAAGATAAAGGACGACCAGTGCAAACTTCGAGTGCTATGATTGTGTCTTTGCTATCAGAACGATTAAAATTCCGGAGAAAAAGAATGTTACCTGAAATCACAGAGAAAAGAAAAGGTCACCAGTAACTGATTAACTTCAGCAACTGAAATAACTATACAGTAAGTAAATACTCATCGCTTTAGTTAGAAAGCTGGTTCATATTTTACTAACTGAAGGCGTTAGTTGCTGTGAAAACTACTTTGCTTCGGTATTATTTTGGACTACTAATTTTTTAGAATCATTATCATTATTCCGGCTAATATAACTTTCTCACTGGACACATAGCTTGTAGGTTAGTGAATAATGTAGTGAAAATTGCAATCTACTCGTGAGTGCCTTAAAATCAACCAAACTTGCAGTAAAATGTCAAATAATTTGGGCCATAGAGTTCAGTGTTGACTGGACTGATGTAACACTAAAGGCCCAGTCAACGTACTCTCCAGTTTATTTGAATAACTTGGTATCACTGAAGGGTCAAATAAACTGGTGACGAAGAGAACAGCAGATCATACACTACTAGTCATGAAAAATTCTACATAGTCTTTCAGCACGTGCGGATACAGGGACCAGTATTCGAATTGGAAATATTGGGAGAGTCATACTTCCTTATTCACTCTTTATATATATCTCTCTCTCTCTTTCTCTTTCCTTCCCTCCCTCCCCCCCCCCCCTAAATATAACTTGCCGTCATCCAAACTTTTAATATGTCACAGACGCCTACGATTTCAATAATAGTACCAAAATGTGTGCAGTGTTTTAATTTAATAATAATAAATTGCTTAGTCACAGTAAAGTATATAATAATAATAATAATAATTCCTTGCATCTGCACATAGTGTATTGCTTTAGCATAACCTCAAAGAACTTGCTATTCAGAGAACTGCACCGTCTGAAAACAGTATGTTGAAAATTTGAGAATTGCATGTGTCATGCACTTTAATTAAGATCTCTGATAGCAACGAACAACTTTGAAGACGTCATAATTTACACTTGCAATCACCATTACAAGCTGTTTACTAAGCACTAAGACTGTCGAAACATCTCTGCAGATAGGCAATGAGAGCGTGTAAAAGAGAGGAATGTGTTACCTTTCAGTACTTTCCATCAATGTTCGGGAAGTCAGTCCCCTGTTTTTTCACCCTTAGTGAAGGGCCTTTTCCTTTATGTATTTCCTTACTCCACTTCCCGCGATTTGGCGGTTATTCTTGTAGAAACTCGAACTACAAACATCAAAAAAGTTGTGCATCATCCCGGTTTCCAGAACTCCTGAAGATAGACGTTGACTGTGGATATTGTATCACAGACACAGTCCCTTTGACTGTTCAGAGATGTCACTAAAGGCTCCCAAAGATGGAAAAAACCATGCATGATCAGCGCCTATTATACGTAGAGGGTCCGACAGCCTATCAGTTCCAGTCAGTCCACCGGGAACACGGCTCGTGTTGTCTGTAGTTCAACCATGCGTAGACGGTCAGTACCACGGTTCGATCGCGTCCACATTGTTAGCTTGTGCCAGCAAGGGCTCTCAACAAGGGAAGTGTCCAGGCGTCTCGGAGTGAACCAAAGCGATGTTGTTCGGACATGGAGGAGATACAGAGAGACAGGAACTGTCTTTGACATGCCTCGCTCAGGCCGCCCAAGGGCTCCTACTGCAGTGGATGACCGCTACCTAGGGTTTATGGCTCGGAGGAACCCTGACAGCAACGCCACCATGTTGAGTAATGCTTTCCGTGCAGCAACAGGACGTCGTGTTACGAATCAAACTGTGTGCAATAGGCTGCAAGATGCGCAACTTCACACCTAATGGGTTCAACAACATGTCAAATGGACCGCTCAGGATTGGCATCACGTTATCTTCACAGATGAGTGTCGCATATGCCTTCAAACAGACAATCGTCGAAGACGAGTTTGGAGGCAACCCGGTCAGGCTGAACGCCTTAGACACTGCCCAGCGAGTGCAGCAAGAAGGAGGTTCCCTGCTGTTTTGGGATGGCATGATGTGGGGCCGACGTACGCCACTGGTGGTCATGGAAGCCGCCGTAACAGATGTACGATACGTGAATGCCATCCTCCGACCGATAGTGCAACTATATCGGCAGTATATTGGCTAGGCATTCGTCTTGATGGACAACAATTCGCGCCCCCATTGTGCACATCTTGTGAATGACTTCCTGCAGGATAACGACATCAAAAATGGTTCAAATGGCTCTGAGCGCTATGGGACTCAACTTCTGAGGTCATCAGTCCCCTAGAACTACTTAAACCTAACTAACCTAAGGACATCACACACATCCATGCCCGAGGCAGGATGCGAACCTCCGACCGTAGCGGTCCTGAGGTTCCAGACTGTAGCGCCTAGAACCGCACGGCCACTCCGGCCGGTGATAACGACATCGCTCAACTAGAGTGGATAGCATGTTCTCCAGGCATGAACCCTATCGAACATGCCTAGGATAGATTGATAAGGGCTGTTTGTGGACGACGTGGCCCAACAACAACTCTGAGGAATCTACGCCGAATCGCTTTTGCGGAGTGGGGCAATCTGGGCCAAAAGTGCCTTGATGAACTTGTGGATAGTATGCCACGACACATACAGGCATTCATAAATGCAAGAAGACGTTCTACTGAATATTAGAGGTACCGGTCTGTACAGCAATCTGGATCACAACCTCTGAAGGTCTCGCTGTATGATGTTACAACATGCAGTGTGTGGTTTTCATGAGCAATAAAAAGGGCGAAATGATGTTTATGTTGATCTCTATTCCAATTTTCTGTACAGGTTTCGGAACTCTCGGAACCGAGGTGATGCAAAACTTTTTTTGATGTGTGTATACCGGATTTCTTGTTGACAGCACGTACATTCAGCTTACGGATACGTGTATTTACCTGGCTGTCATGCTAGCGGTCACCCCGCGAGCACATCTACGTGGCAAGCCCCCACGTACGGCACTTTAGAGTACACCTGTTAAACGTTGCTTGTAGTTTCTAGTATCCGTTGCCGTTTTCGAGACACTTAGTTTTCATGCCAATCTACTGTCCGAAAACTAGCTGTGAATTTGGAAATTCGTATACTTAATCGGCAAGCATGTGACAGCATGCGTACCTAAAATGCTCTAAAACATCGATCATAAAAACTGGATTTTCCGGTGCTCATACCTCGGGTTCTAGTGGTAATAAAAAGGCAGGGTCAAGTGTTTTGGACATCCCTTGGGCTAG
Source organism: Schistocerca serialis cubense (assembly GCF_023864345.2). Taxonomy (NCBI): domain Eukaryota; kingdom Metazoa; phylum Arthropoda; class Insecta; order Orthoptera; family Acrididae; genus Schistocerca; species Schistocerca serialis. The sequence goes on along the minus strand of NC_064640.1, from coordinate 868,854,469 downwards.
GGACAATTTGTATAATCAACCGAAGGACTATCTTAGTGTCAATATCCTACAGTACAGACTCAAAGTATGAATATTTCACACTTCCTCCTGCTTAGGCAAATCGAGAAAATAGGTTGGTTCTTTTTGCATTTTATGTGGTCTAAGGTGACCTTGATGGGACTTACGGGACTGTTGGGTATGAGTGAGTTACAGTTACAAAAGCGTAGTTAGCGAAATTCAGCGTCTAGTCTCAGAAAAACAAAAGTATCCGTGTGGTAGTGGAGCAATTGGTTCGGCTCTGTTAGAAAGAGCAGCTTCAACTTTAAAAGCAGCAGTTGTGGTGTCACATAGGCGCCGTAGCGCCGCGATGGCCAACGCAGATGATGCAGCAGCGTCCGTTTGGCGGGCCATAGTCCATTATAATGCTAAAGAGTCGGCCGTTTGGCGGGCCAAGGTCCAACGTAATTATTCGTTGGTTTGCGAACACTGGACCTGTGCACTTCTTACTTCAAAGGCACGTCCAGTGTTGTGCAAGAAGCTGCTCCACAGTAGACTCGCTCGCTCCAAGAGTGTCAACGCCCTCGACAGCCTGAAATCGAACACTGTCATATCAAGAAATGACAATGACAACATACTGATAAAACAGCGTGAATCCGCTCCTCTCTCAGTAAGATTGTAAATTCTTGCTAGGTGCAACGTGAAGCCATCGGACTTCTCTCGGTCAGTCCTAAAATAGCAGCAAAGTAATTGTCACCAGAAACATCACGATTACTGTCGTCTTCCGTACGAACGTCAGGAGCTGTGCCCGAAAACAAAGAAGCGGTATCATCAATAAAACGAAAACTACTATCAAACAGATGAGAAGTGCGATATTTTGCGCATCGGGAAGACAGACAGTAATGAAATGCGGCTGCACATAGGCAACACTTTCCTTGGGTGTACACTGATGGAAAAAAAATCGCAACACAAAATATAATTAATGTAGAATAATGAAATTTCGGGAATACATTCCTGTAGGTGATTAACACTGCAAGATCACAGGTTAACGTAAGAGTGAGATAAGCCATTGCAGATGTGAAATGCTGGTACGTTAGTAACCGGTGTAACTGCCAGAATGTTGAATGCAAGCACGCAGAGGTTCGTGTATTGTGTTGTGAATGTGCCGGCTGTTAGTTTGTGGGACAGACGTCCATGACAGTTGCACTTGGTCGGCCAATACAAGGACAGTTAAAGCTGTTCGTTGATGACGCTGGAGTTTTCATCCGATGATGTCCCATATGTGCTCGATTACACACAGATCATGTGATCGAGCAGGCCCAGGCTATATGTCGACACTCCAGGCGCAGCCAGCTTTCATCAGAAGATACAAGGGACTTCCAACGTGCCCTGTAATGAGCTCTCGCTTTACACCACTGAAGTCGCAGATGCGATGGTTTAACTAACTCCTCCCGAACAGGCCACGAAGGCCCAACAGTACCGACCGGTCGCCGTGTCATCCTCAGCCCACAGGCGTCACTGGATGCTGATATGTCTACATTTACATCTACATCTATACTCCGCAAGCCACCCAACGGTGGGTGGCGGAAGGCACTTTACGTGCCACTGTCATTACCTCCCTTTCCTGTTCCAGTCGTCTATGGTTCGCGGGAAGAACGACTGCCGGAAAGCTTCTGTGCGCGCTCGAATCTCTCTAATTTTACATTCGTGATCTCCTCGGGAGGTATCGCACCCTCTCGAAACCTGGGCAGCAAGCTACACCGCGATGCAGAGCGCCTCTCTTGCAGAGTCTGCCACTTGAGTTTGCTAACATCTCTGTAACGCTATCACGCTTACCAAATAACCCTGTGACGAAACGCGCCGCTTTTCTTTGGATCTTCTCTATCTCCTCCGTCAACCCGATCTGGTACGGATCCCACACTGATGAGCAATATTCAAGTATAGGTCGAACGAGTGTTTTGTAAGCCACCTCCTTTCTTGATGGACTATATTTTCTAAAGACTCTTCCAATGAATCTCAACCTGGTACCCGCCTTACCAACAACTAATTTTATATGATCATTCCACTTCAAATCGTTCCGCACGCATACTCCCAGATATTTTACAGAAGTAACTGCTACCACTGTTTGTTCTGCTATAATATAGTCATACAATAAAGGATCCTTCTTTCTATGTATTCGCAATACATTACTTTTGTCTATGTTAAGGGTCAGTTGCCACTCCCTGCACCAAGTGCCTATCCGCTGCAGATCTTCCTGCATTTCGCTACAATTTTCTAATGCTGCAACTTCTCTGTATACTACAGCATCATCCGCGAAAAGCCGCACGATACTTCCGACACTATCTACTAGGTCATTTATATATATTGTGAAAAGCAATGGTCCCATAACACTCCCCTGTGGCACGCCAGAGGTTACTTTAACGTCTGTAGACGTCTCTCCATTGAGAACAACATGCTGTGTTCTGTTTGCTAAAATCTCTTCAATCCAGCTACACAGCTGGTCTGATATTCCGTAGGCTCTTACTTTGTTTATCAGGCGACAGTGCGGAACTGTATCGAACGCCTTCCGGAAGTCAAGGAAAATAACATCTACCTGGGAGCCTGTATCTAATATTTTCTGGGACTCATGAACAAATAAAGCGAGTTGGGTCTCACACGATCGCTGTTTCCGGAATCCATGTTGATTCCTACAGAGTAGATTCTAGGTTTTCAGAAACGACATGATACGCGAGCAAAAAACATGTTCTAAAATTCTACCATAGATCGACGTCAGAGATATAGGCCTATAGTTTTGCGCATCTGCTCGACGACCCTTCTGAAGACTGGGACTACCTGTGCTCTTTTCCAATCATTTGGAATTTTCCGTTCCTCTAGAGACTTGCGGTACACGGCTGTTAGAAGGCGGCAAGTTCTTTCGCGTACTCTGTGTAGAATCGAATTGGTATGCAGTCAGGACCAGTGGACTTGACTCTGTTGAGTGATTTCAGTTGCTTTTCTATTCCTTGGACACCTATTGCGATGTCAGCCATTTTTTCGTTTGTACGAGGGTTTAGAGAAGGAACTGCAGTGCGGTCTTCCTCTGTGAAACAGCTTTGGAAAATGGTGCTTAGTATTTCAAGGAGGGGCATATGGTCACCATAAGCACGGTCTTCACGCGACCGTACATTCTCGTGACCAGTCATGTACAGTACCTACATCCACGTCTTTCTGCAGTGTCTACAAAAGATTATCCAGCTTCTCGTAGCCCTATCGCACCATCTCATTCAAACTCAGTGAGTTTGCGCACGAGTATGAACGCAATTTCTCCCGAGTACGTCATCATGTAAGTTAATCACTGCGCTATTTCTCTCTTTGCCACGGGATAGAAAATACAGGGTGTTACAAAAAGGTACGGCCAAACTTTCAGGAAACATTCCTCACATACAAAGAAAGAAAATATGTTATGTGGACATGTGTCCGGAAACGCTTACTTTCCATGTTAGAGCTCATTTTATTACTTCTCTTCAAATCACATTAATCATGGAATGGAAACACACAGCAACAGATCGTACCAGCGTGACTTCAAACACTTTGTTCCAGGAAATGGTCAAAATGTCCTCCTTTAGCGAGGATACGTGCATCCACCCTCCGTCACATGGAATCCCTGATGCACTGAAGCAGCCCCGGAGAATGGCATATTGTATCACAGCCGTCCACAATACGAGCACGAAGAGTCTCTACATTTGGTACCGGGGTTGCGTAGACAAGAGCTTTCAAATGCCCCCATAAATGAAAGGCAAGAGGGTTGAGGTCAGGAGAGCGTGGAGGCCATGGAATTGGTCAGCCTCTACCAATCCATCGGTCACCGATTCTGTTGTTGAGAAGCGTACGAACACTTCGACTGAAATGTGCAGGAGCTCCATCGTGCATGAACAACATGTTGTGTCGTACTTGTAAAGGCACATGTTCTAGCAGCACAGGTAGAGTATCCCGTATGAAATCATGATAACGTGCTCCATTGAGCGTAGGTGGAAGAACATGGGGCCCAATCAAGACATCACCAACAATGCCTGCCGAAACGTTCACAGAAAATCTGTGTTGATGACGTGATTGCACAATTGCGTGCGGATTCTCGTCAGCCCACACATGTTGATTGTGAAAATTTACAATTTGATCACGTTGGAATGAAGCCTCATCCGTAAAGAGAACATTTGCACTGAAATGAGGATTGACACATTGTTGGATGAACCATCCGCAGAAGTGTACCCGTGGAGGCCAATCAGCTACTGATAGTGCCTGCACACGCTGTACTTGGTACGGAAACGACTGGTTCTCCCGTAGCACTCTCCATACAGTGACGTGGTCAACGTTACCTTGTACAGCAGCAACTTCTCTGACGCTGACATTAGGAGAATTGCCTCGTCCATTGCAGGTGTCCTTGTCGTTCTAGGTCTTCCTCAGTCGCGAGTCATAGGCTGGAATGTTCCGTGCTCCCTAAGACGCCGATCAATTGCTTCGAACGTCTTCCTGTTGGGACACCTTCGTTCTGGAAATCTGTCTCGATACAAACTCACCGCGCCACGGCTATTGCCCTGTGCTAATCCATACATCAAATGGGCATCTGCCAACTCCACATTTGCAAACATTGCACTGACTGCAAAACCACGTTCGTGATGAACACTTACCTATTGATGCTACGTACTGATGTGCTTGATCCTAGTACTGTAGAGCAATGAGTCGCATGTCAACACAAGCACCGAAGTCAACATTACCTTCCTTCAATTGGGCCAACTGGCGGTGAATCGAGGAAGTACAGTACTTACTGACGAAACTAAAATGAGCTCTAACATGGAAATTAAGCGTTTCCAGACACATGTCCACATAACATCTTTTCTTTATTTGTGTGTGAGGAATGTTTCCTGAAAATTTGGTCGTACCTTTTTGTAACACCCTGTATATGAGGAACACATCTGACACCTCTGTTGTCTGACGCCATGACGGAAAAAAATCTTATTACGACACGTGGCGACGTCACGAAATACGAAACTTTCTTGAGATTTTTTTCTACATTGGTCTGAAACATTAGTTTTTCTTTTGTACCTGTGTTAATTTAGTATGTACCACTTTTTAAGTTCCGCTTTTTATAGGTCCCTGATCTGTTATTTTTGTCTGCTGCTGTCTGTCCCCTTAGCTGTGTGGTCAGCGCCTGTGACTCCCATGCAGAGGGCCCGGGTTCGATTCCCAGCCGGGTCGGAGATTTTCTCCGCTCGGGGACTGGGAGTTGTGTTGTACTCATCATCATTTCATCATCATCGATACGCAAGTCGATCAATGTAGCGTCAACTATAAAGACTTGCACCTCGGCGGCCTAACTTCCCCAGGTGAGGACTCAGTACCATACGATCACATGTCCTTAATTACTTAAGGCAGTACATGAGTACACTGCACAAAAAATTAGTCTACCAAGGTATCATCTGCGCATAGCGTTAAACGTCTCATTGGACTGCCTGTGCAGTCATCGCCTTGCAATATTTGTGTAGTGTTGGCAGAAGAGCCAACACCGTGTTACTATTGGAGGCCGAAATGCACGCGTTTAGCTCTCGCAGGCTGGCGTGAGGAGGGAAGGACTATACTGACGTGAGGTCTGGAACATGACAAGGAATTAGAATTCAGAAAGCGGACGTAATTAGTGAGATACTTAACTTTAATCCATTAATGATGAACGTCGCTCTTGACGGGACATGAGTCACAATATTATCTGTTCAGAAAACATTCTTGAAGAATATGGCGCCTTGCTAGGTCGTAGCAAATGACGTAGTTGAATGCTATGCTAAACTGTCGTGTCGGCAAATGAGAGCGTATGTAGACAGTGAACCATCGCTAGCAAAGTCGGCTGTACAACTGGGCCGAGTGCTAGGGAGCCTCTCTCTAGACCTGCCGTGTGGCGGCGCTCGGTCTGCAGTCACTGATAGTGGCGACATGCGGGTCCGACGTATACTAACGGACCGCGGCCGATTTAAAGGCTACCACCTAGCAAATGTGGTGTCCGGCGGTGACACCACAATTTGAAAAGAGGCAAAATCGCACGTCGTTGAAGTGCACTACGTACCTCTAGTCGGCTACTGACCTATTTCTGTGTTGCTTGTCCCGTTGAAGGCATGCAGCTTTATGTGCCGCTGCACGATACCTGACTCATAACGTCCATTATAAGCATATCCCTCCGCAAAATCCGCTCGTAAACTGTTTGAAATGGACCTGCGTTCGCTGGCAGTACTAATTCCTGTTGGGTTTGAAGCCGATCATCACTGGCAAGGTGTGGTACCCTGCTCGTTTTGCTTGTTACACGACTTGGGGTGGTACACCATTCACTATAGACACGATGCAGAGTCCACGCTGATATTAGAAAATCGGGTAACTTCAGATAAAGTATGGTCATGGGCACGTCCAAACACAAAAGCTCCGTTCAGTCACGCATCTACATAGATACGTGTCAGTGCGATGATTCCATACAATCGTCTGGCACATACACGCCACATAACTGCCATACATAGCTTACGTCAGCAGTACCAGATATGTAGTGATCCAAAGCCACCAATATGCTCATCTATGAGACAGGGAGGGGAGGTTATGATATTATGGCCAGTAAGCTCCCGTGGACGTAACTTGCCTAATTCTCCTTATTCCCGTTGGCAGGCCTAGCGCAATGGTTAAACCACTAGACCCGTAGCCTAGAGAAGACAGTTTCAAATCTTTGTCCGATCATAGCAATTTAGGTTCCTTATGGTTTCACTTTGGACCAATGTCGCAACAGCTTCTTCAGTAAGAAGGGGGATAACTTTTTACCACGTACGAGATCAACATTTTAACCATTACAAATAATCTGTAGCCTCTCCCTAAAGACCTCGATTCCGACGAGATTAAATTGTATCATTCCTTTTCTTTTATGACTAGTAAGGGCAAGACGCAGAGCGGGCCCTTCCCTCAAATTCGTTCTCTGTTCAGTGTGATTTAGTAAACGTTGCTGACAGTGCTCAAACATCTCATTAAGGTTATGTAGGCCATACTTACGCGAGTGTGTAAGAACAATCTATGATTTTCCGTTGTAACTGCAACATTGCTACTATGACGCGTTCTCCCTGCACATTCGTTGATACATCGTTTGTCGATGAGCAAAACTATATCCCTATCCCTGACGACAATTTTCTGTAAAATTAAAAAACATTATTTTTCGTCACGTACAATGACTTATTTAGGGATCGCCACGCTCCATTGCGCAAAACAACATAATTTTCATAAGTGCCTACAGTGCAAATCCAGCCCATTGTATTCGTTATATTCAGGAGGCTATGGTCGTAAGCTCTATTATTAATTCCGTGTTTTTTACTCGCTTAAAACGCTGAGTCAAACGTTTTCGGTTTAAGTTTGACATGTAACTGCTACAACGCTAAATCTGTGAATTGCGACGGTATTGTTGTCGGTGGCTATGAATCTAGAACAGTAGGAATAACACCAACTGCCTTCTCTCAACTTTATTGGTGGGTAAAGCACAATTTTCTTCCGCAACTAGAAAATCTAGAAAGCTAAGTGGTCTCATACCCCTTTCTGTTGAAAACAAATAAACATTATCAGATTACACGGAATAATTACATTTGAAAAACAGAATGGCCCAAGGGGGCCGATTGAGCCATTTTCATTCCCTTCTACGGATACAAATGTAATTTCCTTGAACGGTTTACCACGTGTTAAGTACACAATGGCGAATATATTTAAGTGATTAACATTGAAAGATCACAAGGTAATGTAAGCGCGAGATAAGCCATTAAACAAGTGTAACCACCAAAATGTTGAATGCAAGCACGCAAACGTGCATACTTTGTGTTGCATAGGTGCCGGATGTAAGTTCGTGGGATAAGTTCACTGCCTGTTGCACTTTTTCTGTGAATACAGGCACAGTTAATACTGTTTGTGGATGACGCTAAAGATGTCGTCCGACTATGGCCCACATGTGCTCGATTGTAGACAGACCAGGCGATTGGGCAGGCCGAGGTAACACGTCGACACTCTGTAGAGCGTGTTGGGTTACAACAGTGGTATGTGGGTGAGCGTAATCCTGTTGGGAAATACCCCTGATATGCTGATCATGAATGGTACCACAATAGGCCGAATCACCTGATTGACGTACAAATGTGCAGTCAGGGTGCGTGGGATGACCACGAAAGTGCTCCTGCTGTTATACGAAATCGCACCCCAGACCAGGTATAAAGGTCGAGTGGGTACAGTACGCAGACAGGTTAGTTGCAGATCGTCAACTGGTCTCCCTCTAACGAACACACGGCCGTTGCTGGCACCGAGGCAGAACCAGCTTTCATTAGAAAACACAACAGACCTCATCCACCCTGCATCCTGCCCTCCAGTGAGCTCTCGCTTGACATCACTGAAGTCCCAAATGAAGGTGGTTTAGGGTCAGTGGAATGCCCGCTACAGGGCATCTGGCTCGGAGCTGTCCTTGAAGCAACTTATTTATAATAATTCGTTGTGTCACCGCTGTGGTGCCAACTGCTGCTCAAACAGCTGGTCCAGATGCAGTACAATGCACCAGAGCCGAACCCCGAACACGATGGTCTTCCCTCTCGGTTCCCAAATGGCTCTGAGCACTATGCGACTTAACTTCTGAGGTCATCAATCGCCTAGAACTTAGAACTAATTAAACCTAACTAACCTAAGGACACCAAACACAGCCATGCCCAAGGCAGGATTCGAACCTGCGACCGTAGCGGTCGCGCTGTTCCGGACTGAAGCGCCTAGAACCGCACGGCCACTCAGGGCCGGCTTCCCTCTCGGTAGAGCCATGTGGTAGTCCGGAGCCCGATCTTCTTCCGACAGTACATCCCCATGACCACAACTGCCAGCAATCATGTACAGTGCCCACATTCCTTCCAAGTCTTTTTGCAGTATCGCAGAAGGAACATCCAGCTTCCCGTTCCACTGTAACACGATCCCATTCAAATGCAAGGAGGTGTTGATAATGGTGTTTTTGTTACCTTAAAGACATCCTTGAATAACATCAACTCCCCACGTCCAATCTCAAAGGTGACTAACGCTCACGACCCTTACAGCATGTATTTAAAGTACTTTTGATTTGCATTCTCATAGTGGTGCTACTAGCACCACTCTTATGCGACTGGGGCGAAATTTAAATAAACATCATCTTTCAGTCGTAGAAACATGCTTACCAACTTTCGTTCATGTAGCATAACTCCTTCTTCATATGGTAATTTTTTCTCTTCCCTATATTTGTCCCTATAAAAGGAACTAAACATTCGTCTCTGGCGATTAGTTCATTATCTCAAATTGCTCAGTTTAGGATTCTCTACATTTACAGGAAAGAGGCTGCAGTTATGAGAGTCGAACGATATAAGAAAGCTGTAGTTCTACATCTACATTTATATCCACATAAATTCTACGCAAGGCACCGTATGGTGCATGGCGGAGGGTACCTTGTACCACTACTAGTCGTTCCTTTTCCTGTTCTGCTTGTAAATAGAGCTTGGGAAAAACGACTGTTTATATGTCTCCGTACGAGACCTAATTTCTTGTATCTTCGCTGTCCTTGCGCTAAACGTACGTTGGTGGCAGTGAATCGCTCTGCAGTCAATTTCAAATGCCAGTCCTCTAAATTTTCTGAACAGCGTTTCGCAGAAAGAAGAGAAAGAAGTAAGACAGTGTTGTAATCTCTCCCCAGTATTCTGTAATCAGTACGCTGAGCAAGCATTAAAGGAAACAGAGGAGATATTTGGAAGGGACTTAGAGTTCAGAGGCAAGAAATAAAAAACTTTGAGGTTTCCCGATGACACTGTAACACTGTCAGGAACGGCAAGATCTTGGAAGATTAGTTGAATGAAATGGATAACGTCTTGAAGAGAGGTGATGAACGCCATCAAGAGTAAAGAGCAAGTAATGGAATGTAGACGAGTTAAATCAGATGTTGATAGATTTGGATTACGAAATGAGACACCAAAAGTAGTAAAAGAGTCTTGTTATATGGGTAACAAGATAACTGACGATGGCCGATGTTGTGAGGATACAAAATGCAGATTGGCTTTTCCAAGAAAAGCGTTTCTGAGAAAGAGACTTTTGTTATTATCGGCTGAAAATTTAAATGTTAGGCAGTCTTTTCTGGGCGAATTTGTGTGGAATTTAGTTTTGTATGAAAGTGAAGCGTGATCGATAAACAGCGCAAACAAGAAGAGGATAGAAGCAATTGGAACGTGGTGCTATACGAGAAGGCTGAAGATTAAACGAAAAGATAAAATAAGTAAGGAGTTACTGAATGCAAATGAGGAAAGTAGAAATTTGTGGCACAGCTTGACTCAAAGAAAGGAAAGGCTGACTGAACACATTTTGCGGCATGAAGGACTCGTCTGCTTGATAATGGAAAGATGTTGATAAAATTTGTAGCGAGACACCATGGCATGAGCACAGTAAGCAAGTTCAGATGAATGTATGTTGCAGTAGTCATGCCGATAAGAAGAGGGTGAAACAAAATAGACTAGCGTGGACAGCTACATCAAACCAGAATTACGACTGAAGACCACAACGACAAGACGCTAGGAAGGTAGCAGCGGAGCAGTATCATTGCTCCATCTTTTACTCCACACGCAGATGGAGGGCAAGAAGAGCAGTTGCCTGTCCCGCTGTGCACGAGATCGAACTTCACTCATTACACCAATTCTGGCATTCCTCCTTATGTGTGATGGAGTCTAGTCCTACACTGTGGCGACAAAAGACATGGGATACCGATTTACACATATACCGATGGCGGTAGTATCGCGTACACAAGGTATAAAACGGCAGTGCATTCGCGAAGCTGTCATTTGTACTCAGGTAGTTCATGTGAAAACGTTTGCGACGCGATTATCACCCCATGACGGGAGTTAACACACTCTTAAAGCGGAATGGTAGTTGTAGCTAGACGCATGGAACCTCTCACCGCGTACAACACAGTGACTGACGGCCTACACTTTAACGGCCGGGATCAGTGGCGTTTGGGTAGAGTCATAGCGCTAACACACAAACAACACTGCGTGAAACAACCGCAGAAATCAATGTGAGACGTACGGCGAGCGCAATTGTCAGGACAGTGCGGCGAAATTTGGTGTTGATGGGTTATGGTAGAAGACGACCGACGCGAGTACCTTTGTTAACAGCGCGACATCGTCTGCAGATCTTCTCCTGGGCTCGTGATCTTAGTTGTTGGACGCTAGGCGACTGGAAAACCGGGGTCTAGTAAGGTGAGTCCCGATTTCGGTAGGTAAGAGCTGATGGTAGGGATCAAGTGTGGCGCAGACCCTACGAAGCCATGGACCCAGGTTGTCAACAAGACACTGTGCAATCTGGTGGTGGCTACATAATGGTGTGGGCTGCGTTTACATGAAATTGACTATGTCCTCTGGTCCAACTGCACCCATCATTGACCGGAAATTGTTATGTTCGGACTCGTGGACTTCATGTACGAAGGCTGTCCAGAAAGTAAGTTACGATCGGTCGCGAAATGGAAACGACTATGAAAATCCGATAAACATTTCCAAAGATGTGATGGGCAGTGTCTCTAGTATGACTCTAGGTAGAATTTTGTCGCTCTTTTCATTCCTGAGCTCTTAGTGAGCGCGTAAAGATGTTATAGAAAATAGTGTCTCCCGCCAAGTAGTACAAGGGCCTGGTGAGAATTTTCCCCTGAAGCTATGCAACGAACATTACATAACTGTCGTGCGGTTTCTTCTTCAAGACAATTCTCAGCCTCATTCTGCAGGGGCAATGAAGATGTTCCTGCATCGTTTCAATTGGAAATGTTTGGTTACCCACAATACAGCCCGTAATTGTCTCCCACTGAGTTTCATCTCTGCTCAAACGAACCGCTGTTTATGAAGACAACATTTTGGCACAGACAACGAGCTTTAGGCCAGCGTAGAGAATTGGCGGAAAGCAATGGCGGCTGCCTTCTATGATGAGGGTATTGGAAAGTTGGTACAACGCTACGACGAATGTCTGAGTCAGAACGGCGACTACGTAGAGAAGTAGCTGAAAGGTGTAGCTAACTGTTACAAATGAAACATTTCTGATTTTCACTGTGATTTTCATTTCGCGATCAATCGTAACTTACTTTCTGGACAGCCATCGTATATAAACAACAATGGAACGTTTGTGTATTACAATGAACCATGTCACCCATCCACAATAGTTGGTAACTGGTTTGAAGAATATTCTGGTAAATTCGGGCGAATGATTTAGCCGCCCATGTCACCCGTTATGAATCCCATCGAACATCCATGGGACATAAATGAGATGCCAATTTCGAACAAAATCCTGCGCCGGCAACACTATCGCAATTATGGACGGCTATAGAGGCAGCATAGCTCAATATTTCTGCACGGGACTTGCAACGGCTTGTTGAGTCCATGCCAGGTCGAGCTGCTACAATAAGCCGGGTAAATGAGTTCCGACACGGTATTAAGAGGTATGCTACGTCTTTTTTCACCTCAGTGTATGTTCCTCGACTCCTCTTGGAAGGTTTTGCGCTTGAATTTTAAGAGCGGTCTCTTTTTTGCGATACGTGAGTCTTTGCTTTACCTCGTCTCACTGAGTTAGTCGTGTTTAAGATACTGAATTGCTGCAGCATTTTTTTCATCCTCATAGACACCATACGAGTCAGTTGCCTCATATGTAATCCTTGGGAAACTAGGAGCATCCCCTGCGTTACAGCTGGTGGGTGCATTGAACTGGAAATTCCAAAGCACCGTTTCTTAATAGCACATACTCTACTGTTTTCACGGATACATTTCCTCGCATAATTACCTTATTACAATTTCTTACAATCATAAAACACATTTGTAATGCTCTTACGTGTCCATGAAATACAGTATGCAATGAATAACAACGTGAATAATACTCTTTTCTGTTTCAGAGGTTTCACAATCCGGTGGAGGTCTTCCAAGAGCTACAGGAAGATGAGGAGCCCTGCTACGGGAAAAAATGCACTTCCAACGAGCATTGCTGCCCGGGAACAGTCTGCGTGGACGTAGATGGAAGTGAGTATATTACTCACTGCTGCTGGTCTCATCACTTTCGTAGCTTCCGTAGACACCCTCTAGGCTGCCACAATGATTCTCGTCTGTATATGCACTGAAACGACATGACGTCACACTGACTTAAGTACATTCGAGACTAGTCCAGTGTAACTAAAACCGTATCTGTAAAGAAAGTCTTACTGATGTGTGGCAGTGTCACTTTCTTTTGTAGTCACTTCAATTCTACATGGTAACCAATGCTGGTAGTTGAGGGTACTTCTCAAACAACCGCCATTGTTCATGGCTGACAATGTGTGAGAGCACTCGCTACCACACATATAAACTTCTCATAGTTGTCTCTCTATCACAAGAAATAGCGACTTAAGGGCAATTTGTCATTCGTAACACTGAGGCAACTTTTCATCAGTCCTCGGTGTAGGAAGCCGCAGAAGGAATTGTATGTCGGATGGCACTGAAAGAAATGCATACTCGAGAAAAGTTATCGCAGCGAGAACTCCATTGTAAGTCCATACTCTATCCCATACCACAGCGAAATTAATATTCCTGTCAGCTTCTATCGAGACAAGTTTAGGTTATCTTCTATTGCAATCCTCTTACCAGTTTTCAAATTTTCCTTTTAAATATTCTTCATGGAAGCTTTTTCATTGACACTCTGCGGTACTTTATCACACCGATCAAGCACGTTCTTCGTCCGAAAAGATGAAAAATCGTATCGTTAATGTAACATTTAAAAAGGTACTCCTATACCCTACATTTTGTATTCCAGCTCAAGTTAACATTTTACTACAGCTGTGTTTCTGTGCTTCTACATATACCTCTACAATAGACGAAACCCATAGGCAGAATAGTGGAGGGTCGATTGTGTACCAATATCATTTTCCCTTTTCTTCCCCACTGGCGGGTACTGACGCGAGAAGAACAACTGTAAGCATGCCTCCAAGATCTGATCGACTTTTTTTTTTCAGATTTCATCACTATCATCATTACGCAAAGTCTGTGGGAGTAAGGAATATCTTTCTGATACGTCTTGGTTAGTGTATCCTTGATCTTCCGAACACCCATACTGCTTAAACAAATTCTTGCGGAATGGCATAACTTGTCTTTAAACATCTAACACCTCATCGGTTAATAAAGGCTCCCAGAGTAAAAAAATCATACACAAACGACCAACAAACGAATTGTGTATACGATTTACATTTTGGATGGACAGTGATTTCAAATAATGCTATTGCAATCAGCATCTAGTTATTTCGCCAATTTACGAGAAAATCCTACAGTTACGTACGCAGAGCTCACTTTGCAGACTTTGCACCAAGCAGTGTTCAACAGTTCTTCGGTAGGGATTTAAAAACAATCTTCAAGTGAACTATATAACTGCGTCGAGGGAGCAGCCCCATTTGCCGCTATGCTATAGGAGACATGGTCCCATAACTCCCTCATGACATCATTTCGCATCTGTTTTATAGCCAATAGTCTCATTAGGAAGAACCAATATCCACAATTAGTGAGAGTCGATATCAGTGCCTAATGCTTTCACAAGAGACCCTTCTAATTTAGACGGCCTCTGTAATCATAATATGAAGTACCTCTGTCTTCTATAGTGTTGTGGAGCAAAGTGTGGGTGTTCAGCTGGAGAAACCATCATGAACTAATTTTCTCACATTGATTATCTCAACAACATGCCGAATGTGCTCACAATCTGATAAAACAACAACACGAAGTGGCACAGTGGTAAGACAGTGGACTTCCTTGCCCTGTCTCCCTATACCGAATATCTACTCTATCTGCAAAAATATCATCGTTGTCAATATGTTAAACAACAATCACCATTCTCCTTTTCCTGAAAACCTTCCATAATCCCAAATGACGTTTCCCTCTGATATTTCTTTCATTTCAATTTATTACTTTAGGTCGGTTATACAACTTGAGCCACATACTGAAAAACAGCTTAGTGACAATATGTAACTACAGTGTCTATGAGGAACATTATCTGGAACATTATCTTACAGGTTATGTATCTTCAAATATTTTGCAATCTTTTGTGAGTCCGATTCTCTTCACCTTGCAGTTCCTTTTAATTTCATTTATAGCTACATCTTTTTATTTTGTTTTCTATAGATATGTGATAATGACAATGTCTGAAACTTATTATACTGGAGTAGTAAATACGCCTTCCACACACTGAACGACTTCACCCAAGGCTACCTACTTTAGATTTAGCAGACTTCACGTATGTTGCAACACGGTTCCATAACAGCTGCATGACTTCATGTCGCAACTACGTTACAGCCAACTGTTTCATTAGGAAAAACTAATATCAGCACTTAATGAGAGTAGCTCTAAGTGCCTAAAGATTTCTCAAGGTTCACTCATACTTTAGATGGTCTCTGTAGTCATAATATGAGGTATGTCTGTCTTCTGTAGTGTTGTGGGGCAACATCATTCACACTCTTTAATGCCACCACTAAATTATTTCAAGTGCGTATTTTCAGGTGGAGGAATAATGTTGAACTAGTTTTCTAGCCCTGTTATACTTAATGAAATGACGAATGTACCTATACCCTGATGAATATACCGAGTGAGGTAGTGCAGTGGTAAGACACTAGACACGCATTCGGGAAGACAGAAATTCAAATCCCTGTCTGGCCATCCACATTTATATTTCTCTGCTGAGCCTAAATCTCTTCGGACAAATACATGGATGGTTCCTTTGAAATGAATATATCTGACTTCACTGCAATGCTTCTCTAATCTCAGCATGTGCTCCATCTCTAACGACCTCTTTGTTGTAAGGCTGCTAAACCCTCATCTTCATTCTCCTTCATAATCCATACCCAGGTTGTCGAGTTGTGAGAGTTATCATTATCCCCTTGGTATGTGATATTCTCTATTGGTGTGGCTGTGCATCAGTCTGGTGGGAAGTGTGAAGTGTGTGAGTGGCTTGCCTCACACAGAATATAGGCGCCGAACAGATGCAAACTTATTGATGTGGACATCCCTAGATGACCACATCCGAGACGAGGTACAGCTGACGAAGGATCTGTGGGTCAGATGGTACGTATACGCTTACAATTTACATGACATGGAAGTGATAGTTTATCACTTATGACGACATGCACATTTTTTGAATTATGATTGTGCTGTGTATACCATGTCTGTCATTCTATGCCTGAAAATATTCACTTTGTTTCATATCAAATACTTATGAATATATTGTGTCTGTGTGATTTTTTGCGATATGATACATTCTTGTTGGTGCCTTCAAACTTTATTCACCGACATTGTTGTTTGTGCCAAGTGTATTTTCTTGTCTTTGTGTCATTTTATTGTGTTCACTTTTTTTATGTCCCCATATTGTTTTTAGTGCTACGCCTAAGGCTGGTGCATGCAAGTCATTAGGACTTAACCGGCCAGTGGCACTGTCCCTCCTTTAGGTTAAGCGCTCAAAGGCTGAAAAGACTGGTGCATGCGGGTCAATGACCTAACCGGTCTCGGGAGAAAGCATGTAATACAGTTCAACTTCGTTAACCCGAATCCGAAGGGACCGCAAAATCCGAAGTTCGTGTTAAAAAAATTCATGTGAAGTGAAAAACAGATTTTAATAAGTATACATGTACAGCAGTACACTAATGTGTAATACACTACACTATCAATCACGTTATTGTACACTTATAACACTATAAAGTGATTGTAAAATCCAAGTACTCACAAATCATGTACATTACTTCTAGGAAAATATTCGGTCTTTGTTCGCTAATGTTCATGGGGACGATAATATTTCGTAATTTCACAACCGATTTTAATGATAGCTTCCGTAAACCCAGCACTGACGTCAGATGTTGAAGCGAACCGTTCTAATCAGTCCAAGACTGTAAACGTCTCCCGATGGGTACGTGCAATGGTATCTGTATTCTCTCCCTCTTCACGTTCTTCTGATGGCCCTTATTGCGCCTCGTTTACAGCTTTTGGCACATCCAATTCCACACAAGCACATACGGCAACATCATCTTCTACACTAAAGAATTCATCATAACTAATCCCAGGGTTCGCAACGTCCTGCAGAACTGTCCATTCATCAGGAGCAGTGGAATCTTCTAACTCGTGGAAACCATCAGTGTTGCTACGTCTTCAAGCTCTGTTAAAGCACTCCCATATTTGATGTGGGGATACTGAGTTCCAGGCTGCTGCGATGGCTTTTATTGTGTCAAGCACATTCCAATTTGGGGTTGCACTATTGTTTTCAGCTGCGCGAATTACAGCTCTTACAAGTCACTTACGATAAGCTCTCTTTATGAGAGAGATTATGCCTTGGTCTAAAGGCTAAAGGCGGCTTGTGGCGTTGGGTGGAAGAAACCGAACCTTTATTTTTTATAGGTTCAGATCATGAACGTTATGGGCAGTACATCTGTCCAATGTAAGAAGAACTTGTCTATTTTGAGCAGTCATTCGACTGTTTAAACGAAGAAGCCACTTGCGAAATGATGTGCCACCGATCCAACCTCTCTTGTCGTAAGACTAGGTAAAGTGTCCATATTTATGTTTTTAAAACAACGTGGTATCTCCGATTTACCGATAACCCACGAACAAAATTTCTCACTGCCGTCCGCATTACGGTACAACAGTCACACGTTGTTTGCTTCTTGCTCCACCGTGACGCTTATCATCTTTTATCCCCAGGGTGTGATTTGGAAAAAGATTGTAGAAAAATCCAGTTTCAGCCATGTTAAACACATCACACGAGGCATACCTTTCCCTCAATCGGTTGAATTCATGCAACCCGCTGTTCGCACTTTCTTCATCAACTTTATTTGCTTCACCACAAATTTGTACAGATGAAATTGAGTGTCTCTTTTGAAACCGATACAACCGAGCTGCAGAACAACGGAAGTCTTCGATGCCCTTATCTTTAGCAATATCATTTGCTTTTGACTGAATCACAGGGCCGTTAAAGGTATGTTAGATGCACGCATATGATTGAACCATTGTAGCAGTAACGTCTCGATGTCTTCATACTTAGCGGTACGAAGTCGTTTAGATTTGTTTCCAGAACCTGATGCCACAGCAGTAATAATTATTTCATGATTCTTAATAATCGGAAATAAAGCAGATTTAGCTATTCCAAATTGCTCTGCAATAGCTGTTTTCCTTGGTAGCGCGGTCCACATCATCTACAATCTTAAGATTTAACTGTCCATTTAGAACTGTCTGTTTCCTCTTTGCCATTTTCGCGTGGTACGGTACCGGTTGTAATTGTAGTTTGTATTCAGTATTCCAACTTGATACAGCTACAAGTAACAGAGCCCCTGTCAAATCTGGCACTGAGTGAATTCCTAAATGCTGCTGCACACATTATTGAATGTCTTACAATGTACAGCATACGCTGATTGTTGAGGTTATAATCGCGGCTACAGACATACAATACGTTAAAAAAGATTCAACAACAAGTATAATTAGCTTTGTAACTACATTTCCTACATTCAATTCGCAAATAACATTACGCTTTAGAATACTTTAAGATCGGAAGTTTGTGTTACAGTGAAATTTAATTCCGCTCGGAACTGAAACAGAGTTCATAATTCGCCGTAACCGAAATTCGTGTTAACCGATAAAACATACCATAAGAACTAAAGTATTCCTGGCGAGAACAATATTTTTTTCGCAGTAACCAAGAGTTCGTCTTATTCGAGTTCGCGCTAACGAGGTTATACTGTACGTTAGTTGTAAGGCCGATATTTAACTTTTCCATGTGCATTTATATTATGTGTGTTTATTATTTCACAATATTTCCTGCTGTGTCATGTTATTGTCGTCTTTCCATTGTTTATTGCGAATATTCATACTTTCCCTTGTTCAATACCTGTAAGTGTGTTCTTATATTCGTGTCGTATCGTTTGGTGTGTTATGTCCTTGTTATTGTTTGGAATGTCGTTTCTTATTTTCTATAGCTACATGGAAAGGGAAGGTACTAATAGTTTGTACAGCGTTGTGTGTTCACCGTTCTTATGCTGTGGGACTGTTGTAGCAGCAGTCTCCCGTCGACAGGAAAAGACTTTTTGTAGAAATATCTTAAGACCCTTGAGTCAACGTTTTCCATCTTGTATGTCAGCTATTACATGCAGACTATCAATATGTGCTGCCCACAACGAGCTGATTAGGTCTCTGAGGAAAAGTCATTTTCTGGTACCAAGCTGACTTTCATATTTTAGCAACATATTTTGGACGTTGCCATTATGAGATATATGTACATAAAATGTAGCTATATAAGAGATAACAACTAGCTACAAAACCTAGGTAATCATACAAATAAAAGTATTAAATACAAGCAGAAGACACACACAAAACCTACAGAACGATAATTCGTGAAATTGTTCCCTATATGCTGGCTACAATGAAGGTGTTATATTTTGATATTTTGAGATCTGCCAAATAGGAGAACTATCATCATTGAAAGTGTCTCTCTGATATTTATTTCAATTCAATATACTACTTCAGCTCAGTTATACAATTTGAGCCACATACCGAAAAGCAGCGTAGTGCACCTGACAAATTTAATTTGTCAATCGACGATAATCTGGTAATTAATGGCCAATGTGCGAGCGTTGACGTAGACAATAGAAGCAGGTGTAATGTAGGTCTCCGACTGCTGCATGGAAGCCCCCCAATTATAAAGGGCGAAAAAATTAGAATGAAGGCAGTCGGTTGGTCTGGATCTATTGTTAGTACAAGCACTCAGGGTAGAAGACGCACGCCACATCAAACTGTTTATACTATATCAGGCATATATGGAAGAAAATATGGGGCAGTAAATGCTATATCCTACGAGTGATAATCCGAGGAATTGTGGCTTATTTGCCAGTGCTGACGAAAGCGAAATTGGTGACTGAAAGGTGGGAGTGTGAGGGGTGGATGGAAGGTCACACATAATTTAAAAAAATAATCATTCAAAAAGCCAGTCGCAGGGGGTACGCTGTTACTAGTGGAAGTAGTGGAGCGGAAAGAGCCACCCCACATGGAGACACATTCGGCAATAGTGACTGCTTGAGCCAAACTATACCTCAACTTCCTATTACAAAGGTCACCAAACGTTTAATTTTTGTCAAGCTAATGCTTCTAGTCGTCAATATCTCAATACTTGTTATCCTCAAACCCATTCATTATGCCTACTGAGGTTGTCTGGGTGTGACTCGTCGTTATACAATTTGGTACATGGGATCCAACATTGTTGGTGTGTGTGTTCAACAAGTTGGTTCGACACGTGTGATTAGTCTCACACAGAATAACAGTAGCCAGAACATGTATCTTAGTACAACAAATAATCACACTTTTATCATTGTGCTTATGATTCTTATTACTTAAACATTTAACTACAGTATCTATGAGGAACGTGATATTACAGGTTATGTCTCTTCAAATGATTTGCAAACTTAGGTGAGTCCGATTTTCATCGCCTTGCAGTCCACTTTAATTTCATTTATAGCTACATCTTTTTATTTTCGTTTCTACAGATATGTGATAATAACTATGTCTGAAAATTAATATACTGTAGTAGTAAATACACCTTCCATTCACTGAACGACTTTACCCAAAGCTACCTACACCAGATTTTGCAAACGTCACGTATGTTTCAACACGGTTCCATAACAACTGCATGACTTCATGTCACAACTAAGATACAGCCAACTGTTTCATTAGAAAAAACCAATATCCCCACTTAATGAGAGTAGCTCTAAGTGCCTCAGAATTTCTCAAGGTTCACTTCTACTTTAGATGGCTCTGTAGTCATAATATGAGGTATGTCTTTCTTCTGTAGGTTAGTTGGACAACATCACTCAACTTCTTTAATGCCACCACTAAATTATTTCAAGTGCGTGTGTGCAGGTGGAGAAACAATCTTAATTTAGTTTTCTAGGCCAGTTGTACTCAACGAAATGACGAATGTGTCTATCCCCTGACGAATACGCCGAGTCAAGTCGTGCAGTGGTAAGACACTGGACTCGCATTTGGGAGGACAGCAGTTCAAATCCCTGTCTGGCCATCCACATTTCCATTTCTGTGCTGAGCCTAATTCGCTTAGGACGAATATATGCATGGTTCCTTTAAAATGAATATATCTGACTTCTTAGCAATGATTCTCTAATCTCAGCATGTGCTCCATCTCTAACGACCTCAATGTTGTCAGGGTGTTAAACCCTAATATTCATTCTCCTTCCTCTGACAAATTTTCATAATCCATACCCAGGTTCTCGAGTTGTGAGAGTTATCATTATCCCTTTGGTATGTGATATTCTCTATTGGTGTGGCTGTGTATCAGTCTGGTGGGAAGTGTGAAGTGTGTGAGTGACTTGCCTCACACAGAATATAGGTGCCGAACAGATGCAAACATGTTGATGTGGACATCCCTAGATGACCATTCTGAGATGAGGTACAGCTGACGAAGGATCTGTGGGTGAGGTGGTACGTATATGCTTACAATTTACATGACATGGAAATGATAGTTTATCACTTATGACGACATGCACATTTTTTGAATTATGATTGTGCTGTGTATACCATGTCTGTCATTCTATGCCTGAAAATTTTCACTTTGTTTCATATCAAATACTTATGAATATATTTTGTCTGTGTGATTTTTTGCGATATGATACATTCTTGTTGGTGCCTTAAAACTTTATTATCTGACATTGTTGTTTGTGCCAAGTGTATATTCTTGTCTTTGTGTCATTTTATTGTGTTCACTTTTTTTATGTCCCCATATTTTTTTGTTTTTAGTGCTACGCCTAAGGCTGGTGCATGCAAGTCATTAGGACTTAACCGGCCAGTGGCACTGTCCCTCCTTTAGGTTAAGCGCTCAAAGGCTGAAAAGACTGGTGCATGCGGGTCAATGACCTAACCGGTCTCGGGAGAAAGCATGTAATACAGTTCAACTTCGTTAACCCGAATCCGAAGGGACAGCAAAATCCGTAGTTCGTGTTAAAAAAATTCGTGATAAGTGAAACACACAGATTTTAATAAGTATACATGTCAAGCAGTACACTAATGTGTAATTCACTACACTATCAATCACGTTATTGTAGACTTATAACACTATAAAGTGATTGTAAAACCCAAGTACTCACAAAGCATGTACGTTACTTCTTGGAAAATATTCGGTAATTGTTCGATACGTTCATGGGAACGATAGTATTTTGTAATTTCTCAACCGATTTTAATGATAGCTTCCGTAAACACAGCACTGACGTCAGACGATGAAGTGAACCATTCTTATCTGTCTAACACTGTAAACATCTCCTGACGGGAAAGTGCAATGGTATCTGTTTTTCCTTCCTCTAGACTTTCTTCCGATGGCCTTTCTTGCACCTCATTATCAGCTTTTGGCACGTACAGTATTCCTGGCGGGAATAATATTTTTGGCGCGAAAAACAGAGAGTTCGACTTATTCGAGTTCTCGTTAACGAAGTTATACTGTACATTAGTTTTAAGGATGATATTTAACTTTTCCATGTGCATTTATATTATGTGTGTATAGTATTTCACAATATTTCCTGCTGTGTCATGTTATTATCGACTTTCCATTGTTTATTGCGAATATTCATACTTTCCCTTGTTCAATACCTGTAAGTGTGTTCTTATATCCGTGTCGTATTGTTTGGTGTGTTATCTCCTTTTTATTGTTTGGGATGTCGTTTCTTATTTTCTATAGCTATATCCAAAGGGAAGGTACTAAGGGTTTGTACAGTATTGTGTGTTCACCTTTCATTTGCTATGGGACTGTTGTAGCTGCAATCTCCTGTCAATAGGAAAAGACTTTTTGTAGAAATATCTTATCACCCTTGAGTCAACGTTTTCACTCTTGTATGCCAGGTATTACATCCAGACCATCAATAGGTGCTGCCCACAATGGGGAGATTAGGTCTCTGAGGAAAAGCCATTTTCTGGTACCAAGCTGACTTTCATTTTCTAGCAACATATTTTGGACGTTGCCATCATCAGATATCTGTACAAAAAATGTAGCTATAAATGAAATATAAACTAGCTACAAAATCTAGGTAATCGGACAAATAAAAGTATTAAAAATCAGTAGAAGACACATACAATTAGTAGCGAATAATTCGCGAAATTGTTCCCTATATGCTGGCTTCAATGAAGGTGTCATTATTTTGACTTTTTGAAATCTTTCAAATAGGAGAACTATCATCATTGGAAGTTTCTCTCCGATATTTATTCAATTCAGTTTACTATTACAGTTCGGTTATACAATCTGAGCCACATACTGAAAACCAGCGCAGTGCCGCTGGCAAATTTCGTTTGTCTACAAGGATAATGTGGGTACTTATGGCCAATGTGCGAGCGTTGACGTAGACAATAGTAGCAAGTGGAATGTGGCCCTCTGACTGCTGGGTGGAAGTACCCAAATTATAAAGGGCGAAAAACTTAGAATGAAAGCAGTCGCTGGGTGTGGATCTATTGTTAGTACAAGCACTCAGGGTAGAAGACGCACGCCACATCAAACTGTTTATACTATATCAGGCATATATGGAAGAAAACTTGGGGCAGTAATTGTTATATCCTTCGAGTGATAATCCAAGGAATTGTGGCTTACCTTCCCGTGCTAGCGAAAGCGAAATTGTGAATGAAAGGTGGGAGTGTGAGGGGAGGATGGAGGGTCCCACATAATTAAAAACTGATATTCATTCAAAAAGTCAGTCGTAGGGGGTACGCTGTTACTAGTGCAAGTAGTGGAGAGGAAAGAGCCACCCCACATGGAGACACATTCGGTAATAATGACTACTTGAGCGAAACTATACCTCAACTTCTTATTACAAAGGTCACCAATCGTTTAATTTTTCTCAAGCTAATGCTTCCAGTCGTCAGTATCTCAATACTTGTTATCCTCAAACCCATTCATTATGCCTACTGAGGTTGTCTGGGTGTGACTCGTCGTTATACAATTTGGTACATGGGATCCAACATTGTTGGTGTGTGTGTTCAACAAGTTGGTTTCACACGTGTGATTAGTCTCACTCACACTAAGTATCAGTAGCCAGAACATGTATCTTAGTACAACAAATAAGCACACTTT
Organism: Schistocerca serialis cubense; assembly: GCF_023864345.2. Lineage (NCBI taxonomy): Eukaryota > Metazoa > Arthropoda > Insecta > Orthoptera > Acrididae > Schistocerca > Schistocerca serialis. The sequence continues at coordinate 868,830,349 of NC_064640.1, read as the reverse complement.
TATCATTGTGCTTATGATTCTTATTACTACAACATTTAACTACGGTATCTATGAGGAACGTGATATTACAGGTTATGTCTCTTCAAATAATTTGCAAACTTTGGTGTCCGATTTTAATCGCCTTGTAGCCCATTTTATTTTCATTTATAGAGACATCATTTTATTTTGGTTTCTACAGATATGTGATAATAACTATGACTGAAACTTATTATACTGGAGTAGTAAATACACCTTCCATTCACTGAACGACTTTACCCAAAGCTACCTACACCAGATTTTGCAAACGTCACATATGTTTCAACACGGTTCCATAACAACTGCATGACTTCATGTCACAACTAAGATACAGCACACTGTTTTAGTTAGAAGAAACTAATATCCACACTTAGTGAGTGTAGCTCTAAGTGCCTGAGAATTTCTCAAGGTTCACTTCTACTTTAGACGGCTCTGTAGTCATATTATGAGGTATGTCTTTCTTCTGTAGGTTAGTTGGACAACATCACTCAACTTCTTTAATGCGACCACTAAATAATTTCAAGTGTGTGTGTGCAGGTGGAGAAACAATCTTAATCTAGTTTTCTAGGCCTGTTGTACTCAACGAAATATCGAATGTGTCTATACCCTGACGAATATACCGAGTCAAGTCGTGCAGTGGGAAGACACTGGACTCGCATTTGGGAGGACAGCAGTTCAAATCCCTGTCTGGCCATCCACATTTAGATTTCTCTGCTGAGCCTAAATCGCTTAGGACAAATACATGTAAGGTTCCTTTGAAATGAATATATCTCTCACTTCCCTGCAATGCTTCTCTAATCTCAGCATATGCCCCATCTCTAACGACCTCAATGTTGTCAGGGTGTTAAACCCTAATCTTCATTCTCCTTCCTCTGACAAATTTTCATAATCCATACGCAGGTTGTCGAGTTGTGAGAGTTATCATTATCCCTTTGGTATGTGATATTCTCTGTTGGTGTGGCTGTGTATCAGTCCGGTGGGAAGTGTGAAGTATGTGAATGGCTTGCCTCACACAGAATATAGGTGCCGAACAGATGCAAACTTATTGATGTGGACATCCCTAGATGACCACATCCGAGACGAGGTACAGCTGACGAAGGATCTTTGGGTGAGGTGGTACGTATATGCTTACAATTTACATGACATGGAAGTGATAGTTTATCACTTATTATGACATGCACATTTTTTAAATTATGATTGTGCTCTGTATACCATGTCTGTCATTCTATGCCTGAAAATTTTCACTTTGTTTCATATCAAATACTTATGAATATATTGTGTCTGTGTGATATTTTGCGATATGATACATTCTTGTTGGTGCCTTCAAACTTTATTCACCGACATTGTTGTTTGTGCCAAGTGTATATTCTTGTCTTTGTGTCATTTTATTGTGTTCACTTTTTTTATGTCCCCATATTGTTTTTAGTGCTACGCCTAAGGCTGGTGCATGCAAGTCATTAGGACTTAACCGGCCAGTGGCACTGTCCCTCCTTTAGGTTAAGCGCTCAAAGGCTGAAAAGACTGGTGCATGCGGGTCAATGACCTAACCGGTCTCGGGAGAAAGCATGTAATACAGTTAAACTTCGTTAACCCGAATCCGAAGGGACCGCAAAATCCGGAGTTCGTGTTAAATAACTTCGTGTGAAGTGAAACACACAGATTTTGATAAGTATACATGTACAGCAGTACACTAATGTGTAATACACTACACTTTCAATGACGTTATTGCAGACTTATAACACTATAAAGTGATTGTAAAATCCAAGTACTCACAACGCACGTACGTTACTTCTTGGAAAATATTCGGTAATTGTTCGATACGTTCATGGGAACGATAGTATTTTGTAATTTCTCAACCGATTTTAATGATAGCTTCCGTAAACACAGCACTGACGTCAGATGTTGAAGTGAACCATTCTTATCTGTCTAACGCTGTAAACATCTTCTGACAGGAAGATGCAATGGTATCTGTTTTTTCTTCCTCTAGACTTTCTTCCGATGTCCTTTCTTGCACCTCATTATCAGCTTTTGGCACGTACAGTATTCCTGGCGGGAATAATATTATTTGCGCGAAAAACAGAGAGTCCGACTTATTCGAGTTCTCGTTAACGAGGTTATACTGTACGTTAGTTTTAATGTTGATATTTAACTTTTCCATGTGCATTTATACTATGTGTGTTTAGTATTTCACAATATTTACTGCTGTGTCATGTTATTATCGTCTTTCCATTGTTTATTGCGAATATTCATACTTTCCCTTGTTCAATACCTGTAAGTGTGTTCTTATATCTGTGTCGTATTGTTTGGTGTGTTATCTCATATTTATTGTTTGGAATGTCGTTTCTTATTTTCTATATCTACATCCAAAGGGAAGGTACTAAGGGTCTGTACAGCCTTGTGTGTTCACCTTTTATTTGCTATGGGACTGTTGTAGCTGCAGTCTCCTGTCAACAGAAAAACACTTTTAGCAGAAATATCTTAACACCCCTGAGTCAACGTTTTCACTCTTGTATGCCAGGTATTACATCCAGACCATCAATAGGTGCTGCCCACAATGGGGAGATTAGGTCTCTGAGGAAAAGTCATTTTCTGGTACCAAGCTGACTTTCATTTTCTACCAACACATTTTGGACGTTACCATCATCAGATATCTGTACAAAAAATGTAGCTATAAATGAAATATAAACTAGCTACAAAATCTAGGTAATCGTACAAATAAAAGAATTAAAAATCAGTAGAAGACACATACAATTAGTAGCGAATAATTCGCGAAATTGTTCACTATATGCTGGCTTCAATGAAGGTGTCATTATTTTGACTTTTTGAAATCTGTCAAATAGGAGAACTATCATCATTGGAAGTTTCTCTCCGATATTTATTCAATTCAGTTTACTATTTCAGTTCGGTTATACAATCTGAGTCACATACTGAAAACCAGCGCAGTGCCCCTGGCAAATTTCACTTGTCTACCAAGGATAATGTGGGTACTTATGGCCAATGTGCGAGCGTTGACGTAGACAATAGTAGCAAGTGGAATGTAGCCCTCTGACTGCTGGGTGGAAGTACCCAAATTATAAAGGGCGAAAAACTTAGAATGAAGGCAGTCGCTGGGTGTGGATCTATTGTTAGTACAAGCACTCAGGGTAGAAGACGCACGCCACATCCGCCTGTTTATACTATATCAGGCATATATGGACGAAAACTTGGGGCAGTAATTGTTATATCCTTCGAGTGATAATCCGAGGAATTGTGGCTTACCTTCCCGTGCTAGCGAAAGCGAAATTGTGAATGAAAGGTGGGAGTGTGGGGGCGGATGGAGGGTCCCACATAATTAAAAACTAATAATCATTCAAAAACTCAGTCGCATGGGGTACGCTGTTACTAGTGCAAGTAGTGGAGAGGAAAGAGCCACCCCACATCGAGACACATTCGGTAATAGTGACTACTTGAGCCAAACTATACCTCAACTTCTTATTACAAAGGCCACCAATCGTTTAATTTTTGTCAAGCTAATGCTTCCAGTCGTCGGTATCTCTATACTTGTTATCCTCAAACCCATTCATTATGCCTACTGAGGTTGTCTAGGTGTGACTCGTCGTTATAAGATTTGGTACATGGGATCCAACATTGTTGGTGTGTGTGTTTAACAAGTTGGTTCGACACGTGTGATTAGTCTCACTCACACTAAGTATCAGGAGCCAGAACATGTATCTTAGTACAACATATAAGCACACTTTTATCATTGTGCTTATGATTTTTATTACTACAACATTTAACTACAGTATCTATGAGGAACGTGATCTTACAGGTTATGTCTCTTCAAATGATTTGCAAACTCTGGCGAGTCCGATTTTCATCGCCTTGCAGTAGATTTTATTTTCATTTATAGCTACATCATTTTATTTTGGTTTCTACAGATATGTGATAATCACAGTTTCTGAAACTTATTATACTGGAGTAGTAAATACACCTTCCATTCACTGAACGACTTTACCCAAAGCTACCTACACCAGATTTTGCAAACGTCACGTATGTTTCATCACGGTTCCATAACAGCTTCATGACTTCATGTCACAACTAAGATACAGCCAACTGTTTCATTAGAAAAAACCAATATCCACACTTAATGAGTGTAGCTCTAAGTGCCTGAGAATTTCTCAAGGTTCACTTCTACTTTAGATGGCTCTGTAGTCATAATATGAGGTATGTCTTTCTTCTGTAGGTTAGTTGGACAACATCACTCAACTTCTTTAATGCCACCACTAAATTATTTCAAGTGCATGTGTGCAGTTGGAGAAACAATCTTAATCTAGTTTTCTAGGCCAGTTGTACTCAACGAAATGACGAATGTGTCTATACCCTGACGAATATACGGAGTCAAGTCGTGCAGTGGTAAGACAATGGACTAGCATTTGGGAGGACAGCAGTTCAAATCCCTGTCTGGCCATCCACATTTAGATTTCTCTGCTGAGCCTAAATCGCTTAGGAGAAATACATGTGTGGTTCCTTTGAAATGAATATATTTTTCACTTCCCTGCAATTCTTCCCTAATCTCAGCATATGCTCCATCTCTAACGACCTCAATGTTGTCAGGGTGTTAAACCATAATCTTCATTCTCCTTCCTCTGACAAATTTTCATAATACATACCCAGGTTCTCGAGTTGTGAGAGTTATCATTATCCCTTTGGTATGTGATATTCTCTATTGGTGTGGCTGTGTATCAGTCTGTTGGGAAGTGTGAAGTGTGTGAGTGGCTTGCCTCACACAGAATATAGGTGCCAAACAGATGCGAACTTATTGATGAGGACATCCCTAGATGACCACAACCGAGACGAGGAACAGCTGACGAAGGATCTGTGGGTGAGGTGGTACGTATATGCTTACAATTTACATGACATGGAAGTGATAGTTTATCACATATTATGACATGCCCATTTTTTAAATTATGATTGTGCTCTGTATACCATGTCTGTCATTCTATGCCTGAAAATTTTCACTTTGTTTCATATCAAATACTTATGAATATATTGTGTCTGTGTGATTTTTTGCGATATGATACATTCTTGTTGGTGCCTTCAAACTTTATTCACCGACATTGTTGTTTGTCCCAAGTGTATATTCTTGTCTTTGTGTCATTTTATTGTGTTCACTTTTTTTTATGTCCCCATATTTTATTTTTAGTGCTACGCCTAAGGCTGGTGCATGCAAGTCATTAGGACTTAACCGGCCAGTGGCACTGTCCCTCCTTTAGGTTAAGCGCTCAAAGGCTGAAAAGACTGGTGCATGCGGGTCAATGACCTAACCGGTCTCGGGAGAAAGCATGTAATACAGTTAAACTTCGTTAACCCGAATCCGAAGGGACCGCAAAATCCGAAGATCGTGTTAAAAAAATTCGTGTTAAGTGAAACACACATATTTTAATAAGTATACATGTCAAGCAGTACACTAATGTGTAATACACTACACTATCAATCACGTTATTGTAGACTTACAACACTACAAAGTGATTGTAAAATCCAAGTACTCACAAAGCATGAGCGGTACTTCTTGGAAAATATTCGGTCACCGTTCGCTGACGTTCATGGGAACGATAGTATTTAGTAATTTCACAACCGATTTTAATGATAGCTTCCGTAAACTCAGCACTGACGTCAGATGATGAAGCGAACCATTCTTATCTGTCTAACGCTGTAAACATCTCCTGATGGGAAGGTACAATGGTATCTGTATTTTCTTATTCTTCACTTTCTTAAGATAGCCCTTCTTGAACCTCATTATCAGCTTTTGGCATGTACAGTATTCCTGGCGGGAATAATATTTTTTGAGCGAAAAACCGAGTGTTCGAATTATTCGAGTTCTCGTTAACGAGGTTATACTGTACGTTAGTTTTAAGGTTGATATTTAACTTTTCCATGTGCATTTATATTATGTGTGTGTATTATTTCACAATATTTTCTCCTGTGTCATGTTATTATTGTCTTTCCATTGTTTATTGCGAATATTCATACTTTCCCTTGTTCAATACCTGTAAGTGTGTTCTTATATATGTGTCAAATTGTTTGGTGTGTTATGTCCTTTTTTTTGTTTGGAATGTCGTTTCTTATTTCCCATAGCTACATCCAAAGGGAAGGTACTAAGAGTTTGTACAGCACTGTGTGTTCACCGTTTTTATGCTATGGGACTGTTGTAGCTGCAGTCTCCTCTCAACAGGAAAAGACTTTTTGTAGAAATATCTTAACACCCCTGAGTCGATGTTTTCACTCTTGTATGCCAGGTGTTATATACAGACTATCAGTAGGTGCTGCCCACAATGGGGAGATTAGGTCTCTGAGGAAAAGTCATTTTCTGGTACCTAGCTGACTTTCATATTCTAGCAATATATTTTGGACGTTGCCATCATCAGATATCTGTACAAAAAATGTAGCTATTAGTGAAATATAAACTAGCTACAAAATCTAGGAAATCGTACAAATAAAAGTATTAAAAATCAGTAGAAGACACATACAATTAGTAGCGAATAATTCGTGAAATTTTTGCCTGTTTGCTGGCTCCAATGAAGGTGTCATTATTTTGAATTTTTTGAAATCTGTCAAATAGGAGCACTATCATCATTTGAGGTTTCTCTACGATATTTATTCAATTCAATTTACTATTTCAGCTCGGTTATACAATCTGAGCCGCTTACTGAATTCCAGCGCAGTGCCCCTGACAAATTTCATTTGTCTACCAGGGATAATGTGGGTACTTATGGCCAATGAGCGAGCGTTGACGTAGACAACTGTAGGAAGTGGAATGTAGGCCTCTGACTGCTGGATGGAAGCCCCCAAATTATAAAGGGCAAAAAACTTAGAATGAAGGCAGTCGCTGGGTCTGGGATTATTGTTAGTACAAGCACTCAGGGTAGAAGACGCACGCCACATCAGCCTGTTTATACTATATCAGGCATATATGGTAGAAAACATGGGGCAGTAAATGGTATATACTACGACTGATAATCCGAGGAATTGTGGCTTATTTGCCAGTGCTGACGAAAGCGAAATTGCTGACTGAAAGGTGGAGGTGTGAGGTGTGGATGGAGGGCCCCACATAATTAAAAACAAATAACCATTCAAAAAGTCAGTCGCAGGAGGTACGCTGTTACTAGTGGAAGTAGTGGAGAGGAAAGAGCCACCCCACATGGAGACACTTTCAGCAATAGTGACTGCTTGAGCCAAACTATACCTCTACTCTTTATTACAAAGGCTAGTACCCATTTAATTTTTGACAAGCTAATGCTACCATTCGTCAGTACCTCTATACTTGTTATCCTCAAACCCACTCATTATGCCTACTGAGGTTGTCTAGGTATGACTAGTCGTTATAGAATTTGGTACATTGAATCCAATATTGTTGGTGTATGTTTTCAATAAGTTGGTGCACATGTATATTAGTATAACAAATAAGCATACTTTTATCATTGTGCTTATAATTCTTATTACTACAACATGTAACAACAGTATCTATGAGGAACGTGATATTACAGGTTATGTCTCTTCAAATGATTTATAAACTTTGGTGAGTCCGATTTTCATCGCCTTGCAGTCCAATTTATTTTCATTTATAGCTATATCTTTTTATTTTGGTTTCTACAGATATGTGATAATAACTATGTCCGAAACTCATTATACTGGAGTAGTAAATACACCTTCCATTCACTGAACGACTTTACCCAAAGCTACCTACACCAGATTTTGCAAACTTCACGTATGTTTCAACACGATTCCATAACAGCTGCTGGACGTCACTTCACAACTAAGATACAGCCAACTGTTTCATTAGGAAAAACCAATATCCACATTTAATGAGTGTAGCTCTAAGTGTCTGAAGATTTCTCAAGGTTCACTTCTACTTTAGATGGTCTCTGCAGTCATAATATGAGGTACATCCTTCTCCTGTAGCGTTGTTCAACAACATCACTCAACCTCTTTAATGCCACCAGTAAATTATTTCAAGTACGTGTGTGCAGGTGGAGAAACAACCTCAGTCTAGTTCTCTAGGCCTGTTATTCTCAACGAAATGACGAATGTACCTATAGTCTGATGAATATGCCGAGTGAGGTCGTCCAGTGGTAAGACACTGGAGTCGCATTGGGGAGGATAGCAGTTCAAATCCCTGTCTGGTCATCCACATTTACATTTCTGTGCTGAGCCTACACCGCTAAGGACAAATACATGTGTGGTTCCTTTGAAATGAATATATCTCTCACTTCCCTGCAATGCTTCTCTAATCTCAGCATATGCTCCATCTCTAACGACCTCAATGTTGTCAGGGTGTTAAACCATAATCTTCATTCTCCTTCTCCTGACAAATTTTCATAATCCACACCCAGGTTGTCGAGTTGTGAGAATTATCATTATCCCCTTGGTATGTGATATTCTCTATTGGTGTGGCTGTGTATCAGTCTGGTGGGAAGTGTGAAGTGTGTGAGTGGCTTGCCTCACACAGAATATAGGTGCCAAACAGATGTGAACTTATTGATGAAGACATCCATAGATGACCACATCTGAGACGAGGAACAGCTGACGAAGGATCTGTGGGTGAGGTGGTACGTATATGCTTACAATTTACATGACATGGAAGTGATAGTTTATCACTTATTATGACATGCACATTTTTTGAATTATGATTGTGCTCTGTATACCATGTCTGTCATTCTATGCCTGAAAATTTTCACTTTGTTTCATATCAAATACTTATGAATATATTTTGTCTGTGTGATTTTTTGCGATATGATACATTCTTGTTGGTGCCTTCAAACTTTATTCACCGACATTGTTGTTTGTCCCAAGTGTATTTTCTTGTCTTTGTGTCATTTTATTGGGTTCACTTTTTTTATGTCCCCATATTTTTTTTTAGTGCTACGCTTAAGGCTGGTGCATGCAAGTCATTAGGACTTAACCGGCCAGTGGCACTGTCCCTCCTTTAGGTTAAGCGCTCAAAGGCTGAAAAGACTGGTGCATGCGGGTCAATGACCTAACCGGTCTCGGGAGAAAGCATGTAATACAGTTCAACTTCGTTAACCCGAATCCGAATGGACTGCAAAATCCGGAGTTCGTGTTAAAAAAATTCGTGATAAGTGAAACACACAGATTTTAATAAGTTTACATGTACAGCAGTACACTAATGTGTAATTCACTACACTATCAATCACGTTATTGTAGACTTATAACACTATAAAGTGATTGTAAAATCCAAGTACTCACAAAGCATGTACGTTACTTCTTGGAAAATATTCGGTCTTTGTTCGCTGACGTTCATGGGAACGATAGTATTTTGTAATTTCACAACCGAATTTAATGATAGCTTCCGTAAACACAGCACTGACGTCAGATGTTGAAGTGAACCATTCTTATATGTCTAACGCTGTAAACATCTCCTGACGGGAAAGTGCAATGGTATTTGTTTTTTCTTCCTCTAGACTTTCTTCCGATGGCCTTTCTTGCACCTCATTATCAGCTTTTGGCACATACAGTATTCCTGGAGGGAATAGTATTTTTTGCGCGAAAAACAGAGAGTTCGACTTATTCGAGTTCTCGTTAACGAGGTTATACTGTACGTTAGTTTTAATGTTGATATTTAACTTTTCCATGTGCATTTATATTATGTGTGTTTAGTATTTCACAATATTTCCTGCTGTGTCATGTTATTATCGTCTTTCCATCGTTTATTGAGAATATTCATACTTTCTCTTGTTCAATACCTGTAAGTGTGTTCTTATATCCGTGTCGTATTGTTTGGTGTGTTATCTCCTTTTTATTATTTGGAATGTCGTTTCTTATTTTCTATTGCTACATCCAAAGGGAAGGTACTAAGGGTTTGTACAGCATTGTGTTTTTACGTTTTATTTTCTATTGGACTGTTGTAGCTGCAGTCTCCTGTCAACAGGAAAAGGCTTTTAGTAGAAATATCTTAACACCCTTGAGTCAACGTTTTCACTCTTGTATGCCAAGTATTACAACCAGACTATCAATAGGTGCCGCTCACAATGGGGAGATTAGGTCTCTGAAGAAAAGTCATTTTCTGGTACCAGGCTGACTTTCATATTCTAGCATTATATTTTGGACGTTGCCATCATCAGATATCTGTACAAAAAATGTAGCTATAAATGAAATATAAACTAGCTACAAAATCTAGGTAATCGTACAAATAAAAGTATTAATAATCAGTAGAATACACATACAATTAGTAGCGAATAATTCGCGAAATTGTTCTCTATATGCTGGCTACAATGAAGGTGTCATTATTTTGACTTTTCGAATTCTGTCAAATAGGAGAACTATCATCATTGGAAGTTTCTCTCCGATATTTATTCAATTCAATTTACTATTTCAGTTCGGTTATACAATCTGAGCCACATACTGAAAACCAGCGCAGTGCCCCTGACAAATTTCACTTGTCTACCAAGGATAGTGTGGGTACTTATGGCCAATGTGCGAGCGTTGACGTAGACAATAGTAGCAAGTGGAATGTAGATCTCTGACTGCTGGATGCATGCCCTCAAATTATAAAGGGCGAAAAACTTAGAATGAAGGCAGTCGTTCGGTATGGATCTATTGATAGTACAAGCACTCAGGGTAGAAGACGTACGCCACATCCGCCTGTTTATACTATAGGAGGTATATATGGAAGAAAACTTGGGGCAGTAAATGTTATATCCTTCGAGTGATAATCCAAGGAGTTGTGACTTATTTGCCAGTGCTGGCGAAAGCGAAATTGTGAATGAAAGGTGGGAGTGTGAGGGGAGGATGGAGGGTCCTACATAATGAGAAACTAATAATCATTCAAAAACTCAGTCGCATGGGGTACGCTGTTACTAGTCCAAGATGTGGAGAGGAAAGAGCCACGCCACATGGAGACACATTCGGCAATAGTGACTGCTTGAGCCAAACTATACCTCATCTTCTTATTACAAAGTCCAGCAGCCGTTTAATTTTTGACAAGCTAATGTATCCAATCGTCAGTACCTCTATACTTGTTATCCTCAAACCCATTCATTATGCCTTCTGATGTTGTCTAGGTGTGACTAGTCGTTATACAATTTGGTACATGGGATCCAAGATTCTTGGTGTGTGTGTTCAACAAGTTGGTTCGACATGTGTGATTAGTCTCACTCACACTGAGTATCAGTAGCCAGCACATGTATCTTAGTACAACAAATAAGCACACTTTTATCAGTGTGCTTGTGAGTGTTATTACTACAATATGTAACTACAGTATCTATTACGAACGTGATCTTACAGGTTATGTATCTACAAATGGTTTACAATCTTTTATGAATCCAATTTTCTTAGCATGGAGTTCACTCTAATTCCATTTATAGCCACTTCATTTTATTTTGTTTTCTACAAATATGTGATAATCACAGTTTCTGAAACTTATTATACTGGAGTAGTAAATACACCTTCCATTCACTGGGCGACTTTACCCAAAGCTAACTACACGAGATTTTGCAAACTTCATGTATATTTCAACACATTTCCATAACAGCTTCATGACTTCATGTCACAACTAAGATACAGCAAACTCTTTCATTAGGAAGAACCAATATCCACAATTAATGAGTGTAGCTCTAAGTGCCTGAAGATTTCTCAAGGTTCACCTCTATTTTAGATGGTCTCTGTAGTCATAATATGAGGTATATCTGTCTTCTGTAGAGTTGTTGGGACATCACTCAACCTCTTTAATACCACTGCTAAATTATTTCAAGTGCATGTGTGCAGGTGGAGAAACATACTTAATTTAATTTTCTAGCCCTTTTATACTCAACGAAATGACGAATGTACCTATACCCTGATGAATATACCGAGTGAGGTCGTGCAGTGGTAAGACACTGGACTCTCATTCGGGAGGACAGCAGTCCAAATCCCTGTCTGGCCATCCACATTTAGATGTCTGTGCTGAGCCTAAATCGCTTAGGACACATAAATGGATGGGTCCTCTGAAATGAATATATCTGATTTCCCTGAAATGGTTCTCCAATCTCAGCATGTTCTCCATCTCTAACGACCTCTTTGTTGTAAGGATGCTAAACCCTCATCTTCATTCTCCTTCATAATCCATACCCAGGTTGTCGAGTTGTTAGAGTTATCATTATTCCTTTGGTATGTGATATTCTCTATTGGTGTGACTGTGCAACAGACTGGTGGGAAGTGTGTGAGTGGCTTGCCTCACACAGAATATAGGTGCCAAACAGATGCGAACTTATTGATGTGGACATCCCTAGATGACCACATCCGAGACGAGGTACAGCTGACGAAGGATCTTTGGGTGAGGTGGTACGTATATGTTTACAATTTACATGACATGGAAGTGATAGTTTATCACTTATTATGACATGCACATTTTTTGAATTATGATTATGCTCTGTATACCATGTCTGTCATTCTATGCCTGAAAATTTTCACTTTGTTTCATATCAAATACTTATGAATATATTTTGCTGTGTGATTTTTTGCGATATGATACATTCTTGTTGGTGCCTTCAAACTTTATTCTCCGACATTTTTGTTTGCGCCAAGTGTATTTTCTTGTCATTGAGTAATTTTATTGTGTTCACTTTTTTTATGTCCCAATATTGTTTTTAGTGCTACGCCTAAGGCTGGTGCATGCAAGTCATTAGGATTTAACTGGCCAGTGGCACTGTCCCTCCTTTAGGTTAAGCGCTCAAAGGCTGAAAAGACTGGTGCATGCGGGTCAATGACCTAACCGGTCTCGGGAGAAAGCATGTAATACAGTTCAACTTCGTTAACCCGAATCCGAAGGGTCCGCAAAATCCGGAGTTCGTGTTAAATAACTTCGTGTGAAGTGAAACACACAGATTTTAATAAGTATACATGTACAGCAGTACACTTATGTGTAATACACTACACTATCAATCACGTTATTGTACACTTATAACACTATAAAGTGATTGTAATATCCAAGTACTCACAAATCATGTATGTTACTTCTTGGAAAATATTCGGTCATTGTTCGCTGATGTTCATGGGGACGATAATATTTCGTAATTTCACAACCGTTTGTAATGATAGCTTCCGTAAACCCAGCACTGACGTCAGATGTTGAAGCGAACCATTCCAGTCAGTGTAGTGCTGTAAACATCTCCTGACGGGAAGGTGCAATGGTATCTGTATTCTCATCCTCTTCACTTTCTTCCGATGGCCATTCTTGCAACTCATTATCAGCTTTTGGCATGTACAGTATTCCTGGCGGGAATAATATTTTTTACGCGTTAACCGAGAGTTCGTCTTATTCGAGTTCCCGTTAACGAGGTTATACTGTACGTTAGTTTTAAGGTTGATATTTAACTTTTCCATGTGCATTTATATAATGTGTGTTTATTATTTCACAATATTTCCAGCTGTGTCATGTTGTTGTCGTATTTCCATTCTTTCTACGAATATTCCTATTATCCCTTGTTCAATACCTGTAAGTGTGCTTTTATATCTGTGTCGTATTATTTGGTGTGTTATGTCATTGTTATTGTTTGGAATGTCTTTTGTTATTTTCTATAGCTACATCCAAAGGGAAGGTATTAAAAGTTTGTACAGCGTTGTGTGTTCATCCTTTTTTTTTTCTATGGGACTGTTGTAGCAGCCGTCTCCTGTCGACAGGAGAAGACTTTTTGTAGAAACATCTTAAAACCCTTGAGTCAACGTTTTCACTTTTGAATGCCAGGTATTACATCCAGACTGTCAATAGGTGCTGCCCACAATGGGGTGAATAGGTCTGTGAGGAAAAGTCATTTTCTGGTACATGCTCACTTTCATATTCTAGCAACATATTTTAGACGTTGCCATCATCAGATATCTGTACAAAAAATGTAACTATATATGAAATAAAAAAAGCTACAAAATATAGGTAATCGTACAAATAAAAGTATAAAAAATCAGTAGAAGACACAAACAATTCCTAGCGAATGATAATTCGTGAAATTGTTGCTCATATGCTGGCTCCAATGATGGTGTCATTATGTTGACTTTTTCAGATCTGTTAAATAGGACCACTAACATCATTGGAAGCTTCTCTCCCATATTTATTCAATTCAATTTACTATTTCAGTTCGGTTATACAATCTGAACCACATACTGAATAGATCGTAGTGCCGCTGACAAATGTCATTTGTCTACCAACGATAATCTGGGAATTTATGGCCAATGTGCGAGCGTTGACGTAGTCAATAGTAGTAGGTGTAATGTAGGTCTCTGACTGGTGGACGGAGGCCCCCAAATTATAATGGGCGGAACAATTAGAATGAAAGCAGTCGCTAAGTCTGGCGCTATTGAGGAATTATGGCTTATTTGCCATTGCTTTAGAAATAAAAATTGGCAATTGAGGCGGAAGTGTGATGGGCGGAGGGAGGATCCCACATAAATAAAAAGGAATAATCGTTAAGAAAGTCAGTCGCAGGGGGTGACGTTGTTACTAGTCCAAGTATTGGAGAGAAAAGAGCCCACGCTACATGGCACCACATTCATCAATAGTGACTTCTAGGGCCACACTATACCTCAACCTCTTATTACAAAGGTCAGCAATCGCGTAATTAATGACAAGCTATTGCTTGCAGTCGTCAGTATTGAAGTTAAAGGCGGCTGCCGCTCACATAACTGTGTAGAGTGTGGCAACACAATTTCTTCCCTAATCTGAACTTGTTTTCTGTCTCAAATAACTTCGTCATATTAAGATTGTTGAACTCTAATCTCTATACTTGTTTTCCCCAAACCCATTCATTATGCTTGCTGTGGTTGTCTAGGTGTGACTCGTCTTTGTCCATTTGGTACATGGGATCTAACATTGTTATTGTGTGTGTTCAGCACTCTGGTTGGACATGTGTGATTATTCTCAATCACGCAGAGTATCAGTAGCCAGCACAAGTATCTTAGTATAACAAATAAGCACACTTTTATTAGTGTGCTTGTCATTGTTACTACTACCACATGTAACTACAGTAACTATGAGGATCGTGATCTTACAGGTTATGTATCTTCAAATGATTTGCAATCTATTTTTAATTCCGATTTTCTTCGTCTTGCAGTTTATTTTCATTTATACCTACATCACTTTATTTGGTTTCCTAAAGATATGTGATAATAACTATGTCTGAAACTTATTATACTGGAGTAGTAAATACACGTTCCATTCACTGAACGACTTCACAGAAGCTACATACAACCGATATTGCAAACTTCACGTATGTTTCAACTGCTGCATGACTTCATGTCACAACTAAGATACAGCCAACTGTTTCTTTAGGAAAACCCAATATCCACATTTAATGAGTGTAGCTCTAAGTGCCTGAAGATTTCTCATGGTTCACTTCTACTTTAGATGGTCTCTGTTGTCATATTATGAGGTATGTCTTTCTTCTTCTTTCTTCTCTGCGGTCGTTGGACAACATCATTCAACCTCTTTAATGCCACCACTAAATTATTTCAAGCGCGTGTGTGCAGGTGGAAAAACAAACTTAATCTAGTTTTCTAGGCCTCTTATACTCAAAGAAATGACGAATTTACCTATAGCATGATGAATATACCGAGTGAGGTCGTGCAGTGGTAAGACACTGGAGTCACATTCGGGAGGAGTGCAGTCCAAATCCCTGTCTGGCCATCCACATTTAGAAGTCTGTGCTGAGCCTAAATCGTTTAGAGCAAACAAATGGATGGGTCCTTTGAAATAAACATAACTGATTTCCCTGAAATGGTTCTCTAATCTCAGCATGTTCTCCATCTCTAACGACCTCTTTCTTGTAAGGGTGCTAAACCCTCATCTTCATTCTCCTTCATAATTCATACCCAGGTTGTCGAGTTGTGAGAGTTATCATTATCCCTTTGGTATGTGATATTCTCTATTGGTGTGGCTGTGCATCAGTCTGGTGGGAAGTGTGAAGTGTGTGAGTGGCTTGCCTCACACAGAATATAGGTGCCGAACAGATGCAAACATGTTGATGTGGACATCCCTAGATGACCACATCCGAGATGAGGTACAGCTGACGAAGGATCTGTGTGTGAGGTGGTACGTATATGCTTACAATTTACATGACATGGAAGTGATAGTTTATCACATATTATGACATGCCCATTCTTTAATTTATGATTGTGCTGTGTATACCATGTCTGTCATTCTATGCCTGAAAATTTTCACTTTGTTTCTTATCAAATACTTATGAATATATTGTGTCTGTGTGATTTTTTGCGATATGATACATTCTTGTTGGTGCCTTCAGACTTTATTCACCGACATTGTTGTTTGTCCCAAGTGTATTTTCTTGTCTTGTGTCATTTTATTGTGTTCACTTTTTTTATGTCCCCATATTTCTTTTAAGTGCTACGCCTAAGGCTGGTGCATGCAAGTCATTAGGACTTAACCGGCCAGTGGCACTGTCCCTCCTTTAGGTTAAGCGCTCAAAGGCTGAAAAGACTGGTGCATGCGGGTCAATGACCTAACCGGTCTCGGGAGAAAGCATGTAATACAGTTCAACTTCGTTAACCCGAATCCGAATGGACTGCAAAATCCGGAGTTCGTGTTAAAAAAATTCGTGATAAGTGAAACACACAGATTTTAATAAGTTTACATGTACAGCAGTACACTAATGTGTAATTCACTACACTATCAATCACGTTATTGTAGACTTATAACACTATAAAGTGATTGTAAAATCCAAGTACTCACAAAGCATGTACGTTACTTCTTGGAAAATATTCGGTCTTTGTTCGCTGACGTTCATGGGAACGATAGTATTTTGTAATTTCACAACCGAATTTAATGATAGCTTCCGTAAACACAGCACTGACGTCAGATGTTGAAGTGAACCATTCTTATATGTCTCACGCTGTAAACATCTCCTGACGGGAAAGTGCAATGGTATTTGTTTTTTCTTCCTCTAGACTTTCTTCCGATGGCCTTTCTTGCACCTCATTATCAGCTTTTGGCACATACAGTATTCTTGGAGGGAATAGTATTTTTTGCGCGAAAAACAGAGAGTTCGACTTATTCGAGTTCTCGTTAACGAGGTTATACTGTACGTTAGTTTTAATGTTGATATTTAACTTTTCCATGTGCATTTATATTATGTGTGTTTAGTATTTCACAATATTTCCTGCTGTGTCATGTTATTGTCGTCTTTTCATTTCTTTTACGAATATTCATATTTTCCGTAGTGCAATACCTGTAAGTGTGTTTTTATATCTATGTCGTATTGTTTGGTGTGTTATGTCCTTGTTATTGTTTAGAATGTCTTTTGTTATTTTCTATAGCTACATCCAAAGGGAAGGTACTAAAAGTTTGTACAGCGTTGTGTGAACACCGTTTTTTTGCTATGGGACTGTTGTAGCAGGAGTCTGCTGTCGACAGGGAAAAAGTTTTTGTAGAAATATCTTAACACCCTTGAGTCAACGTTTTCACTCTTGTATGCCAAGTATTACATACAGACTAACAATAGGTACTGCCCACAATGTTCTGATTACGTCTCTGAGGGAAAGTCATTTTCTGGTACCAAGCTGACTTTCATATTCTAGCAGCATATTTTGTACTTTGCCATCATCAGATATCTGTACAAAAAATGTAGCTATATATGAAATAAAAACTAGCTACAAAATCTAGTTAAGGGTAAATAAAAGTATTAGAAATCAGTAGAAGACCCATACAATTCCTAGCGAATGATAATTCATGAAATTGTTGCCTATTTGCTGGCTCTAATGAAGGTGTCATTATTTTGACTTTTTGAAACCTGTTAAATAGGAGAACTGTTATCATTGGAAATTTGTCTCTGATATTTATTTCAATTCAATTTACTGTTCACTTCTACATAAGATGGTCTCTGTAGTCATAATATGAGGTATGTCCTTCTTCATCATTCTTCTGTGGGGTTGTTGGAGAACATCACTCAACCTCTTTAATGCCACCACTAAATTATTTCAAGTGCGTGTGTGCAGGTGGAGAAACAAACTTAATTTAATTTTCTAGCCCTTTTATACTCAACGAAATGACGAATGTACCTATACCCTGATGAATATACCGAGTGAGGTCGTGCAGTGGTAAGACACTGGACTCTCATTCGGGAGGACAGCAGTCCAAATCCCTGTCTGGCCATCCACATTTAGATGTCTGTGCTGAGCCTAAATCGCTTAGGACACATAAATGGATGGGTCCTCTGAAATGAATATATCTGATTTCCCTGAAATGGTTCTCTAATCACAGCATATGCTCCATCTCTAACGACCTCAATGTTGTCAGGGTGTTAAACCCTACTCTTCATTCTCCTTCATAATCCATACCCAGGTTGTCGAGTTGTGAGAGTTATCATTATCCCTTTGGTATGTGATATTCTCTATTGGTGTGACTGTGCAACAGTCTGGTGGGAAGTGTGTGAGTGGCTTGCCTCACACAGAATATAGGTGCCAAACAGATGGAAACTTATTGATGTGGACATCCCTAGATGACCACATCCGAGACGAGGTACAGCTGACGAAGGATCTGTGGGTGAGGTGGTACGTATATGCTTACAATTTACATGACATGAAAATGATAGTTTATCACATATTATGACATGCCCATTTTTTGAATTATGATTGTGCTGTGTGTACCATGTCGGTCATTCTATGACTGAAAATTTTCACTTTGTTTCATATCAAATACTTATGAATATATTGTGTCTGTGTGATTTTTTCCGAAATGATAAATTCTTGTTGGTGCCTTCAATCTTTATTCACCGACATTGTTGTTTATGCCAAGTGTATTTTCTTGTCATTGAGTGATTTTATTGTGTTCACTTTTTTTATGTCCCCGTATTTCTTTTAAGTGCTACGCCTAAGGCTGGTGCATGCAAGTCATTAGGACTTAACCGGCCAGTGGCACTGTCCCTCCTTTAGGGTAAGCGCTCAAAGGCTGAAAAGACTGGTGCATGCGGGTCAATGACCTAACCGGTCTCGGGAGAAAGCATGTAATACAGTTCAACTTCGTTAACCCGAATCCGAAGGGACCGCAAAATCCGGAGCTCGTGTTAAAAAAATTCGTATGAAGTGAAAAACAGATTTTAATAAGTATACATGTACAGCAATACACTAATGTGTAATACACCACACTATCAAACACTTTGTTGTAGACTTCTAACACTATAAAGTGATTGTAATATCCAAGTACTCACAAATCATGTACGTTACTTCTTGGAAAATATTCGGTCATTGTTCGCTGATGTTCATGACGACGATAATATTTCGTAATTTCACAACCGATTGTAATGATAGCTTCCATAAACCCAGCACTGACGTCAGATGTTGAAGCAAACCATTCTAATCAGTGTAGTGCTGTAAACATCTCCTGACGGGAAGGTGCAATGGTATCTGTATTCTCATCCTCTTCACTTTCTTCCGATGGCGATTCTTGCACCTCATTATCAGCTTTTGGCACTTTCAGTATTCCGCAAGGGAATAATATCTTTTACGCGTTAACCGAGAGTTCGTCTTATTCGAGTTCCCGTTAACGAGGTTATACTGTACGTTATTTTTTAGGTTGATATTTAACTTTTCCATGTGCATTTATATTATGTGTGTTTATTATTTCACAATATTTCCTGCTGTGTCATGTTGTTGTCGTCTTTCCTTTCTTTTTAAGAATATTCATATTTTCCCTAGTTCAATACCTGTAAGTTTGTTATTATATCTATGTCATACTGTTTGGTGTGTTATGTCCTTGTTATTGTTTAGAATGTCTTTTCTTATTTTCAATAGCTGCATCCAAAGGGAAGGTACTAAAAGTTTGTACAGCGTTGTGTCTCCACTGTTTTATTGCTATGGGACTGTTGTAGCAGCATTCTCCTGTCGACAGGAAAAGACTTTTTGTAGAAATATCTTAACACCCTTGAGTCAACGTTTTCACTCTTCTATGCCACGTATGCCATGCAGACTATCAATAGGTGCTGCCCACAATGGGGTGATGATGTCTCTGAGGGAAAGTCATTTTCTGGTACCTGCTGACTTTCATATTCTAACAACATATTTTGTACGTTGCCATCATCAGATGTCTGTACCAAAAATGTAGCTATATATGAAATAAGAACTAGCTACAAAATCTAGGTAATCGTACAAATAAAAGTATTACAAATCAGTAGGAAACACATTCAATTCATAGCGAATGATAATTAGTGAAATTGTTGCTTATATGCTGGCTCCAATGAAGGTGTCATTATTTTGACTTTTTGAGCCCTTTCAAATAGGAGAACTATCATCATTGGAAGTTTCTCTCAGATATTTATTCAATTCAATTTACTATTTCAGTTCGGTTATACAATCTGAGCCACATACTGAAAAGCAGCGTAGTGACACTGACAAATGTCATTTGCCTAACAGGTGTAATGTAGGTCTCTGACTGGTGGATGAAGCACCGAATATATAAAGGGCGCAACAATTAGAATGAAGGCAGTCGCTAAGTCTGGCGGTATTGAGGAATTATGGCTTATTTGCCAGCGTTTTCAAAATCAAAATTGGTGGTTGAGGCGGAAGTGTAGTGGGCGGAGGGAGCATCCCACATAAATAAAAAGGAATAATCGTTAAAAAAGTCAGTCTAGGGGGTGACGCTGTTACTAGTGCAAGTATTGGAGAGAAAAGAACCACGCCACATGGAGCCACATTCTGCAGTAGTGACTGCTTGAGGCCCACTATACCTCAAACTCTTATTACAAAGGTCAGCAATCGTTTAATTTTTGACAAACTAATGTTTGCAGTCGTCAGTATTGAAGTTAAAGACGGCTGCCACCCACAGAACTGTGTAGAGTGTGGCAACACAATTTCTTCCCTAATCTGAACTTGTGTTCTGTCTCAAATAACTTCGTCATTTTAAGAATGTTGAACTCTGATCTCTATACTTGTTATCCTCAAACCCATTCGTTATGAGTACTGAGGTTGTCTAGGTGTGATTCTTCTTTATCCATTTGGTACGTGAGATCCCACATTGTTGGCGTGTGTGTTCAACAGTCTGGTTGGACATGTGTGATTAGTCTCACTCACGCAGAGTATCACTAGCAAGCACGTGTATCTTACTATGACAAAGAAGCACAGTTTTATCAATTTGCTTGTGATTGTTATTACTACAACATGTAACTACAGTATCTATGAGGAACGTGGTCTTACGGGTTATGTATCTTCAAATGATTTGCAACCTTTTTTGAGTCAGATTTTCTTCGTCTTGCAGTTCATTTTAATTTAATTTATAGCTACTTAATTTTAATTTTTTTTTCTACAGATATATGATAATAACTTTGTCTGAAACTTATTTTAGTGGTGTAGTAAATACACCTTCCATTCACTGAACGACTTTACCCAAGGCTACCTACACCAGATTTTGCAAACTTCATGTATATTTCAACACTGTTCCATAACAGCTGCATGACTTCATGTCACAACTAAGATACAGCCAACTATTTCTTTAGGAAAAAACCAATATCCACATTTAATGAGTGTAGCTCTAAGTGCCTGAAGATTTCTCAAGGTTCACCTCAACTTTAGATGGTCTCTGTAGTCATAATATCAGGTATGTCTTTCTTCTGTAGGGTTGTTTGACAACATCACTCAACCTCTTTAATGCCACCACTAAATTATTTCAAGTGCATGTGTGCAGGTGGAGAAACAATCTTAATCTACTTTTCTAGGCCTCTTATACACAATGCAATGACGAATGTACCTATTGCCTGATGAATATACCGAGTGAGGTCGTGCAGTGGTAAGACACTGAACTCGCATTCGGGAGGACAGCAGTTCAAATCCCTGTCTGGGCATCCACATTTAGATTTCTGTGCTGAGCCTAATTCGCTTAGGACGAATACATGCATGGTTCCTTTGAAATGAATATATCTGACTTCCTAGCAATGATTCTCTAATCTCAGCATGTGCTCCATCTCTAACGATCTCTTTCTTGTAAGGGTGTTAAACCCTCATCCTCATTCTCCTTTATAATCCATAACCAGGTTGTCAAGTTGTGAGAGTTATCATTATCCCTTTGGTATGTGATATTCTCTATTGGTGTGGCTGTGCATCAGTCTTGTGGGAAGTGTGAAGTGTGTGAGTGGCTTGCCTCACACAGAATATAGGTGCCGAACAGATGCAAACTTATTGATGTGGACATCCCTAGATGACCACATCCGAGACGAGGTACAGCTGACGAAGGATCTGTGGGTGAGGTGGTACGTATATGCTTACAATTTACATGACATGAAAGTGACAGTTTATCACTTATTATGACATGCCCATTATTTGAATTATGATTGTGCAGTGTATACCATGTCTATCATTCTATGCCTGAAAATTTTCACTTTGTTTCATATCAAATACTTATGAATATATTGTGTCTGTGTGATTTTTTGCGATATGATACATTTTTGTTGGTGCCTTCAAACTTTATTCACCGACATTGTTGTTTGTGCCAAGTGTATTTTCTTGTCTTTGTGTCATTTTATTGTGTTCACTTTTTTTATGTCCCCATATTTTTTTTTAGTGCTACGCCTAAGGCTGGTGCATGCAAGTCATTAGGACTTAACCGGCCAGTGGCACTGTCCCTCCTTTAGGTTAAGCGCTCAAAGGCTGAAAAGACTGGTGCATGCGGGTCAATGACCTAACCGGTCTCGGGAGAAAGCATGTAATACAGTTCAACTTCGTTAACCCGAATCCGAAGGGACCGCAAAATCCGGAGCTCGTGTTAAAAAAATTCGTACTAAGTGAAAAAAAGATTTTAATAAGTATACATGTACAGCAATACACTAATGTGTAATACACTACACTATCAATCACTTTATTGTAGACTTATAACAGTATAAAGTGATTGTAATATCCAAGTACTCACAAATCATGTACGTTACTTCTTGGAAAATATTCGTTCATTGTTCGCTGACGTTCATGGGAACGATAGTATTTTTTATTTGAACAACCGATTGTAATGATAGCTTCCGTAAACCCAGCACTGACGTCAGATGTTGAAGCGAAGCATTCTAATCAGTCTAACGCTGTAAACATCTCCTGACGGGAAGGTGCAATGGTATCTGTATTCTCTTACTCCTCACTCTCTTCCGATGGCCTTTCTTGCACCTTATTCAGTGCTTTTGGCACATACAGTATTCCTGGTGGGAATAATATTTTTTACGCGCTGGCCGAGTACGACTTATTCGAGTTCCCGTTAACGAGGTTATACTGTACTTTAGTTTTAACTTTGATATTTAACTTTTCCATGTGCATTTATATTATGTGTGTTTATTATTTCACATTATTTCCTGCTGTGTCATGTTATTGTCGTCTTTCCATTCTTATTACGAACATTCTTACTTTCCCTTGTTCATTACCTGTAAGTGTGTTTTTATATCTGTGTCATATTGTTTGGTGTGTTATGTCCTTGTTATTGTTTGAAATATCTTTTCTTATTTTCTATAGCTACATCCAAAGGGAAGGTACTAAAAGTTTGTACAGCGTTGTGTGTTCATCCTTTTTTTTTTCTATGGGACTGTTGTAGCAGCCGTCTCCTGTCGACAGGAGAAGACTTTTTGTAGAAACATCTTAACACCCTTGAGTCAACGTTTTCACTTTTGAATGCCAGGTATTACATCCAGACTGTCAATAGGTGCTGCCCACAATGGGGTGAATAAGTCTCTGAGGAAAAGTCATTTTCTGGTACCTGCTCACTTTCATATTCTAGCAACACATTTTAGACGTTGCCATCATCATATATCTGTACAAAAAATGTAACTATATATGAAATAAAAAATAGCTACAAAATCTAGGTAATCGTACCAATAAAAGTATAAAAAATCAGTAGAAGAAACAAACAATTCCTAGCGAATGATAATTCGTGAAATTGTTGCTCATATGCTGGCTCCAATGAAGGTGTCATTATGTTGACTTTTTCAGATCTATCAAATAGGAGCACTATCATCATTGGAAGCTTCTCTCCGATATTTATTCAATTCAATTTACTATTTCAGTTCGGTTATACAATCTGAGCCACAAACTGAAAACCAGCGCAGTGCACCTGACAAATTTCATTTGTCTACCAGGGATAATGTGGGACTTTATGGCCAATGTGCGAGCGTTGACGTAGACAATAGTAACAAGTTAAATGTAGGTCTCTGACTTTTGGATTGAATCCCCCAAATTATAAAGGACGGAACAATGAGAATGAAGGCAGTCGCTGTTTCTGGCGCTATTGTTAGTACAAGCACTCAAAGTAGAAGACGCACGCCACATCAGCCTGTTAATATTATATCAGACATATATGGTAGTAAACATGAAGCAGTCAATGTTGTATCCTACGAGTGATAATCCGAGTAATTATGGCTTATTTGCCTGCGCTGACGAAAGCGAAACGGTGAGTGAAAGGCGGGAGTGTGAGGGGTGGATGGAGGATCCCACATAAATAAAAAGGAATAATCATTAAAAAAAGTCAGTCGCAGGGGGTGACGCTGTTAATAGTGCAAGTATTGGAGAGGTAAGAGCCACCCCACATGGAGCCACAATCGGCAATAGTGACTGCTTAAGCCACGCTATACCTCAACTTTTTATTACAAAGGTCAGCAATTGTTTTATTTTTGACAAGCTAAAGCTTGCAGACGTCAGTATTGTAGTTAAAGATGGCTGCCACTCACAGAACTGTGTAAAGTTTGGCGACGCAATTATCGCTCATTTCTTTCCTAATCTGAACTTGTGTTCTGTCTCAAATAACCTCGTCATATTCAGGCCATTGTAACTACTGAGGTTCGTTAGGTGCAACTTGTCGTTAACCCTATGGCACATGGGTGCCTACGTTGGTGTGTCTCTTCACCGTTTTTGTGCTGCTGAACTGTGGTAGCAATAGTTTTCTGTCGACAGGAAACGACGTTTTGGTTATACAATTAAGCTCCGTGAGTCACTGTTTCCGATAAAAAGGCACCCGGTGTGTCTTGTAGGCAACGGACACTCTGATTATCGGTCTTTTTTGAATATCATTATTTGTGACTGTTAGCGGAAATGTTTTGTTTCACTGATGCTTTAGCTGTATCATTACTTCATCAGCTGTACATCATTACGCGTTTTCTTACTTATATGTTCACATACTAATACGAACCTCGTTCATTAGTTATTATTATAATTCATGTTAATAAATTTTCCATTTGTTTCCACCCATAACTTTGCTCATCAGTGTTTTCTCATTTGACTGTAACTATCTTTGTGGGTTCTAGTTATCTTTTAGTTTTCAAAATGACTGGCCCAATTGTTCGTTGGTATCTAATATACGTTAATGTGTGGCCAATGAACGTCTTTCACGTTGTGCAAGGCCAGTCACACTTTCATTTCCCTGCAATGTAGCTAATATTTAAAGTGGATACTTTCTGGATGACAGTGTCTTATACTTGGTTGTTGCTCCTATCTCAGGTACACAATCGCCTTTCCACGTCGAATGGCAGTGAGCCCTGCAAAACGCTATTTATGTTTTCTTTCATTGTTACATTGTAAATAAGAAAATTATCAGTTTTCCACAACAGCTACCTCTTCTAAGATTATTTCTGTGTTAGTGTCTGCATAAGAGAATTACAGTTCGAGTATTGCAAGCTTGTGTAATCTGTTCGTCAGATAACACATGCCCTTTATTTGGTGTCATACCACTGTCTCAGTGTTCTTCAACTTGACACAAAATTGTCAATATGAGGACTTACCTCGTCCTTTACCTGTGAGATTCTGCCCTATGGACGCTGTGACGTGATGAGCCCGCAGCAGCGGTGATATATTTTCAGTTGTAGGGTCCTGCCTATTCGCGTACGGGCTGAAACAGGGGGAGCTGTGCCGCCGAGACAGCGACTGCGAGACGGGTTTGTTGTGTGCAGACTCCGCAGATGGGCGCACTTGCCAGCCACCTCTCACCAACAGGAAGCAGTACAGTAAGTATTTTCTGATTATATTCCCCATTGTAGAACCCATTGCTTCACCTGTCTCTAACTACTAAGCTCTACAGACCAGGGAGCGGAGGGCAACACTAGTAAGCCAGAGGACTCGCATTCAGGAAGACAACAGTTCAAGTTCCCTAGAATCAATTAAGGAAATTGCCAGGATGGTTCCTTTAAAAATGACTCATTTGATTTCATTTCTCATCCTTCCTTAGTCTGAGCGTAAGCTCTGTCTGCTCTGTCTATAATGACCTTTTCATCGGTGGGATATTAAACCATTTTCTGGTCAACCCTTCCCCATTCCGAGTTGGAGCTTTGTCCCTAATGAGTCGTCGACGGGTCGTTAAACCACTTGTTTCCCCATCCATCCCCAGTTCGAGTTTGGCCGCCATCTCTAATGATCTCGACGTCGACGGAACTTTAAACCACTTCCTTCCCCATCCTTCGTCAGTCCAATCTTGAGCTCAATCTCTAATGACCACATCACCATCTGGATGTAAAACCTTAATCTTCCTCCTTCCACATATGAAAGACATTCTAAAATTTCTAAACCTATCACAAAGATGACACGAGGATGGCAAAATTACTTTGGGAAATGTTCGTTTAGTTATTTGTTTGTGGATCTGTGATAAATATTAAACCAGATATACCGATGAGACAAAATGTTATAACCACCTGCTTAATAAAGTGTTGGTCTACCTTGGGAACGCAATACAGCAGTGATTCTGCGTGATATGGATTCGGCAAGTACTTGGTAGTTTTTCGGAGGTATACAGCACCAGATATTTATGCTCAGTTCACACAGTTCTCGCAATTTATGGGCTGGTGGTTTATGAATGGAGATCTGCAGCCAATAAAATATGAAATATCTCCATCGGTTTCAGATCAAGCGAATTCACTGGCCAAGACAACGTAAGTTCACTATCATGGTCCTCAAACCACTGCAGCCCGATTCTGTCTTCGTGATACAGAGTTAACCTGCTGAACATGCTATTGCCACTGGGAAAGAGATCAAACTTGAAGATATACAGGGTGAGTCACCTAACATTACCGCTGGATATATTTCGTAAACCACATCAAATACTGACGAATCGATTCCACAGTCCGAACGTAAGGAGAGGGGCTAGTGTAATTGGTTACTACAAACCATAAAAAAATGCACGGAAGTATGTTTTTTAACACAAACCTACGTTTTTTTAAATGGAAACACGTTAGTTTTGTTAGCACATCTGAACATATAAACAAATACGTAATCAGTGCCGTTTGTTGCATTGTAAAGTGTTCATTACATCCGGAGATATTGTAACCTAAAGTTGACGCTTGAGTACCGCTCTCCGCTGTTCGATCGTGTGTATCGGAGAGTACCGAATTACGTAGGGATCCAAAGGGAACGGTGATGGTCCTTAGGTACAGAAGAGACTGGAACAGCACATTACGTCCACACGCTAACACCTTTTTATTGGTCTTTTTCACTGACGCACATGTACATTACCATGAGAGGTGAGGTACACGTACACACGTGGTTTCCGTTTTCAATTACGGAGTGGAATAGAGTGTGTCCCGACATGTCAGGCCAATAGATGTTCAGTGTGGTGGCAATCATTTGCTGCACACAATTGCAATCTCTGGCGTGATGAATGTCGTACACGCCGCAGTACATCTGGTGTAATGTCGCCGCAGGCTGCCACAATACGGTGTTTCATATCCTCTGGGGTTGTAGGCACATCACGGTACACATTCTCCTTTAACGTACCCCACAGAAAGAAGTCCAGAGGTGTAAGATCAGGAGAACGGGCTGTCCAATCTATGCGTCCTCCACGTCCTATGAAACGCCCGTCGAACATCCTGTCAAGGGTCAGCCTGGTGTTAATTGCGGAATGTGCAGGTGCACCATCATGCTGATACCACATACGTGGACGCGTTTCCAGTGGGACATTTTCGAGCAACGTTGGCGGATCATTCTGTAGAAACGCGATGTATGTTGCAGCTGTTTGGGCCCCTGCATTGAAGTGAGGACAATGTTTCAAGCGTCAACTTTAGGCTACCATATCTCCGGATGTAATTAACATTTTACAATGCAACAAACGGCACTGATTACTTATTAGTTTATATGTTCAGATGTGCTAACAAAACTAACGTGTTTCCATTTTTAAAAAAACGTAGGTTTGTGTTAAAAAACATACTTCCGTGCACTTTTGTACGGTTTGTATTAAACAATTACACTAGCCCCTCTCCTCACGTTCGGTCTGTCTAATCGGTTCGTCAGTATTTGATGTGGTTTACGAAATATATCCAGCGGTAACGTTAGGTGACTCACCCTGTATAGCTGATACGCAGTAATGTTCGCGTAAGGTCATCAGTCCCCTAGAACGCAGAACTACTTAAACCTAACTAACCTAAAGATATCACACACATCCACGCCCGAGGCAGGATTTTCCAATCTGTACACGAGAGCAAAAATTGTTGCACTCCATATAAAGGGTGCGAAAATGTTGATGGGGATGCAGTCCCACATTGTCCCTTAGAGAAGGGTTAAAACGACCGAGGGTGTCAGCACTCGCAACAGTTGTGACCGTGAACTGTCTATTTTGATGGCGAAATGTGCGAGAGTCGATATCCCACGGAAGGGGGTGATTGCATTGATGCCCTTTACGCCACCACGTGTGGCATTTTCTGAGCGGCGCTGAGTCTGGAATGTTTTCCTCAGCCTCTAATAAGAAGAATGCGTGAATTCAAAGCCGGTCTAAATGGGATGAAATGTTGATAAGACGGGGTGTGAGACCTTTCGTCGATCCCGAGGGAGACGTCGCAGAGCGCCACACTTTTGCGCCATTACACAAGAAGGTTATACGCAACTTCGAGCCAACTTTCAAACTTAAGCGTTGCACTGGGTAGCAATTACGGGCTTTCGAAAAACTGATCCTTTAATTCTGTTGTTCATTGTAGGTGTTGCATTGTAACTGTTGGCGACAAGGATCAAACTGCGGTACGACTGCTTCTTTGACTTCTTAAACCGCTCGAAATGGCAGTGGGGATACTTTCTACAGCTACGCTATAATAGCGATCATGATCCAGTCATACTAAAGCTATGTTGATCGTATCAAAAACAACTAAATATCTCTCACTTCAAATAACACACAGACACAGATATGAATATTAAAAAGATTTTGTATATTGCAATTTTTATATCTTGGTGAAATTTTTTTTCGGGCATAATGCTTCACAAACCTCGTTTGGAGAAAATGACGCACCGAATTAACAATCAGAAATCTGGTAGCCATGGTTGTTAACGTTTGTTCTTTTTTTTTACTAGGTTTTCCTCGGTTACTGGAGTGGTTTTCCATTTCCGTCAGTAAAATGTAATACATCAGTATTACGAGATAAAATGGAGCAAAGATTACGTTAAAATCAACTGCTATTACAACCTCCAAACCCCGCTCGATTGTACGCTTAGGACGGGTGAGATGGTAACAGGGGAATGCAGAGATGACAGATCATTCTCGTAGAGTGCATTACTATTGTGTAGGAATGAGCAAAGCTTCCACATTGCTGCATTTTGGCAGCTGACACAACACGTGTCATCTGAAATGAGTTTCTTCTACCACAAGAAATTTAAAATGTCATTTCATATTTTATCTGAAAGACTCCGTGAATGCTTCAGATTATTAAGACACTGTGCCCACTCTTTGTCCCTCCAAAGATATCGAATTTTATACGCTTGATGTTATACAAAAATTAAGTTTTACTTGTTTTTCTGTGCGATGGGACTTGATGTTGTGGTCTAATCTCGTCCTGTGTTTGTGAGGTTGAGTGTGAGGCGCCGGGCGCAGTGACCGAGTGGTTCTAGGCGCTTCAGTCTGGAACCGCGTGACTGCTACGGTCGCAGGTTCGAATCCTGCCTCGGGCATGGATGTGTGTGATGTCCTTAGGTTAGTTAGGTTTAAGTAGTTCTAAGTTCTAGGGGACTGATGACCTCAGATGTTGAATCTCATAGTTCTCATAGCCATTTGAACCATTTTTTGAGTGTGAGGCGATGGAAATTTGTCAGTAACAATACATGTTGATCCCTTTTTAAAGTGTTTACTCTTTGCGATGGACTTGCAGCAGCGAATTCTCAGTGTGGTGACCGCTATAAAAGCTTTGATATCATTAACAGCTTAAACCCTTCATATATTTATGTCAATCTGAAATTGACAATTGTATTTGTTTACAGGTGAAGACTGTACTATGAGCAGTGAATGTGACATCAGTAAAGGTCTGTGCTGCCAATTGCAGAGACGTCACCGCCAGGCCCCTCGCAAGGTTAGTGCAAGTTACAGTTACTTGCTACCCATTAATACAATCCGGAATTGCAAAAGGAAGTAATTTCGGAATTCAAGTGCGTGATGTGGCTTATCATGAATTTTGTCTGTTGCTCTTATAGGTTTGTTCGTACTTCAAAGATCCCCTCATCTGCATCGGTCCTGTTGCTGCCGACCAAGTGAAGGAAGACATAGAGCACACTGCAGGGGAGAAACGTATTACTGGGAAAGTGGCTTCATTTAATCATATTCGTCGCAAATAATTGGAAGACACATGATTACTTAAGGCCTATATAAATCATCTTGTGATTATGGCGTACACAAACAAAGAAAATATTCAAAAATTCTCTGGATTTTGAAAAGCATTACATAGAATGAATGAGTGTCCTTGCAGTAGTTAATCTCTGAAACTCCCCATGTTCATCGTAAACGTTCACAGGCTTAGAGTTTCATTTTGCATTGTTATTATGAGAGGATTTTGATAAAATTGTTGTAGTAAATAACAAGTTAAATAAATTTCGCGGTAGTCTGTTTTCCTTATCTCTGTATCCTTAAGTGCAGTGGATTTATTCAATAAAGAAGTCACTGAAATGTTTTGATAAGGAGAACAGTATTATACTGCTGCATTGTCATAGTACCTTTTAAAACTTTTTAGGAATGAAGTTCTATGAACGAAAAGCATATTATATTTCTACGAAATTACAAAGCAAGAATTCTTACTGAACAGAAAAAACTTGTTTTTAAATATTTGATGAGATATTAAGCATAGCATGATTGTGAATCCCGTTTCATTCACAACATGGTGCAAGTCTATGAGGCATTGCTCTGATGAAATTCACATTCAGCGTTAAAGTAAAAGGTGGGCATTCGAAGCAACCTATGAAGCATTATAATATGTGACTAAAAATTCCTGGAAAGTTACTTCGACAAATCCTCTCATAACTTATAAAATTGTGAGCTTCATTTAATACAAAAATGCTCTAATGACTGCTGCATATATATTACCAAGTCTGTCCTATACTCCCAGCAATCCCTGAAAATTTATGTATCTATGTTGATGTTCCTGTATGAATAAAATATATAATAAATCGATGTTTATATTTAATGTTGAGAATAATATAGACAACTGCTGACATAATGACAAAAAAGTGAAGTTACAGATGTGTAAGAGATTACAAATGCCACTGACAAAAACTACAGCATAATATCACAAGGTTATCTCTTAAAAGTATAGAACATCCTCATCGATAGTGTTCACTGTTCCTCTCGTCTATGGCCTCATTATAAGCTGTTGTGATATTTGAGAAATATGACTTTATTGCAACATGTTTCCACACAGTTGTCTTCCTTAATTTCATTTACAGTAAACTAATTGCATCAGTGAAGATATTATATGACTACATATTTTAATTCAATTATACTTTAAAATATTACAAGAAATTTACATGACTTAATATCTCTAAAACACTAACAAAAACATCCATTGCGATACATATCAAATAAAGAAAAGTATTTTTAAATATAATTTAATACTGAAATTTACATTTCATAAGATCTATTAAAGTTTAGTGTGAATTATATTTATATGAGGTGATGCAAAATGCTACATACTTTCCACAAACACATATCAAGGCAAATGCACGAATCAATATATTTTAACATATGTCATTATATACTGTTTATACATTTGAGTGAATTAAAGTATAAACATATGTACCATCCAAAAGACACTTTTTTAACATAAATCATTAATTTTAAAAGACAGCTTCATGACATGAGATTAACAGATGTATAATTGTTATTTTTTCTCAGAGTATAGTCTTGACAAGAATGAAATTTAAGGAAAATTCCTTTGAAACCTGTCATATGTATTTTTTGTCATCAGTCTAATGTATGAAAAGTCTGTATTTTATTTTTCATATTCTGTGAAAATCTTTTCTATATTACAACATAGATTGTAACTTATTTTGACTAAGAGGGAAGATCATCATTCAGATTTAATGTATGTTAAACTGTACCATTAAATATATAACTTGAAGTAAATGTCCTGTTTTGCTTAACTCTATCCACAAAACATTAATCAGACAAAGATGAACATTCCTGCTTTCTTCTTTCATATATCTATGCCTCTCTATTGTCTTCCACAGTAACAATGTTGTGCCTGCACTATTATTCACAGAAGTATCAACACTGTTTCACATTATAAAATCACAATTTTTTCGAAATCATTTGCTGATGATACATCAAGAACAGAAGGCGAGCATTTCAGTAAGAAAGTGCAGGTATCATATATTTGGACACGCATTTACATTGTGGTATAAACTTCGTGGATCCCCTTCCTTGCTGCTTAATCCAAACAGGAAACAATCGAATAGTACTGTACTGTTTTCAGTTCGCCAGCTGATATATGTAATATTAAAATTATTCGCTATAGTCAGATACTCAGTGGTGTATATTCTGCAGTTACACTGAACTGAAGTATTCTGCTTAGTATATAATCATAATGAACAATCATATATTCAAAAGCAATACAGACTTATTATCTTAAATAAATTTAAAATGCTCTAAACCATTGTACAGTTATGGGGATACAAGGAGGCTGTTGCACCCGCGTGTGATGACAATGTACGGGTGGTCGAGCGGTCAGGACTTGTGACTGGGGAACCAGGGCTGACATTCAATGATAGAACAGGAGATTTGGTCAAAGAAAGAGAATATATTTCATAGAACAGGAGATTTGGTCAAAGAAAGAGAAAATATTTCAGTGTATGGGATACAAGGGGCGTGCTTAGAGTAGGAAAAAAATCAATAATTTGGGTGACAAATATAATAATCAGCACACTGCAAAACATTGACACCTAACTTGGATTAGAACTGGATTAAGTACAACTGAAAAACAGTAATAACATCCTCCATGTATTAGTTATGGGTAATAGTTGCACACAGTTCTACAGACTAGAACATATCACGACAGTTTCAATAAAAATGTAAAATTCCATTACTAAGTGCAAGAAATTGTGTACCATAAAACAAAGGAAATCCTAATCTACATTAACCAGTGTTAAAATACAGAAGTACAAAATCTTTTCTTTTATTACACAGCATATTCTCATTCAGAAAAGAGAAAAATTTCTAATTTCTGGGTGCATGCAGGTGGTTGATTTCCTTAGAATGCCACGAATTTATACTCTACCATAATGATGGTGAGGCACAGTAGTAGAAACTAACAACTCATGAAATATATGTAGACTGTTCCATTTGAAGAAGTAGTTACAAGTTTAACGTTAACGACAGATGCTAAATTGATCCCGAGGTAAATATAATTCAATATTTAAGTTTAGCTGCTTAAAACAGCTGGATAAAAGTAAAATACAATTCATAAAAGCAATCATTGATATATTAAGCCTCAACGTTGATTCCATTAACTTGGACCACTTAAAAAGACAATGTACCGACAAAACACTGGAGTTACGGTTAAAATTAAGGGATAGCAAAGGCTACACAACGAAACCCATGAACTTCTAATATTAAAATCCTACCTACTCACTTTAAAATACTTTATACTACCTCACAGAGTAACAGTCCTTGAAAACATAGCACACTGTAGCATACTTGGGAGCACACAGCAAGAGAGACACAGCGAATTATTACACCTATATCAAAATTAACCTGTAGTTTCAACTAGAGAAATGGTAGCATAAACTAACCAGAGCATGTGATAAACTATCAGTGCCTTAACTTGGATACATCACCGGAAATGGCCAATACAGCCAAATAATAGTGAAAATCTCAGAAAAACTAAAGAAAAAATATACCTGTTCACTTAAAAACCATTTTAAGTTACGTCATGGGATTATAATGCTTATGCACATCAAATGCATGTCCATTATCTAACATAAGAACAATACTCCCTACCTCATCAATGAACATTAAGGAAAACCATGGTCCACTAATTCAACACCACTGTAAGTCTCTTATGCCGAAAATCACATAAAAATTAATAATTCCCATTAATCTAAGAAGGTAAAATGTGAAGATACGCCAGGTAAGTACAAAATATGCTGACAGAAACAAAACGCAACACCAAAAAATAATTAATGTAGAATAACGAAATTTCGGGAATACATTTGTCTGGGCAAAATATTTCAGTGATTAATATTGCAAGGTAACCGATGTAACCTCCAAAATGTTGAATGAAGGTATGCAACCGTACATGCATTTGTTGTACATATGCCGGAAATCACTTTGTGGGATGGACTTCCATGCCTGTTGCGTTTGGTCGATCAATACAAGGACGATAATGCTGTTTGTGGATGACAGTGGAGTTGTCGTCCGATGATGTCCCATACGTGCTCGATTGGAGTACATAAGGATCTGGTGATCGAGCAGGCTTAGGCAACATGTCGACAAGCTGTAGAGCATGTTGAGTTACAATAGCGGTATGTGGGCGAGCGTTGTAAAACATCTGCTGGAATGCTGTCCATGAATCGCAGCACAACGGGTCGAATCACCAGAGTGATGTACAAATTTGCAGTCAGGGTGCATGAGTTAACCATGAGAGTGCTACAGTTCTCATATGAAATCACATCCAGGTATAGATCCAGTTGGTCTAATACGCAGTCAGGTTGGTTGCAGATCCTCGACTGGCCTCCTCCTAATCGACACAAGGCCGTCACTGCCAGGCAGAAGCAGTTTTCACAACAAAATACAACAGACCCCCACCCTTCCCTCCATGACCACTCGCTTGACATCACTGAAGTCGAAAACAGTGGTGGTCAGAGGTCAGTGGAATCAAATCGTCTGGCTCAAAGATTTCTTTGAACTAATCGATCTGTAACAATTCGTTGCGTCGCTGTGGTTTCAGCAAGTGCTCAGACTGCTGCTGCAGATGCACCGATGCGCCAGAGCCATACACTGGAAACGATGGTCTTCCCTCTCGGTAGTGCACATGGCGTCTGGAGCCTGGTCTTCTTGCGACCTTTCCTATCCGTGACCACCGCTGCCAGAAGACATGTATACTGGCTACATTCCTGGCAAGGTTTTCTGCATTATAACGGAACTAACATCTAGCATCTCGTAGGTCTATTATATGACCTCGTTTAAACTC
The DNA here is from genome assembly GCF_023864345.2 of Schistocerca serialis cubense. NCBI lineage: Eukaryota > Metazoa > Arthropoda > Insecta > Orthoptera > Acrididae > Schistocerca > Schistocerca serialis. Next base: position 868,794,995 of record NC_064640.1, on the reverse strand, counting down.
AATGAGGTGTTGATAAAGGCATCTTTGCCGCCTTAAAGGCATTCTTGAGTAGCATAAACTCACCATGTCCAACCTCAATGGTAACTAATGCTCACCACCGTGACAGCGTGAATTTAAAGTACACCAGATTTCCATCCTCACAGTGGCGCCACTATCGTCACTCTTACGCGACTGGCGCGAAATTTGAATAGATATAATCTTTCAGATGTACAGACATGCCTACCAACTTTCGTTTATGTTGCACAACTCCTTGGTGTTGAGATTTTTTCCGTCGGTGTATAAGGTTACTGGCGTGTTAAAACACAACGCAAAAATCTAGACAGACACTCATCAAAAAAAGTTTTGCATCACCCCAGTTCCCAGAACCCCAGAAGATAGACATTGACTGTGGATATTGTATCACAGACATAGTCCCTTTGACTGTACAGAGATGTCACTAAACCCGCCCAAAGATGGAAACAACCATGCATGAGCAGCGCCTACTGTACGGAAAGAGTCCGACAGCCGATCAGTTCCAGTCATTCCATCAGGAAGGAGGAGGTACACGACTCGTGTTGTCTGTAGTTCAACCATGCCTAGACGGTCAGTACCGCGGTTGGATCGCGTCCGCATTGCTACTTTGTGCCAGGAAGGGCCCTCAACAAGGGGAGTGTCCAGGAGTCTCAGAGTGAACCAAAGCGATGTTGTTCGGACATGGAGGAGATACAGAGAGACAAGAACTGTCGATGACATGACTCGCTCAGGCCGCCCAAGGACTGCTACTGCAGTGGATGACCGCTACCTAAGGATTATGGCTAGGAGGAACCGTGACAGCAACGCCACCATGTTGAATAATGCTATTCGTGCAACCACAGGACGTCATGTTACGACTCAAACAGTGTGCAATAGGCTGCATGATGCGCAACATCACTCCCGACGTCCATGGCGAGGTCCGTCTTTGCTACCACGACACCATGCAACGCAGCACAGATGGGCCTAGCAACATGCCGAATGGACCGCTCAGGATTAGCACCAGGTTCTCTTCACTGATGAGTGTCGCATATGCCCTCAACCAGACAATCATCGGGGACGTGTTTGGAGGCAACCCGGTCAGGCTGAACGCCTTAGACACACTGTACAGCGAATGCAGCAATGTGGAGGTTTCCTGATGTTTTGGGGTGGCATTACGTGCGGCCAACGTACTCGGTGGTCATCGAAGGTGCCGTAACGGCTGTACGATACGTGAATGCCATCCTCCGACTGATAGTGCAACCATTTGGCGAGGCATTCGTCTTCGTTGACGACAATTCTCGCTCCCATCGTGCGCATCTTGTGAATGACTTCCCTCAGGATAATGACATCGCTCGACAAGAGTGGCCAGAACGTTCTCCAGGCATGAACCCTATCGAACATGCCTGGGATAGACTGAAAAGGGCTGTTTATGGACGACGTGACCCACCAACCACAATGAGGGATCTACGCCGAATCGCCGTTGAGGTGTGGGACAATCTGGACTAACAGTGCCTTGATGAACTTGCGGATAGTATGCCACGACGAATACAGGCATGCATCAGTGCAAGAGGACGTGGTACTGGCTATTAGAGGTAACGGTGTGTACAGCAATCTGGACCACCACGTCAAAAGGTCTCGCTCTATGGTGGTACAACATGCAATGTGTGGCGTTCATGAGCAATAAAAAGGGCAAAAATGATGTTTATGTTGATCTCTATTCCAATTTTCTGTACAGGCTCCGGAATTCTAGGAACCGAGATGATGCAAAACCTTTTTTGATGTATATAATAATATTCTCGTCCTACTAGTAAAACTTCATATTAGGGAATGGAAAGACTCGACTGCGTCTCTTCAACTCATTAAATAAAAAATGGTTCATGGCCAGAATGTGATATGGGGCGACAGAAGCGCATGTTTGTAACCAGACTTCAGATTATACGAATGTGTGGTGTCTGTTCATTCGGACATGTCCGAAAAAACAGACACCACACGGAATATGCAACTGTGATGCATATTATGTAAATTGAAGATGGAGGGGGAGAAACGGAAAGGGAAGAAGCTGATCTCAGAAACATTGGGACTTTATGCGGAAGCAGCGGCGACCAGAACGGAGGTCTCCTGCTGTGATATTCCTGGATGTGGCCGCCAGTAATTTATTTTGCTAGAAGCTCGCCTTAATGCAGCTTGATACACGCGAAGGATCATGTGGTACAAACGTCGAGTGAGGAACAAGCGACCAGTCCCGTCGGAGAGTCCGCCAATTGTCGTGAACTTGCTTCTTATTGGTCGGCACATTCGGGTGCTAGGCGCCAAAACGGCTAACTTCTCTTATTAATTATTTATATACCTTTCATTGTATTTAACCCAGTTTTTAGTGTGAGAATCTCTCATAATGACCCTACGAGTCTATAGTTCTTGTTAATTAAATTTCACTAGTTTTCAGAAACGTAGGAGTAACGATATTGCAACCGAAGTGTTTCGGACACCTTCTGGTCGCTTTGGCGCGCCAGGGACACGACGTTCTTCGGCTGCGCTAGTCACTCTGTTTCTGGCGTTCTGGAAGGCATGTTGTAGTATATATCAGGAGTTGGATGGAAAAGCTTTGTCGAGTGTTCTAAAAGACAGTGTAAAATGAGTGAATATTTAAATAATAACCAAACAGGACACATTAATGAGAAGTGTCGCTTACCATCATTGTCAGTACTACAAATCTTGCTCTCTGTAGATACAGAGACTAACCTGGGAAAGAGTCATCCCACAGAAAGCACACCCACAGGTTCGAGACGACAGCACAGCAGCCTCCGCCGAAGAACATATCACGACCGACGAGCTGTCTTATGCGCTGGGAACACAACTTTAAAAGACGACAGATTGGTAGAAAGAACGGTTAGAGACTCTTATTCAGTCTCTCCAGATCTCTCCAGCTTCCAGATGTGACTTCCAAAGGACACATAATTTAAACATGGTTACTATCCGTCAGCGAGAACTGTGAACTGGGTGAGACGTGAAAATCATAGTGACAACAGTGGACTGTAATGATTATCATAAAACGACCGAATCAGTAGCATATGAACAGTGAAAAAGATAAAAAGCGACACTGTGTGAACTGTGAAATTGTATATTGTTTGAACTTTTGTAAGTTTCTTTGAACTGTTAGGCAACAAAATTTATAAATGCCGCTAATTAAACCGCGTCGCGTAGTTGAAAGTGAAAACGCGAAAACGCAAGTCCAAGTGTAAAGTTATAAATATGTGCATGGTCCAAAGGGATTACGTTTTAATTCACTGCTACGAGAAACAACGCTTCAGGGATAAAAAAAATTATTCAAATGGCTCTGAGCACTATGGGACTTAACTTCTGAGGTCATCAGTCCCCTAGAACTTAGAACTACTTAAACCTAACTAACCTAAGGACATCACACACATCCATGCCCAAGGCAGGTTTCGAACCTGCGACCGTAGCGGTCGCGCGGTTCCAGACTGTAGCGCCTAGAACCGCTCGGCCACCTCAGCCGGCTTCTGGGATCAGTTAGCAGAGCAGCGTACAGCAGGCGAGGCGGATGACTTGGAAGCAACACCTGTCGCCTCCAACAGCTGCAGTCCAACGTCAGTGAGCTGCGAACGGCAGAGATAGGCGTCTGTGGTTGACTATGGCAGCATAAGACACTCAACACGACAAAGACAATGCGGTGAGCATCAGCATCGCGCCGGAGAAGAAGGTAGCGTGTATGCTAATCACTTTACAGCTAGCGGGAGGAAGCTAGCATTGACAACCATAGGGATTTTTAAGAATATTGTTAAAGTGTTTCGCAGTAATTTCTTTAATAACAAAATGTCTGGAGAAAGCAAAACGTAGTGCAATCTTAGAACTAGACAGGCCGTGCAGCCTCAGGGTAATGAAACTGAAGAGGCAAGCCAATTGTAGGGCATGCCAGATGAAATTAGTAATGTAACTGATAAGTTAAATAAGGTGAATGGTGATGTCAGAGGTGGTGACTGACACCACCATTACTATTGAATCAATAAGTAGAACAAGTAGATTAAGCCATGGAACAGCATCAGCTAATACATTGCCTATAGACGATAATAATAAAAGTATGGTTGAAATATTAATGGAGTTAGTATCCAGGCAAAAGAATTAAAAATAAGGCTAGAAGAAAAGACAGAACATGGGCAAAAAAATTAAAAATAAAGCTAGAACAGATAGAACAGGTGCAAAAAGAATTAAAGGAAGGGCAAGCATTACTTGCTTATAAAATAGAAGCAACAGATAAAGACATAACAAAAATTAATTAGTTTAAAAATTTAGAGAACAGGTTTGATTCTCATGAAACTAGAATTGGTCTTGTGAGAAAAGAACTGAACATGAGAATAAGGAATGGGATCAAAAATTAGATAAGTGTAAGCAAGAGGTTAATCATAAGACTGATGATGAAGTAGCAAAAATAAATGATCTCATGCAAGTTGAAGATACTTTTGTATTGTCAGTTAAGGATGAAGCCATTAAATTAAATAATGGTCAGAGTAATATAAACAAAACTTGCCAAGACACCCATGAAAGGCAAAACAAATAAGTCGTAGACTTAAAGGACGAAAATGTAGGCATTAGCCATAAAGTATCACGAATAGAACGATTCAGGGTCGTTTGAGAGGAATAGAGCAGAAGATAGAAAACATATCTCAACTAAGTGAGGTGAATAAAAATATAGATTATATGGAAGTTGTGTTAAAACAAACTAGAAACGTGGGTTGAACAACGTAAGGGTGTTGTTCATATTAATGAAGTAGTCAGTAATGCCAATGCTTACAAATTTCATAACTTTTCTAGCAAAGGTAGCATACATCCTGTTACTTTCATTCATCAGTTTGAGGGTATCATACCTGACAGCATGACAGAACAGCAGAAAATCAAATCTGCAACCAATCGTTTTGAAGGGGGCGCAATATCACAGGGAACAGGAGCCAGTAACACATGTAAAACATACCAAGAATTTGTTAGAGCATTCTTAAATCAATATTGGTCCTCAATACACAAAACAGTATAAAAACAGAAAGATTTGAAGCTAGGAGCTTTGAAAACGGTGGCTGCGATAGTTACAAGGAGTTCTTTCAGCACTACTCGGAAAAGAACCAGCATTTAACTGTTCCTTTTCGTGGATACCCTCAGGGGACAATAGCACTCTTTGCATTTCTAGGTAGCTGAGCCTACCAGACACCCAAATTAACAAAGAGTTTACTTCCATTCTTTTCATGCTGTTGGTTCTTCCCTCTTCATCATTCTGAACTAAAATCTGTCATCTATCCTTCTTCTCTATCCAAGATAAAAATATACAAAAAGAAACAAAAAAGGGATGAATTGAAACAAAAGACGTACTAATTGAATAGTTAAGCAACCAAACATAGACTATACTTATGTATAACAAAAGATAACATGCAGCATGAAGTTTTCAAAACAAGTACAGAACCTAGGCTATAAGACCTAAAATCATTATCCATACAGGCAGGAGAACACCCTATAAACTGTGTACAGAAACTTTTTATGTATGTTATGACACACAAAGAAATTACATAAACATATATACAGAGGAAACAATCTTCTACATTTCTTTATTTAACTAGCTTGGAGCTAACACAGAGGAAGAGGACGACGCCAAACCAAGTAAAGTGGACACAATTACAACAATACACAATGGTCCTGAGACGATTATATTGAACTTTATTAGCAACAATTGGTAGATGGTCTTCAAGTTATTACAAGCAGTGATGAGGTTTCCACTGCAATACATATAATAGGCGACGTGAGAGTCGGCCACACATTTTGGAATCAGTAGGCGAGGTATTTCTACCAAAGGATTATAATTAATTGTATCACAACGCAGAAATATTACCCACACAGCTAATGAACACAAGACATGAATCTCACATAGGACACAGACAATAAAAGTAACTGAGGTACAAATACATAAAGCACATGAGAAATGTTTGTTATATTCATAGTGTTTACATGTTTGAGCAGCAAAGTCCATAATAAGCTAAGAGCGAATTAAAGCAACAGGATTTGTTTTGCTATCTTTCTCTGTTATCACGATATAGGGTACCTTCAGTTCTCTCAAAACACCTAGGAATCTTGTTTGAATGCCTAGTTAAGTTATCGAATGAAATGAAAATAAAACCTGAAGTATAAAATGAGAGCTATTCTCATACACTTACATTCTCAATACGTAGACGTAAGACAGCGGTGCGTCGGGCGCCGCTGGGATGATCCACGCCTGATGTGTAACGGCAAAACATTGACAGGTGGTGAGAGTGCACTGAGTGGTGAGTCAAGATTAGAAAAACCAAAACAAAACTTGATGAGACAATTCAAATGAAAGCCCTGTAGTCACCACAGCAATGACAAAGGCATTTTAAATATTATTGTATTTTATTCAATGCAACATTGTGTATATTGTAAAACTATGTAACGTCTATGCATGAATTTTATGTAAGGACACTTATATGCTGATATAATTTAAAGTATTTTTGAGGTATGTGATAGTAAACAACATATATGGACGGCCTAGTGCTGGCATAAGTAAAAAAAATGTGAGTGTTATTAGGTAAAAGTGGATGGCACTGCACCGATGTTAGATAAAAAAAAGGTGTTATTATGTAAAAGTCGACGGCGCTGCGCTGATATTAGAGGAAAAATGTGTTCTGTGTAATGATGGACAGCATTATGCCGATAACATATATTGTTTAGTTCCTATCATATATAAACACCAATAAGTGTAGTGAGTGTTTATGAGGAGATTTAATGGCCAAGTTGCCGATGTTTATTGTTCAATAACAAGACTACAGAAAATTTAAAGGACAGCTATGTGCTGAAAATCATAAATGATATTTTGTAGCAAGAAGAGGAGGAGGAGATTAGTGTTTAACGTCCCGTGGACAACGAGGTCATTAGAGACGGAGCGCAAGCTCGGGTGAGGGAAGGATTGGGAAGGAAATCGGCCGTGCCCTTTCAAAGGAACCATCCCGGCATTTGCCTGAAGCGATTTAGGGAAATCACGGAAAACCTAAATCAGGATGGCCGGAGACGGGATTGAACCGTCGTCCTCCCGAATGCGAGTCCAGTGTGCTAACCACTGCGCCACCTCGCTCGGTTGTAGCAAGAAGAAGTTCATGATGTAATGAGTGCATAGTTAAGGTTTTTTCATAGAATTAAGATGAGAAAGTATATGTTTAGTATTAGTAAGTCAATGGTTTTGGTTATTTTGGGTGATATTTTAGGAACAACAATTTCCTAGATTATTTTTAAGAATTTCAATCAATAAGAGAGTAGGGGAGCTACTGAGAGACTGGAAACTATTTTTTTTTTCAAATTTGGGACAAAATTTTCTCATTTCCAAACTTGTTAGTTATCTTCGAGAACAGGCAAGTTTTGGAAATCAGAGAAGGAGGAGGATGTGTGACATTCCTGGCTGTGGCCGCCAGTATTTTATTTTACTAGAAGCTCGCCTTAATGCAGCTCGATACACGCGAAGTAGCGTATGGTACAAAACTGGAGTGAGGTACAAGCGAGAAATGGTATAGTATGTACCAGTCCAGTGGGAGAGTCAGCGAACTGTTTCTGATTGGTCTGCACATTCAGGAGCTAGGCGCCAAGAAGCCTAACTCCTCTTATTAATTATTTATATACTTTTCATTGTATTTAACCCAGTTTTTAGTCTGACAATCTCTCTCTGCGAGTCTATAGTTTTTGTTTATTAAATTTCACTAGTTTTGAGAAACATAAGTGTAACGATATTTCAACCGAAGTGCTTCAGACACAGTCGGGTCGCTTTGGCGCGCCTGGGAGACGAAGTACTTTGGCTGCGCTAGTCAACCTGTTTCGGGCGTTCGGACACGTAACTCTGTTTTGGGTGCTCTTGGGGGACGGACACGTGTCGTACTCTGTATCGGAAGTTGAATCGAAAATTTACTGTACAATTAAGAAAGCTATGTTGAGTGTTGCAAAACGCAATGTAAAATGAGTGAATATTTAAATAATAATCAAACAGGATACATTAATTAGAAGTGTCGCCTACCATCATTGTCACTACTATAGATCTGTAGATACAAAGACTAACTGTAGATACAAAGACTAACCTGGGCAACTGCCATCCCATAAAAAGCATGATCACAGAAGAAGATCCCACGACCTATGAACTGTCTTCTGCGCTGGAGACATAACTTTAGAAGATGACAGGTTGGTGGAGAGAACGGCAGTTGTGTGAACTACTGCGCCACCCAGCCGCTGTGTTTACCGCAAATGTACGGACTCTCTAGGAACTTACCTCAGCCGACTCACATTCTCACCCAGCACCACCTATGTGCAGTCCCATCCGTGTCCTCCAAGATAACTTATTTTAGATTGTATGAATGCGTGAGCTGACCTGGTCGACCTTGAAGAAGACATACGTAATTTTTAACACAGAGCTGATGGCACATACCGGCTCCGTCTCGTCTACAACGTCAGCAACAGTATGTAGAACAGAGTAAGAAAATACTGTCTGATGGCAGGTTAAATGTCAATAACAATTGATAGAGAGCCACAACAATTTTTTTCATGAAAGGCTATTAGCTTTTGTATGACAAAAAAAATAGTGTTTAAGGAGGCTTAGTTCAGGTCATTAAAATAGTACTCGTTTTAATCATCTTGATGCTGAAGCTCTTTTGCCTGTGTTCGGTTTAACAATAACATATGTTTTGAGTGGGGTCCGCCTTTAGCAAAACACAATTTTGTTTTTTGTCCCCGGCATGTTTCACTGCAGTTGCAGCATCATCAGTGTTTTTTTATTATTATGGCTGTTAAACGTAAGTAATGTTCTTTACTGTTTAAATACATATAACTATTAGTTTCTAAATCGTAATTACAGGTTTTTGAAGAGCACATAAAATTTTGTATTCATACCTTCTTACCACATGGTGTGGTTTTCCTGCTGTATTACGTTTTTACAGTGACTGTTTTTCTTTACAGTTTGTCACCTGTAACTACATACAACTCAATGTAGGCAAAACATTTACGCAAAAATTACGGATTAACAGTTCATGTGAAAGGTGTGTGTCTGTGTGTGTGTTATTGTGTATCTCTTTACATTATGTTTAACTTACGGTTTCTTTTTTCGTCCTCTTCTTCATTGTCAAGTTCTATGTATTCAGTTGTCACTGTCACTGTCACTGTTTACCAGCTGTAATAACAAGATGACGGACAGTGCAACAGTAGCAGGTGTGAAAACAAGATGGCAGACAGTGAAAGAGTTGAAGATGTCATTGGCGGTTGTTCTGAATTTCTCAGAGAGGTGTGCGTGTGTGTGGGGGGGGGGGAGGGGGGGAGTTCTATAGGTTGGTTTTATCTAATAATTCCTTGAGGGCAGAGAACAGAGTTCCATTCCAGAGAGCTGTGTATTCATTTATTACTCGCTTTCCTTCAACTATGGTTTTTTGTATTTGATAATTTTCTTAAATTATTAGTTTTGTGGGGGGGCTGTTGCAGCATTTGAGAGGTTTCAAATCTGTTTTGATATCTATTGGGCTATGTTTATTGTCCATAAGGAGTTCAGCAAATGTGGAATGACAGCTATTACTTTTTAATGCTCTTCTGTGTTCTGTGTATCTGGTATTAAAGTTTCTGCTTGTCTGTCCTATATAAACTGATTTGCAGTCCTGACACGTTAGTTAGTAAATACCAAATGTGTTGTGTTTGTCTGTGCTTGTGTTGATTGTCCTTAGTTTCCTCTGTGTTGAGTTGTCTGTCCTGTAGGCTATTTTTAGCCCTTGTTTTTTTGAGTATGTTGCCTGTTCTGCGTGCTGCTTTGTTGATGTAGGTGACAGTGAACCCACTTGTTTGTTGGTGTGGGTGTTTCTTGTTTATGTGTGTTCATTTGTGTGTTCTGTGTCTTTGTAAGTTGCTGAGAAGGTTTTTGTGTGTTGAGTGTCTTTTTTAATTTTGTGGTTCAGTTTATCTATTGTGTTTGTGTAATATCCATTCTCTACAGCCATTTGTCTGATTGTCTGTAATTCATTGTTATAGTTGCTTTCAGTGAGTGGAATTTTGTTCAGTATGTGTAGCATATATTGGAATCCAGCTAGTTTTTGTGTAGTCGGATGATTAAATTTAACATTTTGTTGTTTTCTGTTTCTAAGGTGAATTTTATTTTTGGGTGGACTTTCTTCATATCACTATGGAGTTGTTGAATGCGACTGGATATTTCATCTAGAAGGCATATGACGTCAGCTACATAACGATACCAACATATTATCTGATATTTTTTGGCTCCTACTATTGTTTCAAATATTTTATTTTCAATGTGATTAAGAAAAATGTTGGCTAGAAGTCCACTGATTGGTGACCCCATTGGAAGTCCGTCTTCATGTGAGTAGAACTGATTGTCAAATGAGAAATAGTTTTGCTCTGTGATTAGTTTTAGAATGCTAGCTATTTCTTTTATGTGGGGTTTGGGAATTTCTCCCTGTTATTCTAATTGTTGTTTGATGATGTTGATGGTTTCTGTGCTGGGGATATCAGTGTGCACGGATGTGATGTCAAATGAGTGAGTGTGGCTGTTGTGGGTACGTAGATGTCTTTGATTTTTTGTATCAGCTCTTCGGTGTGTGTATGCTTCTGTTTTTTTGTGTATGTGTAATGTTTCTGTAAGTATGTGTGCATTTCTCTGGCTGTGATATGTGGTTGCACTTCTGAAATTGACAATGGGGCGTATCGGAATGGCCTCCTTGTGAAGCTATAGTAGAATGTTCAGTGTGGGTGCTTGGGGGTTCTTTTGTTTCAGCCATTTCGCCTTCTGTTTTGTGAATATGTTGAGATATTTTTAGAAAAGTTTGTGTGTTTTTCTGGTATCTTTGTGTTGGGTCACTGGTTAGCTTTGTTATGTTGTTGTTTTCCAGAAATTTTAAGGTTTTATCTTTGTATTCATCTTGTTTTATTATTATCATGGCGCTGCCCTTGTCTGATCTCGTAATGAGTGCCTCGTTGTTTTTAGTTTGTGTTTTATTTTTCTGCATGTTTTTTCTTCTTCAGTTTTTGTTCCTGTAAAAATGTTGTTCTTGTTTTTCTTTACCATGTATCTTATTTCTTCTGCAACTAACTCCCTTGTCAGACCTGCATTGAAGTTTGGGTTACTGTTCCTTTCTTGTTGTTTTATGATGTATTCACTTTCTGTGATAAGATTCTCCACTGTCTTGTGTGGAATGAGTGGTTTGTTTGCTTTCTATTTTTATGTGTAACGATTTCATTTTGTTTCAAGAGGGCGTTTAGTTTTCGTTGATGTTTATTCCATTTTGTTTTTATTTGTGTTCCTGTGTTTTGTTTGTATTCATGATACCATTAAATATTTCCGAGATTTTAATGGGGTTTCCTAGTTCAAGGTGAATTATGAACATTTCAGCATTGAGTTCCTGCTTCTTTGTATGTAGGTATCTAATTTCTTGCTTTAGCTACTCAATTTCAGCTTTGTGTTTGGAACGTTGGGCTGCAGGTGACATACTGTATACATTTACATGTATATAGTTAGGTATTACATTATGTAAAGGACAGATTCTGTTGAATTTTATATGTAAAATAGTTTGATGTACTTGTTTGAATTTTTAAATACAAACAGAATGACATACAGCATCTCTGTGTCGATTTTCAGTAAATGCAAGGTTCCAAAAACGATGTCCATCTGTTTTAGGAATCTGTTTCCTGCATAAAAACCAAAACACACTCACCTCAAAACGACGAAAATGTCGATACGCAAGGACTGAGCTACGATAAGGAGCAATGCTGTTACAGTTTCGGAAGAAAATTACGCTGGTTACGTCCGATGAACAAGAAAAGAGTTGTTATTATTTTCACGGATCACAGGGCAAGAGAATATCGTAAAGAAATGCGGGATTTAAGCAATTCGAAAGAAAAACCGAACAGACATCCCATAGTGAGGCTGCACGTTCTGTATCTGACAGCAAAACGAAACACTCAACAGAGCAGAACTGCAAGACAACGTTTTGTAGAAAAACTTTAGTAAGCTTAATGCATTCTTTGGAAAGACAAGACAAAATCTTTGTCAACAGAAGAGATCTGCAAGGGAAATAAATACAAAAAAGTTCTACAACAAAACTGAATAATGCAAATAGCTTAATATCATCAAATGACAAAGACTTAGACAGCAGATGAGATAGGGTACCTTCAAATACCTCAAATGCTTCAGAAATATTATACTCTCCACCTAACAGAAACAGGCGTACACCTAGGACATCCTTCTCACAAAAAATATGAACATTTACAACCACTTGAAACTTACGTACGATATGATAGCCAACTGAGCAAGTCCATTGTCACAAATGAATTCTTAGAGAAGAACTACAACTTAAAACACAGCCAGCAGACTCACAGTCTTTCAAGATGGCGTAATAGTCTCCCACAAAGTTCACTATAGTTTATGTTCACTCCAAACCTACACCACATAAAAACTAGACTTAATTACGACAGGCAAAACGAAGAAAGGGAAGCGAAGTGGTAACGTGTTCACGTGGCAACAGCTGTGCTGGTTCACGTGTTTGCACCATGCGTTCGCAGGTGAGAGTGAAACTTAAATCAGTCCAAAACACATTGTTGTCTTAACTGGAAATTCGGTGCATGGTAAAACGAATCATGGTTAGCGGTTCCACTCTGATCTCTGGGGCCAACAGTATAAAATAGACCAAGTAACATCACTCAATTGTCTCCACAATATCGTAAAAGGTATCTTCCTCATCTTCCAACACAAAACATTATCTGTACAACAGAACAACATCACTTGAAACAACTGACACAGGTCCTCTTTCCTGCACATAATTACCTCCAACCACATTACCCACAGGACCTCTTGCCTGATCACAAATAACCTCAATAAAAACAACCTCACACATATCTTCATGTCAACAAAACTTCGCTGTCCTTTGAGAAATAAGAGACGAAAGTCATCTTATCCTCACAAAACAACTTATAAGGACACAACAGACCAATTTTCCTTCATCATTCATAATAAATCTTAGCACGGTACATCACTTATTACATCGTAGCTTCTTACCCTGAGTTAACCAGTTAGGCATCGACCATTTGTGAAAAACAGAATGTATGGGTAGAGAAAGGCTTCAAAATGGGGAGAGAAAATGTAGAGAGACGCAAAAGAAGAGAAAGAGAAGACGGGCAAAGTTCATTCCTTTCATTCCGCAATTCAGCATGTCACACTATATCCAAGTGGTTTCGGCAACACAATTACGACTAAGTACGCGCTTGGGGCCTCAAGTCACCTAGTCCCAATAGTAATCTGAGATACAATGACAGGATGGTCATAATCTCATAGTTTATCGCTTTTCTTACAAGGCCTAGGCGCAGATTTTGCGTCCGTGCCTGGTCTACTAATAACAACACCCTCCCATCAAAGTTCAAAAGACTTAGAGCGCCGATTTCAGCAACCTCGCAAACGCGGTATTCGAACAGAAGGGACTTGTGTGCTGCCTAATGCTCTCACATCAGTGGAAAAAAGCGTAAGAGCCTACTCTCATCTGGGCACAGGAATCGTACTTAAAGAAAAGACGAAAGAAAGTAGGATGAAAGCGAAACAGAAGAAACTGGCATGAACAGCTGGGAGTCTCTGCGCTTGCTACGAACATTTTGCTAGCTGCAAATTCCTGGAGATTAATCGACATATACCTATAGAAACTTCTCATCATAACAACTAAGCATGATATACTTCAACAACAAAGATAAAAACAAGGATAAGAAATCCACTTCAGTAGACAGATTCAACGGAAGTAAGTGTCTAAATTACACAGGCATTAACTATACAAACAACATATATCTGGAGTGTTTATCTAGGAACAATTCAACATTCAACATACCTCACAGTAACTACACTCAGAAAAATTTATAGTTCAAAATGTCCTTCTAAGCAAAGATTCCTTCAAACAACGCAGGTTAATAACTGCATAAGATGCAAATTTTAACTCTTTACAATGCACTACTAAGTACTGAGAAGAAGAAACCCATGCAAGCAGCAACATTAATGGGGCATAAAACCACAGCCTAGTATCGCAATGTGCAGGAGAATTTTGTCTCTAAACCTATCTGAGTCTGTCCTAAGATGTGCTGTCACCTTCTAGGTTAAAAAAAAAAAAAAAAGGCTCTGAGCACTATGGGACTTAACATCTGAGGTCATCAGTCCCCTAGAACTTAGAACTACTTAAACCTAACTAACCTAAGGACATCACACACATCCATGCCCGAGGCAGGATTCGAACCTGCGACCGTAGCAGTCAGACGGTTCCGGACTGAAGCGCCTAGAACCGCTCGGCCGCACTGGCCCGCCCACCTTCTAGGAAAATAAGATTGAGTCACGACGTTTTTACACTGCAGGCAATAGTAGTCAAAATAACAGCTTGTGTTACAAAAAGTGAGCTCTAAGACTCACAATACTTTTTCATTTAAAACTATAATTTACTGATCTAAAAAGTCCTATTTGTTCACTTACGTTCTCTTCTGAACAAATCGCTGCAGTGCCGTAGTGCATAGCAACACTTACAATACACTCGTTGCGTCGCGACGCGTGGAATGCGGCGCCGGCGGCGGCGGCGGCGACGACGCGGCGGCTGCGGGTCGTGCGCAGGCGATGACCGCTTGGCTGCGGCCTGTGCGTCAAAAGTACTGGCTATTGTTTACAAGGAGCTTGTGTTCTTACGAACCAGAATGTCTGGTTCGTAAGAACAGAAGCTCCTTGTAAACATAAGCCGGTAGTTATCTGAAGATGGCCTAATGAGCCGAAAACTAGTTCATACAAATAAAAATCAGTAGAACAAAAAACGGCCTAAGTGTTATTCGACCCTCAAATATCGTAAGTGATTCACTGTACAATATTTATGCAAAACGTAGGTTTATCTTCGGTTCCGTAACTGTAATCTTAAATAAATATAAATCCGAAATGGCACCGAGCAAATTCCAGTTCTTTCGTCAGTATACACAGCTCTACTTAATTTCTATGGAAGCCAAGAAAATTGCTACGACCCCAAAACAGCCATCCTCACCGCTGACTGAATCAATAATTTCGTTTATGCTATTAGGAGACTGAAATATTAAGCTCGCTATGCAGCTACAAACGGATAGAAACTTTTGAAGAAATCCGACAGGTAAACGTGCTGAAACTTCTGAGGTCTTTCCTCGAGTTCTGCAAATCTTTCCCATAATTCTTAGAAATTTTGCACCATCGTCCACTCAATCGAGTAAGTAAACAATTTGTTATCGTCACGATTAGAAATATATTACACTGACTGCTTTCTATACTGCTCGGAGCAAAGCTAGTAATGAGCTAAGAGAAAAGCGCCGTACGAACATAACAGCTATTATGGGAAAATAAGTTTGAGTAGTGATGATTTAGTCACGTTCAGTTTTCCTAGGTTCATCTGATGAGGAAGAGGCTTCCATTCAATGATATTCCGTTCACAGCAAATGCCTATCACGTGACCTCAGAGTAAACTTCATGAACAAGCTGGTTGGTTGGTTTGTGGGGTTTGAAGGTATCAGACCACAAAGGCCATCGGTCCCTCATGAACAAGCATTCTGTTTATAACGTCGTACATTAAACAATACATTATTACTGAAGAAATGAAAGTGGCAGTTTTCAGAATGGCATGCGAGTAAAATTTTGGGAAGCTTTCTCATGAAAGTTCGCACACATTGTCACCTGATACTATACATTTCAAGAATTCTACAAATATATCGTTTGTAATTCGTCATTTTACTAATCTATAAAATGTTCAAATGTGTGTGAAATCTTATGGGACTTAACTGCTAAGGTCATCAGTCCCTAAGCTTACACACTATTTAACATAAATTATCTTAAGGATAAACACACACACCCATGCCCGAGGGAGGATTCGAACCTCCGGCGGGACCAGCCGCATAGTCCATGACAGCAGCGCCTCAGACCGCTCGGCTAATCCCGCGCAGCTTTTAACTAATCAAAAACTACTTTTATTGACATTTTTCCGAAATTACAGGCTGTTTCAATGTCAGACCAGTGTAACAGACACATTACTTATTACAACGGCTATTTCTTCATCATATCCGTATGATTTCTTTGCCACGATGGTCTAAATACGTGAATATACATTAATATTGAAACTCGTATTATCAGAGAATAAGAGTGAAATGAAAGCTACACACCAAAAACTGACGCTGCGATCAGTGAAAAACCGGGAACCTGTGTACACCACTCCCAAACTGCTACAGATAACTCGCTTAAGCAGGGTAAGTCCGCATACTCGCTTTCCTAATGTTTGACCGAAGAACGATGAGTTGTTAAGCTGAAAAAAAAATGCATTTGCTTAGTAACTACTCATCGGATATTTTGAGCTCCTGCTATCAAAATACGGAATCAACGTTTGTAACATTGTTTGACGAACTTTTAACCCAATAAACATTTTACAGGAGTAGGTGAAAAATATTGCAGTTGAGAATAACGCTCCTTGTCAGAGTGAAGTAGGAATCGTGGGTACCATTAACAACCTATTGAATATATGGACAACTCCTTTGACTTGTTCGCAAGTGTATTACGATATTCAATAACTTTTAGATGACTATGTAGCGACAGGTCCGTCCTCTCACAGAAAAAAAGTCCTCAGGAGATTGGTCGAAACCTGAGCGCCCAGTACGTTCTATTATTAGCTCTCTCATTACTGAAGTTAGCAGCTTTAGTTAATACTTCTCATACAGGGATGCAATCCAGGACGAACTAATGAAAGCATTCAGTCGTTTACAGTGTCAATTCTATAGCCGTGTACTTTTGTTCAAAATCAGTACATATACAAATACCGAGTGATCAAAAAGCCAGTATAAATTTGAAAACTGAATAAATCACGGAATAATATAGATACAGAGGTACAAATTGACACACATGCTTGGAATGACATGGGGTTTTATTAGAACCAAAAAATACAAAAGTTCAAAAAATGTCCGACAGATGGCGCTTCATCTGATCAGAATAGCAATAATTAGCAAAACAAAGTAAGACAAAGCAAAGATGATGTTCTTTACAGGAAATGCTCAATATGTCCACCATCATCCCTCAACAATAGCTGTAGTCGAGGAATAATGTTGTGAACAGCACTGTAAAGCATGTCCGGAGTTATGGTGAGGCATTGGCGTCGGATGTTGTCTTTCAGTATCCCTAGAGATGTCGGTCGATCACGATAGCCTTGCGACTTCAGGTAACCCCAAAGCCAATAATCGCACGGACTGAGATCTGGGGATCTGGGAGACCAAGCATGACGAAAGTGGCGGCTGAGCACACAATCGTCACCAAACGACTCGCGCAAGAGATCTTTCCCGTGTCTAGAAATATGGGGTGTAGCGCCATCTTGCATAAACATCGTACGTACCAGCAGGTGTTTAACAGCCAGGCTGGGGATGATGCTATTCTGTAACACATCGGCGTACCTCTCACCTGTCAGGGTAGCAGTTACAAAACCAGAATCACGCATTTCCTCGAAGAAAAAAGGCCAGATAACCTTTTTTTTTCCTTATAAAACCCCATGTCATTCCAAGCATTATTCCCTGGTTTATTAAGTTTTCAAATTTATACTGACTTTTTAATCACCCGGTATATTTGCTATAGAAGTTCTAGTGCCAATATTCACTCTGTACAAAGTGGTCACCTCAAATTAAATACACATTTACCGTGATTGGACAAAAATATGGAAACACAAAAAACAGCACATTGGCGAGCCTAATGCGGTGTAGGAAACGCTTGTCATTCAAAACAATTTCCATTCGTCTTAGAATGGATAAATACAGGCTCTGTCTGGTTTTCAAGGGAATCTTATACCATTCTTCCTGCAAAATAGTAGCAAGTTCAGGTAACGATTATGGAGGTGTATAGCGATCTTGCTGCCTTCTTTTCAAATTACACCACAAGGGCTCAATGATATTGAGATCGGGTGACAGTGGTGGCCATTGAAGATGTGGCAATTTATCCTCGTTCTCACAAAACCAGTTGGCTGGTTGGTTGATTTGGGAGGGGGGGGGGGGGGGGGAGGGGAGGGGACCAGAGAGCGAGGTCGTCCGTTCCATCGGATTAGGAAAGGATGGGGAAGGAAATCGGCCGTGCCCTCTTAAAGGAACCATCCCGGTATTTGCCTGAAGCGATTTAGAGAAATCACGGAAAACCTAAATCAGGATGGCCGAAGGCGGGTTTGAACCGTCGTCCTCCCAAATGCGAGTTCAGTGTGCTAACCACTTTTCTTTTTTCCATTTTATGTTCGTTATTGTTCATTGTGTTTGGTCGTTGCGGACGTTACATGACATCCGTTGAAGTTCGCTGTTGATCCCTTGACTCAGCTTCTTTATTACAGAGGGCGGCAAGTTCCCTGACCGAACACGCTGAGCTACCGTGCCGGCTACCTATGGGCTACCCCGCTCGACAAAACCAGTCCTGTACGATATGAGCTGTGGGAGCGGGGGCCCTGTCGTCTTGGAACAGAGCTTCGCCACTGGGGAACAAACTTGGTACTATGTTATGGACCTAATCAGCCAAAACGGTCATATAATACTTGGTAGCAATGCGACATTGCACAGTACGCGTTTCCTTGTTTCGCCACTGTCTCGCCTTTACGGCACGGCGGACTGCCACAGTCTTCCGCGCAGGACTGGCGGGCGTCTCTTCCGACATAATGGTCTTTCAGACTGACGATACTCTACTCGGAACCTTCACGCAAATATAAAACATAATAGTGTGTTACAAATCTGAAGTACATTTTGAGTGTTGTTGTTGTTGTGGTCTTCAGTCCTGAGACTGGTTTCATGCAGCTCTCCATGCTGCCCTATCCTGTGCAAGTTTATTCATCTGCCAGTACTTACTGCAACCTACATCCTTCTGAATCTGCTTAGTGTATTCATCTCTTGGTCTCCCTCTACGATTTTTACCCTCCACGCTGCCCTCCAATGCTAAATTTGTGATCCCTTGATGCCTCAGAACATGTCCTACCAACCGGTCCCTTCTTCTTGTCAAGTTGTGCCACAAACTCCTCTTCTCCCCAATTCTATTCAATACCTCCTCATTAGTTATGTGATCTACCCATCTAATCTTCAGCATTCTTTTGTACCACCACATTTCGAAAACTTCTGTTCTCTTTTTGTCCAAACTAGTTATCGTCCATGTTTCACTTCCATACATGGCTACACTTCATACAAATACTTTCAGAAACGACTTCCTGACACTTAAATCTGTACTCGATGTTAACAAATTTCTCTTCTTCAGAAAGGCTTTCCTTGCCATTGCCAGTCTACATTTTATATCCTCTCTACTTCGATCATCATCAGTTATTTTGCTCCCCAAGTAGCAAAACTCCTTTACTACTTTAAGTGTCTCATTTCCTAATCTAATTCCCTCAGCACTTAATTCCACTACATTCCATTATCCTCATTTTGCTTTTGTTGATGTTCATCTTATATCCTCCTTCCAATACACTGTCCATTCCGTTCAACTGCTCTTCCAAGTCGTTTGCTGTCTCTGACAGAATTACAATGTGATCGGCGAACCTCAAAGTTTTTATTTCTTCTCCATGGATTTTAATACCTACTCCGAATTTTGCTTTTGTTTCCTTTACTGCTTGCTCAATATACAGATTGAATAACATCGGGGAGAGGCTACAACCCTGTCTCCCTCCTTTCCCAACCACTGCTTCCCTTTGGTGCCCCTCGACTCTTATAACTGCCATCTGGTTTCTGTACAAATTGTAAATAGCCTTTCGCTCCCTGTATTTTATCCCTGCCACCTTTAGAATTTGAAAGAGAGTATTCCAGTCAACATTGTCAAAAGCTTTCTCTAAGTCAACAAATGCTAGAAACGTAGGTTTGCCTTTCCTTAATCTTTCTTCTAAGATAAGTCGTAGAGGCAGTATTGCCTCACGTGTTCCAGTGTTTCTACGGAATCCAAACTGGTCTTCCCCGAGGTCGGCTTCTACCAGTTTTTCCATTCGTCTGTCAAGAATTCGTGTTACTATTTTGCAGCTGTCACTTATTAAACTGATAGTTCGGTAATTTTCACATCTGTCAACACCTGCTTTCTTTGGGATTGGAATTATTATATTCTTCTTGAAGTCTGAGGGTATTTCGCCTGTCTGATACATCTTGCTCACCAGATGGTAGAGTTTTGTAAGGACTGGCTCTCCCAAGACCGTCAGTAGTTCTAATGGAATGTTGTCTACTCCTGGAGCCTTGTTTCGACTCAGGTCTTTCAGTGCTCTGTCAAACTCTTCACGCAGTATCGTATCTCCCATTTCATGTTCATCTACATTCTCTTCCATTTCCATAATATCGTCCTCAAGTACATCGCCCTTGTATAGACCCTCTATATACTCCTTCCACCTTTCTGAGTATAGCACAGAAAAAAGACAACATTAAGTACTGAATAGTGGGGGAAAAAAATAAGCACAGATGGAACACAGTACTGTTCCAGTCTCTCAGAGAATATTCATAAAAGTGATCATTTGTTAAATGGAGACATCCATACGTACACTTCTCTAAGCAGAATACATACAAATGCTTAGTCTGGAAGAGAAACCCTGGCTTTGAAAATCTAAAATCTGAGAGATCTCAATGGGTTCAAGAAAACGGTATACACCGTTCTTCCAGAAAGTTCAGAAACTGGTTTCATTTCTGTCGTAGGCTATAAGCGATATCAGCGCAGAAACTACAGTGACAGAGTGAACTAACAACAGATGTGCATTCAACCAGTGAGCTGAAAGCAGGCAGTGTGAAGTACACTGCTGGCCACCGTAAATGCAACACCCTGAAGGAAGCATCCGAATCAAGTGAAATTTACACCATGGGTTTGCAGCGATGAGATATGCAACTGATTAGAATTTCAGCGCAGACGCACATCACGCGCGCCTGTGGCGCCACCTCATAGCGCCATTTAAGGCTTGGCGATTTCGACGAGTGTACGTTCGGCACGTGTGTTTACCTTGTGGTTGTTTCACAAGACGATCAGTTATGCTTCGTAAACAACAGCGAACATCGTTTGATCAAGTATCCGAGTTCGACAGAGGAAGGATAGTGGCTTACCGAGATTGTGGATTATCATACAGAGAAATCGCTAGTCGTGTTGGACGAAACCAAACAACTGTAATGCGGATATGTGACCGTTGGATGCAGGAGGGTACGACGGACCGACGTGGTCGATCGCATTCACCTCGGTGCACCACTGCACGTGCTGATAGGCAAATTGTGCGCATGGCAGTGACGGATCGCTCAGTGACATCCCGAACCATAGCACAGCACATTGCGTCTGTAACGCATCATCCAGTGTCTGCGCGTACCATTCGACGCCGTTTACAGCAGAGTGGTCTGTCCGCAAGACGTCCATTGCTTCGTCTACCATTGACGCAGAACCACAGACGTCTCCGTCGCCAATGGTGTGATGACAGACGGATGTGGACGGCAGAATGAAATGACGTTGTCTTTACTGACGAGGCACGCTTCTGTCTGCAGCACCACGATGGTCGGATTCGAGTGTGGAGACACCGTGGAGAGAGGATGCTGGACAGCTGCATTATGCACCGCCACACTGGTCTTGCACCGGGTATTATGGTATGGGGCGGTATTGGATATTACTCTCGCACGCCTCTAGTACGCATTGCCGGTACTTTAAATAGCCGGCGCTACATATCCGAGGTGCTGGAGCCAGTTGTCCTTCCTTACCTTCAGGGCTCGGCCACAGCCATATTTCAACAGGATAATGCGCGACCACCACTTCGTCAATAACCAGATTGAAGTGCTTCCCCGGCCGGCTCGCTCTCCGGATCTTTCGCCGATAGAAAACATGTAGTCCATGGCCCGGCTGCCACACCAGATGATCTTTGGCAACGTGTGGAAGTTGCTTGGGCTGCTGTACCCCAGGAACACATCCAACGTCTCTTTGACTCAATGCCGAGACGTGTGGCAGCGGTGATCTCCAACAATGGCAGCTACTCTGGCTACTGATTCTGGCAGGAACCACATGTCACAGACGTCTGTAAACGTAATCATTTGATACTTGGTCAACATGTTATCTACAAAATAAATTTTGTTGTGCTACCTCTTGTCTTTCTTGGTGTTGCATTTACGGTGGCCAGCAGTGAGTTGAAGTGCGGCCGTAGAGCGCCAAAGTTGTGTCGCAGATCGCAGTGGAGACGCATCTCCAAATCAAGTGTTTCTGACATTCTCCAGAATGTTTTGAAGAAAACAGTGTGTGCCAAGTTTGTCGCGCACATCTCGACTCCGAACAGAAACGACACATGGTCGCCTGCCGCGACTGCATTGGAATGCGAAACGCGGAAAAATCTTTTCTAGAAAAAATCATCATGGGAGACGAATCTACCACAAAACGGCAAAGTGCAAAAATCCACATGAAGTGTGAACGCTTTGATGACATAACAGGCATTCGAGCGAAAGTGACGAGCGAGTTGAACAACATTTCAAAGAAGGACTTTTGCCGGCCGCGGTGGCCGTGCGGTTCTGGCGCTGCCGTCCGGAACCGCGGGACTGCTACGGTCGCAGGTTCGAATCCTGCCTCGGGCATGGGTGTGTGTGATGTCCTTAGGTTAGTTAGGTTTAAGTAGTTCTAAGTTCTAGGGGACTTATGACCTAAGATGTTGAGTCCCATAGTGCTCAGAGCCATTTGAGCCATTTGAAGGACTTTTTCTGACAGTTTCACATGGTTGTATGAACATTCTGTGCGTTCCCACATAACTGGGAGCTATATGAATCCTTGAGGACTATCCACGATCTGTTGCTTACACTCCGAAAATTTGTATCTATAGCCCTGTTTCAGCTGAGTGTATATGATCTCCCTCGCTTTATTAAAGAAATCGAATACGACAGTAGGTCCATAATTTCCAGTGGAATAAGCAAACAAAGGACAGTCGACATTTAGAAATTAACCTAATGGAAACTTTAGTCTTCCAAAAATTATTATCGAACACGTGGATATCTATTTGCCAGGTGAAGGACTCTTCCTATTTGATTGTACTGTTGCCAGACTAACGATACAGGCAGCGCAATAGTCTTTTTACGCCTATTAGAGAAAAAATGCAGATTTTACGTTTTAGAAAGACAAATTATTTCCAACACAAGATTCTAGATTTGTTCACATCTTTCTATGATTAACCTATTTTCCCTGTTTACCCATGCGACGTTGAAATCTATGTAATGCTCTCACACACAGTATGCTGTTTCAGATTCACGTCCTCAGTAGACGCTCTTTGAAGCTTTTTTGGTTTCTTCCCACAGCCGTCATCTGTAAATAAAAGCGCTGGGAAAGGCGCACTAAGGTGAGGTCGCGTGAATGAGGTGCCATTTAAATGACTGTAGCCGTCACATCATTTTTTTATTTCAAACATCATCGATCAACAATTCAGAATTGACGGTATGCATCACGATTCCTGGGGTTGCGTCCTCAAGCAAATATATTCATAATGATGTTATCGTTCACAATGTACTGATCAGACTGAAAAACCAGTTGATATTGCCGCCCTATCATTTACACCTGGCTGATAGAGCGCTTTTTCTTTAAAAAACGTGTCGTCATTAAAAACAGTTACGTCGGTTTACATGATCTGATAGTTGAAACATGGGTTCATCCGACCACAGAGTGTTACGAACAAACTGGGATCAGTCGTGGTGTGACCTATCATTAGGTCGTCAAACTGTAATATTCGGGCTGGACAATTTTCCGATAACATGTTTAACAAAGGCGAAATGCACAACTTCAGGAATGGAACACAAAGGCATGATAGTGAAATGTTTGGATATTCTGCATATAATCCTTTTCTGACCATTTTACTGTGTCACAGTGAGGCAAATCTGCAGTTCACATACCTAGGTACGTGCTGCCCTTGGTCAGCCATTTTATCGACAACACTTCCTGTTACTATAAAAACTTCTCTATAAAATCACAAACAGTCCTACTGCCCTATTCATGTCGAACATAGTGTACACCACTTTCGTAACTTATTTTTAACGTAAAATGTCTCTTTCTTTGGTCATAAATGGAAAATAAATGGACTGTTAGGTGACACTCAGTTTTAATTCAGTTGTACTTTGTAGTTACTTCCTGCCTCATCATCGCCAACAGTAAAACATTTTTCCTAATAAGCTGCTTTCAATATGTAAATTGATTTGACAGTAATTATGTGGATAAACTTCGTTGCCCAATGTCACAAGCATGAAGTGAAGTTTGTGCCACCATGAATCGTTAATGGGAGTACTTCAGACAAAGTTGTTTCGGCCTGCAGGTGTAATACCCTGCAAAATACGAACTTAATTAGATATTATAGCTCTAGGTTTATGGCCATGTGCACTTAATTTGGGACAAATATGGTATATTACGACAAGCTCATGTGCACTTAATTTGGGACAAATGTGGTATATTACGACAAGCTTAAAAGTTCTTGAGATGGTACCGAAAGACTGTCGTTATTGGTGAAAAATTCATTTATTTTTCGACGTAGCCGGTACCGTTCATTCTAATTAAAGCATATTTATCCATAGATGTCTTGAGATGTGTGATTATGTGGTATGCAAAGGGTACAAAACTTGCTAAACAGGATGGTTGTCAAGCAATTCATACGTCATATCCTTCAACTGCTGTTTGGGCAGATATTTTGTCCCAAATAATAATCTGTTTTTGCAACACAGATCAGGTCTCGCACATATTTTCATCCGGAATGTTCGTAGGACTCTCGTAGTATTCATTAGTAGTAATTTAACCAATTACAAGGTAATATGAAAAAGGACTCTATTTGCATCAAAGAAAACGCTTCTCATAACCTTTATGGAAGATTACATAGCTTTCTGGTGTTTCAGCGAAAGGCCACCGGCTTCCATCAACAGATTGTACTACACTCCTGGAAATGGAAAAAGGAACACATTGACACCGGTGTGTCAGACCCACCATACTTGCTCCGGACACTGCGAGAGGGCTGTACAAGCAATGATCACACGCACGGCACAGCGGACACACCAGGAACCGCGGTGTTGGCCGTCGAATGGCGCTAGCTGCGCAGCATTTGTGCACCGCCGCCGTCAGTGTCAGCCAGTTTGCCGTGGCATACGGAGCGACGCAGTCTTTAACACTGGTAGCATGCCGCGACAGCGTGGACGTGAACCGTATGTGCAGTTGACGGACTTTGAGCGAGGGCGTATAGTGGGCATGCGGGAGGCCGGGTGGACGTACCGCCGAATTGCTCAACACGTGGGGCGTGAGGTCTCCACAGTACATCGATGTTGTCGCCAGTGGTCGGCGGAAGGTGCACGTGCCCGTCGACCTGGGACCGGACCGCAGCGACGCACGGATGCACGCCAAGACCGTAGGATCCTACGCAGTGCCGTAGGGGACCGCACCGCCACTTCCCAGCAAATTAGGGACACTGTTGCTCCTGGGGTATCGGCGAGGACCATTCGCAACCGTCTCCATGAAGCTGGGCTACGGTCCCGCACACCGTTAGGCCGTCTTCCGCTCACGCCCCAACATCGTGCAGCCCGCCTCCAGTGGTGTCGCGACAGGCATGAATGGAGGGACGAATGGAGACGTGTCGTCTTCAGCGATGAGAGTCGCTTCTGCCTTGGTGCCAATGATGGTCGTATGCGTGTTTGGCGCCGTGCAGGTGAGCGCCACAATCAGGACTGCATACGACCGAGGCACACAGGGCCAACACCCGGCATCATGGTGTGGGGAGCGATCTCCTACACTGGCCGTACACCACTGGTGATCGTCGAGGGGACACTGAATAGTGCACGGTACATCCAAACCGTCATCGAACCCATCGTTCTACCATTCCTAGACCGGCAAGGGAACTTGCTGTTCCAACAGGACAATGCACATCCGCATGTATCCTGTGCCACCCAACGTGCTCTAGAAGGTGTAAGTCAACTACCCTGACCAGCAAGATCTCCGGATCTGTCCCCCATTGAGCATGTTTGGGACTGGATGAAGCGTCGTCTCACGCGGTCTGCACGTCCAGCACGAACGCTGGTCCAACTGAGGCGCCAGGTGGAAATGGCATGGCAAGCCGTTCCACAGGACTACATCCAGCATCTCTACGATCGTCTCCATGGGAGAATAGCAGCCTGCATTGCTGCGAAAGGTGGATATACACTGTACTAGTGCCGACATTGTGCATGCTCTGTTGCCTGTGTCTATGTGCCTGTGGTTCTGTCATTGTGATCATGTGATGTATCTGACCCCAGGAATGTGTCAATAAAGTTTCCCCTCCCTGGGACAATGAATTCACGGTGTTCTTATTTCAATTTCCAGGAGTGTAATTTTTCACTTCTGGAGTGCGGTTGTGAGTCTATGTCTCACTTACAGTCAAGAAAATAATAATAATAATAATAAGTTGAGTTCTTTTCAAAATCATCCTAACATTGCATCTGCATTTGGTAAGTAAGTTAGAGGTCATCAAAGATGGAATAAAATCCCGGATTAGTGTCGGTTGGGCAATTAAGTCCACAGTGTCCTTCCCACACGATTTATCCCGGCATTTCCCTCAACGATCTAGTGAAACCAAGGAAAACCTAAATTAGCCGAACGAGGATTTGAAGTGACGCTTTCTCGATTGCGAATCAAATGTACCACTGCGGTGCATTTAATCAGTATTCACCAAGTTAAGGTTATAATAAATCCCATTAGAGAGAAAGCGACAGAAGAGATTGTTAATGATGTTTTACAAAGAATGATTAAGTTTTTCTCTGAAAGTGGACTATACCTAAATTTTGAGAAAACACGTTACATTCAGTTCTGCTCAACAATCACACGAACAACTGATGTAGCGCGTGATCAGCAGTTAGTAAATAGTATAGAATGCTTGAATTTTTGGGTGTACATATTAATGACAGCTTGAATTACAAGAAGCATATTACTGATCTTCTAAAACAATTAATTTAAGATACTTTTTCTCTTCGTATTACTGCTGACCTTGGAAACAAGGGAATCAACCTCCTGACATTTTTACGCTCAATAATGTCTTATGGAATAATTTTCTGGGGAACTCATTACTTAAAAAGAAAGTATCGATTGCACACACACAGGCAGTAAGTATGATATATGGTGGTCACCTGTGGTCGTCATGTGGGTACCTTTTCACGGAGCCGGACATTTAATTTTCTGGGGAACTCATTACTTACAAAGAAAGTATCGATTGCACACAAACAGGCAGTAAGTATAATATATGGTGATCAAAAATGGCTCTGAGCACTATGGGACTCAACATCTTAGGTCATAAGTCCCCTAGAACTTAGAACTACTTAAACCTAACTAACCTAAGGACATCACACACACCCATGCCCGAGGCAGGATTCGAACCTGCGACCGTAGCAGTCCCGCGGTTCCAGACTGCAGCGCCAGAACCGCTAGACCACCGCGGCCGGCTATATGGTGATCACCTGTGGTCGTCATGTGGGTACCTTTTCACGGAGCTGGACATTTAAAATGCACCATTACAACGAAATTCATCGTAAATAATCCATCACAATTTGAGAAGAATAGTAATATCCATACCTACAACATTAGTGGAAAAAATTACCTTGATTAGACATTATTAAAGCTGTCGGTTGCCCAAAAAGAAGTTCAGTACGCAGCAACAAACATTTTTGATAATTTTCCCAGTACCATAAATTGTTTTGCAGGTAGCAAAACAAGTTTTAAATCCAACCTAAAACCAGCTCTGTTGGACAACACATTCTATTATGTGGACGAATTTCTGTTTAAAAATTACTAGCCTATAAAGAAAATAAAAATGAAAAAAATAAAAAGCAACTAATTTTTAAGTGTATTGGCATGAGTAGGACTAAAAATAATGTTTTCATTAATGATAACAATAATCATTTGTACCTGCAAATTGACTCGTTGCACATCATTTCGATAAACGAATCTTTCAAATGATCTATAGAACATGTAACTAACAAATGCTGGGCACATCTTGTATACAGTTCATTCGCATTGTGCACTTTCTTAGTGCTTCAATGTATCTCGATCAACGGCACATTTGTTCTTCAAAATCAATACCTAATGTGGATAACTTGGCATACAAGTATTATCTAAACATTTTCACTCCATGCAAGACACAAAACGAGCCAACCGCTGTAGATGCCAAGGTATTTACGCAGAACGTCAATGAAAGATACACTATGTGATCAAAAGTATCCGGACACCCCCAAAAAACATACTTTTCTCATATTAGGTGCATTGTGCTGCCACTTACTGCCACGTAATCCATATCAGCGACCTCTGTAGTCATTAGACATAGTGAGAGAGCAGAATGGGGCGCTCCGCGGGACTCACGGACTTCGAACGTGATCAGGTGATTGAGTATCACTTGTGTCATACGTCTGTATGAGAGATTTCCACACTCCTAAACATTCCTAGGTCCACTGTTTCCAATGTGATAGTGAAGTGGATACGTAAAGGGACACACAGCACAAAAGCGTACAGGCCGACCTCGTCTGTTGACTGACAGAGACCGCCGACAGTTGAAGAGGGTCGTAATGTGTAATAGGCAGACATCTATCCAGTCCATCACACAGGAATTCCAAACTGCATCAGGATTTACTGCTATGTGACAGGTAAGTGGGAGGTGAGAAAACTAGGATTTCCTGGTCTTCTCCTGACCTCAACTCTTTCCAGAAGCTTACTATCGTCCCTGCTGACGTTTTTACAACCTCTGGGGAATCTCCTATTGCCCTGGACGCCTTCCGACCTTCATTCGGCTACGCAGTCTCTCCCTAAGGAAGCTTACCCCTTATCACATACTGTGCAGCTCTAGTTTCTTCCGATCCGTTATTTTTGAAACCATGAAACGTCTCTGTGAAGTCGTTTCATAAAACGCTTGTCGAATTCGGTATAACCTATTCATTTTACTACCTGATTTTACCTCAATTCATGAACCCTTAGAGAAAGGCTGAGCACTCAAATAAGGCCTATTGATTATTATATGTGTGTTTTAAGGTGGGTTTCGGTTTTGTTTTGTGGGAATCGCTGAACTGGTCATCGTGTGCTGGGAGCAGACGATGTTGCTTCTCGTTCAAAGGAGAGCACAGGATGACCAACTTAGGTTTCCAATATCTCAACAGAGAGGTTAGCCTATCTTAGTCGAGGGCTGTGTCGAAGGCTGTTTTTGTGTGTGGGGTTGGTGACGGAGGGCTACCCCTCAGGTAGCTTCCGCTGCACGAGGAGCTAGATAATCTCGTGAGAGAAAGGGGACTCTTCGGTGAACGCTTGGTGAGTACGCATCGTAGCTCTTAAGAGGGGGGTTTCAGGTGATAGGAATCAGGTTGAGTTAGGACGTCGTTATGTTTAACTGGTGAAATACTTAAGAACTTCAGCTTAACTGAAGCTTGTGAAACGAGTAACTTTTTTTAATGATTTTTAGTCTTATATTTTGTGGAAATTGCTTTTGTCTTTGTGTGTCGATTTTACGGCACGTGTTTGGTAATCAGTAACCCTTCTGGTCCACCACGGCACCGCAATAGGCTTCATTTTAACAGTTTGCTTGTTTAATGAGTTACCATTTTTGCAAGAATATCTGTTCTTTCGTGCGCGTTCCACAAAGCAGCACAACAGTTTGAGTCAGAATGCACCACGTGCTATAGTTCGGCCGTTTGCAAGCAGCAGACGCAGTTAGTACGTTAAATAATTATCGCACAGCCTTGTGTATTGGTTAAAGCTCTGTCCAGAATAGTGCATGCGTAGAATCGTAATGCATATCTCACTGAGATATTTTTATAGTGTTAATGCAAAGGAGATGATAGTATAATCTTCTCCCACCTCCGTCTTCTGTGTTTCTTCTTGCTGTAGTTAAATTGTGCTCTGTTTCATTCTCAAGTAATTCTTACTTAAATATTTCGAGTCAGGCACCAGTTATGCGTAGTTAGGATGTGCAACCAAAAATTTTGTTACAATAAATAATTTACGTGAAAGATAAATTCTTTGGTGTCGATCTTACCCCCTTACTCCGATTTCCAATCCGAAATTAATCAACTTGCTTCATGCATTTATCTAGCTACTTAAAGAAATTTTCATACTTGTAATTAAATTATTAAAGTAATTAAACTAATAATTTTCCAGCTCCGTTTTACACTAAATGTTTAGGAAGGGCGTGGGCTGGTGGCGACCCTGTATTGTTATCACTATTTGTGTGAGAGATGCAGCTACAAATGCGAGATAACGTATATGGCTCGATGAGAAACGTCGTAAACATAGTAATACGTTACAACCGCCCTGTGTATGGAGGCTTCCAGGCCTCCTAAGGATATGAAACTAGCCAACGACCACTTCCACCGCTATGTTACAGTACCTCAGCTCTCTGTTGCACAACGACAGCTTAATTCGTACCCTAATGCGATTTATTCGCGACACATCTCCTCCTGTTCCATCTCTTTGTGTATCGCCTCCTTCTTTCTCCTTTCATCGCCTTGCCTCCCGACGTACACCCCGCCTAAACTTATTTTCCCTGTCTCGTCTAAGCCGTCAGTTCGTCTAAACTTCAGGCAGAGTTTTCTCAGAAATTCTATGTTCTGCACCTATTCCTCAGGCCTGTGTGCTTGTAATTAGTTATGGCAAGCCTATGCCAAATGATGCCAAGCGTGAATAACTGATGCCCACCCCTCATATGGCGTCAAAAATTTATATATGTTGCATCTGCGAAATTCCTGCTAGCGGATAAGGAATGGTGGAGTCTGATGTTAAGTATCCATAAGTGGAGTGGGCTCTTCCGACTCGTTCTCTGGAGTTAGAATTGCAAGTTGAGATGGTTTCAGACGAGGGAAATCAGTATGCAGAAAATATATGTCTCTAAAACAGCATTATAACGGAAAGCTTAGGTTGTACTGCAAGTTTACGAGGTACTAAGTATGAGACTGAGAGAACTGAGAGAGGAGTCACTACTCTGTACAACTAGGTGCCTTGAGAATCGAAGTCCCGCACCAAGGGCAGAGTAACGCAGAGACTGCGTCGAAGGCGGAGTGTAAGACGGAATCCCCCAGGCCGGTTAAGCTGTCGCTTATATAGGGTCACATGCTCTGGTTTCTTCCGACCCGTGTGTGGAGGCTTTCCGGGCCTCCGAAGGTCATGACTCCAGCCAGCGGCAACTTCCATCTCTGGGTTACAGTATCGCAGCTCTGTTGTACAACGATAGCTTAATCTGTACCCTACTTCGATTTATTCGCGACCTTCCTCTTTCCGGGGAAAATTTTGCGGTCTCCATCTTCGAGAATGCAAAATTTCCGTGTGTTATACGTGTCCCTTAAGCTTGTTCTTTATTGATGAATTCCTTTATACAACAACATGCTTACATTTCTCTTTTATGCCAATATACAGGTTGCCTGTGCTTCTTTGATTTGCTCACAAAACAATAATACATGATTGTAAACACAACCTGTGCCGTTCTTGTAAGACAAGTATCCAATTTTTCTGTCAGTTCCTTTGTTCAGAGTTTACAAGTTTTTGACACAATATATACGATTATACACATTTATCACAATTCACATTATATTGGCACGAAATATACAACATGACATACAGAAAGTATTTGTTTGTCACATTCCTTGAATACGTAAAATATTACACATACAGTTTTTCTTGAGGTAAGTACACACATATTTCAGTTTTTTTCTTAATGACACAACACTACTTAAAAAAAAAAATTTTGTTGCACAGTTCATACATTGATAACTTTCATTAAAACCACTGCAGAAGATATTTTCTTTGTATACCCTTTAATACACATAATTTGGATTAGTCAGTCTTAACTGAATGACTACATGACGTCCTTTAATTTCAACAACAGTAAATGGACCGCGCCCTGATTATCTGACTTTTTAGAACGACCACGTCGCACGCTTTCATCAAACAGAAGAACCTCATCACCTTGTCGGAACATTTTTGGATTCTGTGTCTTCTCATAATATTCTTTGGTTTTGATTTTCGTTTTTGAAATTACATTTCATGCATTTTGATGCATCATTCTTAATCGTTCCTTCAGCTCTAT
This sequence comes from Schistocerca serialis cubense, assembly GCF_023864345.2. Classification (NCBI taxonomy): domain Eukaryota; kingdom Metazoa; phylum Arthropoda; class Insecta; order Orthoptera; family Acrididae; genus Schistocerca; species Schistocerca serialis. Next base: position 868,762,929 of record NC_064640.1, on the reverse strand, counting down.
CACATAACCATTGTAATTGTAGTTGACCTCTGCCGCCTTTTTCTGCAATACTCCGGAACGTTACATACTCTTCCAAAGAATAATTTGTGTGGACTATAGCCTGTTGTACTATGAGGTATGGTATTAAATACATACACTGCAAGTGTCCCAGTTTAGCTCATCTCTGCTGATGCAATGTCAGAGTATCTCTGTTAGTGTTCGATGGGTTCGTTCTAATGCTCCATTTGCTTGTGGATGGTAACTCGCTGTATGAATTTTGACTGTGTGTAGTAATCTGCATACTCGACGCATGGTTTCACTCATAGAATTACTATCCATGACTGAGTAATATCGACGGTATACCGTACTTTAATATTATTTTCTCTATCAGTAATCTAGCGACTGTTCCTGCATGTTGCTGTTCGATCGGCTCTGCTACTAAAAATTTGGTTAATGGATCTTGAAAAGTAAGTATATGTTTATTGCCTTGATCTGTCTGAGTGAGTCAGCCTACAATGTCCATGTCACAACGTTCGAACGCGGGTTCTGGGGATGTGGTTATTTCCATAGGCATCTTTATTCGATTTTGCGTTGTCTTATTCCTGTGACAACTTTCGCATTTGCTGATATACTGCTCGATGTCAGCTCTCATACCATCCCATGTACAATACTTTTTTAATCCTGTCATAGGTCCTGCCTGTGACATGGTGTCCATCAGTTGGTGAGTTATGATACTGTTTCAGAATTTTCAATTTGTCTTCCTGACTTAAATTAACCTTATACTGAATTCCTGTCACGTCATCCTTATCTGAGGCTTCGGGAACATCTATCACCGTCTGCTGGTCAATCATGGGCCGATCTGACTCGGTGTTATTATTTGATTCTGGCCCATTAACATTCCTTACCGGTTCTTTCGCATCATTTTCCTCGGTCGTCCTAACGTTCCGTATTCTTGAGAAAGCATCTGCGACCAAATTCCTTTTACCGCTTATATAGATAACTTGGTAATCATAATCCTCCAATTTGAGCCGGAATTTCTACAATCGGGATGACGGATCTGAGATGCTGCTGATCTATATTAGTGGCTTATGATCCGTACAGCCGGCCGCTGTGACAGAGCGGTTCTAGGCGCTTCAGTCCAGAACCGCACTGCTGCGACGGTCGCAGGTTCGAATCCTGCCTCGGGCATGGATGTGTGTGATGTCCTTAGGTTAGTTAGGTTTAAGTAGTTCTAAGTCTAGGGGACTGATGACCTCAGATGTTAAGTCCCATAGTGCTTAGAGCCATTTGAACCATTTTTTGATCCGTGCAAATTGTAAACTTGCGCCCGAACAAATAAGGTCGGAAATGTTTAACAGCCCAACAAATGGTCAACATTTCTCTCTGTATGGTCCTATAATTTCTCCCTGCTTCAATAGGTAAATCACTGCCAAGTTTGCCCTGACTTAAAACGGCTCCTATACAGCTCAGGCTTGCATCGGTTGTGACTATAAAGTCTTGACTAAAATCAGGGTATTGCAGCATTGCAGAGTTCAACAACTTTTCCATCAGTTATTGAAACGCCTCTTATTGTTCTGTTCCCCACGTATAGACAGCTCCCTTTCTCGGCAGGTTATATAATGACTTTGCCATTTTAGTGTAATTACTTAAAAATCGACGATAACATCAGCTTAGACCCAGGAACGCCTTCAATTGTGTTGTAGTCGGCAGTAAGACCATGTCCTCGAAAGGTAACTTCCTTACGCAGGCATTCACATTTGTCGATTGGTAACTTTAAACTGTACTTTCTGAATCTCTCAAAGACTGCGATTATGTTCTTCTATAGAGGCTCCAAAAATAATTATGTCATTCAAATAGATAAATACTTTCTCATCCTGAAGTCCCATCAGGACATAGTTTATTAAAATTTTTGAAAACGTTGTCAGCGATCTTATATTAATATGATAATTAAAAAACAGTCTTTATCGTAAATTTCTTTTAATCGGAGTCACCGGTTTCAATCCTTCATCTTCAGACTCCAGAGCGGCAGGTGGACTTCCATGGAGCAGGCTGCGCCGATCCACGACGCTTAACTGACATACAAGAGTCGCTCATAATGTAATGCTTTCTGGTAGAAATGCTGTCAGCGATTTAGAATCAAGTCTCTCCATTCAGTCACATACATGCGTTGGATCCTATGCAGATGTCTTTTAATGATTACAACCACTGGCGAATAATATTCGTTCAACTTGCATACCTAGAAACGAGTCTCCTTTTCCGAAACTACCTGCTACAGCAAAACTCCAACGTGGTTGTAGCCAATTCCCCTGCATCTTGTGACTGTTCCTCGCTCTCTGCCGCCGCCTCCCCGCAGCTTCGTCCATGTGTTCGTCCCAATTTAAGTCTGAACTAAACGGAAGTCGGAGAGCGCTATACCCACCAACTTCTACAACCCGTGTAGAAACAGGTTGAGCTGAGTTAATACAACAAGACCGTCTTTTGGCCACTCGGTGGAAATGGGAACATATTATCGTAGCTCCGCCACCGAAGCTGGCCACGGAAGAATTCTACAGCTGGCAACATACATTGTGCGTAAGGACCGTGCTAGTAAAACCACGATTACAACGACTATGTTACCGACACCATGCATAAAAAGCGGTCTTGATTCTACAGGTGCACACAAGAGTCAATGATAGTGTAACACTTTCTAGTAGAAACACTGTATGCGATTTAGAATCAAGTCTTTCCATTCAGCCTCATACCTGCGTTGGATCCTATAGAGATGTCTTTTAATGATTACAGCCACTAGTAGATCATATTTGTGGCACTCTCATATCTCGAAACGAGTCACCTTTTCCGAACTTATCTGCTACAGTAAAATTCCATCATAGTTTTTGATAGTTGGTTACCTTAAGAGAGAGTGCGGAAGTATCTACATCTACATCCATACTCCGCAAGCCACCTGACGGTGTGTGGCGGAGGGTACCTTGAGTACCTCTATCGGTTCTCCCTTCTATTCCAGTCTCGTATTGTTCGTGGAAAGAAAGATTGTCGGTATGCCTCTGTGTGGGCTCTAAGCTCTCTGGTTTTATCCTCATGGCCTCTTCGCGAGATATACGTAGGAGGGAGCAATATACTGCTTGACTCCTCGGTGAAGGTATGGTCTCTAAACTTCAACAAAAGCGCGTACCGGGCTACTGAGCGTCTCTCTTGCAGAGTCTTCCGCTGGAGTTTATCTATCATCTCCGTAACGCTTTCGCGATTACTAAATGATCCTGTAACAAAGCGCGCTACTCTCCGTTGTATCTTCTCTACCTCTTCTATCAACCCTATCTGGTACGGATCCCACACTGGTGAGCAGTATTCAAGCAGTGGGCGAACAAGTTTACTGTGACCGCGGTGGCCGAGCGGTCCTTCAGTCCGAAACCGCGCGACTGCTATGGTGGCAGGTTCGAATCCTGCCTTGGGCATGGATGTATGTGATGTCCTTAGATTAGTTACGTTTAAGTAGTTCTAAGTTCTAGGGGACTGATGACCTCAGATGTCCCATAGTGCTCAGAGCCATTTTGTCTGTGTATAATATGTTCCTTTTCTTTATGTTGAAAGCAACTGCCAGTCCCAGAACCAACAACGATCATAGGTCTTCCTGTATTTTACTACCATTTTGTGACGTTGTGTCTTCCCTACACTGAGCTTCCTACTATATTCATTAAGTCGTTGATACACTTCGCGAACAGTGATGGTCCTATAAAACCCTCTTTAAGTATACACTTAGTTACGAAATCCTGTTTGTGTGGCCTCCCAGGCCACCTGAATTCATACCTACTGAATACATCTGCGACGCCATCGATAATGACGTGCGTGTTTGGACACAACTGCTCTCGGTCATGGATTAGAATACCTCCCCATGGCTTTCGGTGTCTCGTGTAGTCGATACAACGACACGTTGCCATCGTTATCGGGCCGAAAGGATTTATCACATGCTACTAGGTAAGTGTCTTTAATACAGTTTCTCATTAGTATATATCAACAACCGGAGAGATTGACCCTTATTAATCTAAACGTGTAGAGTGTGAAATTAGTGTATCATCAATAAGTGGTTAACATTTCAGTGAAAATATGTACTCGTACAGAAATTAACGCCCTGTCTTGTGTGAGTGAAAGTTCAGTGGTATGCCAAACTCAGTCAATGAAGGGCCTCGGAAGTGGAAACAGGAAACCAACTTCCAGTATGCGTCATCGACGCTAAGTGGGAAACATCAGCATGTGCATGATTTCGAATGGGTAAAAGAAACAGTCTCTGGCCCACTGGTGTTCATGCCGTGAAATTTATGTTCGTACAGTACATCTACATCTACATCTACATGTACATCCATAATCCGCAAGCCACTTGACGGTGTGTGGCGGAGGGTACCTTGAGTACCTCTATCGGTTCTCCCTTCTGTTCCAGTCTCGTATTGTTCGTGGAAAGAAGGATTGTCGGTATGCCTCTGTGTGGGCTCTAATCTCTCTGATTTTATCCTCATGATCTCTTCGCGATATATACTTAGGAGGGAGCAATATACTGCCTGACTCTTCGGTGAAGGTATGTTCTCGAAACTTCAACAAAAGCCCGTACCGAGCTACTGAGCGTCTCTCCTGCAGAGTCTTCCACTGGAGTTTACCTATCACCTCCGTAACTCTTTCGCGATTACTAAATGATCCTGTAACGGAGCGCGCTGCTCTCTGTTGGATCTTCTCTATCTCTTCTATCAACCCTATCTGGTACGGATCCCATACTGCCGAGCAGTATTCAAACAGTGGGCGAACAAGCGTACTGTAACCTACTGCAGGTTCGAATCCTGCCTCGGGCATGGATGTGTGTGATGTCCTTAGGTTAGTTAGGTTTAAGTAGTTCTAAGTTCTAGGGGACTGATGACCTCAGTAGTTAAGTCCCATAGTGCTCAGAGCCATTTGAAGCATTTTTTTTGTAACCTACTTCCTTTGTTTCCGGATTGCATTTCCTTAGCATTCTTAAAAATGAATCTCAGTCTGGCGTATGCTTTACCGACGATCACCTTTATATGATCATTCCATTTTAAATCACTCCTAATGCGTACTCCCAGATAATTTATGTAATTAACTGCTTCCAGTTTCTGACCTGCTATATTGTAGCTAAATGATAAGGGATCTTTCTTTCTATGTATTCGCAGCACATTACACTTGTCTACATTGAGATTCACACTGGACTCGCATTCGGGAGGACGACGGTTCAATCCCGTCTCCAGCCATCCTGATTTAGGTTTTCCGTGATTTCCCTAAATCGTTTCAGGCAAATGCCGGGATGGTTCCTTTGAAAGGGCACGGCCGATTTCCTTCCCCATCCTTCCCTAACCCGAGCTTGCGCTCCGCCTCTAATGACCTCGTTGTCGACGGGACATTAAACACCACTAACCTAAGACCCCTACATTGAGATTCAATTTCCAATCCCTGCACCATGCGTCAATTCGCTGCAGATCCTCCTGCATTTCAGTACAATTTTCCATTGTTATAACCTCTCGATATACCACAGTATCATCCGCAAAAAGCCTCAGTGAACTTCCGATGTCATCCGCAACGTCATTTATGTATATTGTGAATAGCAACGGTCCTACGACACTCCCTGCTACAACAGTTATTTATGCTTGGAACCAACGGATGGAAGATGATCGTTGGCAGCGAGGACCACGCAATGTGGCCATGAGGACCACATTGTCAACATAGCAGCTACAGACAGTACAGCGTTGTCCACATTGACAGCGTCACGCTGGAACACTGCATTGAGAGTGAATGTGTCTGCATCGACCGTTCGACAGGGTGTGGTGGAGCTATATTCTTGATACACGGGTAATCGCGGCGAATTCCATTGTCCGCAAACCACGAACGCCGCTGACTGTGACGGACAAATAAATGTCGTTGTGACCTACTGAGTGGTAAAATGGAACGCTGGTTTGGTGACCATACTCTGTCATCCTACGGTGTTGAGAATAAAAACGGAGTAACCGAGACTATTTTGGATTGGTGCACCACTGGATACAACACGCCGCTTCGGCTCTTACATATACAGGGCTATTACAAATGATTGAAGCGATTTCATAAATTCACTGTAGCTCCATTCATTGACATATGGTCACGATACACTACAGATACGTAGAAAAACTCATAAAGTTTTGCTCGGCTGAAGCCGCACTTCAGGTTTCTGCCGCCAGAGCGATCGAGAGCGCAGTGAGACAAAATGGCGATAAGAGCCGAGAAAGCGTATGTCGTGCTTGAAATGCACTCACATCAGTCAGTCACAACAGTGCAACGACACTTCAGGACGAAGTTCAACAAAGATCCACCAACTGCTAACTCCATTCGGCGATGGTATGCGCAGTTTAAAGCTTCTGGATGCCTCTGTAAGGGGAAATCAACGGGTCGGCCTGCAGTGAGCGAAGAAACGGTTGAACGCGTGCGGGCAAGTTTCACGCGTAGCCCGCGGAAGTCGACGAATAAAGCAAGCAGGGAGCTAAACGTACCACAGCCGACGGTTTGGAATATCTTACGGAAAAGGCTAAAGCAGAAGCCTTACCGTTTACAATTGCTACAAGCCCTGACACCCAATGACAAAGTCAAACACTTTGAATTTTCGGCGCGGTTGCAACAGCTCATGGAAGAGGATGCGTTCAGTGCGAAACTTGTTTTCAGTGATGAAGCAACATTTTTTTCTTAATGGTGAAGTGAACAGACACAATGTGCGAACCTTGGCGGTAAAGAATCCTCACGCATTCGTGCAGCAAATTCGCAATTCACCAAAAGTTAACGTGTTTTGTGCAATCTCTCGGTTTAAAGTTTACGGCCCCTTTTTCTTCTGCGAAAAAAACGTTACAGGACACGTGTATCTGGACATGCTGGAAAATTGGCTCATGCCACAACTGGAGACCGACAGCGCCGACTTCATCTTTCAACAGGATGGTGCTCCACAGCACTTCCATCATGATGTTCGGCATTTCTTAAACAGGAGATTGGAAAACCGATGGATCGGTCGTGGTGGAGATCACGATCAGCAATTCATGTCATGGCCTCCACGCTCTCCCGACTTAACCCCATGCGATTTCTTTCTGTGGGGTTATGTGAAAGATTCAGTGTTTAAACCTCCTCTACCAAGAAACGTGCCAGAACTGCGAGCTCGCATCAACGATGCTTTCGAACTCATTGATGGGGACATGCTGCGCCGAGTGTGGGAGGAACTTGATTATCGGCTTGATGTCTGCCGAATCACGAAAGGGGCACATATCGAACATTTGTGAATGCCTAAAAAAACTTTTTGAGTTTTTGTATGTGTGTGCAAAGAATTGTGAAAATATCTCAAATAATAAAGTTATTGTAGAGCTGTGAAATCGCTTCAATCATTTGTAATAACCCTGTACTATACACACAGCAACTTCTGCTTCAGGAATATTTTAGAACTCAAAGTCCCCCTCCTGCTTTTCATAACTCTTTATATCATAAATCAACAAGAACACACTTACCATGGGGTATTCAGAAAGGTGCAAATCGCTTTCAAAGAATAATCGGTATCAATGCTATCCTTACCTACCTGTTTGACTCACGTGTTGCACACAAGCACGAGTAATATATAGTTGGTCGTCAGCTTGTTCGTCTCGCATACAAGCCGCATGGAAGATGATTCCCCAAGGACATAACCAGGCCTTATTTAAACCTATGTCCCAAGTAGGTGTTCACGTTGGTGCTTCACATCTCAATGAATTATCCAAGACAGAAATCATTTCTGTTTTGCCATTCTAATTCTTAGTGTACTGTGTTGGGTCAAAAGGGTATAATTTCGAAAACTTTAACGTACATTCTTCCCCGTGCGAAAGAAACGTAATTCATAAAATAGAAAAAAATACTGACCGAAAAAATTGCAACGCCAAAACAATAATTTATTTAGAGTAATGAAATTTCGGGGATCCATTTGTCTAGGTAATATATTTAAATGATTAACATTGTAAGATCCACAGGTTAATGTAGGCGGAAGATACGCCGTGAGAAATGCTGGTACATTAGTGTTGAATGCAAGCATGCAAACGTGCATACATTGTGTTGAACAAGTGCTGGATGTCAGGTTTTGGGATGGAGTTCCGTACCTGTTACACTTGGGCGGTCAATACAGAGACGATTAATGCTAATTGTGAATGAAGTTGGAGTCGTCGTCCGATGACGTCCCATATGTGCCCGACTGGAGATAAATATGGTGACAGATCAGGCCTGGGCAACATGTCGACACTCTGTAGCGCGTGCAGGGTAAGCGTTATCCTGTTGGAAAGCACCTCCTGGAATACTGTTCATGAATGGCAGCGCAACAGGTCGAATCACCAGACTGACGTACAGATTTGCAGTCTCGGTGCGTGAGAAAACAACGAGAGTGCTCCAACTGTCATACGAAACTACACCCCAGACCATAAGCACAGGTGTAGGTCCAGTGTGTCTAGACGTAGACAAGTTGATTCCTGGCCTCCTTCTAAGGCCGATATTACACTATCAAATTTCTTTGTCAAAGTTGATATGTCAAATATTTATGTCAAAGAAGTTTGATCATGTAATAGGGCACTTCGTGAAATTTCGTCTGTCGTCAAACAAATTTGATCAAATCTAGGGCCTCGCTGTAGATTTTATGATAAAAGTCACTTGTCTTCTGTTCACTGCAAGGTGACATGTTACCACGGGGAGCGCTAGCATCGCTGCAGCGTTCTGTCATCTGTAGTGTGTTTATAAACATGGTCAGTAAATACAATTGGTGTTTACTGACAACTATAAAATTAATAGAGATGTATGAAGCTGATGAGACGCTTTACAGCGTGAGACACCCTGAATAAAAAAATAGATTAAGAAGATTGGAGACATAACCTAACCAAAACTAACTCTCTCCTGTAGCAATAAATCGGAGTGTTACAGTGAGCCTGTCTTCTGCAGATATAGCAGTTCTTAAGTGAGTATTGTGCTTTGTGATATGAGGATGAACTTCACTGAGCAAATACTGAAATGTATGCTCATCCATTCTTAAGTGATTTATGTACGACTTGACATCCTCCACTACAAGCTCACGTAACAAGTTTTGTTGAATGCTTTTATCGTCTCGTCTTAAAACACACGGCTTCACCCAGGTACGTTTCCTTTTTTCCCTCCGCTTCTCTTCCACATGTGCACACTGCGCAATTGTGGTACATGCAACCGCTGCAGTTAATAATGAGTTGTTGTTGTCAGCCATCTTGAACTTTGACGAAAAATATGATGGCAGTGTAATACCCCTTTTTAGCACCACGTCAAAGATCTTTGTCAAATAAATTTGACGAATATTTGATCATATCTTTGATCAAATCTTTGACAAAGAAATTTAATAATGTAATACCGGCCTAACTAACATACGATCATCGCCGGCACCGAGGCAGAACCAGTTCCCACTAGAAAACGTAACAGGCCTCCATCCTGTCCTCCAATGAGCTCTCGCTTCACGCCACTGAAGTCCCAAAAGGATGTGGTTTCGGGTCTATGGAATGTACGCTACAGGGCGTTTGGTTTGGAGCTGTCCTTGAAGTAACCGATTTGTAACAGTTCCTTGTGTCACTGTGGTGCCAACTGCTGCACAGATTGCCGCTGCAGATGCAATACAATGCTACTCTTATGCGGCTTGTTCGAAATTTGAATAAACATCATCTTTCAGGTGTAGAAGCACACCTACCAACTTTAGTTTCTATCGGACAACTTGTTCTTGGTGCTGCGACTTTTTTGTCGTCAGTGTATATTTTAATTTTTGCTACAAATCACTGCCCAACACAATTAAAGGGTCACTTTTTCGGAACCCCTAAATTGTCTTCCATAGTGACGCAGAAGATTGAAATTTGGCTCAAAGGTACTTACAACCTCTATAATGATATACACTACTGGACACTAAAACTACTACACCACGAAGATGACGTGCTACAGACGCGAAATTTAACCGACGGGAAGAAGATGCTGTGATATGCAAATGATTAGCTTTTCAGAGCATTCACACAAGTTTGGCGTCGTTCGCGACACCTACAATATGCTGACATGAGGAAAGTTTCCAGCCGATTGCTCATACACAAACAGCAGTTGGCCGACGTTGCCTGGTGAAACGTTGTTGTGATGCCTCGTGTAAGGAGGAGAAATGCGTACCATCACGTTTCCGACTTTGATAAAGGTCGGATTGTAGCCTATCGCGATTCCGGTTTATCGTATTGCGACGTTGATGCTCGCGTTGGTCGAGATCCAATGACTGTTAGCAGAATATGGAATCGGTGGGTTCAGGAGGGTAATACGGAACGCCGTGCTGGATCCCAACGGCCTCGTATCTGTAGCAGTCGAGATGACAGGCATCTTATCCGCATGGCTGTAACGGATCGTGCAGCCACGTCTCGATCCCTGAGTCAACAGATGGGGACGTTTGGAAGACAGCAACCATCTGCACGAACAGTTCGACGACGTTTGCAGCAGCATGGACTATCAGCTCGGAGACCATGGTTGCGGTTATTCTTGACGCTGCACCACAGACAGGAGCGCCTGCGATGGTGTACTCAACGACTAACCTGGGTGCAAGAATGGCAAAACGTCATTTTTTCGGATGAATCCAGGTTATGTTTACAGCATCACGATGGTCGCATCCGTGTTTGGCGACATCGCGGTGAAAGCACATTGGAAGCGTGTATTCGTCTTCGCCATACTGGCATATCACCCGACGTGATGGTATGGTGTGCCATTGGTTACACGTCTCGGTCACCTCTTGCTCGCATTGACGTCTCTTTGAACAGTGGACGGTACATTTCAGATGGGTTACGACCCGTGGCTCTACCCTTCATTCGATCCCTGCGAAACCCTACATTTCAGCAGGATAATGCACGACCGCATGTTGCAGGTCCTGTACGGGCCTTTCTGGATACAGAAAATGTTCGACTGCTGCCCTGGCCAGCACATTCTGCAGCTCTCTCACCAACTGAAAACGTCTGGTCAATAGTGGCCCAGCAACTGGCTCGTCACAATACACCAGTCACTACTCTTGATGAACTGTGGTATCGTGTTGAAAGTGCATGGGCAGCTGTCCCTGTACACGCCATCCAAGCTCTGTTTGACTCAATGCCCAGGCGTATCAAGGCCGTTATTGCGGCCAGAGGTTGTCGTTCTGGGTACTGATTTGTCAGGATCTATGCACCCAAACTGCGTGAAAATGTAATCACATGTCAGTTCTAGTATAATATATTTGTCCAATGAATACCCGTTTATCACCTGCATTTCTTCTTGGTGTAGCAGTTGTAATGGCCAGTAGTGTAAAAACGTGGCGTCCAGTCACATCACCCTCGGGCTCGGCGACGCTTTAAACGGCAAGATGTAGACATAGCCGAAAAAGAGGCTGGAGTTCAAAAGTGAAGTGTGTTAATGCTGTCACATGGGCACCAAACTTCACTAAAATTCTCCTCAGTGCCACCGTAGACCTGTCACCAGATGTGGCCGACCTCATGCTCCAGCTTACCCACATTTTAATCCGTGTGTTGACGCCTCCGTGATATAGGTCAGAACCGCGATTCCCAGTGTTGAATTCACGCTGTTGTCTTATTGGTGGCCAAGGAAAACAGTTAAGACGCACCGCAGCCCAGCATCGACACGAAACTGTGTCAAGGGAGGTGGAGCATAGAGGGCGTCAATGAAACCACCCCTTCCTTTGGGGCGTTGATTCCCACATGTTTTAAGGTCTAAAACGACTGTTCGCAGTAGGATGAGCAACAGGACGACTTTATCGCCAGTCCTTGATACTGCTGGAACCCCTTTTCTAAGAACATTGTGGGCCTGTAACCCCATTGAATGTGGTCGCACCCCTTTGGGTGCTCTCTCTACATAGACAACTGCCCACTGGTTAGCAGACGCCGGAGTGAAACGTATCTCGTTCAGTAATCCTTAGATTTTGCTTGCGGCCAACAGACGCTGGTTCACCGACTTAGGGCCCTCAGCTCTGGGGTGTCGAAATGGTTGCCTGTCTCACTAGTGCCAAGTAATCTGACTCTGGTTGCCTCGGCACAGGTACATTTTTGAAGTACTCAACAAATGTGTGCACGTGTCACTGAAAGTCTTATTCATGCGTGTGTCAATATCGCAAGCAACCCACCACCACCCCCTTCCCACCCTTCGCTAGTTTTTCTTTCTCTTAGTTTTTCTTATTTATTGGCTTTTAGAACTTGTCCATAGAGCCTGCTAATCACAGGAAATGTCATATTACGTATGGTTTTGACGGTTCATGGGGTATGCATTATTTAAGTCGCACCTCAATACGATGTTACATAGGAGTAACGAAGGACTGATTCGATATACAATAAAAATTGCAATCAGAGTATACCAAAGCGAGTAAACAAGTTGAACACGGAACACAGGATGCACACTGGTAGTATACTATAAACATCCCACTATTAAAACAATAATAAATGATAAATCGTCTTTGGTACACAACCACTGTGACCTAACAAAGCCCGTCGGTGTGGCCGTGTGGTTCTAGGCGCTTCAGTCTGGAACCGCGTGAACGCTATGGTCGCAGGTTCGAATCCTGCCTCGGGCATGGATGTGTGTGATGTCCCTAGGTTAGTTAGATTTAAGTAGTTCTAAGTTCTAGGGGACTGATGACCACAGATGTTAAATCCAATAGTGCTCAGAGCCATTTGAACCATTTTTGACCTAGCAAAAATCTTTGACTGTGTGAATCACAGCTTTCTCTTAAGTTTATTAGAATATTATGGTGTCACCAAGAATGCTGTTAAATGGTTCAAGTCTTACCTAATTAACAGGAAACGAAGGATGTCGTTGCGAAGTACCTGTAGAGAAAGTTATCAGTAATCATCTGATTGGGAATCAATTACATGGGGTGTTCCTCAAGATTCCACCTTGGGTCCATTGCTTTTTCTTGTGTACATTAGTGAACTTTCGTCAGTTACATTAGAATATGCTAAGTTTGTTTTGTTTGCAGATGATACAAACATTGCAATAAATAGCAAGTCGAGTACAGGTTTAGAAATGGCTTCTAATCAAATTTTCACTGACATTAATAAATGGTTTAAAGTTAATTCACTGCCATTAAACTTTCAAAAGACTCACTATATGCAGTTCAGAAGCCGCCAGATATATTATTTTCATGTATACTCCTATATCATATGAAGACATGCAGATCGAAAAAGTTGACAGTGTCAAACTTCTGAAACTTCAACTCCAAAATAAATTCGTTTGGGAAGGGCATTTCACAGAATCGCTGAACCACCTAAGTAATTATTTATTTCCAATGTTAATGATGTCAGATGCAGGAGATGTAAATACACTCCTGGAAATGGAAAAAAGAACACATTGACACCGGTGTGTCAGACCCACCATACTTGCTCCGGACACTGCGAGAGGGCTGTACAAGCAATGATCACACGCACGGCACAGCGGACACACCAGGAACCGCGGTGTTGGCCGTCGAATGGCGCTAGCTGCGCAGCATTTGTGCACCGCCGCCGTCAGTGTCAGCCAGTTTGCCGTGGCATACGGAGCTCCATCGCAGTCTTTAACACTGGTAGCATGCCGCGACAGCGTGGACGTGAACCGTATGTGCAGTTGACGGACTTTGAACGAGGGCGTATAGTGGGCATGCGGGAGGCCGGGTGGACGTACCGCCGAATTGCTCAACACGTGGGGCGTGAGGTCTCCACAGTACATCGATGTTGTCGCCAGTGGTCGGCGGAAGGTGCACGTGCTCGTCGACCTGGGACCGGACCGCAGCGACGCACGGATGCACGCCAAGACCGTAGGATCCTACGCAGTGCCGTAGGGGACCGCACCGCCACTTCCCAGCAAATTAGGGACACTGTTGCTCCTGGGGTATCGGCGAGGACCATTCGCAACCGTCTCCATGAAGCTGGGCTACGGTCCCGCACACCGTTAGGCCGTCTTCCGCTCACGCCCCAACATCGTGCAGCCCGCCTCCAGTGGTGTCGCGACAGGCGTGAATGGAGACGTGTCGTCTTCAGCGATGAGAGTCGCTTCTGCCTTGGTGCCAATGATGGTCGTATGCGTGTTTGGCGCCGTGCAGGTGAGCGCCACAATCAGGACTGCATACGACCGAGGCACACAGGGCCAACACCCGGCATCATGGTGTGGGGAGCGATCTCCTACACTGGCCGTACACCACTGGCGATCGTCGAGGGGACACTGAATAGTGCACGGTACATCCAAACCGTCATCGAACCCATCGTTCTACCATTCCTAAACCGGCAAGGGAACTTGCTGTTCCAACAGGACAATGCACGTCCGCATGTATCCCGTGCCACCCAACGTGCTCTAGAAGGTGTAAGTCAACTACCCTGGCCAGCAAGATCTCCGGATCTGTCCCCCATTGAGCATGTTTGGGACTGGATGAAGCGTCGTCTCACGCGGTCTGCACGTCCAGCACGAACGCTGGTCCAACTGAGGCGCCAGGTGGAAATGGCATGGCAAGCCGTTGCACAGGACTACATCCAGCATCTCTACGATCGTCTCCATGGGAGAATAGCAGCCTGCATTGCTGCGAAAGGTGGATATACACTGTACTAGTGCTGACATTATGCATGCTCTGTTGCCTGTGACTATGTGCCTGTGGTTCTGTCAGTGTGATCATGTGATGTATCTGACCCCAGGAATGTGTCAATAAAGTTTCCCCTTCCTGGGACAATGAATTCACGGTGTTCTTATTTCAATTTCCAGGAGTGTATAAAAAACTTGCATGCTTTGCTTATTTTCATTCTATTACATCATATGGGATCATATTATAGGGTAACGTGTCAAACTGAGCAACGTTTCTAGAGTACAAAAGCGTGTAATAATACTCATTTGTGGTGTAAATTCAAGCACATCATGTAGATATCACTTAAAGGAACTGGGTATTCTAACCACTGCTTCTCAGTATATTTATTACTTAATGAAATTTGTGGCAAATAATATGTCCCAATTTCCAACCAATAGCTCAATACATAGTATTTACACTAGGAATAAGGACAATCTACAAAAATAACTAAAATGACTTAGCTTGGTCCAGAAAGGGGTTCTGTACTGAGGAACACTCATTTTCGATAAATTGATAGCAATCACTAAAACCTGGTTTCAGATAAATGACAGTTTAAACAGTTTGAAAGACATTTTGACAGGCAACTCCTGCTTTGTAGATGAATATCTTAATAGGGACTGTTAGATCAACTTAAGTAAAAACGTCTGTTAGATTTCAGTTTTGACAGCACTTGTGTATGATAAATTTATTAAAAGTGCATAATTATGTTTCATTCTGACAGTGTATTAATTCTGTAAATATTAGCAGTTCCGGATTACTGTAGTCACATATTTTGACAATCTCCTGACAAATGATCAGGGAAGCGAGTGTTATATTTAAATGTTCTACGTTTTTTTTATGTTATACTTTCTGACATGTTCCCTACTCATGAGAATCATATAATTTTTGGATCTTAGAACGAAAACTTAATCTAATCTAATCCTTGGCTACTTCAGCGACATATCACCGTCAGCCTAGGTGCGTCGAAATGGTTGGTTGTCTCACTGGCGCCTAGTAATCTGTGACTCGTTGTCTCTCTGCTAATCGGCACAGGTACGTTTTTAAAGTACCCAACAAAGGTGTACGCGTGGCACCGAGGGTGTTTCTCACGCATATGTTAAAGTCGCAATCCCTCCCCCCCCCCCCCTTGCTGTGATTACGCCGCAGCATGGCGCAAAACAGGTGGGCTGAAACGCACAAACAGGATTTGCTGCTTTAAATCACTTTCAGATTTCGTCGAATGGTGCTGAATGGTCCTTAGTGGTTCCACACTGAGCAAAATTTGTGGTGGTGCTACACTCCAAAGGCGTGCAATCACGTTCAGTTAGGTTGCAGGCCCACGGTGTCCTTAGATAAAGGTCGAATTGTCCGGTGAGAGGGTGGGGGGGGGGGGGGAGCGTCAGCAGTGTCAAAGGTTGTCAAGAACGTCATTCTGTTGCACACCCCACTGCAATCAGTCGTTTTCGACTACGAAATGTGTGTAAATGATTGCCGGAGGGTAAGGCCCGTTTCACACTCGGACACTGGTGACGGTCGCCAGTGACGGTCACCATAAATTGTGGTGAACTCTCCTGGATCACCGGTGTCCGACACCGCAGGTATTGCCAACTGATTAGTTAGTGAAATGGACTCGAGCGAGGAGGAACATTTTTTGGTACTTCTAAGCAGGAGGAGGAGGAGGAGGAGAACGAAGACAAAACATATATTACACGAACATCCACTGCTACATGATCGGCTGCAGAAAGGATTGTTTTATACCCTTTATGTCGTTTGAGGATACGTTAACTATTCAGGGATTGCAGGACATGTCACCTCGTTTACTCCGTGGAGGAAATATTGCGAACAGTGTCAGAGATGACTTTGCAAACTACTTCGTTAGCCCTGAAGGTGAAGTGGCTTGGCAGCAGCAAAAAATGTAATTGCTAGTAATGTTACATGAACGTTAATATGATTAGGCCTCATTGTTCATTTGGCATTGTATTTTTGATATTCATTGTGCAATTATTACTATGTTAACTGTAAGAAGTCACATTATTGTATTCACTGAACTGTTTGGAACTTACAATTAAAATTACAGTGTGTCAGGAACTTGTACCTCAATAATATTATAATAAATAAATAAAATTCATTATTGTAGTAGCATCATATGCGTAAATAATTGTAATGAAGAATAACATTTTAACCATAAACCGTTGATTGCACAATTATAGTTCTTACAAAAATTCACTTAAATTACTTTACGACCAAAGATGACATCTCCTCTAGGCCATAGGTCTGGATACTGAATCGCAAAAATAATATTAAAGATACAGAGTGCAGTAAAAGAGTAGAAATTTCATCATCGCACCTATCGTTACCGGTGTTGGAATAATGCAGGCTGATCCATCGTTACTGCAAGCGCGCGGCGTGCGACCGCCCGGCGAGGCCGCCAGCTGTGCCCGCGGTGCGGGTCACGGGACGTCCCCAGTAAATACACGAGGGCTATTCGGAAAGTAAGGTACGATAGGTCACGAAATGGAAACCACCCTGACATTCCGATGAAACTTTGCACACATGTGTTGGCCAGTATCTCTAGCATGCCTGTCGATCACATAGCGTCGCTCTTTTCAGTTCTGGGCACACGGTGAGCAAGTAAAGATTTCTAGAACAATACTGTCTCCCGTCAAGTATAGCTGATCACAGCGAGGTTTCGCCTGATTTCCTGCAATCCCACATAACGTAACTGTCATGCGCTTCATTCTTCATGACAATTTTCTGCCGCCCCTGCAGGGGCATTGAGACATCCCTCCTGCAGCCAAAAATGGCTCTGAGCACTATGGGACTTAACATCTATGGTCATCAGTCCCCTAAAACTTAGAACTACTTAAACCTAACTAACCTAAGGACATCACACAACACCCAGCCATCACGAGGCAGGGAAAATCCCTGACCCCGCCGGGAATCGAACCCGGGAACCCGGGCGTGGGAAGCGAGAACGCTACCGCACGACCACGAGATGCGGGCCCTCCTGCAGCGTTTTCGATGGCAAGTGTTCGGTCACCCACATTAGGTCCCGTTCCTGGCTCCCTCTGGTGTTCATCTGTGCTCGCATAAACCACTGGTTATGAATACAGCGTTTTGGCACAGACAACGAACTGCAGACAAGCCTAGAGAAGTGACGGAAAGCACAGGGAGCTGCCTTCTATGAGGAGGGTATTGGAAAGTTGATGCAACGCTACGACATATGTTTAAGTCAGAGCGGCGACTGTGTAGAGAAGTAGCTGGAAAGTTAGTCAACTGCTGCAAATAAACCATTTTTTTTTTTTTTTCTCTCACTGCGGCTTCCATTTTGCGACCGATTGGACCTTACTTTCTGAATAGCCCTCGTAGTATGTTTATATATTTATATATGTGTGGTATCCGTACTTTGCCGGCCGGTGTGACCGAGCGGTTCTAGGTGCTTCAGTCTGGAACCGCGCGACCGCTCCGGTCGCTGGTTCGAATCCTGCCTCGGGCATGGATGTGTGTGATGTCCTTAGGTTAGTTAGGTTTAAGTAGTTCTAAGTTCTAGGGGACTGATGACCTCAGATGTTAATCCCATAGTGCTCAGAGCCATTTGAACCATTTTTTATCCGTACTTTCGGATATGTCCGAAATAAAAAATACCACACATTTATTAATATATTCCGACTGATGCCCATTAAGATCATTTCATTGCGGATGTACTCTCACCCCTGAGCTCTCGCGCGAATTCAGCGTTATGCAGCGAGCGATGAGTACGGTCGACAGAGTGTGTTACGTAAGTAGTGGGCGACAAATTAGGAATTTTTGTAGGACGGAAAGAATTTATCGAATAACCGAAGTGGTAAGGGGATCGCACACGTAAAGTGGGAAATCTGGGTGCGAGTGCAGGTCCAGCATAAATTTTCACTTGTTGCCAAGGAAAGTAATTCAGTGTCTAATTACAGCCGAGTCAGAAATTATCTCATTTCATTTGCCCAGGATATCGGAGGGCTGTAGACCCATCAATGGTGTCTGTTCTATCGGACATCCCCAATTTAAAAAGGAATTTTGGTTACAAGAAGATGGGGTTCCCATGGGATCCCTAATATCAGGAACACTGGCAAACATATTCACCAACCACACAAAAAATGGTTCAAATGGGTCTAAGCACTATGGGACTTAATATCTGAGATCATCAGTCCCCTGGACTTAGACCTACTTAAACCGAACTAACGTAAGGACATCACACACATCCATGCCCGAGGCCAGATTCGAACCTGCGACCATAGCAGCAGCGTGGTTCCGGACTGAAGCGCCTGGAACCGCTCAGCCACAGCGGCCGGCATCAACAACACAGAAAACTCAATCTTTGATACAGTCATCACAAAGAAAGAATACAAAATTGTTTACTGGTAAAGATATGTGGATGACATAATCTGTACAGTAGATAAACCAACAGAGAAAATTGGTAACTTGACACAGACATATACAACATACATAAAAATATTCAATTCACCATGGAAAAAGAAATACAAAAGCAAATCATCTCTTGGATATAGCACTAAAGATAGACAACAATAAACACACATTTGACATCGTCGGAAAGCCAACAGCCACAACCACAATTATACATGCTTCATCCAGCCACACGCAAAATCAAACATTAGCCGCCCTACGACTCGTGTTATACATACTAAATAACATTCCACTCAGCAAAGGAAACTATGAAAAAGAATAACAAACAATACAACTCATAGCCACAAACAATAGTTACAACACCCATATAGTACAAAAACTCAACCAAAAAATTTAAAGACAACTAAAGAAAAATGAAAACAAGCAGAGAACACAAACACCAAAGAAACCCACAGATACTACAGCACACACGGAAACACAAAACAATAACACTCATGACGCGACTAACAGAAAAAAATGATACACTCTTACATACAAACTCAAAGCCACACGCAAGATAGGAAATATAGGAAATATATTAAAGAAACAGGGATTACACATAGCTTACATAACCAGAGACACACTCCAATCACATTTACAAACAACAGACAAACCAGATAAATACCAAGGAGCAGGTATATACCAGCTAGGGTGCCTAAAATGTAAATCAGAATATCTAGGGATAACAAGCAGGAACTTCAAAACTAGTTATAAAGAACATATAAGAAGTTGGAAATATGAAAATAGCCATTCTACCTTCGCCGAACACCTGATAAAACATGGACACGAACCATCCAACATAGAACGTGACATGACAGTTCTCAGAGTGAATAATCGCAACAGAAAGCTCCTGCGTTGCAAGAAAACTTTCACATACAAAGAGCCATTGCAATGGAAAAGCAGGTACTCAATGACCAAATCCATATAGGCAATAACTCCCTGATCATACTTGTCACCAAAACAATAACTAACAGAGATCCGAAATGTAACCAGAATAAATAATTAATGAATCTTCCTCCCCCCCCCCTCCCGCTCAGTCTCTCTCTCTCTCTCTCTCTCTCTCTCTCTCTCTCTCTCTCTCACACACACACACACACACACACACACACACACAAACACACACACACACACACATACACACACACACACACACACACACACACACATACACACAAGGTATCTATTTTTAAAAAAATAAAAAATTCACTCAAGAAAGAATGACACATTTACATACAACAAATACACACACACACACACAATACAAACGAAAGACGACAGACAAATACACAACGACAGTTGGCAACACTACACAACGAAAACACATATATGTTGATCTCAAAATGAGAAGTGCAAGTGATGTATGCGATGTGTTGAATCAAACGTGTGTGAAAGAAATTGGCCAGCTGGAGCATGGAAACTAGCAAGTACATCTCCAGGACCACACGCACGAGCTAACAGCGCTGGAAATCGTAAAACCGAACGATAACTTCACATCACAAAATTTGTGCTACAAAAGTTGATTCTAACCTAAAAAACGGGAGAAAAATACGACAAAATGTAACAGAGCAACGTATTGTAAGAACCACATAATACGTTTATTATGTGTATAAAAAGAAACATGCATTACAGGCCACTGAACATGTTTCATAAATAAAAGAAGCGAAACGCGTATGGCAACAAACAAACTGCCTTCAATTAGTTGCATAGACGCAACACACCTCCACAAAAAGTAAATTACACACGTATATTAACCAGGGAGATGCTGGAACTGCCTCCCTTCGTTGTTCAATAATTTCTGACACCTGCTGAGGAAATTGCTCATTACACTCAGCAGTTACTTCTGACAAATGGCAGCAATTTCTTGAAAAATGTTAGTTTTAAGTTCATCTAAAGTGTGTGGATATGATTTGTAGCCGGCCGAAGTGGCCGTGCGGTTAAAGGCGCTGCAGTCTGGAACCGCAAGACCGCTACGGTCGCAGGTTCGAATCCTGCCTCGGGCATGGATGTTTGTGATGTCCTTAGGTTAGTTAGGTTTAACTAGTTCTAAGTTCTAGGGGACTAATGACCTCATCAGTTGAGTCCCATAGTGCTCAGAGCCATTTGAACCATTTTTTTTAATGATTTGTACACTTTCGCTTTTAAGGCGCCCCAGAGATAAAAGTCGCAGTGCGTTAAATTGGGGGAACGAGAAGGCCATATGTTGTTAGTGATCTTGAAACGCGTCGTGAAATTCCTGTAATGAGAAGGTGGATATATGTGCCGTCGCAGAGTCCTGCTGAAAGGTCGCGAAAGCACGTTCTCTAGCAGTCAACTGGCCAAAAAATGGCCGAAAATGTTTTTCGCATATCTCTCGCTGTTAATTGTTTCCTGAAAAAATAGGGCATATTACTCACTCACCTTTAATAGCGCAACGCACTCCTGTATTTTTTTGTTAATCATGCATGAGTGCTTTCTGTATTACTCTACTCCAATAACGCTTATCTTTTGAATTTACGTAATCATTTAGGTGGAACCATGATTCGACTGCAAAGAAAGTTAGGTGAACGTCAATTTTTCCGTCACGCACCCTATTCAAAATCCATTCACAAAACCGCACCCTTTTACTTGAATATCAGGAAATTCCTCCTGAATTAATCTCTTCACTGCTCGCGCTGATTCTGCACGCACGTATAAATCTTACATGAACACTCTTTGGCGAGTAGAATAATTGTGTTTCGCCATTTAATTTGAAACACTTTCACTCAATACAATATATTGCGTCGCCTAAAAAACGCGTTCTACCTGCGCAAGATATCTCCACAAACAAAGGACTAGCATCGGAGGGGAAATACACTCCCCGCCAGGGGATTGCCTTAAGGACTGATCATCTTATAGAGTAATTAAATGGTTCAAATGGCTCTGAGCACTATGGGACTTAACTGCTGTGGTCATCAGTCCCCTAGAACTTAGAACTACTTAAACCTAACCAACCTAAGGACATCACACACATCCACGCCCGAGGCAGGATTCGAACCTGCGACCGCAGCGGTCGCGAGGTTCCAGACTGTAGCGCCTAGAACCGCTCGGCCACTCCAGCCGGCATAGAGTAATTACATTACAAATGAAGCAACTAAAGAAAAAAACAAAAACATAGAGACACTTTTGTGATTTTCATTATTTCATTGAGCTACCATCTACAATCAGTTTGAAATACACTTTCTTTCTTTTGCTTACGCCATAGACCCGCAGCGATCGTAGGGTAGGCGTGGTTACAACGGATTTGGCAGTGTTAGTGTTAGGGATGGCCGGATGCCCTTCCTGCCGCCACCCCGTACCCCCAGGACGGAATCAGTGTACCCCAACTGTCTACATCTAGTGTAAATCGTGAAACAGTGTGGACGTGTTTCAAATGTCTGCGACGGGTGTAACTGAGACGGAACGTGGGGACCAGCCCGGTATTCACCCAGCGGGATGTGGAAAACCGCCGAAAAACCACATCCAGGGCCCTCGTCGTTAATCCGCTGGGCGGATTCGATCCGGGGCCGGCGCGCCTACCCCAGTCCAGGAAGCAGCTTGTTAGCGCGCTCGGCTACCCTGACGAGCCAAAATAATATGACTACCTGCTTAGTAACTTGTTGGTCCATCTTTGGAACGCATTACGTTACCGATTCCGTGTAACGTGGATTCGACAGTTTGTTGGTAGGTTTATGGGGGTATGTCGCACCAAATGTCCACGCCCAAGTCATGTAATTTCCTTAAACAGGGTGTTGCTGTTTTGTGTACGCGGCTATGACGCCTAACAGAGGCGTAAATGTGTTCCTTTGGACTCATATCAACAGAATTTCGTGGCCAAGATATCAACGTTAGTGCACTGTCACGCTCCTCAAACCACTGTAGCACGGTTCTGGCTTTGAGACACGGACAAGTATCCTGCTGAAAGATGACATCGCCAGCGGGAAAGACAACAACCAAGATGGGGTGCAGGTGGTCCACAAATGTCAGCGTGTCTTCGATTACTACCACAGGTCCCAAGCGGGCTCAGCAGAATGTCTCCCATAGCAATAATATTGCTCCGACCGGCCTGCGTCCTTGGCTCGGTGCACATTTCGAATGAGTTCACGTGGATGACGGCGTTTGTGGAGACAACTATCCACCTGGTGTAGCAAAAACGTGATTCATCCAAGGAGGCGACACGTTTCCATTTGTCCACAGTCCAATCTCGACGATCCCGTGGCCACCGCAATCGTAATTTACGATGACTTTGGGCCAACACGTGAACACGTAGATGTCGTCTGATGCGGCGCCCCATGTTCAACAATGTACGATGAGCGGTGTGCTCCAAAACACCTATGCGTGCACCAGCATTGTGCTCTTTCGGCAGAGATACCACAGATAGCCACCGATCCTGGTTTATAGAGCAGGCAAGCCTTGAAATCCCACGTTCTGTAAAGAGCCGTGCACGTCCAACCACTTACCGCCCAGTGGTATTTTGACTGTCACTCTACCACTTTCACAAACGCTCACTACAAGTAGCACGTCAATATTCGATCAGCTACACCGTATTCGAGACATTCGTTCACAGGCTCTTTGTCAAAGTCACTTATGTCAGTAGATTTCCCCAGTTTGGGCCCGTATCGTAGCTGGAAGGACTCCCCATCCGTCTTTGATTTACTTATGTACTTTCCTTACCATGTCGCGCTCCCGCAACGCCACCAGGCGACACCGAACTTCGCGCTAAGCCGTGGTCATAATGTTTTGGCTCATCAGTGTATACAGGGTGTATCATAATTAATGGCGTCAGCGCATACAGTTGAAAGTACGCGGTACTAGAAGCAAAAAAGTCTCAGTAAACATAGGGGTCGGCCGAAGTGGCCGTGCGGTTCTAGTGAGTAGAGTGTGGAGCGGCGTTATTACCGGCCACCAGGTTCCACCGTGACAGTTCTAGAATCATTCAAAGGGAGTCTACATTCTGTATCGCAGAAGTACCCGGATCATGCTATATTAGTCGGAGGCGACTTCAACCTACCTAGTATAGACTGGGATGTCTATGGATTCATTACAGGTGGTACAGACAAGCCGTCGTGTGAATTGCTTTTGAACACGTTATCCGAAAACTGTCTTGAGCAGCTAAATCGACAGCCAACGCGTAATGGAAATATTTTAGATCTGGTAGCCACGAACAGACCAGACCTCATCGACGGTGTCAGTGTTGAGACAGGGATTAGTGATCATGATGTTGTCATTACGACTATGGTTAGCCGGCCGCGGTGGTCTAGCGGTTCTAGGCGCTCAGTCCGGAACCGCGCGACTGCTACGGTCGCAGGTTCGAATCCTGCCTCGGGCATGGATATGTGTGATGTCCTTAGGTTAGTTAGGTTTAAGTAGTTCTAAGTTCTAGTGGACTGATGACCTAAGACGTTAAGTCCCATAGTGCTCAGAGCCATTTGAACCATTTTTCGACTATGGTTACGAAAGTTAAAAGGTCGGTCAAGAAGGCTAGGAGAGTATTCTTACTAGAAAGAGCAGATAAGCAGTTGTTAGCATCCCACTTAGTAAATGAATCGACTTCATTTACTTCCGGTACGATGGACGTGGAAGAATTATGGGCAAATTTTTAACACATTGTAAATCACGCATTGGACAAGTATGTGCCGAAAAAATGGGTTACGGACGAAAAAGACCCACCGTGGTTTAACACCGCAATTCGGAGAATGCTCAGGAAGCAAAGACAGTTGCACTCGCGGTACAAGAAAGATAGTAGAGATTCGTGCTGCCGTAAAAAGAGCGATGCATTCAACCACTACCACTACCGTCATACCTTAGCAAAAGATCTTGCTGAAAACCCAAGGAAATTCTGGTCTTACTTAAAATCGGTAAGCGGGTCGAAGGCTTCCATCCAGTCACTCTCTGATAAGTATGGCCTGGCAACGGAAGACAGCAAAACTAAAGCTGAAATTTTAAATTTAGCAGTTGAGAAACCTTTCACGCGGGAGGTTCGTACAAACATACGACCATTTGAGTCTCGTACAGATTCCCGTATGGAGGACATAGTGATAAGACATCCCTGGGGTTGTGAAGCAGCTGAATGGGTTGAAAATAAATAAATCGCCAGGTCCTGATGGGATTCCAATTCGGTTTTACAGAGAGTACTCTACTGCACTGGCTCCTTACTTAGCTTGCATTTATCGCGAATCTCTTGCCCAACGTAAAGTCCCGAGCGACTGGAAAAACGCGCAGGTGACGCCTGTATATAAGAAGGGTAGAAGGACGGATCCTCAAAATTACAGACCAATATCCTTAACATTGGTTTGTTGCAGGATTCTCGAACATCGAATATAATGAATTTCCTTGAGACAGAGAAGTTGCTGTCCATGCATCAGCACGGCTTTAGAAAGCATCGCTCCTGCGAAACGCAACTCGCCCTTTTTTCACATGATATCTTGTGAACCATGGATGAATGGTATCAGACGGATGCCATATTCCTTGACTTCCGGAAAGCGTTTGACTCGGTGCCCCGCTGCAGACTCCTAACTAACGTACGAGCATATGGGATTGGTTCCCAAGTATGTGGGTGGCTCGAAGATTTCTTAAGTAATAGAACCCAGTATGTTGTCCTCGATGGTGAGTGTTCATCGAAGGTGAGGGTATCATCTGGAGTGCCCCAGGGAAGTGTGGTAGGTCCGCTGTTGTTTTCTATCTACATAAATGATCTTTTGGATAGTGTGGATAGCAATGTGCGGCTGTTTGCTGATGATGCTGTGGTGTACGGGAAGGTGTCGTCCTTGAGTGACTGTAGGAGGATACAAGATGACTTGGACAGGATTTTTGATTGGTGTACAGAATGGCAGATAACTCTAAATATAGATAAATGTAAATTAATGCAGATGAATAGGAAAAAGAATACTGTAATGTTTGAATACTCCATTAGTAGTGTAGCGCTTGACACAGTAATGTCGATTAAATTTTTGGGCGTAACATTGCAGAGCGATATGAAGTGGGACAAGCATGTAATGGCAGTTGTGGGGAAGGCGGATAGTCGTCTTCGGTTCATTGGTAGAATTTTGGGAAGATGTGGATCATCTGTAAAGGAGACCGTTTATAAAACACTAATACGACCTATTCGTGAGTACTGTTCGAGCGTTTGGGATCCCTATCAGGTCGGATTGAGGGAGGACATAGAAGCAATTCAGAGGCGGGCTGCTAGATTTGTTACTCGTGGGTTTGCTCATCACGCGAGTGTTACGGAAATGCTTCAGGAACTCGGGTGGGAGTCTCTAGAGGAAAGGAGGCGTTCTTTTCGTGAATCGCTACTGAGGAAATTTAGAGAACCAGCATTTGAGGCTGACTGAAGCACAATTTTACTACCACCAACTTACATTTCGTGGAAAGACCACAAAGATAAGATAAGAGAGATTAGGACTCGTACAGAGGCATATAGGCAGTCATTTTTCCCTCGTTCTGTTTGGGAGTGGAACAGGGAGAGAAGATGCTAGTTGTGGTACGAGGTACCCTCCGTCACGCACCATATGGTGGATTGCGGAGTATGCATGTAGATGCAGATGTAGATGTAGCGCGCGACCGCTGCGGTCGCAGGTTAGAATCCTGCCTCGGGCTTGGATGTGTGTGATGTCCTTAGGTTAGTTAGATTTAAGTAGTTCTAAGTTCTAGGGGACTGATGACCAAAGAAGTTAAGTCCCTTAGTGCTCAGAGCCATTTGAACCATTTAAACATTGGGTCCGAAAATGCATATCTTAAGAGCTACGAGCAATTTTTCATCTTCGATACTGTGAAGCAATCTCTTCGACTGCAAGCTCCTTGCTTTCCATCTTTTGAGAAATGGTAATGCGGGCCAAAACAAGGAAAAAATGTCAAGTAAACATGTGCTCTAAAATGCATACCTTAAGAGCTATGAGCAAGTGCTCATCTTTGCTACTTGGAAACACAACTCTTCTAATGAACAATTGCTCATAACTTCTAAGTCATGCATTTTAGAGCAAATGTTTACTAGACATTTTTTCTTGTTTTGGTCGATACTACTACTTCTCAAAACGTTGAAAGCAAAGAGCTTGTAGTAGATTTGCTTCACAGTATCGAAGATGAAAAATATATAATTTTTCTTTTATTTTTATTACTTTAATTTAGCTTTTGGCCCTTAAAGAAATTAAATCTATATTTGAATCAACTCATCTATGAACATACTCTGTATTCAAGTCATATTTATTTATTTTTCTCTTTCTCAGTCTAGATTTACATGTTCTGCTAAGAAGAATACGGACACACCTAAGTAAGGTGGAACTTATCAGTATAAAAGGAGGCGGGGAGTATTGTGTTGTCAGTAGAGAAGTGGAAATGGAAATGAGCGTTTGGCGTCATTGGCCGGGAGGCCCCTTACGGGGCAGGTCCGGCCGCCTTGGTGCCTTATTACGATGTGCATTCAAGTTCTAAGGCCTCCGATTTTTTTTCTAATTAACTACTCACCCGAAATCGATGAAACCGGCGTTACTTCTCGACGTAATCGCCCTGCAGACGTACACATTTTTCACAACGCTGACGCCATGATTCCATGGCAGCGGCGAAGGCTTCTTTAGGAGTCTGTTTTGACCACTGGAAAATCGCTGAGGCAATAGCAGCACGGCTGGTAAATGTGCGGCCACGGAGAGTGTCTTTCATTGTTGGAAAAAGCCAAAAGCCACTAGGAGCCAGGTCAGGTGAGTAGGGAGCATGAGGAATCACTTCAAAGTTGTTATCACGAAGAAACTGTTGCGTAACATTAG
Source organism: Schistocerca serialis cubense (assembly GCF_023864345.2). Lineage (NCBI taxonomy): Eukaryota > Metazoa > Arthropoda > Insecta > Orthoptera > Acrididae > Schistocerca > Schistocerca serialis. Next base: position 868,735,170 of record NC_064640.1, on the reverse strand, counting down.
CTCGATGTGCGGGTGCGTTGTCTTGGTGAAACAGCACACGTGCAGCCCTTCCCGGACGTTTTTGTTGCAGTGCAGGAAGGAATTTGTCCTTCAAAACATTTTCGTAGGATGCACCTGTTGCCGTAGTGCCCTTTGGAACGCAATGGGTAAGGATTACGCCCTCGCTGTCCCAGAACATGGACACCATCATTTTTTCAGCATTGGCGGTTACCCGAAATTTTTTTGGTGGCGGTGAATCTGTGTGCTTCCATTGAGCTGACTGGCGCTTTGCTTCTGGATTGAAAAATGGCATCCACGTCTCATCCATTGTCACAACCGACGAAAAGAAAGTCCCATTCATGCTGTCGTTGCGCGTCAACATTGCTTGGCAACATGCCACGCGGGCAGCCATGTGGTCGTCCGTCAGCATTCGTGGCACCCACCTGGATGACACTTTTCGCATTTTCAGGTCGTCATGCAGGATTGCGTGCACAGAACCCACAGAAATGCCAACTCTGGAGGCGGTCTGTTCAACAGTCATTCGGCGATCCCCCAAAACAATTCTCACCACTTTCTCGATCATGTCGTCAGACCGGCTTGTGCGAGCCCGAGGTTGTTTCCGTTTGTTGTCACACGATGTTCTGCCTTCATTAAACTGTCGCACCCACAAACACACTTTCGACACATCCATAACTCCATCACCACATGTCTCCTTCAACTGTCGATGAATTTCAATTTGTTTCACACCACGCAAATTCAGAAAACGAATGATTGCACGCTGTTCAAGTAAGGAAAACGTCGCCATTTTAAGTATTTAAAACAGTTCTCATTCTCGCCGCTGGCGGTAAAATTCCATCTGCCGTACGGTGCTGCCATCTCTGGGACGTATTGACAATGAATGCGGCCTCATGTTAAAACAATGCGCATGTTTCTATCTCTTTCCAGTCCGGAGAAAAAAAATCGGAGGCCTTAGAACTTCAATGCACCTCGTACATTCGACGCCACATTGGGCGACCTGAGAGCGGGATGGGGGTTAAATGATGATGAAGACAACACAACACCCAATCCCTGAGCGGAGAAAGTCCCCGAACCAGCTGGGAAACGAACCCGGGTCCCTCAGGGGGGCAGTCCGTCACGCTGACCACTCAGCTATCGGGGCGGACGGTAGAGAAGTACTAACAATGGAAAGGGTCGGTGAAAAGATCTCAGTCATTTTGAACGTGGACTAGTCATTGGATGTCACCTGTAAAACAAACCCATCAGGAACATTCCAACCTTCCTAAAGCTAGAATGAATCAAAAACCTCTCCAGTTGCTGTGTGAGCATTATTTAGTTCACTAACGGTGCCGTAGTGAATTAAATAAAGTTCTACACTGCAACTCGAGTGGTTTTTTTATTGATTAAACTAGGAGTTGCGGAATCAGCACATGGAGAAACAATTAACCATCTAAAGATGCCCAAGCCAAGTGTTGGAGATGCGACTGTGAAGGGGAACACGAAGAAATAACCACACCTAAATCAAGACCAAGAACACCTCACGTACTGATGGACAGGACCCGTCAGCCATTGATTGCAAAACATTTCGAAAGCAGAAGACGGAATCACTTGTGAGTTGCTAAGTTTTACCAGCAGTCCATACAGCACGATGGGCATGCGTAGGGAGTTAAAAACAATGGGGTACAGTGGTAGAGCAGCTCTTTATATGTCACACACTGCTGTAGTTAACATTAACGGCACTTGAGGTGGTGTAAATAGCGACATCACTGGATAACTGGATAACAGAGGATAAATGGAAACGCATGATTTGGAAACGTGAATCACGCTACACACTGCGGCATTTCGATGGACGAGTTTGGATTTGGCGAGTGCCTGCAGATCGTTACCTGCCATCTTATGTAGTGCCAACAGTAATGTGCGAAGGAGGCGGTTGTACGGTATGGGGGTGTTGCCCGTGGTTAGGGTAAAAATGGCTCTGAGCACTATGGGACTTAACATCCATGGTCATCAGTCCCCTAGAACTTAGAACTACTTAAACCTAACTAACCTAAGGACATCACACAACACCCAGTCATCACGAGGCAGAGAAAATCCCTGACCCCGCCGGTGGTTAGGGTACGGTCCACTAATTGCGGTTAAGGAAACGGTAAACGCGGAAGGATACGAAGCATTCTATGCTGCGTGCTATAAAGGAACAGTTCAGAACGATGATTGTATCTGCATGATAAAATTCCCTGTGTAAATCACCATCTTTGAGGCATTCCTGAAATGAAATTTCTTGCCCGGAGTCCCGATATGAAGCCAATGAACCACCTTAGGGATGCATTAAAACAGCGACTTCCCTCCATATCCCAGCGACCAGCACCACTACCTTCTCTGATTTCCGCCTTTTAGGAAGAATGGGCTGCCATTCCTCCACAGACGTTCATCAAAAAAGTGTTTCAAACGGCTCTGAGCACGATGGGACTTAACTTCTGAGGTCATCAGTCCCCTAGAACTTAGTATTACTAAAAACCTAACTAACCTAAGGACATCACACACATTCATGCCAGAGGCAAAATTCGAACCTGCGACCGTAGCGGATGGGCGGTTCCAGACTATAGCGCCTAGAACCGCTCGGCCACTCTGGCCGGCGACGTTCAACACCTCACTGAATGATTCCCTAGCAGCGTTCAAGCCGTCACAGAGGCGAAGGGTGGACACATCGCATATTAATGCCCACTATGAGGCGTCCGGATACTTTTCATCAGGTAGTGGAAGTACGAGGGTAATCCCAAAAGCAAGGTCTCCAATTTTTTTATAAGTACATAGATTTGTTTATTTCTACACTACTGGCCATTAAAATTGCTACACCACGAAGATGACGTGCTACAGACGCGAAATTTAACCGATAGGAAGAAGATGCTGTGATATGCAAATGGTTAGCTTTTCAGAGCATTCACACAAGGTTGGCGCCGGTGGCGACACCTACAACGTGCTGACATGAGGAAAGTTTCCAACCTACTTCTCATACACAAACAGCAGTTGACCGGCGTTGCCTGGTGAAACGTTGTTGTGATGCCTCGTGTAAGGAGGAGAAATGCGTACCATCACGTTTCCGACTTTGATAAAGGTCGGGTTGTAGCCTATCGCGATTGCGGTTTATCGTATCGCGACACAGCTGCTCGCGTTGATCGAGATCCAATGACTATTAGCAGAATATGGAATCGGTGGGTTCAAGAGGGTAATACCGAACGCCGTACTGGATCCCAACGGCCTCGTATCACTAGCAGTCGACATGACAGGCATCTTATCCGCACGGCTGTAACGGATCGTGCAGCCACGTCTCGATCCCTGAGTCAACAAAAATGGTTCAAATGGCTCTGAGCACTATGCGACTCAACTTCTGAGGTCATCAGTCGCCTAGAACTTAGAACTAATTGAACCTAACTAACCTAAGGACATCACACACATCCATGCCCGAGGCAGGATTCGAACCTGTGACCGTAGCGGTCACGCGGTTCCAGACTGTAGCGCCTTTAACCGCTTGGCCACCCCGGCCGGCGACATGAGGAAAGTTTCAAACCGATTTCTCATACAGAAACAGCAGTTAACCGGCGTTGCCTGGTGAAACGTTGCTTTGATGCCTCGTGTAAGGAGGAGAAACGCGTACCATCACGTTTCCGACTTTGATAAAGCACGGATGGTAGCCTATCGCGTTTGTGCTTCATCGTATCGCAACACTGCTGCTCGCGTTAGTCGAGATCCAATGACTGCTAGCAGAATATGAAATCGGTGGTTTCAGGAGGGTGATACGGAACGCCGTGATGGATCCCAACGGCCTCGTATCACTAGCAGTCGAGATGACGGGCCTCTTACCCGTATGGCTGTAACGAATCGTGCAGTCACGTCTCGATCCCTGAGACAACAGATGGGGACGTTTGCAAGACAACAACCATCTGCACTAACAGTTCGACGACGTTTGCAGCAGCATGGACTATCAGCTCGGAGACCATGGCAGCGGTTAGCCTTGACGTTGCATCACAGACAGGAGCGCCTGCGATGGTGTGCTCTACGACGTACCTGGGTGCACGAATGGCAAAACGTCATTTTTTCGGATGAATCCAAGTTCTGTTTGCAGCGTCATGATGGTCGCATCCGTGTTTGGCGACATCGCGGTGAACGCACATTGGAAGCGTGTATTCGTCATCGCCATACTGACGTATCACTCGGCGTGATGGTATGGGGTGCCACTGGTTACACGTCTCGGTGACCTCTTGTTCGCATTGACGGCACTTTGAACCGTGGATATTACATTCTACATCTACATCTACATTTATACTCCGCAAGCCACCCATAGGAGTGTGGCGGAGGGCATTTTACGTGCCACTGTCATTACCTCCCATTCCTGTTCCAGTCGCGTATGGTTCGCGGGAAGAACGACTGCCTGAAAGCCTCCGTGCTCGCTCTAATCTCTCTAATTTTACATTCGTGATCTCCTCGGGAGGTATAAGTAGGGGGAAGCAATATATTCGATACCTCATCCAGAAACGCACCCTCTCGAAACCTGGCGAGCAATCTACACCGCGATGCAGAGCGCCTCTCTTGCAGAGTCTGCCACTTGAGTTTATTAAACATCTCCGTAACGCTATCACGGCTACCAAATAACCCTGTGACGAAACGCGCCGCTCTTCTTTGGATCTTCTCTATCTTCTCCGTCAAACCGATCTGGTACGGATCCCACACTGATGAGCAATACTCAAGTATAGGTCGAACGAGAGTTTTGTAAGCCACCTCCTTTGTTGATGGACTACATTTTCTAAGCACTCTCCCAATGAATCTCAACCTGGTACCCGCCTTACCAACAATTAATTTTATATGATCATTCCACTTCAAATCGTTCCGCACGCATACTCCCAGATATTTTACAGAAGTAACTGCTACCAGTGTTTGTTCCGCTATCATATAATCATACAATAAAGGATCCTTCTTTCTATGTATTCGCAATACATTACATTCGTCAAAGTTAAGGGACAGTTGCCACTCCCTGCACCAAGTGCCTATCCCCTGCAGATCTTCCTGCATTTCGCTACAATTTTCTAATGCTGCAACTTCTCTGTATACTACAGCATCATCCGCGAAAAGCCGCATGGAACTTCCGACACTATCTAATAGGTCATTTATATATATTGTGAAAAGGGGGTCCCATAACACTCCCCTGTGGCACGCCAGAGGTTACTTTAACGTCTGTAGACGTCTCTCTATTGATAACAACATGCTGTGTTCTGTTTGCTAAAAACTCTTCAATCCAGCCACACAGCTGGTCTGATATTCCGTAGCCTCTTCCTTTGTTTATCAGGCGACAGTGCGGAACTGTATCGAACGCCTTCCGGAAGTCAAGAAAAATAGCATCTACCTGGGAGCCTGTATCTAATATTTTCTGGGTCTCATGAACAAATAAAGCGAGTTGGGTCTCACACGATCGCTGTTTCCGGAATCCATGTTGATTCCTACATAGTAGATTCTGGGTTTCCAGAAACGACATGATACTCGAGCAAAAAACATGTTCTAAAATTCTACAACAGATCGACGTTAGAGATATAGGTCTATAGTTTTGCGCATCTGCTCGACGACCCTTCTTGAAGACTGGGACTACCTGTGCTCTTTTCCAATCATTTGGAACCCTCCGTTCCTCTAGAGACTTGCGGTACACGGCTGTTAGAAGGGGGGCAAGTTTTTTCGCGTACTCTGTGTAGAATCGAATTGGTATCCCATCAGGTCCAGTAGACTTTCCTCTATTGAGTGATTCCACTTGCTTTTCTATTCCTTGGACACTTATTTCGATGTCAGCCATTTTTTCGTTTGTGCGAGGATTTAGAGAAGGAATTGCAGTGCGGTCTTCCTCTGTGAAACAGCTTTGGAAAAAGGTGTTTAGTATTTCAGCTTTACGCGTGTCATCCTCTGTTTCAATGCCTTCATCATCCCGGAGTGTCTGGATATGCTGTTTCGAGCCAATTACTGATTTAACGTAAGACCAGAACTTCCTAGGATTTTCTGTCAAATCGGTACATAGAATTTTACTTTCGAATTCACTGAACGCTTCACGCATAGCCCTCCTTACGCTAACTTTGACATCGTTTAGCTTCTGTTTGTCTGAGAGGTTTTGGCTGCGTTTAAACTTGGAGTGAAGCTCTCTTTGCTTTCGCAGTAGTTTCCTAACTTTGTTGTTGTACCACGGTGGGTTTTTCCCGTCCCTCACAGTTTTACACGGCACGTACCTGTCTAAAACGCATTTTACGATTGCCTTGAACTTTTTCCATAAACACTCAACATTGTCAGTGTCGGATGTGTTACGACCCATGGCTCTACCCTTCATTCGATCCCTGCATAACACTACATTTCAGCAGGATAATGCACGACCGCATGTTGCAGGTCCTGTACGGGCCGTTCTGGATACAGAAAATGTTCGACTGCTGCCCTGGCCAGCACATTCTCCAGATCTCTCACCAATTGAAAACGTCTGGTAAATGGTGGCCGAGCGACTGGCTCGCCACAATAGGCCAGTCACTACTCTTGATGAACTGTGGTATCGTGTTGAAGCTGCATAGGCAGCTGTCCCTGTACACGCCATCCAAGCTCTGTTTGACTGAATGCCCAGGCGTATCAAGGCCGTTATTACGGCCAGAGGTGGTTGTTCTGGGTACTGATTTCTCAGGATCTATGCACCCACATTGCGTGAAAATGTAATCACATGTCAGTTCTAGTATAATATATTTGTCCAATGAATACCCGTTTATCATCTGCATTTCTTCTTGGTGTAGCAATATTAATGGCCAGTAGTGTACAATCGTTTACGTCAGTTTACAGCTTGAACATTTAGCTATTTTTCGACATAATCACCATTTCTGTCGACGCACCTTTGTAGACCCTGTGGCAGTTTTTGTGTGCCCATGTCACACCAGCTCGCCGCCATGCTGTTCAGAAGGTTACGAACCTCTTCTTTCACCTCGTCGTAGCTGAATCGCTCTCCGGCCAAATGTTCTTTTAACCTAGGTAACAGGTGATAGTCACTAGGCGCCAAGTCAGGACTATAGGATGGGTGGGTGAGTGTGTTCCTCTGAAACTGTTGCAGGAGAGCAACGGTTTGCCGAGCGATGTGTGGGCGAGCGTTGTTATGGAGATTGTGTACGCCCTTGCTCAACATTCCTCTTCTCTTGTTCTGAACTGCCCGTTTGAGTTTTTTCAGAGTCTCACAGTACCTGTCAGCGTTAATTGTGGTCCCGGCACTTCAGCTCCGACGACGAGGTGAAAGAAGAGGTTCATAACTTCCTGAACAGCATGGCGGCGAGCTGGTGTGACATGGGCATACAAAAACTGCCACAGCGTCTACAAAAATGCAACGACAGAAATGGTGATTATGTCGAAAAGTAGCTAAATGTTCAAGCTGTAAACTGATGACAGAGAAACGCAGGAAGATCTGTAGCGGATAGGTACTTGGTGCAGGGAGTGGCAACTGACCCTTAATATAGACAAATGTAATGTATTGCGAGTACATAGAAAGAAGGATCTTTTATTGTATGATTATATGATAGCGGAACAAACACTGGTAGCAGTTACTTCTGTAAAATATCTGGGAGTATGCGTGCGGAACGATTTGAAGTGGAATGATCATATAAAATTAATTGTTGGTAAGGCGGGTACCAGGTTGAGATTCATTGGGAGAGTCCTTAGAAAATGTAGTCCATCAACAAAGGGGGTGGCTTACAAAACACTCGTTCGACCTATAGTTGAGTATTGCTCATCAGTGTGCGATCCGTACCAGGTCGAGTTGACAGAGGAGATAGAGAAGATCCAAAGAAGAGCGGCGCGTTTCGACACAGGGTTATTTGGTAAGCGTGATAGAGTTACGGAGATGTTTAGCAAACTCAAGTCGCAGACTCTGCAAGAGAGGCGCTCTGCATTGCGGTGTATCTTGCTGTCCAGGTTTCGAGAGAGTGCGTTTCTGGATGAGGTATCGAATATATTGCTTCCCCCTACTTATTCCTCCCGAGGAGATCACGAATGTAAAATTAGAGGGATTCGAGTGCGCACGGAGGCTTTCCGGCAGTCGTCCTTCCCGCGAACCATACGCGACTGGAACAGGAAAGGGAGGTGATGACAGTGGCACGTAAAGTGCCCTCCGCCACACACCGTTGAGTGGCTTGCGGAGTATAAATGTAGATGTAGATGTAAACGATTGTAGAATTAAACAGGTCTATGTACTTAGAAGAAAATTGGAGACCATACTTTTGGGATTACCCTCGTAGCAATCAGTCACATTCCGTATTGTCACAATTCAGACGCACACATGCATGCACCTGGTTGGCCTGCCCCTTGTTCTTCGTTTTACAAGGCGGTGGCACTAGCTCAGCAGAGCAAGTGACTTTTCAGCAGCGAGCGACGGCAGCGAGATGAGCACTTGGATCGATGGTGCTACCCGGCGCGACGACACACAATCCCACGACGCCACGGCTTGTTACGTGGCGCAGCGACAGAACATTCATCGCCTGCTGCCACGTGGCTCGGCGATGCGGCGCAAAAAATCGAAGCTTGCTGAATAGGGGACCTAGAAATATAAATCGTCGAAACGACAGCAACTGCGCGCATTGTCTAAGAAACATGTTACCGTCCGTGCAGTGCAAGGCTTTGTAGACTACTCGTATGTCGAAAACTCGCATTTCAATACACTCATCTCATTGATCAGTGCACGTTTTTCACCATATTTCCAATGAGTAACTCATCCACGAAGTACGATTCTGGAGAAGTCCACAAAATACCCCTGTACGGTGGTCGTAACGCCTTCATTGAACTCTAAATGTTTTCCACACACAAAAAATTCTCTTAACGTAGGAACTTTTGGGAATTGAAAGCGTACCAAATCGAGTAAACTGGGTGATGCTCCAACAGGTTTTGTTTTAAATCCGTCAGTTTTCCAATCACCCAATCATCTTTTGTGGAGAGGTGAATTTCATTAACGAAAGAAGTGGTTTTTTTCGTGTGCAAGACTCTTCTCTGCATTTTTTTCCAAGCAGTTGGTCCAGAAGGCTTGTGTAGTATTTACCAGTTAATATTTTACTCTTTACTCTTACTCTCGTAGATGAATGCACTTTTGCATCACAGAAAACGTATAAAAACACTACTGGCCATTACAATTGCTACACCATGAATAAACGCAGATAATAAACGGGTATTCAATGGACAAATATATTATACTAGAACTGACATGTAATTACATTTCCACGCAATTTTGGTGCATAGATCCTGAGAAATCGCCGGCCGGAGTGGCCGTGCGGTTCTAGGCGCTACAGTCTGGAGCCGAGCGACCGCTACGGTCGCAGGTTCGAATCCTGCCTCGGGCATGGGTGTGTGTGATGTCCTTAGGTTAGTTATGTTTAATTAGTTCTAAGTTCTAGGCGACTGATGACCTCAGAAGTTAAGTCACATAGTGCTCACAGCCATTTGAACCATTTTTGAACCTGAGAAATCAGTACCCAGAACAACCATCTCTGGCCGTAATAACGGCCTTGATACGCCTGGGCATTCAGTCAAACAGAGCTTGGATGGCGTGTACAGGTACAGCTGCCCATGCAGCGTCAACACAGTACCACAGTTCATCAAGAGTAGTGACTGCCGTATTGTGACGAGCCAGTTGCTCGTGCATTATCCTGCTGAATATAGCGTTTCGCAGGGATCGAATGAAGGGTAGAGCCACGGGTCGTAACACATCCGAAATGTAACATCCACTGTTCAAAATGCAACCAATGCAAACTACAGGTGACCGAGACGTGTAACCAATGGCATCCCATACCATCACGCCGGGTGATACGCTAGTGTGGCGATGACGAATACACGCTTCCAATGTCCATTCACCGCGATGTCGCTAAACACAGATGCGACCATCATGATGCTGTAAACAGAACCTGGATTCATCCGAAAAAATGACGTTTTGCCATTCTTGCACCCAGGTTCGTCGTAGAGCACACCATCGCAGGCGCTCCTGTCTGTGATGCAACGTCAAGGCTAACCGCAGCCATGGTCTCCGAGCTGATAGTCCATGCTGCTGCAAACATCGTCGAACTGTTCGTGCAGATGGTTGTTGTATTGCAAACGTCCCCATCTGTTGACTCAGGGATCGAGACGTGACTGCACGATCCGTTACAACCATGCGGATAAGAGGCCCGTCATCTCGACTGCTAGTGATACGAGGCCGTTGGGATCCAGCACGGCGTTCCGTATTACCCTCCTGAACCCACCGATTCCATATTCCGCTAACAGTCATTGGATCTCGACCAACGCGAGCAGCAATGTCGCGATACGATGAAGCACAAACGCGATAGGCTACAATCCGACCTTTATCAAACGCTGGTCCACTGCTGTTTGTGTATGAGAAATCGGTTGGAAACGTTCCTCATGTCAAAACGTTGTAGATGTCGCCACCGGCGCCAACCTTGTGTGAATGTTCAGAAAAGCTAATCATTTGCATATCACAGCCTCTTCTTTCCGTCGGTTTAATTTCGCGTCTGTAGCACGTCATCTTCGTGGTGTAGCAATTTTAATGGTCAGTAGTGTAGTCATTCCACCAACTGAAATCTAATTCACCTTTTGCAGCACAGCTCAAACGGCTTACGCCAACTGCTTTCACTGGTGTTTCGTTTTTATAGTCAAATGTGCATTTCTGATTCACAGAAACAATCCCGCGCACTAAATCACATGTCTTGTTTTCAAAACGGTCCGAATGTGTTACTCCCCTTGGAAGAAGCTCTTTTCAGGTGAATTCTTAATGTAATATGTATCGTACTATTTACTCTGAGATGCCTGTCGCGTAATTTCCACGATCTAGTGATTAGCGTCACTCGTACTAAAGTGGAGATCCTGTGTTCGATTCTCAGTGGCCAGTAATTGTGGTGGAGAGGTCGGGACGGAGACTACTTATCCGAGTGAGGTTCAGTGAGAAGTTGCTTGATAAAATACGAGCAAACGGTAAAACTGACACACAAGCCGTCCAAGTGCTGAGAACTGAAGGGCTTACACCAGGCTGGTAAGCGACATGATGTGTAGAGGTCGAATGTGACTTGGCTGGAAGGGCTCTTCTTCTATAGGTCACACCCTAGAAGTTGTATTACCGCAAACGGCAGCCAGGGTCGGACACTCGCCCTAGTGTGCGTCGAGGATGCCGAACTCAGAACTCAGTTTTCAATGGTGCGGCCGCAGCGGTGCCGCATCTCGCCTTCAGCAGTGCGGTCTGGGCCGCATGCGGTTGACTGCCTCTGAGGAATGTGTCGGAGCAGTAGCTAGGCAGACTCTGGCGTGAACCGAGAACACCCAAGCTGGCGACCAGCAGACGATAGAAGGCAGCCGGCAAGTGGTGTTGCGGCTGTAAGGAACCAGTTCGACTCCAATCAACACCCTACAGTTGGCATTCCCAAAGCTTAGTGGAGATAGCGACTTGCAGAGGCTGCTAGATGACCCACTTCAGAACTCTGAGTGATGTAGACTTCTTCTCGTAGCTGGCTACAGGTGCCGCGCGGGATTAGCCGAGCGGTCTCTGGCGCTGCAGTCATGGACTGTGCGGCGGATCCCGGCGGAGGTTCGAGTCCTCCCTCGGGCATGGGTGTGTGTGTTTGTGCTTAGGATAATTTAGGTTAAGTAGTGTGTAAGCTTAGGGACTGATGACCTTGGCAATTAAATCCCATAAGATTTCACACACATTTGATTTTATTTATTCGTTCGGCATATACAAGGCAAATATTACAGTGTCATTACAATCCACCAGTAAATTACAACACTACACAATGCTACTTATAGTTTTGAGCCAATCTATGGCTAGGTCAGGCAGGTAATGTATGTCCTTCAGTTCACCACTATATCCTACCACTTCACACACCAGTAGGTGGTCCATTGTCTGGATATCACCACATTCACACACGGGACTCTCCGCAAGTCCCCACTTATTCATTAGATGTTTGCATCTTCCCACACTTGTTCTAAGGCGATTTAAGGCAACCCAGAGCTTCCGAGGGAGATCAAAACCATTTAACTTCTTGCTGGGGTCATCGATAAGCTTTTGGTTCTTGTGTGTCCCTTTGCGCCATGATTCCCCCCAGGCTAGCTTTGGCTCGAAGTCCTGTAATTCCCTGCCAATCTTCCAAAAGGGGGACCTAGATTTTAGCCTGTTGATGGGTAATAAGTCTTCGTGTATAGGGAGTTCTGGATTGTGTACGATCTTCCTATATATTCTTGAGGTCGCCATGGAGCGCCTTATATCAGGGGGTTCTATGTTGGCAAGGACTGGGGGCCAGTCACATGGGGTAGCCCTAAGTGTGTCTGAGATAATTCTCATCGTCTCTTTCAATTGGGTGTCTACTTTATTTACATGCGCACTTTTCGCCCAGACTGGTGAACAATATTCAGCCACGCTGTACACGAGGGCTAATGCTGACGTCCTTAGTGTATTAGCTCCGCACCCCCATGATGTTCCGGCCAGTTTAGACATAATGGCATTTCGAGATTTTAATTTCTGTTTGGTGTCTTTCAGATGGGAGCTAAACGTTAGTGTGCGGTCTAATTTTACTCCCAGGTATTTGGGCTTATCTTCATGTCTGATATGCCGGTCATTCAGGGAAAGCTATAGTTTCCTGCTTGAAACTCTGTTATTAAGGTGCATTATGGTACTGGTCGTTTTATTGGGGTTGGGATGCAAATGCCACTTAAGGTAGTAGGTGTTCAGCGCTTCAAGGTCCGCATTCAATGTTTTTTTAAAGATCTTCGAAATTTTTGCTTTGGTATGCGATGGCCAGATCATCCGCATACGCAAATTTACGCGACCTGGTGCTCGGCATATCAGATATGTGTAAATTAAAAAGGGTCGGCGCCAGGGCTGACCCCTACGGCAGGCCATTGTTTATGACCGTGCTTTTGCTGCTCTTTCCGTGGAGATAGACCTTGACCTTCCTGCCTGTCAGCATATTTTTTAGTAATGTGTACGTCTGATTGCATTTGATAATTCGAGTAAGCTTGAGCAGTAGTCCTTCGGCCCAGACAGTGTCATAGGCTGATGTAAGATCTATTAATACCAGGCCCGTTTTCAGCTTGTTCTGAGAGCCTTTCTCTAAATATGTTGTAAGGGACAAAACTTGTTCACAGCAGTTCCTTCCCACACGGAACCCTGCTTGATAGTCCGGGAGGTTCGCCTCAATGTATGGTGCTAGTCTGGCCAGTAATATTCTCTCAAATAGTTTGTAAGAGGTACAAAGCAGTGAGATCGGTCTATAGTTCTTTGGATTATCTCCATCCTTCCCTAGTTTCAGTACCGCTATTACCTTAGCTTCTTTCCATAACTTCGGGAGTGCACCTGATTTAATGCATTCCGTGAAGAGCTTGGCCATCCATTTCCTCCCAATGGGTCCCAGCTCCCTCAGAAATTATGGGAGGATTTCGCCGGGTCCGGCTGCTTTCCCTGTTTTCATTAGTGTTAGGGTCTGGGTAATCTCCTCGACGTCTATTGCTTTGACAATATCTAGATTAGTTGGACTATTGGCTAATTCCTTGGTTAGGTTCCTGGAGATCCTTTTGTTCTCCTCAGTCTTCAGGCGTATTTTGGAGGTCTGTTTCATGGCAGTCGCTATTTCGGATGGGCCCACACCCGAGGCCGATCTTCGTGGTGTTGTGGCACCACCCAGTTTCCATAGTAGACCCCAGCTCTTCCTGCTAGAATGGGTAAAGTCCAGATTCTCCATTGCCATCTTCCACCTGTTCCTACGTTCCTCGTTCATAGTGTTGATCAGTCGTTCTGCAGTCTCGTCCTCCCCGCTCCTCTCATACTGCTCTAACAATGACTCGCACTCCTCTGACCAGCAAGGAATGTATTCCCTCCGGGCCCCTCGGGGGATAGCCTTTAGGGCCCCTTTATATATCAGGTTTACAAACCTTTGGTAGTTCTCTGGACTTGGTGGTATTCGGTTTATTGTCTTGTCAATAAGAGATTTATATTTCCCCCAGTCTGCTTTTCTCATATTCCACCGTGGAATCGGGGGGCTCTTTATGATCGGGATGGAAAGGCCAATCTCTACAATAATCGGGAGGTGTTGGCTCCGTGGGAAAGCTTCGAGGACTCTTCTTGTAGCTTGCATTGGTACGCCCGTTGCGCCGCGTGTGACAAAGGTCAGGTCAGGTGTCGTCTTTGTGCCCCATACTTTTGAATTGAAGGACGCTCTGTCCTTGGGATCAAACAGGAGGTGTAGGTCCCGGTTGTCAGCCCAGTCACTTAGTCCAACGCCTTCCGGAGTGGATCTCTGATATCCCCATCTGGTGTGCTGGGAATTAAAGTCGCCGGCATAGATTACTGGATGATTAGCCTGCGGTAAGATTCCAATAGGCCATTGGTGCGAAGGTGGTTTGTAGACATTGTAGATTGTCATCTCTCCCAGTTTAATGCCAATTGCGTGTGGAACTGATTCCACATTGTTCTCGAGGTTTCCTAGAAGCTCATTTTTTACCAGGGTGGCCATACCATGTTTGTCGTGTCCTGAGTATCCCACATTGGTGTATCCTGGTATGCATAATCGTTCGATGTTTTCATCCGTCAGGTGTGTCTCCTGCAAGAGTACGACACTTACTCTTTCTCTTGTTACAATTTTTTCAAGGATTTCTCCTTTCGTCCTTGTGTAGCCTTCTATATTGAAGTGGCACACTCTCACCATCTTCGTGGAGTAATTCCGCTTCTGAATCGTTTGCCTTCTTGTGGACCGGGAGGCATTTGAGCGTCCGGTCGCCAGAATTGTGTAGACTTTTTGAAGTTGCATTTTACTGCAGCGTTGCCCGGGGAGCACCATCTTGGAGGTTGTCTACACGTCGCTCCCCACACATTTGAACACATTTGAACATTTTCTGGCTACAGGCCATGACTGATAATGATTGGCTAAAATGGGTAGTACTTATTGCAGTTTGACCCACCGATGGTTTGAAGCGTTATCACTATTTGTCATGTAGGACAGGGAGAAGCCTGATGCCGGACTAGGCCATGTAGTAACCCTGATCAGCGTTACTCCAGTCTGGCTTAGTACTTCAGCTGTGTCAGAGGTGCTCGGCCCTGCCAGCGATCCTGCCAGCGATGCTGACAAGGAACCCCTTGAGTGCGAGGTCGTAAATTCGATCTTTAATAATACTCATTTCAAAGTGTTGTGTTAATAATTACTACAGGAAAAATATTAGTTGCTAAATGCTCACCATGTTTATCAGGAGGGCGACAGAAAATGAGTGACCGGAAGGTGCAGAGGTCAATCTTCAATGGGATGCATGTATTACACTTCACAAAATGGGTATCGTCGATACTCAGGTTGTTGTTGTTGTTGTTGTTGTGGTCTTCAGTCCTGAGACTGGTTTGATGCAGCTCTCCATGCTACTCTATCCTGTGCAAGCTTTTTCATCTCCCAGTACCTACTGCAACCTACATCCTTCTGAATCTGCTTAGTGCATTCATCTCTTGGTCTCCCTCTACGATTTTTACCCTCCACGCTGCCCTCCAATACTAAATTGGTGATCCCTTGATGCCTCAGAACATGTCCTACCAACCGATCCCTTCTTCTGGTCAAGTTGTGCCACAAACTTCTCTTCTCCCCAATCCTATTCAATACTTCTTCATTAGTTATGTGATCTACCCATCTAATCTTCAGCATTCTTCTGTGGCACCACATTTCGAAAGCTTCTATTCTCTTCTTGTCCAAACTATTTATCGTCCATGTTTCACTTCCATACATGGCTACACTCCATACGAATACTTTCAGAAATGACTTCCTGACACTTAAATCAATACTGGATGTTAACAAATTTCTCTTCTTCAGAAACGCTTTCCTTGCCATTGCCAGCCTACATTTTATATCCTCTCTACTTCGACCATCATCAGTTATTTTGCTCCCCAAATAGCAAAACTCCTTTACTACTTTAAGTGCCTCATTTCCTAATCTAATTCCCTCCGCATCACCCGACTTAATTAGACTACATTCCATTATCCTTGTTTTGCTTTTGTTGATGTTCATCTTATATCCTCCCTTCAAGACACTGTCCATTCCATTCAACTGCTCTTCCAAGCCCTTTGCTGTCTCTGACAGAATTACAATGTCATCGGCGAACCTCAAAGTTTTTATTTCTTCTCCATGAATTTTAATACCTACTCCGAATTTTTCTTTTGTTTCCTTTACTGCTTGCTCAATATACAGATTGAACAACATCGGGGAGAGGCTACAACCCTGTCTTACTCCCTTCCCAACCACTGCTTCCCTTTCATGTCCCGCGACTCTTATAACTGACATCTGGTTTCTGTACAAATTGTAAATAGCCTTTCGCTCCCTGTATTTTACCCCTGCCACCTTTAGAATTTGAAAGAGAGTATTCCAGTCAACATTGTCAAAAGCTTTCTCTAAGTCTACAAATGCTAGAAACGTAGGTTTGCCTTTCCTTAATCTTTCTTCTAAGATAAGTCGTAAAGTCAGTATTGCCTCACGTGTTCCAGTGTTTCTACGGAATCCAAACTGATCTTCCCCGAGGTTGGCTTCTACTAGTTTTTCCATTCGTCTGTAAAGAATTCGTGTTAGTATTTTGCAGCTGTGACTTATTAAGCTGATAGTTCGGTAATTTTCACATCTGTCAACACCTGCTTTCTTTGGTATTGGAATTATTATATTCTTCTTGAAGTCTGAGGGTATTTCGCCTGTTTCATACATCTTGCTCACCAGATGGTAGAGTTTTGTCAGGGTTGGCTCTCCCACGGCCGTCAGTAGTTCCAATGGAATATTGTCTACTCCGGGGGCCTTGTTTCGACTGAGGTCTTTCAGTGCTCTGTCAAACTCTTCACGCAGTATCATATCTCCCATTTCATCTTCATCTATATCCTCTTCCATTTCCATAATATTGTCCTCAAGTACATCGCCCTTGTATAGACCCTCTATATACTCCTTCCACCTTTCTGCTTTCCCTTCTTTGCTTAGAACTGGGTTTCCATCTGAGCTCTTGATATTCATACAAGTCGTTCTCTTATCTCCAAAGGTCTCTTTAATTTTCCTGTAGGCGGTATCTATCTTACCCCTAGTGAGATAGGTCTCTACATCCTTACATTTGTCCTCTAGCCATCCCTGCTTAGCCATTTTGCACTTCCTGTCGATCTCATTTTTGAGACGTTTGTATTCCTTTTTGCCTGTTTCACTTACTGCATTTTTATATTTTCTCCTTTCATCAATTAAATTCAATATTTCTTCTGTTACCCAAGGATTTCTACTATCCCTCGTCTTTTTACCTACTTGATCCTCTGCTGCCTTCACTACTTCATCCCTCAAAGCTACCCATTCTTCTTCTACTGTATGTATTTCCCCCATTCCTGTCAATTGCTCCCTTATGCTCTCCCTGAATCTCTGTACAACCTCTGGTTCTTTTAGTTTATCCAGGTCCCATCTCCTTAAATTCCCACCTTTTTGCAGTTTCTTCAGTTTTAATCTACAGGTCACAACCAATAGATTGTGGTCAGAGTCCACATCTGCCCCTGGAAATGTCTTACAATTTAAAACCTGGTTCCTAAATCTCTGTCTTACCATTATATAATCTATCTGATACCTTTTAGTATCTCCAGGGTTCTTCCATGTATACAACCTTCTTTCATGATTCTTAAACCAAGTGTTAGTTATGATTATGTTGTGCTCTGTGCAAAATTCGACCAGGCGGCTTCCTCTTTCATTTCTGTCCCCCAATCCATATTCACCTACTATGTTTCCTTCTCTCCCTTTTCCTACACTCGAATTCCAGTCACCCATGACTATTAAATTTTCGTCTCCCTTCACTATCTGAATAATTTCTTTTATTTCATCATACATTTCTTCAATTTCTTCGTCATCTGCAGAGCTAGTTGGCATATAAACTTGTACTACTGTAGTAGGTGTGGGCTTCGTATCTATCTTGGCCACAACAATGCGTTCACTATGCTGTTTGTAGTAGCTTACCCGCATTCCTATTTTCCTATTCATTATTAAACCTACTCCTGCATACTCAGGTAATGTTAGAAAAAACCATTAACTTGCACTGAGAGGCCTATTGGAGACGTTGGGGGTCTGACCAGCCTGTGTCAGGTCGCCGCCGCAGGTGCGCTCCCTAACCATTAGGGGTAGCTGTGTCACTATACTTTAGACCAGGGCTTCCCAACGTGTGGTCCGCGGACCCCTTACCGGTCCGCCGGCTCTTTCTAGGGGGTCCGCGGTCGCCCTTCACCAAATCGTGTAAAACAATGAGTAAAATTATTGAATAAAAATGTGAAAATCAAATTCATCACTATTTTTTTCGTACTTCAGGTCGTATTCCCAAGCACCCTTTGCGGTTCCTAAGTGAGAACGCATACACAGTTTAGTGCCAGAGAATAAGGCTTCTCTGATCGACTGTTTCGCAACAATACAGGGGTCTGACTCTTGAAGTTTTCCCGGCGTATCGAATATTCCACAAGATTTCGGGATTGCAGCCGGATCTCATCGACTTCTTTCCACGATATTTCGGCTGACAACCTTACAGCCATCTTCAGGCGAGTGTTTGACACTGGAGAGTGCTAGTGCAAGTCGCTCTATTTATACGCAAAAGTGCCGCAGGCGCGCATGCGCAAGTTACCGTAGCGTGCGCGCCACCTGTCGATTCCAAGGCCCTCTACAATATTACTGCATCTATGGAGCGCAATCGAATGCGTGAAAAAAGTAAAACATGCACGCAGACGTGTCCAAAACAATAAAATTTCAATATTAAAATTACTTGTCGCTCGACGTGTCAGAAGCCATAAAAAGTTTTCTTTTGGTTGAAATTAAAGAAATCACCGGGTCCCAGGCCTTATTCAATAAAAAGCCGCCATCGCGATTAATGAGATTATCCGCTAAACGTATTTCCACGGATTCCTTCACAACTGAATCCCAGAAGGATATCGATGGGGCCAAGGCTTTCGTGACCGAATAATCCATAGTATGTCCTGTGGAAATACAATGTTCGGCTATAGCCGACTTACTTGGCTGTAAAAGGCGAGTGTGGCGCTCATGTTCAACGCAGCGGTCGTGTACTGTGCGTGTGGTTTGACCAATGTAGGCTTTCCCACACTCGCAAGGTATTTTATAAATTCCAGCCTTCCGTAATCCCAGGTCATCCTTGGCTGAGCCCAGAAGAGCACGAGTCTTTGTAGGTGGCCGGAAGATTGCTTTCATACGATGTTTCTTTAAAATTCTGCCTACTTTCGATGAAATGTTCCCGACATATGGGAGAAATGCTCTGGACTTAAACACCTCCTTATCCTCTTGATCTTGTTGGTGGTCACGTTTCTTCCTCCTTAAAGCAGTACTGACCTGATGTGCAGAATACCCATTACGTTGAAATACCGATTTCAAGTGCTCTAATTCGTCTGCAAGGCTGTCTTTATCAGACACGACATGTGCCCTATGCACCAACGTTCGAAGGACGCCCATAGTTTGTGACGGGTGATGACAGCTTGACGCCTGCAGGTACAGATCCGTATGCGTGGGTTTTCGATAGACCGAATGCCCCAATGACCCATCCACCCTGCGTTTAACCATGACGTCCAGAAATGGTAGGCAACCATCCTTTTCAACTTCCATCGTAAACTGAATGTTTGCGTGGATGGAATTCAGATGTTGTAAAAACCGTGAAAGCTCTTCTTCACCGTGAGGCCACACTACAAAGGTATCGTCCACGTACCGCCATAAGACTGTTGGTTTCAACATCGCCGAATCGAGAGCCCTCTCCTCAAAGTCTTCCATATAAAAGTTTGCCACCAGAGGGGACAGAGGACTGCCCATGGCAACACCGTCAAGTTGCTCAAAATATTCATTATTAAATAGAAAGTAAGTAGAGGACAGGGCATGGTGAAACAGCGCCGTTATATCGGCCGTAAACTTATTGCCGATAAGTGACAATGAATCCAGAAGAGGGACCCTCGTAAAGAGTGAAACGACATCGAAACTTACTAATAAGTCCGAATCCTTCAGCTGTAGTGTTCTCAGTCTATTGATAAAGTCCGCAGAGTTGCGAATATGGTGCGTACATTTGCCAACAAAAGGTCTCAGTAGCGAAGCCAAATGACTAGATAAATCATATGTTGGAGCACCGATATTGCTCACTATGGGGCGTAAGGGCACATTATCCTTATGGATCTTTGGAAGACCATATAACCTCGGTGGAACAGAACTGTGAGGTCTCAACCTTTTCACAATTTCTTGCGGCAGAGAAGAGGAGTTTAGCAACTCTGACGTTTTCCTTTCTACTTTCCGAGTAGGGTCTTTATCGAGCTTCTTGTACATTGTCTCACTCAGCAAACTATATATCTTCTGATCATACATATCACGTGGCAACAGCACAGTAGCATTCCCCTTATCCGCCGGAAGGACCACCGTCTGAGTATCTTCCCGTAACTTGCCCAGCGCAGCCCTTTCCATTGAAGAAATGTTGCTCTTCTGAGGCCGAGTTCTCGTAAGGGCGCGACATGTTTCCCGCCTGATTTCTTCTGCTGCTTCACTGGATAGAGGTCTGACAGCTTCTTCAACAGCACTAATAAAATCTGTTAAAGGTAAGGTCCTAGGTGTCGGTGCGAAGTTCAGACCTTTCCCAAGTACCGACAGTGTCACGTTGTCTAAATTCTTATCCGTGAAATTTACCACGGAGCGTCGAAAAACATCTTGTCGTGACGTTGCTGAGAGTCGGTTGAACTTCGATGATTGTCTTAAAGAATACTCCTGGCGGACCCAGTCTGATTTGGCCCATGTTACACCATCGACCCATTCCCAGGAGAGGGAAGGAAGATTAGATGCAATTTCCATATGAAAATAAAACAGCTCTTTCGAAATTTTATTGTTTTGGACACGTCTGTGTGCATGTTTTACTTTTTTCACGCATTCGATTGCGCTCCATAGATGCAGTAATATTGTAGAGGGCCTTGGAATCGACAGGTGGCGCGCATGCTACGGTAACTTGCGCATGCGCGCCTGCGGCACTTTTACGTATAAATAGAGCGACTTGCACTAGCAGTCTCCAGTGTCAAACACTCGCCTGAAGATGGCTGTAAGGTTGTCAGCCGAAATATCGTGGAAAGAAGTCGATGAGATCCGGCTGCAATCCCGAAATCTTGTGAAATACGGGGGTCGTTTGTGCGCCAGCTCACGGCGGTAGATGCGCTGAAACCTATTACGCATGCGCGGAACGAGCTTTGTCAACCAATCACAGTGCTCGCTGGCAGGTATGAGGCCCCAGGCATCATTAAATGTTAAAACTTGCTTTTATCTCTTATTGTTTAGTTGACTATAAACGCTATTGTGTTGGCGTAGGATGGTGGAAAGCCGAGTGGTGCGGACCATGTGATCCATTCTCTGGATGTTTGGGGTTATGCTGCTAAATTTCCCTTTTGTGCTACGGGGCGCCACATCAAGGCATGCCACGTATATCGCAAGAGACCTGGTGCAGCCAGCAGCCTTAGAGGGGTGGTAGCGGGTGCGCGAGACGCTCTGCGGAGCATCTGGCTATTTCAAGAAGCCGTGTCTCCCCTGTAGGTGGATGGTGGGAGGCGTCGAGGGGGGAGGGAGGGAGGCGAGAGGACCTCTATTTTCGGCAGTTTGTGGACACCTATCGATGAGAACGAACGTTCAACTACCGCTTCCTTTGCAGTCTTTTAGGATGACGATTTTCCCCAGTACGTGTGCTGCATTATGACCCATTCATTACGAGTGCTGGTTTTACCATGACAATTTTGAAGTATAATTAGAACTGTGACGCATTCTTTCCCATCAGTTGTAACAGCATGTATTGGCTTCGATGACCTGGGCTGTAGATGGTTTTGGGCAGGCAGCCGTAGCGAACTCTGACGTCAAACAGCGATACATGCTGTATGCTTACAGGTAATGCGCTTTTTAAACTCCTCTCTGTCCAACACCAGCATCTCGTCAGCTGAATATTGTTCCTGCCAAAAAGAATAAAGATAGGACCGTACACCCCTGCCTTTTTCCCCGACAGCTTGCAGGTGAAGGGTAGAGTTTGAGTGTGTCTGTCACTAGTGTCGAGTGGTATTGCGAAATTTTTTTGCCAGCAAGATAACACCAGTTGTATGGTGTCACCAATTATCGAGTTGTATTGCGCTTTTGTGCTGTCCTTGTGTAGCGCTGTGCATATAGTTGTGTAATTAGGCCCAATCTTTGTGATTAATTACATAATTAGGATCGATATTTTCATCAGTTTCCCTACCAAAATAAATAAACAACTCTAACCTAACCTTCCTCTCCCATATCTGGAGTTTCCATGTGTTGGGGGACGTGGGGGAGGGGGGGGGGGATTTGTGCCTGGCTTTACATCCAGGAGGACCAGGGTTTGAGTCCCAGAAAGGGCAGTGCCAATTTTGATTTCCCATCAATTTCCGGGTGGGGAGGTGGGGTGGGATGGCAACACAGCCCTGGGACAAAGAAATTTCCGCCAAAATTCGAAATTACCACCAAAATTCCAAATTCCCGCCAAAATTCAAAATTTCTGCCAACAGGGTAGGTTGGGGAAGGGGGAAGATTTGGGGAGGGGGAGGGTCTGGGGCAGGCATACAGGCTGAGAAAAACACGTGCCATCATCTGGCAGTGGGGTTGGGCATGATTGGGGGTGGGGGTGGGTGGAAGTGAGTGGGGGTTGGGTTGATCAATTGATCAATTTCATTAACTTGCATATCAATTTGATTTCAAAAGTGGAGTCATGACCCCATCTCCCTACTACTATCGGCAGCATATTGGTGAGGCATTCGTCTTCATCGACGACAATTCGCGTCCCCATCGTGCACATCTTGTGAATGACTTCCTTCAGGATAACAATACCGCTTGACTAGACTGGCCAGCATGTTCTCCACACATGAAGCCTATCGAACATGCCTGGGATAGATTGAAAAGAGCTGTTTATGGACGATTTGACCCAACAACCACTCTAAAGAATCCATGCCTAATCGCTGTTGAGGAGTGGGACAAAAAATAGTTCAATTGGCTCTGAGCACTATGCGATTTAACATCTGAGGTCATGAGTCCCCTAGAACTTAGAACTACTTAAACCTAACCAACCAAAGGACATCACACACATCCATGCCCAAGGCAGGATTCGAATCTGCGACCCTAGCAGTCGTGCTATTACGGACTGAAGCGCCTATAACCGCTCAGTCACCACGGCCGGCCAGGAGTGGGACAATCTGGACCAGCAGTGCCTTGATGAACTTGTGGATAGTATACCATGACGAATACAGATACGCATCAATGCAAGAGGACGTGCTACTGGGTATTAGAGGTACTGGTGTGTACAGCAGTCTGAAGCATGACCTCTGAAGGTCTCGCTGTATAGCGGTATAAGATGCAATGTGTGGTTTTCATGAGCAATGAAAAGGGCGGAAATGATGTTTATGTTGATCTATATTCCAATTTTCTGTACAGGTTCCGGAACTCTCGAACCTAGGTGATGTAAAACTTTTTTTGATGTGCGTACGTCGATGAAAGTTGGACCATACATAGGGAGAACTGCTACACTATGGTACAGGAGGTAACTGATAGAAATGCCCAGTGGGACAAACAGAAACGATACTTACATTCAGAGACAATAATTACACTGAAGTAAATGTGATTTGTGACTGTTCCCTGGATACAGAAAAGGTGCAACATGGTTCTTAATATTGGTGTGTTATCAGTACAGATGGCAATGCATCCTGTGCAAAGTGCTCCGATGCTGGCCACGAGGTGGTGAGGAGTTCTTGTGGTCGGACGGCCCATTCCTCCTCCAGCACGGTTGACAACATGCACGTCATGCAGCACGTCTCCCAAACGCATCTCAATCGTGCATGTTGAAATTACAGACGGGGGAACGGTCAGACCAGTCCTTTCGCCCAATATCCTCTCGTCTCAACCACTCCGCTACCTGCACAATTTAATACAGTCGCGCATTGTCATCCATAAAAATGAATTCAGGGCCGAATGCAACCCTGAAACCAAGCACACGGGGCAGTACTACAGCGTCACAATGACGTTCAAAGATGAGTGTACCATTCAAAGATTTGGAGGTCAGTATGCCCATCTAACGTTGTGCCTCCACACACCATAGCACACACAGTATGCTCCCTGCCGCCGTTGGATAAGCAGCCGCCAGCAGAAAGTCGTATACTCCTAGCTCACTTATTTGTTACACAGTTTAATTCTTAATTTCTTTGCGTGTTTTTGGTACTTGCATTGTTTAATTCATAAATTTCGGGCGTATTATAGTATTTGAGAGTTGTAGCATCGCGTTTTAGTACCTGAATAGTGTAAAATCGCGTAGTCTCCTTCCGCCGCCGAGTAGTGTGTCAGCAGTGCGCAAGTAGCAGCATTACTGCATTTACTAGGCAATCTTGTATTTTAATAACCGTTTAAATTTTGAGTCGATTTGTTTGTGCTCTCTGTAGATTAGTTCAGACGTTCTTTGCACAACAGTTTTTAGCATGGATAGGGACTGCAACTGCTGTGTTCGGATGCAGGCTGAGTAGGCATCCCTTCGCTCCCAGCTCGCAGAGGGTGGGCTTATTGGTAGTTGGGAGCTCCAATGTTAGGCGTGTAATGGGGTCCCTTAGGGATACGGCGGCTAAGGAGGGGAAGAAATCCAGTGTGCACTCCGTGTGCATTCCGGGTGGAGTCATTCCAGATGTGGAAAGGGTCCTTTCTGATGCCATGAAGGGTACAGGGTGCACCCATCTGCAGGTGGTCGCTCATGTCGGCACCAATGATGTGTGTCGCTATGGATCGGAGGAAAACCTCTCTGGCTTCCGGCGGCTATCTGATTTGGTGAAGACTGCCAGTCTCGCTAGCGGGATGAAAGCAGAGCTCACCATCTGCGGCATCGTCGACAGGACTGACTGCGGACCTTTGGAACAGAGCCGAGTGGAGGGTCTGAATCAGAGGCTGAGACGGTTCTGCGACCGTGTGGGCTGCAGATTCCTCGACTTGCGCCATAGGGTGGTGGGGTTTCGGGTTCCGCTGGATAGGTCAGGAGTCCACTACACGCAGCAAGCGGCTACACGGGTAGCAGGGGTTGTGTGGCGTGGACTGGGCGATTTTTTAGGTTAGATGGCCTCGGGCAAGTACAGAAAGGGCAACAGCCTCAAAGGGTGCGGGGCAAAGTCAGGACATGCGGGGACCAAACAGCAATCGGTATTGTAATTGTAAACTGTCGAAGCTGCATTCGTAAAGTACCGGAACTTCAAGCGCTGATAGAAAGCACCGAAGCTAAAATCTTTATAGGTACAGAAAGCTGGCTGAAGCCAGAGATAAATTCTGCCGAAATTTTTACAAAGGCACAGACGGTGTTTAGAAAGGATAGATTGCATGCAACCAGTGGTGGCGTGTTTGTCGCTGTTAGTAGTAGTTTATCCTGTAGTGAAGTAGAAGTGGATAGTTCCTGTGAATTATTATGGGTGGAGGTTACACTCAACAACCGAGCTTGGTTAATAATTGGCTCTTTTTACCGACCTCCCGACTCAGCAGCATTAGTGGCAGAACAACTGAGAGAAAATTTGGAATACATTTCACATAAATTTTCTCAGCATGTAATAGTCTTAGGTGGAGATTTCAATTTACCAGATATAGACTGGGACACTCAGATGTTTAGGACGGGTGGTATGGACAGAGCATCGAGTGACATTATACTGAGTGCACTATCCGAAAATTACCTCGAGCAATTAAACAGAGAACCGACTCGTGGAGATAACATCTTGGACCTACAAACAGAAACGAACTTTTCGACTCTGTAAGTGCAGAACAGGGAATCAGTGATCATAAGGCCGTTGCAGCATCCCTGAATATGGAAGTTAATAGGAATATAAAAAAGGGAGGAAGGTTTATCTGTTTAGCAAGAGTAACAGAAGGCAGATTTCAGACTACCTAACAGAGCAAAACGAAAATTTCTGTTCCGACACTGACAATGTTGAGTGTTTATGGAAAAAATTCAAGGCAATCGTAAAATGCGTTTTAGACAGGTACGTGCCGAGTAAAACTGTGAGGGACGGGAAAAACCCACCGTGGTTCAACAACAAAGTTAGGAAACTACTGCGAAAGCAAAGAGAGCTTCTCTCCAAGTTTAAACGCAGCCAAAACCTCTCAAACAAACAGAAGCTAAACGATGTCAAAGTTAGCGTAAGGAGGGCTATGCGTGAAGCGTTCAGTGAATTCGAAAGTAAAATTCTATGTACTGACTTGACAGAAAATCCTAGGAAGTTCTGGTCTTACGTTAAATCAGTAATTGGCTCGAAACAGCATATCCAGACACTCCGGGATGATGATGGCATTGAAACAGAGGATGACACGCGTAAAGCTGAAATACTAAACACCTTTTTCCAAAGCTGTTTCACAGAGGAAGGCCGCACTGCAGTTCCTTCTCTAAATCCTCGCACAAACGAAAAAATGGCTGACATAGAAATAAGTGTCCAAGGAATAGAAAAGCAAGTGGAATCACTCAAGAGAGGAAAGTCCACTCGACCTGACGGGATACCAATTCGATTCTAGACAGAGTACGCGAAAGAACTTGCCCCCCCTTCTAACAGCCGTGTACCGCAAGTCTCCAGAGGAACGGAAGGTTCCACATGTTTGGAAAAGAGCACAGGTAGTCCCAGTCTTCAAGAAGGGGCGTCGAGCAGATGTGCAAAACTATAGACCTATATCTCTGAAGTCGATCTGTTGTAGAATTTTAGAACATGTTTTTTGCTCGAGTATCATGTCGTTTTTGGAAACACAGAATTTACTCTGTAGGAATCAACATGGATTCCGGTAACAGCGATCGTGTGAGACCCAACTCGCTTTATTTGTTCATGAGACCCAGAAAATATTATATACAGGCTCCCAGGTAGATGCTATTTTCCTCGACTTCCGGAAGGCGTTCGATAGAGTTCCGCACTGTCGCCTGATAAACAAAATAAGAGCCTACGGAATATCAGACCAGCTGTGTGGCTGGATTGAAGAGTTTTTAGCAAACAGAACACAGCATGTTGTTCTCAATGGAGAGACGTCTACAGACGTTAAAGTAACCTCTGGCGTGCCACAGGGGAGTGTTATGGGACCATTGCTTTTCACAATATATATATATATATATATAAATGACCTAGTAGATAGTGTCGGAAGTTCCATGCGGCTTTTCGCGGATGATGCTGTAGTATACAGAGAAATTGCAGCATTAGAAAATTGTAGTGAAATGCAGGAAGATCTGCAGCGGATAGGCACTTAGTGCAGGGAGTAGCAACTGACCTTAACATAGACAAATGTAATGTATTGCGAATACATAGAAAGAAGGATCCTTTATTGTATGATTATATGATAGCGGAACAAACACTGGTAGCAGTTACTTATGTAAAATATCTGGGAGTATGCGTGCGAAACGATTTGAAGTGGAATGATCATATAAAATTAATTGTTGGTAAGGCGGGTACCAGGTTGAGATTCATTGGGAGAGTCCTTAGAATATGTAGTCCATCAACAAAGGAGGTGGCTAACAAAACACTCGTTCGACCTATACTTGAGTATTGCTCATCAAATGGTTCAAATGGCTCTGAGCACTATGGGACTTAACATCTATGGTCATCAGTCCCCCAGAACTTTGAACTACTTAAACCTAACTAACCTAAGGACATCACACAACACCCAGTCATCACGAGGCAGAGAAAATCCCTGACCCCGCCGGGAATCGAACCCGGGAACCCGGGCGTCGGAAGCGAGAACGCTACCGCACGACCACGAGCTGCGGACTATTGCTCATCATTGTGGGATCCGTGCCAGGTCGGGTTGACAGAGGAGATAGAGAAGATCCAAAGAAGAGCGGCGCGTTTCGTCACAGGGTTATTTGGTAAGCGTGATAGCGTTACAGAGATGTTTAGCAAACTCAAGTGGCAGACTTTGCAAGAGAGGCGCTCTGCATCGCGGTGTAGCTTGCTCGCCAGGTTTCAAGAGGGTGCGTTTCTGGATGAGGTATCGAATATATTGCTTCCCCCTACTTATACCTGCCGAGGAGATCACGAATGTAAAATTAGAGATATTCGAGCGGCGAACCATACGCGACTGGAACAGAAAAGGTAGGTAATGACTGGCGCGTGAAGTGCCCTCCGCCACACACCGTTGGGTGGCTTGCGGAGTATAAATGTAGATGAATGTAAATGTAGACCATAGCTTCTGGACCACCACAACAACCATGTATGAAAATGTTCTCTTTATGTACATCCTCCCAGTAGATAATTTTAGACCTTTGTCAGCTGCTTGAATGTGAAACTAGGAGTGGCTTCAGCCCACAAAAAACCGCTCTCTGACTATCATGAGCTATAGGTACTCTGTCGACTCCAAATAATTGTTCAAGATGATACTGTGTAAAGACCAGAATTTTAAAATAACGCAGGCTGCCGTAGGTTATCGTAACTAAGCGTAGACTACAATTGTTTTCATAGTAGCTTCTGTCAGTTAGGGCGGTAACCGAGTTACCTGGACGTTGGTTGTCGTGCATACCTATCTGGCGTTAGCTGATTCAGATCGCTCTGCCTGCGTCTGTGGTAAGTATCTTACTAGATCCCCCTAGCAACCGGAAGCTTTGAACTGTCTAGAAAGTAAGGCCATGCACACTGCCATGCACACGGCTTCGAGAGTTCCGGAGCTGTACAGAAAATTGGAATAGAGATCAACATAAACATCATTTCTGCCCTTTTTATTGTTCATGAAAACCACAAATTATATGTTGCACCAGCATACAGCGAGACCTTCAGAGGTGGTGGTCCAGATTGCTGTACATACCAGTACCTCTAATACCCAGTAGCACGTCCTCTTGCATTGATGCATGTCTGTATTCGTCGCAACATACTACCCACAAGTTCATCAAGACACTGTTGGTCCAGATTGTCCCACTCCTCAACGACGATTCGGCGTAGACCCCTCAGAGCGGTTGGTGGGCCATGTCATCCATAAACAGCCCTTTTCAATCTATCCCAGGCATTTTCGATAGGGTTCATGTCTGGAAAACATGCTGGCCACTCTAGTCGAGCGATGTCGTTATCCTGAAGGAAGTCATTCACAAGATGTGCACGATGGGAGCGCGAATTGTCGTCAACGAAGACAAATGCCTCGCGAATATGCTGCCGATATGGTTGCACTATCGGACGGAGGATGGCATTCACGTGTCATACAGCCATTATGGCGCCTTCCACGACCACCAGCGGCGTACATCGGCCCCACATAATGCCACCCCAAAACAGCAGGGAACCTCCGCCTTGCTACACTCGCTGGACAGCTTGTCTAAAGCGTTCAGCCTGGCCGGGTTGCCTCGACAGTTCCTATCTCTCTGTATCTCCTCCATATCTCAACAACGTCTCTTTGGTTCACTCCGAGACACCTGGACACTTCCCTTGTTGAGAGCCCTTCCTGGCACAAAGTAACTATGCGAACGCGATCGAACCGCGGCATTGACCGTCTAGGCATGGTTGAACTACAGACAACACGAGCTGTGTACCTCCTTCCTGGTGGAATGACTGAAACTGATCAGCTGTCGGACATCCTCCGTCTAATAGGCGCTGCTCATGCATGGTTGTTTACATCTTTGGGCGGGTTTATTGACATCTCTAAACAGTCAGAGAGACTGTGGTTCAAATGGCTCTGAGCACTATGGGACTTAACATCTGTGGTCATCAGTCCCCTAGAACTTAGAACTACTTAAACCTAACTAACCTAAGGAGATCACACACATCCATGCCCGAGGCCGGACTCGAACCTCCGACCGTAGCGGTCACGCGGTTCCAGACTGTAGCGCCTAGAACCGCACGGCCACAACGGCCGGCCAGAGAGACTGTGTCTGTGATGCAATATCCACAGTCAACGTCTATCTTCAGGAGTTCTGGGAACCGGGGTGATGCAAAACTTTTTTTGATGTGTGTATAAAGGGCGCGTAACCAACGGAACATTTTTGTTCTATGTAGTTATCTTCCCGTCTGTTAATTAAAAATTTGCGTATTTGCTGCCAATCTGAACCTCTCAATGTTTAATTGAGGTTTTAGTCGTAAACGGCTTATTTGGAACGTGAAACAGAGGGATGTTGTAGTAAAATTTAAAAATACAGATTTATCACATACTCAAAAAATGCAAACCTAAAAAAAAGCACCGCAAACACAAATATATCAAATACCGCTTCAGTACTTTCTCGAGCTTATAGAAAACATGTTTCTATACCGCTAAACAACTTTCACACTTATCAGCAATAACGGAAAAGTCTTGCCTTTGATCATGATGAAGTAAGTTCTACGGAGTACAAAGTAACACCAATAGTTATATAGATTTTTTTCTGGTTGTACATGTAAACTGAAGTGGCATGAAAAGTAATTGCTTTGGTTACATAAAAGCGTAGAAGTTACTCGAGCAGCTAATTTTTTTTACTTACGAAATGCATTTTATATTTTGCAAGGATATAAAATACGCAGAGGACTAACACCGAACGACGTGTGGCTCCAATAATGAAAAAACAATATAAGTCGTCGACTCTCAGTGTCTCTCACATACTTTGATTTATGTTTCTTTTCGTACCAATGTTACCAATACTATCGGTAATCCTACAATTTACTTCGTCATTTATGTACTGTGCCAGAACTTACGGACCGTAGTTTTTATAGAGAGCAACTCCAGTCAAGACGCTGAACTCGTACTCGGTGTCTCATTGATATCACTGCGATATCTGTGCCACGCTGAGAAATTTTCTTCTCATTCCCCTACTTTCAGAACAACTGATGGGATGTTAAACCAGAAAAAAAACAAAATGAGGGAGTATAAAGGCATACCCTTTTAAAGGCACAAACACACAGCCCACACAAATCTGGAGAACGTAGCAATATTCAGCGAAGTGCGCCGAGGTACCGACAGCGGCCACGAGATGGCAGGCGACTGCAGGCGCTCCTAGAGCCCCGAATAACGACCGCTCAGCTACGTCAAAGACTACCGTACTGTTAGACAAAGCTAAATCAAGACGGTTATATCATTCGACGCAGTCCCTCTTTCCACTGCACACTCTGGGCACGTGCCGAGGGCCCTGTGATCTAAGGGACTCCTAGTTCTTGCCACATCACAAAACGATAAGCGATATTTATTACCGAAAAACAAATTTACTTCGACAAAATCGAACGGTAATGACTGATTACACTACCTACTAGTTTAGTAGCTTTGCTGAGTGCACAGTTCAGCACGGAGCGAACAGCGACGTAAAATTAAACGTGACAGACTCGACGATCGGGAATTCTCCTGTATTGTCTGCGGTGTAGTGGCGATTGTTTTGTTTGTAGTTGTTACTGACTGTGCTGTGAGGTATCCTTTGATTAAATCGTTTTTTGCCTGTTTTGTTTTGTGTTAGCGACTATTTTCGGTTTGAAAATAAATACTGAATTATAATATAAAATGTCGAAACGGTCATATCCAAGTAGATCTGCAAAAAGGACAAAAGCTGTACATCAGAAGGAAGTAATTAAAATTTACCAAAGCTAACGACATTTTACTACTGTGCCCCTACTACTGGAGAAACGTCTGTAAGTAGCAATCAAATAATAAATCTTTCAGATGATGAGTCGTGTCGATCACAAATTGCGGGAATTTCTGAATGTTCCACACCAATTTTAGATTTCTACCAATTTAGTAAAAGAGATTGAATCAGAAAGGGCTAGCTGCCCTCTGTAATTAAAAAACTGAGGTAATGGATCAACAAAGAACTGAAACTGGTGTCTTTCGACGTCCGCCCAGAGCAGATACAACGAACGAAGTTGAACAAAATGAGATTAAAAAAAAAAAAAAAACTGGTCAGCGCGACAGAATGTCAATCATAAGGGCCCGCGTTCGATTTCTGGCTGCGTTGGAGATTTTCTCCGCTCAGGTACTGAGTGCTGTGTTGTTCTAATCAAGATCATTTCATCCCCATCGACGCGCAAGTCGCCGAAGTGGCGTCGAATAGAAAGACTTGCACCTTTCGAACCGTCTACTCGACGGGAGGCCCTAGCCACACGCCATTTACATTTTTACCAACACCGATAACTGTGTCAGCTGAACAAAATTTTTCGAACCCAGAAGAAATATCACACGTTCCCGCTGATCATTTTCATGACAATTTTACATAAGGAAATAACGAAATTTTGATTTGTAAAGGACCTGTATATCTTCAAAATATATATTCCGACTTTTCCGAGGCATCCAAAACCTACAAAGATGGTAATAAATCAGTAACTACATATTTCAACAAAGCATTATTTATTCGCAAATTAAAAAACAATGAAAGCATCGAAAGAAAATGGTTGTTGTACTCGCCTTCCAGAAACTCTGTATTTTGTTTTTTATGCTGCTTATTTAACGCTCCTGATGTAAATCTATGCTCTTCGAGTGGCTGTAATGATTGGAAGCACATTAATCACATAATTTTAACACATGAAAATAGCCCAGCATATAGGCAGTCCATGAGGATTTATCTGTCACGAAGTAAAGCTGTTGGTAGAATAGATATAGTCTTATTATCTCAACATCAAAAATAAGTGGATTACTGGAGAAATGTAGTCAAACGGATTGTAGCTACTGTAAAATTTTCGGCATCGAGAGGGCTTCCATTTCGCGGTGACAGTAAAATTCTACGATCTCACAACAATGGAAATTATTTTATATGTCTGGAATTATTGAATGAATTCGATCTATTTCTTGAAGATCACTTACCAACATTTGGGAATCCTGGAAAAGGTAACACTTCTTATTTATGAGCGAATATCTGTAATGAGTTTATTGACGTAATGGGAAACCAATTCCTAAAAAAAATTATAAATGAAATTAAATTAGCAAAATATTTTTCCATTAGCGTTGGCAATATGCCCAATCCGTCTCATGTTGACCAGCTAACTTCTATAACTCGGTACGTAAAGGACCGTGTTCCTGTTGAAAGGTTCATGAAATTTATACCTATTAACGGCCATAAATCTGAGTATTTGGTGAAAACCATCTTGAATTTTGTAGAGAATCATGATATTCCCATAAAAGATTGCAGGGAATAAAGCTACGACAATGCTTCAGATACATGAATATCTGAAGCTGGTATCTGTACAGATACCAGTGGTGATATTGCAGCTCTAGAAGAATGAAATTATAATGAAATCCAGACCTTTAGCTGCTAGCAGACGTTGATAAATATCAACTGGGACAGTTGAAAATGTGTGTCCCAACCGGGACTCGAACCTGGGATCTCCTACTTACATGGCAGACGCTGCGGCGAGTAATGAGTATAGTGGGCAGGGGCACTTCAAATGTAGGTTGTGGACAGTAAGTTGGAAATGTGGGTCTCATGGGGAGCGTGCCAGAGATAAGTCTCTGCAGTCGCACCATCCACTCTGTACTCGATGGCTCAGGGGGATATATGTGCAGGAGATCCTGGGTTTGAGTCCCCGTCGGGGCACACATTTTCAACTCTCCCCATTTACGCCTGTAAGCAGCTAAAGGTCTGGATTTCTTTATAATTTCATGCTTCAGATACGTCGGGGAAATATACTGGTCTACAAGCAAGAAGGAGAAATTTGAATTTGTCACTTTTGTACCGTGTGTGGGACATTCACTAAACTTGGTAGGTGTCCAAGCTGCTGGGTGTGTATTAGAGGCAACAAAGTTTTTTGAAACGGTTCAGAAAGTGCACAACTTCTTGTGGAGCTCTACTCACGGATGGAATATATTGACAGAACATTTACATTCAAGAAAAGTTGTTAAATGTCTTCCACAAACCAGATTGTCAGCCCAAGCTGATGCAGTGAGCGCCTTGCATGAAGGTCATACACAAATTGTAGGAACTTCGATGTCCATTGCAGAAGATACAGAACAGGCAGGAGAAACTAGAGACGAGGCTCTTAGTCTGTCCGCTACGGTCGCAGGTTCGAATCCTGCCTCGGTCATGGATGTGTGTGATGTCCTTAGGTTAGTTAGGTTTAAGTAGTTCTAAGTTCTAGGGGACTGATGACCTAAGCAGTTAAGTCCCATAGTGCTCTGAGCCATTTGAACCATTTGAACCTTAGTCTGTCCAGAAAAATGAGAAAGCTAGAATTTATTACACTAACGGAAATTAGAAGCTCTATGGTTCAAATAGCTCTAAGCACTATGGGACTTAACATCTGAGATCATCAGTCCCCTAGACTTAGAACTGCTTAAACCTAAGTAACCTAAGGACGTCACACACATCCATGCCCGAGGCAGGATTCGAACCTGCGACAGTAGCAGCAGCGCGGTTCCGGACTGAAACGCCTAGAACCGCTCGGCCACAGCGGCCGGCTTAGGAGCTCTATATTGGAAAGTATAGACAAAACAAGTAAATATCTTTAGAAAATAACAATAACACTGCACATTGCAACTAATTTGTTCGCTTCACTTGATGATTTTATCATTAACTTCAGGGATAAATTTGATGACTTCGAATTGTCCGCCAAAGAAAGAAACCCGGAATCTGATTACAAGGACCTATCTCAAAGAAAAAAATGTAGAAGCTCACGCCAGAATTTTTTTGATGGCTTTGCATCATCAGTCTAACTGAATAGAAAAGAGAAATTCAAAATAGAAACTTTCTTCCCGTAAGTGATGTCCTGAGCGTTCATCTAAAACAGCGATTAAGTTCGTATGAGAGCATTTATCAACATCCTGGTTTATTTTTTCGCTGGAAAACTCTGCATTCCGAAGAACTGAGACAAAGTTGCAAAGAATTTGCTGGAATTTATTATGTAGGTGTCAACGAGCAAGAGTTGAAAACGGATTATCTGTATTTGACAGAATACTTGAAAATTGTTCATAGTAATCATGGGGGAAACTAATAGTATATTCGAAATACATCACCTTTTGAAAGAAAAAAAAACTGAAGACACATTTCCAAATGTAGAAATCGCATTTAGAATCTTTTTAAGCATGATGGTAACCAACTGCTGTGCGGAACGCTCCTTCTCCAAATTGAAAAGAATAAAAAATTAATTAAAAGCACAGTGTTTCAACAGAGATTATATCAGTTTATCGCTGATGTCCATAGAATGTGATATGCTCAAAAATATAGGTTTTGAAGAAGTGATTAACAATTTTGCCCATCTCAAATCTAGAAGGGTTCCCCTTCAATCAACATAGATTTTTAAGTACTAACATGTAACTGCTAAAGCAGTTACTTTTGTGGATTATACACTACTACCCATTAAAATTGCTACACCACGAAGCTGACGGGCTACAGACGCGAAATTTAACCGACAGGAAGAAGATGCTGTGATATGCAAATCATTAGCTTTTCAGAGCATTCACACAAGGATGGCGCCGGTGGCGACACCTACAACGTGTTGGCATTAGGAAGGTTTCCTACCGATTTCTCATACACAAACAGCAGTTGACCGACATTGCCTGATGAAACGTTGTTGTGATGCCTCATGTAAGGAGGAGAAACGCGTATTATCACGTTTCCAACTTTTATAAAGGTCGGATTGTAGCCTATCGTGATTGCGGTTTATCGTATCGCGACATTGCTGCTCGCGTTGGTCGAGATCCAATGACTGTTAGCAGAATATGGAATCGGTGGGTTCAGGAGGGTAATACGGAACGCCGTGCTGGATCCCAACGGCCTCGTATCACTAGCAGTCGAGATGACGGGCCTCTTATCCGCATGGCTGTAACGGATCGTGCAGTCACGTCTCGATCCCTGAGTCAACAGATGGGGACGTTTGCAAGACAACAACCATCTGCACGAACAGTTCGACGACGTTTGCAGCAGCATTGACTATCAGCTCGGAGACCATGGCTGCGGTTACCCTTGACGCTGCATCGCAGACAGGTGCGCCTGCGATGGTGTACTCAACGACGAACCTGGATGCACGAATGGCGAAACGTAATTTTTTCGGATGAATCCAGGTTCTGTTTACAGCATCATGATAGTCGCATCCATGTTTCGCGACATCGCGGTGAACGCACATTGGAAGCGTGTGTTCGTCATCGCCATACTGGCGTATCACCCGGCGTGATGGTACGGGGTGCCATTGGTTACACGTCTCGGTCAC
Organism: Schistocerca serialis cubense; assembly: GCF_023864345.2. Taxonomy (NCBI): domain Eukaryota; kingdom Metazoa; phylum Arthropoda; class Insecta; order Orthoptera; family Acrididae; genus Schistocerca; species Schistocerca serialis. Next base: position 868,699,094 of record NC_064640.1, on the reverse strand, counting down.
CTCTTGTTCGCATTGACGGCACTTTGAACAGTGGACGCTACATTTATATGTGTTAAGCCCCGTGGCTCTACGCTTCATTCGATCCCTGCGAAACCATACATTTCAGCAGGATAATGCACGACCGCATGTTGCAGGTCCTGTACGGGCCGTTCTGGATACAGAAAATGTTTGACTGCTGCCCTGGCCAGCACATTCTCCAGATCTCTCACCAACTGAAAACGTCTGGTCAATGGTGGCAGAGCAAGTGGCTCGTCACAATACGCCTGTCACTACTCCTGATGAACTGTGGTATCGTGTTGAAGTTGCATGGGCAGCTGTCCCTGTACACGCCATCCAAGCTCTGTTTGACTCAATGCCCAGGCGTATCAAGGCCGTTATTACGGCCAGAGGTGGTTGTTCTGGGTACTGATTTCTCAAGATCTATGCACCCAAATTGCGTGAAAATGTAATCACATGTCACTTCTAGTATAATATATTTGTCCAATGAATACCCATTTATCATCTGCATTTCGTCTTGGGGTAGCAATTTTAATGGCCAGTAGTGTATTATATTACCTATTCGTTAAATGCGACTGGAAAGAAATAAAAATATATCTAGAACCTCGCTTATCTACTTTCTTTGTCTATTCTAACAAAATAGCGCTCTTTCAAGCTCATAGGGGCCCCATTATCATAATGTTCCCAAGGCCTCCAATAGGTTAAAGACGACCCTGACTCTACGAAGAGATGACAGGAGCTCTATGAGGGGCTTTTTTTACAGACATTTCTTCCAGAACACACCCTCTCTCCAGACAACAGCAATCATTCTCATCTTGGATGTCAAAGGCATATTAAAGTTCATAATAGCGAAGTTTTCTTTTGTTCTTTGGAGGAAAAGGTATCCGCAGCTATCTCTGAGATGAGTAAGGGGACATCTCGTGTTCCTGATAGCTTTTATCTAAATCTCATTCAGCATAAAATTCTGCAGCTGGTACCTCCTTTATCTATTCTTAATTGCTCACTCACACTAGCTCACGTTCTAGAGACCTAAGTGGTATTTACAAGTTCAATTATCATAAATTCAGACAGCAATGGCGCTTCAGATCAAAAGAGCGATAGAGTCATATGAGTCTTGACTACACTGACCAAAATCCAGAACAGACTTCTGTCCGATCAGTTGCAGAGCTTCACGGGCAAAACCAGAGTCAGTTTGAGTTCAGAAAGAATAAATCCTCTGATGATGCAATAATGAAGGCTGTACGGATGGTGGACGGCAGTCCTAGAAATGTGCTGTATCTATAACGATGGAGAAGCGCCTGTCTCTTACATAATCTGCGGTGGCTTGCCATTCATTATAATCAAAGGCTTACCGAACGCTGTCCACGAGTTTCTACGTATTTGCTGTTCAGTTTTCTTAGAATTTATCTGTCGAACCATTGTTATCCATGTTCGATGAAGACGACGACGTAGAAGGAACAGCTGTACATTCAGGTAACCTGCGGTGTCAGCTACAAACTCACAACAGCTGCATGTAAGACAATCTACATACTGCTAAAAGGCAGACTATCCCTTAATGGAAATCTTACATGCCAATTTAGAGGAATTTCCATTCACAAAAGTCAGATGTGTGGATATTTAGGTCTGATTTTTGATGACAAAACAAATTTTTCGGGCCATCACAACAGATTCACTAGGAAAGCTTGGAAAATCGTGCGTAAGCTAACTCGGGATAAATCTGCGATATATTAATTACAACAGTCTGAACGTCATCAGGACGTTAAATCCTAATCTTTTATTTTTCTTAGTTACTTCTACAGACATCTAAATCGAAATTGAGCTAAATTTGAACGTTCCTCCGCTTTCCTAACGCCAACCACCTTAATTTATGTTTCACTGGAGGAGCCGCGCGGGATTAGCCGAGCGGTCTTAGGCGCTGCAGCGCCCGGGTTCCCGGGTTCGTTCCCCGGCGGGGTCAGGGATTTTCTCTGCCTCGTGATGACTGGGTGTTGTGTGCTGTCCTTAGGTTAGTTAGGTTTAAGTAGTTCTAAGTTCTAGGGGACTGATGACCATAGATGTTAAGTCCCATAGTGCTCAGGGCCATTTCTACATCTACATCTACACTGATACTCCGCAAGCCACCCAACGGTGTGTGGCGGAGGGCACTTTACGTGCCACTGTCATTACCTCCCTTTCCTGTTCCAGTCGCGTATGGTTCGCGGGAAGAACGACTGTCTGAAAGCCTCCGTGCGCGCTCTAATCTCTCTAATTTTACATTCGTGATCTCCTCGGGAGGTATAAGTAGGGGGAAGCAATATATTCGATACCTCATCCAGAAACGCACCCTCTCGAAACCTGGCGAGCAGGCTACACCGCGATGCAGAGCGCCTCTCTTGCAGAGTCTGCCACTTGAGCTTATTAAACATTTCCGTAACGCTATCACGGCAACCAAATAACCCTGTGACGAAACGCGCCGCTCTTCTTTGGATCTTCTCTATCTCCTCCGTCAGACCGATCTGGTACGGATCCCACACTGATGAGCAATACTCAAGTATAGGTCGAACGAGTGTTTTGTAAGCCACCTCCTTTGTTGATGGACTACATTTTCTAAGCACTCTCCCAATGAATCTCAACCTGGTACCCGCCTTACCAACAATTAATTTTATATGATCATTCCACTTCAAATCGTTCCGCACGCATACTCCCAGATATTTTACAGAAGTAACTGCTACCAGTGTTTGTTCCGCTATCATATAATCATACAATAAAGGATCCTTCTTTCTATGTATTCGCAGTACATTACATTTGTCTATGTTAAGGGTCAGTTGCCACTCCCTGCACCAAGTGCCTATCCGCTGCAGATCTTCCTGCATTTCGCTACAATTTTCTAATGCTGCAACTTCTCTGTATACTACAGCATCATCCGCGAAAAGCCGCATGGAACTTCCGACACTATCTACTAGGTCATTTATATATATTGTGAAAAGCAATGGTCCCATAACACTCCCCTGTGGCACGCCAGAGGTTACTTTAACGTCTGTAGACGTCTCTTCATTGATAACAACATGCTGTGTTCTGTTTGCTAAAAACTCTTCAATCCAGCCACACAGCTGGTCTGATATTCCGTAGGCTCTTATTTTGTTTATCAGGCGACAGTGCGGAACTGTATCGAACGCCTTCCGGAAGTCAAGAAAAATAGCATCTACCTGGGAGCCTGTATCTAATATTTTCTGGGTCTCATGAACAAATAAAGCGAGTTGGGTCTCACACGATCGCTGTTACCGGAATCCATGTTGATTCCTACATAGTAGATTCTGGGTTTCCAGAAATGACATGATACGCGAGCAAAAAACATGTTCTAAAATTCTACAACCGATCGACGTCAGAGATATAGGTCTATAGTTTTGCGCATCTGCTCGACGACCCTTCTTGAAGACTGCGACTATCTGTGCTCTTTTCCAATCATTTGGAACCCTCCGTTCCTCTAGAGACTTGCGGTACACGGCTGTTAGAAGGGGGGCAAGTTCTTTCGCGTACTCTGTGTAAAATCGAATTGGTATCCCGTCAGGTCCAGTGGACTTTCCTCTATTGAGTGATTCCACTTGCTTTTCTATTCCTTGGACACTTATTTCGATGTCAGCCATTTTTTCGTTTGTGCGAGGATTTAGAGAAGGAACTGCAGTGCGGTCTTCCTCTGTGAAACAGCTTTGGAAAAAGGTGTTTAGTATTTCAGCTTTACGCGTGTCATCCTCTGTTTCAATGCCATCATCATCCCGTAGTGTCTGGATATGCTGTTTCGAGCCACTTACTGATTTGACGTAAGACCAGAACTTCCTAGGATTTTCTGTCAAGTCGGTACATAGAATTTTACTTTCGAATTCAATGAACGCTTCACGCATAGCCCTCCTTACGCTAACTTTGACATCATTTAGCTTCTGTTTGTCTGAGAGGTTTTGGCTGCGTTTAAACTTGGAGTGGAGCTCTCTTTGCTTTCGCAGTAGTTTCCTAACTTTGTTGTTGTACCACGGTGGGTTTTTCCCGTCCCTCACAGTTTTACTCGGCACGTACCTGTCTAAAACGCATTTTACGATTGCCTTGAACTTTTTCCATAAACACTCAACATTGTCAGTGTCGGAACAGAAATTTTCGTTTTGATCTGTTAGGTAGTCTGAAATCTGCCTTCTATTACTCTTGCTAAACAGATAAACCTTCCTCCCTTTTTTTTATATTCCTATTAACTTCCATATTCAGGGATGCTGCAACGGCCTTATGATCACTGATTCCCTGTTCTGTACATGCAGAGTCGAAAAGTTCGGGTATGTTTGTTATCAGTAGGTTCAAGATGTTATCTCCACGAGTCGGTTCTCTGTTTAATTGCTCGAGGTAATTTTCGGATAGTGCACTCAGTATAATGTCTCTCGATGCTCTGTCCCTACCACCCGTCCTAAACATCTGAGTGTCCCAGTCTATATCTGGCAAATTGAAATCTCCACCTAAGACTATAACATGCTGAGAAAATTTATGTGAAATGTATTCCAAATTTTCTCTCAGTTGTTCTGCCACTAATGCTGCTGAGTCGGGAGGTCGGTAAAAGGAGCCAATTATTAACCTAGTTCGGTTGTTTAGTGTAACCTCCACCCATAATAATTCACAGGAACTATCCACTTCTACTTCACTACAGGATAAACTACTACTAACAGCGACGAACACTCCACCACCGGTTGCATGCAATCTATCCTTTCTAAACACCGTCTGTACCTTTGTAAAAATTTCGGCAGAATTTAACTCTGGCTTAAGCCAGCTTTCTGTACCTATAACGATTTCAGCTTCGGTGCTTTCTATCAGCGCTTGAAGTTCCGGTACTTTACCAACGCAGCTTCGACAGTTGACAATTACAATACCGATTGCTGCTTGGTCCCCGCATGTCCTGACTTTGACCCGCACCCGTTGAGGCTGTTGCCCTTTCTGTACTTGCCAAGGCCATCTAACCTAAAAAACCGCCCAGCCCACGCCACACAACCCCTGCTACCCGTGTAGCCGCTTGTTGCGTGTAGTGGACTCCTGACCTATCCAGCGGAACCCGAAACCCCACCACCCTATGGCGCAAGTCGAGGAATCTGCAGCCCACACGGTCGCAGAACCGTCTCAGGCTCTGATTCAGACCCTCCACTCGGCTCTGTACCAAAGGTCCGCAGTCAGTCCTGTCGACGATGCTGCAGATGGTGAGCTCTGCTTTCATCCCGCTAGCGAGACTGGCAGTCTTCACCAAATCAGATAGCCGCCGGAAGCCAGAGAGGATTTCCTCCGATCCATAGCGACACACATCATTGGTGCCGACATGACCGACCACCTGCAGATGGGTGCACCCTGTACCCTTCATGGCATCCGGAAGGACCCTTTCCACATCTGGAATGACTCCCCCTGGTATGCACACGAAGTGCACATTGGTTTTCTTCCCCTCTCTTGCTGCCATTTCCCTAAGGGGCCCCATTACGCGCCTGACGTTGGAGCTCCCAACTACCAGTAAGCCCACCCTCTGCAACTGCCCGGATCTTGCAGACTGAGGGGCAACCTCTGGAACAGGACAAGCAGCCATGTCAGGCCGAAGATCAGTATCAGCCTGAGACAGAGCCTGAAACCGGTTCGTCAGACAAACTGGAGAGGCTTTCCGTTCAGCCCTCCGGAATGTCTTTCGCCCCCTGCCACACCTTGAAACGACCTCCCACTCTACCACAGGTGAGGGATGAGCCTCAATGCGTGCAGTATCCCGGGCAACCACAGTCGTAGTCCGATCAGGGGATGCGTGGGACGAGCTGGCCGTCCCCGACAAACCCCCATCCGGACCCCCACAGTGATGCCCATTGGCAACAGCCTCAAGCTGTGTGACCGAAGCCAACACTGACTGAAGCTGGGAGCGAAGGGATGCCAACTCAGCCTGCATCCGAACACAGCAGTTGCAGTCCCTATCCATGCTAAAAACTGTTTTGCAAAGAACGTCTGAACTAATCTACAGAGAGCGCAAACAAATCGACAAAATTTAAACGGTTATTAAAATACAAGATTGCCTATTAAATGCAGTAATGCTGCTACTTGCGCACTGCTGACACTGCTCGGCGGCGGAAGGAGACTAAGCGAAATTACACTATTCAGGTACTAAAACGCGACGCTACAACTCTCAAATACTACAATACGCCCGAAATTTATGAAGTAAACAATGCAAGTACCAAAAACACGCAAAGAAATTAAGAATTAAACTATGTAACAAATGAGTGAGCTAGGAGTATACGACTTGCTGCTGCAGCTGCTTATCCAACGGCGGCAGGGAGCACACTGTCTGTGACCAACCGACACTGGCCGTTCAAAACAAAAACAGAAGACAAACGACTACGCGAATTTACACTATTCAGGTACTAAAACGCGATGCTACAACTCTCAAATACTATAATACGCCCGAAATTTATGAATTAAACAATGCAAGTACCAAAAACACGCAAAGAAATTAAGAATTAAAGTATGTAACAAACGAGTGAGCTAGGAGTATACGACTTGCTGCTCAGCTGCTTATCCTACGGCGGCAGGGAGCACACTGACTGACCAACCGACACTGGCCGTTCAAAACAAAAACAGTAGACAAACGACTACGCTGCAGTCATGGACTGTGCGGCTGGTCCCGGCGGAGCTTCGAGTCCTCCCTCGGGCATGGGTGTGTGTCTTTGTACTTAGGATAATTTAGGTTAAGTAGTGTGTAAGCTTAGGGACTGATGACCGTAGCAGTTAAGTCCCATAAGATTTCACACACATTTGATTTTTGATCACTGGAGGTAGGGGGTGATACGGATCCCTCCACGAAGGCAGAGGTAATTCTTGGTAGTTGACCACGTGTCCCAACGTTGCATTTTCTTATGACTTCGCTGTTGTCTGGTACGTTGAACAGCAATCACAAGACGAAATGCTAACCTACTTCTGTCGCATTTACGAATATTCCTCATACACTATTTTCGTATACTAGAGCTAAGTGACACAACATTTCTCACGTTTCCCCGTAGCCGACATTCATTATTTTAATTTATAGACCGAATATATGACCATACACGTAATTTTAAGTTTCCCTCCGCGTTTTTCTGTCTCTATGTAAAGGCTAAGTTTAGGAACTGCTGTACGGATTTTGCTAGGTTTCCACTAACAGAGACTGATTCAGGAGAAAAGTCTGAGTGTGTAATTTATAATTATTAATCGTTTTCACTCAGTAATATCAGCACCAGGTCAGCCGCCATATCGGTATCTACTGCGGTGTAAAATTGAGTGTATTGTTCTACAAAGGCATTGTCTATTTCTTGTTGCGATGTTAGGTGTCTGCCATCATCCGTGTCCACAGCATGTACAGGGGCTCTTCGTCGTCTTTTGTTTTCGTTGATGATGTGATACATCGATGGGCGTTCTCTTGCAACCCGATCTAGTGTCCGCGCCCTGACCACCGAACCTTCGAGGTGGCGTCGCATGATGGATATAATTTTGGCCTTTCCTCGTCGTGCCGCCTCTAGCCGCTCCGGAGAAGGCATTTGTTCAGCGCATTCCCATAGCACCGCGAAATAGAAGTAGCGCCGGTTTGGCGCAACCCATCCACCAACTTAGGGTCGTGGGATACGACCGAATACGTCGTTCACAAGATCTCCAAACATCTTGAGTGACGTCTGGACAAGCTGGATCCTTCAGGTGGGCGTATTTCATTTTCCAAGAACCGCGGCTACGCCACACTTGCTGCCGCCGGAAGGAGATTATACATATTAATGCTGTATGGTCGGTGTAGGCTGTAGGCCATAGCTCTGCTTCCAGGACGTTAGCGCTAAGATTGCGTGTGACATATATTCGGTCGAGACGGCTAGCGGAATGACTAGTTGTATGGGTGTATCCAGGACGGAGGCCATGGACTTGCTCGCAGATGTCAACCAGATGCATACTCTGCACTAACATTAGCAATTCTGGCCACGGGGTATATCGAGGAAATTGGTCTTTCGGTGCAAGTACACAATTAAAATCGCCGCCAAGGATTGATCGGTCGTGTCGACCTTGGATGGGCGGGGTAATTTCGTCTGCGAAGAAGCGGGAACGCTCTCGCCTCCTGTCTCTACCGTACGGTGCATAGATGTTGATGAGTGGTACATCCAGTACTGTCACTGCTAATCCCCGTGCCGACGGTAGATACAGTACATCCTCTGCCATTAAGCCTTCTTTGAGAATAATGCTAGGCCGCTGCCAGTTTCGGAGGCGTGTGATATGCAGGATACCTACCCGTTCAAATGGTTCAAATGGCTCTGAGCACTATGGGACTCAACATCTATGGTCATCAGTCCCCTAGAACTTAGAACTACTTAAACCTAACTAACCTAAGGACATCACACAACACCCAGTCATCACGAGGAAGTACCTACCCGTACATGACAGGAAATTCATCGACGTATACTTCTTGTGCGAGGACGATGTCGATGTCCACTGCTTGGAACATGTCTCTGAGTGAAGACATCTTAATCTGTGACCGTATATTATTGATATCGATAGAAGCAAGCCGATATGTTTGTCTTCGTTCCGTTGCATGTATATCGGCCATGGGAGCTTACGCCGTCTGCTGTTGTACTCGCACATTACGTGACCCCGTCCTGCCCGCCATCGTTGGTTATAAAGTGAACTATAGAGGGGCTCCGGCCCCGTTGTGCCATCTGTAGCGACTGCCGGTGGATCCCCTTCACAATCATCAGCCCAGTCTCCTAGGGACAAGTTTTCCGTCGGCCGCGGCTCGCCAGCCCCGTCTCTCTGTGGCTCCCCCTCTGATACTTGGGAGTGGCAGTGAACTGCTGGTTGCCGTGCGTTGTCAAGTTTTTCAGGTCGCTCTTGACGTATGCTGCTGTCGTGACGGTTGTGTTTTGGATGAGGAGTCTACGGACCATCTGTAAGGTGGCTGTCTTGATCGGTCGTTTCATGATCGTCGCCTTGCATACGTATCAAGGAGTCGTCCGACGGGGTTGGACATCGTTTCTTGCGCCATTTCGGAGACCGTTGCTTACGCGTGTGCGTTTCGGTATCCCAATGTGGGCGAGTGACTCTGTCGGACACGAAGGCAGCCGTTGGCACTATTCGACTTTCGATGACCATTTGCTCATCCGATCTCTGTACTAGTGATATTGGTCGGTGCTGCTCGGTGGGGGCCGGCCGATGTGGCCGAGCGGTTCTAGGCGCTTCAGTCTGGAACCGCGCGACCGCTACGGTCGAAGGTTCGAGTCCCTCCTCGGGCATGGATGTGTGTGACGTCCTTAGGTTAGCTAGGTTTAAGTAGTTCTAAGTTCTAGGGGACTGATGACCTCAGATGTTAAGTCCCAAGTGCTCAGAGCCATTTGAACCATTTTTTACACGGTGGGGAGCATCGCCGCCGCCACCATGCTCGTGTCGTCATCCGCCGTCCTCGGCTTTTCGACTGCCCTGTCCAACTGTTGGGCGCTGTCACTGTTCGCTGGAGCGTCCTTCCGGAACACATTTGCATATGTGAGAGGGAGAGACGTCGCCACAGGTATTACTAGAGATTCACCTGTCGGTATTTGTGCAATTTTTCGTTGGAGACACGCTGAGCGATATGACCTTCCTGACCATAACCTGAGCAATTTTTCGGCTGACCGTCGTAAATGAGAATCGCTCTGCAGCCTCCAGTTGTGAGATAAGACGCCACATGTTTTGACAGCTCGATCCGTATTTGTCACACACTACTAATTACCGGGTACGCGGTAAAGGTTGTCCATTTTTCTGCTATGGGACTAAGTACCTGACCATAGGATTGTAGCGCGTTAACCACGATGTCAGCCGGAACCTCAAATGGTGGCTCAAATACTCTTACAGTTCTCAATCCAAGTCCCGCATGATCAATAGCTACCGTTCCGACATGGCCGTCCGAATGTTTAAATTTAAGTCCATCTTTATCGTACGATCTTGTCACACACCGCGTCGTTGATCAGTTAGACGTAGACCACACTGCTTGTTATAGAGAAGTGTATGCCTATCATATATTGCGGTTCAGTTTTAATTTCTTCACGTATAAATCGTTCTACTTCAAATACCTTCGGTAGTGCAAATTCATTATTAAAGCTGATCTTGATAGTAAATAGTCGGTACGAATGTACCAATCTAGTTCGAAAACGCAAGTACTAGCGAAGACTAACATGAAGTAAACAACCGCGTACGCGCGAACCTCCACGGCAGGAACGTAAACAGACGTCCGCGCCGCACGACTGCGGAAAACAGACTGTGTAAAATTGGCACGAGGAAGATTTGAACCAGGCTCGTCGATTTGGCAGTCCAACACCGTAACCCCTCACCCACGACGATTTGGTTACAGCACTATCCTCTATATTGCAGCTCTTGTGCTGGGAGTGTTCACTGTTTCTATTTTACTTTTTTTTCACAGTTCAGTACACCTTCTTTCTGTTTTCATGCTTTAATTGTGTTTGGGTTCAGACGGGCTATCCACTGGTCCTTCTTACCACTAAATCAGAGGGCGGCGCGAGGGGGAGATTCTCCTGTGAGAACCGCAGGTCACACGAATGTTCGATTCGGGCCACAGCCTGAGACCACTGATCCATATCATAAGGCGCGGATCATGCTACAGTAGCCGGCCGGTGTGGCCGAGCGGTTCTAGGCTCTTCAGTCAAGAACTGTGCGACCGCTACGGTCGTTGGTTCGAATCGTGCCTCGGGCATGGATGCGTGTGATGTCCTTAGGTTAGTTAGGTTTAAGTAGTTCTAAGTCTAGGGGACTGATGACCTCAGATCTTAAGTCCCATAGTGCTCAGAGCCATTTGAAGCATTTGCTAAAGTATTTCGAGGAGCCTGTAGCGCCGTTACCATTTTATGGACAAAATCTGTGCGAAGATACGGGTGTGGTTTAATATTGCATTAGCCACCGGTAGCTGGTGAGCACGGCGTGTCGTCATCTGGGCTAAGGCAACAACGATGTTGATTTTTCTGCGTGAAAGGCTAGGCTCGCTCGGTGTAACCTGTCAGCACGGCGGTAATGCGCGGCACAGGCAAGGGGATTTCCCAAACTTACTGTGTAAATAGAAGGTGAAGGAGGGAGAATGGAAAGGGGAGGGACTGTCGATGTCAGCTGAATCGGGACTTTGTGCGAAATCAGCGATGACGAGTGAAAATGTGTGCCGGATCGGCACTGGAACCACAGAACTCTTGCTTACTACGCAGTTGCGTTGACAACTGCGCCACCTGGACACCGTATTCATCGCAACTGCGCGGACTAACTCGGCACGCCTGTCGACCGACCTACATTCCCACCTAGCGCCACCTATCCACAGGACGCATCCATGTCCACCATGCTCGTCACTTTGAGATTCCCGTAGAAGTTCGAACATAACTGAGTATCTGTACTGAAGATCGTGGATTCATTGCCCATGGAGGCGAATCAGTTATACGGATGCGTGGTGTCTGTTCTTTCGGACATGTCTGGAAGAACAGACACCACGCATTCGTCTATGATTTCTCCACCACTGTGGTTTCGGTGGTGATGCCGAGTACGTGACCAGATGTAGCGCATTGGCCTAACATTTGTGCTCCTATCTGGAATAAATGTCTGTTGTGTAGTAGAATCATTCGCATCCTAGCGGTCTGCCAGGACGATGGGACAGTGCCGAACAATGTGAAACGGAGCCCCCAGCAGCAGACACGAGTCTCTGCCCCAGTGCCAGCTTCCTGCGCTAGGTCCGTCATCGAGGCTCGGTGCCACAGCGCAGCAGACCTCCCCAGCTCACTCCAGCTGATGCCGGACTCCCGCAAGGGACAGCGGGTCGTACGTCGAGCGCACCAGCCGCCTTCCGACAACGCAGCTGGCGCGGGGCATGGCGGTCATCCCTGAAACAACCGGTTTCCAGTTATATCGTTTTCTTTAACGCCAGTTTAACCCGACTGTTAAAACTTCTCAAAATAACCAGTTCTTGAAATAACTGATTTTACTCATAGAATGAAGGCTTTCACGGCAGGTGTTGTCATCACTTAACACTTCCGGGCTGGGATGCCGTGGTCCATAAATAAGACTCTCCCCTGACGTTTCGCATTAGACTGCGGAAGGCATCCTCCGAAGATAATCGGCGAACTGCGACGAGAGCGCGAATGAGCGCCGTATATACAGGGTTGTCAGAAAATGTGTGAAATGCTTGTAGGGATGTTACAGGGCAGGTTGTACTGAGGCATAAATGTTAAGAAAGAAATTCCATACGTTGCTTCGTTTCCGAGTTATTTAACATTGAAGTTAGTCAATCGGGGCGTCGCGCGCTCACACTCAAGCGGCCTGCCAGGGGCGGTGTTGCCCAACGAGAGCTTTGTCTCGTTAGCTGAAACTTGAATTTACGCGCGCGACGATCTGATTGGCTAACTTCAATGCTAAATAACTCGGAAACGGCGCAACGTATCCAATTTCTTTCTTAACATTTACGTCTCAATACAACCTGCTCTGTAACATCCCTACAAGCATTTCACACATTTTCTGACTACCCTGTATATACGGCGCTCACTCGCGCTCTCGTCGCAGTTCGCCGATTATCCTCGGAGGACGCCTTCCGCAGTCGAAGGCGAAACGTCAGGGGAGGGTCTTATGTATGGACCCCGGCATCTCAGCCCGGAAGTATTAAGTGATGATAACTGATTTTAAGTTTTTTTATTCCTATCATTTCCTGTGTTACATGTAGAAACCGAACAAAGATTGAAAAATTTTGATGCCGTTAGTTTCGAGATGCATAGAATGAAAATATTAAATTGAATAGGCAAATAAAAAAAAACCTTCAATCCGTCGACCGTTCGCTGCTTTTCTCGAAAGGTGGTAAGTGGAATACTATCACAAAAAATCACAAGTATTCTTCCGTTGAGTTTAATTTTTTTTAATCTCAGCTCAAAAATCGTGTTAGGGTCGTATCACTGTTTGGACATTACGAGTAGTCAGTGCTAAAGGTTGAAAACTGAGATTGAAGAAATCTATTTTTCGTGTTAATTTGTCCGTTTTGAAGGGCTAAAAGCAGATACAGGCATGTTGTGTAGACAGAGGCAGCAGATCAGTCGCTTTCTATTTTTATTGTAAACTATGAATGAAGAGTTAAGTTTCAAGTTGTCTCCTTATATTATGCCGCGTGTTGTGGCTCCTCCAGTTTTTAATCTTTCACTTATATCGCGCTTCGTAAAATACTTCCAGACTAGAGATGGTACCGTTCTGTGATACAACTGACGTCGAAATACGACAGTGACAAAGTACCACATCGACCAGATGGGGCATGTCTTGCGCACTGTATGTATAGCTTACTGTTTAATAGGCCACACCACATGGTATCAAAAAAATTGTTCAAATGGCTCTGAGCACTATGGGACTTAACATCTCAGATCATCAGTCCCCTAGAACTTAGAACTACTTAAACCTAAGGACATCACACACATCCATGCCCGAAGCAGGATTCGAACCTGCGACCGTAGCGGTCGGGCGGTTCCAGACTAAAACGCCTAGAACCGCTCGGCCACAACAGCCAGCTGCTCAAGGTCATCGTGATCCATTAACTCAGTTTTTTGATTACACGTGCGACACAACCAATGCTCACACACCTATTATGTAATTCCCGTACAGGGTGGACATTTTAATTGTAAGTCGCTGCCTGGTATCGGCGGAAAAATACAATATTACAATGCCTGCATTGTGATGAAGGAACGACAACATATGGAAGTTTGCATCCTGACCCTAGGTCGTCATCGGATAGCCGAAGCGGTTAAGGCGGCTGCTCTCTAAAGCGGGCAATCCAGGTTCCAGTCCCGGTCCAGAACAAATTTTCACTGTCTTCATTCCCTCATACAGATGATGGTTGTTCGTATTCACAGCTGCGAATATATTTCATGTAAGATAGTTTATAATTTACTGTCCTGCCGATGTCAAGGTGGCTAGAGACGTGTGTAAGCTCTAATTGGGCAGACGTTAAGAAAGAAATCGGCCATGTCCTATTCGAACAATCCACAGTCCTGTTTGCCTGAAGTAGTTTAGGGAAATTACGGCAAATCTATATCTGGAGGACCAGATGGAAACTTACACCCTGTTTCTAGTGAATGCGAACCCAATGCGTTAATCTCAACACCACCTTGCGCAGTTATATGGAAATGTACAGTAGGAACACACCCAGTAGATCGACCTAACCGAATTAGGGTATGGAAGTTGAAGCAGGGACGGAAGCCTGAGGACTGCAAACGGGAAATTCGAAAAATCGGCAAGACTAGCTACTCAGATGCTGGAGACAGTAGCAACTGTAACAGACTCACATGATGTTAACAGGGGGCCATCGATCACGACTGACTCTCGAAGCGGTTTCTGTGGCCACTGGTCATTCCTAGCATATCAGTACAGTTCACAGTGGAAAGGAAAGTCAAGTACTGGATTTACCTATTATGAGCTACACCGAAATGCTGTTAGAGGGGGAGCTGGTTGGGTCTGAATTAGGTGCAATATTCTATTTCATTTCTAATCGAAGGCTTATGTGACAGAATATCGACCTATTACTTCACACAAACACAGAAAAACGAAACCTACATTTCCTCTGAGTCAGTCGATAGACATTTAAAATATGAGTACGTTACTGCAGTATGTCGGCGTATATTAATGCACAAGTTGCATTAGCAAGTATGTCCGCCTCGATAGCTGAGTGAAAGCCGGCACGGTAGCTCAGCGTGTTCGGTCAGAGAGCCGGTTGGCCCCTGTAATAAAAAACTGAGTGGAAGGATCAACCACCGAACTTGAACAGGATGTCTTGCGACGTCCGCGACGACCAAACACAACGATCGATAACGAAAAAAAAAAAAAAAGAAAAATGGCCAGCGTGACGGATTGCCATCCTACGGGCCCGGGTTCGATTCCCGGCTGGGTCGGGGATTTTCTCCGCTCAGGGATTGGCTGCTGTGTTGTCTTCATTATCAGTTCATCCTCATCCGGCGCGCAGGTCGCCAAATGTGGCGTAGAATGTAATAAGCCCTGCACCAAGGCGGCCGGACCTGCCCCGTAAGGGGCCTCCCGGCCAATGACGCCAAACGATCATTTCCAGTTTCCATTAGCAACGATTAAGCTAATCTCTCTGTAGAAGCAAGGCCTGACTGCACCGTATCCCGAAACACTTCCACTTCGCCAGAAGTGCAAGCATAACTTTCTAGACTATAGACATATTAATTTCGTACAGTGTGTTACGAATATGTGGAAATTTTAATCCTATTTCTGTAACAGAATTTTTAATCTGAAAGCTAATATTTACACAGTGTGTTGAATACTGACAGAGCGAAATAAGTGAACTCAAAAAAAAATGGTTCAAATGGCTCTGAGCACTATGGGACTCAACTGCTGAGGTCATAAGTCCCCTAGAACTTAGAACTACTTAAACCTAACTAACCTAAGGACAACACACACATCCATGCCCGAGGCAGGATTCGAACCTGCGACGTAGCGGTCGCGCGGTTCCAGACTGTAGCGCCAGAACCGCTCGGCCACCAGCGGCCGGCTAAGTGAACTCAGCGACTCACTATTGGCTTCTGTTGTCACGAAGTGGGATAAATGAGGTCGCCACTTGCCAGCGAGCAGAATTCCTTACAGCACGCGACGTCTGGTAGACAACAGCCACAGAGCAGAATTTCTTATAACACGCTATGTCTGGACGACAACAGATGGAAGACACGATATCACGGTCGCCGACAGAGCCGATTAATTAAAGCACATTTTTCTTATTACTGGCCGGCCGTGGTGGCCGAGCAGTTCTAGGCGCTACAGTCTGGAACCGCACGACCGCTACGGTCACAGGTTCGAATCCTGCCTCGGGCATGGATGTGTGTGATGTCCTTAGGTTGGTTAGGTTTAAGTAGTTCTAAGTTCTAGGGGACTGATGACCTCAGAAGTTAAGTCCCATAGTGCTCAGAGCCATTTTTTCTTATTACCGTACAGACATCCAGAAATAAAGTATTTCTTTGTAGCCACCAAACGATATTAAGTACGGAGGTAACATGTGCACAAAATATTAACGACGTTCCGGACAATACCAGTAGTAACTTCAGACTGACCGCAGATATTTCAGTTATCGAAACCCAAATACTACCTGAAGAAGGCTGTACGAGTACTCAGTAAGATCTGGATAGGATTACAAAGTTGTACAAATATTTTCAATTTGTTCTGAATGTTCAGAAATGCAAAACTGTGCACTTTACAAAACGAAAATCTTAGTATGCTATGACTAAGACATAAGGTAGTCACAACTGTAATCGTGTGGCCGAGCGGTTCTAGGCGCTACAGTCTGGAACCGCGCGACCGCTACGGTTGCAGCTTCGACTCCTGCCTCGGGCATGGATGTGTGTGATGTCCTTAGGTTAGTTAGCTTGAAGTAGTTCTACGTTCTAGGGGACTGATGACCTCAGCAGGTAAGTACCATAGTGCTCAGAGCCATTTGAACCATTCGAACAACTGTAATCGGTCAACTGCAAATATCTTGGTTTTACAGTTTCCAGGAACGATCGCATAGGTTTAGTCGCAGACAAAGCAGGTGACAGACATCGGTTCATTGGTAGGATACAAGAAAAGTGTAATCAATCCACGAGGCAGATAGCTTACAAAACACTCCTGAGACCTTTCCTCGAAAGTTTTCAGGTGTGTGGGACCAGTGCCAAACAGGACTAAGAAGAGATCTTGAACCGCAGGAATATTCAAAGGTTTGTTTACCTCATGGATAACGTTACGGCAGTGCTTGAAGAGAGATGTAAACTATACCGCGAAGCCTATTTACCAAGTTTAAAGAACCAGATATAAGCGAAGAATCTAGGAATATACTACAACCGCCGGCCTGGGTGGCCGAGCGGTTCTAGGCGCTACAGTCTGGAACCGCGTGACCGCTACGGTCGCAGGTTCGAATCCTGCCTCGGGCATGGGTGTGTGCGATGTCCTTAGGTTAGTTAGGTTTAAGTAGTTCTAAGTTCTAGGGGACTGATGACCTGAGAAGTTAAGTTCCATAGTGCTCAGAGCCATTTGAACCATTTTTTATACTACAACCCCCTACGTATCTCTCCAGTAGGAGCCGCGAGGGAGGGAGGGAGGGGGGAAAACAAGGTGTAGTTACAGCTCACACAGAGCCGTTTAAACAATAATTTTTCCCCCGCTCCATGTGTGAATGGAACGACAAGAAGCCCTTATAACTGGTGCAGTCGGAAGTACCTTCTGCTATGCATTTTAAAGTGCTTTTCGCAGAGTAAGTGTAGATGCATATGTAAATGTAGATGAGAACTAATCATGATGACACAGTAACATGAGACACACTGGTACAGATTCAATGTACACCGGAAAATCGATCGGGAGTCGAGTATCCTATTCTGTGTGGTGCTGTTCCGCTGGTTGCATACAGAACGTCAGTACAGAATCACTAAATACTGAGCACAATCTTGAACTGGACAGGTGTGTGAATGAAATCAGCTTTGGTGTTTTCAAAGAATTTACCTCGATCTCTTCAGTTGAAACCACAGAAAAACTAAATCGGGATAACTGGACGGAGGATGGAACTCCATTCTTTCCGAATGTGAGTCCTATGACTTAACCACTACACCATGTAACTCGCTAACGTAGGTTGTGATACCCTCTGACGGCAATAGAGAATACACAGTGGCTCTCCATTATGGACCAGTATCTCTAGCATGGCTCGCAGTAGCGCCTCCGACTGCTAGACAAGCGATCCCTGGAGATCAGCAGTGGTCGGCAATGGTGGTATTAGGGGTATAATCCTTCGGTCTAAAACAACCCAAGCACGTTCATACAGATTTACGTCTGATGAACGAACTGGCTACTCTACATTCGCCAGCCGCTGTGGACGAGCGGTTCTAGGCGCTTCAGTTTGGAACCGCACGACCGCTACGGTCGCGGGTTTGAATCCTGCCTCGGGCATGGATGTGTGTGATATCCTTAGGTTAGTTAGATTTAAGTAGTTCTAAGTTCTGGGGGACTGATGACCTCAGATGTTAAGTCCCATAGTGCTCAGAGCCATTCGAACCATTTGAACTCTACATTCGTGATGTCCTGATGTTGAAGTTATTCGTTCACCAGGTCAATCATGAGTGGTCGGTCATCGTCATCTATTAAATGGGAACAGCATTCTCCACTAAAGGAGCTTGTACTTTTATAAGTTGGCATCCCCGTCCACTATAGCCGTCACTCGATACCCGCCCAGACGATAACACTAAGTCGCCTCATTCCCACAAATTGTCAGGCTTGCAATGTGGGCCAAATAAACGAATGACGAAACTCACTCTTCATTCTAAACCAAGAATCACCTGTGAACAGCACGCAGCCTAACGAGCTAATACATAGCCTGGCAAAAACGTGAGGCTACTAAAAGACTTGGTAGGATATCCATCGTGATTGAGCTTTTTTCGTGATTTCCCTAAATCGCTTCAGGCGAATGCCGGGATGGTTCCTTTTAAAGGGCACAACCGATTTCCTTTCCAATACATCCTCAATCTGAGACTGTGTTAGGTCTCTAATGACCTCATTGTGGACGGGACGTTAAATACTAATCTCCTCCTCCTCCTCCTTCTCCTCCCTGGTCGGACGTCAGTGCAACTTCATACATGCATACACCATTGGCGGATACGTCAATGATTAGAGTTGTAATCAAGCGTGGTAGGGCATATAATACGAGTGAACAGCGCCAGATGTTGCGTGATCACTGTGAAGAATACGGAGAACCTGTGTACTCGTGTGAGACAGCGTTACTGGGACCCATTGTGTGTCTCCATTTGACAGGCTGGTCGAAACGTGTAACATCCAGCTTAGTGTACTCGGATGCAACAGTTCCACGAAGTTGGACTGTGTGAGAACGTAATGACAGACAATTTCGTCATCAAGTTTCCGGTTGACCATGTGCGATCCCCACGAGAGAGGATCGCGGTACTGTACACCAAATACATCGTAACTGTTTCCCATTTGCGCTTGCCATCCGACAATAAATATTGGACCCCCTGCAACATTCTGTGCCTTCCTGCACCATAGATTCGAGACTAACAGCAGCTGGAGTAGAAAATCATCGTCCCACGGGCAGGCTGCCGTTAACATAACACAAACAGTTGAGTTACGAGTGGTGCCATGGTTAGGGAGCATGCAGTGTTGATGACTGACATCGCATTGTGTTCAGCGATGAATTGCGGTTCTACGGTATCCCGGATGATCTTCACCCGCGAGTACTGCTTCGACCTGGGAAGTGGTGCCATTCTTCCAACGTTTTGAAGAGGCACAGCGGTGTTACTCTTGGAGTTATGGAGAGGGGGGGGGGGGTCATCGGGTATGACTTAAGCCACGGCTGGTAGTGCTTGAGAGAAATATGACGGAACAACGGTACGTCACGGACATCCTACAACCTCAAAAGTTACTTCTCATGCAACAGAATGGTGAAGCCATTTTTCAGCAGGATAATGCTCGTCCACACATGGCACGTGTCTGTTATGAACTGTGTGTTTGATGTTGAGGTAGTTCCGTGGCCAGCAACATACCCAGATCTGTCCCCGATAGAACGCGTACGAGACAAGTTCACATGTCAACTCACAGATTGGATTGCTAATCAGGGGCTCGTATTGGTAGGCAATAAACAGACTGTCAGATAACTTGGAAAGTGTATTTTTTTGTGGAAACATACACGTTTCTTAATGTAAATGTAAATATCGTGTGACTAGGGCCTCCTGTCAGGTAGACCGTTCGCCGGGTGCAAGTCTTTCGATTTGACGCCACTTCGGCGACTTGCGCGTCGATGAGGATGAAATGATGATTAGGACAACACAACACACAGTCCCTGAGCGGAGAAAATCTCCGACCCAGACGGGAATCGAACCTGGGCCCTTAGAATTGACATCCTGTCGCGCTGACCACTCAGCTACCGGGGGCGGACACGTTTCGCAAGAGAACAATGCCTATTGACTTTAACAAACAAAAATTAGGCTAAATTAAAATGTCAATGGTGTTTGTTCAGAATTCCAGTGCGAGACGTTTACGAGCTATCGCATTGGAAAAGTTTCCACACCGAAACTTTTTATGCCATTCAGCCTGCGTAGTTGCTAGGTACGATACTGTTATGTGTGTTCCTTGAGTGCACTGCGAGTTGCTAGTCAGTTAGTGTGAGGATCAAATGGCTCTGAGCACTATGGGACTCAACTGCTGAGGTCATTAGTCCCCTACAACTTAGAACTAGTTAAGCCTAACTAACCTAAGGACATCACAAACATCCATGCCCGAGGCAGGATTCGAACCTGCGACCGTAGCGGTCTTGCGGTTCCAGACTGCAGCGCCTTTTACCACACGGCCACGTCGGCCGGCTGTGTCAATTAGTGTGCGACAGCCCAAGCAGTAGGTCGTGAATGGACGATGGAATTTACTAATGCAGAAAACGCCGGGATTCTGATGGTGTATGGAGAGAACAGGAAGAATGCATTTCATTCTCGTACAGTGTACATGGCAAGATGTCGCAACAGAAGTCAACCATTTCGGCAGTTATTTATGAACCTCTTCAACCAGTTACATAAAAGTGGTAATGTAACACCAAGGCAATGTGACAGAAGCAAACAAGTGCGAAAGAAGAAAAAAAAATGGTTCAACTGGCTCTGAGAACTATGGGACTGACTTCTGAGGTAATCAGTCCCCTAGAACTTAGAACTACTTAAACCTAACTAACCTAAGGACATCACACACACCCATGCCCGAGGCAGGATTCGAACATGGGACCGTAGCGGTCGCGCGGTTCCAGACTGTAGCGCCTAGAACCGCTCGGCCACCCCGGCCGGCGACGACAGAAGAGGGGAAAATTAATTTTCCTGCTGTTGTTGTAGATGACCCGCACGTTAGCTGCCACTAAATCGCACGAGGAAGCGGGATGAGGCAGGCAAGGGTCCTACGCATTCTCCATCGACATAGGTTCCATCACTATCACATCTCACTCCATCAAGAGCTGCATGGAAACGATTATGAGAATCGTGTTAACTTCTGTTCGTGGACATCAGATATACACTACTGGCCATTAAAATTGCTACACAAAGAAGAAATGCAGATGATAAACAGGTATTCATTGGATAAATATATTATACTAGAACCGACGTGTGATTATATTTTCACGCAATTTAGGTGCTTAGATCTTGAGAAATCAGTGCCGAAAACAACCACCTCTGGCCGTAATAACGGCCTTGATACGCCTGGACATTGAGTCAAACAGAGCTTGGATGGCGTGTACAGCTACAGCTGCCCATGCAGCTTCAACACGATACTACAGTTCATCAAGAGTAGTGACTGGCGAATTGTGGCGAGCCAGTTGCTCGGCCACCATTGACCAGACGTTTTCAGTTGGTGAGAGATCTGGAGAATGTGCTGGCCAGGGCAGCAGTCGAACATATTCTGTATCCAGAAAGGCCCGACAGGACCTGCAACATGCGGTGGTGCATTATCCTGCTGAAATGTAGGGTTTCGCAGGTATCGAATGAAGGGTACAGCCACGGGTCGTAACGTCCACTGTTCAAACTGCCGTCAGTGCGAACAAGAGGTGACCGAGACGTGTAACCAATGGCACCCCGTACCGTCACGCCGGGTGATACGCCAGTATGGCGATGACGAATACACGCTTCCAACGTGCGTTGACCGCGATGTCGCCAAACACGGATGCGACCATCATGATGCTGTAAACAGAACCTTGATTCATCAGAAAAAATGACGTTTTGCCATTCGTGCACCCAGGTTCGTCGTCGCAGCCGCTCCTGTCTGTGATGCAGCGTCAAGGGTAACCGCAGCCATGGTCTGCGAGATGGAAGTCCATGCTGCTGTAAATGTCGTCGAACTGTTCGTGCAGATGGTTGTTGTCGTGCGAACGTCCCCATCTGTTGACTCAGGGATTGAGACGTGGCTGCACGATCCGTTACAGCCACGCGGATAAGATGCCTGTCATCTCGACTGCTAGTGATACGAGGCCGTTGGGATCCAGCACGGCGTTCCGTATTACCCTCCTGAACCCACCGATTCCATATTCTGTTAACTAGTCATTGGATCTCGACCAACGCGAACAGCAATGTCGCGATGCGATAAACCGCAATTGCGATAGGCTACAATCCGACCTTTATCAAAGTCGGAAACGTGATGGTACGCATTTCTCCTCCTTACACGAGGCATCATAACAAAGTTTCACCAGGCAACGCCGGTCAACTGCTGTTTGTGTATGAGAAATCGGTTGGAAACTTTCCTCATGTCAGGTCGTTGTAGCTGTCGCCACGGGCGCCAACCCTGTGTGAATGCTCTGAAAAGCTAATCGTTTGCATATCACAGCATCTTCTTCCTGTAGGTTAAATTTCGCGTCTGTAGCACGTCATCTTCGTGGTGTAGCAATTTTAATGGCCAGTAGTGTATCATGTATCTTGTTTACTGATGAAGCCACATTTACCAATTATGGTCTGTTGGCTTCGTCAGGTGGAACATGAGCGTCCACGGAGTGTAGGTGTTGGGTGTGGGACAACGAACCATCAGCTCATTGGCCCATTCTTCATACACGGAGAACTGAACGCGCACGAGTATCACAGCCGCATAACAGCCCATCTTCCACGGATGTTAGGCAACGTTCCTCTGCAGATTAGGAGGATGATGGCTGCCCTGCCCATAGTGCACGGAGTACTGCAGCATGTCTTTACGAATTGTTTCCAAATCGTTGGATTCGACGCAGAGACTTGAGTCTCGGCCGGCCCATTCCCCGGATTTGACACCTCTAGGCTTTTTTCTGTGCGGAAATCTGAGAGACACTGTCCGCAAGGACACACCAGCAACACCCGATGATATGCCACGACGAATTACTGAGCGTTCTCGGACATCGCTGAAATGCTTGCACGTGTGCAGCAGTCGTTCCGTACCAGACTGGAAGCGTGTTTTGTCGCTGCCGGTGGTCATTCTGAACACCACCTGTGATGAATAGTTATCTCGTTATCGGTCAGACTCCACATAACTAGTGTACACACTTTTGTTCTTTAGTGTGTGCTACCACAGGCATTGTACAAGTAACAATTTTGGAAAAATTTAATCTTGTTTCAATTGGAAGTCAGCGCTTAAGTTAAAAATTTCATAAAGATGTTTATTTTTTATTGATGACCGGTGACCTCTGTTCTGGTTTTCATCAGACCGCTTAGTCTGTGAAGAGAATAACAAGAATGCTCTTGGAGGAATGTAAACTACAAGCGCAAAAATAAACGTAGTACATCAACAAACACGCAAATGAAAGACAGCTATACCCATGGGAGTCAGCTGAAGCTGACGAGAAGCAGGCGCCAGTCTAGGAGGCACAATTACACAAACATCTTTATGCGGTTGAGATTATTTTATTACGCAAAAAATATTGTACAAGTGTCGGTGTGGGAACTTTTCAAACTACGATATCTCGTGAACGAATTATACTAAAGTGCACGTCATTTATGTTGGCGGCCGAGTTTAGGTTCGTTCTGCGCATCTGACGTCACAAAACACAGTCAACCAATGAACAGAGAACGACGTTGCCAGATCTCGACTGCAGTGCATAGCATGGACGAGTGTCTTCAGTTTTAGAAACGTTCAGTCATAAATAAAGTAATAGAACAAAAGCAATGTCTTGATAGCAGACTTTCTTTTATAGAAAGTTTGGAAAAAGCGTTCTTTATACCAACTGCTTCATATTCTATTAATTAATTAAACCAAACAAGAAATATGACTCCTAATTCAGGCGATAGCAAGGAAAGGTGTTTGTATCAATCTCGCGAACCGCTTTTCCGCACTAAAGAAGAGTGGTAATTGTTTATTTCCTATTGTACTTCGACGAAGCGTGAGTAATTCATAGTCATACCAAAAGTGTTTGTCAGTATTTTGCGTGACTTGTTAGAGTCCTCACTGCGTTTTGTAGGCAGGCGATCTGCGCTAGTGTAGTGGTTAAGGTATTTGGTTTCTACGCAAAATGTTATGAGTTCAAACCTTGTGCGGTGCTTAATATTTTAATTATTTAAAAACAATATCGAAGTGCCTTACTTCGTGAATTATATTCGTTTGAATGCAATTTTTTGCTATTTCTAGTGCTTTGTCTCTTCATTAACCCTTTCGCTGCTGCAAACACGTGCTCCCCGCATAACTGCACTGCTCGCCTGTACAGACACATGGTGTTCCCACTGCTTTGACACATTTGTCATTCGATTTCACAAAAAACTATTTGGCCCAAAAATTTGATTTTTACACGTCTTCTTGACTGATACCTTCCCCCATAAATGACTTAATTTTGTTTCGATGTTCAACGCAGTTATTATGCAGCATTAAATGTAGTAAACCATTGCACGAAATTTTGAAGAGTTTGCAGAGGTAGAAGTCCATAGCGTATACTTTCCGTATGGTCGATTTTAGTTGCCACAATGTTGACAATGAAATGTGGACAAGATACCTAAATTTCATATAAAATTTACTGTATAACAATATCTCATTTAAGTACCACATAGGTGTCGTATGTAATATTGAGAAATATACCGTCTTTCGCGACTGTAATAAAAGTTTTATTTACACCGGACGCGTTTGGCTTTATTTTAAAGCACTTCAATCAATGAAAGATATGGCACATACACAATGGTACTCATGTTCTCTTTCTTGTTTTTGTTCCACAGTCGCAGTTTTACCAATGGTACTGAAATATATTCCTCTTCTGCAACTGTAATAAGCGACTTATTTAGACGAGACGCGTTTCTCTCTTTTGAAGGATCTTCAGTGGACAGTATTTTGTCTCCTCCATTGCCAAGTCACCTTTCGTAGTTTTGTGCTGCGGTAACACAATATTCAACGTTTGTGTTGGCTGATCAGTGTTTTAGCTAATAAATGATGTTTGTGTGTGCCACACACAAAAATTATATTTGACATAGCTGAGAGCACTTCACTGATAGACGGTATATTCAAGTCCTAATGTTTTTGTAGGTCCACAGTTTTGTTTAATGTATTTTGTCTACTTCCTTTTGATTCATTGAAGTGCTTTAAAATAAAGCCAAACGTGCTCAGTGTAAATAAAACTTTTGTTACAATCGCGAAAGACGGAATATTTCTCAATATTACATACGACACCTATGTGGTACTTAAATGAGATATTGTTATACAGTAAATTTTATATGAAATTTAGGTATCTTGACCACATTTCACTCTGAACACTGTGGCAACTAAAATCGACCATACGGAAATATACGCTATGGACTTCTACCTCTGCAAACTCTTCAAAATTTCGTGCAGTGGTTTACTACATTTAATGCTGCATAATAACTGCGTTGAACATAGAAACAAAATTAAGTCATTTATGGGGGGAAGGTATCAGTCAAGAAGACATATAAAAATCTAATTTTTGGGCCAAATAGTTTTTGTGGAATCGAATGATAAGTGTGTCAAAGCAGTGGGAACACCATGTGTCTGCACAGGCGAGCAGTTCAGTGACAAAATCGCGCACAGCGCGGAATGCAGGGAGCACGTCTTTGTAACAGCGAAAGGGTTAATGCGGCCGTGGTGGCTTTACTTCATGAACTGCGCGCTCCCCCCTAAACTTAAGCTTGCGAACGAGCTATACTATGGCGCTGCTTCTATTGGCGCGTGCGTCGTGTGCAACTTGCAACGCAGCAGTCTCCCGCGTCTGGGCGGGCATGCGCGAGCCGCCAAGATAAAAGAATTGAACTATAGAATCCCGCAACAAATACCACTGACATGCTGATTTACTCTACTTTTACTTGGTTAATGGCAATAGGCATTGTTCCATTTAAAAAGTGTATGTTTGCACAAAAAATACACTTTCTAAGTATTACTACAATTTGTTTATTGGCTAACAATACGAGCCACTGACTATCAAACCATTCCGTGAAAACCGTGCATCAATAGTACTTTCTATTTCCGCAATATCTGCTGGGCAAGTTTTAGGTGATTCACCCTCTATACACCTTGTTACCGCAAGCTGTGACTTTCCTTGTTTTTTTGCGTTACATTTGTTTTACCTTTACAGTTTGTCATCTGCAGCCGTACAGAACTTAACGCAGAAAAGTTATTTACCTCGAAATGTTACGATGGGAACATTGTGGTTAGGCCTAACATTATGTGGAACATTGTGTGTCTTTGTATGCAATATTTTCACTTACGTAATAACAGCCATTCTAAAACTAATTACAGAGCAAATCTATTTCGCATCTGACTACTACATTTCTACTAACAAGGAGGTGAGGATTAGTGTTTAACGTCCCGTCGACAACGAGGTCATTATAGACGGGGTACAAGCTCGTCTTGGGGAAGGGTGGAGAAGGAAAGCGGCCGTGCCCTTTCGAAGGAACCATTCTAGAATTTGCCTTAAGCGATTTAGGGAAATCACGGAAAACCCAAATGAGGATAGCTGGCCGCGAGGTTGAAGCTTCGTTCTCTCGAATGTGAGTCCAGTGTGCTACCCAGTGTGTTACCCCGCTCGGTCAGTTCTGCTCACAACAAGATGGGCTCTCGTGAGGTTACCACTCAGCGGACGCTTAAAACGGAAACTCCCCACCGCATCCCCCCCCCCCCCCTCACCCTCTGATTTAATGGTAAGGTGGCCCAGTGGATAGCTCATCACAAACTGAACACGGATGAAGCGTAAATACTGGAAGAAGGTGTACTGGACTGTGGAAAAAGTAGCCGAATAGAAACAGTGAACGGTTTAAGTTTAAAGTGTTCTACATCGGCCGAAGTCAGCTACACGCGGCGTCGTGGCTGTGGTTACGCTGTCGGATTCTGAAGTGAGAGGCTCGTGTTCAGATATCCCTATACAGGGTGTTCATAAAGTCCGGGAACACTTTCAATTATTTCCTGAAAGTTTTTTTTTCCATGTATACCGCCACAGCGTAGCTTGGTAATCTGCCGATAGTCAGCGCTAGTCGCAAACATGGCGAGTTCAGGTGCGGTGCGAGCTTTCTGTGTGTTGGAAAATGGCTCTGAGCACTATGCGACTTAACTTCTAAGGTCATCAGTAGCCTAGAACTTAGAACTAATTAAACCTAACTAACCTAAGGACACCACACACATCTATGCCCGAGGCAGGATTCGAACCTGCGACTGTAGCAGTCGCTCTGCTCCAGACTGTAGCGCCTAGAACCGCACGGCCAGTCCGGCCGGCCTGTGTGTTGGAGTTCGACAAAAACAGCTGCTCAACGGATGTTTAGAACCAAGTAAGAAGTCACCAACAAGGAAGGCCATTTACCACTGGCACAACAAATTCGTTACGACGGGTTACTTGTGCCCGGCAAAGAGAACCAGACGTCCCAGTGTGAGTGAAGTGAATGTGGAGCGCGTACGAGAGACATTCATGTAGAGTCCAAAGAAATCAGTGCGTCATGCATCCCGTGAACTCTAAATGGCTCCAGTGACAGTGTGGAATGTCCTGTGACAGAAGCTATCTATAAAACCATTCAAATAGGAGCTAGTGAAGAAGCTCAATGACAACGACAAAGACAGAAGGGGACAGTTGTTTCATGAAACGGCCTCCCCGATCACCAGATCTCACTCCGTGTGACTTTTTTCTGTGGGGCCACATTAAAGATCTGGTGTATGTACCGCTTCTACCACGTGATGTAGCAGAACTCTGGGAGAGAATACGGGAAGCGACTGCCACAGTCGACGATGCCATGCTGGGACGGGTCTAGCAAGAATTTGATTACAGTACTGACGTCTGCCGGGTCACTCATGGTTCGCATATCGAATGTTTGTAAAAAAAAAGTTTCAGAGTTTCTCTTCAAAATGTAATATTTATGACACATGTACAATGTTTAGTTCTTTTAAGGTAAATAATTGAAAGTGTTCCCAGACTTTATGTATATCCTATATATATAAGGTTTATACGTAAACACACACACACACACTCATAAAATTAAGAACATTTCTGGGAGAGGTCTATGTGGGATCTCGCCTGCTCTCACTATTCATCACATTTACTACCGACGGTAATATATTCTTACCACATGACTCATATTCTGTAACCAGTGTGTAGTATAACATTTGCCAAGACTACAGAAGGAGAACAGACACGTCAGTGACCGGACGGAAAGTTCATAATCTAGTGGGGAAAAAAAAGGCACACAGTAGGTTGAACATTGATCTCCCACTTTGTACTCCAACACCATGACTACCGAACCACTACGTCATAACTGTTGTATGGTGCCCACTGTTATATATTTCGTGCTTGGACCTTTGACTGTATTTTGCTTTTTTTTCATAATTCAGTACACCCACTTCCTGTTTTCATGCTTGATCTGTGTTCAGTTTTTGATGGGATATCCACTGGGCCATTTTACCACTACATCTGAGGAGGGTGCGATGGGGGTTTCAGTTGTTTGCCAGTATCTTCCTCAGTCACAATGTGAACAAAGTACTTGAAACTGCAATAATACCCAAACAATACAGGGTAGTATATTGGTGGCACTATGTACAGTCTTAGACATAAAAACAGACCGCCACCCAGCCGCCACAGAGACGAAGTCCGAGTCGTTCACTTAAGGTGGCCAATAAAACCGACCGCCTCTGACAACGCTAAGTCCGGCGATTTGCACAATCTGGAAACACTGTAAGATGCGGAAGTGTCAGGAGGAAGTGTTGTCTACTTCCGAAATGTTTTTGTGGACGCAGAACCCTTGGTCTAGCGGTAAACGCACTGCATTCTAAATATGTAGTCGCTTGTTCGCGTCCAACCATATATATATATATATATATATATATATATATATATATATATATATATATTATTATTATTCACGTTTGGGCCCTACTGGACCACGCGAAGTACAATCACGGGGCATTCAGTTATTTTCTTTTAGACTTTCTCTCTGCCCAAATTGTTTTCATTCTCTCGGAATGAGCTCTTTTCCTTTCATCAGACCATGTGGTTCCAGTTTTCTTTGGTTTTTCAGCTTGACCAACTACCCAGTCATGAATTTTTTGCCTAAATAATTTTCTGTCTTGAATTTCATCTTGTTTTATATCTGCCTCTTTCATGTCCTCTTTTATAGCAGCAATCCATTTTATTGTCTCAAATTTAGCTTTACTTCGATTTTCGTAGAATTCCACTACTTGTTTAGTTAGTCTGGTAGCATCCATTCTTTTAATATGCCCATAAAATATTAATCTGCGTTTTTTCATATCCGAATATATGCTGGTGTATTGTTGAATTTCACTATTTGCTCTTAGCCTGTATGTTCCTTCTTCAGTATATTTTGGACCTAGAATTTTTCTGATTACTTTTCTTTCTCTTTTTTGGATTTCTTGAATGTCCTTTTTTCTGTTTAAAATTAGCGTTTCAGCCCCATAAAGGCACTCTGGTTTTATGACCGTGTTGTAATGTCTCAATTTAGAGTACCTCGAGAGACATTTTTTGTTGTAGATGTGTTTTGTAAGTCTAAAAGCTGTCTCCATCTTTTGACAACGAATTTCATTTCCAATTTTTTCTAGACCAGTCTCTGAGATTGTTTCACCTAAATATTTGAATTGCGAAACTCTTTTGATTTTTACATACTTAGTTTCCAAAAGTTTGGGTGCCAGTTTGTTGCTAATCATATACTGTGTTTTTTCAAATGAGATTTGGAGACCTACTCTTTCTGCTGTTTCTTTAAGAATTTCTATTTGTTTCTGAGCAATTTGGATGTCCTGCGTTAGAATAACCAAGTCGTCTGCAAAGGCCAAACAGTCTATTCGAATATTTGTTCGTCCTAATTTCACTGGTTGGTCAATTTTGAACTCCAATTTTCGTTCGCGCCACTCTTGTATTACTTTTTCTAGAACGCAGTTAAATAGCAACGGAGAGAGTCCATCACCTTACCTCACGCCTGTTTTTATTTCAAAGGACTCTGAAATTTCTCCTCTGAACTTTACTTTTGATTTTGTACCAGTTAGCGTGTCTCTGATAATTGCCGTGGTTTTAGGATCCAGGCCCTGTTCTTTCACAATTTGGAAAAGAGATTCACGATCCACTGAGTCATAAGCCTTTCTAAAATCTACAAAGGTACAAACTAGTTTTTTATTATAAATTTTTTGATGTCTGAGAATTAGTTTGAGGACTAAAATCTGTTCTGGGCAAGATCTATTTGGCCTGAAACCTGCTTGATATTCGCCAATTTTCCATTCAAGTTGTTGTTGTGCTCGGTTCAGAAGACATTGAGAGAGGATTTTGTATGTGACTGGAAGAAGAGAAATTCCTCTGTAATTATTAACATCAGTTTTGTCTCCCTTCTTATGAAGTGGGTGAATCAAGGCGGTTTTCCATTCATCAGGAATTTTTTCAGTTTGCCAAATGTTTTGCATGATTGAAGTAATTTCTTTAACGGTTTTTGGACCAGCTGCCTTTAAAAGTTCTGCAACAATTCCATCTTCGCCAGATGCTTTGTTGTTTTTCAACCTATGAATTTCTTTAATGATTTCCTCTTCATTTGGTGCAAGTGAAACTGGATTGCATTGTTGGGGAATTTTTGGTGGAAATCTTTCTGTGGGCTCGGGGCAATTTAGAAGATTCTTAAAATATTTAGAAAGTTCTTTGCAATTTTCTTGGTTGTTAAGAGCCAACTGTCCATTTTCCTTCTTGAAGCAAAGATTCTGGGGTTGGTACCCCTTTATTTTGGTTTTAAAAGTTTTATAAAAATTTCTGGTATTGTATTTCTGAAAATCTTCTTCAATTTCTAAGAGTTGACTATTCTCATATTGTCTTTTTGTTTGTCTAATTAGTTTTGAAGTGTCTTTTCTAGTTGTCAGGAATGTATCATATGTGTCTTCAGTCTTGTTGCTATTCCATGCTTTAAATGTCTCTTGTCTGGCTTTGATTGCATGATCACAGTTTTAATTCCACCAAGCATGTTTTTTGTGTTTTCGTAAAGGAATTTGATCTTGAGCTGTTTTGATAATCTTGTGTTTGAGTTGTTCCCAATTTTGTGCACTTGTTTTGTCAAATTCGTCTGCTAATAATGATGGTTGGATTTTACTGGTGTCAAATTTGGGGATTAATGGTGTCCTTTTGTTGAAATTTTGGGGTTTTAGCTTTAGTTTCACACGGGTTAAGTAATGGTCTGAGTCAATATTGGCGCCTTTACGAACTTGAACATTTAAAATTTCTTTGTGACATGGATACGAGATTGCAATATGGTCAATTTGGAATTCACCTATATATATATATATATATATATATATATATATATATATATATATATATATATATATGTATATATATATATATATTCTTTTTTTTATCACATTTCGGCCCTCTTCTAAAGTTATGAGTCCGATTGAACATCGAAGATAAATCGCTTCACATTCTACCCACCAGTAATAACAAATACTTCCAGAAACAATTCCGCAGGATAGCTCGTGGCTGCGTCGTGGTCAGAACAGCATATGCTCGAGCGTTTCCTCGCGCTGCACCGACTACCGGCTACCGGCCACCGGCCAGACGCCACCCGCCGCCTGAAATCGGGCGCCGCCCAGGTGAACGCGGCGTGACGCTGTCACTGTGTATATCAACTGTCATTTTCGAATTTGAAGTTCTAGTTATAATCTTGCAGTTAAGCACTGTAAAATCATGAACTACGGTTAAGCGTTGTAAAATTGGGTTGATAGTGGAAAAAGGTGTAACATACGCAATGCAATATTTATCTTTGGTATAACACAGGGGTGAATGCCGAGGAGACAGCTCGATAGATTTGAACTGTGTGTGGGGAGAGTGCTTTTGGAAAAAAAACCGCCAGAAAACTTGTTTCAATAAAGATTTTTCTGGCATGAATGATTTTCCACATTAAGGGAGTCTCGACTACTGATATAAGTGATGGATTACCATTTAACTATCATGCGACATTTGCCTTAAACAGGCAAGGGTCAGAAGTCTGGTGCAGAAGTACTGCCTGCTCTAATTCTAAACAACAAAAATCAACAGAGTGACTATAATTGCAGTTTGCTTGAATGTCACCAGGTCGCTCACTGAGCATTTCTATGCTATACTGTCACTGGTGACGAGTTATGACGCCTATATCGTTAACTGTCTAAGAAGAAATGAAAGGCTGGGCCCTATAAAGACGTAAACCCGAGTAAAGAGTAGTGTGAACATAATATTTTCCGTCTGATAGATCCAAAAGTGCGTTTTGCACTACGAATTCTTCCCCAACGATGTGTCCATCACAGGTGGAATTTGTTGCCAACAACTGACAAACCTTTCGGTTACAGTGTAAGAAAATTTCCAGACAAAACGATATCACGTGTGCTACTGCATGATAACGCGCTCGGTTGATTTGAGAAACAAAACTATCCAGGAGATTGAAAGGGAAGTCATTCCTTACCACTTGTATTGATAGGGAAGTCATCTCTCAGGCACTTGTCCCTCTGATCGTATGCTCGAAAAATTTTACGTTTCCTGCTCTTGATCGATCAACCGTCAAGGCAATTTCTAGACGAAAAAGCTCTTGAAACTACACGTTAGAACCAGCAGGTTTCTACTGGCGTAGAATTTGTAAACTACTTTAGCACTGTCATATTGTTTTAGATATTGTGAGAGAATATACTGTTGCTGAATAATTTCTCTTTGACGATTACAGCTATGTTCAATAAACTAGTGGAAAACAAAATTAAAATATTCACTGCACTAACACAAGTTAAATTCAACTTATTACAGAAACTTACGATGGCAGTCTATCTTAATAAAGCATGAAGTGTCTGCAAGACGATTGTGCCTGTTTTAACACGAATTAGCAGGATATTACCGACTCTTTACTTCGAAAAGGTCTATATTTACTTCATACCCTGTGCCATACTCAAGTATTATGAAAATGTGCAGTTAACAGATAAAATTATGTATTCACAACAACAAAAAATATGTCAGCAGAAAACAAAAGTGACATTATGAATTTTGCAGTACCATAAGGTTTTCACTCTGACACTAAGTTGTTCTGAAAGCAGCAAGACGAATTTTGCTCGAGCGTTGTCTTCCGATTGTCTTATTGAGTTTCTATCCAGCTGCTTGAAGTTCTGTCACAAGACAATTAAAATTCTAGGTTTCAGCTAGTTTCGAAAGGCGGACGAAAGTATCTTCTTGTAGGTAAGGAAGCACGTTACCTCGGAGCTAGGGAAAGGGTGCGGGCGATGTGTCTTACGTATTTGCTCAGTAGCCGCTGTGACAGATAAATCGCAACATAAGAGACGAGGGTAGTTGTATTCCGCGTGTGGAATGACTTTCGTGGACTCAAAAGCACTAACTGATATCCATATATCACATCTCAAGAGGAAATCACTCACATTATTCTACTGAAATGACACGATAATATCAAGTGAATTTAGCAGAATAGTTCTGTGCCATCAAGGAAGTAACTCGTCGGTCACAGAGTGCAAAACATTTTCTGCGTTGTTGCCAAGTTTCAGTTATACTACCAGGAGGGATACCAGCTGATGTGTTCTGTGAGTGATCTCAGAAGTGACTATAGCTTCGTCTCAAAGTTGTGGAGCGGCAAGGGCCGGAATATCCTCATTATATGTCAATGAGCCTTATTTTGGTTTCTGTAAGTAGGTTTAAGGGGTAGAGTGTAATTACTTGTAATACATCGAAGCATTGAGTGGAAACGAAACGTTATAAATTAATAACTGCGAATTATTGGTGTTTCACTGTCTTAATCTGACTTGAACCTTGAAAGCGTATTCACCAGACTCGATTCACAACTTTGGGACTTCTCCAGTGGTTGAGTTAGCAGCGTATCTTTGGTATACAACATTGTTATTGATATCACTGTCATTGGCACACCCGCCAGAAGATAGGTATGACCTGGCTTCTTCTTGTCAGCTTTTTTGAAAGATATTCCGCCGTTGCTCGAAACGTGAAGACTGAACGTGAATTAGAATATTCCATATGGCGAAAATCTGATGTTTCTATTGTTCCAGCTCTAACACTCAAAAAATAGTTACAATAAGCGGCAGAAAAGCGCCTGTGAACCAACAATTAATAATGCAGTCATAAGCAGTGGAATCTCAAACACTCCCTCTGTCATATGATAATTGTGAAAACTACTTTTTTCATCTGCATAGCATCGCAGTATGAACTCAAATGTTTCGTAGCATTCATATACTTAATTTCGTTGTGATCGTATTCA
Source organism: Schistocerca serialis cubense (assembly GCF_023864345.2). NCBI lineage: Eukaryota > Metazoa > Arthropoda > Insecta > Orthoptera > Acrididae > Schistocerca > Schistocerca serialis. The sequence continues at coordinate 868,664,928 of NC_064640.1, read as the reverse complement.
ATGACAGTAGAGGAGGAGCAAAATCGTCTGACTTGAAATATACTTTTCCAGAGGGATTCGAATCTTTGGCTACAGTTGCAGTAGCACATACAGTGAGGTGCAAGAATGCGAGCATTCACTCATTGCTGTAGTAAAGGCTGGGGCAAAAATAAGCAGGTTTCCCACAAAGTAAATTATGAAAAGCATTGTAATTAACGCATGAAGTAACCATCTCTCAAACGTAAATTTTCCAAATCGCTCTCACTTATTAAACATGTATTGTTCAGAAAATTACAACTATATTTAGTGAAATGAGTAGGTTAATGCAGCTCCAGTCCACCACTATCACCGAGTTGCCAGACATTTTATGACTAGCAATTAAGATAGAAATGCGTGTGTGTGTGTGTGTGTGTGTGTGTGTGTGTGTGTGAGTGGTCTGTTCTTTCGGACGTGTCAGAAAGAACAGACACTACGATTCGAAACAGACAGCCTCGCTAATCAATTAAATATCAAAGGATGGATGTCCTGGCTGTGACAGGGCGTTAAAATATAGCTACGGCAGCAGATGAAAATTTATGTCTGATTAGGTTCGAAACCGAATTCGTGGTGTCTTTGCTTTCGGACATGTCCGAAAGAATAGACACCACACATATATGCATATACAGGGTGTTTCAGGAGGAATAGTAGATAGATATTTTAGCAGGTGGTAATATAGACGAATTGCATAAACAATGCCATATAAATGTGTCCACATTTTATTGAGCACAGAGATACAGCTGTTAGTTGTCCGCCTCGGTAGCGTAGCGGTAGCGTTACCGCCTTCCACGCAGGGGGCCTTGGTTCGATTCCCGGCAGGGGACTGGGTGTTGTGTGTCCATCATCATTCTCATCATCATTGACTCGCCTGGCGCCGATGTGACGTCACATAAAAAGGACTTTCAATACGGCGGCCGATCTCCGTCGAATGGGGCCTCCCGGCCAACAACGCCATACGATCATTTCCATTTCCATCGTATACTATCAGGCGCGCGGAGTGGCCGTGCGGTTTGAGGCGTCATGTCACAGACTGCACGGCCCCTCCTGCTGGAGGTTCGAGTCCTCCCTCGGCCATGGATGTGTGTTTGGTCCCTTAGGAATTCACACACATTTGAATGCTTTGCCGGCACGGTAGCTCATCGTGTTCGGTCAGAGAGCTGGCTGGCCTCTCATAAAAAAACTGGGTGAAAAGAACAACGAACTTCAACGGATGTCACGTGACGTCCGCTACGACGAAAAAAATGCAAATAAAAGAAAGGTCAGCGAGTCTGCCTCGTAAGCAGGAGCATCCTGCATTGTTGTCTGCCATTGTAGTGTTGGGCAGTTGGCTGTTAACAGCGCGTAGCGTTGCGCAGTTGGAGGTGAGCCGCCAGCAGTGGTGGATTTGGGGTCTAACTTCTACGAATTCACCTTGTCGAGAGGGCTCTGCCCTGTTTGAAACCCGCCAGTTCTGATTAAATTCTGGTCTGTTGTTACGATTATATCGTCTGTCGTCATAACGGTAGATTCCGTAATTTCCTTCTTGTTGGTCACATGGTCTAGAATGTATCCCTGAATCGTAACTGCGCTCTGAACTGTTGCGTCTGAAGTTATTCTGTCTCCCATGACAATAATTGTTTTGGTTACCATATTGTCTGTTTCTGTGGTTATCCATGTCATATTCATTACTACGGAAATGCGATCTTTCTCTGTAATTATTACTACTCTGCCAACGGTTGTCATACGGGTGGTGTCTGTTTTGGTCACGATTTGTGTTGTGAGAATAGCCTTGTCGTGTCCAGTTATTTCTTTCATCGCGGAATTGCGACGGATGTGACTTGTAATTGTTGTGTTCCTGTTTCCGCGTTCCGCGATTGTCAGTGTCGATTTCCAGTTCTTGTAACAGTCCCTGAAAAGCTTCAGTGTCGTCTTTGCAACGTCCTGCCAAAATAATATGTCGTAAATGTTCAGGTAATTTGATTAAGCAAATGCGGATGAGATTTTCATACCGAGCGCTACGTGGCGTTACCAATAAGAAAACCTAAACAGCCTACTTACAGAATAACTGAATGAACTCTAAAGTGCACTCACAATTGTGTTGCCTGCCGCATGAGCTCTGTAAAGTGTTGTGGCAGCAGGCAGTCATTGCTGAATACAGATATGTGCAAATGTATCTTCACTACTCTAGGGGAACTCGTCTTTGTTGCATTTTTTCCATACCGTAATTAGCGCGATAACATAACGCTCATTCTGCTGAAGAACTTTATTCCCGCAAGTCCTTATTAAGAATCTGCGAGCGGTAGTAATGCATGAAAGGAAAGAGACTGTTGGACAAAAGAATAGACAGCTGCCTGCCTTTTTACATTTCCGATAGGGTCTACGATAAGAATCTGGTGTCATATTGTGCTTCAGAACCCTAAAATGTTTATTCTTTCATTTTATACTAAAATAGAAGCTATGCTAGGAGAAGAAGAAATGACTTACATGCTTCTCAGAAACTTCATTCTTTCGTGTTTATTTTCTCACTTCATACTAAAACAAGGGCGTTGATACGAGGTGAGGAAATGAAGTATACGCTTCCAAGACATAATATTTCCTTGTGTGCTACTACTGCGTGCATGAAAGCTCTGCAGTTAATTTTTGCGTCTTAGACAAATTTTGGTATCATCTCTCATTACTCTGTGAGAAAGTTCCAATTTTTTTTCGGGGATTCAAATAGAGTGGACATTTCATCACTGGTAAATATTCTGATGACTACAGACATGATACCCGTTGCAATTGCTCCATGGCACCTGCGAGTAGAGTCTCACGTTGGTTAGTATAAGAACACGCAGGCAGTGATGTCCGCTCACTGCAGTCAGCGCCAAGGTGATTTCTTTCTTTTCATGGCGAAGCGTCTGCTGCAGTGTCCACCCTCAGCCAACATAAACAAATCGCGGCCGCATTGGGCACTGCTAATTGCTGCACTTGTCGCGAACGGCGACAACAAGAACGCACGTCTCTAATAACGATGTTATGGAGTTAACACATCTTACCTACTTAACGTAATATTGAAGACATGGGTTGAGTAAAAATTCAGTTTGTAGTTAACTATCCATTTCATTAAAATACAGGTACATTTGAGCAATACTTATTGTTGCTTGTCTCTCTAATGTTAATAGTATTGATTCCGATTGTGCGTGGACACGAAAACACACACACACAGTCCAGTCATTGAATTCAGTGAGTGTGACGACTGCTGTCTGGCGAACAACATATGCGCCAATCAGTTCGTCAGTTGGCGTCGAGTGGATGACCTTGCACTGTAAGAATTGTGAGGATTAGACTAAAAGTAAATGGACTTGTATACTAAAGTGCTGCGACAAAGCAAAGCTTGACTGATTATCGGATGAATTTTCCACATGGGTTTTGTGGACGAGTACACTTCTAGTAACCAACCTACCCACCATCATTACGTAAGATTTCTCGAAGGCATCGAGCCATTGATTCTTCTAAGGTCCACGTTAGCGTAGCGTGATGGTTTACTTCCCACCACACATTTTCTATATTCGTCCAAAGGTGGCTTGCATTTGTAGGTCCACATGGCAATGACCTCGTTACCTCTGCCCACATGTTCTCTATCGCGTTGAGGTCCGGTGATCGTGGAGCAAACGGCAACAGCATTATCCTCTCTTGGTCCTGAAACCAATCTTCCACTGCCCTGCTCTTATGGATGGGGCTGTGGTCCTGTAAATAAATTATTATCTCGTTACTTCTTATATTTGTATTTAAATAACGTATTTGTAATAAGCACATTGTATTATTATTTTCCATAGTGTTTAGGAATTCAGTCCCTGTCATAGATACGTGATCTAGATTCAACAGTCCGATTAGGAATGTGGTTTACAGAGTCTATCATACGATGAGTCGTAGTCGGAAATCCACATTAAGACTGACTGGTTCAATCCAATTAGAACGATCTGATATCGAACTGAAATCACAGAAATCCGATAATTTGAACGTCTGTATTCCAACAATGCTGCACACATAAATTCCTTTGCCGAAGTAACAGCTAGCAACTGTCTAAGAAAAGTGAGGAATATGTCTACTAGCAGCAATGTAACCTAATTATAACTTATATTTTTGTGACGCAAATATTGAATCGAACAAAATACGTCTGTTTCAGTGATGGGTAGGTACACAGTATCGGCCGGCGGAATGGCCAAGCGGTTCTAGGCGCTACAGTCTGGAACCGCGTGACCGCTACGGTCACAGGTTCGAATCCTGCCTCGGGCATGGATGTGTGTGATGTCCTTAGGTTAGTTAGGTTTAAGTAGTTCTAAGTTCTAGGGGACTGATGACCACAGAAGTTAAGTCCCATAGTGCTCAGAGCCATTTGTACCATAAACCATATCGGATTTGCTGATGACATAATAATAATAATAATAATAATAATTCCCGTGGAGGCCCGGGAAAAGAATAGGCCAGTCGTAAAAGGCGACGAAAAGAACAAACCACTAATAGGGCTAACCCCCCTTTTAGTGTGATTAGTTGGTTCAGGACAGAACTAAAGAAGCCTCGGACAAGCGCCGTCATGGTCGGGGACGACGCTTGAACCCTATGCCCGCCCCCCCCCCCTCACTATCCAACATGCTAAATAATACAAATGATGGATACAGTATTACTGGAACATACCCACACAAAATCACACATCTGCTATACATGGATGATCTAAAACTACTGGCAGCAACAAATCAACAACTCAACCAATTACTAAAGATAACAGAAGTATTCAGCAATGATATAAATATGGCTTTTGGAACAGACAAATGTAAGAAAAATAGCATAGTCAAGGGAAAACACACTAAACAAGAAGATTACATATTGGATAACCACAGCGACTGCATAGAAGCGATGGAAAAAACAGATGCCTATAAATATCTAGGATACAGACAAAAATAGGAATAGATAATACAAATATTAAAGAAGAACTAAAAGAAAAATATAGACAAAGACTAACAAAAATACTGAAAACAGATTTGACAGAAAGAAACAAGACAAAAGCTATAAATACTTATGCTATACCAATATTGACCTACTCATTTGGAGTGGTGAAATGGAGTAACACAGACCTAGAAGCACTCAATATACTTACACGATCACATTGCCACAAATATAGAATACATCACATACATTCAGCAACTGAAAGATTCACATTAAGCAGAAAGAAAGGAGGAAGGGGATTTATCGACATAAAAAAACTTACATTATGGACAGGTAGACAATTTAAGAAAATTCTTTATAGAATGAGCAGAAACTAGCAAAATACACAAAGCAATCACTCATATAAATACATCGGCTACACCACTGGAATTTCATAACCACTTCTACAACCCTCTAGATCACATAACATCAACAGGTACAAAGAAAGTAAATTGGAAAAAGAAAACACTACATGGCAAGCACCCGTATCATCTAACACAGCCACACATCGATCAAGACGCATCCAACACATGGCTAAGAAAAGGCAATATATACAGTGAGCCGGAAGGATTCCTGATTGCAGTTCAGGATCAAACAATAAACACCAGATATTACAGCAAGAATATTATTAAAGATCCCAATACCACAACAGATAAATGCAGACTTTGCAAACAACAAATAGAAACAGAAGATCACATCACAAGCGGACGTACAATACTAGCAAATACAGAATACCCCAGAAGACATGACAATGTAGCAAAAATAATACGTCAACAGCTTGCCTTACAACATAAACTTATAAAACAACATGTTCCCACATACAAGTATGCACCACAAAATGTACTGGAGAACGATGAATACAAATTATACTGGAACAGAACCATTATAACAGATAAAACAACACCACATAACAAACCTGACATCATACTCACCAATAAAAAGAAAAAATTAACACAACTAATCGAAATATCCATACCCAATACAACAAATATACAAAAGAAAACAGGAGAAAAAATTGAAAAATACATCCAACTGGCTGAGGAAGTCAAGGACATGTGGCATCAGGATAAAGTTGACATTATACCAATTATACTATCAACTACAGGAGTCATACCACACAATATCCACCAGTACATCAATGCAATACAGCTACATCCAAACTTATATATACAACTACAGAAATCTGTAATTATTGACACTTGTTCAATTACCCGAAAGTTCCTAAATGCAATGTAACATATACCGTACAGTTAAAAGGAGGTCACGCTTGATCAAGGTCCGCGTCACCTTCCATTTTTAACCAGACATAACGTCTGAGACAAGAAATAAATAATAATAATAATAATAATAGTAATAGCCCCGTGTGAGGTGGTTAGATATTAGATCCCCCACCTGGCGCCTCCCCAGGTGGCGTATAGGGGAAAGCCTCCCAGATATGGGTGGTACCGAGGAAATCAAATACGTGGGGTGGACCAAATACTAACACAATCCTCAACGGCTATTCAACCCGTTGAACCCAAAACCCAGACACGTCTGAGTGAAAATCACCGATACTCTGGTCAGCGTCTGTCAGCTCAATGAGCTCGGCTGGACTTTCGTATTCTGAGGAGTCCAGGCTAGCACAGCAGATAATATCGGATATCTCTGGTGAACTTCACCACAAGCAGAAAATATGCACTGTAACACTAAATATCAATACAGCGACCTAAACAGGAAAACTACATAATCTCACATAAGAAATCGACCGACAAGGAATTCTCATCCTTGGTCTTAAAAGAAACGTGACTAACTGACAATGAAATTTTGCATTACGGAAACCATCACATCTTCAGGGGCAATGCACAAGAAAAGGTAGCGAAAGGCGCACCAATACTCGGCATGGCATTTCTCGTACACAGATCCATCATCAACTCTGTCAAAGAAATAACACCCATCAGCCGGCCAGGGGTGGCCGAGCGGCTCTAGGCGCTACAGTCTGGAACCGTGCGACCGCTACGGTCGCAGGTTCGAATCCTGCCTCGGGTATGGATGTGTGTGATGTCCTTAGGTTAGTTAGGTTTAAGTAGTTCTAAGTTCTAGGGGACTGATAACCTCAGAAGTTGAGTCCCATAGTGCTCAGAGCTATTTCAACATTTGAACCAAATAACATCCATCAACAATCAACTCGATTCAGAGCGCCAATAAAAAATATACACTCATCAATGCACATACTGCAACCAACACCGAAAATAACAAGAACCCCGAAAATATCGAAAAATTCTGGAATAAACTCAAAAAAAAAAACCATGAGCAAAATTCACCAAGATGGAGTGAAAATCCTAATGGGAAACTTCAACGTTCAATTTGGGACAGAAAAAACCTATTGGATAAAAATCGGTAAAAATTCAGCACACCAAAACACTAACACCAACGGCACACACCGAGCGAGGTGGCGCAGTGGTTAGCACACTGGACTCGCATTCGGGAGGACGACGGTTCAATCCCGTCTCCGGCCATCCTGATTTAGGTTTTCCGTGATTTCCCTAAATCGTTTCAGGCAAATGCCGGGATGGTTCCTTTGAAAGGGCACGGCCGATTTCCTTCCCAATCCTTCCCTAACCCGAGCTTGCGCTCCGTCTCTAATGACCTCGTTGTCGACGGGACGTTAACCACTAGCCACCACCACCAACGGCACATAATGATTGACATTTGCCAACTATTCAACCTCAAAATGAAAAAAAAAAAAAATACAACAGCAACAAATCGACAGGAACCCTACAACACGCTCTCGACATCCGCAAACAGATAAACATAACCATCAAAAAAATCAAACCCAACTACATCACCGAACAGTTGAAATCAGTTGAGGATAACTTCAGAAACCACAACAGCAGAAATTTCTATAGAACCTTCGCAATCAAAATTAAAGTTTACTCACCACAAAATTTTACCTTCAAGAAATAAAATGGAAAACGCTCCCTCAACAACCAATAAAACTGAAGAAGTGGCATACTACTTTTCCGATTTCCTTAACTGCCTCAAACCACCCGAACGATTCCCACACAAATCCACATGATACACAAAACCCGATGCCGATACACCAACACAAGAAGAAATCCAGCACCACATCAAAAAACTTAAGAACGGAAAGTCATCAGGAGAAGATGGAATCATCGCAGAACTACTGAAACATCTTGGCCCACGATCACTACAGGAGATCACACAGATCATTCAGGAAATCTGGCGAAGTGAGAAACACCCAGACGACTCGAAATGTGCATCGATCCACCCACTCCACAAAATAAGAGACAAATCTGATATGAATAACTACAGAGGAATTACCCTCCTTTCAATCCCTCATTAAACCATCACCGCGTGCCTCTTACAACGCGCACAAGAGCAAGTCGAACCCTTCATTGGTGAATACGAAGCAGGATTCAGACCACACAGACTTGGGCACCGAACAAATTTTCAACCTGAAATCCACACTGCAAATACGAGCCATAAGAAATCTCCCAACCATGTGCCCATTCGTCGACTTCAGAAAAGCCTACGACTCGATCGACCGAGAATCCCTTTCTAATAAGTCCGCCCCCGGTAGCTGAGTGGTCAGCATGACGGAATGTCATACCTACCGGCCCGGGTTGAATTCCCCGCTGGGTCGGAGATTTTCTCCGACCAGGGACTGGGTCTTGTGTTGTCCTTATCTTCATTTCATCCCTATCAACACGCAAGTCGCCGAAGTGGCGTCAACTCGAAAGACTTGCATCAGGCGAACGGTCTACGCGACGGGAGGCCCTAGTCACAAGACATTTCCATTTCCTTCCTAATACACTCGAAGAAAGCAATCTCGACCCTTAAACACGACGACGCATCCAGCAAACCCTAACAGACACAACTTCCAAACTCTAATTCAACGAAGAAACCTCACAACCCTTCTCCACCAAGACTGGCGTCCGGCAGGGCGATGGCCTCTCCCTGTTACTCTTCAACATAGTCCTAGATAAAGTCATCAAAGAATGACAAAAAGAAATGAGGAACAGAAACATCTGGAGACCCATCAGTCTAGGAAGACAACAGCATAATATCCACGTCACATGCCTAGCCTTTGCTGACGATCTTGCGATCCTTTCTGGAGATGAAGTCCTTAAAGAATGTGCCGAGAAAGTTGGACTACAAATTTATTTCCGAAAAACCGGATTCATGGCTATAAAACACATCAAAACACAAAATTTGATCACGAAATATGGCACAATAAACAAGGTCAAATACTTTAAATACTTATGTGAAATCATTGAACCCACTGGTACAGAAATATTAGCACAAAAAACACGCTAACTCATAAAGCGGAAAGCATGTGGAAAAATCGCGGGCATCTACAACAAGAAATGCATGAACATCAAAACCAAAATTCGACACTACACGACTGTTGTCAAACCTGAAACACTCCACGTCAATGAAACCTTAAACCTCATTTACAAGGGAGACTTCGAGAATATCAAGAAAGCTGAAAGAAAAATCATCCAAAAAATCCTTGGGCCAAAACTCACAGATGAAGGTTATCGTCTAAAATCACATACAGTAATAGAAAAATACTCCAACATCGAGACCGATTTCCGCAAACGACGACTGAAACTCGACGGTCACATCACGAGACAAAATGACAGCCTACTAAGATAGAAAATGTTGATATATCTACAGAAACTAAAAACTACAAGTCTGGCTCAGGCAAGCCCAAATTGATCTCAAAAATGCCAACATCACACACACATACATCGACGATCGAAAAGGCCTCAGACATGAAGTCCACCGCTGGGAAACTGTACCAGAAGATAAACGCAACATATCTAGGAAAGAAAATTAGAGTTTGGAAGTTGTGTCTGTCAGGGTTTGCTGGATGCGTCGTCGTGTTTAAGGGTCGAGATTGCTTTCTTCAAGTGTATTAGGAAGGAAACGTCGCGCTAAACACAGCGAGATGATGAAAGAATTATGGAAGAACAAGAAAAGTAACAGCAGCAGATCATAATTTGCTTTATTTAATCCCCTGTGGTTATAAACAATGTAAATAATAATAATAATAATAATAATAATAATAATAGTCGTACTGGTAGTAGTAGTAGTAGTAGTAGTAGCAGCAGCAGCAGAAGAAGAAATTTCAGAAAATAAAAATGCCCATGCAGGTGCCATCCAACGCATTATGAAAGAGAAAATTCAAAATAGAATTTAATTAAGCAGACTACAGAATGGGCGGCAATGAGGAAACATACTAATGAGATCAACGCAGACTGAAAAGCATTGGGTACTAAAAGTTTATCACGTCGAACTCTTCAACTACGTCGAATGTGGTCTTTAGTTAACCATAACAAGTGCTTAGTGCAAGGGAACAGAAGAACTGTAATAACAAAGCAAGCATTTATAGTCAAGAGATTTCAAAAATTAAACTCAAAGAGGTAACACATAAATGCAATGCAAAATCACCTGTACAGGATTTACATCTCTATAACTCTGGGGAATCAAGCAGAGACGCAGGTTCGAATCCTGCCTCGGGCATGGATGTGTGTGATGTCCTTAGATTAGTTAGGTTTAAGTAGTTCTAAGTTCTAGGGGACTGATGACCACAGATGTTAAGTCCCATAGTGCTCAGAACCATTTGAACCAAGCAGAGAACTTTCTGGAAGCAACAGTAGTTTGCATTCAAGGGACAGCGACTACGACAATATGGATGGAAACAATGAAAAATCTGCAAGCGCTACGAGATGCAAAGAAAGGCAAATGAGGAAGTAAACAGAAGGAAGATGCAAATCATTTGATACATCTTTATATACATCATCATTCTCACCAATGTATTTACGGGCAACGTGTGACGCTAGGGGCTACGAGGGCGAAGAAGAATCTACTTTTAGCACATCATGCATTACGACTGGCGCTTTTGTTTTTTTGTTTTGTTTTTTTTTCTTTATTGTAATTTTTATCACCTTACACAAGGCGGGCTGTCAGCAGCTGAGTACGCCGCTCTTCAGCCTTGAGATTTACAATAAGTAATAAATAGAGGGGACACAGAGAATACAATCAAAAATGGAGGGCAAAACAATGTGGACACCAAAAAACAAAAAAACACGGAGCCGTTCACGCCTGACGAGAAAACAACACTGACACTAGTCGACACAGCGCACAAAACAGGGATGATGGCGATGGTACACGTGAACAGTGGCGGCGTTTCGGCGAACAAACACTAAACACAAACGAAGGCACACACACGAGACACTAATGGCGATGACCTCTGGCGCGCGAATGTTCACTATGCGTGTGCGAGTCCGGGGACCTGCCAAGAGAGGAGGAGGAGGAAGGGGAGTGGGCGAGCGAGAGGGGAGAGCAGAGATGCCACGGGCAGGGGAGATAGGGGGGGAGGGAGGAAGGGGGAGGGGAAGCCCGGGGGAAGAGGTGTGGAGGGAGGGGACGGGGGAAAAGGAAAGAGAAGGGAAGGGAAGAGATGGGAGGGAGGGTGCCTAAAGGAAAGGACACCGGAAGAGGGGGGTGGGGCAGGGTCCAAGTTGATAGGAGGGGTAGATGGAGGGGAGGAGGACATCATCAGGGAGGGGGAGCTGGCAGAAGCCACCTTGAGAGAGGGTAAGGAGGGTGGAGAGATGGAGACCGGGTGGGACGTGGGAATACAGGCGCGGCAGCGGGCGGGGGTGAGAGAGGATCGGGGAGATGAGTGGGTGAGGAGGATCGAGTTTACGGGAGGTGTACAGGATCCGTATCGTTTCAAGGAAAAGGAGGAGGTGAGGGAAGGGGATGAGATCGTACAGGATCCGCGTAGGGGAGGGGAGACGGATGCGATAGGCGAGGCGGAGAGCATGGCGTTCAAGGATTTGGAGGGATTTATAAAAGGTGGGGGGGGGGCGGAGATCCAAGCCGGATGGGCATAACAAAGGATAGGGCGGATGAGGGATTTATAGGTGTGGAGGATGGTGGAGGGGTCCAGACCCCACGTACGGCCGGAGAGGAGCTTGAGGAGACTGAGTCGGGAGCGTGCCTTGGCTTGGATTGTCCGGAGGTGGGGAGTCCAGGAGAGGCGACGGTCGAGGGTGACGCCAAGGTACTTAAGGGTGGGAGTGAGGGCGATAGGACGGCCATAGATGGTGATGTAGAAATCAAGGATGCGGAAGGAAGGGGTGGTTTTGCCTACAATGATCGCCTGGGTTTTGGAGGGATTGACCTTGAGCAACCACTGGTTGCATCAAGCGGTGAACCAGTCAAGATGGGATTGGAGAAGGTGTTGGGAGCGCTGTAGGGTGGGGGCAAGGGCAAGGAAGGCGGTGTCATTGGCGAACTGGAGAAGGTGGACGGGAGGTGACGGCGGCGGCATGTACAGAAGTGGGGAGAGGACGGAGCCTTGGGGCACACCGGCAGAGGGGAAAAAGGTGTAGGAATCTGTGTTATGGATGGTGACATAGGAAGGACGGCGGGAGAGAAAGGAGCCGATCAGACGGACGTAGTTAATGGGAAGGGCGAAGGTTTGGAGCTTGAAGAGGAGACCGGAATTCCATATGCGGTCATATGCACGTTCGAGGTCCAGGGAATGGAAGATTGCGGAGCGACGGGAATTAAGCTGTTCGGAAAGGAGATGAGTGAGGTGAAGGAGAAGGTCGTCGGAAGAGAAGGACGGCCGAAAGCCACACTGGGTAACGGGAAGGAGGCGGTGCTGGCGGAGATGCTGGTCGATGCATCGGGTGAGGATAGATTCCAGGACCTTGCTGAAGACCGAGGTAAGGCTGATGGGACAGTAGGAGGAGACAGTGGACGGCGGTTTGCCAGGCTTAAGGAACATGAGAATACAGGAGGTTTTCCACAGGTCGGGGTAGTAACCGGTGGACAGGACTACATTGTAGAGCCTGGCCAGGGTGGAGAGGAAAGAGACAGGAGCTTCACGAAGGTGACGGTAGGTGACACGATCGTGACCAGGAGCGGTGTTGCATTTTGTGCGGAGTGTAGCAATGAGATCCTGAGTAGTGATAGGGGCATTGAGTTCCGTGAGTGCAATGTTGTCCAAGTACTGGAAACCAGGAGCGAGGGGAGGGACAGAGGTGAGAGGTGTCAGTTCGATCGCGGATATCTGGGAAGAGGGAGTAATCGAACTGGGGATCATCGGGGATGGAAAATACATCGGAGAGATAGGAGGCAAAGTGATTGGCCTTACTAAGGGTGTCAGGGAAAGGGTGATCATCATGGAGAAGAGGATAGTAGGGGGAGGGTTTAGTTCCGGTAAGGCGAGGGAAGGCTGACCAGAACTTGGACGAGTTGATAGGTAGGGTAACAGTTAAACGGGTGCATGTCTGTCGCCAGTCCCGGCGTTTCTTAGCTGCGAGCAAATTACGAATGTGTCGCTGTAGTTGCCGGTGGCATCGTAGTGTGTCCGGGTCACGCGTGCGGAGGAAGGCAATCTAGAGACGACGGGATTCACGGAGGAGGAGGACGGACTGTGGGGGTAAGGTAGGACTGTAGGGGTGGACAGCGACAGTAGGAACGTGGGCCTCCACGGCCTCAGACAAGGTCTGCTGGAGAAAGGAGGCGGCATGGGTGACATCGTCGGGGTGGTGGTAGGTGAAGGGGTGGCTATCGACCTGGGTGGAAAGGGTAGCCCAGTAGGCATTCCAGTCGGCACGGGAATAGTCATGACGTACTTAGGGGGAGGGTCATTACAAGGATTTGGGGCGGGGGCGACGACGATCTGAAATGGTGAGGAGGACAGGGAGATGGTCGCTACCAATAGGCTCCAGGACATCCACCGTTATGCAGCCAAGGAGGTTGGGGGAGGAGAGGATAACATCAGGAGTGGAGTTGGATTCGGGACGGGTGTGCTGGGGGATGGGGAGGAGGTCGCCTTGAAGGGAGGAGAGGAACCGATGCCACCTCCGTAACTGGGCGGCGGAACGACTATGGATGTTGAGGTCGGCGGCAATCACGTAGGAGGAGAAGGTACGGTCGACGTGGGAGAGGAAGTCGAAGGGAATAGGGGCGTTAGGGCGGACATAGATGGTGGCGCAGGTAACGGTAAGGCCAGGGAAGAAGAGACTAAGGATCAGGTGTTCGGTGGGGTTGGGAAGGAGAGGTTGGAGCCGAACGGGGATCTGGCGGTGGTGACCAATGGCAACTCCGCCACGCACAATTGGGAGGGGATTATCGGAGCGGTGGAGGAGATAGGGTAAGGTGTGGATGGAGTGGTGAGGTTGGAGGAAGGTTTCATTGGGGAGGAAGGCATCCACGCAGTGGGTGGCAAGGGTGTGCAGGAAAAGGTTCTTGTTGGCGGAAAGGGAGCGGATATTGTTGAAAAGGATACGTTGCTGTCACGCCATGACAGGGATTTAGACGAGGGTGTCAAGACGGGAGAAGGTGAAATGGGCCTGGTTGTTGGAGTAGATGGCGTACATCTTGAGGTGGAATATGGAACGGGCAGCGAGGGAGATCTGCTGGAGGGTGTGGGGGCACTGAAAGGGATGATCATTTTGAAGGACAATGGTGAGGAACCTGATGATGTCCTCAGCGGTGGGAGGGGGACGAAGGGAATTGCCAGGAGGGGTGGGGGCGTCCAGGGGACGGACAGGGACGGTGAGTTCAGGAGTGGTCGGAGGGGGTCGGGCTTTACACTTTTGGGAGTAGGTGGGATGGGGGAGATTGCAGGTATTGCAGGAGGGAGGGGATTGAAGGTTAGGGCACTGCCGGAGGAAGTGCGCTTGCCTACAATGCGGGCAGTTGGGGGCCTCGCGGCACTCAGCTGTTGGGTGTGCATTATAGCGCAGACACCTCTGGCAGCGCAGGGATTGAGGAGGGGAACAGGAGGGGTCGACCTTGTAGCGCTGGTGGAAGAGCACCCTCCTTCAGGAGACGGTCAATGGAGGGGGCGTCCTCAGAGAAAACCCGCATAAGGCGAGTGGGGCCAGCCGAGTTGAAAATGCGGCGGACCGCCCGCACTTCCAGCGTGGGATGCGCCTTGATCTCCGCCAACACCTCCTCCTCCGTGATCGACGGACTGAGCCGAGTGATCACAGCAGTGAGGGTTGGCGGGCGACGCAGGGGTTGGGGTTGGCGGGGAGGAGACAGAGAAGGAGCAGGGGCGAGGGAGGCGTTGGGGCCAAAACGGGTGATGGGGAGGCGGGAGAGGATGTCAGTATGGAGGAGGAGGAGGAGATGAGAACAGAATCCCGTCTGGGAGTGAGGAGAGAGATGGGGGCACCAGGGAAGTGTTGGCGGAGGAGGAGGGAGAGATTCCGGGCCTCGAGAAGGGCAGGATCGGGACAGGAGAGGAGGTATTTGTATAGAGAGGGGGGGGGGAGGAGGAGGAGGAGGAGGAGGAGGAGGAGGAGGAGGAGGAGGAGGAGGCGGAGGCGGAGGGAGCAGGGCCAGGTGGGGAGACATCCATGGCATCTTGGGGGGGGGGGGAAGGAGGACGGGGCGGGGCCTTTTTGGGAGCAGAGGAGGTGGTGGTGCCACTAGGGCGCTTAATGGCGGCAGAAGGGCGGGTGGTGATATGAGGGACGGGAGCTATAGGGAGGTGGTTGGAAGGGACAGGTCCCGGCGTGGACGCAGCAGTCGGCGCCGGAGATGGTGACGGTGACGGAGATGGTGACGGTGACGGTGAAGGAACGGCGACGATGACGGTGGCGGTGGCGGTGGCGGCGGTGATGGCGAAGGCAAAGGCGACAGGGAGATCTGGGCATGGACAGTGGCCCGACGGGCCACCACCCGAGCCGGAGCTGCAGTAACAGGCTGGGGGAGTGGGGGGAAAGGATCAGATCGAGAGGAGCGGGAGGAAGAAGCTGGAGAGGGGGCGACAAAGAGCGAGGGCGAAGGGAGAGTGAGATGAGGTGGGATGGAAGGAGGGGGGTGGGACTGGGCACACCATGTTATAGTGGTGGAGGCGGCGGAAGGGGAAGTATAGACTATGGCGGTGGTGGTAGTGGTGACGGTGGCGGTGGGGGCGGACATGACGACAGGGAGAAACAATAACGCACAGAACGAAAAGGAAAGGACACAAACTGGGGACAGACGAAGACAAAGACGGAGGAAGACGAAGACGGCCGAAGACCAGGGTCGGACGGCGACGGCGACGGCGGGGGGCAGGAACGCCGCAGCTGCTGGTGCTGCTGCTGCTGCTGCTGCCGCGGACGGGGCCGGGGCTGTTGCTGCTGCTGCTGCTGCTGCTTCCGCTGCTGTTGGCTGGACCGCTGCTGCTGTTGTTGCTGTTGCTGCTGCTGCTGCTGCTGCTGCTGGAGGACTGGCTGGTTACTGCCGGCGGGACCGCTGCTGCAGGCCGGGACCGGGACCGCTGCTGCTGCTGCTGCTGCTGCTGCTGCTGGACCGCTACGGTTCTGCTCGGCTGGCTGGCTCGCACCTGGAACACCTAGCACTTCGATTAGTGCTGGAATGGCACAATCGAAGGGCGGTAACCTTGCGGTGTACCGCCGGAGATCGGGCGCTTTTGTGATGTAAAGCACAATTTATATACCGTGTGTGTGTATGTTTGGAGAGGGGAGGGGGGCGGGTTTAGAGGCGCTCAAAGGCGACGTTATCAGCGCCCTCGCTAAAACTGAAGACAATTTATTGTTACAATGACGAATAGAAACGTATAAAATAAAAAAATCAAAGTTTCATTACCTAATGAGGTGGAAAACAAACCTAGCTACAATATTGGATAGATAAATAACGTTACGACGTAAAACTAGAGAAGTACTACAAATCAGATTAACAAACACTCTGAAGTATTTTAATGTGATGGAAAGTTACAAACTGAATTTTTACCAAACCCATGTCCTGCATATTATGTTAAGTAAGTAAGAAGTATTAACTCCACAACATCGTTAGTAGAGACAGTGCAAGAGGTTCGTTTGAGCAGTAACCAGAAAGCGCTAGACAACAGGCTGTACTGCGCATGCGCAGCTACGATGACGCCGCTCGCGACAAGTGCAGCGATTAACAGTGCCCAGTGCGGCCGCGATTTGTTTATGTTGGCTGAGCGTGGACACTGCAGCAGACGCTTCGCCATAAACAGAAAGAACTTGCTGCGTGTTCTTATAGTAACCAACATGAGACTCTACTCACAGGTGCCAAGGAGCAATTGCAACGGGTATCATGTCATTAGTCATCGGAATATTTACCAGTGATGAAATAACCACTCTATTTGAATCCCCGAAAAAAAAATAGGAACTTTCTCACAGAGTAATGAGAGATGATACCAAAATTTATCTGACACGCAAAAATCAACTGCAGTGCTTTCATGCACGCAGTAGTAGCACACAAGGAAATATTATGTCTTGGAAGCGTATACTTCATTTCCTCCTCTCATATTAACGCCCTTGTTTTAGTATGAAGTGAGAAAATAAACACGAAAGAATGAAGTTTCTGAGAAGCATGTAAGTCATTTCCTCTTCTCCTATCATAGCTTCTATTTTAGTATAAAATGAAAGAACAAACATTTTAGGGTTCTGAAGCACAATATGACACCAGATTCTTATCGTAGGCCCTATCGGAAATGTAAAAAGGCAGGCAGCTGTCTATTCTTTTGTCCAACAGTCTCTTTCCTTTCATGCATTACTACCGCTCGCAAATTCTTAATAAGGACTTGCCGGCCGAAGTGGCCGTGCGGTTAAAGGCGCTGCAGTCTGGAACCGCAAGACCGCTACGGTCGCAGGTTCGAATCCTGCCTCGGGCATGGATGTTTGTGATGTCCTTAGGTTAGTTAGGTTTAACTAGTTCTAAGTTCTAGGGGACTAATGACCTCAGCAGTTGAGTCCCATAGTGCTCAGAGCCATTTGAACCAATAAGGACTTGCGGGAATAAAGTTCTTCAGCAGAATGAGCGTTATGTTATCGCGCTAATTACGGTATGGAAAAAATGCAACAAAGACGAGTTCCCCTAGAGTAGTGAAGATACATTTGCACATATCTGTATTCAGCAATGACTGCCTGCTGCCACAACACTTTACAGAGCTCATGCGGCAGGCAACACAATTGTGAGTGCACTTTAGAGTTCATTCAGTAAGTCTTCCGGAGATGGACGGAAACGTGAAATTAACTTCGCTTTCCGTGTCATATTCAGTCCAAAAGGAGGTGTTATTAAAGTAGTTGGGTGTTCTAGCAATTGCACTTCGATAGTTCCCATACGAGTTTCTGATAGCCAAAGGAACACGTTAGTGCGAAACCATCGGGAACTACATTTATATCAATCTGCAAGAACTCGACTCAATACGTGGGCTCTTCCCTCCGCAGGGTAACCTCTTACTGTTATTTAGGCTTCTCTCTGTCTGTCAAATTCATCAGGCACTTTAACAAATATGAGCAACTTGTAATCACTGCAAGTGACAACTGTGTGATGATAATAGTACAGGTTGTCGGTGGATGTGGTGGTGTTATTCTGTCAGACTGCTTACAGTAATGTTAATGATGGCGCACATAATCTAGCGCTGACTGCCTAAGTAAAGATAAGGTGGTGGAGTCGTCGCTTCTCTTTATTTGGCAAGAGCTTCAGTAACCTGATGTAACTAAAATAGTACTCCATTCATGATCTGCTAATGATACAGTATGACTACAGAGATCATCGTGCGGGTATTACATTAATTCTGCAGTGAATTGGTTGACAAATATTACCGTCAGCTATGCAACTGAAATGACTCACTACACAGGTACTCTACGTTGCCCTTGGTTAAGCGATCAGCTCGCTGCAATTCTGCTTCTGCTGTTCGTAAATACTTGTATACTGACCATTCGTTATTTGATTAAATATGCTCTACAATCTGATTCGTTTGCGTATGACATGGGTTAGTGCCATCACAAAGCGATGACTGAGAAATTGATGCCGTTGAAGTCCCGTTACATTGATGGCAAGACAAATGTTTGCACATCACCTGTATTGCCTCAAAATACAACTGCATCTTAAATATCGAGGGACAGACGTTCACACTGTCATAGGGTGTTGAAACACAGCAGCGGCAGCAGATTAGAATTTGTGCCCCACCAGGGTTTGAACCTGGACCTCCTGCTTACGAGGCAGACGCGCGGACTACTTTTATTTTTTGACTTCTAGAAAACAAAAATGAAAAAAGGAAAAAGAATTTTGGAAGGTTTGTTTTTTCTTTTTTGTTCTTTTCATTTATTAATTTTATACAAATTGATAAAGGAAAGCCGTTCCTCTTCGGGCACAGAACCAGAATAATAGAAAGTCGTCCCGTAACGACAAAAGTTTTCGATGACTGTCGTCTCATTGCTGTGTTGTTTCCGTTGTTTGTTCAATCTAATAAAAAGGAAACTGGAAAGGGGTGCGATGGTTATCTTCTCATGGTTCAAATGGTTCAAATGGCTCTGAGCACTATGGGACTTAACTACTGAGGTCATCAGTCCCCTAGAACTTAGAACTACTTAAACCTAACTAACCTAAGGACACCACACACATCCATGCCCGAGGCAGGATGCGGTCATGCGGTTCCAAACTGACGCGCTTAGAACCGCACGGCCACACCGGCCGGCTTATCTTCTCATGTCATCGATAATCCAGCTGCGAGACCGATTATGGAACGCGCTCCATAGAAAATTAGGAAAGTATTGCCTGTATTTAGGGTTCTTGACGATCTCGTAATGTCGTTCGTTGAGGTAATACCTAAAATCGGATACTGTTTTATCGCCATTACCGAATAGGTAATGAACAGCGAGACCGCTAATCCACGTCACGGAGTTCGTTTTCGCTCTTGGGAGATGCATCTCATCGAGGAAAAGAAGTTATCGGGTAGTTATCCTGTCGGGAGTCTTACGTGTGAGAAAAGCCAATATCTGACACACCAAATACCAAACGTCCTTTGCCGACCCGCATTCGGAACAATGTTCATCCGTGTCAATCATTTGGCATGTGGCACACAAGGGTGAGTCGGCGAGGTGGATGTGATTTAACGTAAACAGTAAAGAAATCCTAAACTCAGATTGGAATGTATACCGCAGAGACAGGCTGGACAGTGAAGGGGGAGGCGTGTTTATAGCGATAGGAAGTGCAATAGTATCGAAGGAAATTGACGGAGATCCGAAATGTGAAATAATTTGGGTGAAGGTTACGGTTAAAGCAGGCTCAGACATGGTACTTGGATGTATCTATAGGCCCCCTGGCTCAGCAGCTGTTGTGACTGAGCATCTGAAGGATAATTTGGAAAATATTTCGAGTAGGTTTCCCCACCATGTTATAGTTCTAGGTGGAAACTTTAATTTGCCGGATATAGACTGGGAGACTCAAACGTTCATAACGGGTGGCAGGGACAAAGAATCCAGTGAAACTTTTTTAAGTGCTTTATCTGAGAACTACCTTGAGCAGTTAAACAGAGAACCGACTCGTGGCGATAACATATTAGACCTTCTGGGGACAAACAGACACGAACTATTTGAAACAGTTAACGCAGAACAGGGAATCAGCGATCATGAAGCGGTTACTGCAGCGATGATTTCAGTCGTAAATATAAATATTAAAAAAGGTAGGAAGATTTTTCTGTTTACCAAAAGCGACAAAAAGCAGATTTCAGAGTACCTGACGGCTCAACACAAAAGTTTTGTCTCAAGTACGGATAGTGTTGAGGATCAGTGAACAAAGTTCAAAACCATCGTACAATATGCGTTAGATGAGTACGTGCCAAGCAAGATCGTAAGAGATGGAAAAGAGCCACGTGGTACAACAACCGAGTTAGAAAACTGCTACGGAAGCAAAGGGAACTTCACAGCAAACATAAACATAGCCAAAGCCTTGCAGACAAACAAAAATTACGCGAAGCGAAATGTAGTGTGAGGAGGGCTATGCGAGAGGCGTTCAATGAATTCGAAAGTAAAGTTCTATGTACTGACTTGCCAGAAAATCCTAAGAAATTTTGGTCTTATGTCAAAGTGGTAGGTGGATCAAAACCAAATGTCCAGACATTCTGTGACCAAAATGGTACTGAAACAGAGGGTGACAGACTAAAGACCGAAATATTAAATGTCTTTTTGCAAAGCTGTTTCACAGAGGAAGACTGCACTGTAGTTCCTTCTCTAGATTGTCGCACAGATGACAAAATGGTATATATCGAAATAGACGAAAGAGGGATAGAGAAACAATTAAAATCGCTCAAAAGAGGAAATCCCGATGGACCTGATGGGATACCAGTTCGATTTTACACAGAGTACGAGAAGGAACTTGCCCCCATTCTTGCAGCGGTGTACCGCAGGTCTCTAGAAGAGCGTAGCGTTCCAAACGATTGGAAAAGGGCACAGGTCGCCCCGTTTTCAAGAAGGGACGTCGAACAGATGAGCAGAACTATAGACCTATGTCTCTAACGTCGATCAGTTGTAGAATTTTGGAACACATAGTATGTTCGAGTACAATGACTTTTCTGGAGACTAGAAATATACTCTGTAGGAATCAGCATGGGTTTCGAAAAAGACGGGCGTGTGAAACCCAGCTCGCGCTATTCGTCCACGAGAATCAGAGGGCCATAGACACGTGTTCCCAGGTAGATGCCGTGTTTCTTGACTTCCGCAAGGCGTTCGATACAGTTCCCCACAGTCGTTTAATGAACAAAGTAAGAGCAAATGGACTATCAGACCAATTGTGTGATTGGATTGAAGAGTTCCTAGATAACAGAACGCAGCATGTCATTCTCAATGGAGAGAAGTCTTCCAAAGTAAGAGTGATTTCAGGTGTGCCGCAGGGGAGTGTCGTAGGACCGTTGCTATTCACAATATACATAAATGACCTTGTGGATGACATCGGAAGTTCACTGAGGCTTTTTGCGGATGATGCTGTGGTGTATCGAGAGGTTGTAACAATGGAAAATTGTACTAAAATGTAGGAGGATCTGCAGCGAATTGACGCATGGTGCAGGGAATGGTAATTGAATCTCAATGCAGACAAGTGTAATGTGCTGCGAATACATAGAAAGAAAGATCCCTTATCATTTAGCTACAATATAGCAGGTCAGCAACTGGAAGCAGTTAATGCCATAACTTATCTGGGAGTACGCATTAGGAGTGATTTAAAATGGAATGATCATATAAAGTTGATCGTCGGTAAAGCAGATGCCAGACTGTGATTCACTGGAAGAATCCTAAGGAAATGCAATCCGAAACCAAAGGAAGTAGGTTACAGTACGCTTGTTCGCCCGCTGCTTGAATACTGCTCAGCAGTGTGGGATCCGTACCAGATAGGGCTGATAGAAGAGATAGAGAAGATCCAACGGAGAGCAGCGCGTTTCGTTACAGGATCATTTAGTAATCGCGAAAGCGTTACAGAGATGATAGAGCCGGCCGAAGTGGCCGTGCGGTTAAAGGCGCTGCAGTCTGGAACCGCAAGACCGCTACGGTCGCAGGTTCGAATCCTGCCTCTGGCATGGATGTTTGTGATGTCCTTAGGTTAGTTAGGTTTAACTAGTTCTAAGTTGTAGGGGACTAATGACCTCAGCAGTTGAGTCCCATAGTGCTCAGAGCCATTTGAACCATTTTTTGATGATAGATAAAATCCAGTGGAAGACTCTGCAGGAGAGGCGCTCAGTAGCTCGGTACGGGCTTTTTTTTTGAAGTTTCGAGAACATACCTTCACCGAAGAGTCAAGCAGTATATTCCTCCCTCCTACGTATATCTCGCGAAGAGACCATGAGGATAAAATCAGAGAGATTAGAGCCCATACAGAGGCATACCGACAATCTTTCTTTCCACGAACAATACGAGTCAGGTCTAGAAGGGAGAACCGACAGAGGTACTCAAGGTACCCTTCGCCACACACCGTCAGGTGGCTTGCGGAGTATGGATGTAGATGCAGATGTAGATGTAGATTTAGGCGGGACAGGCACAACTGTTTCCCATTAACAGTTACGTACCATGCAAATTACATGTCGGTACCAAGGGTGGTGGCATTCACTGCCTGCTACACAGCACGCCACTTTGTAGTGGGGTGTTTGCTTTCAGACACATTCGGCGTCCTGTTCAGTTGCATGGCAGCATATATCGCCCTCGTCATAATCAAGCGTGTGGGTAGTAGTGCGGTATGGATGTAGCTTAATTCAAGGAAGAATTGGCTAATGTAGAAGAAAGGTGCTGGGATGTCCGATATCATCACAGGGGGTGCGAGTGAGGTTGGTCGTAAGGCCTCCAGTAAGAGACTTGTGAGGCACGTCGGGCTTCGTCGCCACAGTTGCAGGTGATAGCTGACGAAGAAGGCCTTCGCTATGTTCTGAACATGAGAAAGGCTTAAACCCCCTCTGCTCCTCGGGAGGGTTAGGGACTCGTAACGAATCTTAAATAACATGCCTGTATTAACAATGGATCCCAAAAGCGCCAAAATGCGGTGAGCCAGAGTAGGTGGTATCGGGAGTATCTGTGCAAAATGGGGGATACGGGACGCCAAATAGTCGTTAGCATATCGCGTCCGTTGCAGGAGGTCTAGATGTCTAAGACGGTGGTCACTTATTCCTGCCCTCATCTGATTCAATAAACGCCCGTAGTTAAGGGCTGTGGAACGCTTCATGTCAGATGTGAAATCAGTGCCAAGACAGCGGATTGTGTCACTGATTCATAGCGGTGCGACGCTCTCGTCGGATAAACTTCTGCCTATAGACAGGGAGTGCGATTTGTGGCCGGCCGCGGTGGTCTCGCGGTTCTAGGCGCTCAGTCCGGAACCGCGCGACTGCTACGGTCGCATGTTCGAATCCTACCTCGGGCATAGATGTGTGTGATGTCCTGAGGTTAGTTAGATTGAAGTAGTTCTAAGTTCTAGGGGACTGATGACCACAGATGTTAAGTCCCATACTGCTCAGAGCCATTTGAACCTTTTTTTTTTTGCGATTTGTGGAGACTGAGATTGCCCCCCGATGCCGCGCCGTAGGTCGCCACCCACGCCAGTGCTGCACGAACATCGTCATTACTGCGAAGAAGGTGTACCATATCATCTGCATAGGCAGTGCAGCAAAAAGTATGTCCACCAAGGAACATCCCAGTCAGGCGTTGTCGGAGGCCGCAGAGGGGTGGTTCCAGGATGAGGGCGTACAATATAGCCGAAAGAGGGCAGCGTTGTCGCATCGATCGCTGGATCTGTATCGGCGGCGTGAGAGGGCCGTTATATAACACCTTGGACGTCGCGCGGCGTAGGAGACGCATCAGTACCTCAACTATGATGTCCGGATACCCCACGTGTCGCAGTACCTCCATCAAAGATGTGTGGTCGACTCTCTCAAAGGTGGCTTAGCACGTTGCCGTACGGTTTGAAAGCTGTCATCACAACATCTGGCGGGACTTCGAATGGCAGCTCGAAGACCGTCAGAGTGTGAAGGCCTAATCCAGTGTGGTAGATCGTTACAGTTCCTATGTGGCCATCAGGATGCTTAAATTTAAGTCAATGAGTGTGTCGGCACACAACATCAGTGCACACCTCTTCATTGAACAGTTTTATGTATACGACACTTTGTGTTATAGAAAAGTGGATCCCAATGATGTCTTGAGGTGCAACATGAAGTTCTTCCCGGATGAAACGTTCAATGTCAAGTGCTCGAGGTCTTGCGTAGTCCACTTGAAATGTGATCTTAATTGTAGACTTGCGATACGAGTGCGCCATGGCACTACCGAGACACGGACGCGTGACACTCTCCGCAGCGGAAGGAAAACAGGAAACACTCGCGCGCGCGGTACGCAAACAGGTGGGACACAGGCACGACGAACTTGCCCCACCGCTGATAACAGCGGGTTGTGAATTTGTGCCCCACCAGAGTTCGAACCAAGACCTCCAGCTTACGAGGCAGACGCGCTGGCTATTGGGCTAGCAGGACACAACGGCCAACTTGCCTGCAGGACCTATCTACACACGCTCCTCGTCAGACGCAAATTCCCATGATGACCGCATACCACATACACTGTACCCCTCCGTCCGTTATTCCACTCGCTCTCAGCCACACTGTATTCCCGCGAGGGTTCGGACGATGACATGCGTCTAGCACTGAAAAGTTTCGATGGCCCTTCGAGACCTGAATAATTACGCAGGACGTTTCAGGAGGAATAGTAAATGTTGTACGAATTGGTAGTATAGACAAACTGCAGAAAAAATGCCATATAACTTGTGTCCAATTTTTATTGAGTACGTATAGCTGGGTTCAATGCATTTTCGTTTCATTTGTTGGTCCTTACAGGACCCCGTTGTCTACTCTTCCTTGAAAATGAGCTTCCAGCATTATTCGATGAGGTTTCTTTGGCTACAAGAAAGCGTATGTTCCTCCAGAATGACGGGGTTTCAGCACTTTCTAGTCGTCAGGTGATACATAATCCAAACATAACATTTCCCGGAAGATGGATCAGTATATATGGGCATTTTTCTTGCCACCAAGGTTCCCAAACCTAATCCCTTTGGGTTTTCACCTGTGGGGATGGTTGAAAGGCGGAGTCAACGAAGAAAAAGTAAATCCAAGAGCCGATTTGTTCGTACGCATTATGAATAGCGCAACCTTCATGAAAGAACGACCTCAGAAGAGCTACACGCGGTGTTATCAAGTGAAGTCAATTGTACATTGAAGTTGGTGGGAGAATTTTTGAATATCAACTTTGAACGTCCTCATTTGCCTTTGCTTTGAATTTGTTGGGGTTACGAACTAACAGCTGTATCTCTGTACTCAATAAAATGTGAACACATTTATACGGCATTGTTTATGCAGTTCGTCTATATTACCACCTGCTAAAATATCTATCTACTATTCCTCCTGAAACACCCTGTATATGCATATATGTGTGGTGTCTATTCTTTCGGACATGTCCGGGAGGAAAGACACCACGAATTCGGTTTCGAACCTAATCAGACATAAATTTTCATCTGCTGCCGTAGCTATATTTTAACGCCCTGTCACAGCCAGAAAATCCGTCCTTCGATAGTTAATTGATTAGCAAGGCTGTCTGTTTCGAATCGTAGTGTCTGTTCTTTCTGACACGTCCGAAAGAACAGACCACTCACACACAAACACACGCACACACACACATTTCTATCTTGATTGCTAGTCGTAAAATGTCTGGCAACTCGGTGATAGTGGTGGACTGGAGCTGCATTAACATACTCATTTCACTAAATATAGTTGTAATTTTCTGAACAATACATGTTTAATAAGTGAGAGCGATTTGGAAAATTTACGTTTGAGAGATGATTACTTCATGCGTTAATTACAATGCTTTTCATCATTTACTTTCTGGGAAACCTGCTTCTTTTTGCCCCAGCCTTTACTACAGCAATGAGTGAATGCTCGCATTTTTGACACCTCACTGTATTTGCTAGTGCAACTGTAGCCAAAGATTCGAATCCCTCTGGAAAAGTATATTTCAAGTCGGACGATTTTGCTCCTCCTCTACTGTCATTGAATACGATCACAACGAAATTAAGTATATGAATGCTACGAAACATTTGAGTTCATACTGCGATGCTATGCAGATGAAAAAAGTAGTTTTCACAATTATCATATGACAGAGGGAGTGTTTGAGATTCCACTGCTTATGACTGCATTATTAATTGATGGTTCACAGGCGATATTCTGCCGCTTATTGTAACTTTTTTTTTAATGTTAGAGATGGAACAATAGAAAGATCAGATTTTCGCCATGTGGAATATTCGAATTCACTTTAAGTCTTCACGTTTCGAGCAACGGCAGAATATCCGTCAGAAAAGCTGACAACAAGAAGCCAGGTCATACCTGTCTTCTTGCAGGTGTGCCAATGACAGTGATCTCAATAACAATATTGTATAGCAAAGATACGTTGCCAAATCAGAGACCGGAGAGGCTCCAAAATTGTGAAAAGCGTCTGGTGAATACACTTTCAATGTTTCGGTCCGGTTAAGACAGTAAAACACGACTAATTGTCGCAGTTATTAATTTATGACGTTTCGCTTGCAGTCAGTGCGTCGATGTATTACAAGTAATTACGCTCTAGCCCCTAAACCTAGTTACAGAAAGCTAAATAAGACTCATTGACATATAATGAGGATATTCTGGCCCTTGCCACCACACAACTTTGAGACGAAGTTATAGTCACTTCTGAGGTCACTCACAGAACGCATCAGCTGGTATCCTTCCTGGTAGTATAACTGAAACTTGGCAACAACGCAGAATATGTTTGGCACTCTGTGACCGACGAGCTACTTCCTTGATGGCACAGAACTATTCTGCTAAATTCACTGGATATTATCGTCCCATTTCAGTAGAATAGTATGAGTGATTTCCTCTTGAGATCCGATATATGATATCAGTTAATGCTTTTGAGTCCACGAAAGTCATTCCACAGGGGAAATACAACTTCTCTCTTATGTTGCGATTTAATCTGTCGTAGCGTCTATTTGGCCAATAAGTAAGCCGCCAAGTTCTGCACCTCTTCGTTAGCTCCGACTTAAACTGCCAGCCTACTAGCTACAAACTGCTTTCGTTCGCCATTCGAAGCTCGCTGAAAGCCAGGTTTTTAATTATTTTATAGCACAGCTACAAGCAGGCAGATAGAAACTCAATAAGAGAATCGTAGGACGCCGCGCGGGATTAGCCGTGCGGTTTAAGGCGCTGCAGTCATGGCCTGTGCGGCTGATCCCGGCGGAGGTTCGAGTCCTCCCTCGGGCATGGGTGTGTGTGTGTTTGTCCTTAGGATAATGTAGGTTAAGTAGTGTGTACGCTTAGGGACTGATACCTTAGCAGTTAAGTCCCATAAGATTTTAAAAAAAATTAAAATTAATTAAATCGTAGGACAACGCTCGAGCAAAATCCGCCTTACTACTTTCAGTACCCCATAGTGTCAGAGCGAAAACCTTAATGGTACTGCAAAATTCATTACGCCACTTTTGTTTTCTGTCGACGTATTTTTCGTTGTTGTGAATACATAATTTTATCTACGAACAGCCACACTTCCATAATACTTGTATATGATACAGGAAATGAGGTAAATACAGATCTTCTCGAAGTCAGAAGTCGGTAATATCCAACTAATTTGTGTTAAAATAGGCACAATCGTCTTACAGACACTTCATGCTTTATTAAGATAGACTGCCGTCGTAATGTTTCTATAGTAAGTTGAATTTACTTTGTATTAGTATAGTGAATATTTTAATTGCATGTTCCATTAGTTAATTGAATACAATAGTAAACATCAGAAAGAAATTAACCAACAACAGTATATTCTTTCACAATATCAAAAACAATCTGACAATACTGAAGTAGTTTACAAATTCTACGCCTGTAGAAACCTACTGGTTCTAACAATGTCATTAAACCAGTGTAGGTTCCTAGAGCATTTTCGTCTAGAAATGAGTTTCCTTGGCGGTTGATCGATCAGCAGCGGGAAAGGTAAAATTTTACGAGTATGCGATCCGAGGAACAAATGCCTTCCCTATCAATCTCCTGGATAGTATTATTCCTCAAATTAACAGAGTTCATTATCATGCAGTAGCACACGTGATGTAGTTTTGTCGGTCGATTTTCTTACACTGCGACCGAAAGGTGTCTCAATTGTTGGCAACAAATTGCAACTGTGATGAACGCAGCCTTGGGGAAGAATTCGTAGTACAAAACACACTTTTGGAGCTATCAGATGGAAAATATTATGTTCACACTACTCTTTGCTGAGGTTTACGTCTTTTGGTAGGACCCAGCGTTTCATTTCTTCTTAGAGGGTTAACGATATAGGCATCATAACTCGTCACCAGTAACAGTATTGCATAGGAATGCTCAGTGAGCGACCTGGTGACATTCAAGCAAAACTGTAATAATAGCCACTTCATTGATTTTTGTTCTTGAGAATTAGAGCAGGCAGTACTCCTACACCAGACTTCTGAACCTTGCCTGTTTAATGCAAATGTCGCATGATATCCATCACTTAAATCAGTAGTCCAGACTTCCTTAATATGGAAAATGATTCATGCCAGAACAATCTCTACTGAAACAAGATTATCGTTTTCTGAGGTTTTTTCCCAAAAGCAAATCTATCGAGCTGTCTCCTCGGCATTCACCCGTCTGTTACACCAAAGATAAATATTGCATTGCGTATGTTACACCTTTTTCCACTATCGACCCAATTTTACAACGCTTAACCGTAGTTCATGATTTTACAATGCTTAACTGCAAGATGATAACTAGAACTTCAAATTCGAAAATGACAGTTGAAACACACACTGACAGCGTCACGCCGCGTTCACCTGGGCGGCGCCCGATTTCAGGCGGCGGGTGGCGTCTGGCCGGTGGCCGATAGTCGGTAGTCGGTGCAGCGCGAGGAAACGCTCGAGCATATGCTGTTCTGATCACGACGCAGCCACGAGCTATCCTGTGGAATTGTTTCTGGAAGTATTTGTTATTACTGGTGGGTAGAATGTGAAGCGATTTATCTTCGATGTTCAGTCAGACTCATAACTTTAGACGAGGACCGAAATGTGGTAAAAAAAAAAATTACAGTTGGACGCGAACACTGGACTATTCACTTAGATTGCAGTGTGCTTACCGCTTTTTTTTCTCATTTTGTTCCATATAGTTCGTTGCGTTTGGTCTGGGCGGATGTCACAAGACAACCATTCAAGTTGATTGTTGATTCCTTGATTCAGTTTTTTTATTACAGAGAGCACCCAGCTCTCTGACCGAACACGCTGAGCTACCGTGCCGGCTACACTTCCTCCTGACACTTCCGCATCTCACAGTGTTGCCATATTGCGCAGGTGGCCGGACTTAGCGTTGTCAGGGGTGGTTGGTTTTATTGGCCACCTTAAGTGAACGACTAAAAAAAAAAAGTCAGTCCCTAAGCTTACACACTACTTAACCTAAATTATCCTAAGGACAAACACACATCCCCATGCCCGAGGGAGGACTCGAACCTCCGCCGGGACCAGCCGCACAGTCCATGACTGTAGCTGCCGGCGGTCAAAAAATGGGTCAAATGACTCTGAGCACTATGCGACTTAACTTCTTAGGTCATCAGTCGCCTCGAACTTAGAACTAATTAAACCTAACTAACCTAAGGACATCACACACGTCTATGCCCGAGGCAGGATTCGAACCTGCGACGTAGCGGTCTCTCGGTTCCAGACTGTAGCGCCTAGAACCGCACGGCCACTCCGGCCGGCGCCGGCAGTCAGTTTTTATGTCTAAGACTGTACATGACATCATATGCTTTCTAGAGGAAACAGTCAATTGCGTCCGGTAACTCCACCGTGACATAAACACAGATCACCTAAAAATAAAATTCATCACAGAAACAGAAAATGTTAAATTTCCAAGACTTCTTAATACACAGACAGCTGACAGGTATTCCTGCTTAAGGGAAGTCTCTCTAACAAAGAAACCACTTTGGACAAAGCTTAGGTATCCGGTTAATGAGGGAATTAGTATATTTCATCAAAACATACAAGGTATTAGAGATAAAGTTAGTGAACTGCTTATAGATGTTGACTCTGAAATTATTGGTATATCTGAACACTTCTTAAATTAGGAGATAATTCAGAGGCTTCCTTTACCAGGATACAGGTTGGCGGGCAGCTTTTCTAGGAGCTCTTTGCGGTGTGGGGGAGTAGCCATGTATGCGAAAAACGGTATCCCATTTGAGTCAATTGATGTTTCAAAATACTGCACTGAAAAGGTGTTTGAATGTTGTGCAGGTGTGGTTAAATTTAGTGGAGCTAAACTTCTTACTGTTGTTATTTATAGATCCCGAGACTCCGATTTAACAACATTTTTGCTAAAGCTAGAGGAGGTTCTTGGCTCACTTTATAGGAAATACAAAAAGTTAGTTATATGTGGTGACTTCAATATAAATTGTATAAGTGATTGTGCAAGGAAAAGGATGCTGGTAGACCTCCTTAATTCATATAATCTTATGCAAACCGTATTCTTTCCAACGAGAGTGCAAGGGAACAGTAAAAAAACCATAGACAATATTTTTGTTCATTCGTCATTACTAGAAGGGCATTCTGTTAGCAAAATAGTGAATGGCCTTTCAGATCATGATGCACAAATTTTAAGTCTAAAAGATTTTTGTGCTGCAACACAGGTTAAATATAGTTACCAACTTTTTAGGAAAGCTGATCCAGTTGCTGTAGAGACTTTTGTAAAGCTTATCAAGGAACAAGAGTGGCAAGATGTTTATAGTGCTGATACAGTAGACGATAAATATAATGCTTTCCTCAAGACTTTTCTCGTGCTCTTTGAAAGTTGCTTTCCGTTAGAACGTTCAAAACAGGGTACTAGCACAAACAGGCAGCCTGGGTGGCTGACTAAAGGTATAAGAATATCTTGTAGAACAAAGTGACAATTATATCAAAACGTTCGAAACGGTCACAATCTAAATGCAGTAGCCCATTACAAACAGTATTGTAAGGTGCTTAAAAAAGTTATTAGGAAGGCAAAAAGTATGTGGTATGCAGATAGAGTAGCTAAGTCTCAGGATAAAATTAAAACCTTATGGTCAGTCGTAAAGGAAGTGGCTGGTCTGCAGAGAGAGGTCGAGGATATAGAATCAGTGCGTAGTGGGAATGTCCATGTTACTGATAAGTCGCATATATGTACAATATTTAATAATCACTTTCTGAATATAGCAGGTGAACTAAATAGAAACCTAGTCCCAACAGGGAATCATATAGCACTCGTAGAAAAAAGTGTTCCGAGACTGTTACCTGAAATGCTCCTCCATGATACTGACAAGAGGGAGATTGAGTTAATAATTAAATCACTAAAGACCAAGAACTCTCATGGATATGACGGGGTATCTAGCAGAATACTGAAGTATTGTTCCATGTATGTTAGCCCAGTACTTAGCCATATCTGTAACTTTTCCTTTAGGAGTGGTCGGTTTCCTGACCGATTAAAGTATTCGGTAGTGAAGCCATTTTATAAAAAGGGAGACAGGGAAAATGTTGATAATTATAGACCTATTTCTATGCCGTCGGTGTTTGCTAAAGTTATCGAGAGGGTTGTATATACAAGGTTACTGCAGCATTTAAATTCACATAATTTGCTGTCAAATGTACAGTTTGGTTTTAGAAATGGCTTAACAACTGAAAATGCTATAGTGTCTTTTCTCTGTGAGGTTTTGGACGGATTAAATAAAAGGTTGCGAACGTTAGGTGTTTTCTTTGATTTAACGAAGGCTTTTGACTGTGTTGACCACAAAATATTACTGCAGAAGTTGGAACATTATGGAATAAGGGGAGTAGCTTACAATTGGTTCGCCTCTTACTTTAAGAACAGAAAGCAGAAGGTAATTCTCCGCAATATTGAGAGTGGTAATGATGTTCAGTCCCAATGGGGCACTGTTAAATGGGGCGTTCCCGAAGGATCGGTGCTGGGGCCACTGCTGTTTCTTCTTTACATAAATGATATGCCTTCTAGTATTACAGGTGATTCAAAAATATTTGTGTTTGCTGATGACACCACTTGGTAGTGAAGGATCTTGTGTGTAATATTGAAACATTATCAAATAATGTAGTTCATGAAATAAGTTCGTGGCTTGTGGAAAATAATTTGATGCTAAATCACAGTAAGACTCAGTTTTTACAGTTTCTAACTCACAATTCAACAAGAACTGATATTTTAATCAGACAGAATGGGCATGTTATAAGCGAGACGGAGCAGTTCAAGTTCCTAGGCGTACGGATAGATAGTAAGCTGATGTGGAAAGCCCATGTTCAGGATCTTGTTCGGAAACTAAATGCCGCTTTATTTACCATTAGAACAGTATCTGAAGTAAGTGACATTTCAACACGAAAAGTAGTCTACTTCGCATATTTTCATACGCTTATGTCATATGGTATTATTTTTTGGGGTAATTCTTCTGATTCAAAAAGGGTATTTTTGGCTCAAAAACGGGCTGTTCGAGCTATGTGTGGTGTACGTTCGAGAACCTCTTGTCGACCCCTATTCAATAGGCTGGGAATTCTGACATTGTCCTCACAGTATATATTTTCTTTAATGTCGTTTGCTGTTAGCAATATTAGCTTATTCCCAAGAGTTAGCAGCTTTCACTCAGTTAATACTAGGCAGAAATCAAATCTGCATGTGGAATGCACTTCCTTGACTCTTGTGCAGAAAGGAGTGCAGTATTCTGCTGCATCCATTTTCAATAAGCTACCACAAGAACTCAAAAATCTTAGCAGTAGCCCAAACGCTTTTAAGTCTAAACTGAAGAGTTTCCTCATGGCTCACTCCTATTCTGTCGAGGAGCTCCTGGAAGAGCTAAAAAATTAAGCAAATTCCAGTGTTACATTCTTGATTTTCTTTATTTAAACTAACGCTGTGTCGCCTGAATATGTTTCTTATATTTCACTTTATCTGTTTCTACAATCGTGTTATAATTTCATGTATTGACTCGTTCCATGACCATGGAGACTTCTCCTTAATGTGGTCCCACGGAACAATAAATAAATAAAGACAGACACAACAAGCAACCGTAATTCCCCGTATTCAGGTAAGTCACCACTACTAGAACAGCAACAACGAAATATTCAAATCAAACGGAGGGCACACAAGCTAGTAAGTTTCCACTGCATGCTACACAGACTGAACAAAACTGAACTCAGTGAAAACAAGTACAAATATAAATTACAGACAATCAAACAAGTAGCTGTGGTAAATGGATAGACAGAAACATTATAGATAATCTGGATCACAAAACTAAAACTAAATTAAAGAGGGCACCTGGTACACCAAAACAATCTGTTCATCACCAACATACGAACACAGACTCACAAAACACCAACTTACAGAGTGTAAACACACGTAACATAAACACAAAGAACACAACAAAGAGAACATACACACAAGCACATATGAACAAGAATTACCCAAAACAGCAAACAGATGGTACACTCTTACTTACAACAACAAAGCAGCGCGCATGATAGGCAACATACTCAAAATACAAGGACTAAAAATAGCCTACAGAACAGATAACTGAAGGGTAGGCAATAGAAGCACAAACACAACACATCCGATATACCAACTGATATGCCAGGAGTGCCAGTCAATTTATATTGGAGAGACAAGCAGATATTTAATAATAGGTACACAGTACACAACAGAGCATTAAAAAGTAATAGCAGTCATTTTAAATTTGCTGAACATCTTATGGGCATGATACACAGCCCAACAGACATCAACACTGGCTTGAAAATTCTCAAGTGCAGCAATAGCCCCCCACAAAAACTAATGAAGAAAACTAACGAATACAAGAACCCATTGTCAAAGGAAAACAAATAATAAATACATACACAGATTTCTGCAATGTAACTCTGTTTTCAGCCCTCAAAGCACTAGCAGACAACACCAACCATAAAAAACACACGCATATGCAATTAAATAAATAAATAATAATAACAAAAGTAATTAAATAAATAAAAACCCATCAGACATACGCGCGCGCGCGCGCACACGCACACACACAATGGCAGATACACCCCACAAAGATTCAAAACTCCCGTCCAGAACACATTCAACTGTTCAGCTGTCCAACATTTTGACTCATAGTTTGTAAACAGTGACAATCATTGCGTTTACAGCCGACCAGTGTGGCCGAGCGGTTCTAGGCGCTTCAGTCTGGAACCGCGCAACCGCTATGGTCGCAGGTTCGAATCCTGCCTCGGGCATGGATGTGTGTAATGTCCTTAGGTTAGTTAGGTTTAAGTAGTTCTAAGTTCTAGGGGACTGATGACCTCTGATGTTAAGTCCCATAGTGCTCAGAGCTATTTGAACCATTACGTTTACATGTGATACATCTTCCGAAAGACGAAAATCGAATTTTGGAATCCATTTTTCCCTATCGTGTTCACATGTTAAGATCTGAAGTTGATTTGGTAGCCCAGTTAAATATGGTGTCTGGAAAACAACTGTTCCAGTTTCTGATTTAGTCAGCACAATCACTGTTTCTCTTCACTTATTTGTTGGAGGTAGACAGCTTCACGCTCAGTCTAATATTTCTGCTTCTCCTTAACTACACAATAAGCCACTCCGTCCATATTAGCCAAATGTTTTGAGAACAAGACGTAACCTGACAACTCAAGTTCGTTTCAGAAACGGTTATGCGTTAACATGGGAGCGAAAATCGAGTGCGGAATTTTAAAACCAGCAACTAGAAGAGGAGGATTTCCAGAATCTAATTTGAAGTGTTTACATGACCACCCAGAAACGGTATTGGGAAATCTGTTTATGAAATCTGGTTTTGGGAGCCCCATGTAAATGGGTGAGTGAAAGTTAGATAGTGCAACTTTTCAAAGTGAAGATGGCGTCGAAACCAGAAAAAGTAAGTCAAACATAATGCACACACAGACACAAACACATACACACAAACACTGAATCTTCGACATAGTATCACAATATTCCCATGGTAAAATTTCGAAGTACATAACTTTTCTACATTAAGTTCTATATCGTTGCAGACGACAAACTGTGAAATGAAAACAAATAATGCAAAACATAAAAAAACCAGGAAAATTGCAGCATGTGGTAACAAGGTATATATATAGAAAACTGCCTATTTTTAAAGTTAGGAAATATCGTCCTTTCTTAAAAAGTCGAATATAAATGTGTACAACTAGTAATGAGCATTTTTTTCCTTTGTTTAATAGAAAGAAAATAAAAGCCCACTGATGATGCAGAAACTTCAGCGAAACACATCTGGGTAAGAGAAGAAATTTAAAAAAATTGTGTCCTACTCAAGGCACATTCCTTCAAAAACAAAATGGTTCAAATGGCTCTGAGCACTATGGAACTTAACTTCTGAGGTTATCAGTCCCCTAGAACGTAGAACTACTTAAACCTAACTAACCTAAGGACATCACACACATCCATGCCCGAGGCAGGATTCGAACCTGCGACCGTAGCGGTCGCGCGGTTCCAGACTGTAGCGCCTAGCACGGCTGCTACAGTCGCAGGTTCGAATCCTGCCTCGGGCATGGATGTGTGTGATGTCCTTAGATTAGTTAGGTTTAAGTAGTTCTAAGTTCTAGGGGACTGATGACCTAAGATGTTGAGTCCCATAGTGCTCAGAGCCATTTGAACCATTTTGTAGCGCCTAGATCCTCTTGACCACTCTGGCCGGTTCAAATGGTTCAAATGGCTCTGAGCACTATGGGACTTAACATCTGTGGTCATCAGTCCCCTAGAACTTAGAACTACGTAAACCTAACTAACCTAAGGACATCACACTCATCCATGCCCGAGGCAGGATTCGAACCTGTGACTGCAGCAGCCGCGTGGTTCCGAACTGAGCGCCTAGAACCGCTAGACCACCGCGGCCGGCACTCTGGCCGGCCCTTCAAAAACAAAATTAATACTTTCCAACCGAGTAGGCCTGCAGATGGGTCTTGGCAGACCCTCTTCAACCAGTGCTGTGAATGAAGATATTAACCACCCACAGACGGCATATGCACATATTGTTATCTTCCAATAACCCGAAGCCTATATTGACTGGCAGTCCCGTAACTTCACCAGTCACTGCCTGATATCAAGAACCAGCAGTAGCAGCAATAATAACAGTACGGGACAGCAATCAAATTAATATATGAGACAGTGGTGCGTATTCAGGAGAAGCATCTAAAGCATTGCTTCTATAGCGATAAGTGTAACAATCTGTTACTCAATTATAATCACACGGTTATTCAACAGTATCTAGATAAAACCGTTACATTTCCTCGAAACACATAGAACATTAAGTTACACTGTTGACAAAGCATTGTGAGCCGAACCCTGTAGCTTAAGCTCAGTAGCGAGAGACTTGCAGCGCGCAGTTTTGTTGGTCACGGACCGTGTGGTTGTTTTTTCTGCCACAACCGATGCTAGCACATAACACACACACTGAGCGACGGAGTCTATCAATAACAGTACGGTATTGCTTGCTCAGTTTACGGGTTTGCCCAAAGTGTTTGAAACGAATAAAGGTTCCAGATAGTATCTGTTACTATTTTCTAGTACTGTAACGATAATACAGAACTGTGTGTACATGTATTGTAACAGAGCTTTTGCCCAAACTGTTTTCTGCGCATTATTTCTCAGAAAAAAGGATATACAGTAGAGCGTCGATTATCCGAAGTAATTGGGGGGACATGGGTGTTGCGAAAACTGGTTTGTTCGGATAATCGAAGTGTACATGTTTATTTGCCAAAAAGAAGTACTGTACAGTAAATTTATTCATAAAAGCAGCCATCTCTTTTAGTATTACAAAGTAACATACAAAGGCAACTTCAGTAGGAATATATAGTAATAATCTCGTACTAGTCCCTCATAGAAAGGACAACACGTTTACGTTTAAGCATTTCGTATCGTCAAGTTCACTTCTTCACACAGCAGCACACAAGTGGTCGTAACAGAGAACAGAAGGTGACTGCACCATGAGAAGCTCTTCTTGGGGGCGCGCAATCCTTCAAACAGAGCTGAGCGGCACGCCTCAACTCTAAGCTGGCGCAGCTGTTGCTGTGAACAGCTTTGATACTGCCCCTACTTCTACTGCCAGTGCCAAGCCGACAGCGACTGGCGGCAGACAGCGACTGGCGGCTTGGCCGGTCAGCAGCGCCTTGTGAAGGCCCCATTAGAAGCATTGTTCCGCCAGCGGTGGCCCAGTGAAGCGACTACTGTGGGAAACTTGGTTTGGGAGTGAGGGGGATGATGGACCGTAGGGTGGGAGAGTAACAGGTGCGAGCGAGTACACAGTTCGGTTAAGCGGTCGTTCGGTTGACCGACGTTCGGATAATCGACGCTCTACTGTAGTTAAAAAGTGATGGCCAACATCAGAACTACCGAACTTGGTTCAAAGGACCAGTAAATTCACTAGAAATTTTCAGTGTAATATATGTATTAAATGTGGTCCGCCTGCTTAGCTGTGTGGTAACTTGTTTGTCTCCCATGCAATTGAGCCCAGGTTCGATTCCCCGCAGGGTTGGAGATTTTCTCCGCTCGTGTACTAGGTGTTGTGTTGTCATCATCATCATTTCATCCGCATCACCGACGCGCAAGTCGCCCAATGTGACGTCGAGTGAAATAAGACTTGCAATTAGCGGCCGAACTTTCCCGGATGGGGCCTCCCGGCCAACGGTGCCATACGCTCATTTCCATTTCATTTTTCACCAAATGAAACTGGTCAGACGGTAGCGGTGGCGTAAAAGCGGTGTTTTGCCTCTATTCTCTGTTATTTGTAAAGAATAGAAATATTAGTTGGACAAAAACTGGGTACACGCATTTGGATGGGTCAAATGGCTCTGAGCACTATGCGACTTAACTTCTGAGGTCATCAGTCCCCTAGAACTTAGAACTACTTAAACCTAACTAACCTAAGGACATCACACACATCCATGCCCGTGGCAGAATTCGAATCTGCGACAGTAGCGGTCGCGCGGTTCCAGACTGTAGCGCCTAGAACCGCTCGGCCACCCCGGGCGGCACACGCATTTAGAAAATGTAGTGAAATCGATAATCTAGCAAAGACAGTTTGTACCTACAGCTGTTTCCGGGAGCAATGAAATGTAAACTGCGCTCGATGAACAGCTTCAGAACTAAATATTTCTACACCAGGGCTGTGTACGAGGTCTGTCCACGAGCACAGTGTGCATTCGTGTCGACGTGCGGGCAGGATGCGCACGCAGATCGCATTCTACTCGCGTACGGGATTGAAAACTGCCGATAATACCCGATCGACAGCTGGTGCTCGAGTTTGTAGACACGTTAAACGTATTCTTTGCATTTTTGTAATTATTACGGTACGATTACGCAATAAATACTTACGACACAGTACACAGTACCAGGTGCAGGGTGACACAGAATAACGGGAATGTTTGAAGTGAGTAGTGGCAGCCATGGACAGGTGGCAGCACTGCAGGATCGTGACAGGGAGTAGACGTGGATCAGTGTAGCGGACAACATCGTGCGTTAGCCATAAAAATGTTTTATAAAAACAATGATAGTTTGGTAGTGGCGCAGAGGGAGGTTCGACGTTTTCATAATGTAGGACGTCATGATGACGTTCTGTCGAAACACGCGATAAAATGTTGGATTAGTAACTCTGGAGAGACTGGATCTGCCCTCAAGAAGAAACCAACAGATGCGTTCTCCAGCGACCATTGATGTTGTACGCGAGTCTGTCTTACGGAGCCCACGGCGTTCAATTCCTAAGCAAGCAGCAGTGGTTGGTATGTCCCGGGAGAGTGTTCGCAGAATTCTTCATCTTGATTTAAAATTTCATCCGTGCAAACTACAGATGATGCAATAAATGAAGGATAACGATTACCGGTTACGATTAGGTTTCTGTCAAAAAATGATAACAGAAATAAACAATGACGATGAATTTCTAAACTAGTTGTGGATGTCAGATGAGGCACATTTCCATCTCACAGTTTATTTGAATAAACAGAACTAGCCTTACTGGGCAAACACAAATCCTAATTACGTTCATGATCGCTCTTTACACGCTAGTAAAGTGACAGTATGGTGTGGTGTTTCATCACATGGGATTGTCGAATCGTATTTTTTCGCAAATGAACAATGAAACACAATAACTGTCAATGCCGATAGTTACTTGGAGATGTTTCAAACTTTCGTTACACCAGAATTGAACAACTTTCCAAACGTTCAAGAAGCCTGATTGCAACAGGACGGGGCGACATCTACATCTACATCCATACTCCGCAAGCCACCTGACGGTGTGTGGCGGAGGGTACCTTGAGTACCTCTATCGGTTCTCCCTTCTATTCCAATCTCGTATCGTTCGTGGAAAGAAGGTTTGTCGGTATGCCTCTGTGTGGCCTCTAATCTCTCTGATTTTATCCTCATGGTCTCTTCGCGAGATATACGTAGGAGGGAGCAATATACTGTTTGATTCCTCGTTGAGGGTATGTTCTCGAAACTTCAACAAAAGCCCGTACCGAGCTACTGAGCGTCTCTCCTGCAGAGTCTTCCACTGGAGTTTATCTATCATCTCCGTAACGCTTTCGCGATTACTAAATGATCCTGTAACGAAGCGCGCTGCTCTCCGTTGGATCTTCTCTATCTCTTCTATCAACCCTATCTGTTACGGATCCCACACCGGTGAGCAGCATTCAAGCAGTGGGCGAACAAGTGTACTGTAAACTACTTCCTTTGTTTTCGGATTGCATTTCCTTAGGATTCTTCCAATGACTCTCAGTCTGGCATCGGCTTTACCGACGATCAACTTTATATGACCATTCCATTTTAAATCACTCCTAATGCGTACTCCCAGATAATTTATGGAATTAATGCTTCCAGTTGCTGACCTGCTTATTGTAGCTAAATGATAAGGGATCTTTCTTTCTATGTATTCGCAGCAAATTACACTTGTCTGCATTGAGATTCAATTGCCATTCCCTGCACCATGCGTCAATTCGCTGCAGATCCTCCTGCATTTCAGTACAATTTTCCATTGTTACAACCTCTCGATATACCACAGCATCATCCGCAAAAAGCCTCAGCGAACTTCCGATGTCATCCACATGGTCATTTATGTATATTGTGAATAGCAACGGTCCTACGACACTCCCCTGCGGCACACCTAAAATCACTCCTACTTCGGAAGACTTCTCTCCATTGAAAATGACATGCTGCGTTCTGTTATCCAGGAACTCTTCAATCCAATCACACAATTGGTCTGATAGTCCATATGCTCTTACTGTGTTAATTAAACGACTGTGGGGAACTGTGTCGAACGCCTTGCGGAAGTCAAGAAACACGGCATCTACCTGGGAACCCGTGTCTATGGCCCTCTGAGTCTCTGCACGACAATCAATGGCAAATGTGCGAGAATTGTTTGCCAACCGTGTGATCTCACTATTCGGTAACAATCCCTGGCCCCCTAGATCGCCAGATATATCCGTTTGTGATTTTTCTTGTGCTGCTACTTCAAGAGCAAATTATACACGACTCGAACCCTGGATAAGTTGAAACAGAGAATTCGGGATGCAATTCACAGTATTCCAGCTGAGATGTTCCAGCAGTCAATGAGGAATCTCAACAGCAGATTTCACGAGGGTATTCGTACAGGAGGACGCCATCTAAAGGACGTAATTTTTTTAAAAAAATGATAAATGCCATCAGTTTTTCGAATATGGCAAAGTTGTAAGGTTTCAATTACTATGAATTCAGTTACTTTCCTTCATCACTTCTAGTTTTATTGGATTGTGGAAATGTTCCCGTTTTTCTGTGTCACCCTGTATATGAGGAAGTCTAGCCTTTCAAGACCAATCTCGTGTTGTAGTAAAGTGCCATCGAATGAAAAAAAGTAATAAAAAGTTAGCTTATAACAATTCTGTCCTGAAGAAAAGCAAATGAATTTACTTAAGTGTGCACGCTTTTATGTGCCATCTCTTCACATAGGGCTTTGCATGTCATTTATTGGCCTATGGAACAGTCGTGTCTTTTCCTATCTTCGTCAGTGAGCGAAATGAAAAAAATTCTAATATATTTCCCTGCGCAACCAGGAGGTACTTCATGTTCGGCTTCCCTCCGTGCGTGAATGTCACGTATCCTGCTTCGTTCGAAAAAACTAAAAGCAGGCACAGACGTTCAGATGACACCCGCAGACGACAGAAAAGCGGTTGACAGTCTGCAGTTCTGTAGAGGGGCAACACAGCGACGAACAAACAAATAAAGAACAATCCTTTCACTGCCTAATGCCGTAATGAGTACTGCAACGCCGCAAAGTAATGCACTGCACAGGTCGACAGCAGCTAAAAGCAGTACAAACATTCCAGTTTCTGTCGTTCAGTTCAGTGGGGCAAGGTGTACAAGGATCGAGGGGGAAAAATAAAATATAACTCTCGTTGACTTAAATTCCTGGTCACGAATACGATACATAAATTAATAACCAAAGATCACATGCTTGTTACATTTTACACCTATTAACTCAGTACCTTTAATCTTACATATAAGTGTTAAGTTCAGAGTTGGCCTACAACTTATGAAAGAGGAAGAAACATCTATTTTCATCACACTACAGTTGTCTTTGAATGCCTTTTTACTTTTATTTCGAGTGAGATTACTCGTCATTAAAGACATTGCTCCGGTCAGATGAACGTCAGTACGTCTACTCCTAAGCTTCGATTCTTGGAATTTGGTCTTTAAAACACTTTCACACAAATATGTGGTCCCGAACATTCTGCAGACTCGAGCTACTATTCGAAACAATCTCGAGAAGTATTTTTGAGGACAGTTCTTCTAAAACATTTCAATATTTTCTGCAATACTAAACCTCTCCCTGAGGAGATGACTACATTGAAAGTCAATAAGCTCCAACTGAATTTCAGGGGGCGCACTTCGAACTTCCACTGCAAAAAAGAGTGGCAAAATTACTAAAATCAACTTCAAATCTATTTAAGTCTCTAAATCTACTACTAAAGTGTTCTGACTAAGCTTGTAGCACTGTAAAAAAATCACGAACTGTTCACCCAATGTGCCCTTCTCAAGGTTTATTTGTATTGTATGGAACTGGGGAACTAGAAACGACAGAGAGGCATCGTCCCCGCCGTAGCCCTCAGTGGTACACAACCCCACAACAGGCTGGAGCAGTCCACTTCTCCCCTCCGCCGCCCCACACCGAACCCAGGGTTATTGTGCGATTCGGCCGCCAGTGGAACCCCCATCGGGATGAGCGATAGCAAAAAGGTGATTGGGGAACTGCTGGCTGACAGTGCCCGCACGTGGGGGGCCGTGCTCGCGTCAGCGCGTTTGCCTATCCCTGCGCTACGCAATCAAAAACTAAGGCGGAAAAGGGACATTCTTAAAAGGCTTGCTAATGCAGTGTTTTCTGGGGAAACGAGAGTTGAACTTTCCTGTTCATAATGAAACAATGAAACCTGTTAAGGAAATTACGTGGAATTGTTTAAGTGCGCTGTAGAGTATGACGCTCTTTTAGCGGAATACATGACGACCTCTACCGTACTTAAAGGAATTTCTAATCGAATTGAAAATGATCTAATACAAGCCCTAGCTTCGACCATTTAATCGGCTACAAAGCGGGGAAATGTGGATTTCCCTTTGTAGCCGTCATGCTTGACAAAATATCAGATGTGGCAAATGAAGCACAGTTTCCTATTCTCCTGCGTTGTGTAAACGCGTATAAAGCAGAGATAAAGGGAAGATTCCTGGGGTCCTGTGATGCAAGTAGTGAAATCGAGCTGGTCTTAAGAAAATTAAAATTTTACATAAAACTAAAGCAAAAATCCGTTTTCATACGTTGTCCGCGTGTACGCTTTACGTGCTTCCGAATGTGTTACATTTTGAACTTTCTTTAATTTTCCATGTACAATTCGGGTAAGACTGCCTCACTTAGGGTTATCGTTTATAATCCACAGAAATAACTTTGACCTCAGACTGTTAGTGCATTACCGAGCGAGGTGGCGGAGTGGTTAGACACTGGACTCGCATTCGGGAGGACGACGGTTCAATCCCGCCTCCGGCCATCCTGATTTAGGTTTTCCGTGATTTCCCTAAATCGCTCCAGGCAAATGCCGGGATGGTTCCTTTGAAAGGGCACGGCCGACTTCCTTCCACATCCTTCCCTAATCCGATGAGACCGATGACCTCGCTGTCTGGTCTCCTTCAAATGGCTCTGAGCACTATGGGACTTAACATCTGA
This sequence comes from Schistocerca serialis cubense, assembly GCF_023864345.2. Lineage (NCBI taxonomy): Eukaryota > Metazoa > Arthropoda > Insecta > Orthoptera > Acrididae > Schistocerca > Schistocerca serialis. Next base: position 868,621,387 of record NC_064640.1, on the reverse strand, counting down.
GGTCATCAGTCCCCTAGAACTTTAAACTACTTAAACCTAACTAACGTAAGGACATCACACACATCCATGCCCGAGGCAGGATTCGAACTTGCGACCGTAGCGGTCACGCGGTTCCAGACTGTAGCGCCTAGAACCGCACGTCCACGCCGGCCGGCTGGTCTCCTTCCCCAAACCACCACCTGATAGTGCATTTCCATCACAGATGGACAGGTACCGTTAGGTTCAAATGGCTCTGAGCACTATGGGACTCAACTTCTGAGGTCATTAGTCCCCTAGAACTTAGAACTAGTTAAACCTAACTAACCTAAGGACATCACAAACATCCATGCCCGAGGCAGGATTCGAACCTGCGACCGTAGCGGTCTTGAGGTTCCAGACTGCAGCGCCTTTAACCGCACGGCCACTTCGGCCGGCGTACCGTTAGGTTTCGAGGAGTATGCTTGCTCTTTCTTTGTCGACCCTTCACTGTTTTGGACTGCCTGACAATAAGTTATACAGTGCATACCACTCTTATTGTTACTCCTATTGTTGAGCCTACCCAGCAACAGTGATTATTAAAATATAGAAAGTCTAGTAAGAGTATGGTTTTCATTTGCCAACATTGTCTGACCATTGTTGTATGAACTGTAGTTGGTTGTGTAGTAACTCTGTACTGTAGTGAACCCACTGTGTCTCTTTAATTTTTTAAAGTGTTATATGCACGCGTAGTTTACTGTACATGTGTAACTGTGTATTTGCAGCTGTTTTAATCCATACATTACAATGAGGGGTAGGAATAAGAGAAGATTTGTGTCGTTCACTGTTAAACTGAAGGCTTTAAAAAGACTATGCAACGGAGAAACATTAAAAAGCTTTCTGTGCTGAGTGTGGAGTCGGTCAAGTGATAATTCAAGACTGGCCTAGAAACAGAGAAAAAATTAAGAAGTTTTCAGCAAACAAATGTTTTATTTCATCATTTGAACGGAACTCAACACAGAAATTTGAGTATAAAAAATGAGTGAAGCTTTGTTTGTTTGCTTCACTAAACAAAGACAAAAAGGAAACCCAATTTCAGGGCCTATTCTTCAAGAAAAAGCTTTATGTTTTAGAAATTAGTTAAAGGAAAGTGAGGACGAGATTACTGCAAATTCAACATGGTTGGATAGGTGCAAGGAGCGATACGGCGTAAGGCAGCTTGAAATTTGCGGTGAAAAGCTTTCTGTGTATTCTTAAACTGTTACATAATTTTGTGATAGATTAAGAAAAATTATACACGAAGAAAATCTTACTCCTTAACAACTGTGTAACTGTGACGAAACTGGGCTAAATCATAAAATGCTTCCATCTAGAACTCTAGCCCCAAAAGAAGGAAGGCTGCCTCGGGCTATAAAAAACATAAAGATAGGTTAGCAGTTCTTGTTGTATCAAATGCAAGTCGAGACCATAAACTGAAGTTGCTGGTAATAGGGTAGCTTGTTAAGCTTAGAGCTTTAAAAAATATCACTGCTTCTGCATTGCTTGTTGCATATGTCAACAAAAAATCTGATCGGATGGACAAAAATATACTCCTGGAAATGGAAAAAAGAACACATTGACACCGGTGTGTCAGACCCACCATACTTGCTCCGGACACTGCGAGAGGGCTGTACAAGCAATGATCACACGCACGGCACAGCGGACACACCAGGAACCGCGGTGTTGGCCGTCGAATGGCGCTAGCTGCGCAGCATTTGCGCACCGCCGCCGTCAGTGTCAAGCCAGTTTGCCGTGGCATACGGAGCTCCATCGCAGTCTTTAACACTGGTAGCATGCCGCGACAGCGTGGACGTGAACCGTATGTGCAGTTGACGGACTTTGAGCGAGGGCGTATAGTGGGCATGCGGGAGGCCGGGTGGACGTACCGCCGAATTGCTCAACACGTGGGGCGTGAGGTCTCCACAGTACATCGATGTTGTCGCCAGTGGTCGGCGGAAGGTGCACGTGCCCGTCGACCTGGGACCGGACCGCAGCGACGCACGGATGCACGCCAAGACCGTAGGATCCTACGCAGTGCCGTAGGGGACCGCACCGCCACTTCCCAGCAAATTAGGGACACTGTTGCTCCTGGGGTATCGGCGAGGACCATTCGCAACCGTCTCCATGAAGCTGGGCTACGGTCCCGCACACCGTTAGGCCGTCTTCCGCTCATGCCCCAACATCGTGCAGCCCGCCTCCAGTGGTGTCGCGACAGGCGTGAATGGAGGGACAAATGGAGACGTGTCGTCTTCAGCGATGAGAGTCGCTTCTGCCTTGGTGCCAATGATGGTCGTATGCGTGTATCGTTCTACCATTCCTAGACCGGCAAGGGAACTTGCTGTTCCAACAGGACAATGCACGTCCGCATGTATCCCGTGCCACCCAACGTGCTCTAGAAGGTGTAAGTCAACTACCCTGGCCAGCAAGATCTCCGGATCTGTCCCCCATTGAGCATGTTTGGGACTGGATGAAGCGTCGTCTCACGCGGTCTGCACGTCCAGCACGAACGCTGGTCCAACTGAGGCGCCAGGTGGAAATGGCATGGCAAGCCGTTCCACAGGACTACATCCAGCATCTCTACGATCGTCTCCATGGGAGAATAGCAGCCTGCATTGCTGCGAAAGGTGGATATACACTGTACTAGTGCCGACATTGTGCATGCTCTGTTGCCTGTGTCTATGTGCCTGTGGTTCTGTCAGTGTGATCATGTGATGTATCTGACCCCAGGAATGTGTCAATAAAGTTTCCCCGTCCTGGGACAATGAATTCACGGTGTTCTTATTTCAATTTCCAGGAGTGTAATTTTAAGAATTGGTTTTTGGAAGATTTTCTTCCAGGGACTAAAATATACCTAAGGAAAATGTACTTGCCTTAAAAAGTAATCTTATCGCTTGAAAACGCAGGTTCACACCCTGATGAGGAATCATTAACAATGTGGCGGTATTCGCGCATTTTTATTATCCCCTAACGTGACGAGTTTAGTACAGCCTATAGACCAAGGCACTTTAAAAATGCGTGAAGAAAAGGTACCGTCGTCGTTTGCTTCAATCGCTTCTACAAACAACAGAAGGTGAAGCAACCATCAAAGAATTTCTAAAATAAAACTGCGATTAAAGACGTAGTTTACTGCGTAGCCGATTCATGGTCTGAAATAAAGGCGGAGACACTAAAAAAAAGTCTTGGAAACAGATTTTAAGGAATGAAACGAATACCTACAGTACAGACGAAGATGACGTACTATTTGCAGAACTGATGAAAAAGCTTGCTGCATGTGAAAATGAGAGTGCAAGTGATGTTTCATAATGGATGAACAGTGATGAACAGTGTGAAGTGATTGATCTTGCAATTGTTGAAATGATTTGTGAACCCGCTAGCCGGCCTGAGTGGCCGTGCGGTTCTGGGCTCTACAGTCTGGAACCGCGGGACCGCTACGGTCGCAGGTTCGAATCCTGCCTCGGGCATGGATGTGTGTGATGTCCTTAGGTTAGTTAGGTTTAAGTAGTTCTAAGTGCTAGGGGACTGATGACCACAGCAGTTAAGTTCCATAGTGCTCAGAGCCATTTGAACCAATTTGGCCCCGCTAAAGACAGTGTCCACGAGGAATTGCTTGAGGAAATTGTACCTGTGATCATTCACACGGAGGCTTGCCAGCGCTAGATGTGGCAGTGCGTTATATCGAGTAGCAAGCGGAAGATAGTCCACCTAACACCATGTTTCTTAGATGGTGGCGCGACATTGCTGCTAAAAGACGAGGTTCTGTTTTAAAACAAAGGGCTATAAACAATTTCTTTAAATGTAACTCATGTTTTTGCATCTTGGGAACGTATTCCCGCAAATGTACCTACAACACAGGTATCTACTATATTGTTTTTTATTTACTTTTTAGTCATTACTGTGTTCATTAAACATATATATCCATGATATACCTATTTATTTAACGATATTTCCTTATTTTCCGAGGTTTTTTTTTTGTAAATCGATGTAGCTTCAGCCACAATTAGCTCGAATTGCTGGATCTCTACTATAATTTTAAGGAGCAGACAAGAGGATAACTATGCACAACAAAAATGTTCCGTACGTTACATGGCCCTTTATACACTGAAGCGCCAAAGGAACTGGTATAAGCATACATATTCAAATGCAGAGACATACATACATACATACATACATTAATCGTTGTTCCATAGATCATGACTAAGACATTTCGTAATTATGTGGAATGTGCCACTTTAACATAAGTTTTCTTTACACAAAATAATTAATTTTTAATTTTTTTTCTTACAGTTACTACTTCATATCCAAGAATTCATCTATTGAGTAGAAGGAGTTCTCATTCAGAAATTCTTTTAATTTGCTTTTAAATGTTGGTAGGTTATCTGTCAGACTTTTAATACTATTTGGCAAATGACCAAAGATTTTTGTGGCAGCATAATTCACCCCTTTCTGTGCCAAAGTGAGATTTAATCCAGAATAGTGAATATCATCCTTTCTTCTAGTGTTGTAGCTATGCACTTCGCTGTTATTTTTGAATAAGAATGGGTTATTAATGACAAATTTCATAAGTGAATATATGTATTGCGATGGTACTGTGAATATCCCGAGTTCCTTAAATAAACGTCTGCAAGGTGATCTTGGGTGGGCTCCAGCTATTATTCTGATTACACGCTTTTGTGCAATGAATACTTTCTCTCTCAATGACGAATTGCCCCCAAATATGATGCCATATGAAAGCGGTGAATGAAAATAGGCATAGTAGGCTAATTTACTGATATGCTTATCACCAAAATTTGCAATAACCCTAATAGCATAAGTAGCTGAACCTAACCGTTTCAGCAGATCATCGATGTAAACAGGCAGAATATGGCACTGCGCTCGGCAACGCCTATATGAGACAACAAGTGTATGGAGCAGTTGCTAGACAAGTTACAGCTGCTACAATGACAAGTTATCAAGATTTAAGTAAGTTTGAAGGTGATGTTATAGTCGGCGCACAGCATCTCCGAGGTAGCGATGAAGTGGGGATTTCTCCGTACGACTGTTTCACGAGTGTACCGCGAAAATCACGAATCTGAAAAAACATCATAGCTCCAACATCGCTGTGGTCGGAAAAAGATGCCACAAGAACAGGACCGACGACGACTGAAGAGAATCGTTCAACGAGACAGAAGTGCAACCCTTCCGCAGATTGCTGCAGATTTCATTGCTGGGTCATCAACAAGTGTCAGTGTGCGAACCATTCGACGAAACATCATCGATATGGGCTTTCGGAGCCGAAGGCCTACGCATGTACCCTTGATGACTGTACGACAAAAAGATTTTTGCCTCACCCCGACCCGTGCACATCGACATTGGCCTGTTGATGACTGAAAAAATGTTGCCTCATTGGACCAAATTGCTGAGGTCATCGGTCCCTAAGCCTACACATTACTTAATCTAACTTAAACTTACGCTATAGACAACACACATACCCATGCCCGAGGGAGGACTGGAACCATCGACGTGGGGAGCCTCACGGACCATGACAAGGCGCCCAAGACCGCGCGGCTGTTTCAAATTGTATCGAGCGGACTAACGTGTTCGGGTTTGGATACAACCTCATGAATCAATGGACCGTGCATATCAGCAGGGAACTGTTCAAGCTGGTGGAGGCTCTGTAACGGTGTGGGGCATGCGCAGATGGAGTGATATGGGACCCCTGATACGTGTAGATACGACTCTGACAGTTTATTCATGGCATTGGTGACCGGGAGACCCCTCGCGGGGCGGTTCGGCTACCGCTCCACAAGTTCTTTAACGTCACTACGTCGACTTGCGATTGAATGAGGATGAAATGATAATGAAAGACACACAACACCTAGTCATCTCGAGGCAGAGAAAATCCCTGACCCCGCCGGGAATCGAACCCGGAACCCCGTGCGCGGTAAGGGAGAACGCTACCGCAAGACCACGAGCCGCGGGCACTCTTGACAGGTAACACGTAGGTAAGCATCCTGTCTGATCACCTGTATCCATTCATGTCCATTGTGAATTCCGACGGACTTGGGCAATTCCAGCCGGACAACGCAACACCCAACATGTCCAAAATTGCTACAGATTGGCCCCAGGGACACTCTTCCGAGTTTAAACACTTCCGCTGCCCACCAAACTCCCCAGACATGAACATTATTGAGCATATCTGGGATGCCTTGCAACGTGCTGTTCAGAAGAGATCACTACTCACTCGTAGTCTTACGGATTTATGGACAACCCAGCAGGATTCATGGTGTCAGTTCAGTGCAGCACTACTTAGGACATTAATCGGGTCCATGATACGTCGTGTTGTGGCACTTCTGCGTGCTCGCGGGGGCCCTACACGATATTAAGCAGGTGTACCAATTTCTTTGGCTCTTCAGTGTACATCCTCACTCAGTTTCTAGACGGTCTGCCGCTTACAGTTTTTAGGGGAATCTAGTAATACTCTGATCGCATACATAAAGAAAGTGATCGTTATGGTGTAACGCCCGATAGGTTAGCAACACAATGTACAGGTAACGCGGTTACCACCGTAACTGACCAAAGCTACTAGGAAAACTACCGTAGGCTACACTTACTTATGAAAATCTACAGTGGCCTACGGTAGTTTGAATACTCTAGGGTCAATACATTCGACCAGCAGTGTCAAAGACCGTTGCATTTTAATGTCAGGTAGATCAGCATTCCAAATTTTACTGAAAGGGCAAGCCTTTTCTCCTTTTTTTGTATTATCTGCCAGTCTAATTTCGATTAATTCATTTAAGACGCAGTCCGATAGCGAAGCGCAGGGCTGCAGACCTGACAGGAATGTCATCGGTTAATATGCCAGGCAACTTTACGAGCCATATCAAGTGGATCATATGGGGAGGAGATGGTGGGACTCGTACGGAAACTTGTTAATCTTTTTAAGAAGAAGGGAAGCTGCTGACTGCTCTCGTTTCTCTACTGAGATGCGGTAATTAAGGTATTATACCTAAATTTGTAAGGTTTGTTCATTACATTAGTACCAAAATCGCCCAACGAGTGAGGTGGTGCAATGTTTAGCACACTGGACTCGCATTCGGTAGGACGACGGTTCAAATGCGCGTCCGACCATCCAGATTTAGGTTTTCCGTGATTCTCCTGTATCGCTCCAGGCAAATGCCGGGATGGTTCCTTTGAAAGGGCACGGCCTATTTCCTTCCCCATCTTTGAAACAATCTCAGCTTGTGTTCCGTCTCTAAAGACCTTCTTTCCTTCCAAAATGGCCATTAGTATCAGGAAGCGTGCTACTTTTGCCCTTGTGAGGATGCACATTCGTTTTACTGGCAAACACCTGGATGTTATATCCATATCTTGGGGGAATGGGTACATTGTTCTTGTTGGGCACTATCAGACTGGGCATGGAGGAGTGCTGTCACTAAGCAGTCTTCAAAATTTCAGCGCTTTTTTTCTCGACCAACGATAATGGATGACGACATCAGTCGACGGATCGTGATTAACTTCACGAGCAGATATTTGGACAACGCTACTCTATCAGTTTTGGAGAAAGCCCTAAATTTTGTCCCAACTTCCATGCTCCTATGTATCACGGAATTCATTTGCTCTGTGGACCAAGCAGAAAAATCGGGTAGGAGTTTTCACATGCGTTGCTTTTAGGGCTCTGCCCCTGTAAGGTAACATCTCCTGTGCCGAAAAGTTACCAATACGGTCCCTTAGAGAAGATCCGGATTTACTAATTCTACCGGCGATTGAAATTAATGCCACAGTTCTTTCATGGGAGGATTATATGGACAAAATGGATCTTATACTTAAGGACTTGACAACAGATTATGTGAGCAAAAAGGATCTTATATGTAGGGGCTCTTATACTTACGGACTTCATTGACCGAAGATGAGCTCAAAAAACTTCATTCTGGTTTTGTTGTTACAACGAGATTATATGATCTACTGACGGTCCCAAAGACAGGTCACCACTAGTTCCACTGTCAGTGATTTGAGTACGCTGCGGGCTTTCAAAAAAAAAATGGTGGCCCTCAACTACGTACCCTCAGACTCGGAGTTGAAATATTAAATGTTTTGGTTCAAATGGCTCTGAGCACTATGTGACTTAACATCTATGGTCATCAGTCCCCTAGAACTTAGAACTAGGTAAACCTAACTAACCTAAGGACATCACACAACACCCATTCATCACGAGGCAGAGAAATAAATGTTTTGATTGGTTTAGTTGTCAAGGGGCTGAGATACGTAGTTGCCGCATTACATGCCAAATAACGCTGAGTCTACAGTATACAATATGAATACACACATGAATCGAATAGTCGTAGGTTCTTATCACTTGGCAATTGCGAATTTTGAATGTAACATAGAAATTTATAAATGAAAGACTGCAATTAAATGAAATCTGCAGGAGCTATTTTAAGGAATTGAAATGATGAGTACGATAGCAGAAGTACCTTTAAGAATGCCGTTTATTACTGTAAAACTCTTATTGGTGTAGATGGTCCAGCAATTGAATAAAATATAAGTTGAATAACAAGGAAACAGTAGATTCCTACTTCGCGTAATTATTTATGAACAACAACATAGCTCGTGAGATATTCACTTCTAAATGCGTACTACGCCTTCACTGCAGAAACCACGGAAATCTCACAAGTGCACAAGTCGTCACTACGAAATACTTCTATCTCCCGCGACCACGTGCAAAGTGCTCAACACTCTCCAAGTATTTCCTGCGACCGTCCGTCGCACCATCCCATCCAGCACTCCCCTGTCCTGTGCGGCCCGATACTCCTTCCCCACTTCCATACAGTCTCTCCATTTACTTCGGTAGTAGTCTACCGTAGTAACGAGCGCTGTGATTGGCTAGAGCGCTCCCGCCATGTCTCCAAGCCAACACACACAAACATATTGAAACACATACGAAATACTGTATTTGCATGAAATAACTTAAAAATTAAATAAACATTCCTGTGGCTGGACCATAAACCGCTCTAACACACATTATTAAATACATAAACAAATCAAATAAACATATATCAAAGGAATAGAAACAAAAGTAGGCCAGTAGCCTAATGTCTGTGCTTTTTAAAACACAGTAAATATTTGACCAATGTCTTCAGGAATATTATATATCGGATGTAAACAAAGACATAGACGAATAAATATATTTATAAGCATGCTGCTACAGTTTTTTCGTGTAACTGTGGAGTACTTAAGGCCTGACGCGATCAATAGTAATCGGTCACTTTGACCTCCAATAACTCATGTACTATCCATGTTACATGCCTTTAATTCATACCGATTTAGGTTTACACTAACAGCTTTCTAAAGACACTTCGACCGACAAAATCGGATGAACCGTTTAGATTTTGGAAATTCGTTGCTGGGTGTTAACTGTATAATTTACAGTCAGATACTGAACTTTAAACTAACAAATATATTGAAAATCTGATTACACCATCAGAATCGCCGTGCAAATAATGGTAATATACATGTTTCTTTTTAAGGTATCGTGATTCCTCTGGCTATTATTAATTTCTACATGAACTGTGAAATGTCTGCCATTATGTTTTCTCAAAGACCGCCATCTTTGGCACTGCCAGCATACAAATTCCTTCATCGACACAAAGCACAGTCCTCGACACAGCGTCAACAAGGAATTCCCAGCCACACTGTCGGCCTGGACCACGCGCTGTGGCTGCCCCTCTTGCTCCGGCTAATGTTCCGCACCACGCAGTTGCTGATGAGCCCCGGCTTGCTCAGCGGCCCGTACGGCCACGCCAACTCCGAACTAGAATATTTTCAGGGCGCCACAACTCGCCCGTTACCTCACAATGCTCACGTACAACAAACAAAGTATTTAGCGTTTGTTCTTAGTCCTCACATAGGAAAATTTTAACACCATACACTATTTGATCAAAAGCATCGAGACACCTACTAGTGTACGGTAATATGTGCTGTGTCCACGCTTCGCCTTTGTGATGGCTTCAGCTCTACTGGAGAGATATCTGAAAGCCTGTGAAGGAATGCTAGTCCATTCTTCCTTAAATGCCGAAACCAGGGAAGGTGGTAATGTTGGATGCAGGGGTCGGGAGCAAAGTCGACAGTCTAATTCACCTCAGCAATATACCATTGGGTTCAGGTCAGGACCCTGCGTCTGTACCCAACGATTTTCTACTGCTGAACTTCTCTTCTAAACAGCATCCCATACAAGCAAACCGGCAGCATCTTTACCTGTGGTTATTCATACTTCAGGTGCTTGGGATATGCACGGCTCTGTTTAAAAATAATAGCTCGATGTAGTCATATTGTTGAGCCCCGCACGTCTGCTTTCATGCAACACAGATAACTCCTTGCAGGTAACAACCTGTAGCTGTGATCTTGTAGTGAAATAATCTATGCATTGGCTAGGATTGAGAGTTAGTAAAATACACAAAAATGCAAAATAAAAGTTCAATGAATAATTTAATCACAAAGCTTCTATTCTAATGTCTATAATTGATGTAGACGACAGAGAATTATGTTGAATATTATTTATTCAAGAAAGGACATCTCAGATAAATGGGAAGTAGTCCTATGATATTCAGTTGAAGTACATAAGGAAAATAGTCTTATCCAACACAGTAAAGTTACGTTGAGAGCGTTATGAGGATGGTAGCACACTCCTCAAACTAAATTTAATCAAAGATACGTCAAACCTAAGTCGATTTCGTAATGATAATACACGAAATATTCGCCAACTCAAAGCAGTTCAGAGTTCAACACGATAACTTAAAAATTTGCACATGCGCTACTAAGAATAGTAAGTCATACCCATCTGTCCTCAGCTCCGTAATACAAGCGGAAAAAGTTAGAATTCTACTCTGGAGCACACTCAGACGTCTCGACATATGAAGTCCCTTCAGAAGTTAAAGTATGGTAGTAGCCATTCACCACACAGAATCATACACCTTCACGATCGAATAGCACTCCTTAGCACAGGCAGGTCTGCCTCCTTCCAGATCTCACGTTAAAGCGCCTAGAATCGCTCCCTTGAGCTCAACTCTAGAAAATGTGTTCCTCTCCACTTGATCCCATAGTGTTCTGCTACTGTCTGCTTTTCCACTGGCTGAAGGCTAAGCCCACCAAAAATATATCGTTCTTAAGTTCTACAGACATCATTTGACTCAACTTGACGACTTTCCAAACTAAAACTAATTCATTACAACAATGTTTAAATAAAAAATATTATAAACATTCAGACACACTCAAACCATTCACAATAAAAATAGAGGTTTGTCCATAAACACATAAGCCAGTATTCTTGCGCAAGTGTGCTCACAATAAACGACAACAGATTGTTATGAAATAGTGTTTAAACAATTATTTAGGCCTGCATGTCAGAAGAGTCTTTTGGCACTCTTCTACAAAGGTGGTGTCAGCTAACACATGCGACTGACCACTTCTTAAATTACCACAATTTTATACTATCAACTGTAATTAATATTTCAATGAAGTTAGTGGGAAAATAGTAAACACTTCATTAAATAAATAAACCAGTTTGACAAGATATGAGATAGTCATGCTGTAATCATTTGCTGTGAAATTGTAGAGGATACGATGTCCTGACAAATATTTGCATAATAAAAAGATATAAAAAAATTTACAGATACATAGCTTGCAGAGATGATATCCATAGTACAATGCTAGCTTCTGAGGTATCGTATATTGCAATTGCATGAAGTGTTTAAACGTCGTTAATTCGGAGGTTTATTGTGAAAATGTTTATTCAGTCTGAAATATTAACTTCTCTAATTTTAAAGGTATTGAAAACACTGTTGTGCCACTGGATGCACTTCATTTTTATGAGATCGTAGATACATTCAGATTTGTTTTAATACTTGACTGTGGGTTATTATATATTCTCAAAGAGTTGTAAGAAGCCATCTTGCAGCTTGTCTGACACTCCGCCATTTTTGGTGCATCTTCTGTGCAAAGGCCATGCGAGCAACAGCCATCCAAATTGTCAGCTTTCGGATTGACCCATTTCTGGCGACGCTGCACGTCTTCGTGCCTGGACTCTCCCGTATCGGTCGCCTAGCCAGATTTGCCACTGTGCAGTCTGAGCCCCGGGCCCGCTAGCGTACAACGTACAACAGTTTCACCTCCACTCACACCAAACCGCTCACCTACATACCACTCTTACCAGGCCAGTCCATTTGAGGGGTATTACTTTCCACAACTATTGCCTCACAGATGCTGCTTTACGACAACATGGAGTGTCATGCTGATACAATCACCATTTACGAACTGTTCCTCTACTGTAAGCAGTATACACTGCTGTAAAAAGTTTCATGTCTTTCGCACTTAGCGTTTTCATAAGGACAGTAGAGGAACACACACTAACCACGAAAAACACCCACATATCGCAACACTGCCCTGTACTTCATTGTTAGCATTATGCTAGATGGCATTTAATGCCCTTCAGGCATTCGCTAAACCCATATTCTTACCACAGGATGCAGTGTAATTCGTCACTCTGAACCACTCATTTTCAGTCATCTACTGTCCAGGGGCGTCGCTCTTTATGACACATCTAGTGTCGCTTAGGACTGACTATGTGTAGTTTATGAGAAGCTGCTCGACCCCAGTCTTTTCAACTCCCCACGCACAGACTTTGTGCTAAATGGCGTGCTGGTAGCCCTTTGGCACTCACACCTGGTTCCTACCGCTGATTCCATGACATTTATTATTCAGTAACAAGTCTTTTGAAAGAAATGATGGAGTAGCTACCACTAGTCCATTATCTCCACAGCCGCCAATTTATTTAAGGAAGATAATGAAGACGGCGCGCTGAGGACAACACTTTTGAAACCTACCTGTGTTTGGAGGCACATTGACAATACGTTTACGATGTGGTCACTTGGACTAAGCACTCTCAACTCTTTTATGGATCGTTTTAATTAGCTTCATCCCAGCATCAAGACCACAGTGGAGGTCGAAAGGGATGGAGAGCTTCCGTTTCTGGATGGGTTGGTCTACTGAAAGGACGATGGGGATCTGGAACAAGGTGTTTACAGAAAATCAACGCATACGACATGTATCTATAGGCATTGCCAATTCAGGGCTTCCTGAGGAAGTTGGCTAGGAGGGCGTACGCCATCTCAAGCGCAGAAACCTTGACACAATAGCTAGGACACCTTAAGCTCGTTTTCAGGAGGGGAAGATGTCTGCAGATCGGTTGCGTTTCTAGCATATGGTGGGTGTGTATCTTCAAAGATAGGCAGGATTTTAAAAATATATAACATTAGAGTAGCGTTTCGATCACTAGACAAGATTAGACGCTCCTTGGCTCGATTAAAGATGATCTAGGACTGAGAAAGTTCGGCGTTTACAAAATCACTTGTCTTTGTGGAAAATCGTGTACTGGCTACAAAATTCGCACTGTTCACGACAGATGTGTTGAGCACCATCGCCGTACACGGTTACTACAATCTGAGAAATCTGCGATGGCAGAACACTGTCTAACAGAAGTACAGAGAATTATGTATGATGGACACATGTAGTTGCCACTGTGTCTCGCTGTTGTGGCTTTTTATAGTCGAAATTAGATTAGGATACAATATTACACTGACGGCAAAAAACCGCAACACCAAAATATAATTAATGTAGAGTAATTAAATTTCAAGAATACGTTTGTCTAAGTAAAATTTTCAGTGATTATCATTGCAAGATCACGTCTTAGTGTAAGCGCGAGATTAGCGAGTGCAAATGTGAATGCCCGGTAAACGAGTAAGTGGTGTAACCGGCAGTGTTGAATGCAAGCATGCGAACATGGATGGATTGTGATGTACAGGTGCCGGATGTCAGATTATGCAATGGAGAATGTTCCACTCGGTCGGTCAATACAGGGATGGTTAATGTAGTTTGTGGACGACGCTGGAGTTGCCGTCCGACGATGTCCCATATGTGCTCGATTCGAGAAAGATTTGGTGATCGAGCAGGCCAAGACAACATGTCGACAACAGTGATATGTGGTCGAACGTTATCCTGCTGGAAAACACCCCCTGGAATGCTGTTCAAAAAAGTTCAAATGTGTGTGAAATCTTATGGGACTTAACTGCTACGGTCATTAGTCCCTAAGCTTACACACTACTTAACCTAAATTATCCTAAGGGCAAACACGCACACCCATACCCGAGGGAGGACTCGAACCTCCGCCGGCACCAGCCGTGGAATGCTGTTCACGAATGGTAGCACGACAGGTCGAATCACCAGACTGACCTACAGATTTGCACGAAGGGTGCGTAGGATAACCACAAGAGTGCTCCCCAGACCGCGACTCCAGGTGTAGGTCCAGTGTGTCTAGTTCACAAACAGGTTGTTTGCAGGCCCTCAACTGTCTCCTTCTAGCCAACACAAAGCCATCAAAGGCAGCGAGGCAAAAACAGCTTTCATGAGGAAACACAACGAGCCTCCACCCTGGCATCCAATGAGCTCTCGCTTGACAACTCTGAATCCATAAATGGCGGTGGTTTGGTGTCGGTGGAACACACGCTGCAGGGCGGCTGGCTCGGAGCTGTTTTTGAAGTAACCGATTTGTAGCGATTCGTTGTGTCACCGTGGTGATAACTACTGGCTCTGAGCACTATGGGACTTAACATCTATGGTCATCAGTCCCCTAGAACTTAGAACTACTTAAACCTAACTAACCTAAGGACAGCACACAACACCCAGCCATCACGAGGCAGAGAAAATCCCTGACCCCGCCGGGAATCGAACCCGGGAACCCGGGCGTTGGAAGCGAGAACGCTACCGCACGACCACGAGATGCGGGCTGCTAACTACTGCTCAAATTGCTGCTGCAGATTCAGTACGATCAACACTGACTCAAAGGAAGGCCTCGGCGCTTGTTCGTGACGTCACGTCAGCTAGGCACGGCGAACGCCAGGTCTGTTGCAGGCACACTCATAATGGTGGTGTCTCCCTCTCTGACACAGGAAAAGGTGAAACTATTGGCGGTATTTGACCAACACACATTGTTCTGAGAGATTTCTGCGATTAATTAATTGTGCAATTCATTACACTTCTTAACAAATAGTGTACTCCTGAACTTAAATTTCCATCTGTTTTAAGGATTGACATGCAAAAACAACTTCATTCTCCAGCAGCAACAGGATTCGTGCTTCTTTACCTTATTTGTAAATCTGAGGAAGTTACGTTTTTACTGGGTTGCTTTTACAAGAAAATGTGAACATATTGGTGCTCTTCTTTAGGTATCTTGGTTGACTATGGGGCGAGGAGCACTGAATGTTAATGAAATATCTTGCGATTGTACACGTTGTGGGAGGGGGTGGGGGACAGAAGAAGGGGCAAAAGAGAAATACTTGTTTTATCAAATAAATTTTTTTTATCTTATAAAGTTTCTCCTTTCAGTTGCAAGAGGGGAATGTTTATCCTTTATAATGTGCATGTTTAAAAAATTTAAGCTCAGTAGTACTTTTGATGTATGAAGCTATTTTGTTTCCTGTTTAGAATTCCTTTCGTTGAAAACGACTGTAATCTAATGACTGGCAACAGTTGGACATTTACACATGTAAATTAGTTCGCATTTCCAGTGACTATGTCAAACGAAACTAAATAAATAAATAAAAGAAACCAGCTCATTGTAAGGGGGTTGGGGTAAGTTTCGATAGCAAAATGGATCAAGTAAATATAGTTTCTCGAATGTAAAATTTCCGAAGCTTGCAATGGGGCAAAGCATCTTCTCATATTGATCTACGTTTGTTTCGACAGGATTCAGTAATACAGAATTATGATCTTCATTTGTAGCTTTACGATAGTAAGAAAATCTTTCATCTAAATAAAACTGCAGAATCCAAAACAATACCAAACAGTTTGTCCAAAAATAAGAGATTTATAGTGATAAACGCGCCCAGGCGTTTCTGCCTGCAACAGACCTGGCGTTCGCCGTGCCTAACTGACGTGACGTCACGAACAAGCGCCGAGGCCTTCCTTTGAGTCGGTGTTGGTACGATGCGCCACAGCAACACGCCGCACATGATGGTGTTCCGTCTCACAAGGGAACCTCCCCACCGCACCCCCCTCAGATTTAGTTATAAGTTGTCACAGTGGATAGGCCTTGAAAAACTGAACACAGATCAATCGAGAAAACAGGAAGAAGTTGTGTAGAACTATGAAAAAATAAGCAAAATATACAAACTGACTAGTCCATGTGCAACACAGGCAACATTAAGAAGAATGAGAGCTCAGGAGCGCCGTGGTCCGTGGTTAGCATGAGCAGCTGCGGAATGAGAGGTCCTTGGTTCAAGTCTTCCCTCGAGTGAAAAGTTAATTTCTTTATTTTCGGACAATTATTATCTGTCCGTCCGTCCGTCCGATGCGAGGTAACTGCGCCGATTGTGAAACTGCTGCATTCATTTGTTGCAGTTTATGTGACAAACTCTTATGTTTTCATCACTATTTTGGGAGTGATTGACACATCCACAAGAAAACCGAAATCGGGCAAGGTAGAAGAATCTTTTTACCCATTCGCCAAGTGTACAAGTTAGGTGGGTCGACAACATATTCCTGTCATGTGACGCACATGCCGTCACCAGTGTCGTATAGAATATATCAGACGTGTTTTCCTGTGGAGGAATCGGTTGACCTATGACCTTGCGATCAAATGTTTTCGGTTCCCATTGGAGAGGCACGTTCTTTCGTCTACTAATCGCACGCTTTTGCGGTGCGGTCGCAAAACACAGACATTAAGCTTATTGTAGTGAACAGAGACGTCAATGAACGAAAGGGCAGATCATAACTTTGCGAAAATAAAAAAATTAAACTTTTGACTCGTGGAAAGATTTGAACCCTCGACCTCTTGTTCCACAACTGCTCACGCTAACCACGGGACCACGACGCCCTTGAGCTCGGGTTTTCCTAGATGTTGCCTATACTGCACATGGACTACTCAGTTCGTATATTTTGCTTTTTTTTCATAGTCTTATACAACTTCTTCCTGTTTTCTCGATTGATCTGTGTTCAGTTTTTCAAGGTCTATCCACTGTGCCAACTTACAACTAAATCTGAGGGGGGTGCGATGGGGAGGTTCCCTTGTCAGTAATGCCATATGACCGTCCACAGCCCAGTCTTCTTGCGATCGTACATTCTTCTGACCACCGCTGACAGCAATCAACTACAGTGACTACATTGCTACAGTATCGCACAAGGAATATTCATCCTCTCATAGCCCTATTATATGACCTCGTTAAAACTCAGCGTGGTGTTGATAACGACGTCTTTGTCGTCTTAAAGGCATTCTTGCCTAACACCAACTCACCACGTCGATTTTCAAAGGCGACTAACGCTGACGACCGTTGTATCGTATATTTAAATCAATCTTGATTTGAATCCTCATAGTGCCGCCGCTAACTTTCGTTAATGTCGCTAAACTCCTTCTCGCTGTTGCGATTTTTTTCCGTTAGCGTATAAATACAGACAAGGCTCACCTTAAAGTAAAATGTGGAACTCTGTTGTACCTTACATTAAAAAACAACTGTCTTTGTCTTAGGCAGCAGAATATATTGACCCAAATAATCGTAAGCGATTCATCGTTTCTTCCAACTTTCACCACAGGGGCATTACGCTTTCACTTTGCGTTAGGGAGCAGCAGCGACGATTTATGACACGCGCGCTGTTGGTTTTCTGTAGCGTATAGAAGACTAACGACACGAAACAAAGCAAACGGGGTCGCTGCTGTAAAGCAGCGCACTTATGGATGCACATTGATCCGATGTTGTGCCACAGCGCTCAACGGGCATCGCCGTCCGCTTGCTGATCAATCCCTGGACGATTACCGTACCGGAACCAGGGACACTTTGGCACACTGCATACGAGACTTCTGCATCTGCAACAACACAAATAAGCCCGTTTTGAAGCGAATAAATACTTGCCGTCCAACCAGGCTGGGTATGGGTCGAAGAAGCGAATCTTCGAGTGTTCAACCACCATGGTGTCAGCTTCTGCCGTGAGGTCGTCGCCATACTACAGTCATCATGTCTGGACAAACTGCCAAGAGAATCCAGCTACCGCTTGACGGCCCGAGGGTCGAACTAAAGCCCCTTAGCCACCAAGCCACTGAGGCGCTCGCCAGCACCAGTCGCCACAAGCCAGTCGCAGGTCGGGGGTTTGCTCCCTAGACGTTTGCGCCCACCCATTGCCATGGCAGGATGGGAATCGGCATCCTGCGCTAGCAGGGAGAACACGGCAAGTACCATAACCCTGTTCCCCAGAAACTTCACTTAGTGGAACAGGGATCAAAATAAGCGAACATATGTCTCGACATATCCGTAGATACATGACCATTTTTGAGAAAATCACCGTTTTAGGCCCCTTGTTCAAACCCTAATTATTACTTTTAATTTTGTTTTTCATTTATCTACCCATACCTGTAGAAGATTACTGTAACAGTGTGTTAAGTATATATTGGAATAACGTTGTCTTTATTCGTCCACTAACTGAATGGCTGGTGAATGAATTTTAAATAAGGTGTAAGTAGGCTGTCTAGGTTTTTATGTTGGTAACGCCACGTAGCGCTCTGTATGAAAATCACTGACTGTGCTATGTGCAGTCTGTGGCTGGTTGGACTTATTGTTGGAATATTCGCTTGCGTAGTGTTGGGCAGTTGGATGTGAACAGCGCGTAGCGTTGTGCAGTTGGAGGTGAGCCGCCAGCAGTGGTGGATGTGGGACAGAGATACCAGAGTTCAAGGTTAATATAAGCGGACGATCTGGACGTGTGTCCGACAGAAAAAGGAAATTTGTAAAGTTGGTTGTCATGAACTAATATATATATATATATATATATATATATATATATATATATATATATATATATATATATATATATATATATATAGGGTGTCCCAGCTATCTTGTCCACCCAAAATATCTCCTGGAACAATAACAGCTATTGGAAAACGACTTTCACCGGCATCAATGTAGGGCTGGGGCCCATGAATGTACATATTTGGAAACATTCTAAAACGAAAGCATTTGTGTTTTTTAACACAAACTTATGTTTTTTTAAATGGACCTCCTATATTTTTTCTTCAGCAATCCATAGCATGACAAAGCACATACACAATGGCGTTGATTGCATCGCAATATTCCCATTACATCCCGAGATATTGAGACGCGAAGTTGACGCTTGAAACACCCGACATGCGCTGCTGGCGCACGTCCTGAGGCTCAGGCGTGAACCCCATGCTGCCCGTAATCGCGATGTGATTGACATGCGTAATTACACTTCCATACTTATCGAGAGGTCCGAAACGAATAATACGGTCTGCTGCCATCCTGCATTAACATCGTGCATTCCAGCAGGTATTTATCCCATAGGCTAGGGGTGATGCGGTTCTGTAACATATCTGTGTACCGCAACGTTAGTCACAAAGTTAACTTCGCTTATCGTTAATCCGTTACTAAAAAGGTAATGCCGTTCAACGTTAAAACTTTACTTTACTGTAGATCTAGCGCAAGTGACAGTTAATCATTCACTCGTAATAGTAAAATTCATGTTGATGGTTTTAGTGAAACGAGCAAGTGGACTAAAAGTTTTACCGTTGTTTAGGTAAAAATGTTTTGATTTGGGAAGTTCAGGTAGGACATAGAAGATGAATGTAAACATGTTTTGGCCGTGCGGCTAAAGGCGCTGCAGTCTGGAACCGCAAGACCGCTACGGTCGCAGGTTCGAATCCTGCCTCGGGCATGGATGTTTGTGATGTCCTTAGGTTAGTTAGGTTTAACTAGTTCTAAGTTCTAGGGGAGTAATGACCTCAGCAGTTGAGTCCCATAGTGCTCAGAGCCATTTGAACCATTTTTTTTAAACATGTTTAACCAATTAGTTTTATTATCACATAATTATCAGTGTTATGTTTATCTAACGCGTTAAATGACAAATTGTTGCAAACAGGTGTTTCTTAACATCACTGGGTAAAATGGCCCTTTGTAGAAACTTCCACTGTGATACCAGCACTACATACTAAACATAGCGTTCACATCTCATGCTCAATGTGATGCCCATTGGCTTGCATACATAGGGTCACTCTGTGGATGAAGGATGCCCTACATCGTGCTACTGTTTCCTATTTGATGGCTGTACAAGCATCAGTAATGCGTTGCTTCATGTCCTCTGGTGTTGTTGGTTCATGTTGGTAAACAGCATCCTTCACTGCTCCCCAAAGAAAATAATCCAGCGGTGTAAAGTCCGGAGATCGGGCAGGCCACCTAACTGGGCCACCTCGTCCAATCCACCTACCAGGGAACTTATGGTTCAGAAGGCGTCGTGCTCGTAAGGCGTTATGTGCAGGGCATCCGTCATGCTGATACCACATGACCATTCTCCGGTTCAGAGGTACGGTGTCCAAGAGAACATGAAGATTGTGTCGTATAAATCTGGAGTATTGTCTGCCATTTCGGATGCCATTTATAAAGACAGGTCCGATAATGGTATCTCCAATAATCCCACACAAAACATTAACTTTCCACGGACGTTGATGCTCTACCTGACGGAGCCATTTTGGATTGTCTGCGGACCAATAATGCATATTCCTCATATTGACAATTCCTTTGTTGGAGAATGATGCCTGGTCGGTAAAGAGAACATCTGCAAAAAAATTTGGATTAGTCAGAAGTTTTTGCTGAGCCCACCGACAAAATGTTACGCTATTGCGGAAGTCATTTCCATGAAGATCCTGGTGTAAATGAACATGGTAAGGATGAAATTTATGACGTTTAAGAATACACTGTGCACTTGATTTCGACACACCAACTTCACGTTCAATTTGACGTGTGCTGATTTGAGGATTCACAGTTATGGTAGCGAGCACAGCAACTTCAGCACGTTCATCTGTGCGTGTTCTAGGATGATGTCGAGGTCTTGGATTTAAGCTTCCCGTTTCACGTAGACGAGATGTGAGACGACCAAACATCCGGCGCGAAGGCGATGGCTTGTCAGGGAATCGTCTTCTGTACAGTCGTTCTGCCTGAACAGCATTTCGTCCACCTACAACAGGGTACAGTACAGGTATGCAGAGTAGGGTAGAAAACAGACATATTAACTTAATAATCATAATGTTCGCTAACAGTACTATCAACAAACAAGCAATCTCATAACGTATTTCCCGTCAACGTACATTCTCCACAGATCAGCAGCATTTCTACCATATCTTCATGTGTGTACATTATACTGTACAGTATAAGTTCCACAACACAACGTTTATTCACAATGTGTACTACCTCCGTGTCGTCGCTAGATTACTCTGATGCACGACTACACTGGCAAGCGGTGTACTTGCACGCCAAAGCAACAACAAATGGGATGCTCGGAGGGTGGTGGAGTACAGGAGTTTGCATGGGTCGCAAATCATAAACAAGGCGAAGTGGTAACTATGGCAGTAGTGGGAACTACGTTGGACACTTGACTAGGTAGAGCCAGGCCCTGCGCGACAGGCACAATGGGTCATATAACGCATTAGATAAACCTTATTTTGGGTGTGCAGGATAAATAAGACAACCTGACGGGTGTACACCCATCGGTACTGGTTCATATTGTGTACGTAGATACGTAAAACGTGCAAGAGGGAAACCATTATGTGCTTATGAGAGTTGATGGCAATAGACCGTATTATTATTTCGGACCTCTTGATAAGTATGGAGGTGTGATTACACATGTCAATCACATCGCGATTACGGGCAGCATGGGGTTCACGCCTGAGCCTCAGGACGTGCGCTAGCAGCGCATGTCGGGTGTTTCAAGCGTCAACTTCGCGTCTCAATATCTCAGGATGTAATGGGAATATTGCGATGCAATCAACGCCATTGTGTATGTGCTTTGTCATGATATGGATTGCTGAAGAAAAAATATAGGAGGTCCATTTTAAAAAAACATAAGTTTGTGTTAAAAAACACATATGCTTTCGTTTTAGAATGTTTCCAAATATGTACATTCATGGGCCCCAGCCCTACATTGATACCGGTGAAAGTCGTTTTCCAATAGCTGTTATTGTTCCAGAGATATTTTGGGTGGACAAGATAACTGGTACACCCTGTATATATATATATATATATATATATATATATATATATATATATATATATATATATAGGGTGTTACAAAAAGGTACGGCCAAACTTTCAGGAAACATTCCTCACACACAAATAAAGAAAAGATGTTATGTGGACACGTGTCCGGAAACGCTTAATTTCCATGTTAGTTTCGTCACTATATACTGTACTTCCTCGATTCACCGCCAGTTGGCCCAATTGAAGGAAGGTAATGTTGACTTCGGTGCTTGTGTTGACATGCGACTCATTGCTCTACAGTACTAGCATCAAGCACATCAGTGCGTAGCATCAACAGGTTAGTGTTCATCACGAACGTGGTTTTGCAGTCAGTGCAATGTTTACAAATGCGGAGTTGGCAGATGCCCATTTGATGTATGGATTAGCACGGGGAAATAGCCGTGGCGTGGTACGTTTGTATCGAGACAGATTTCCAGAACGAATGTGTGCCGTCAGGAAGACGTTCGAAGCAATTGATCGGCGTCTTAGGGAGCACGGAACATTCCAGCCTATGACTCGCGACTGGGGAAGACCTAGAACGATGAGGAAACCTGCAATGGACGAGGCAATTCTTCGTGCAGTTGACGATAACCCTAATGTCAGCGTCAGAGAAGTTGCTGCTGTACAAGGTAACGTTGACCACGTCACTGTATGGAGAGTGCTACGGGAGAACCAGTTGTTTCCGTGCCATGTACAGCGTGTGCAGGCACTATCAGCATCTGATTGGCCTCCACGGGTACACGTCTGCGAATGGTTCATCCAACAATGTGTCAATCCTCATTTCAGTGCAAATGTTCTCTTTACGGATGAGGCTTCATCCCAACGTGTTCAAATTGTAAATTTCCACAATCAACATGTGTGAACTGACGAGAATCCGCACGCAATTGTGCAATCACGCCATCAACACAGATTTTCTGTGAACGTTTGGGCAGGCATTGTTGGTGATATCTTGATTGGGCCCCATGTTCTTCCACCTACGCTCAATGGAGCACGTTATCATGATTTCATACGGGATACTCTACCTGTGCTGCTAGAACATGTGCCTTTACAAGTACGACACAACATGTGGTTCATGCACCATGGAGCTCCTGCACATTTCAGTCGAAGTGTTCGTACGCTTCTCAGCAACAGATTCGGTGACCGATGGATTGGTAGAGGCGGACCAATTCCATGGCCTCCATGCTCTCCTGACCTCAACCCTCTTGATGTTCATTTATGGGGGCATTTGAAAGCTCTTGTCTACGCAACCCCGGTACCAAATGTAGAGACTCTTCGTGCTCGTATTGTGGACGGCTGTAATACAATACGCCATTCTCCAGGGCTGCATCAGCGCATCAGGGATTCCACGCGATGGAGGGTGGATGCATGTATCCTCGCTAACGGAGGACATTTTGAACATTTCCTGTAACAAAGTGTTTGAAGTCGCGCTGGTACGTTCTGTTGCTGTGTGTTTCCATTCCATGATTAATGTGATTTGAAGAGAAGTAATAAAATGAGCTCTAACACGGAAAGTAAGCGTTTCCGGACATATGTCCACATAACATATTTTCTCTTTCTTTGTGTGTGAGGAATGCTTCCTGAAAGTTTGGCCGTACCTTTTTTTACATTGTTTGTTCTCTACCAATATCTTTCATTTGCTAACTATGCCTATCAGTAGTTAGTGCTTTCAAGTAGTTAGAGTCTTTTATTTAGCTGGCAATATTGGCGCTCGCTGTATTGCAGTAGTTCGAGTAACGAAGATTTTTGTGAGATAAGTGATTCATGAAAGGTATAGGTTATTGTTAGTCAGGGCAATTCTTTTGTAGGGATTATTGAAAGTCAGACTGCGTTGCGCTAAAATTATTGTGTGTCAGTTTAGTGATGATTATAATAAGTAAAGAGAAAACTGTCTGAGTACGTTGAGTTTTAATCAGCTGTTTCTGTATCAAATAGCGTAAGAGTTTTTCCAGCACAGTCATTCTTAATTTTTCTAAGGGGATGTTTCATATGTCGACCCTTAGCGCGGGTACCTCACTGGAATCTTCTGTCTTTTTTCTTGTAGTTTGAGTAATCAGTGTAATTATTGTTTATTGCTAGGGCGTAATTGTAGAGACAAATTCCTTTGTAGTTGCAGTTTTTCATTGTTGTACAGTAAAACAGTTGTGGCATGCATCTAGACTTGCACCAAGTATTTCGCAGCCACGCTTGCAATTAATTAGATATTATTTTCAGTGCTATGTTAATGTGTTTTCTTATTTTTGCTCTTCAAATTGCGCTTTTCTTGTTATCGTGTGAAATATGTGATAATTATAGCGCGTGAAAAACGTAACACTAGGCTGCAAAGTAAATTGAGGAATGACGGTGAAGACGAGAATACTATGTTAGCTCCACCGTGTAATGAATTAACAAATATTCAGAATAGTAATTTGGTAATTGTGCATAGGGAAATTGACCAGGCGGAAAATAATGGTGCAGACTGTGAAACAATTAGTGAACAGGGAAGTATTGTCAATCGATCAGTCGGCAACAGCTCGCCTCAGGAATCCGAAATGACAGGACAAAATTTTGCAAATACTGTAGATTCAGGTTTTGCAATCTCAACCTTTTCTCAATTAAGTCAAGACGCATTTTCTGCTTTTCAAAATACGAATGCTGCCGCTGCAAATGCACTGCCGATAGGCACAAAGGAACATGTTCCAGACACTAATACCTTATTATTGTAACAAATGGAACAAAATCAAAAACAATCACAGCAACAAATGGAACAAAATCAGGAACAAATTAAAGAAACTCTTCAACAAACACGTGAAGGTTTAACTGCTGAGTTACTTAAAATCGAATCGGAATGTCAAAAAGTCTGTAATGACGTAAAAACAAAACATGTGAGCATTTTCAACCTATTTTTTCGCGGCATGAAAATGCATTACAAAATCACGAAGCAGCCACAAAAGAACTGCAAACTATTGTTCATGAAAATCACGACCCCTTGCAAGCTAAAATTTACTCAGTTGCATCTACCGATTCGGTTACGCAACTTGCAAAAACTCGGGAAAACTTAAAAGGCTCAGTAGATACTCTGAAACTTGGTTCAGAAAGACACACGTAGGAAATCAGTTCATTATCAGAGAAAGTAGTGGAACTTTCGGATCAGCTAAATAATTTATTTACGAAGGTAGATGATAATCTGAATGACACAAGAAGAGTACGAACAAATTAGGAAATTCAAACAAAATCAGAATCAAATTAATACGCAACACAAAAGAGAAATCCGGGAAGTACAAGATCAGTTGGCACAAGTAATACAAGAATTACATATTTCAGATAACACTCGCGCTCCAACACGGGTAGATGGACATAGAAATACAGAAAAGCCACAAAATAATAACACAGGGCATTTCGGAAATTACGAAAGAAATTGGCAAAGTGCACCGCATTTTGAGATGGAACCGCCGACGCGACGTAACAATAACCGATATGCGACTCGCCGTCATGATGACTTTCACTATACGCTGTTCTTTACTACACGTAAATTCAAAACATTTAAGAATTCCGGCAACGACATTCATCCACAAGCATGGCTTCATCAATTCTCTCATTGTTTTCCTCCCGACTGGTCATTAGAGCACAGATTAGAATTTATGTGTGGCTGCTTAGAGAATGAACCAGCTGTAAGAATGCGATCGGTCATTCACGATTGTCACAGTGAAGGAGAATTTTATCATGCCTTCCTCCCAGCATATTTGTCTCAAGCTACTCAAGATCTCGTAAAACATAGCATCATAATGATGAAACATTTCGAACAATCTGAATCTTCCAGTCTTGTCAAATATTTTGAAGACACGTTGCATAAGAATCAGTACCTGTCAAACCCATGCAGACCCTGAGAACTTATTCGCATTTGCTTAATCAAATTGCCTGAACATTTACAACATATTATTTTGGCAGGACGTCGCAAAGACGACATCGAAGCTTTTCAGGGGCTGTTACAAGAATTGTAAATTGACACTGACAGTCGAGGGACGCGAAAACAGGAACACAACAATTACACGTCACATCCGTCACAATTCCACGATGACAGAAATAATAACTTGACACGGCAAGGATATTCTTACTACGCAAATCGTGACCAAACCAGACACCACCCGTATGACAACAGTTGGCAGTGTGATAATAATTACAGGGGAATATCACCTCTCTGTGGTAATGACTATGACAGAGACAGTCAGAGAAACAGACAATAAGGGAACCAAAATAATTATTATCAAGGGAGACAGAATAACTTCAGACGCAACGGTCCACCGCACAGTTACTATTCCAGCAGAAATTCTCCACCACTTGACCGAAAAGAAAGAAACTATGGAAACTACCGACAAGACGACAAACGATATAGTCTTAATAACAGACCAGAATTTAATCAGAACTGGCGGGATTCAAACAGGGCAGTGCCCTCTCGACATGTCGAAATTGTAGAAGTTGGGTCTCCTAATCCCAATAGCGACATGCGACAACAAAGAGACAGTACACAATGACTCACACCGTTGGCAGCCGCAAAAAGTACTTATGAAGCTGACGACGTAGCTGCCGTGGCTATTAATTACGTAAAAATGGAAGACATTAGCGACATCTTACTCCAGGAACGCGACGTAAAACAGAACAACATTGCATATCCTGTAATTCACATTACAGTAAATGATGTAAAATTTACAGCAGTACTTGACTCTGGCAGTCCCATTTCAGTAATTAGTGAAACAGCTTTTAGCAAATGCAACAGATCGAACGATTGTCCCACACTTCCGCTACGTAAGATTAAATTACAAGGTGCAATCTTTAGAAAAACTGTAGATGTACGCCAACAAATCAACTTAGAATTCTTTTGTCAAAACCACGGAATCTCTATGAACTGTCTTATTGTTCCATTATTGTCGACTGAAATTATATTGGGAGTAGACTTTTTGAATGAATACAAAGCAATCTTAAACTTTCACGATTCTGAAATAAGCTTAGAGAAAGAAGGTAAGTCAATAGCGTTGAAATTTGTAGATTGGCTCTCAAACCATGACGAGGATATTAATCGACTTTACCTCTTGTTAGACAACAGTTCGAAATTTTCGAAGGACCTTGACACTAAGTCTGCTCAGATTGGAGATGATGATGATGATGATGATGAGGTCCCATACTCCGAAGAGCGTAGGGTACGATGCGGGAGACACGCACCGCCCTACTAGGCAAGGTCCTATCGGAAGTGGTTTGCCATTGACAGGGATGATATCGACGGCATATTTGATACTAATGAGTTAATTCAGAATAAAATTCAAACAATTCAGAACTGTAATGACACTGATAGGCAGGACCTTCCTGACATTTTACAAGCACATTCCGCAGTTTTTACTCACAAAACAAGAACAATCAATGGATTTCAATACCAGTTTCGTGTTCGTGAGCATACTAAATTTTGTGTCAGACCATACGTAATTCCGGCACATTATAGGGACCGTGTTATAACAGAAATACAATCTATGCTTGACAATGGCATTATTGAGTCTGCAGTAAGCTCATACAACAACCCATTACATGTTGTTGAGAAGAAAAATGGATCGATGAGGCTTGTCTTAGATTCAAGACAAATCAATACTATCATCATTCCTGAAACAGACAGACTGCTAACGTTGGAAAAACTTCAAAATTTTAATGGTGTAAAAGTGTTGTCTTCTATTCACCTCAGATCCAGCTTTTACCAGATCCAACTTCATCCAGAATGTAGAAAATACACAGCTTTTCTTTGTTTCAGCGTTTTTTATCAGTTTCGGAAACTTCCTTTTGGTTTGAACATTTCTTCGGCAGCATTCATTGATGGACTAAATTCCATACTACCTGAGTTCTTAAAACGTCATATCACCTTATATGTGGACGATATTCTAATAGCAGAAGCCTCATGGGAACAACATAATCGCATCCTCAACAGTGTGTTACGTATTTTTGCAGAATATGGAATTACAGTTAACTTGGAAAAGTCTGAATTCGGTAGGTCAAAGGTGAAGTTTTTGGGACACATTATTTCTTCTGAAGGCATTCAGCCGGATCCTGAAAAGTTAGAAGCAATCAGAGCCATTCCAGTTCCATCCACACAAAAAAAGTCCACAGTTTTCTAGCCTACTACTTTTACGTTGGTAACTGGAAAAGATGGACACTGCCATTTATCTATATTAGCCTCCCTCTCTTCTTCGGATAAAAGACTTACTTGGCCATCTGTGACCAACACAAAATCAGCACCTTGATTCCCTGTTCTTCCCTGCATTATTAAGGCAGATATGTCTTTAACGTTTACTTTCTTTTCCAGCAATAACTCCTCATTTAGTGGCTGCTGCCCTTGATACCTTAAAAACGCATTTCTAAAACCATTATGACTATTACATGGACCAGCCGTCGGAATAACCCTACCATATTCAGTCACTTCCTGTATAATAACTCCTGATTGTAACCTATGAGGCTGTGGATTATCTTGACTCATTACTTTCTCCTCATTATTAACCTCACTAGGTGCCACATTTGACGGAACAGTTCCATTACCATTAGATGAGTTAGCACTAAGATTACCCCACATCCTCTATTAAATTGAGTATAATTATTCTGGTTATCATGATGATGGTTTCGCTCACCACGGCCTCTGCCACGTGGTTTACAGTTAACTGTTAGAATTACGATTATAACGACCGTCCTTATTCCTATAGAAGCTCGATAGAGGGGATTGCTCACTTACTTGTACCCAGATTGCAGACTTGGTCTCTGGTTTATCTTTTTCCTATTGCAAGTAATCCAGCTGGTCTAGCAATTCTAATAAAGGTTGCGACTGAGTCCATTTTTCACCCATCAACCTCTCTCTGACTCGATCTGGTAATCTAGTTGTAAGAACTGCTATAAGATGCACTACATTTATTGGATGGTCTAAATATAACGCTTGGTTGAGGTGATGTTCAACAAAATTACGATAATCATACAAGCCGTCATGATACTTTTTGGGACCAAACAACTCTAACCCCAGTTTCCGTTTGCATTTTCTGACCAGTACCTAGCTTTGAAAGCTTTTGCAAATCCCTCTGCCGTTCTGAACTGATCGGAATTCAACGTTGCTTACTGGGCTGCATCCTCTCCAGAATTTCGAACAATGAAGTCTCATCCCACACAGCTGGTAAAGCATCTTGAAATGATTTAAGGAAAATTACTGGATGAACTTTCAACTTTCACTCTAGGGTTCAATTTCGGAAAATTACCACCACTGTGCTTTAAACCAATTCTTATTTCTTCTACTAAATTACACCTGCTGAAGTTCGAATGACACTATTGTACCTACCAAAAACTGTATTCATTTGAACGAATTCCGACACCATCCCAGTATCTGCCATCAGTGATTTACTCCCCACATTGCTACTAGGTGTCGACGTTTGAGTATCAATGCCTTCTAGACGTCGGTCGTCTTTACTAGACTGACTCTTACTATTAAAACTAACTTCAGTCATGATAATATTAATCTGTTTCAGCTTCTCTACAATCCAGTTTTTCGTTTCACCTAGCTTATGGCTTACGGTCTCATTGAAAACCTCTGAAAATAGGCGTAACCCATTCATCATTACTTCCGATCTCATCGTTAGCATCATGCCTGAGCCAACTTTTCCTGGGATTCCCTAAGTTTTTCCAATTCCTCAGAAAGTGACAATAGCGCTCCCTCCACCGACAATACTTTCTTATTAACAGCTTCGTATTTGCTGTTTAAAATAGTGATTTCATTCTGGAATTCTTTCTGACCGTCGCTAAACTCCTTTTTATAATCATGTTTAGTTTCTTCTGTTTTATCATTAAGCTTATCTGTATTGGCTTACATCTTATCATTGGTCTCCTTCGTACTAACTCCTATCTTATCATTAAGCAGCTTTATACTAGCTAAAAGCTGCGCAAATTTGTCATCGCTTAGCTCAACGGCCATCTTAACTACCAATTACACGTTGAAATTCAAAACCAACAATATTAATAAAACTTCCTTCTGTTTAAAACTCGCTTATCGCCTTTAGTATCTGACCGACTGATAACCCTCCACTTAAATCACCAAAGTATCCACTTCACTTCAGAATGCACACTTCTTCAAAATAAACAACAAAAATTCAACCAAATTATTTTTTAGTTTGTCACGTTCGTGTCTCCTCCTTATCGTAATCAGACACACCGCCGTAGACGCTGCCGATGCCGTTGGCGAAGACGCAGACGAAGCACAAGCCGCCGCAGCCGCCGTAGGCAATGCGGCAGCTGCAACCGCAGGTGGAGCATATGCCACGGGGACGATTGGACTTGTCGAATCCTATCCGATGAAGGTCGAAATTCTATGCTGGACTCAGTAGAAGACACTTCTCTATCAGCCGACTCACTCACAATGTACTACTTTTGAATATACAATCAGTAGCACATTCTGGACCACAGGGTCGCCAAATCATGTACTCCGTCGCCGTTTAGATACAGACCACTCGTAGAAATAACGCAGTATGTGCAGACGCTAGCAACACTGCGACACGGAGAGAAAATAACGCCGACCAGTGTAGGCTCTACCTTGGAATATGCCCCTTAAATGTGCAGACAAGACAATGCCTAAGATCAATGACGTAATCTTTGTATTCAGAAACGATCGTCTATCCTTACACAGCGATGGCATGTAAGCTTGGATGTTAATTTTCTCTCACTGCACATCACATTACGTATCACTGCATCGACACTATGTACTGAAGGACAGCCACAGTTAGTGTTGTGGCGTAACAAGCTAGCTACGCCACACTGAGAAGGGAGCCGAAAGGCACGCGTACACACACGCCGACTGGCGTCAAGTCTGGAACAGGATAAGTAGTGAATTCTAATAAGAAAAGTATGCAGCTCCTCAAATACTTAACTTTATTCCATGTTGTGGTACATCGCTGTTGATAATACAAATAAGACTCTCTTCAGATACGGTTAATGGCGCCTTGCTAGGTCGTAGCCATGGACTTAGCTGAAGGCTATTCTAACTGTCTCTCGGCAAATGAGAGAAGGCTTCGTCAGTGTAGTCGCTAGCAAAGTCGTCGTACAACTGGGGCGAGTGCTATATCGTATCTCGAGACCTGCCTTGTGGTGGCGCTCGGTCTGCGATCACACAGTGGCGACACACGGGTCCGACATGTACTAAATGGACCGCGGCCGATTTAAGCTACCACCTAGCAAGTGTGGTGTCTGGCGGTGACACCACAGTTAGTATTTTCATGGTTTAAATGGGCCAGTGGTAGCTACAGGGATATGTTAATACTGATCTAAATAACGCATCTGACTCACATACACTCCTGGAAATGGAAATAAGAACACCGTGAATTCATTGTCCCAGGAAGGGGAAACTTTATTGACACATTCCTGGGGTCAGATACATCACATGATCACACTGACAGAACCACAGGCACATAGACACAGGCAACAGAGCATGCACAATGTCGGCACTAGTACAGTGTATATCCACCTTTCGCAGCAATGCAGGCCGCTATTCTCCCATGGAGACGATCGTAGAGATGCCGGATGTAGTCCTGTGGAACGGCTTGCCATGCCATTTCCACCTGGCGCCGCAGTTGGACCAGCGTTCGTGCTGGGCGTGCAGAACGCGTGAGACGACGCTTCATCCAGTCCTAAACATGCTCAATGGGGGACAGATCCGGAGATCTTGCTGGCCAGGGTAGTTGACTTACACCTTCTTGAGCACGTTGGGTGGCACGGGATACATGCGGACGTGCATTGTCCTGTTGGAACAGCAAGTTCCCTTGCCGGTCTAGGAATGGTAGAACGATGGATTTGATGACGGTTTGGATGTACCGTGCACTATTCAGTGTCCCCTCGACGATCACCAGTGGTGTACGGCCAGTGTAGGAGATCGCTCCCCACACCATGATGCCGGGTATTGGCCCTGTGTGCCTCGGTCGTATGCAGTCCTGATTGTGGCGCTCACCTGCACGGCGCCAAACACGCATAAGACCATCATTGGCACCAAGCAGAAGCGACTCTCATCGCTGAAGACGACACGTCTCCATTCGTCCCTCCATTCACGCCTGTCGCGACACCACTGGAGGCGGGCTGCACGATGTTGGGGCGTGAGCGGAAGACGGCCTAACGGTGTGCGGGACCGTAGCCCAGCTTCATGGAGACGGTTGCGAATGGTCCTCGCCAATACCCCAGGAGCAACAGTGTCCCTAATTTGCTGGGAAGTGGCGGTGCGGTCCCCTACGGCACTGCGTAGGATCCTATGGTCTTGGCGTGCATCCGTGCGTCCCTGCGGTCCGGTCCCAGGTCGACGGGCACGTGCACCTTCCGCCGACCACTGGCGACAACATCGATGTACTGTGGAGACCTCACGCCCCACGTGTTGAGCAATTCGGCGGTACGTCCACCCGGCCTCCCGCATGCCCACTATACGCCCTCGCTCAAAGTCCGTCAACTGCACATACGGTTCACGTCCACGCTGTCGCGGCATGCTACCAGTGTTAAAGACTGCGATGGAGCTCCGTATGCCACGGCAAACTGGCTGACACTGACGGCGGCGGTGCACAAATGCTGCGCAGCTAGCGCCATTCGACGGCCAACACCGCGGTTCCTGGTGTGTCCGCTGTGCCGTGCGTGTGATCATTGCTTGTACAGCCCTCTCGCAGTGTCCGGAGCAAGTATGGTGGGTCTGACACACCGGTGTCAATGTGTTCTTTTTTCCATTTCCAGGAGTGTATATCACTAGGTTCGTAAGGTTAACTATCACCAAAGCTAATCTCGGTCACAACGAAAAATACTATGCACAAGAGTATACGATAGATAGAAATCAGATATTCCACTTTAATACTTGCAGAGCCAAATCTTCCAGTGTATGACCTGGCAATACGACGACGCACTACACTAAGCAACGGTGTAACTACAATATGCCAAAAACGTATAATGTTAATAAGTACAGGCTGTCTGACCCGCTGAATCCTCTTACATGCTTTTTCTACCAAAGCTTCAAACTATCATGTAAACTCATCCAATCAATGTCGACTTTAAGTACTTTTTAGTAAAATTAAGTTTACGTTCAGCATCCAAAGACGTAATTTAATCTTTACGTATCATTTGTTTCTAGTCCTTACGTAGCATCTCGCTACAACAAAATCATTGGTTGGATCGAATTACAACGTCTTAACTCTTTCTCAAAAATCTCAACCTATCTGAACTACATGAAATTTATTTCTTGTAAAAGAAATTATCTTTGATAAAGCGTGAACTGTCTCCGACTATTTCCCATTGGTTCTCAATATTATATTAACAACGTAGGACGTTCGTTCTCCTCACAACAAAAATTATGCTTTCAGCGTATCTCTAAATAGATTTCCAATATTTATTACAATAAACGACGCTCACGCTGAAGTAACAAAATATATCCTAACACAAAATCGCAAAGGGACTAAATGCTTACTTTCTATTCCACAACCACAATACACCAACGCAACGCCACTATTCCCTTAGTGCGTGCTATATTCCGCCTCACAAAATCAAATAATGACTTCACGTGATACCTCGTAACATCTCTCCTCTTCACCAAACCAACGGAAAATCTTCAAATACATCTGCAAACGCTTGGCTATCAAGCAACCCAACATTCAGCGACTGCATCCACACAAAATTAACAAACAAGAGAAACCAATCTCAGACTTCAATTAATCGTAGCCTCAGCTGCTACTACTCACAAAATTTTAAGTTACGTCAATAATTCATCTTCTGATGAACTTAAACTCCACCCAAATCGGTCGAACAATTACTTTCTCCAACAAGCCGATAACATTTCCAAGGCATCTACCTAAACCTTAAGAGTTGCTTTGAACTCTCTCGAGTCTAAACCCTGTAGTAGACCAACTTATTGTGACCATCCCATTGCAGCTCGCTCATCAAGATTAACTCTTATGACAAATTCTTAAGACTAACTCTTGAGAGACTAACTGAAATTCTTAAGAGACAAGCTAAGAACCATTTACGGCTAACAAACATATCATATAATTTTCTCTTCTTAGCAGTCCCGGCGTGATCTTGTTCAGCCCAGCTACTCCGGAGCTGATACACTATGTGATCAAAAGTATCGGGACACACCCAAAAACATACGTTTTTCATATTAGGTGCATTGTGCTGCCACCTACTGCCAAGTACTCCACATCAGCGACCTCATTCGTCATTAGACATCGTGAGAGAGCAGAATGGGGCGCTCTACGGAACCCACGGACTTTGAACGTGGTCAGGTGATCGGGTGTCACTTGTGTCATATGTCTTTACCCGAGATTTCCACACTCCTAAACATCCATAGTCCACTTTTTTCGATGTGGTAGTGAAATGGAAACGTGAAGGGACACGTACAGCACAAAAGCGTAGAGGCCGACCTCGTCTGTTGACTGACAGAGACCACCGACAGTTGAAGAGGGTCGTAATGTGAAATAGGTAGACGTCTGTCTAGTCCATCACACAGGAATTCCAAACTGCATCAGGATTTACTGCTATATGACAGGTAGGTGGGAGGTGAGAAAACTTGGATTTCATGGTTGCGCGGATGCTCAAAACGCGCACATCAATGCCAAGCGACGCCTCGCTTGGTGTAAGGAGGGTAAGCATTGGACGATTGAACAGTGGAAAATCGTTGTGTGGAGTGGCGAATCACGGTACACAATGTGGCGATCTGATGGCAGGGTGTGGGTATGGTGGATACCCGGTGAACAGCATCTGCCAGCGTGTGTAGTGCCAACAGTAAAATTCGGAGGCGGTGGTGTTATGGTGAGGTCGTGTTTTTCATGGAGGGGCTTGCACCCCCTGTTGTTTTGCGTGGCAGTATTACAGCATAGGCCTACAATGATGTTTTAAGCACCTTCTTGCTTCCCACTGTAGAAGAGTAATTCGGGGATGGCGATTGCATCTTTCAACAAGATCGAGCACCTGTTCATAATTCAGGGTCTGCGGCCGAGTGGTTACACAACAATAACATCCCTGTAAAGGACTGGCCTGCACAGAGTCCTGACCTGAATCCTATAGAACGCCTTTGGGATATTTCGGAACGCCGACTTCGTGCCAGGCCTCACCGACCGACATCGATATCTCTCCTCAGTGTAGGTTTCCTCAAGAAACCTTCCAGCTCCTGATTCAACGTATACCTGCGAGAGTGGAAGCTGTCATCAAGGTGGGCCAACACCATACTGAATTCCAGCATTACCGATGGAGGGCGCCACGAACTTGTAAGTCATTTCCAGCCAGTAGTCCGGATACTTTTGATCACATAGTGTATCTTTGCCGCACGCAACGACTTTGCAGTCGGCTGAGCGTAGTAAACTGCTGACTTGACTGGAATCTGCTTCTCACATGCTTCAAGCGACCAAATCTACAAAATTTTAACACACAGATACAAGAAAACTTAACAAACTCATAAATTAGCTCTCGATTCTTCCAAAAAACTGTCAACTCCGATAATGAGATGAGGCGGTAACACACGGTAACACACTTTAAATTTGGGGCAGTGCATGATACACTTTAAAGAATGTCAACTGAAAAAAATTATTATAATTATTGTGATATATACTCGAAAATAAATGTGTCATACACCTTAAATATTGTACAAAAGTGTTCAGTTGCAATTTGGCTTTGTCCTGTACACAGTGTAGTTCAGAATATATTAGCGTTGGCTGTAATTAAGTAATTCCAGTTAATGCATACAGATAAACGTAAAATGTTATCAAAAAACTTAATTATTCAGGGAAGTGTAATTTTTGTGTTCATATATTAATAAAGATCACATTTTGAAAACATATTTGGATTTAGTTAAATGTGTCAGCAAATCAGTAGGGAGAAAACTTACTTTAGTGTTGTACTGTAGAAGTTACCGAACAAGAAACAATTTCGTTTTTATGCACTACCAATGTCAGTAATTACCTGAAGTAAAGTGCTTATGGCCTAATAAGGGAGATATCTTCTTGTCAACAATAGCCAATATTGCTACAAGTTTTCATTTTGCTTCCAATACAATATCTCTGCAATAGTCAAAGACCTGTTATTTATCTAGGCATCCATAAAAATACATTTAAAGTATTTTATTCAGTACAGATTTTTCGGCCATCTGTCGAATGATCAGAATCTAATGAAGAAATGGTTATTTTCCTTGGAGATATACTTTTTGTTGAAAATAGATCTAGGCAATGTTCATGATTTGGTCCTTTGCCTTACTGTTGCGTAACCTTTTCTCAAGACTATCATTAGGCATGCTTTATGAGGAAACCATTGAGAATTTCTCGAGCTTCTCGAGACATACAGTCCTATTTCCCACGAACACTAAAGAGGCCCATATGCAATCAGACTTATTTGTCGAATTCACTCCTACCTATCTACGGATTTATCAAACAAGCCCATATATCATCCAACATGTTTGTTAAGTTAACTTCACTTCTGAAGCAGACGCTTTTCGTGTATGAAGTATTTCGACACTAGTGGGGATGGCTAAAAATACAGATATAGCATTTCTAACATTGACTCTGGCATGTTGTAAAGAAGAATGTAGTGGCATAGAACTTTAGCGGCATAGAAAGCGGGCCTTACTCATGATCAGGGCGCAGTAACTGCCAGGCAGCGTCCCTGCCGATACAGAAATTCAGCAGCAGCAGCCACTTCCGTACTGTCGTTATCACATGCCAACAACCTGGGAGTGGAACAGCCTTCAGGACTGTAGTTTGACACACTGCTGCATTAGAACAGCCAGACGTCGTCATCAGCCTCAGATCCAGACGCTTTCAAGCTATGTAGAAACATGGCTCTTCTGCAAACCCAGCCCTGGACGGTGGTACTTAAATCCCTAGGACCAGTCTGTCATCACCGGTATATGATTAGCTATGATATGACCCACAGCCCATGTCGGTCATTGCCAAATTTATGAGGCCCACAGCCGTTGCCTCCAAGTCGTGAACCAATGACAGCCAACAGACTGTCTGAGGTGAGCAGTCAGCAATCTGCCGCTACCTCATGGTCCGTGCGACTGGAGGGAGGAGGGGGGAGGGGGAGGGAAGGTGAGAGGGAAGGGGGGAGGGGAATGGGGGAAGGAGGGGGAGTGGGGCAGGGGGGACCGTCGTCACCCACTGCCTGTATTTTGTATTTCTCTGTTCGACTCCCCCCACTGGGAGCTCTGTTGGGCTCCACTGCCTTGCCCCACCTACCGGCTACCTTATTGCTGCCCCACCATCCTGACTCACGCTGCCACAGGTGCGTGCTCGTGTACTCAGGTATGAGGGACATCGCCTTCCACCAGCGGTCTGTACTGTAAAATGTAAACTTTCAAAACCGGAAATGCCACAATCAATAAAATGTTCCGGGCTATTATACCGTGGTCGAATGGATTTCACCTTAAAACTCGGCGTTTTGTCCCCATCTACGAAGGACATTTTCAAGAGGGATCGTAGCTTTTTTAAATGATCGATTCATACCCTGGCTCGCTACTGACTACAATAAAATTCCTCTTTCTGAGCTTCCGCGCAGTGGCGTGACGTCGCATGTTTTGAATACGTGAGCGCCGTTGACCGTTGTCGACTGCCTATGGTGAGTGCTATTGATTCGCCCACCTATTCGATTGCCAAGTTCTTGACAACATTATTACTACCGTATGTGGGCCGATCGGAATCGTATATCAAGAATTCGGCAAATTTTATCAGTTAATTAAAAGGTATAATGGTACAGCCGGAGGACATATTAGTTACTTTTGATGTCGTGTCGCTATTCACTATGATCCCACTCAATGAAGTGTTACAACAGCTGAATCGGATTTTTCCTCCCGATGTTGCAGAACTGTTTAAATATTGTCTCACAACCACGTATTTCAAATGGAACGAAGAGTTCTATGAACAGGTGGTGTCGCTATGGGGAGTTCCTTAAGCCCATTTATAGTGACCTTCCTCATGAAAAAATTAGAGAAGCAGGTATTGGAAACTGCGAACAAGAAACCGAATATTTGGTTCCGTTACGTGGATGATACATTTATTTTGTGGCGGCATGGCAGGGAGGAACTGGATCGTTTAATAAACATCTGAACGAAATCGATCCGAAGATTCAGTTTTCCGTGGAGGAGGAGGCAGGCGGAAGGTTAAATTCTCTTGATCGGCTAGTTTTCGAGAAAGAAGGTGGTAGTTTGGGTCACACGGTTTACCGAAAACTCACGCACACAGGCTGCTACCTACACCGGGATTCGAACCACCATCCACTACAAAAGCGTGGGATCATAAAAATGTTGACAGATAGAGCAAGGAAAATCTGCGAACCAGAACTGCTTAACGCAGAATTAAAACATCTAACAAATGAATTGCTCAAGAATGGTTATTCTGAGAATCAATGTGCTCAATCTACTACATGCCACAGTTTACGCTAGGAGTGAAAATTATTGGTTCAAAAATGGTGCAAATGGCTCTGAGCACTATGGGACTTAACAGCTATGGTCATCAGTCCCCTAGAACTTAGAACTACTTAAACCTAACTACCCTAAGGACATCACACAACACCCAGTCATCAAGAGGCAGAGAAAATCCCTGACCCCGCCGGGAATCGAACCCGGGAACCCGGGCGTGAAAAGCGAGAACGCTACCGCACGACCACGAGCTGCGGACAAACGCGAAACATCGCGGTAATCTACAGACCCACTTGGAAGATACAAGATCACCTAAAATGGGCCAACCGCTGGAAAAAGATGGAATTTATAGGATTCCGTGTAGTCGTGTGGCGGTGTATGTGGCTACTACAAAAAGAACTGTCAAAAAACGACTAGAAGAGCACAAGGACAATTGCAGAACAGGGGAGATCGACACATCAACTGTTGCGGAACATGCTTCGCAGTAGGAGACCAGCACATTCATTTTGATAGGACTCAAGTACTGGCAGCCACAAG
The DNA here is from genome assembly GCF_023864345.2 of Schistocerca serialis cubense. Taxonomy (NCBI): domain Eukaryota; kingdom Metazoa; phylum Arthropoda; class Insecta; order Orthoptera; family Acrididae; genus Schistocerca; species Schistocerca serialis. The sequence continues at coordinate 868,582,357 of NC_064640.1, read as the reverse complement.
CGGATATCGTGAAAGGCTATACTGAGAGGCCATTGAGATTGTAAAACACCCCAGGAATTTCAGTAGGAAAGAGGAGGGCGTGAAATTGAATGACTTTGGATTCCGGTGCTGAAGAAGATACGTACCAGTCTTCCACCATAGGATGATAGCAACAGAGCACGACGGCAGTCGACAACGGCCAATTGCGCTCACTAATTCACATGTGACGTCTCACCACTGCGCGGAAGCTCGCCGAAGTGGAATTTCACTGTAGTCAGTAGCGAGCCAGGGTGTGTGAATCGGCCATTCAAAAAAGATACGATATCCCTTGGAAATGTCCTCCGCAGATGGGGACGAAACGTCGGTTTTAAGGTGAAATCCATTTCATCACGGCGTAATAGCCCGGAACATTATATGAATTGTCACCAGCTGTCGGCCTGCCACAGATGAACTGCTCTACGTTCATGTAAGACTGTTATTAAAGAGTTTTGGCAACAGACTGGTTGCCTACATCGTCTGGACCTTCACCCACCTCCAGCAGAGAGCCGCTCAAGCACGCATTTTTAATGCTCGCTCTCTTACACTTGGTGTCAAAAAAAACTGTTGGAGGCTGTAATGGTGGACCAACGGTGGGCAGAAATATAGAAGAAGCAGAAGCAGTGTCTACCTGGCTACCAGGGCTAGATTCAAGGGCTGGCTTTAAATTTGTTCTGGCCTGTATGCTTACGGTTCTTGTCCTTATCTTACTTTTCCACTTCGGTTTATTGGATGTTTGTGGTAGTAGTAAGTAGAATGTATGTCGGTGAGAAAGTTAAAGCCCAGGAGGCGATTCAGAATTTTCTGGATGAGGTAGTTAAAGTACGAGCAGATAATGAAACATTTCATAAGGAAATACAATGAAGAGCCAAAGATACTGGTACACTTGCCTAATATTGTGTAGGGCCCCCGCGAGTATGAAGAAGTGACGCAACACGACTTGGCATGGATGCTTGTGTACGTGTCACCTGTCACAGTTGTATGTAGACGTATCTTCATCTTCTTCAGTAGCTCTACAGCCCTTGGTGAGCCTTGTCTTCTTCAACAATCTTCCTCCACACTTCTCGGTTATTTGCTGCTCTTTTCCACCCCCGGACTCCCATATTGGTGATATCCATTATTACCTCATCGATCCATCTTCTTCTAGGTCTCCCTTTTCGCCTAACTGAATGGATCATACCTTTCATCATTTTCTTTGGAATTCTATCCTCTGCCATTCTCTCCAAGTGTCCTAGCCATCGTATTCGCTGTGACTTCACAAATTTTACTATGTCCCTGCCTTGTATTAACTCTTGTAATTCGGCATTGTAGCGTATTCTCCAGCCTTCTTCCTCCCTTATTGGCCCATAGATTTTGCGTAGTATTTTCCGCTCAATGCTTCTTAGAGCATTTTTATCGTGTTCTGTCAACGTCCATACCTCTGAGCCGTATGTGATAACTGGGCGGACTAGGGAATTATATATTAGCAGTTTAGTTTTTCTTGTAACAAGGCTATTTTTGAAAAGCTGCATATTTGCAAAGTAAGCTCTGTTTCCTGCTTGTATTCTTTCTCTTATAGCCTTTCCAATACTGTTATCATTTGTTATTAGGGCTCCCAAGTAATTAAAAGAGAACACTCCATTGAAGCATTTCCCATTGATGTTTAGGTTTTTAGTGGTTCTTCTGGCCTCAGATTGTGACATTACCATATATTTTGTTTTGTTTTCATTTACTATGAGGCCAATTTTTAAGGCTTCTGTTTCCATTGCCCGGTATGTTTCTAGGAGTGTATTGGTATTTCTTCCTACTATAGCAATGTCATCAGCGTATGCACATATCTGGCTAGTTTTCATAAATATGGTGCCTCTTTTGTTGATTTTATTTACTGCACTATGCAGGGCTATGTTGAATAGGACAGTGGAGAGACTATCCCCTTGCTTCACACCTTTATTAAAGTCAAAGCTATCACTTGTTCTGCTAAGGACGTATCAGGGGTCCCATATCACTCCAACTGCACACGCCCCACACCATTACAGAGCCTCCACCAGCTTGAACAGTCCCCTTCTGACATGCAGGCTCCATGGATTCATGAGGTTGTTTCCATACCCGTACACGTCCATCCGCGCGATACAATCTGAAATGAGACTCGTCCGACCAGGCAATATGTTTCCAGTCAACAGTCCAATGTCAGCGTTGACGGGGCCGGGCAAGGCGTAAAGCTTTGTATCATGTAGTTATCAAGAGTACACAAGTGGGCCTTCAGCTCCGAAAGCCCAAATCGATGACGTTTCGTTGAATGGTTAGTACGTTGACACTTGTTGATGGCCCAGCATTTAAATCTGCAGCAATTTGCGGAAGGGTTGCACTTCTGTCACGTTGAACGATTCTCTTCGGTCTTCGTTGGTCCTGTCGATGCAGGATCTTTTTTCGGCAGCAGTAATGTCGGAGATTTGATGTTTTACCGGATTCCTGCTATTCACGGTACACTTGTGAAATGGTCGTATGGGAAATTCCCCACTTCATCGCTACCTCGGAAATGGTGTCTCCCTCCGCTCGTGCGCCGAATATAACACCACGTTCAAATTCACTTAAATCTTGATAACCTGCCATTGTAACAGCAGTAGCCGATCTAACAACTGCGCCACACACTTGTCTTATACAGGCACTGCCGACCCCAGCGCCGTATTCTGCCTGTTCGCATATCTCTGTATTTGAATACATATGCCTATACCAGTTTCTTTGAAGCTTCACTGTATGAAGTACAATGAAACAAATAACATCTGTTGCGCCATAAAAAATTTGCGTTGAACATACATATGGTTGTCTTCCAAAAGTCTACATACATATAGTTCACATACATAAAACATTCAAAAACATTGCATCTCATTTGTTTAGCCCATAAGTTTTGTAAAAAAATAGTTACGTAGCCCTACCGAAACAGCGTATCATAACATCGAATCATTACTACATCGCATCATGTGCGACCACCTTGAAATAGCCTTGCCCTGTACACAAAGTACGTATCTGTTCATGTGAGCCGGCCGGGGTGGCGGAGCGGTTCTAGGCGCTACAGTCTGGAACCGCGCTAACGCTACGGTCGCAGGTTCGAATCCTGCCTCGGGCATGGATGTGTGTGATGTCCTTAGGTTACTTAGGTTTAAGTAGTTCTAAGTTCTAAGGGACTGATGGCCTCAGAAATTAAGTCCCATAGTGCTCAGAGCCATTTGACAGAAGTCAGATGTCGAAATAGGGATACTAAACAATTTTGCATTACTGCCCATACATACTGCATGAACAGCCTTTTTCATAAAGTGCTCGTATGATCACGCCGCCCTTCAGACACACACAACATGACCTGGCATAATTTACTAACTAGACATGCTAATCCAGTTACAGATTCACTTAAACGCTCTCCTACGAGACATTGTTTCAGATTCAAACATCCTGATCCAACATGTTTTCTGGCTTTATATGCATCTCTAATTACGGATAACACTCAAATGATATAATATCCACTACAAAGCGCTCTCGTGCGAGACATTCTGCTGCGTGTCATACAGTGCGCAGTACTTCCCTGTTTATTCGCTGTGAGATCATGATACAGTATTCTGGGCACCTAATGCAGTAATTAAAATTGCAACGGCTATTATAAGTAGCCTACATATGAAAACCCACATACCCTTAACTAAAAACGAAATGAAATAAAATTAAAATTAGAAGTACTAAAATTTTAAAAGTCAAGAAATATATATTTGTTTTAATCAGGCCGTTACGTCCGACGTCCGTGTACGAGCATTTTGCACGTCGTCTGTACACACTGCTTAACAATTACTTAATCCCAGCGTCCGCGCCACGTCAACGCCACTTAAACGATTGGTGTTGGCCATGCACGAGTGCAGATGACGCTTTAAGTAATGAAATAAAGTTGCTGTTCCCTGTTAACGAAATGTTGAAACTGAAGAATCACTTCGGTATTTTTCGGTTTTCAAGTGGAGAGGAGAGACTTCCAGGTGTGTGTGGAAGTACTCCCTAATGTAGGCATAACCTACGATGTCATTCTTAGGTTAGACTTTTTGTTAAACATAACGCTGAAATAAATATCTTGAGGTTGAAGCTCTTTTGTACGTGTTTGCTTTAACGATACATAAGTTTTTGATGGGGTCCGCCTATAGCAAAACACAATTTTGTTTTTTATCCCGAAAATTTTTTGCTGCAGTTGCATTGTCATCAGTGGGCTTTTATTTTATGGCTTCTTGCCACATGGTGAGGTTTTCCTGAGGCATGATAAAAACTTAATGCCTCAGGGAAACCACACAATGCGGTAAAAAGCCATAAAATAAAAGCCCACGGATGACGCTGCAATTGCAGTGAAACATGTTTTGGAAAAAAATATGTTTTGCTAAAGGCGGACCCCATCCAAAATATATGTATAGCATCGCGCTGAATTTTATCTACAGCAGCGCATAGCAGAGTAGGATGGGACATTGTTCTGTTGAGTTGAACAGGGATTTGACTGTAGAATACACGAAGCTGGGACAGTCTGTCGATTTAACTACACTAAGGAAAAAGGTGTCACATCTGAATGGACTTGATAAAATGGACATCAAGAGATTGTTGGAGGAATACGCAGTATTACTTCATCCGCCTATGCCGCTAGAGCAACATAGAATTCCCACTGGGAAAGAGCCACCTGTACACAAAATACCTTATTAGGTCCCATATCATCTACAACCATTGATGGAGGAGTTTATTGATCAGCAGGTCCACGAGGGAATTATTGAAGACAGCACCAGTACTTGGTCAGCAACAGTCATCACCGTTCCAAAGAAGTGACCTGATGATATAGATTCTGCTGCGACGATAGATATTTAAACCAACAGGCATTAACTGACACATATCCCATGCTGAACATTACAGACACCTTCGTCTATCTAGGACAATGCTGTTATTTTACCACCATGGACTTACGAAGCAGGTGCCACCAATTAGAGGTATAACTGGACTATCAAACCTAAAACAGCCTTTTGGTTCCCATTTGGTCACTACCAGTATCGTCGGATGTCATTAGGTTTCAAAAATGCACCGTCGACTTTTCAACGCTTGTTATGGGATGTTACAGGGTCTGAATCCAAACAATTCAGGGTCTGCCTAGACAATATCATTGTATTTTCCAAGGATATCCAAGAGCATGTAGTGCATCTATTAGAGGTCTGTGAGCCGGTACATATGGCTCGACTGACCGTTAGCTTAGAAAAGTGCCACTTCTTGTTATAGGAGGTACAGTATTTAGGCCATGTTATCGGCCAAAATTTTCCCACAGTGAAGGAATTACAATCATATCTCAGGATCATTAATTTTCGTAGAAAATTTATTCAAAAGCTTACAGTGATAGCAAGATCTCTTACAAATTTGTTAAACAAGAGAGTAAAGTTTCAATGGACTTCAGATTGTGAAGCAGCGTTTGAGTGATTGAAAGATTTATTGGCCACCAGTCCCATCCTTGCTTTTCCTGACTATCAAAAACAGTTTACATTTTTAAGTGACTGAAGCAACCATGCTCTAGGCTGCTTTCTTTAGGTCGAGAATTAGACGGAATAAAACACCCAGTAGGCTACACGTCTAGACAGCTCAATGAAGCGGAGAAGAACTCCTCAATTACCGAAAAAGAAATGCTCGTGCTAATTTCTAATATCGCTTATTCCCATTTTTATCTGTATGGGTGAGGTTTTAATGTCATAACGGGTCACACTACAGTGATACGGCTTTAGAGACTAAAAGAACCAACCAATTGTTTGACCCAGTGGGCTTTACAACTAAGCTATTTTGATTTTGAAGTTGTACATCGTCCAGGGAGGGCTCATGTGAAGCCGATGGACTTTGCCACAAAAAGCACCGTGGAATATATTGGAGTATGTGCAAAAGATGGCACAGAGCTCAGGTTGCTGACCCAGTGTGTCAGGAGTTGACCAGACAAGCACAACTCAGCTCTGACCGCAAGGTACGGTACAAGCAAACGTGATGCAGTCATTGCATAGTTGTGCCAGCAAGTTTGCGATGTGAGGTACTGAGACGGGTTCACGGTTCCGTCTTAGCAGGACATATTGCACTTTGTGGCACGAAGCGTCGTGTTACAGAAAATTATTGGTGGCCAACGAGGTACCAAGATGCAGAGCGTCACGTAAAGAACTGCATTTCTTGTGCTCAAAGAACCGTGGTGAGTCGTAAGCAAATCCCATTACAAAAGTTACCTGAGGCAGGCAGGCCTTTGCACATGATCAGAACAAATGTCCTCGGCTCCTCTACACAAACAGCAACATGGAATCGATATGTGTTATCTATAACTGATCATTTGTCACGTTTCTTGGCCATGACTGCCATACCAAATCAACAGGCAGATACAGTGACACAGGCTATGGTTGATCAATGTTATTGAAATTAGGAATACCACAGACCATACGCACTAACTTTATGTCCGAGTTATTGAAACAACTAATCCGACCATTACACACAAACTAGTGCACTAAACCTGGAAGTGAACAGCAGAACTGAAAACTTCACAGGACACTGGAGAAAATGTTAGGTTATTACGTAAGTAGTAACCACAATGATTGCGACGCCCTCCTCCCGTATGTCGTAGCAGCAGATAACACGAAAATCCACAAAAATACGGGCTTGTCCTCCTGTGAAGTTGTTTTTGGCCAAAACGTGCCCTCCCCTTTCGAATTATGCCAACCTACCCCAGTAGAAGGTATATCTCCAGTTTGAGATTTTGCTACAAGATTAAAAGTATATGGCGTCAGATTAAATAGATGAATGCAAAGGCTCTAGAACAACAGAAAGGCACGCACAGCAGAGAAGTGCAATTGCTTGAGTACCAGGTTGGACAGTGGTTAATGTTATCTAACCATTACATGCCGAAAGGAGAAACTTAAAATTTCATTTCGCGTTACCAAGGGCCTTATTAGGTAGTCGAGATGACGTCTCCAGTTAACATCCAGCTACAACTGCTGATCTGAAGTACAGTTATCCATCTAGAAAAAATTTGTCCATTTTAGGGCGAACCAGAACTACTGTCTAATTTAATGGCAGTTCCCTCTCAAGGGGAAAGGGAAGTGGCTAGAGGAAAAAAGAGAAAGAAAGGTAGAACTAGGCAAGTGAAGCGTCACGTACCAAAAGTTGTTCCGACACTTCCGTACGCCTTAAGAGCAGAAGGTGGCCTTGTGAACTATTTTTTTTGTGTTTCGTTATTAGATATTATGGGAACTTATAAGAATATGCTATGGTTATCTCTATGTTTGCGTTACTTCTATGAGAGGGGCTCACGAGTAAGTGGAAAGCAAACCGTCATGTTTAGCAAATAGCTTAACAGAATATTCAGGTCAAATATTGTTTGCAATGTTAGTAGAACCTTGGCGTGTCTTATTTAGTTTAGAAGGAAAATATTGATGTTATATGGTGCAGTATGTTTATTATGCCAACGGCCTCACCGCAGTGGTAACACCGATTCCCGTCAGATCACCGTAGTTAAGCGCTGTCGGGCTAGTACTTTGATGGGTGACCTTACGATCTGCCGAGCGCTGTTGGCAAGCGGGGTGCACTCAGCCCTTGCGTGGCAAACTGAGGAGCTACTTGATCGAGAAACAGCGGCTCCGGTCTCGTAAACTGACATACGGCCAGGGGAGTGGTGTACTGACCACATGCCCCTCCATATCCGCATCCAGTGACGCCTGTGGGCTGAGGATGACACGGCGGCCAGTCGGTGCCGTTGGGCCTTCCAAGGCCTGTTAGGACGGAGAGAGGGTGTTTATTATATTGTTATTTGGTTTGTGGAGAAGTACACATTATTGTGAGCACTACCTATGATCAACGTCAAAGTGCGATAACCACTCACAGACGACAAGTGGCAACACTAGGGGAGGGTATATAAAGCGTGTCGGGCGACGCGGCAGACAATGTGGTTGTGTCTGTTTATCTACGTCCGAAAGGGCATGATCATAGGCTTTCAGGCCAAGGGTGGAAGCATTTCTGAAATAAATAAGTTTGTAAAATGTTCTCGTGCCACTGTGGTTAAAGTACAGGGTGTCCCAAAAAGAAGAATGACCCGATTTTAAATAGAATTATTTATTAGGAAGAAGGGCTTAACACCAACAGATTGCATACTAAATTACTCAGAAAAGACAGAAGTTTATAAAAATCCATGACAAATGTCCAATATGTCCTCCATTGGCTGCACGGACGACATCTAGCTGATAGCAGAATTCATCCCAAACCGACCGTAAGGTGTCTTCTGTCACTGAAGCTACAGCAGCTGATAGTCTGGTTTTTAGTTCATCAATGTCACAAGGTACTGTTTAACATATCCCCACAGAAAGAAATCATATGATGTTAAGTCAGGGGACATAGGAGGCCAAGAGTGTAAAGCCTGGTCTCGCAGCCCTGTACGCCCTATCCAACGTTGAGGCGCGTTGGCATTGAGGAAACTGTGCACATTGTTGCGCCAGTGTGGTGGTGCTCCATCTTGCTGATACATGAAATTGTCTGAGTCGTGGGAATAACCAGTTCCGTTGCATTGCTCCACCCAAATGCTCATCGGATTTGTTCCACTGTTTGTTCAGGAACGAGTGGCTGACCAGGTCTTTACGGAGGCACCCTGTTACTTCAAACTGTACATACCACCGTCGAATGTTCTTTGGTGAAGGTGATTTAGCACGAAATCGAATATGAAAAGCCCTCTGAACTGCGATCACTGATTGAGTATGACTAACTTCAGTAACACAATATGCCTTCTGTTGCGCGGATGCCATATTGCGGGAGACTGCCTGCACGCTCCAGGTCAGCACTCGTAGCGACATCTAGCGGATTTTTTCTGAAACTTTAGACCATGCCGATTACATCTAACGCTGCTTCAGTAACATAGTGACGTTTGTCTCAATATTACGAGGGCTATCCACAAAGTACATTACGTTATGGAATTGAAAATAAAATATTGGAAAATTTTTTTATTATATGCAGATGAAAGCCACACTTAAATACTACTTTTCTACACAGTTGCCAATTAAATTAAGGCACTTATCGTAGCGATGGACGAGCTTGGAAATTCCTTCGTCGTAAAATTCGGCCGCCTGCGCCTTCAACCACGTGGTTACCTCTTCTTGAAGCTGTGCGTCGTCATCAAATGGTTCAAATGGCTCTGAGCACTATGGGACTCAACTGCTGAGGTCATTAGTCCCCTAGAACTTAGAACTAGTTAAACCTAACTAACCTAGGGACATCACAAACATCCATGCCCGAGGCAGGATTCGAACCTGCGACCGTAGCGGTCTTGCGGTTCCAGACTGCAGCGCCTTTAACCGCACGGCCACTTCGGCCGGCTGCGTCGTCATCAAAACGCTGCATAGCCAACCACTTCTTCATTGCTGGGAATAAGTGGAAGTCGCTCGGTGCCGGGTCGGAACTGTATGGCGGATGAGGAAACAACTCCACTTAAAAGATTCGAGAGCTTCACGAGTGGCATTTGTCGTGTGGGCCCGGGCGTTGTCGTGAATCAGCAAGATCTGCGCTTGTTTTGTATTGCTCTTCTGAGGTTGTGCAGAGTTTGGCAATACCTTTGAGAGTTCATTGTAGTGCCTCTTTCCAGGAAATCCACAAAAATCACACCTTTTCTGTCCCAAAAGACAGTCGCCATCACCTTCCTTGCCGAAATTGTCTCCATACATTTCTTGAGTTTTTGGGGGGAATTTGTGTGCCCCCACTGCATTGACTGCAATTTTGTCTCGCAGTTCACATGCTTAACCCATGTTTCGTCACCAGTAACGATGCGATCGAGTAATGAGTCGCTATCTTTCTCGTAAGCGTCCAAAAACGTTAACGCTGCAGCCATTCGCTGATTTTTGTGAATCTCTGTCAAGATTTTTGGTATCCATCTTGCACAAAACTTGTGGTAACCAAGATTTTCGGTAACGATTTCGTGCGACAAACTTCGTGAAATTTGTGGAAAACTCATAGAGAGTTCCATTATTGTGAAATTACGGTTTTCACGGACCGCGGCATCGACTTTTTCGACAAGTTCGGCAGTCACTATGCTGGGTCTTCCACTTCGCTCTTCGTCGTGAACGTTAGTTCGCCCATTTTTAAATTTTATGACCCATTGACTCACTCCACCTTCAGTGATTATGTTGTCCCCATACACTTCACAAAGCTGCCGATAGATTTCTATCGGTGTACAGTTTTTTGCAGTCAGAAACCTTATTAGAACACGCACTTCACACTTCGCGGCATTTTCAATTAACGCTGACATTTCAAACGGTCACAGTAACTCAACGGAGTACAGCACGAACCTCTCACTAGCACGGCAGGATGCCGACTGAGCGCCGGAATGCCATGACACCAAGATGGCCGCGCTAGCCCCGCCCCTAACGGACACAAACGAAAACGTAATGTACTTTGTGGATAGCCCTCGTATTACAAGTTAAAATTGGGTCATTCTTTTTGGGACACCCTGTACACTGTGAATGTCAAAATGCCACTATCCAAAACTGGCACCGAGGCAACTGCGGTGTACCACAGCCATAAATGGCAGGAGTGAACAACGGCTGTCGAGATGTGTACGGGTGAACAGCTGCGTAACTGTTGAGTAACTGACTACCCAGATGAACCGAGGGTCTATCAACAGTGTCTCCTCAACAAACGTTCAGTGAACGTTACTGCATATGGCTTCTGCAGCAAGCACTTGGTTCGTGTAACCATGCTGACTGCTGTTCATCGGCGACGAAGACTGGAATTTGCGCGCCAATAGCGTAACTGGACGTCTACTAAGTGGAGACAAGTGGCCTTTTCAGATGAATCACGTTTTATGCTCCATCGGTCAGATGGCGGTTGGAGTGTACTGTGGGAAACGTCTGACAGCAAACACCCTGCAACAATTGTCAGAAGGGTCTAGGCCAGAGGGTGATTTCGTCATTCTGCAGGGCATAAAGGATCAACACAAGTATGCATCTATCCTTGGGGACAATATCCACCCACACATGCAGTTTGTTTCTCCTTGGCACAATGACCTCTACCAGCAGGACAATGCAACATGTCACACAGCTTGTAGTGTACGTCCGTGATCCGAAGAGCACCAGGTTGAGTTCACCGTACTCCCCTGGCCGCCAAACCCACCAGATCTAAATCCAACATAGAATCTGGGTCTCCCTCTAGATCAGGGCTTCCCAACCTTTTCAGCTGGCGGACCCCTTCTTCAGTCGAAAATCCATGGCAGACCCCTAGTCAGTAGAGAGCAAAGTAACTTTAAATTTCAGAGCGAGACCCATGGGAACCGAAAGCTTCTTAATGCAAGTGCCATGTTCCCAATGACCCCCCCTCCTCCCCCTCCCCCCTCCCCGCCCGACCTATCAATAGTCTTTGGTTTAGAGATGAGTGAAAACAACTTGAAGGTCAAAAATCGACTTATGAAATAGGTAGTGCACTCACAAAGCAAGTTTAACATTTAATGATGCCTGGGGCCGCACACGTGCCAGCGTGCGCTGTAATTGGTCGACAAAGGCCGCTCCGTGCATGCGTAAAAGGTTTCAGCGCATCTAGTGCAGTGAGCCGGCGCACAAACGACCCCCGTATTGTTGCGAAACAGTCGATCAGAGAAGCCGCATTCTCTGGCACTAAACTGTGTGTGCGTTCTCAATTAGGAACCGCAAAGGCTGCTTGGCAATGCGACCTGAAGTAAAAGTACACATGTTTTTCAAAAGAAAAAAAATTGTGATGAATTTGATTTTCGCATTTTTATTCAATAATTTACCTCATTATTTTACACTATTTGGTGAAAGGTGGCTGCGGACTCCCTAGAAAGAGCCGACGGACACCTAAGGGGTCCGCAGACCACACGTTGGGAAGCCCTGCTCTAGATCAAGCTATTCGCGCAGTGGATCCCCAGCTGAGAAACCTAGCACAGCTGGGAATGGCACTGGAGTTGGGAGGGCTCCACAGCCCTGTCGCTACCTTCCAGAACCTCACTGTCTCTCTTCCTGCATGTCTCGCAGCAGCCCGCACTGCAAAAGGTGATTATTGAGGCTTCTGACTGGTGATTACATAAATGTGACTGAACAGTATAGTTGTGCAGATTTGCAACAGGAAGCAGGTTCGCAGTCAACGAGAATGAGTGTGTGTATGTATAACACACTACGGCGTTTAACTGTGAGGTTAAAGGTTCTTACAACGAATGTTCTGTAGGTTAATTTAGTCATTAAAAATGATGGAGGATTTGAGGAACTGCTGCTCTCCACTGTAGAATTATTGAAGCGCCAAACCGGGCAAGTCACTGTCTGCCCCACAAAACGAATACGCATTGTCCCTGAGTCATGCAATACATTCTACACTACTAGCCATTAAAATTGCTACACGTGATGACTGGGTGTTGTGTGATGTCCATACGTTAGTTAGGTTTAAGTAGTTCTAAGTTCTAGGGGACTGATGACCATAGATTTTAAGTCCCATAGTGCTCAGAGCCATTGGAATCCTTTTTTTAAAAAAAAATTGCTACACCACGAAGATGACGTGCTACAGACGCGAAATTTAACCGACAGGAAGAAGATGCTGTGATATGCTAATGATTAGCTTTTCAGAGCATTCACACAAGGTTGGCGCCGGTGGCGACACCTACAACGTGCTGACATGAGGAAAGTTTCCAACCGATTTCTCATACACAAACAGCAGTTGACCGGCGTTGCCTGGTGAAACGTTGTTGTGATGCCTCGTGTAAGGAGGAGAAATGCGTACCATTACGTTTCCGACTTTGATAAAGATCGGATTGTAGCCTATCGCGATTGCCGTTTATCGTATCGCGACATTGCTGCTCGCGTTGGTCGAGATCCAATGACTGTTAGCAGAGTATGGAATCGGTGGGTACAGGAGAGTAATACGGAACGCCGTGCTGGATCCCAACGGCCTCGTATCACTAGCAGTCGAAATGACAGGCATCTTATCTGCATGTCTGTAACGAATCGTGCAGCCACGTCTCGATCCCTGAGTCAACAGATGGGGACGTTTTCAAGACAACAACCATCTGCACGAACAGTTCGACGACGTTTGCAGCAACATGGACTATCAGCTCGGAGACCATGGCTGCGGTTACCCTTGACGCTGCATCACAGACAGGAGCACCTGCGATGGTGTACTCAACGACGAACCTGGGTGCACGAATGGCAAAACGTCATTTTTTCGGATGAATACAGGTTCTGTTTACAGCATCATGATGGTCGTATCCTTGTTTGGCGACATCGTGGTGAACCCACATTGGAAGCGTGTATTCGTCATCGCCATACTGGCGTATCACCCGACGTGATGGTATGGGGTGCCATCGGTTACACGTCTCGGTCACCTCTTGTTCGCACTGACGGCACTTCGAACAGTGGACGTTACATTTCAGATGTGTTATGACCCGTGGCTTTACCCTTCTTTCGATCCCTGCTAAACCCTACATTTCAGCAGGATAATGCAAGTTGCAGGTCCTGTACGGGCCTTTCTGGATACAGAAAATGTTCGACTGCTACCTTGGCCAGCACATTCTCCAGATCTCTCACCAAACGCCTGGTCAATGGTGGACGAGCAACTGGCTCGTCACAATACGCCAGTCACTACTCTTGATGTACTGTGATATCGTGTTGAAGCTGCATGGGCAGCTGTACCTGTACACGCCATTCAAGCTCTGTTTGACTCAATGCCCAGGCGTATCAACGCCGTTATTACGGCCAGAGGTGGTTGTTCTGGGTACTGATTTCTCAGAATCTATGCAACCAAATTGCGTGAAAATGTAATCACGTGTCAGTTCTAGTATAATATATTTGTCCAATGAATACCCGTTTATCATCTGCATTTCTTCTTGGTGTAGCAATTTTAATGGCCAGTAGTGTATTATACTCTGAGTACCCTGCGACCGAGTACCCCAGGGAGGTAATCACAAGTGAAACCGAATTATTTCAAAAGATAGGGTCACATCGACTATTCTCGGTACCAAATCCAGTAGTTGTCGTTTGCACCTGTTGCAAGCGAAATCATTTCGGTGGCGCACAGCGAACAGAACTGCAAGTGTTGTGATTGTTGGTAAATGGCATACAGAGCGACAGCTCAGCACCTTCTTTCCGCTTACATGTCACCGTCATCGGAACCACAACACTAAACACCAACTGCTCACTAATCTACATACTAGACGTATCTTCGAGATCCTTCACAGGGAAAAACAAACGTATTTAAATGACACAATAGTCTCGATCTCTCTTCCTTTCCTGGGTCAGATGGTAGCAGCACAAAATGGTCGCTTGAAGGTGTAACACCTGTTTGATCGTGTGAAAAAAAAATAACGGGACCAACACCTCCACCGACTCATCACTATAGAAACTAACACATTAGCTGCCTGCATAAGTCTGACGAAAATCAGTGTTGTGTACTGCCACCACAGAAGTAGAGTTGCCCGAATTCGTAGTAGTCGAGTAGGCACTAGTAACTCAACCACAATGAGTGAAGCAAACTAATGAAAACAAAACAAGGGACATAGAAACTCAGTGCTCGAGCATCCCAAGAGTGAGATGGTGTATACAGTGTGGTATAAAAAGGGTCACGTGAAGGACACGTAAAGTGGAAAAGTTAAGCAAAATGTGTTTACTCTGAATCTGTAGACTATAATATAAAACGTACATTGAAGCGCCAAAGAAACTGGTATAGGCATGCGTGTTCAGATACAGAGATATGTGAACAGGCAGAATACGGATCTGCGGTAGGCAACGCCTATAAAAGACAAGTGTCTGGCACACTTGTTAGACTGGCTACTGCTGCTACAATTGCAGGTTATCAAAATTTAAGTGAGTTCGAACGTGGTGTTATAGTCGGCGCATGAGCGATGGGAGACACCATCTCCGAGGTAGCGATGAAGTGGGAAATTTCCCATACGACCATTTCACGAGTGTACCGTGAATATCCGGAAACCGTTAAAACATCAAATCTGCAACATCGCTGCGGTCGAGAAAAGATCCAGCAAGAACGCGACCAACGAAGACCGAAGAGAATTGTTCAACGTGACAGAAGTGCAACCCTTCCGCAAATTGCTGCAGATTTCAATGCTGAGCCATCAACAAGTGTCAGCGTACGAACCATTCAACGAAACATCATCGATTTGGACTTTCGGAGTCGAAGGCTCCTTCGTGTACCCTTGATGGCTATGCGATACAAAGTTTTACGCCTTGTCTGGGCCCGTCAACACTGACATTGGACTGTTGATGACTGGAAACATGTTGCCTGGTCGGACGAGTCTCGTTTCAAATTGCATCGATCGGATGGACGTGTACGGATATGGAGACAACTCCATGAATCCATGGAGCGTGTATGTCAGCAGGGGACTGTTCAAGCTGGTGGAGGCTCTGTAATGGTGTGAGGCGTGTGCAGTTGGAGTGATATGGGATCCCTGATACGTCTAGATAGGACTGTGACAGGTGACACGTACATAAGCATCCTGTCTGATCTCCCGCATCTGTTCATGTCTATTGTGCATTCCGACGGACTTGGGCAATTCCAGCAGGGCAATGAGACACCCCATACGTCCAGAAATGCTGCAGAGTGGCTCCAGGAACACCTCTTCTGCAAGGCATCCCAGACATGCTCAATAATGTTTATGTCTTGCGAGTTTGGTGGTCAGTGGAAGTGTTTACACTTCCGCTGGCCGCCAAATTCCCCAGACACGAACATTATTGAGCATATCTGGGATGCCTTGCAACGTGCTGTTCAGAATAGATCTCCTCCCCCTCGTACTCTTACTGATTTATGGACAGTGCTGCAGGGTTCATGGTGTCATTTCCCTCCAGCACTACTTCAGACATTAATCGAGTCCATGCCACGTCGTGTTGCGGCATTTATGCGTGTTCGCGAGGGCCCTATGCGATATTTGGCAAGTGTACCAGTTTCTTTGGCTTTTCAGTGCAGAAAGAATGATGGATAAATCAGTGTTTCTGTTGCTGTCGGACTCTTAAGTAGTAATCAGTGGTCCAAGTTAATCTAAGGAGAGAGGAAATGTAGTGACATGGAACTTCAGTGGCGTGGAGAGCCCATCAGAACCGTAATCAGGTGACAGCCGTAGCCTGCCAGTGAGACAGAGCCACTGCCGATACGGCGATTCGGCAGAAGCCACGACTTCCATAGAGCTGCACCCACGTACCAACAACCTAGGAATGCATCAGCTTCTACATCTACATCTACATTGATATTCCGCAAGCCACCCAACGGTGTGTGGCGGAGGGCACTTTACGTGGCACTGTCATTACCTCCCTTTCCTGTTCCAGTCGCGTATGGTTCGCGGGAAGAACGACTGTCTGAAAGCCTCCGTGCGCGCTCTAATCTCTCTAATTTTACATTCGTGATCTCCTCGGGAGGTATAAGTAGGGGGAAGCAATATATTCGATACCTCATCCAGAAACGCACCCTCTCGAAACCTGGCGAGCAAGCTACACCGCGATGCAGAGCGCCTCTCTTGCAGAGTCTGCCACTTGAGTTTATTAAACATCTCCGTAACGCTATCACGGTTACCAAATAACCCGGTGACAAAACGCGCCGCTCTTCTTTGGATCTTCTCTATCTCCTCCGTCAACCCGACCTGGTACGGATCCCACACTGATGAGCAATACTCAAGTATAGGTCGAACGAGTGTTTTGTAAGCCACCTCCTTTGTTGATGGACTACATTTTCTAAGCACTCTCCCAATGAATCTCAACCTGGTACCCGCCTTACCAACAATTAATTTTATATGATCATTCCACTTCAAATCGTTCCGTACGCACACTCCCAGATATTTTACAGAAGTAACTGCTACCAGTGTTTGTCCCGCTATCATATAATCATACAATAAAGGATCCTTCTTTCTATGTATTCACAATACATTACATTTGTCTATGTTAAGGGTCAGTTGCCACTCCCTGCACCAAGTGCCTATCCGCTGCAGATCTTCCTGTATTTCGCTACAATTTTCTAATGCAGCAACTTCTCTGTATACTACAGCATCATCCGCAAAAAGCCGCATGGAACTTCCGACACTATCTACTAGGTCATTTATATATATTGTGAAAAGCAATGGTCCCATAACACTCCCCTGTGGCACGCCAGAGGTTACTTTAACGTCTGTAGACGTCTCTCCATTGATAACAACATGCTGTGTTCTGTTTGCTAAAAACTCTTCAATCCAGCCACACAGCTGGTCTGATATTCCGTAGGCTCTTACTTTGTTTATCAGGCGACAGTGCGGAACTGTATCGAACGCCTTCCGGAAGTCAAGAAAAATAGCATCTACCTGGGAGCCTGTATCTAATATTTTCTGGGTCTCATGAACAAATAAGGCGAGTTGGGTCTCACACGATCGCTGTTTCCGGAATCCATGTTGATTCCTACATAGTAGATTGTGGGTTTCCAGAAATGACATGATACGCGAGCAAAAAACATGTTCTAAAATTCTACAAGAGATCGACGTAAGAGATATAGGTCTATAGTTTTGCGCATCTGCTCGACGACCCTTCTTGAAGACTGGGACTATCTGTGCTCTTTTCCAATCATTTGGAACCCTCCGTTCCTCTAGAGACTTGCGGTACACGGCTGTTAGAAGGGGGGCAGCTTTCGGGAAGATTGTGCAGCTTGACGCACTACCACATAAAACAGCAGGATCCTGGTCATTGACCATGGGTCCAGAGGTTTGAAAATGACATAGAAACGCAACTATTCCACAAACTCAGCCCTGGGCAGCAGTATTTAAACCCCCAGGTCCATCTCATCATCATGGAACAGCTGGACTATACTGTGGCACACAGCCCATGCCAGTCATCGTCCAACTTATAGCATACCCACAACCGTCGCCTCCTGGCTGTGAACTGTAACTGCTGCCTGACGGCCTGAGCTCAGATGGCCAGTAATCTGCCACCACCTCATGGTCTGCACCGTGCAGCAAGTTCCAGCCAGCTCTGTCCACTGGGTGACCGTCATCACCCTCTGCCGCTCTCCAGCCTGTTCATCACCTGGGTAGCTCTGCTGGGCTCCCCAGCCTAGCCCCAACTACCAGCTGCCTCATTGCTGCCCATCGTGGTGTCCCACGTTGCTTCCCCTCTGTGCCGGCGTTCTTGCACCCGAGGGACATCTCCCATGCCAATTGTCTGTCTGTTTCAGATGCACTGCTCTGCGTATGGTTGTTAATAAAGAGTTTTGGCAACAGAGTGACTGTCTACATTGTCTGCACCTCCAACCACCTCCATCGGAGATCCTCTCATTTACACCCTCCCAAAGCTTTCCCTGTTACAAGAAAAAGAAGAGAACAAGACTCTGGTCCAGGGAATGATTTAAAATATACACATGAAAACCTGTAAAAGGAAATGCTACTCCCAGAACCTGATGGTTATATCAGTTTTAACCACATGGACAAAGAAACTTTTAATAAGTTGTTTAGAGTGACTTCACACTCTAGTTGGAAAGGAAAACACAAATCCTAAAATGAAAGCTTTCGCGACTGGATGTCATAGTTGTTGATGAGTCTTCCGGGCTGTATGGCCATGAGTGAAAAACTTTTTGGTTCGCACTGTTTTCTATGACAAATTATTATCCACGACTACATAGAGAAGCCATCGAAATATGTAAGCCTAGTGATAATTTTAACAGAAATAAGAAACTATGAAACTCAATTATATGTGGACAGTGGCTCCGCAGAATCAGTAGATAAGTTTTTATCCCTGACAGGCGACGATCGATAGTTCAGTTTTATATCTGACAAAGATTAACGACGCTTATCATGTGTAAATTCGACGGCGCCCACTTTACACTGTATTTATGTCGCTCTCCGACGTCTGGCTGTTCAGTCAGCGAGACTCAGTGTCGCCAGGAGCACCTCCGAAGATGTCCAGCACAGCTCTGGACGAAACGTTAGAAATCGAAAATTTTCTTCACCCACGGCCACACATCCCGGAAGACTCATCAACAACCAAGACACAAATGTTTTAAATTTTTTTCTTCTACTTGGTCCTTCAGAGTCAGTTCATTAAAATACCGGTACCACAATGTGGAAACACACAGCCGCGACGGCCGGTGTGGCCGTGCGGTTAAAGGTGCTTCAGTCTAGAACCGCGTGACCGCTACGGTCACAGGTTCGAATCCTGCCTCGGGCATGGATGTGTGTGATGTCCTTAGGTTAGTTAGGTTTAATTAGTTCTAAGTTCTAGGCGACTGATGACCTCAGAAGTTAAGTCGCATAGTGCTCAGAGCCATTTGAAACACACAGCCTACACAGCCTGTGGAAGAACCGCAGAATTTCTTTTTTTTTTTTTTTTGTACTCACGCTTGTATTGTGTGCATAGAATGTTGATTTACTTCTTGACCTCTTCCTGCCTAATATATGGCTGAAAAAGGTGCGACACCTCTACGATTCTCATAATTGCCAGTGCTGTTTTTATTTTTATCCTTGACTGGAGTTTCCATAGTTGTTTTAAGTTCATGATACAGTGAGATAAATTGTGATAAAATTCCTTTTCACTAATACGCCATCTTGTCAAATTTTCCGTCAATAAAAATTTCTCTCAGGCACGTCAAACCGTCTATGTTTGACATACTCGTCAAAGAGTGGCATAAATGGTCAAATTTTTGACAAACCTAGTAAAGTTAACAACTTATTCGATCGTACTTGGGGTCCTTACTGGCCCACGTAAACAATCAAACTTGTTTGCTAAATTCGCTCTTATCAAGCTGCTGATTTGTCAAACAAGCTCTTGCAGATACCACGAAAATTTGTCAGTTTAACCTCACTTTTGGAGTACACATTCATGTACGCTGTATTTTGACTCTAAGTGGGAATGTCTACAAACGCAGATAAAACGCCTCTAACACTGACTCTTTCGCCGTGCTCAAAGAAGGAGAAGAAAACAAGACACTGGTCCAGAGAATGGTTTAAAACAATATAGGAATACACACACAAAACCTCTTCAAGGAAATATCGCTCTCTAAATCTGATCATTATATCAACTTTCTGCGAATGAACAGTGAAACTTTTAATAACACATTTGGGGTTACTGCGTTCTCACTTTGAAAAATAAGACACAAGTATGCGAAAATTTATTTTCTTCTACTTGGTCCTCAAATGACAGTTCATTAAAATGCTACAACGTTGGAATATATAGCCTACATTGTCCGTGAAAGAACCGGAGAACATCGATTTTTTTATTTTATTGTACTCCCGCACGTATGTTGTGCTTACAATTTTGTTTTTCTTCTTAACCTCTTCCTGCGTAATGTATGGCTGGGAAAGATGCGGCAACTCCACCATTTTGGTAACTGCCAGTGTTGTTTCGGTGTTACACTTGATCATGTGTTCTAAAGGTGTGGAAACTCGTGATACAGTGAGATAAAATGTAATAAAACCATTTTTCACTAAAAGTATGTGCCGAAACACCAACACAAACAACATACACCGTCATCTCATATTTTCTATCAATCAAAATTTCTATCTAACACAGTCTATGTTTGACAAACACATCAAACAAGACTTACACGGTTAAATGTTGCAAACATAGTAAAACTTGACAAATTGTTTGATCGTACACAGAAGCCTTAACACCTCTTATCACACAGTACACAATGGAAGACGACAATTTTACCGACATAGAATACCCGTCTTTTCGGCAGAGCACTTGTATGTATACTGGCATCTTGAGATCCACTCTAGATGTTGGAACCAACAACGCTACGTTGCTTTTGGTGTTGCCCATTCATGTCCTTGGTCTTAAGGAAGATTTCTATGTGATCCAGTTTTAGTTGGAAGCAGATAGTAAGTTTCCTTAATCGTCATCTGTCACTGGATGCTGGGAATCTTTGCACAAATGTAGTGTTACTGTTTTAGGTGATATAGTTTGTGGTGTCACCGCCAGACACCACACTTGCTAGGTGGTAGCTTAAATCGGCCGCGGTCCATTTAGTACATGTCGGACCCGCGTGTCGCCACTGTGTGATCGCAGACTGAGCGCCACCACAAGGCAGGTCTCGAGATACGATAGAGTACTCGCCCCAGTTGTACGACGACTTTGCTAGCGACTACACTGACGAAGCCTTTCTCTCATTTGCCGAGAGACAGTTAGAATAGCCTTCAGCTAAGTCCATGGCTACGACCTAGCAAGGCGCCATTAACCGTATCTGAAGAGAGTCTTATCTGTATTATCAACAGCGATGTACCACAACATGGAATAAAGTTAAGTATTTGAGGAGCTGCATACTTTTCTTATTAGAATTCACTACTTATCCTGTTCCAGAATTCACGCCCGTCTGCGTTAGATAGCTTCCATTTAGGCCGCCTCTATCTACAAGGTGTTGGCACATTTACCAACACATCATAGTTAATTCCTGTGATTGTAACAGGAAGTTATTTCAGTCTTCGACCTGAAGGTAGTTGTAACTGCAACAGAAGGACACTTTAAGGTTCCATTGCACTTCTCTTCAAACTCGCAGACTGTTGGTTGAACTGCTCTTTGAACAGCCTGTCACTGGCTTGCGAGTCTAGTTGTGGGCAATGTCCACTTCTTCGCCTTTAGATGATCAATAACAAACTGGGCATACATATTCTACGGAAGAGTAACAGATATCCACTATCAGTGTAAAAATAGTCGGTGGCTGACTATCCCACTGTGATCACTTTGCCTGGATGGTTGAAGTGGTCATTGGAGCAAACAGAAATCTAGAGATACCAGTATTTAAATGCTGGCTGCCCTTTTGACCGGAACCGAGGTTGGATCTTCCTACATGTCGGACAGGGACCTGAAGATGGCGTAGTAAATCGCCGAAACTGGTAGCCAAATAAAATAAGTTTGAAAATTAGACTGCTGGAAGGTATTTGATTTGACATACAACAGAAAATGAGGTCTCATTAAGTTTGAGAACACATTCTTTTCCAATAGCTCTGTTTTTATTCCAATTTTGCATTCCATTTTCTTGCTTTGAGAAAGCAAACTGATTGGTTATGTCATTCAAGTCCAATTTAGCAGATATGTAGTGTTCTATCGACAGGATAGTCTGTGTCACCTGTATTCAGCCTTATGTAGTGTTTAATCACCTCTTTAATTTGCTGAAACTGAGTTAGCAAGTGCAGACTTTAAACGGGACACCCTCCTCTAGCATTACTTTCCCTCAACAGTAGTTGTCGATACCAGTATTATTTTTCGACTTTTGGTCAGATCAATATTATTTCAGTTCCTTTTTGAAAACTTTCATATAATTTTATACACAGTATTTCAAGCTAAAATTTATGAAAAGGAATTACTTTATAAAATATTTTAGTTTCGATGTTATAATTGATAAATACTAGCTCTGAATGTACAGTTAAAATATTTTTTTTATAAACATTTGAAATTACGAATTATTTGCACACTTACAGTTTCTACTATTAATTACGCAATCCTGTACTGTTTACTATACTTATCTCTGGATTCATTTATGAGATAATAATCGAAATTAATAATGTAACGAAAACTAGTAGGAATTCATTTGTTAATAAAATTGTAAGTCCTTTGGGATATTGTTATTTGCGCAGAGTGAGGGAGTCGTAAGTTTGCCTGTGATGTGTTCGGACGAATTTTTGTATAATAGGTACGAACAATGTAATTTCAGCTTTGTTAATGTGAAAAATCAAAATATTGTATGATATACTAAATGCGAGAAAATCAGTGGAAAATATATTTACATAAAAAAATTTGCAACAACAATCTTCCAGTTATTTAGTTCAAACCAACCGTGAGGACCTGATGTTAGATTTTCAGCTTCGTGGATCAGTCCCCTAGAGAAGAAGAACTGGAGCCATCTTAACATGACAAGCTAAGTAAACTTGAAAGTTTATTGTAATCTTCGCTCCTCTCAGATCTTCATAAAAGACTTGGCTTATTAATTACTTGGACTGAGCATTGTTCAATGTGGAGAATGGATAGAAGAAGGAAGGAGGGGAAGATTACAAGACCCTAGAATTGGCATAACTGTACTCAAAGGTCCTTCGATGTTTAAATAATTATCTCGCAACCCAAACTTTGAGGGGGAGGGGGGGGGGACTTTTAAGATATCCAGATGGGAAGTTGTATCGTTGCTTTTCAATAGCCATTTCTACCGAAATTAAGGGGCTCCGGAACGCCCTATACTTGCAATGTTAAAATAACACTTATAAATTACATCTTTCCTCACAAAGTATTTGAGGTAGGAAGTTGAACTTTTTTACAGATTATTCATTGGAATATGGGCTACAACTTAACACAGGGATTTTACAAAATTTTAGTTCAGTTATTAAAGATGATTTTTTTTCAATTGTAATGAAAATTCACAATATTTTTTTGCAATTTTTTATTTATATATTCAAAAATATACAGTTTTTTGGAAAAAGGCTGTGTTAAATTATGCAGAAGGTACTGTGTAACAAGTTTGAAACAAATATGTTTGGAAGATCCTTAGAAAACATGTAATTAGTATGAGAAAATAAAAGTTTTGGGAATCGAGCGACAAAGATTGGATTAACTTTTTAGTGCATTCCAGGTCCATAGGATGGATTATCTTCATCCTCTGCAAACTCCTCCTCCAGCTTCCTCTTGTTCCTCCTCCTGTTTACTCTTGCTTGTATTTCTAGACTCTTTACAGCCCTGTCTGCAGCCCGAAGGCGTTCCTTGTCTAAAGCAAGCATCGCTCGTTGTTGTGCTCTTAGATTTTGCTACC
The DNA here is from genome assembly GCF_023864345.2 of Schistocerca serialis cubense. NCBI lineage: Eukaryota > Metazoa > Arthropoda > Insecta > Orthoptera > Acrididae > Schistocerca > Schistocerca serialis. Next base: position 868,558,627 of record NC_064640.1, on the reverse strand, counting down.
ATTTTCTTCAGTTGCAGTTACTGCAACACTGTTCCAAAAGGTGGTCATGTATGAACACTTATCACATTTCAGTTGTATTTCACTAGCAAGTCCTACGTGCTTTATTATGGAGAGTTCCAGACCAACTTCACTACAATGAATACATCTTACACAGTTTGAAAAAATTCCTTTGAGAACCGACATATCAAATATTTCATTCACAACCGATTCGCCCATAGAACATTCATAGTTTTCACTCATTGAACCAAGCTTCTTCTGTGAAGTATTTTCTTTCCCACTTTGACTGCTATGGGCAGGTGTACTTGAGAGGTTACGTTCACTCACTTGGTTATCGTCTTTATTGTTTACAGTAATAACACATACCTTTGGCTTTCCAACATTTCTCCTTTTCTTAAAAGCCTTCAGAGGATTTCTAATAACTTTACTTTTACTCATTATTATACTTCAACAAAACAGAGACTCAAGAAACAGAATTAATTACGAATATTTTCGAGATAATGACAGAGTAAATAAACATGAAACAATCGACAATCACACCAGCGATATATATTGAACCATCACAGGTTAGCCACAACACATACTTTATCACACATCACTAAAATGTACCTGATGAACACGGACGTTAATAATAACACCATTTGGCAGCAGTTTAACAGCGCCACAGTGGGTCACGCCCATGTAGAACACATTTCAAAAAAAATTTAAAAATAGTTGTAGTCTTCGGAATTGAATAAATTATATTTCTATTAAAAGGTAATAGTCTGCAGATTCAGAAAACGCAAAAAAGTAAAAATTGAACTTTTCATGATTTTGAGCCTTTCCGGAGCCCCTTAAAAAGCCACAATTTCGTTAACCAGCTCAGCTGTGCCGGTATTTCTGCTATATTTGAGACCAAAATCTGATGCATATTTTTCGAAATAAGATGCAGAGCTCTTATTTAAAGCGTTCCCGATTGGAAATTAAAGTTAAATTAAATGGTGTGTTACGGTGTGTGTCAGATCTGTTTCAAGTTTTACTCTCTGCCGGTATTCTATCAAATACTTTGAATCACTCAAACTTAAAAAGTTTTTCACTCTTGTAGGCGGTTGCCAGATATCGGATTAGATCGAAAGGCTTCGGACAAATAACACAACTGCTTCAGCGGCCGATGGCTAACCTTTGAAACCAAGCACACCGCAGCGAATCAGCAGCAAAATATCCAGTGTTGAACATGAGCTTGCTGTGTATGCGGCAACTCTATACATCGAGCGCACTGTTGACACGGAGCCCATGTGACCCTTATTCAGTAGACAGTAGGAGTCATTTCTTTGTGATGCTACTTGCACTGACTGACACTATTATAACAGCGTACTTTTACAGTCTCAGGCCGAGTGTAGGGCATCTTCGCACAGTCAGAATCACGTGGGCCTAAATCTTACGGTTAATTCTTATATCGTCTTCTTTGTCAGTATTTGCACCCTCTCTGTGCCTACGTTCTTGGCATGGGCCTATTTCGCCACAGTCCCTTTACGGTCCTACGATCGAAATATAACAATGTTTAATATGATAGAATTGGACTCGTATTAGCGAGATGCGCCATTTAAATCCACGTCCGGCCACTCTGACATAGGTTCCCGTTAGTTTTCCTAAATCGCAACCGACGAATGATGGAATGCTTCTTCTAGGCAGGTACCAGTCGCTTTCTTGTCCCATCTACAGATATTTCCAATTCATGTTTGTGTTTCGCAGAAAATGATCTCGTTGTAGACGTGACGTTTACCTAATTTTACTTTTGTAAGATATGATCCATGCAGTCAAAATGTGCTTCCGTCGACGTTTTTGCTTTACGCAACCGTAGAACTACAAAACTTGTATTAACAATCATCATTACATAAATTGATCGTATACACTTCTCCCCATCGACCACAGCCTCCTACCTATGTGCGTGGCAACATGTGGCGAGTATTCTACGTCTCTGTCCAGCTAGTCTACGTCGGCAAAGATGACTGACGCGTTTCCAAGGCTTGCCCGGAACAGATGACAAGCGTTTGAATTAAACCAGTGTGTACATAGGTAGAAGTGCCTTTTTTGTATATATTGTGGATGTTGTGGGTTAGAAAGAAATTTTATTAGTTAAGTTTTACTGTTGGTTCCAGTCAGACACGCGTTTTCTCAATGAAATGCCGTGGAGCATCGAAGTCGTACAAATTTGTGTCGGCCGGTGATGTTTCGTAGGGCTGTGTAGGAAGTTTAGTTGAAAAGAATGTGTTAGTTAACGCTAGCATTGAACTTTTCATTATTGTTGATATGTGGCAACATTCGCCGTCGGAGGAGGTGAATGTTTGGTTGGCTGTGACGCTTCGTCGCAAGAAACCAAGGTTCAAGTGAAATATTCAGTGAAAAACTCAGTGCTAACATTTGCCTGAAAACCCAATAAAATGGGAACTTCGTCAAGCAGACACGGTGATATAACGACAAACGAATATTTGCAGCGGTTTGTTGGATCGGAGAATATATCGCCAAATGATCCGTTCTGGAACAGATTCCTGTCTTTCTCATACACTCCACCAGTTTCAAGGTAAGACAATATTTGTAGAGGCAAAGAAAATTGAAACACGTTCATTTGTTGTCCTCCCCCGCCCTCCACCTATAGTACAGTGTTGACATAACAGATCTTCACAAAATACAGATCATCAGTGAGACGTGCCAAATTAATCCTTTAAACTCCATCATATGTCTGAGATTATTCGTTAGTTTAATTCTAGTTAGTGATTCAATTAAATCATGTTTTACGGATCTCTCACTAACAAATATTCCCTGAACAATAGATGATCTGAAGACAATATCTGGATTGTGTGTGCTTTCGAAAAATCTTTGAAGCCCACTTTAAAATTTCATTGACATAACTGTTTTCTATCCTGTGTTCCACAAAACTTTCTAATTGTTCATTCTATATTTGAGTGCATTACAACAAAAGATGACTGCCTTTTATTTTTAACTGTGTCAACTTGAGTATACCAGGGAAAAAACCCACTAAAAGGTAAATCAGTAAACTGTTTGCCTAGGCAGTATTTTTTTGTAAGCTTTAGTTGCAAGTAAATGATTGTAGGCCTAAAGCATAGTTTTATATAGCTGGTTCAGAAGGATTATCAAAAAATGCAGTTTGAATTGGTAATTCATGTTCAAAGCATAACACTAAATCAGAATGTTGTGCACTCTTCATGATAGCATCATTTATTAACATATCTTTGCCAGTGACATTGTAACGTTTTTAAAAGTCTTAAGGCCATAAAATATATTTTCAAATGTAACCTGAAATTTCTCTGACTAATCAGCAAATGAAATTATGACAACTAAAAGATAATATAGTAAACATTACCCTAACTGCATTGCACGATTATAACTCAATAAATATTTTGTAAATATGGTTGTAGTTTAATTAAACGTGATGGTCCACAGGCAGTGTTATGCTAGTCAATTTTGTTCAGTTGCTGGCTGAAAGATTGAATGGTTGCGCTGCTCACAGCCTGAGATTATACAACATTTCTACCCGGAGTAATTCTGCTGCAGAGACTGTATATAGTTCGAGTTTTAAAGTGATTAACTTCAAGTTTCCTGTACTACCTTAACACCTCTTTTTCCCTTTGGAGACCAAATTTTTCAACCCCATATTTGTTCAGTTTGTTTTGAAGACCCCATCATGAAACAAATCTCACAGCTGTAGTTGTGCATAGGAATTTAACAAAACTGGTAATTATCTTTGTGGGAAAAAAAACACAAAGACTTTGACATTAGAGAAGGATGTTGAGAAGAAATTGTCTGTATCCATGTTAAATGAATTACTGGCATACTCATATAGTGATTTAACGAAATGACAGAAATCTTAAAACTGAATGACAGGTTGGAATTTGGATACCTCCTGCCCCCTCCGGCCGTCCTTCCCACTTATTCTGTTCATACTGTTCCTATTGCATTTCCAAAAATCAGCTAACATCATATTTTACTTTAGGAATATATAGTGGGGTGGAAAGGTGATTTGTGTTTGTGAATTCCCCCCCCCCCCCCCCCCCCAATAAATTACCTTTTGTACACTATGTGCTTGTGACTTAGGGCATGTCATTAGGCTTACAGTCAAGAAAATATATACATATAATAGCATACCTAGTACATATATATAATTGCTTGCACAGTATATTATATAAACAATGTTACGTAGTGCATAGCTATGAGCATTACATAATAACTTACAATACCAGAGTTGAAACAATACAATTTTGTGACATAATAGTATCTTATATTGTACACGTGTGGTCATAATTCTTATTTACTTTCTAACACTAATTTCTAATGCCTGTTTCTCATAATGTGGTAATAAAATTTATTATTCACAGGATGAATTTTTGTTCACTGTCTACTCATGTACCCACCCATGCTATAGAATTCTTCTTCTATAAGAAACTTTTGTAGGGTTGCGGGGAACATCATCTCAGTTTTGAGGTTTTTTAAGTCTCCTTGCAAAGCTTGTATTAACTTGATACTGGAGTGTTTAGGATCTCTTTAAAAAATCTGAAGTCTATGTGAAATACACCACAGTTGTTTTGTGTTTGTTGTTTTATGGGGATGAACAATCTCATTGGTCTCTAGTTTTGTGCCAACTCCTAATGCAGCCACAATGGTCTTGAATATATACAGTGATGAAAATATCAAAATATTTAGATCTTCGAAGCAATTTGTGCAAGATTCCTTTTACTTATTTTTCCATATATTCAAATCGCTTTCATGTGTGGTGTGAATACTCGTTTCATTCCTGTGCCATCCAAGTTCCCGCATACTGAGTTCCATATTGCATACACAGTTCAAAATGTCTTACTGAGGTAAGGTTTAGACAGTTCCTTGGTAAATGGTAAGAGTCTGCAGCCTTTGAGCTACAGAGTAAATGCCTGCTCTATAAACACACATAGAAAAAGTTTCATCTTGTCTTCATGATGTAAAAATCCCTCTTACTTGTTTAACACAACAAATAAGATTCATAATCATTACTATTCTCTCCTTAAAATGCTTGTTTGAGAGCTGGTGGTAATATTGGCACATTTACATTACCTAATATGTGACCCAGGCCTTCACTATCAAGTATTTATTATTTTGGGTAGGACAAAATACTGATGTTTGGCTCCATAATGCACATTATGTTGAAATTAATAGCAGTAAGTGAGAAACCAAGAGTTGTTGTACACCATGGTTCCATAATATCTGTATTATTAGTGTATCTGCACTATAGAGTTAATCCACAGAGTGCTGAGTCTAGTACCTAAGTTTGCCTCAGATGTTTTGTATAAAACAAATGACAATTGATAGACATAGCAGAAAATGTATGACTATTCTTTGGTATTGCTTATAGGGAAATACGGAAGCGTCCGATCCCACCTGTCTGCTTTGACCCATGACGTCACAAATATGGCGGAAACAAAAACAAACACACACACTTTCCACAAGAAGCCTAATGACACTAACGGGACAAGCGCGGCAAATGGGGTGTTTTGGATGGGGGGCAAACTAAATATAAACAAATTTAGATGCCTTGCATAGCTACAACGTGTAAGTGAAGACAGCCATGCATGAATACCCACCCACCTCCCCAGGGGTCGTAACCCCTGCAACCCATAGAAGATAAAGATGCTTCAGTAGCTGATTAGTGTTTTTTGTCTTTTAAAAAAAAAAAAAAAACTCACGGGATAGAACAAACAGATCAGAAAAGTAAATAAAATAAGATAAAACAGAACTGGAGACAGCCACACTCAAACCAAACTCCGTGCCGTCATGACGTCACACACGACAACACCCTTACGTCATGGGTCAAAGCCGACGCGTGGGATCGGACGCTTCTGTCGACCTGCTTATAGAGCTCACAGCCACCTGATATAATCATGGATTATGAGAGTTGCAGGGAATCTTTTAATTAAAAACTTTTGGCAATGATGAACAACTCTGTATTTGAAAATTGCTACAACTATATATCCATAGGGTACTGAAATGCATGAGAATGACATTTATCTGTAATGAAATGAAATAAAGTCCAAGGATATATGTGGTCCCGGCATCACCATTATAGTCCAGTCAACAAAGGGAAAAAATGGAGGGGGGGTCATAGTCACAAATTTTTGTACAATGCTGGGAGGGAGTGTCATGAACAACATACTAAAAATCCTGACTGGTGGGGTTTGGGCATTTAAAGCTCACTTTTTATGTTTCCCTGTAACGACTCAAAAACAGTGGCTCAAAGCAAAAATGTTTCCCAGCACAGAATTAAAGTACATTAAATTTCCTGTTAAAAAAAAGGTCCTATTCATTTTTTCTCTGGGACTAATAGTTTTGGCATTGCAGTTAATGGAAAAATTGCAGATTATTAAAAATATTGTTCTAACAGTATAGCTAAAATTAATGTTTGTTCTTAAATCAGGTGGGTTAAAAACAGATATTAAATATGTGTACCACATCTAAGTGCAGTAAAGCTCTGTTGAGGGATAAATTGTGTTTTGCGGATGTAACAGAATGGAGGGGGGGAGATGCGTGGGGTAGAAGCACAAGGGAAGGTAGGTAACCAGATTGTGTTCATGCACTCCCCTCCATTATAGGTCTGCAAACTGAAGGTTGAACAAATGATTCCCCACTCCATCTACCCTACCGCATCACAAGAAGCAACTGCAGGATGTTTCACACAATCATAGAGACCTTCCACACCACACCACAATGCAGTATGCAGACATGCCCTGAGGGTGTTTATTTTGCGTAAAATGTGTTGACACTACAAGGATTGCAGATATGAGTTACTGATAACAGTAATGCATATGACAGAATCTACATAAATATCTGCACACTGTCCTACACTGCTAAATACGAAATTTCTTTTGCTTCTTAGACATGTGTTGTGTTCTTCTGGGAAAGGCAACTACTCCTACTGCAAGTGCTGTTTACTTTTCGGTTTAGGGACAGACTATACCCCACTTCATTTCCTGTTCAGTTTCTTATGTGGGTACACAAACTAACTCCGTTGAGCTTGTGTTTATATAGTGGAGTTATTTTCAGTTTATTGAGTACTTATTTGCAGTTGTTAAGTGAGCAACTATATGAAAAAGCTCAACAGCTGGAGCTGTCGACTGTCTACCACACTGAAGAGCCTTTTCCAAGTGTAACATGCTGCCAATATATATTCAACTTTCAGAGGAGGACCAGAGGCTTAAATTGCCTCCCTCTGTAACATAAATAAGTCACTTAAGTGTTATAGAATTTCAGGTATTTGAACTTAAGTCAATCAGTGCTTTACAGCAGATTACTGTTCCAGACTTGAACATGATCAGTCATATTCCATCAAACATATTAACACCCACCTTGCAAGATATGCTGTGGATGTGTGTTAAGTATCTCCACTCAGTACAGCCTACTGTAAAAGTGCCAGCAGTTCCTGAATGGAAAAGACTTGTGTAGTCTCACAATTAATGTTAAGGGAAGTGAAGTATCTTTCTGGTCATTAATTAATTCTCACAGGTGACAACAACACAATTACACAACTTTAAAGTATGCTGTAGCAATAGACAGCAGCAAAATGCCACATTTACCAATCCAGTCCCTTTCCCACCAACACTACATAGGCCACTGACAGTATCACACTCATAAATTAAACTCACAGGAACCTAGTTTATTTAATGCCTACTTGACAACTGCAGATAAGTAGTCATTTAATAAACTGAAGATAACTCCACTATATAAACACATGCTTAGCGAAGTTGTTTTCTCTATTCACATAGGAGAGCAGGAAAAGAAGTGCTGGGGGGGGGGGGGGGGGAGGTACAGTCTGTCTGTAACCTGAAAATCGAACAGCACTCGTGCAGTAGGAAGTCACCTTTCCCAGAAGAACATTACAGCTGCCGTACAGGATGACTAAGAATCAATTTCCCCTTGAGCAGTGCAGCACAACGTGCAGATATTTACATATGTTGTGTCCATTGTGTTACTTGTGTTAGTGTTATTAGTAATTCGTATGTACTTTCCATGTAGCGTTAATACCATTTTGGACCCTCCCCCCCCCCCCCCCCCTCCCAGCTATGTCTGGTCTCTACATTGTTTCAACCACCACTGCCGAAGCAGGCTGCAATCACTGTGTGGCACTATGGGTGGCAGTTGGTGTTTTGATCTTAAGCAAGAATCAACTAGACAAAGTAGGAGAAGCCGTGGAAAGAAGTCTTATCAAAAACAACTTGTAAAATTAACATATACACACTGGGAGGGCGTGCTCTTGCATTGTCCTGCACGAAATAACTGTGGGTATTTTCATTAGTTGCTAGTCCTCTGAAGAAAGGTTGCAGTAGTGTATTCACGTAATGATCAGAAGTTATGATCTGTGGAAAAAGATTGGTCTAATCATTGTGTTGCACTAATTGCGCACCATAGTCGTGCTTTCACACCATGCAGAAGCTTTTGCTGTAACTGATGAAATTTTTCAGAACTCCAACATCTGTTATTCAGTGAGTTCATGAAACCCATAAACTGTAACCATATTTAAGAAAGCATTCTAGGATTAGAAACAGTTTCTGAATTGGTTAGTCCACTATGATTACTTTGTAAGGTTTCAGTTTGGAGTTTGTGCTCAGCTCTGTGGGCAGTTGGAACTTGTCTAGTTTATTAGTTGCTAAAACCTCCCATACTGGTTCACAACCTCAAGCAATGATTGCAGCATGCTAGGAGGGTATTGGCCCAATACCAGAGACATCAGTGCATTATATGAGAAATGGTGTTTGGGTTATCAGCTATAGCGAAAAGGGAGCTTCCAGCTAAACTCTTTGTGGCAATTTGCCACCCACTCACATGGTATTCCTCTGTATTGTGGAGGGCTTTCAGTTGTTAATGGAAGATGGATTAAATTATAAACAATTTAAGATGCAGTCACTGATACTAATAACATGGACAAATAATCTTCATAGAGCTCTTGTATTCTTGTGGAAAATTATAAGCATCAATGAAACCTGATGCAGTATCTGGTCCCACCAACAAATTTAAGTGAAGTGCAGAAGTAGCTGATGCCTTTCTAATACCATTGACGAATGTATGCAGCCACAGAGGTTCAAGAACATTTACAATCAACAAGAAAGTTCAGTTTCTGGGATCTCGTAAGTGAAAAGGGTGGAAATTTTGAGTGACAATGACAGGTTTTGTTACCAAAGTTAATTGGAATCGCCTTGCTCATATACTGATTCACTATAAATTAGTTCCTATTAGGTACGTCCTGTTCCACCAAAAAAATTAAGTTCTTGGACTCATTTTTGGATTTCCTCAGAGCTAAGATGAATGTATCATGGTCCACTACAAAGAACAATGACTGTAGTGGCCTTCAAAGGTTTTAGCTACAGTAAACAATAGGAATGCTGTTTCTTTTGATGCTGCACTCCCACAGTCTATTATACATTCCAAACAACAGTATAAAACAAAGTAATGTGGGTCTTGTATTGCTTCTGATATACATAAATGATCATCCACTTAGTTATAGAAGGTACAATTTTGTACTTTCTGCAGATTATATAAGTATAGGAATAACAAATTGTGTCAGTCTATACCCCTTAATGAAATGCTTGAAAATATCAAGAGATGATCAGCACAAAGGAATTAATATTGAGTTTTGACTATACGCAGTACACATAGTTCAAAAGCTATAAAATAATTTTCTCAAATAATGAAATACAAGAAGTAGAAAGTGTTAAGTTTGTGCGACTGCAGATAGATAACACACTCAATTGGGAAACCCGCTGTCTAGAATTAATGAAACACATTGGTTCGGCTGTGTGTGTGTCTTATGTATTAGACTTGTTACTGCTATAAACAATTTAAAAATTAAGCTACTGGTTTGTTCTGCATGTCTCCATTCAGAAATGAGCTATGGAATCATTTCTGGGGAAATTCAAGCTGCAGGGATAGTATTTTAATACAAAAGTATGTTATAAGAATTAAATCTAGTTTAAATTCTAAAACATTCTGCAAATGCTTGTTAAAAATTAAGTATTTTGGCAATTACCTTAGTATAGATATACAGGGTGTTTCGAAGGCTAGGGGCAACAGATCTTTTTTTGGGGAACAACTTTTGTTGGACCAAAATGTTCATTGGCATCCTTTTGCGTGTGTGGGCACATGCATAAGCATATTGTGTTTGTTGTGGCTTTAAATCCTCCAAAGACTGGTTTGATGCATCTCTACACACTAGTCTGTCACATACAAGCCTCTTCATCACCGAATAACTACTGCAACCTGTATCCATTTGAACCTGTGTGCTGCATTCATTCCGTGGCCTCCCTCTACAACTTTTATCCTCTTCCCCCCCCTCAGACACCCACACACAATTCCTCCAATACCATATTGACAGTTCCTCGATGCCTCAGAATGTCTCTTCTCAACTGATCCTCTCTAGTCAAGTTGCACCATAAATTCTCAATACCTTCTCCTTAGTTACGTGATATGGACATCTAACCTTCCTCATTCTTCTATTATAGTATTACATTTCAAAAGTGTCTGTTCTCTTCATGTCTGAACTGCATATTGTCCAAGTTTCACTTCCTTATAAGGCTACTCCCCAGACAAATACCTTCAGAAAAGGCTTCTTAAACACTAAAATGAATGTTGATTAGTTCCTCTTTGTCAGAAATTCTTTCCTTGCTGTAGCCAGTCTGAATTTTATTCCTTTCTGCTTGGCCATCATCAGTTATTTTGTTGCTCAAAGAGTAAAACTCGTCAATTACTTTTAGTGTCTCATTTCCTAATGTAATCCCTTTAACATTGCCTGATTTAATTCAACTGCATTCCATTACCCTCATTTTCTGTTAGTTGATTCTCATCCTATTATCTTTTTCAAGTCACTATCCATCCCATTCATTTGCTCTTCCAAGTTATTTGCTGTCCCTGGTAGGATTACAATATTGTCGGCAAATATCAAGATTTGTATTTCATCTCCTTGTAGTTTAATAACTTTTCCAGATTTGGTCCTAGTGTTGTTTCCATGGTTCTCACTATTTTTTGTGAAGAGAGAAACATTGGTAATGACAAAGGGAATTTCACAAAGCATGCTTACAAAGGTGTGCTGAGAAGTAATGCCTCAGAGATTTTTATGTGAAAAACATAAAGCATTTTCAATAAAACAAACATTATCAACATTCTACATCTTTCTTCTTCATGTCTGCATACTTACTTCTCAACATAGTCACCCTGATGATGAACACATTTCTCCGAACGAGAGACCAGTTTGTTGATACGGCCACTGTAGAATTTTTTATTTTGTTGATGGAGCCACAACTTCACCTCTGCTTGCACCACATCATCACTATCAAAGTGAAGTCGTCAAAGGTGTTCTTTAAGTTTTGGAAACAGACAAAAATCGAATGTGGCCACTTCGAGAATTTATAGAGGATGATTGATGACAGTGAACCCAAGACATCAGATTGTTGTAGAGGTTGCAGGTCGTTTGTGGTGTGGCATTGTCATGTTGAAGGAGGGGGTGCTCCATGTGTGGCTGAACTCTTCAAGTTTGAAACTAGATTACAGCACGCTGTTTCTCTGTCACTGACAAAGCTACATTACATGTTACCATGTTACATATTACAGTTTGGAGCCTTATAGTGATAATAGAGGGCTGTAAATATGTAGACGTGAAGAATAAAGATGTATGCTGAAGTGCCTAAAAGTCATGGGATACCTCCTAACCTTGTGTCAGACCTCTTTTGGCCCGTCATAGTGCAGCAGTTTGACATGGCATGGATTCAGCAAGTTGTTGGAAGCCCCTGCAGAAATATTGAACCATACTGTCTCTATAGCCATCCATAATTGTGAATGTGTTTCCAGGGCAGGATTTTGTGAATGAACTGATGTTTCATAAATGTTCAATTGGATTTTTGTCAGGTTATCTGGGTGACCAAATCATTCACGCGATTTGTCCAGAATATTCTTCAAACAACTCGTAAACAATTGTGACCCAGTGACATTGTGCATTGCCATCCATAAAAATTCCATCCTTGTGTGGTAACATGAAGTATATGAATAGCTGCAGATGGTTTCCAAATAGCCAAACATAACCATTTCCAGTCAATGATTGGTTCACACCATTATGGAGCCACCACCAGCATGCACAGTGCCGTGTTGACAACATGGGTCCACGGCTTCATGGTGTCTGCACCACACTCGAACCCTACCATCATCCCTTACCAACTGAGATCAGGACTCATCTGTCTGTTAGCACTGCTAACTCCATGCAAACGCCACTGCAGTCTGTCGTTAAGGGAAAATCATTGGCCGCGCATTCTCCGTGGTGAGGGGTAATGCCTGAAATGTGGTTTCTCAGCACACTATTGACACTGTGGATCTCACTATATTGAATTCCTTAACAATTTTCGAAATCAAATGATCAATGCGTCTAGCTCAAAGTACCATTCCATGTTCAAACTCTGTTAATCCCTGCCGTGGGGCCGTAATCACTTTGGGAACCTTTTCACATAAATCGTATGAGTACAAGTGACAGCTCCACCATTGCTCTGCCCTTTTACACATTGTGTGACACTACTACTGCCATTTCTATATATGCATATTGATATCCCTGACTTTCGTCACCTCACTATAGAATGTTAATAACATTTGTTTAATTTGAAAATCTTAAAAGTTTTTACATAAAAAATTCAGAGGCATTTCTTTTCAGCATCCCTTATATAATACTGGTACCAAAAATAACCTCTACAAAGACTTCCATGGTGTTAATATTAGTCCAGAAATGAATAGGATACATGAGCACACATACATGTTA